>NC_088803.1:14091984-15354484 GCF_011386835.1 Chrysemys picta bellii
GGTGACTGTCCTCTCCAATTACCAACCCCCTTTCCCCACTTCAAACACACTCTCCTCTAAAAGAACATGACGGAAACAGTAATTAACAGAAACATATTTTTTATTAGCAACTACACAGTTAGGGGATGAAAGTGGGACGGGGGCTTGGGTGAGGCAGGAAGGAAAGGACTTATCAAATTTTTGGGAATGAGAGCCTTCTGGTACTTGAGCAGTCTGCAGGGGTGGAGTGACAGTTTTCACGGCCCCTGCCGCCCCTCCTTCTTGGGACTTTGGGTGAGGGGGGGATGGGACTTTGTGGCGGGGGGGTGGGGGCAGTTAGAGATAGACTGCAGTGGGGCTCTGTCCTCCTGCCTCCGGTCCTGCAGAACATCCACAAGGCGCCGGAGCGTGTCCGTTTGCTCCCTCATAAGTTCAAGCAGCGTTTGAGTCGCCTGCTGGTCTTCCTGCCGCCACCTCTCCTCCCGTTCGCTGTGTGATTGCTGGTATTGCGACATGTTCTCCCTCCACTGGGTTTGCTGGGCCGCCTCGGCTCGGGAGCAGCCCATAAGTTTGGAGAACATCTCGTCCCGTGTCCTTTTCTTTCTCCGCCTAATCTGCGCCAGCCTCTGGGAGGGGGATGCCGGGGTAGGTCGGGAGACATTCGCAGCTGTGGGATGGGAAAAAGGGAGTGAATTCCTCACAAAGATACATTTTTGTGAACAATGAACATAGTCTTTCTCTGTGAAGAAGACCATGCACAGCACCTATCACATGTGCACTCAGGACAAGGTCGAATTTTCGGCCTTCGCATTCAGTGCCTGGGGTCTTGCAGTGGAGATCAGACAAGCGGAGCAGGACAGTGGAATTTGGGTAGAAGGCTGACATGGTAAGGCGTAGACTTTTGGCTGCTTAAAACGTAATTTATAGCAGTGCCCTCCTTTCACGTTCAAAGCAATGCTCCTAGCGTTGGCGAGTTCCTGCTGCCGGCAATCCGGCAAGCATGAACACTGCCCCTGTCCCACCCACTCGCGGCAGTCCCCAGGAAAGATCCCTGTATGCTGCCCCTCTCCCGCCTCCACCGCGTGGCTGTAAACCGCCGGTTACAGTAATAAGTGGGGGGGGGAAGATAAAGCCGCGATCGGCGGCACTTCGGCAGCAGCTCTGCCGCGCCTCTTCGTTCTTCGGCAGCAATTCAGCGGTGGGTCCTTCACTTTGAGAGGGACCCGCCCCCGAATTGCCGCCAAAGACCCAGACGTGCCGCCCCTTTCCGTTGGCCGCCCCAAGCACCTGCTTCCTGCACTGGTGCCTGGAGCCAGCCCTGCTAAAGGAGTTGGCGGAGGTGATTGCAGAGCCATTGGCCATTATCTTTGAAAACTCATGTTGATCGGGGGAGGTCCTGGATGACTGGAAAAAGGCTAATGTAGTGCCCATCTTTAAAAAAGGGAAGAAGGAGGATCTGGGGAACTACAGGCCAGTCAGCCTCACCTCAGTCCCTGGAAAAATCATGGAGCAGGTCCTCAAGGAATCAATTCTGAAGCACTTAGAGGAGAGGAAAGTGATGAGGAACAATCAGCATGGATTCACCAAGGGCAAGTCATGTCTGACTAACCTAATTGCCTTCTATGACGAGATAACTGGCTCTGTGGATGAGGGGAAAGCAGTGGATGTGTTATTCCTTGACTTGAGTAAAGCTTTTGATACGGTCTCCCACAGTATTCTTGCCGGCAAGTTAAAGAAGGATGGGCTGGATGAATGGACTATAAGTTGGATAGAAAGCTAGCTAGATCATCAGGCACAACGGGTAGTGATCAATGGCTCCATGTCTAGTTGGCAGCCGGTATGAAGCGGAGTGCCCCAAGGGTCGGTCCTGGGGCCGGTTTTGTTCAATATCTTCATGAATGATTTGGAGGATAGCGTGGACTGCATCCTCAGCAAGTTTGTAGACGATACTAAACTGGGAGGAGTGGTAGATATGCTGGAGGGTAGGGATAGGACACAGAGGGACCTAGACAAATTAGAGGATTGGGCCAAAAGAAATCTAATGAGGTTCAACAAGGACAAGTGCAGAGTCCTGCACTTAGGACGGAAGAATCCCATGCACTGCTACAGACTAGGGACCGAATGGCTAGGCAGCAGTTCTGCAGAAAAGAATCTAGGGGTTGCAGTGTACGAGAAGCTGGATATGAGTCAACAGTGTGCCCTTGTTGCCAAGAAGGCTAACAGCATTTTGGGCTGTATAAGTAGCTGACCCCAAGGTTGAGACCGTGGGGTTGATGGAGAGGAGGGTGGCTGTGGGGAGGGTGTGGGGCAGCTGGGCAATGCAGCTCTCCCAAGGGCTAGTATGAGTTGGGGGCAGAGAGGCAGCCATAGCCTGGAAGGTTTTTGTATTTGGTTTAATGGAATATATTGGCCTAGAGATTGAAAGGTGTTAACATGACTCCTGCCACTGTACGGCACTAAAGAGTGAAACAAGGCTTGGGATTTTGGAACACACAGACATTGGTCTGCTCAGTCCCACAGCAAACACCCCCTTACATCCCAGGTGGTGTTTGGGATTTGGCTGGAGCCAGTGGAGGTGGCCGTGTCATCTGAGTCCCTCTCTCTCAAGCCTGGTCTGGACAGGACATTTCTCAGCATCAGGATCAGGATCATGAAGGCCCAACAGCGTTACGGTGGATCCTGAGGTCCCGAGGAGATGGTGGATGTGGCAGCCATGCAGTGAAGTTCACTTCTTCCTGTCCACCCATCTCCCAACTAGTCAGAGCGCTTCATTCTCCCCAAAGGTCTTTTTTCTAATGGACCCCAAAGGGAGCGATGGGTGGAATAGTCCTTATTATTATTTTGTCTACCAATTAGACCTCATTTCCGACACACCAGTTTTGGTCCCTTGATTTCCAGCCCCACAGTTCTCTTGTTGACCAAGCATGATCTTAACAGTGTCCTTGAGTTACTAGTTGGCCTTTCTGTTTGGGCTCATTCAGTCTGTCTCCCTTTCCTCAGCGTTCCCTGTTATGAGTTATTGGAACATTTCATCAACTTTTTATCCACTTACCCAAAGTTAAGCTTACAATCGGGGTAGGCGTATGAGGCCCAAATTATTACAACAGGCTCCACTAACGTGGTGTCTTGTCTTGCTCTCTCCTCCCCTTGAGCCATTTTTTTATCCCTTCTTCTCCCTATGATTTTTATTCCCCCTTCATCTTCTCCCTCTCTCTGTCTCATTCTTTTCTATTCTCTTCCTCTGCACCTCCTCCAACCCCTTTCCCTGGGGCCTGTGGGCTCTTCCCCTCCCCCTCTTTCTTTCCTTCTGTCCCTTTTTGGCTCTTCCTCCCCCAACCCACTTGCTCCCCATTCCCCATGGGTGTCTTTCCCTAGTGCCTGTCTCTGCTCCCTGACGCCTCTCCCTGCTTTTTCCTACCCATATAGGTACACACCTATGTACTTTCTCTCTCTCTATCCACACACTCACACAGAGTGACTGAGGAAGAGTCTAATTTAGAATGAATCAAAGCTCTTGACTCTCTTAAGGAAAAGCTGCCAAACTATAGGATGATTCCTGGCTCCGGCTTTCTGATCATCTCAGTGTTCCTTTGTAACAAGAGTATCTTGTCCCCCTAGCCCCAGGCAGTATTGTCAGGGGCATCTGCTCTTCCAATGTACCACTGAGGAGCCGTTTAGTGACCATGAGAGATGCAAAGACAGTCTAGAATTGTTCAAAAAGAAGAACAGGAGTACTTGTGGCACCTTAGAGACTAACAAATTTATTAGAGTATAAGCTTGCGTGGACTATACTCTAATAAATTTGATAGTCTCTAAGGTGCCACAAGTACTCCTGTTCTTCTTTTTGCTGATACAGACTAACACGGCTGCTACTCTGAAACCTAGAATTGTTCAGTGGACGCATATTTTCACTGGGCATTCCAGGGACTCAGTCAAAGGGGTGGGAAGCAATATGGCTGCTGCTAGGTCTCTGATCCGTGTGTGACGAAGGTTCCTCTCTCTCTATGGTCTCTCCAACAAGCATTACCAAGTGTTCGTCATTCAAAGTGCTTTAGCAAGGTGGGTGAGGAGTATTATCTCCATTTTACAGACGGGAAAACTGAGGCATGGAGAGGGGGAGGTCAATGTTCTCAAAAACAGCTACTGATTTTTGGGTGCCTTCATTTCTTGTGCCCAACTGGGGACACCTGGGAGCTGATTTTCAGTGGGGCTGTGGAGCCAGTGTTCCCATTGCCTTCAACTGCATTTGGGGATAGAGCTGGTCTGGAGGTAAAAGGCCTCTGCATGGAGAGCCCTGGCCTTGTGCGGTGTTCTGGGGATGTGCAGGGCCTGAGGGTGTGCCTTGAGGCTTTGTTCCCTCTTCGCCCCCTACCAGGATGATGTGGAGGTATCTCAGCTAGGGTCTCCTCATGGAGATTTCCTCCCCCAGAGCCTTCTACCATGGCTTTGACCATGGGGGTGGGATGACTTAGCCGCAGAATCCCAAGGAACTGCATCCTGAAAACAATTTGGGTCAGATCAAAACCCTCATTGGACATAGGATCACGGTGCAGTATGAGTGAATGGAGAGAACAAGCAACGGCGGTGTGGAACTTTCTGTACTCTGCTACTTTCTGGAAGCCAAATTCTGCAACATGGGGAATTCACGGGGCCCAAATTCTTCTCTTACAGAGATGTATCTTTAAATGACTGCCCTTGTCTGATTTCTAGCCCCATAATAGCCCAAGCTTATTAAACTCTTAGGGAACAACGTGAATGCCCATTGAGCACATTTGCAGAAGTGGAGATAGAGAGTGTATATTTTAATGCATTATTGAGTTCAAGCTTCTCTGGCTGCTCACACTTCTGGGAATGATTTCAGCAACTGTTCTGATCATCAAACAAGTTGTCACAACGAAGGCCCCGATGTTACAAGCTGATCATTGTGGGTGGCTCACTGCACCTAGGATGAAGCTCACCAAAGCTTCTGCGGGCGTCCACCTACACGGAGCTGCTAGCAGGGTTTGAGCCTGAGAGTGTGTGAAATGGAGTCCCCTTTCTACCTAGGATTCATTTACAATGCAGCTGATGTAACAGTGCCAACATAGTGGTGTGAGTGAAAATATTTGAAGGTGTAAAATTGCAATGCAATGGGGTCAAACTCAGTCGAAGTCCCAGTGCTATCACTAATTCAAATGGATTAATCATCTCTCTTGCATGCAGTGATGACTATAAAGTAGCACATTAAAGGGAGATGTTTGTAAATGCTGAGATGAAAAAGCCGTATTCTTTCCAAGGTCCCAGTTTTACAATGAGATGAGTGTGGGTGGACCCCTGCGGCTGTACGGAGCTCAAACAAGTTTGGGGGCCAAAGCCGCTGATCCTCTAACTGATCCACATGGAAGGACTTTTGTGCATGTGCAGAGCCCCAGTGAAGTCAATTAGACTATTCACATGAGCAAACTCATTCAGAAGTGACACAATCCCACAAATGGGTCCACTTCGGTGGATCCCTGCATGCATGTGGCAGACCCTCCTTTGCTTCCATGGAGCTCCTTGTAGGAGTAAGGACTCGAGTGCGCAGGGCAGCTTGTGGAATCCAGACCAGTGTTTGCAGGGACAGGGCCTGATTTAAAACAAGATGCAACAAGTGAGTGTGACAAACACTATGAGGAAAGGGCCTGTGAAATGAGAGTGACAGGAACAAGTTCAGCCTGGTCCATGGGCTAGGTGTGTGTGGTTGGTTTGTGGGTGTTTTTTATAACATACATTACCCTGCATGGTTCTGTTTGAGAGTGGTGTGTCTGTGTTTCTCATCTGTATGTGTGTATGTGTTTTATAACATACATTACCCTACGTGGTTCCGTTTGGGAGTGTGTGTGTGTGTCTGTTTTTTCTCATATCTCTGCCTGTTTGTAGTCTGTCTTAGGTACTCCTGTGGCGCCATTACTGTAGGAGCTGAGCACCTCCCAATCTTTAAGGTCTTTATCCTCACACCACCACTGGGAGGCAGGGCAGGGCTGTAACCCCCACTGCAGGGGTGGGGAACTGAGGCACAGAGAAGGTAGGACTTCAGTGGGATTTAGGTGCCTAAACCCGTGAGGATCTGGGCCCAAGTGACTGGCCCACCTGGCACTGGGAGCCTGCGGCACAACAGGGCCTGGTTGCCACGGCAATCCCGGGGCTGACCCAATGGCTGTTCAGCGCCGGGCCCGGGGCCCTTCCCCAGAGCGGTTCGAGGGACCTCGCCGGGGTGCGCGCCCCGCTCTCTCCCCTCAGCAGCCGCATGGGGGCAGCAGGGGGCAGTCTGAGCCAGGAATCTGTACCCGCACATGCGCAGTAGCCCACAGGTACAGGCTTCCCCTGTTGCCGGACTCCGGAGCTGTGGCTCGGCCCGTGTCCAAGCTGCTCCGCGGGGCCATGGCCGGGTCCCAGGTGCTGGAGCGGGCCGAGAAGTTGCTTTCTGAGCCCCGCTTCCCCGACTGCAGCCTCCGGGGCAGGTGGGAGCCGGACCGATCCGCCGCGAGTTCCGCCCCCTCCGGCCGGGAAACAGCGGCCCGCGGGCGTCCCGGGGCCGGGTCTGCGCTCCCGCTCCGGCCCCCTTGCCCCTCCCCGACTCAGCGCCCTCACTTCCAGTGCCCCTCCCACCCCGGTGCCTGGAGCGGTCCGGCCCGGCGTGCCAGGACCGAGGTGGGAGCGGGGCTGGATCGGGACACTGGGGGCGCGCGAGCAAGCGGTGGAGCGAGCCCCGCTGGCCGGCGGGGACCCGAGCCGCCCCCGGCCCCTGGTTCCTGCTGGCCCGGCTGTGGGTCTGCCTGAGAGTCGCAGTGACTCCAGCCGTGCCCCGGGGAGGGGGACGATCGGGTGGGGTGTTCCCACCTGCTACAGCCCGGGTGTCGCTGCTCTGAAAGCTTGGAGCAAGCGGGGGGAGGGGAGGGGAGAAGGGACACTTGCAAAATCTTTTTTGGGCGTTTAAAGGCTTTAAAAATCAAAGGCTCTGCTGCTCTTTCTTTCCTCTTTGCTGTTTCACTCTGCACTTAGGCTGGTCAGTTTCAATTTTGCTGCTTCATTCTCTCCAGTTCTGATCAGCCTTTTGGGTTTCTCACAGTGTAGGACGGCGGTTCTTCTTTTCACCCTGTGGAGCAGCTCATAACAGAGATCCGAACCCATCTGTCTTACTAGCACCACAATCTTCCTATTATTTAGCTCTCAAATATTTAAACAAAAAGACTTTTTTCATATACCCTACCATGACTGTATCTGGTCCTGGCAGCTGTCACGTAAATCTTTGCTCCTCAACTGGCTCTGCTCAGAAGGTCCCCAGTGTCGAGGCTGAGTCTCATTGAAGTTAATGGGGCTTCTGCACAGGGCTGGCTCCAGGGTTTTGGCCACCCCAAGCAGCCCAAAAAAAAAAAAAAAAAAAAAGCTGATCTGCCAGGAATTGATACCCTGCTGGGTGGCTGCAGCACAGGGAACTTAGAGGAGCGGGGAGCTAATAGGGGGGTTGCCGGTCCACCCTGGTTCCAAGCCCCCACAAGCTAGCTGCAACGCGCTGCTCTTCCTGCAAGCAGTGGACAAAGCAGGCTTCTGCCAAAGGACGTTAGAAGGGAGCATTGCACATCTTTAAATGAGCATGTTCCGTAATTGATCAGCAAGGTAACAATGAAACAGCGTTTACGGGGATGATTTTAAGTGAGGAAGAACAGGAGGACTTGTGGCACCTTAGAGACTAACAAATTTATTAGAGCATAAGCTTTCGTGGACTACAGCCCACTTCTTCGGATGCATATAGAAGTGGGCTGTAGTCCACGAAAGCTTATGCTCTAATAAATTTGTTAGTCTCTAAGGTGCCACAAGTCCTCCTGTTCTTCTTTTTGCGGATACAGACTAACACGGCTGCTACTCTGAAATTTTTAAGTGAGGAGTTACTGTATCTATATTTGAATATAAAGTCCCTACATAAAGCCATAGGCACCATAACAATTAATTATGCTTACAATAACCCAGTGAGACCACCCAGCATCATTAAACAATCATATTCACAGAACAGATTTAACTCAGCCAGCCAATAAATCCAAAGCAGCAGAAAAACTACTTTCACCCTTCTCTTTGACTTCCCGAGGAGAAAAGCCACTAGCTTTCCCCCAGACAGTGTCAAATCAATGGCTTTTGCAGCATGCCCAGAAGGTCAAGTTTTGGCTATAAGGGATCCTGTGATATGTACAGGAGAGAATGTTCACCAAGGAAAAGAGACAATGGATGTTGGGAATCTGAGATTCCTTGTCAGAGAAACATGTGATGATATAAATTTGGGTGTCTGCTATGATGGCTCAGAGAAAAGATCCATCAGTCTTCTGCTTTTCTCCTTCACCTAAGGTTTTGAATGATACTTGGGTCTCCTTCCCTTCCCGGTCTGAGGATTCTACCTTTGTTAGCTCCAAGAAGACACAATACGAAGAACACATCTACAGATGTGAGGACGAGCGTTTTGAGGTAGAATTCTTCCAAAATCATTTCTTGGAAAGCCTGGGATTCTATGAACTGGTTAGCTATATAGTACAAAAACAACAAGGAGTCTGGTGGAACCTTAAAGACTAACAGATTTATTTGGGCATAAGCTTTCGTGGGTAAAAACCTCACTTCTTTGGATGCATAGAGTGAAAGTTACAGATGCAGGCATTATATACTGACACATGGAGAGCAGGGAGTTACTTTGCAAGTGGAGAACCAGTGTTGACAGGGCCAATTCAATCAGGGTGGATGTAGTCCACTCCCAATAATGAATGAGGAGGTGTTAATTCCAGGAGAGGAAAAGCTGCTTCTGTAATGAGCCAGCCACTCCCAGTCCCTATTCAAGCCCAGATTAATGGTATACAATTTGCAAATGAATTTTAGTTCTGCTGTTTCTCTTTGAAGTCTGTTTCTGAAGTTTTTTTGTTCAATGATAGTGACTTTTAAATCTGTAATAGAATGACCAGGGAGAATGAAGTATTCACTTACTGGCTTATGTGTGTTACCATTCCTGATGTCCGATTTGTGTCCATTTATTCTTTTGCGGAGGGACTGTCCGGTTTGGCCAATGTACATGGCAGAGGGGCATTGCTGGCACATGATGGCATATATAACATTAGTGAATGTGCAGGTGAATGAGCCCTTGATGGTGTGGCTGATGTGGTTGGGTCCTCTGATGGTGTTGCCAGAGGAGATATGGGGACAGAGTAGGCAATGAGGTTTGCTACAGGGATTGGTTCCTGGGTTGGTGTTTCTGTGGTGTGGTCTGGTGTGTAGTTGCTGGTGAGTATTTGCTTCAGGTTGGGGGGTGGTCTGTAAGCGAGGACTGGCCTGCCTCCGAAGGTCTGTGAGAGTGAGGGATCATTTTCCAGGATAGGTTGTAGATCGTAGATAATGTGCTGGAGAGGTTTTAGCTGGGGGCTGTATGTGATGGCCAGTGGTGTTCTGTTGTTGTCCTTGTTGGGCCTGTCCTATAGTAGGTGATTTCTGGTTACCCGTCTTGCTCTTTCAATCTGTTCCCTCACTTCCCCAGGTGGGTATTGTAGTTTTACGAATGCTTGATAAAGATCTTTGTCCTCACCCACAACCACTTCAGATTTGGGGACAACTTATACCTTCAAGTCTGATTACTTTGCCCTGAGGACTTGGGATGCATTCGCAGCCAGTACAGCTACTGGAAAAGTCTGTTAACGTGTCTGGGGATGGAGTGGAAATCCTCCAGGGACATCTCCATGAAGCTGTCCTGGAGATACTCCAAAAGCCTTGCCACAAGGTTTCTGGGCAGTGCAGCCTTATTCCGTCCTCCATGGTAGGACACTTGACCGCGCCATGCTTGCAGCAAGTAATCTGGTATCAATGCATGACAAAGCCTGGCAGCGTATGGTCCCGGTGTTTGCTGGCATTCAAGCAACATCCGTTCTTTATCTTACTGTGTAATCCTCAGGGGAGTGATATCGCTCATGGTAACCTGGTTGAAATACGGGAATTTAATTAAGGGGACAGAGGTGGCAGTTCCTACTGGGCTGTTTGCCTGTGGCTGAAAAGAAATCCTTCCCTGCAGTTAGCCAAGTGCGGGGGGGGGGGGGGAGGAATTGGCCCAGAGCTTTTCGTGTTTGACTAGCAGGGATCTTCCCTGATACCAGCCACGTGGTAGGGGGAGGGATAAAGCGATCATCCAGAGAATTGGATGGGGGCTGGGGGTTAGTTTATTTCCTGCTGCTGAATGTTAACAGGAAAACCGCAGCACTCAACGGGCTTTGCTTGGTATGTGGGAAAGGAGGGCGCAGAAGCCGAAAGACAATGGCTTACCATGGCCGCATGCAAGCCGAATTCTGTTGCCCGGACCTGCGTCTGTGATCTCTAGCAGCAAAGCCACAGGCACTCAATATTAAGAGGCAAAATGTGACCTTGCACAGAAATCACATGTGCTATGTAATGTGAATAGTGTTGGTCACCGTGAAAGAGTATAAGCATTGTTCTGCAAAATGTATCTTTTAAAAAAATTCTCTCCTTTTTTCCCTCCCTCCAGCAGCTGCAAATTCTTCAAGCCTCCCTCCTCCGTACCGAAGGCTATCACAGATAAGGCGTCGGAAAAAGAAGACGCGAGACGAGATGTTTGCAGAAATCATGGAATCCACCCGCAGTGACAGAGCTCATCTGAATGAGTGGAAGGACACCGTTTCAAAGTATAGGAAAGAAGACAGTGAACGTGAGGACAGGAGGGACCAACGTGAGGAGAGGAGAGACAATTTCAACTCCCCACATATAAAATGTCAACCACTGGAGAAGGTGAGGAGAAGGAGTTTTTCAATATTTTAAATGATTGCTTCTTGTAATAGCTAGTCTGTAGCTACACAAGAGGAGAGGTTATTGATTTACCCTGAATAACACTTAGGTTATTGTTATTTTGTGGTCCGGGAAGTAAGTACCTGCCTGCAGCCGTCTAAACAGCACAGAGTTCCTGAAAACACGAGCGTCATGAACCTTGCCCGGCCATCCGACGTAGATGTTGGTAAAACGTCCCCTGTGGTCCACCAGTGCTTGCAGCACCAGGGAAAAGTAGCCCTTTTGATTAATGTACTGGCTGGCCTGGTGGTCCGGTCCCAGGATAGGGATGTGAGTTCCATCTATAGCCCCACCGCAGTTTGGGAATCCCATCGCTGCGAAGCCATCTATGATCACCTCCACGTTTCCCAAGGTCACTACCTTTGACAGCAGTAGCTCAACAATTGCCTTGGCTACTTGCATCACCACAACCCCCACGGTAGATTTGCCCATGCCAAAGTGGTTCGCGACTGACCGGTAGCTGTCTGGCATGGCAAGTTTCCAGAGGGCTATGGCCACTCGCTTCTGGACAGTCAGGGCTGCTCGCATCCGGGTGTCCTTGCGCTTCAGGGCAGGGGACAGCAACTCACAAAGTTCAAGGAAAGTTCCCTTCCGCATGCGAAAGTTTCTCAGCCACTGGGATTCATCCCAGACCTGCAGCACTATGCGGTCCCACCAGTCAGTGCTTGTTACACGTGCCCAGAATCGCTGTTCCACGGCATCAACATGACCCAGTGCCACCATGATGTCCACGGCGCGGGGTCCCGTGCTTTGTGACAGGTCTGTGCCACTCTCAGACTTCATTTCCTCATCGTGCTGCCTTAGCCTCCTCGCCCGATTTCTCACCATCTGACTCTGGAAAAGGTGTCTGATAAGGTGCGAGGTGTTGACAATGGCCATAACTGCAGCGATGGTCACCGCGGGCTCCATGCTCGCAGTGCTATGGCGTCTGCACTGTCAATCACCATAAAAGTGCGCGAACTGATTGCCCGCCGGCGCTTTCAGGGAGGGAGGGCGGGAGTGACGGTTGGATGACTACAGTTACCCAAAACCACCCTCGACACATTTTTTTCCCCAGCAGGCATTAGGGGTTTGACCCAGAATACCAATGGGCAGCGGGGACTGCGGGAACTGTGGGATAGCTGCCCACAGTGCACCGCTTCCAATGTCGACGCTTGCCCCGTTAGTGTGGACTCACACAGTCGAATTACTGTCCTTAGTGTGGAAACACACGTTCGACTTTGTAATATCGATTCCACATATTCGATTTAAGTTACATCGAAGTACTCTCATAGTGTAGACATACCCACAGAGTTTAAGGACAAAAGGGATGACTAGATTATCTCGTCTGACCTCCTCCGTCTCACAATGTGTTGGGTTTCATCACACAGGCCCACAGAGCACTTTAGCCAGGCATCAAATTGAATGTAAAAGAGAAATATACCTGGTGGTCCCTTTACCAGACCACTGAATGGCGGCACCTCTGGGATGCAGAATGTATAATATCACAAAACACTATTAAACAGATGATTAAGGCAGGAAGGAAAGAACACCTTATGCAAAATAGAAACTCTGAGCGTGCATGTGTATGTGTGACTTGTAGCCCATGAAGTGAGCATATAGCCATGCAATGATGATAGTTATATAGTAAGTAAAAGATAAAGGGGTGAGGAACGGATAACAGAAACACAAAAGATCTGTATGTCTAGACTTATAAACATTACTTAGAAAGACAAGATTGGTGAGATAATATCTTTTCCTGTTGGTGAGAGAAACAGAATTTGGTCCAGGAAAAGATATTACCTCACCTGCTTTGTCTCGCTAGTATCCTGGGACCCAGACAGCTACATCAGCACGGCATACAAGAATAGCTTAAGCAATGAGTGTAAGTAGAAACCCTTCTAGCCTGAACAGGAGCAGTTGCTCAATGAGTTGGCATAAGGAAGTAAACCATAGACTCATAAATTCATAGACTTTAAGGTCAGAAGGGACCATTATGATCGTCTAGTCTGACCTCCTGCACAACGCAGGCCAAAGAATCCCATCCACCCACTCCTGTAATAAACCCTTAACCTATGTCTGAGTTATTGAAGTCCTCAAATCATGGTTTAAAGACTTCAAGGTGCAGAGAATCCTCCAGCAAGTGACCCATGCCCCACGCTACAAAGGAAGATGAAAAACTCCCAGGGACTCTGCCAATCTGTCCTGGAGGAAACTTCCTTCCTGACCCCAAATATGGCGATCAGCTAAACCCTGAGCATGTGGGCAAGACTCACCAGCTAGACACCCAGGAAAGAATTCTCTGTAGTAACTCAGATCCCACACCAACTAACATCCCATCACAGGCCATTCGGCATCTTTACCGCTAATACTCAAAGATCAATTAAATGCCAAAATTAGGCTATCCCATCACACCATCCCCTCCATAAACTTATCAAGCTTAGTATTGAAGCCAGATATGTCTTTTGCCCCCACTACTCCCCTTGGAGGGCTGTTCCGGAACTTGACTCCTCTGATGGTTAGAAACCTTTGTCTAATTTCAAGTCTAAATTTCCTGATGGACAGTTTATATCCATTCGTTCTTGTGTCCACATTGATACTAAGCTTAAATAATTCCTCTCCCTCCCTAGTATTTATCCCTCTGATATATTTATAGAGAGCAATCATGTCTCCCCTCAGCCTTCTTTTCGTTAGGCTAAACAAGCCAAGCTCTTTGAGTCTCCTTTCATAAGACAGGTTTAAGTCACAAAACATCACAAGGCTCTGTTTATTGTTTTGTCATAATGACGAGTGTTGCAAACAGCGGATAGGTAACCACAAGGGAATGGGAAGCCCTGCTCAATGTGTGTGTGTGTGTGTGTGTGTGTGTGTGTTTGTGGGCTGCCATCCCCTGCTGGAAGGAATGAGTCATGCTCAGTGTGTGTGTGCACATGTCTCTGCTGCCTCTTCCTCTTGTGAACAGCCCCAAGGACTTGTTGATGACAACTGTTGGTCAAGAAAGCGCTGGGGCACTGTGGTAAGCAGCCTGATGGGAGCAGGTCCACTGCTGAGCCTCTCACCCAACTCCTTGCAGCACAGGGCTACGTGGTGCCTGGCTCAGGCTCAGGGGGTCAGCATGGACCAAGAGACAATAGTGCTCCCCCCCCCCCCACGAAGTGAGACCCCACCCACCTCTTTGCATCATGTCATCCCTTGGATCTATGATGGAGCACTGGGGTTAGTACTGAGACACAGAGGAGAATGTCCCTTAATGAGTCCTCCATCCTCTTCTCTGCAGCACAGTGACCCCTATTGCTGAACTGGGACATTAGGATCAATCAACCTGAGAAAATCCTACAGAGTCCATCCCTGCATCTCAGCGGCCCCTAGTGCCACGCTGGGGCACTGCTAGCAGCACTGACTAAGGGGGAAGAGTGCCTCAAATTGAGCATCCCACCCCACTCCCAGTAGCACAGCCCCCACTACGGCCATGCTGGAGTAATTGGGTCAGCACTGTCTAAGAAATGAGAGTGCTTCCAGCTGAGCCCATCACCCCATTCTCTGCAGCACACTACCCCCTAGCACTGCTCAGCTTCCACATAGAGTTTTTTCTAATGCTCCTGGGAACTAGTCCTGATTCTGGTCACACTGTAAACTTACTGGAGTAAAAGGGAATAGTCCTGCTGACTTTGATGGGCTTTGGATCTGGTCTTCTAGGAGGGAAATGGGCCCTATGGTTGGGGCAGCGGAGTCTAAGACTGAGGACTCCTGGGTTCTGTTCCCAGCTCCGGGAGGGGAGTGGGTCTAATATTTAGAGCAGTTGGGACTGGGAGTCTGAGCTCCTGGGTTCTAATCGTGGCTCTGAGACCGGAGTGGGGCTCACAATCTGAGCCTTGGGTGTTGTTCCTGGCTCTTTGTGTTGTTTTTGAACAAGTAATTCTTCCTCAACATGTCTCTAGACAAAAAGTATCACACGCTTTACCACAATTAGTAAATCCCATTACGATTTTCATCTAGAAAACACACATAATGATGATAATGATGATACAACTGCCTACGAAATTATTACCCTAGTGAATTTTGTTTTGTTGCAGGTTGAGGCAGAATTGTTCTTCCTCTGAGGAATATTACAAGAAATTTTCTTCAGGGCGTAGGCCCTAGAAGCCAGTGAATGAAATAAAAACACCTCTCTTTCCTTCAACACACTTAGCGTCTGCAGCTGGGAGAGGGAACTACTCTTCTTAAACAAGGTAGGCTATAGACGAATAACTTAAGCCCCCAACCATTCTCCCACTGAAGTGTATGGACATTGTGCCCCAGTCTGCAATGAGAGCAAGATCATGTCACTGGTTTCTTCATTTGAATTTTCCATACATTGGCAGAGAATCGTAGTGTGTGTCTGAGCATATGGGTTGTGTCTGTGTTCATTATCTATCTATCTATCTATCTATCTATTGGTGTCTGAATCTATCATTCTGAACTGAACTAATTAACAATCATGGGTCAGGTCATAAGCTTGACTTCAGTGGTGTTTTGCTAATTTTCTCTTGGTGAAATTCTGGTCCATAATTCCATAGTGCCCACCAGAGTGATAGATAAGTACTAGACATACCCATCATCAGGCCATAGCTCTATTTATTATTTTGTTGCTGTTGTTGTTTTGTTGGTGGTGTTTCTTGCTTCTCCCTCCTCTCGTCCTTACTGCCCTCAGTTCCCCAACCCTTATCATCATCCATTGAATCAAAGTGGAAATGTTTTTCTTGAGATGGGTCTTTTATTTGGATCTGAATACAGTTGGCTGGGAGAGCTCAATCTGATCTCTTTTAATAGGAGAGTCCACTCCTAGGATCCGACCATGGTGAATGCACCACACCTGGTGCCCAAGAGTTAAGTGGTTGTCTCTTTTAGCTGAATTTACTTCAACCCTCTCTCCACATAATGAGAGCCCTGCACAGATACAAAAATGTATATCTGCATCCGATACATAATCCACAAAAATTGTCTGCAGACATCCACATGCATGGATGTGGATATCTGCAGATATCTGTGGATTTGCAGGGCTCTACTTACCATGGCCAGGCTGAGGCTCTGAGACCCACCTCTGCCTGAGCCTGGTTGGGGAGAGCTGTGCGGGAGTCGCGGACCCTCCACCTGCCCTCAGCCAGGTGGGGATACTGTGGGGTGGGAACACAGCCTGGGGCTGCTCTCATCCCCTCACCCCACCCCACGGGTAGGTGGAGGGTCTGCCGCGGTCCCCGTCTGGATTCCATGCTGGCCTTGCTGGAGATGGAGGGGAGGGTGACCTGTGGAACTGCCCGGGGGCTACTCAGAACCCACACACCGGGCAGGTGGAGCGACCACGGCGACTCTGCACAGTTGCCCTCCTGACTCTTAGGATGGCCAGGCTAGGGCTCTGAGCCCCTCCACCTCCCTCTGGAGCCAGAGAGCTTCACTGGCAACTGCAGGGAGCCTGCGTCCCTGCACTGGCCCTAGGCGGGGTCTGGGAGGCAGGGACATGGGCTGGAGGCTGCTCGGGCCCTCCGCCCAGGGCAGGTGGAGGAACCCAGGCTCCCCACAGCTGCCAGCACAGCTCTCTGGCTCCGGCAGGGGGGCCTGCTTGGAGCCCCAGGCTGGCCATGGTAAGAGCTGGGTGGGCAGCTGTGGGGAGCTGCAATGGACCATCCACCTGCCCTGGATGGGGCCCAGAGCAGCCCCCGGCCCGTGTCCCTGCCCCCATGACCTCCACCCAGTGCATGTAGAGGGTCTGCACTGCAGCTCCTCACAGCTGCCCACCCGGCTGCTACCATCAGAGCCTTGCACACGTAAAAAAATTGTATCTGAATCTGCGCTGCTATCTGCAAAAATAATCCACGGATATCCGCAGATATAAAGCGGATACCTGCGGATTTGCAGGGCTCTACACATAATGTCTGTTTCTTTTGTTGATTTCATGTTCTCCTGTATATAAATGGAGTGTCCAGATGCCTTCAAGAGCTGTGAAAATATCACTCAACTGCCAGTGAAAAGCATCTATACAGACCTTACTCCTAATGATGACTAAATTTCTACATTTGCCCATCCAAATGTCAGCCAACAAATAAAGAAATAAATCCAAATCTCTTCTGAAACTATGATTTCATCAGTATTGATGTTTTCCATGACAAAATGTTGATGTCAATGGCAGTTTTCAATTTTCCATTTGATTTCATATAGACTCTTCTGAATCGAAATTAGGGGTTTCACTATTTCAACTTTCCATATAAATTCAGGGTGGAAACAAATATTGGAATATTGGAATTTCACATTTTCCAGCCAGCTCTGCATTTAGTGCAATGGTCGTGGTGAGGAAAGTACTCACAAACATCAATAGAGGTTCCCCAGAGTATCTCTTAAGAGAGGCAGAAGAATTCCCACCTCTTCCCCAGGTCTCGCTATTTAGAGAAAAACATTCCCTTTTGTTTTAAATTGTTCTGTGTAGTGCACTCTGCATAGAGCTCCACTACAGTGTGCTTTGGTTATTGGATTTAATTTTCTCTACTTCATTCCCTTTTAATGTGTGTGTATGTGTGTGTGTGTGTGTGTGTGTGTGTGTGTGTGTGTGTGTGTGTTCAATTTCCAGGAGAATGGTTCTGTAGCGATGGCAGAGTTTCAGGTATCAGGAATGCTGACTCGCTGTGTAAACCCAGTCTCTTCACCCCATCATTCCCCTAATCATTCCCCGTTTCCCCCTTAGTAGCTCACTATTATTTGATGTGTTGCTTTGAGAGCCACATATTGAAGGTGCTAAGGGTATGCAAAATACAATATCTTTGTTATTGCTCATTTTTATTTCAACTCTGTCATTTCACTTTCATGCCCATTATTAGGAAGTTCCTTGTCAACAAGTAACCTTGAAGTAAAACATCTGTGGAAAACCTTCTAACATTCTAGGATCTTCATTCTTGTAAAATTCTTTATAGCAATGTCATAAGACAAAGATCTTCAACTGGTGTAAATAAGTATAGCTCTTTTTATACCCATGGAGCTGTTAAAATTTACACCAGCAAAGGTACTGGCCCTAGCTCTTCTTTTGTATGTTGAGAGAAACAAATGCATTTCAGATACTGTGATGACAAAGGATGGAATGACTGCAATTGTTCTCTAATATTTAGGGAAGAATAAAATTTTTAGTACACAAAAGCCAAAATCCCACATTGTTTTCACCATTTATCGAGCTTCTCATTCTTCAAAGGGCTTCAAACCAATTGGATTCAGCAGCATCAGTTTATTCATGTGAGTAGTGCTCACTTTTGTGAGTTGTAAATGCAGTGGGAATACTTGCATTCATATAACAATTCTCATGATTAAGAGCCGAATGAGATCAGAATTTGCCCTCATTTGAGAAACTTTATTTGGTAAATGTGGCTAAAGAATAACATTCTCAGAGGAGAAAGAAAGAAAGAAAGAAAGAAAGAAAGAAAGAAAGAAAGAAAGAAAGAAAGAAAGAAAGAAAGAAAGAAAGAAAGATCCCTTTTTGATTTTTTATGTAGACTGAAAAAAATGTGTTCGAAGAGGAAAAATGGAACCTCAGATTCAGTCTCTTTCTTTGTCACCCCATACAGATGATCTATTCTGAGAGCAACCCAGGAGAGAACCAGACCATCTCTGATGTATTCATCCTGGTGGGGTTTTCAAACCTTGACAAGCTGCAAATCGTTCTGTTTCTGGTGCTTCTGGTCACCTACCTGTTAGCCCTGATGGGGAACTTGCTTGTTATCCTCCTTATAAAGCTAAACCCCTCACTCCACAGCCCCGTGTATTTCTTCCTGGTGAACCTGTCATTCTTGGAAATCTGCTACACCACCAGTGTGGTCCCTCAGTTGCTGATTCACCTCCTGGTGGAGCAAAAGACCATCACCATTGCGGGCTGCGCTGCCCAGATGTATGTCATCACCATCATGGGCCTGACGGAATGCTGCCTCCTAGCAGCCATGGCGTATGACCGTTACGTGGCCATATGTCACCCCTTGAGCTACAAAACTATCATGAGTGGCCGGGCATGTGCACATCTTGTGGGTGCTTCATGGATCATTGGCATCTCAGTGCAAGTAGCTCAGATCACTTGGATCTTCAGCCTGCCTTTCTGTGGCTCCAACCGCATCCACCACTTCTTCTGTGACATCCTACCAGTGTTGAGGATGGCATGCACGGATACATCCAAAAATGAGATTATGGTCTTCACTGTGTCAGTTCTGTTAATCATAGGCCCTTTTTTATTGATAATCCTGTCTTACATCTGCATTATTTCCACCATCTTCATGCTGCCATCGGAGGAGGGAAGGAATAAAGCCTTCTCCACCTGCTCCTCCCACCTCATGGTGGTGACTTTGTTCTATGGAATGGCTCTTATCACTTACCTGGGGCTCAAATCTAGCTTCACCCTGGAGAGTGATCAAATGCTTTCACTCATGAACACAATTGTGGGACCAGTGTTGAACCCCATAATATACACTCTGAGGAACAAAGACGTGAAGGGAGCCTTTAGAAAAACAGTAGAGAAGAGCATCTTTTCACACAGCCAGAGAAAACAGGGAATGAAAAATAGAGTTAATTAAAACAGGGGGAATGAGGAAAATTCATAAACAATTTGTTGAATTACTCCTGATGACCCTCATTTTTTTAATTGAAATTTTGCCATTTGAAAAACTTTGACCTCTTTTTGATAGAACCTATTAACAGGATTTAAACTTCACTGAAAAATCAAATGAGAAAATGTAGTCCAAGTAGTGTCTTGATTTTATATCTTCAAAATGTGAAATGTCAAAGCAAAAAATAAGCTCAAAATGAGAAACATTTCATGAAACACTGACCTTGGTTTGTGCAATTTTAACAATTTTCATCAAAATTTTAATACTTGAAAAATTCCAACCTGTTCTACAGAAAAGTATATTTAGGCTTCTCCTTTTCCTGGGTTGGATTTTTTTGGCCTGTCTCTTGATTGCATTTCCCCAGTGCTCCCTCTGGTCTAATTTTAAATAACATTCCTCAACACTTATGAATGGTTTCCTATGTAAGACTCTGATGGATCTTTCAATGCCTAACATGATCAGGTCAAACAACAACTCGAGGAGCTGGCTACTGACTTCTATGGCATTTTGCACAGGTTCAGAGCCTATCCTAGCAGATCACGGTGCATACCATAGATTCATTGATTAAAAGGCCATGGGGAACCATTTTGATCTTCTAGTTTGACATCCTGCTTAACGCAGGGCAGAGAATTTCAACCTGGTGATTCCTGAGTCAGAGAAGCACTGTACATGGTTTATATTACATATGTAAAATAATAGCTGTGTTATAAACTCATATAAGTGGTCCGATCAATGTATCACAATATTGCACCAAAAGCCTGTGTATATGGCACATCTTTGTATAACTATATGATAACATACATTTGTATATTCTTATAATGAGAAATACTACTCTGTTGGCTTGTCTACCTATATCACTTCCTACGTATAATAAATACCAAATTTAAAACCTCTATCCCTAGCTCAGCAATTACAGGACTATATGCCTTCTTTCCCTAAATATCCCTATAATGCATTTTTAAGATGCACTGGCTGGCTGTATGTCTTGGCTTTTATTATTTCTCTTTGATATAATTTGCTGATTTGTTTAAAATGATACTGTTAAGAAGATAAGCAATGTGTCATGTTGGAAGAAGTGAGAGTTACATACATGTAATGATAAACAAAAAAACTCCCTTTCTCTGAGAAACTTAGAAGCAGAGTGGCCTAGGGCAACATGTTCCAGAAACTACAAATTCAGCAAGAACATTTTAGGCATTAGGTTATTAACACTTGTGCATGAATAATATATAGGCTCTGTAAAATTCAATGGATAATGTGTTGGATAAAGATTGGGGGCAATTGAGAATAGCAACATGTATGAGAACACATATGAAAATGAGCCCAATGCTGGAGAAATTCTAGCATTGGGCTCATTGGGCTAGTTGGCTAGCCATTCACAGTCTTTGTTTAATCCTGATCTGATGGTGTCAAATTTGCAAATGAACTGAAGCTCAGTGGTTTCTCTTTGGACTCAGCTTCAGTTCATTTGCAAATTTGACACCATCAGATCAGGATTAAACAAAGACTGTGAATGGCTAGCCAACTACAAAAGCAGTTTCTCCTCCCTTGGTGTTCACACCTCAACTGCCAGCAGAGGACCTCTTCCTCCCTGATTGAACTAACCTCGTTATCTGCAGACTGATTCTTGCCTGCATATTTATACCTTCCTCTGGAAATTTCCATTACATGCGTCTGACGAAGTGGGTATTCACCCACGAAAGCTTATGCTCCAATACATCTCTTAGTCTTAAAGGTGCCACAGGACTCTCTGATGCTTTTTACAGATCCAGAATAACACAGCTACCCCTCTGTACTTAACTCTTTGGGTTGTTTTGCAAGGGGTAGTGTAAGAATAGGGATGCTCAGCTCCTTCTGTATTATGGCTAACGGCCGTGCTGGGATGGAGTGTTTGTGAATTTCCTAACTGTGTTAATAAATCCATTTTCCATATAATGTAATCTCCTAAGTGTGAGTGTTGCAACCATGCACATGGGGGTTCCCAACTGAACAGTGATTCTGATAATACTGGGCCTGATCTTGGGACAAGAACCTACCAAGTTTCAGAATGATGAATAGGGGAAGTAAACTGGTAATATGATCAAGATACATTCAACAGATCAGGCAACAGATTGTTGTCCACAGATGGAGAGAATGAGCCCTGCTCAGCATGTGTGTGTGTGTGAGAGTCTGTGTGTGTGTGTGTGAGAGAGAGAGCGAGAGAGAGACTGTCTCTACCTGCTTGGGGTACTGAGCCATCCTCAGTTTGTATGTGCGTGCACATGTGAGTGAGTGAGTGACTGTCCCCCCCACAGGAGGAAATGAGCCATGCTCAATGTGTGTGTATGTGCCACTGCTGCCCCCTCCACTTGTAAACAGCCCCATAGACTCATTCATGGCCACGGTGGTCAGGAAAGATCTTTCATTTACAGCTCATCCAAAAGATATAACATCCACCAGAAATAGTGTCCCCTTCCGCTGTGATGAGTTGCTGAGGGTCAGCACCAACTTTAAGGGGAGAGCGCCCCCTGCTAATCCACCCTACCCACCCTTTGCAGCAGAGGTCTCCCAAGCGCCATGCTGGGGCACTGTGCTAAGCAGCCATTCTGATGGGAGATGGTCCACAGCTGAGCCCCTCACCTTGCTCCTTGCGGCACAGGGCCACGTGGTGCCCTGCTGAAGCACAAGGGGTCAGCATGGACCAAGAGACAACCGAGCCCCACCAGGTGAGACCCCACCCAGCTCTTTGCAGCATGTCATCCCTTGGAGCTGGTCTGGAGCATGGGGGTTACACTGACCCACAGAGGAGAATGTCCCTTAATGAGTCCTCCACCCTATTCCCTGCTGTACAGCGCCCCTTACTGCTGAACTGGGACGTTGGGATCAATGAAGCTGAGAACATCCCACAGAGCCCTCCAGGCCCATCCCTATAGATCAGCGCCCACTGGTGCTACACTGGGGCATTGCTTCCAGCACTGACTAAGGGGGAAGTGTGCCTCAAACTGAGAATCCCACCACAGTCCCAATAGCACAGCCTCCTTCTTCCATGCTGGAGTAATGGGGTGAACACTGTCTTAGAATTGAGAGTGCTCCTAGCTGAGCTCATCACCCCACTCCCTGAAGCGCACTACCCCCAGCACCACTCAGCTTCCACACAGAGTTTATTCTAATGCTCCTGGGAACTAGCCCTGATTCTGGTCCCACTGCAAACTTACTGGAGTAAAAGGGAATAGTCCCACTGACTTCTTATGGGCTTTGGATCTGGTCCTCTAGGAGGGAAATGGGCCCTGTGATTGGGACAGTGGAGTCTAAGACTGAGGACTCCTGGGTTCTGTTCCCAGCTCTGGGAGGGGAGTGGGGTCTAATGTTTAGAGCAGTTGGGACTGGGAGTCTGAGCTCCTGGGTTCTAATCATGGTTCTGAGACAAGAATGGGGCACACAATCTGAACATCGGGGAACCGGAGTCATGAGCCTTGGGCATTTTACCTTAGTCAACCCCGACTCTGTGTTGTGTTGCTTTGGACAAATCATTCCTTCTTCTAGACAAAATGTTATCACACAGTTTACCACAGTTAGTAAATCCTATTATGATTTTCATCTAGAAAATACACACGATGATGATGATTGATGATACAACTTTCTACGAAATGACTTCCCTAGTGAATTTTGTTTTGTTGCAGGTTGAGGCAGTATTGTTCTTCCTTTGAAGAATATTACAAGAAATTTCCTTTAGGGAGTAGGTCCCAGAAGCCAGTGAATGAAATAAAAACACCTCTCTTTCCTTCAACACACTTAGCGTCTGCAGCTGGGAGAGGGAACTACTCTTCTTAAACAAGGTAGGCTATTGATGAATGACTTAAGCCCCCAACCATTCTCCCACTGAAGTGTATGGACATTGTGCCCCAGTCTGCAATGGGACCAGGATTAAGTCATTGGTTTCTTCATTTGAATTTTCCATACAGTGGCAGAGAATCTTAGAGTGTGTGTTTCTGAGCACCTGGGTTGTGTCTGTATTCATAACTATCTATCTATCTATCTATGGATGTGTGTGTGAAACACTATACCCCATATTCTTCATAGAAATAATGTTATAATATGGTTATAGCATATCTAAGATGTATATTATGCAAGATGGGTCTGCTGAGAGATCATTGGAAAGTTTGTGATCTGCTGAATATGATTATCCTATTTATATGCATGTATCATTACTGTATTTGAATTTAGGACTATTGACTATGTAACAATTACAAGTTGGTTTACACCTGGAAAACGCCCACCACACAGAATGAAATCAGTATGGATTGGCCATTGGGGAGAACAATAGGACTTTGAAGATGCTAATCTCCCACCTTCCTGAGAAGCTTCCTGGGATGCCACAAAAATAAATAAATAAATAAAAATAATTACCCTCTTTGCGAAATCTTATTTTGGTAAACATTGTTATAGAATAGAATAACATTCCTGAGGGGAAAACAAAAGAAACGCAGAAAGGAGAAAAGATCCCTTTTTTAATTTCCATGGAGACAGAAAAAAAATGTGTTCAAAGAAGAAGAATAGAACCCCCGATGCTGGAAACTGGTATACCTCCATTGCTGGTATAAAGTGATGTAGCTCATTTAGAGTCAATTCATCAGACCCCCGTCTGTTGCAAATCAGCTGTAGTTCCACTGGTGTCAAAGTGGTCGGCTCTCCAGCTGACCTATATTGGCACAGCTTGATTGACATCAATGTGGCTCCACCAGCTTATGCCTGATGATGATTGGGTCCAGTTATATATTTCTATGCAGAATTGCAGCAGGTTTTAGTCTGAAGCATCCCAACAGAAAGGAAACCAGTATGAATTGTTTGATTCACATCCACATGTTTAGTATTCCTCAGATTCAGTCTCTTTCTTTGCCACCCTTACAGACGACCTATTCTGAGAGTGACCCTGGAGAGAACCAGACCATCTCTGATGTATTCATCCTGGTGGGGTTTTCAAACCTTAACAAGCTGCAAATCGTTCTGTTCCTGGTGCTTCTGGTCATGTACCTGGTCACCCTGATGGGGAACCTGCTTGTTATCCTCCTTATAAAGCTAAACCCCTCACTCCACACCCCCATGTATTTCTTCCTGGTGAACCTGTCATTCTTGGAAATATGCTACACCAGCAGTGTGGTCCCTCAGCTGCTGGTTCACCTCTTGGTGGACCAAAAGACCATCACCATCGCGGGCTGCACTGCCCAGATGTACATCATCTCCATCATGGGCCTGACGTGAATGCTGCCTCTTAGCAGCCATGGCGTACGACCGCTACATCGCCATATGTCACCCCCTGCACTGCAGAACTATCATGAGTGGCCAGGCATGTGCACAGCTCATGGGTGCTTCATGGATCATCGGCATCTCAGTGGAAGTAGTTCAGACCACTTGGATCTTCAGTCTGCCCTTCTGTGGCTCCAACCGCATCCACCACTTCTTCTGTGACATCCCACCAGTGTTGAAGATGGCATGCACGGACATATCCAAAAATATGATTATGGTCTTGACTGTGTCAGTTTTGTTCATTATGGGCCCTTTTTTGTTGATAACCCTGTCCTACATCTGCATTATCTCCACCATCCTCAAGCTGCCGACAGCAGAGGGAAGGCATAAAGCCTTCTCCACCTGCTCCTCCCATCTCAGGGTGGTGACTTTGTTCTACGGAATGGACCTTTTTACCTACCTGAGGCCCAAGTCTATCTCCACCCCAAAGAGTGATCAAATGATTTCCCTCGTGATCACAGTTGCAGCACCTGTATTGAACCCCATAATATACACTCTGAGGAACAAAGACGTGAAGGGAGCCTTTAGAAAAACAGTAGAGAGGATCATCTTTTCACACAATCGGCGAAAACAGAGAATGAAAATTAGACTTACTTAAAACAGGGGGAATGAGGGAAATAAATATATGTTTTGTTGAATTACTGCCGATGACCCTCACTTTTTAATTGAAATGTTGCCATTTGAAAAAATTGGACTTGTAAACCTATCAGGAGAATGGGAAGAGAAACTTGTGTTACCAAAAAACCCCAAATTTTAAATATCTTCAAAATCTGGAATGTCAAAGAAAAAAGAAGCTTAAAATGGAAATCCTTTCATAAAATGTTCACCTTGGTTTTTGCAAATTTTACAATTTTCACCAAAATTTTAATGATGGAAAAATCCAAACCATCTCTACAGACAACTCCATTTAGGCTTTTCCTTTTCCTGCTCTGTCGGTCCATTGCAGCATTTCAGGATTTGGATTTGGTTGGGCTGAGTTTTTTTGGCTGTCTAATGGATTTCCCCGGTGCTCCCTGTTGCCTAATTTTAAATAATATTTCTCAGCACTTATGAACAGTTTCCTATGTAAGACTCTGATGGATCTTTCAATGCCTAACCTGATCAGATCACACAACAACTCTTGAAGCTGGCTCTTGAATTCCATGGCATTTTGTACAGGTTCAGAGGTCTATGCTAACAGATCATGGCGTATATCATAGATTCATTGATTAAAAGGCCATAAGGGACCAATGCTGATAATCTAGTCTGACATTCTGCTTAACGCAGGGCAGAGAGTTTTACCTGGTGATTCCCGAGTCAAAGAAGCACTGTACATCAAGAAAATTGTAGATATTAGATGATTAACATTTGTTCATAATTAATGAACAGGTTATGTAAAATTCAATGGATAATGTGTTGACTAAAGAATGGAGGAAAATTAAGCAATAGAAAATGTGCAAATGTATGAAAATATGTATAAAATATGTAAAATTATGTATATATATGTACATATACAAAAACATATGTACATATGTAAAATATGTATAAAATACATATGTAAAATACATAAAAAATAAGAAAATACATATAAAAATGGGCTGGAGAAATGCTGGATCAGAAATCGATGAATGAAACCGAAGGACCCGAACAGGAGATCCAGGCAGGTGAGGAGGACTGACGTCATGGAGGAAGGAAGGACTTTTCAGTGCCCCAGAATGTCTTAACTTGGGAACATTCACTTATTCTGTCTTGTCTGTTATTACTTGTGAGGCAGAAATGTATGTCCAGACACTACAAGTAAGATTAATTCTGTTTTAAATTGTATTAAATAAAGGCAAAACTGATTAAGCCTAAATTGGATGGACATGTGACTCGGTTTCCCATTCTACACTCCCAACAATGTACACAATTTGATAAAAAAGGTAAAGCCCACATAAATGCTCTCATCTCTGCTTTGTTAATTCATTTAGCAAAGGTGTTGCCCTTATACAATAATAATCAGAGAAACAAGCCGTGTCCTGTCAGCGAACACATGTATTAAGTTAGTATACACCCCATTATGTGAATACATGGCAGTTCTACAAACTGAATTAGCGTATGTTCTTCCCAGTGTTCTGTGCACTCATGCTAACCTACACCTCACACTACCAAGCAACAGTATGACTTAGTATTTAACATAAGCAGATAAGAAATTTGTAAAAGTCAAGATACATTAATTCAGTAATGATCAGTGATCTCCTGCCATCCATCTCCACCCTCTGACAAACAGAAGCTAGGGACACCACTCCTTAACCATCTGGGCTAATAGCCATTAACGGACTTAGCCTCCATGAATGTATCCAGTTCTCTTTTAAACCCTGTTACAGTCCTAGCTTTCACAACCTCCTCAGGCAAGGAGTTTCACAGATTGACTGTGCGCTGTGTAAAAAAGAACTTCCTTTTATTTGTTTTAAACCTGCTGCCCATTAATTTTGTTTGGTGGCCCCTAGTTATTATATTATGGGAACAAGTAAATAACTTTTCCTTATTCACTTTCTCCACACCACTCATGATTTTATATACCTCTATCATATCCCCCT
Organism: Chrysemys picta bellii; assembly: GCF_011386835.1. Taxonomy (NCBI): domain Eukaryota; kingdom Metazoa; phylum Chordata; order Testudines; family Emydidae; genus Chrysemys; species Chrysemys picta. The sequence goes on from NC_088803.1 coordinate 14,119,226, forward strand.
TAGTCTCCCCTTTTCCAAGCTGAAAAGTCCTAGCCTCTTTAATCTCTCCTCATATGGGACCCGTTCCAAACCCCTAATCATTTTAGTTACCCTTCTCTGAACCTCTGTATGCAGTATTCAAGATGTGGGCATGCCATGGATTTATATAAGGGCAATAAGATATTCTCTGTCTTATTCTCTATCCCTTTTGTAATGATTCCTAACACCCTGTTTGCTTTTTTGACTGCCGCTGCACACTGCATGGACGCCTTCAGAGAACTATCCATGATGACTCCAATATCTTTCTCCTGATTAGTTGTAGCTAAATTAGCCCCCATCATATTGTATGTATATTTGGGGTTATTTTTTCCAATGTGCATTACTTTACATTTATCCACATTAAATTTCATTTGCCATTTTGCTGCCCAATCACTTAGTTTTGTGAGATCTTTTTGAAGTTCTTCACATCTGCTTTGGTCTTAACTATCTTGAGTAGTTTAGTATCATCTGAAAACTTTGCCACCTCACTGTCAGGGGTGGCTCCAGGCACCAGCACAGCAAGCACCTGCCTGGGACGGCAAGCCACGGGGTGCGGCCTGCCGGTCGCCCTGAGGGTGGCAGTCAGGCTGCCTTCAGAGGCATGCCTGCGGGAGGTCCCCCAGTCCCGAGAGGCACCCCTGCTCTTACACACCCCAAATACTCTGTCCAGCGCCTCCCAAATACCATCTCCCAGTACACACACACACCCCAGCACCCCGAAATACCCCCTTGAGCTCACCCCCCCGCAGCAGTGTCCTCTATTAGGGAACTTGAAATAAAGGTGGGGTCACCCCAGATACAGTTGAATTTTAAAGGCAGGTGTTTCTGTTCTCCCTTACGGTGTGACCGCACTGGGGCCAGGCTCTGGAAGTCTCAGTGAGCTACAATCCCAGCTGGGTGCCCAGAGGGCAGTTCCAGGAGGACGTGGTGATTCCCTGCCCATCCTGGGCAGAGGCAGCGTTGCCCTTTTCTCTCCCCTCATTCCGAAGGCTTGGCCCGGACCTGTGTCACAAGGTTGTGTGAGTTGGGTACACGTTGGGAAAAGCCCCGAGGGCCCCCACTCAGGCTGGTTCAGAGAGGGCAGCAGAGCCCGGAGGCCTCCAGCCTGGCTCTCTCTCTCCTTCCCCTTTCCACCTAATACCTTGTGTATCCCGTTGCGGCTGGGCTGAATCTTGCCCAGGGGGCCCAGCCGAGGGACACACCGTCTCTCTCTCGCTCTACCAGAGGTCTCTCCCGGAGTCAGGGTCACCGTCCACTGATGGAAGAGGTGCCTGGCGGTTGTGGGGTCAGTCCACCAGCTACCTCATCCCTGGAGCGCAGGGTCTCTCCTCTGACCCACACAGAGGGAGCCCTCATTGCTCAGTGTATAACAGGGGGGTCGCTTAGCCTCCTGTACAACACGAGCAAGAGCCTTGTGTCCAGCAAGTATAAATGGGAGTGGTTCCCCCCGGGCTTTGTCTGTGGGTCCGGAAGCCCGGGGAGGGCACCGCCCCTCACTCCCAGGCTGAGGTGGCCGCATGGCCGGAGTGAGACTGCTGTCTAGCCCTGTCCACATGCAGGACAGAGAGGGGGACACAGGGGCACACACCAAAGCTCCTCACCTATGATATAGGAGCAAAAGCCCCATGGACTCTCGTCCTCTGTTTTACAATTGTACTTCTTTTTTCTTTCTTTTTGTGTGTGTGTTTTTTCTTAATAGTTATATTTTTACGTTTTTAATATATTTTACATGTATTTCCTTTTTGATTTTATTGCTGTTTATATATATTTTAAGTTTTATTTTATTTTATTTCCCCTTTTATGGTTTTTATGTATTTTACAATTCTTTTATTTTTCAGTTTTTATTATTTTACTTTTTATAAGTCTGTTAATATTTTTGTATTTTATTCATTATTACTATTTTAAATTTATTTTGCACTTTTTATAAATGTATTATTTTTTCTATTTTTTATTCTACTTTATGTGAATCGTATACTCTGTTGTCCAGTCATTTGGGCTCCTATCTTCTTTCACTCCAGTGAGGATCTTCAGCCTCTCCAACCCATCATCGTAGTCATGCGCCGCCCCAGCCGAGTCTCTTTGTCCCCTGACTCCAGCCAGACCCTCCACCACCACCATTCCGATTGGCGGTAATTCAGCGGCGGGTCCCTCAGTCCCTCTCGGAGCGAAGGACCTGCCACGGAATTACCACTGAAGAGTGGAATGGGTGCGATCGCGCCGCTGCGGCTTTTTTATTTTATTTTTTTTTTTGCCACTTGGGGAGGCAGAAAACCTGGAGCCGGCCCTGGAAGAGATTATCTCGTGTTTTTTCAAAGACACAAACTACAGCACTAGCTCCGTAGGGAAATGTTATTAGGCGACAGTTACAGGCCATTCCATCATCGATGTTGCTCTGCATGAAATGTCTATTCGGGGCCAAGCGGGAAAAGGTTCTGCTCCCGCAGGTGAATTATATATGTGTCTTTATACTCCAGACTCTTATCAAGCCATTGGTTCTAATTTACAGCAACATTTGAGACCTGCAACTCCCACTGAACTCAATGAGACCTCAGCCCCTTTGCAAATCAAGCCCACTCTGAACAATGATGAATGGAAAATGATCAAGGACCATACAAGGTCCAAGCACATCTCCTGACCTTGGCCACCTTCTGGAGCATAGGGCGGGCAGTATATTAGCTGTAACAAATAGTTACACTGTTGGAGTAATTAATTCCCTTAGTGTTAATTAATTTTCCTCACTGCTCTGAGGCTTGGGATTGGCTCTGACAGAAGGGTAATACATTGCTCTGTACGAACAAAAAAGTGTAAAGCTGCAGGAGCTGAAAAAGCAAAGTCTTTGACATCATTTCTGACCATTGCCTGACCCTCCAGCAGCCCCACACTCTGGTGCCCCTGGTGCCCATTATACAGTATAGACACCCCCTTTAAAAAAACTTTTGTAGTGATAATCAAGATGGCCCATTTAAGACAGTTTGACAAGAGGGTGTGAGGATACTTAACATTAGGAAATAGATTCAATGTGTGTAATGGTGTGTAAAGTTTTTTTTCTCTTGCTGACAATAGCCCATCTTAATTAATTAGCCTTTTAGAGTTGGGAGGGGAACTCCCACCTTTTCATGTTCTCTGTATGTATATATCTCTCCTCACTATATGTTCCATTCTATGGATCTGATGAAGTGGGGTTTAGCCCATGAAAGCTTATGCTCAAATAAATTTGTTAGTCTCTAAGGTGCCACAAGTACTCCTTTTCTTTTTGCGGATACAGACTAACACGGCTGCTACTCTGAAACTAATTAGGCTTGTGTAACTGCCAGGGATTCATATCGTGGGGTATATACTAAGCTAACATGTATGTGTTCGCTAACAGGCCACTGCTGGTTGCTCTGAGTACACTGGTCTACAATTTTTGAGAAGTCGCTTGCTTCAGAGATAAAATGTGCTATTTATTATGTATTTTGATGTGCTGAATTCAAATATGACAATTAAAACAACTGATTGGCGTTTCTCTATTGTTGCAATGTCCTGGTGAAATCGCTCGCCATGCTCGTCGCTCACTGCTCTCCAGTTTGGTGGAAAAAAATCTAGATGAGAGTGCAAAAAGTGTATCTGTAGTGACATGTTGAAACCAAGGCTTTTGTATGCCTTGAGGAAGTTTTCCACCAACAACCTGTAGTTGTCTGCCATGTTTTTTCTGAGAAAATTTATTGCCACTAACTGGAAGGCTTTCCATGCCGTCTTTTCCTTGCCACGCAGTGCATGGTCAAATGCATCATCTTAAAGAAGTTCACGAATCTGAGGACCAACAAAGACACCTTCCTTTATCTTAGCTTCACTTAACCTTGGAAATTTTCTACAGAGGTACTTGAAAGTTGCTTGTGTTTTGTCAATGGCCTTGACAAAATTCGTCATCAGACCCAGCTTGATCTTTAAGGGTGGTAATAAAATCTTCCTTGATTCAACAAGTGGTTGATGCTGAACACTTTTCCTCCCAGGCTCCAACGACTGTCGGAGTGGCCAATCTTTCTTGATGTAGTGGGAATTTCTTGCACGACTATCCCATTCGCAGAGAAAACAGCAGTACTTTGTGTATCCAGTCTCCAGACCAAGCAAGAGAGCAACAACCTTCAAATCGCCACAAAGCTGCTACTGATGTTGGTCATAGTTTATGCACCTCAAAAGTTGTTTCATGTTGTCATAGGTTTCCTTCATATGGACTGCATGACCAACTGGAATTGACGGCAAAACATTGCCATTCTGCAGAAAAACTGCTTTAAGACTCGTCTTCGATGAATCAATGAACAGTCTCCACTCATCTGGATCGTGAACGATGTTGAGGGCTGCCATCACACCATTGATGTTCTTGCAGGCTACAAGATCACCTTCCATGAAGAAGAATGGGACAAGATCCTTTTGACCGTCACGGAACATGGAAACCCTAACATCACCTGCCAGGAGATTCCACTGCTGTAGACTGGAGTCCAACAGCTCTGCCTTACTCTTGGGTAGTTTCAAATTCCTGACAAGGTTATTCAGTTCATCTTGTGTTATGAGGTGTGATTCAGAGGAGGAGGATGGGAGAAAATGTGGGTCCTGTGACATTGATGGTTCAGGACCAGAAGTTTCATCCTCTTCCTCTTCCTCATCTGACTCAAGTGAGAATGATTCTGGTGCATCAGGAACCGGCAGTCCTTCTCCGTGGGGTACTGGGGGTATAGCTGATGGAATGTTTGGATAATGCACAGTCCACTTTTTCTTCTTTGACACACCTTTCCCAACTGGAGGCACCATGCAGAAGTAACAATTCCTGGTATGATCTCTTGGCTCTCTCCAAATCATTGGCAATGCAAAAGGCATAAATTTCCTTTTCCTGTTCAACCACTGGCGAAGATTTGTTGCACAAGTGTTGCAGAATATGTGTGGGGCCCACCTCTTGTCCTGATCTCCAATTTTGCAGCCAAATAGGCTTTGTTAACAATAGTGGTTATACTGCACTTTTGTGATGTAAAAGTCACTTCAGCACAAACATAGCAGAAGTTATCTGCACTGTTCACACAAGTACGAGGCATCTCTGCTCACTTTGGCTAAACAGAAATGTGTCCCTTTGCAAAATCAAACACTGACAAATAAGACAGCACAACACTGTATGATTTCTAGAGCTGATATAGGGCAATTTGTTCAGCAGAGTGATGTAAGCTTCGTTATGATTGCATCATCCATGACTTCTAGGAATAACATAATGCAATTCATATCATGTATGACGCAATACCAGCTTCAGATTGCATCATTCATTGTTTTGCCTAAAAAGCAAGTACTGTCCAAACCCAGTCATACATTTATTCATAGATCCAGTCAAAGATGTCTTTTAGTCATTTCTGGTTTAATTTGAGATCCCTTCCCTTTATAACTCACTTATCCTTCTCCATTCCCAAGTCAAGGGTCATATATACTGACCCAATAGCATATTTTGAAAACTAGAGCCAATCAACAATTTTAAGCATCATTTTTGTTCTCAGTGACCCAGAATTAGTAAAGTTTGACTACATTTATTTCAGAAGCATTTTGGCTGTAGAGCAGTGTTATTACAATATCACCACCTAGAGGCCACAATGTGACAAGCACTGTACAGACACAGTTCTTGTCCTAAGGCGTTTATATTTAGGTCACAGTGAACAAGATGCCTAGTGTCATAGGAGACGAGGTTCTAGTTCCACCTGAGTGTCAGCCCCATGCCCTGGCCATTAGAACTACACCATCCCTATTCCCAGTGGCCCACTACCAGGGCCGGCTTCAGGCACCAGCCGAGCAAGCTGGTGCTTGGGGTGGCAGATTGAACGAGGCGGCATTTGGCCCAATCCTAGGGCGGCCCGGACGCTTTTATTTTTTTTTGTTCTGCTCCGGCCGCCCGGTAGCAAGCCCGGCAGGGCTGTCCTCGTCCTTCCCTCCCCGCCGACCGGACCGGAGCCCTCACGGCAGGCGGCAGGCGGCGCAGAGCAGCACAGCGCAGAGTGGCGGGAGGGGCAGCGTGGCAGCGCCCCGCTGTAGCCCTGGCAGCCCCCCTTCTCTCTCTCTCTCTCCCGCCCGCTCCCTCCCACTCCACCCCACTAGCCGGTTCCCCTGCACCCACGCTCCATCCGCGCCGCAGGTTTTTTGTTTTTTGTTTTGTTTTTGTTTTTGCTTTGCCGTTCTGGCCTCCCCATTTTTTTTTTTGCTTGGTGTGGCCAAAAAGCCAGAGCTGGTCCTGCCCATTACAGCACACATGGTACAAGTTTCAGATGTCAAAGGGCTATACGAATGTTCTGGGCCATCAGACCAGTGGTTAAAAGATTCTGACTATCAAAAGTTTGATGAACATTTCCTTTACATTTAGATCTTCTTTTTTTTTCATTTAGGAAACAAAAGTTTCTCTTCCCATTTTCCCACTGTGTTTAGATGATGTCAAAGCATTGCAAATGGCAACATTTTAATTAAAAATATGAGGGTCTTCAGGAGAAATTCAACAAAATATTTATGCATTTCCGTTATTCCCCCATTTTGATTAACTTTACTTTTCATTCTCTAATTTCTCCAGTTGCATGAAAAGATGCTCTTCTCTATTGTTTATCTATAGGCTTCCTTCACCTCTTTGTTCCTCAGAGTGTACATTATGGGGTTCAACACTGGGGTCACAACTGTGTACATGAGGGAAATAATTTGATCACTCTCTGGGGTGGAAATGGAGTTGAGCCTCAGGTAAATGATAAGGGCCATTCCATAGAGCAGAGTCACCACCGTGAGGTGGGATGACCAGGTGGAGAAGGCTCTACACCTTCCCTCCACCGTCGGCAGCTTGAGGATGCTGGAGTTAATGCGTACGTAGGACAGGATTATAAACAGGAAAGGACTCATAATGAAGAGCATCGGCAAAGTGAAGATCGCTATTTTGTGCTCAGATGTGTCCATGCATGCCATCTTCAGCACTGGTCAGTATGTCACAGAAGAAATGGTGAATACGGTTGGAGCCACAGAAGGGCAGGCTGAAGATCCATGTGGTGTGAACCATTTCCACCAGGATGCTGATTGTCCATGATGCACCCACTAGTTGTGCGCACCCCTGGCCACTCATGATGACTGTGTAGTGCAAGGAGTTGCATATGGCCATGTAGTGGTCATATGCCATGGCTACTACAAGGCAGCATTCCGTGAGGCCCATGATGGTGAAGACAAACATCTGGACCGCACAGTCCACAATGGAGATGGTCTTTCGCTCGACTAGGAAGTGAACCAGCAGCTGAGGGACCACGCTCGTTGTGTAGCAGATTTCCAAGAAGGACAGGTTCACTAGGAAGAAATACATGAGGGTGTGGAGTGAGGAGTTCAGCTTTATCAGGATGATAACGAGCAGATTCCCTAATAGGGTGACCAGGTAGGTGACAAGAAGCACTAGAAACAGAAAAATCTGCAGCTTGTTAAGGTTTGAAAATCCCACCAGGATGAAAACATCAGAGATGGTCTGGTTCTCTCCAGGGTCACTCTCAGAACAGGTCAACTATAGGAGTGGCAAAGAAAGAGACAGCGGAGCTAGACCTGAAGAATACCAAACGTGGATGTGAATCAAGCAACTGGTTTCCCATCTCCTGAGACCCTTCAAGCTAAAACTTGCTGAAGTTCTGTATATAAATATGTAAATGTGCCCAGTCAAAAGCAGATGTGAAATGGTGTAGCTGTATTGACATCAATCAAGCTGTGCCAATGTGAATCAGCTGGAGATCTGACCACACTGGCACCGGTGGAACTACAGCTGATCTCATCAGATCCAGATCTGATTCATAGATTCTAGAACTGGAAGGGACCTTGGGAGGTCATTGAGTCCAGCCCTCTGCCGTCACTAGCAGGACCAAGTACTGATTTTGCCCCAGATTCCTAAGTGGTCCCCTCAAGGATTGAACTCACAGCCCTGGGTTTAACAGGCCAATACTCAAACCACTGAGCTATCCCTCCCCCTAAATGAGATATATCAGTTTATACTAGCAATGGAGGTATACCAGTTTCCAGCATCAGGGGATCTATTCTTCCTCTTCGAATACATTTTTTTTTCTCTCTACATGAAAATTTCAAAAGGAATCAGTCTTTCTTGTTTTCTTCCCCTTTTGGGAATGTTCTTCTACAACCATATTTTACCAAATAAGATTTCCAAATGAGGGCAAAATTCTGATCTCACTCGTATCTTCATCATGAGAATAATCATGCTAATGCAAGCATTCCCACTGAAGTCACAACTCACATAAGTAAGGACTTATCCATAGATGTGACAAAGAAAGAAACATTGGTGCTGAATATTAGAGACACCAAATAGGTCCATGCGAATTGTACCAATTCATGCTGGTTTCCCATCTGTTGGGAGCCTTCAGTCTAAAATTGGCTCTATGAGTAAACTGATGGTGCTGAGCCCAACATGGTTAAAACACTTTGAAGAATGAAAATCATTATGGGTCAATTTCATCTCCGATGTAAGAATGTTGGAATCAGTGGAGGATTTTGGCCCAGTGGGTACTAAACAAATGTTGTTATTCTTTCCTAAATATTAAAGAACAGTTTAAATTGTTCCTAATATCAAAGCAGCATCCTAAATGCATTGGTTTCTCTCAGCATACAGAACACCAAGGTCCAGTCCCTCAGCTAGTGTAAATCTTAATAGCTCCATGGTTGTACAATGAGCTATACTGATTTACACCATTTGAGGATCTTTGTCTCATCCCCTTGCTATAAAGAGTTTGCAAGATGAAAGTTCCTACAATGTAGGAAGAGACTTTTCCCCTGATGTTTTACTTCAAGGTTATTTGTTGACGCAGAGCTTCATAATAATTGACATTACTGTGAAACAACAGAGTTGAAATAAAAATGAGCAATAATAAATATAATATTTTGCATACCCTTCACACCTTCAATATATGGATCTCAAAGCAACGCATCAAATGGTAGTGACCTACTAAGGGTGAAGAGACTGGGTTAGCACAGCAAGTCAGCATTCCCAGCAATGGGAACTGAGGTCTCCTGATACCTGAAACTGTGCCATAACCACAGAACCATTCTCCAGGAATTTCAGCACACACACACACACACACACACACACACACACACACACACACACACACACACACACACACAGGAAAGGGTGCATCCCCTCCAATGGGGGCAGCAGATGCACACACACACACCTGCACACACACACATTCAATGGGAATCAAAGACAGAAAATTAAATCAAACAACTGAAGCAAACTCTAATGGCACAGTATGCAGAGTGCACTACACAGAACAATTTAAAACAAAAGGGAATGGTGTTCTCTAAATAGGGAGATCTGGCGAAGAGGTGGGAATTCTTCTGCCTCTCTTAAGAGCTGCTTTAGGGAACCTATATTGACATTTGTGAGTACTTTCCTCAACACGAGTATTGCAGTAAATACGGAGCTGGCTGGAAAATGGAGTTTTCATCTCATGGCATATTCCAATATTTGTTTTCACCCTGAATTGATATGAAACTTGAAATATTAAAAACCCTAAATTTTGATTCAGAAGCATCAATATGAAATATAACAGAAAATTGATAACCGTCCTCAATGTCAACATGTTCTCATGGAAAACTCGTAGAAAGCTGGGCATGTGGGAGATCATTTTGTAGGTGTGCTCAGTGGCTCCTTGCTGGATTGGGTCCCATTCAAAACCCGGGCATGGGGGTGGAGGCATGTGCCCTGCTCACCTTATAGCTCGGCTTGGCAGGATGCAATTTCTATTTTTTATATTTTTGACAGATAATATTCATGTTTATTTTTAAGCATTTCTCAGAATTTTTATTTTTGTTTAAATTTGCAAAGGGAATTATGGGGACATCAGAAAATGGTGGAATCAGACAATAATTATTTAATGACAGTAGATATTGAGATTCAAAAAATTAAAGCAGTGATTCTCAAACATTTTACTGGTGACCCCTTTCACATAGTAAGCCACTGAGTGTGACCCCACCCCCCGTTATAAATTAAACACACTTTTAAATATATTTAACACCATTATAAATGCTGGAGGCAACGCAGGGTTTGGGGTGGAGGCTGACAGCTCGCTACTCCCCACATAATAACCTCACGACCCCCTGAGGGGTCCCAACCACGAGTTTGACAACCCCTGCTTTAAATCTTTAGAATGGTTAAAACACAAATGGTCAACATCACATGTCAAAATATACAAAGTAAATATCCTCAAATGAAACTAATTAGTTCTTAAGCAGCATTTTTCTTGCTTTGCCTATCTGTACATTTTAATTGCCATTGATGGAAATACTGGTTCATTAGTTTGTGTCTATGGTGAAATCAATGTTTACTGAAATTTACCCATAGAAATCTAAACCTTCCAAGCCTTCTTATAACTTTTAGTCCAGTGGTCAAAGAATTGATCTGGAATGTGGAAGAGCTAGTTCAAGTCCCCCCTCAGGCATAGTGGGAGAAACAATTCCAACAAGTCTCCCTTCTTTCAGGAAAATTCTCTAACCAGTGGGTTATGGAATATTCTGATGTGGGCCTTCCCCAGTCTCTCCTCTGGATGCTGTTGCACTCTGGATAAATAATTAGAAAGGAGGCACACAGATGTGTGCCCTAACTATGACCCTACAGAGTCATTCTCACTCTCTCTTTATCTCTCTGTCCTACTAACTATTCCACTGTGGATAAATACTAAAATAGTCATTGGGCCAGAGAGAGTTAAAATTAATATCAGTGATTCAGATTCTCCATTGGAATTCCTTGCAACAAGATATCAATGATCCTAGAGAGATTCAGAAAGGTACTGGACAACTATATGAATAAGTGGCCAATAAGAATTAAAAAAATAAAAATATAAAAAAAGGCCAAGAAATACTTCAGATCATAAGTGAACCTAGACTGGAAGATACAGAAACCTTTGTGCTTCAGAGTATACATAAACCTCTGACTGATGGAGGCTAAAGTTAAATTTTCCCAGTGTGCAGGTTCTTTGATAAGTACAGAATTAAGATTTTCTCCCACCTTCATCTGAGGCATCTAATATTGGCCTATATCATAGAGAGGAGATGATAGATTATTGGTCTGATCTATTCTGGAAATCTATTCTGGCTGCCTATAAAGCTATTTCTTCATAATACCTTGTGGCTTTTCTCCAAAGATGAGAAGCTACAACTTATTTTTTAATCCTAATATATTTTTGCCGACAGATCAGAATGCAGACTCCTCAGTGCAACAGACTTGAATCCCTATTATTCTGCTATCAGCTAGAGCTCCAAGTGCTTTGGGGGCCCCGGCTGAAACTGATGCATGTCTAAAAAGGAAGAAATCTGGAGAAGTGGGCAAGGAGTCTGGGATTCCTTAAAAAGCAGAAGGGAGATAGGTGCCCAGCTCCCACTGAATGTCAAAGGAAGTTGTGCGCCTAAAGCCTTTAGCACCCTTTAATAATCCCATTAATGACACCATATCATTTCTCTTGATAATCAGCTGATGCATGGCAAAGCAAGGAAATAGCACTATCAAATATCTAGATGCTGCAAGTGTCTCCAAATCCTATTGAAATCAGGGAAGCTGACAGAGCTCTTTGCCTGGCACTATAAAGTACTTTCCCAGGGAGGGCTAGATAATGGGATACTAGGGTTGATCAGAGCTATTGATGAATTATTTGATTCAGATGTAAACAAGAACAACACCTATCCAAGGGCCTAAGGGTCACATTTTTCAACACATTTAGGAGCCTAGTGGGATTTTCAGAAGCATGTAGGCACTGTGACAAGATGGTCAATATAGTATGGTGGGTCCTGCGCTTTTCTTGGTGGTGGGGGGGCTAAAATACCACTCCTTACCCCTGCTCTTGGGGCACTGAGGGCCCCACTAGTGGCCCAGGAAGGTGGTAAACAAGGGAAGCGGGGGAGGGGTCTGGGTTTGCTCCTCACTCTGAGTCCCAGCCCCTCTCAACCCCTGCAGGTTCTTACCCTCTTCCCCCTTGGGTGGGGTACCTTCAGTCCTTAAATGTTGGTGGAGGGAATGTCCCTCCCCTGCTGGGTCAGGATCTCCCTTACTCCAGTTTTCTGTTCCTCCAAGTCTCATAGCACACCTCCAAGCTCCAGTCCTCTCTCCTTCCTCCTTCCCCCTGACTGCCTGAAGCAGGGGGTTTTATTAGGTTTCTATCAGGGCCTTAATTGATTAAAGGTGCTCCAATTAACCTGTAGCAACCCTCCCTACAGGGAACCATGCCTTAATTAACCTAGGGTTTATATACTTCCCTTCTACCACTTCCCACTGCTCCCTGGCCCTCCTGTATCACAGCACCCAACAGCCACCCAACGGCATCATTAATACTACAGTAAAACCCTAGCAGCATCAAATGATTCTTTCAACGGGAAGTCAGCCAGCCAGCCAGCAACCTCTCTGCCTCTCCATATCTTCATCACATCTCAAACCAGTGTCTTCATGAACATGCCTGGAAGGTCTCAAAATGTGTGGTATTTTGGTCCAAGGTGAGGAGCAAGTTCTAAGGTCTTAGAGTTCTCACAGAGAACACCCTGCCAGCACCCCATCTCTCTTTTAGACTGAGGGGGAACCAGCATGGATGCCTCTTTTGACCACAGCTGCCATTCATCTGGTGATCCCTGAGATGGGATATATGCACCTAAAAGTGGCAGGCTGAGTGCAGGAAGTTTGGGAAACCACACAATAATGCAGAGATTTAGATATGAATGGACAAAATGTATTCCCAGTGCTGGGAGGTCCAGTAGGGATCTATTAACCCAATGGCAATGGCCCAGATTTACAACTATTCACAAGTGCATGGTGCCCAGTTTGGTGTTCTGTGAGTCTGATTTTCAGAGTGGCTGAGCACTGGTGAATCTAGCTGAAGTCGGTGAGAGCTGTGTATGAAGCTGCGTACTCGGAGCCTGAGGTGCTCAATATCAGCAGAGCATGAGTGCAGAGTGGGTGTATAATGCTGCTGGATCCGAATGGAAGCACCTCTCACACAATTTGTCCTCACCTTCACGGGCATGAATGACAGAGAAAACGCAAGGCAGGAACAATCACGTCCCTTAAAAAAAACAGAAACAATAGATTACACAGATGTTAAAGAAACTAAACTCACCTGAGGTCCTTTTGCCAAGTGCAGATCATGTGAGGATTTCAAACTGACGTGCAGCTTTTGTACACATGCAAGTAACAAGACCTTCTATCCCTAAAAAAAGCACAACAAATTAGCCTAACTGTGAATAGGCAAATCCTGATAAATACGAAGGGATATGAATGGATGTAGATCTGACAGAGAGACCTAATCTTGATCGAGATGAATAAGAGCCTTCTTTTATTTTAGTCAAAGAGGACTCACTTTTACCAGGAGAATGGATGGCGTAACATTCTGTTACCTTTAGGACTTGATCCCTGAAGTTTACTCTGCCTAACAATCTGTGTCACTAATTCACCAACACTTAATGCCACATATGTTTGTGTACAATAAGGGACAGATCTTCCTTGGGTGTCAACCAGCTTCAGAAAAGAGCTACAAAAATGAACTGAGGTCTGGAAAACTGGATTTATAACATGAGACTAAAGGAATCTAATCTATTTATTTTACTAAAGAGAAGGTTAAGAGGTCACTTTTATCATGCAGAAGTTATTAAGCTTGGGTCAGGAATGATTGGGTCCCTGTTATGCTGCAGATAAGAGAAGATGATCATAATGGTTCTTTCTGGCTTTAAATCTATGAATATACAAAGTTAATTGAGGAAGATCCTAAATAAAGTTCTGACCTTTCCTTCATGTTATTTACATTAATTATTTATGCTGTGGTTTTCCAAAATAACGGATGAAGCCAAAGGCTCAATTCTGATTGAAATTCAATGGCTGTTGGGTGCCTAATTCCCTTAGGCTCCTCTGAAAATCCTAGCCTAAGCTCTTTACCATATATAATATTAAATGGGATCTGTGATTCCTAACATAAAGATGAGTGTTCAGTGTCAATAGGTTAGATTGCTGAGTAGATTAAGATTATCAGGGTAATGACATTAATGTTGACTATGCAGCACTGGACTATAGAATCATTCCCACCATCTCTCTGGCTCAATACATATTTAATAATATATCCAATGTGGAAGAGTTTTAACAAGAGAAATTAAAAGATAGCCACACCAGGGTATTCCAGAGACCAGTGGGTAGAACACTCAGCCGAGAGGCGGGGAACCCTTATTCAAATGTCTTCTCCTCCTCAGGCCAAGTGGGGGAATTCAACTGGAATAGCCAACATCTTGGGTGAGTTGTCTAATCACTGGACTAAAGGTTATGAAGGAGGATGTTTTTTCTGTCCTCCCAGCTATTTTGTGTGGAGTTAGGTGTGCTACCAGACCGGGACTCACAGGCCAGATAGGTGTGCGCAGCATGCTGAGGCTTAAGCATTAGATTGGAGTCCTGGTGTCTGCTTGATGCAGCAGTGTATATGCTCAGAAGCAGAAACTAAAGTTCCTAGGGGACTTTCACAGCAAAAATGTAGGTGCTGAGTTAGTTTAGGCACCTACAAAGTGGGGCGGCAGCCATGTGGGGTTTCATGGCTTGCAGTAGTACCTAAAACTGGGTTATTGGCACCTAAGTCCCTTTGTGAATCTGGGTGCATGTGCCTCCAAGATAATTGCTAGAGAACACTGCTACCATTGGTGCCCCGAAGGGACATATAGGCTGGGATTCTTGAAGGTGGTTAACTCACTTAGGCCCCACTGAACAGTCCAGGCTAACAATTATCTTTGACCTGTAGAGCCTTCCCTTATCAATTCTTCCTTTATTAATATCTAGGGGCAAAATTTTAAAGAGCAACATCTTTGTCCTCACTCACGCTTACTTTCACTGATACAAATCAGAGTCTAAGCTGGATTCCAATCCAAGTAACTGAGAAAAGAGACCAACATTTGGGCCCAATCCTGAAATCCTTAAAGTCTCTATATGGAGAGCCTGTTTCTCCTCTCTCTTACTTCAACTATGATTCTTTGCACTATGAGATTGCCATAAATCTTCATCAGAATCAGGATCCCATTGTGCTGGGCACTATACAAATATGTAATAGGACATGGCCTATAATTACATACATTACAGTAGTGTCTAGAAGCCCCAGTTGAGAACAGGTCCCTATTGTGTTGGAGAAACACATAGGAAAAGACAATCTCTATCCCACATTTTTATCAATCTAAATAGACAAGATAGACAAACATTGAGAGGGGAAACAGGTACAGAGAGAGGAAGTGACTGGCCCAAGGTCACACAGCAGATCTGTGACAGAACCAGAACCCAGGAGTAGAACCTAGGTCTTCTGGATTCTACTTACTAGACTAGACTCTGCTTCAAGCCTGTCATACAACAGGCAATTCATAGCTCAAAGGAAATAATTTCATTAGCTTTTCTGAGAGTTGGATTAGGCCCTATCTGGATAAAGCATAAGAATGTATCTAAGGATGCTGCTGGAAACTGTGTCCATTGCTGGTGTTCACAATTCAAGAAGGATGTTGATAAATTGGATAAGGCCCTGAAAATGATTAAAGGGTCGGAAAATATGCCTTATAGAGATAGACTCGAGGAGCTCAGACTATTCAGTTTAAGCAAGAGAAAGTTAAGGGATGAGTTGGTTACAGTCTATAAGTATCTACACGGACAACACATATTTAATAATCGGCTATTCCATCTAGCAGAGAAAGGTCTAACATGATCCAGTGGCTGGAAGTTGAAGCTAGACAAATTCAGCCTGGAAATAAGGTGTAAGATTTAATAAAGTAATTAACCACTGTAGCAATTGTAAAAGGTCATGGTGGATTCTCCATCAAGGGCAATTTTTAAATCAAGATGGGATTTTTTTTCTAAAAGATCTGTCCTAGGAATTATTGTGGGGAAGTTCTATGGCCTGTGCTCTACAGGATGACTAGGTGATCACAATAGCCCCTTCTGACCTCGGAATCTCTGACTACATTAATGTATATGGCACCTCTTTTGTATCCCATGCGGGGTTAAGGAGTGAGGTTGTGCTTCAGTCAGGAACAGGCATTTCTTTGGCTTTTAGTGTTTCTTATACCTTCCCCTACCCTATCCCCTTCACCCCTTCTGACTGGTTGCTTGATCTTATCTAGGAAGAGGAGTTGAGGCAGGACTGTCCTTCAAGTGTAAGCTCATATATTGAACTCCCACTCTACCCAGCAACACTTCAACTCTATCTCTTATCTCTTTTCAACTCATCTTCTTGTGGGCAGATGTAACACACAGTGTCTTTATTCTTTGTTCACCAGGATATAAGTGCTTTAAGGATATAAAAATATCAAAAGTCAAATGGGCAAAAAGACCCAAAATATAGGCAGATATACAGGCCTGAATATTACATTATCATCACTAATACTCCTAACACCTGCTTTCTTCACTGTAACATCCAGGGCCACATTTCAGCACCTAACTCCCTTAGGCCCTTTAGGAAGGATGTCTTAAGGTTAAGGCCCTGGAGTAACACATAATCGTTATAACCGATCTAACTTTGACACTTTTTTCCTAATGTAGATACAGGGTAAAATCATATCGCTTGATTTATCTTGTGGAGTTGTGGCTAGGCTAAAAATCAAGTGAAAATTTTGGTTTACCTAGCATGCCTTAGCTCAAACTATACTCAATGCCAGTTCAAGTTCAGTCTAAATCCCTAGTGTTTGGACTCTTTGCACGTTGATTTACAAATTTAATGCTACTCAACCCCAAAGCTTACATTGCTTTAAGTAGAAATAAATCAAGGATGGATATCAACATAATGAGCCAGGTCCTCAGCGGGTGTAAATTGAAATAGTTCAATTTAAGCCAACTGAGATACTTCTGTTTATCGCACCTAACATTTTGGCCCTATAAACTGTGTTTGCATGAGTGCTTTTATCTATACCAGGGATAAGCAACCTTTGGCACGCGGCCCATCAGGGACATCCGCTGGCGGGCCTGGACGGATTGTTTACCCGCAGCGTCCACAGATTTGGCTGATCACAGCTCCCACTGTTCCAGGCCAATGGGGGCTGTGGGAAGCGGAAACCAGCACATCCCTTGCTCCATGCCACTTCCCACAGCCCCCATTGGCCTGGAACGGCGAACCGTGGCCAGTGGGAGCTGGGATCGGCTGAACCTGCGGACGCTGCAGGTAAACAAACCATCCCAGCTCGCCAGTGGATTTCCCTGACGGGCTGCGTGTCAAAGATTGCTGATCCCTGATCTAGACGAAATTGATTGCCAATTGTGTATCAGTGTCAACCAGTTGAAAGAACTCAAAATATCTAGATAGTGCAGTTTCCACAATTCTTCGATTTATATTATAATTTTATTGAAAATGATAAAACCTAGAAATGGTTACATTGCATGAGAAACTTGAATTTTCCCTAGTGTTCTTGTCAGAGCAGTTTTCATATCTTTATTTTTCAAGCTGTAGATGATGGGGTTCAACATGGGGGTCAAGATGCTGTACTGGATGGAGAAGAGTTCATCTAGAACCAGGGAAGTGACTGAACTGGGTTTCATGTACTGGGAAAGAGCTGTCACAAACAATAAAACCACCACAATGAGGTGGGAGCTGCATGTAGAGAAGGTTTTACGTCTTCCCTCCGAGGAGCGTATTCAGAGGATAGTGGAGATGATGTGAATGTAGGAGACCAAGGTGAAGAGGAAGGAGCTGAAACCAAATATCACAGCAGAAGAAAGAAGAGCTATTTTATTGGTCAAGGTCACGGTGCAAGATAGTTGTAGTAGCGGAGGGAGCTCACAGCTGAAATGCCTGTTTTCATTGGGCCCACAGAAGTGTAACTTTAACACAGGGACAGTGTTGACCAGTGAATACAAGAGTCCCATTATCCAAGAACCACCCACCAACTGTCTGCTCACTCGTTTGTTCATGGTCCCCACATAATGCAATGGGTGACATATGGCAGTGTATCGGTCATAAGCCATTGCCGAGAGCACAAAAACTTCAGTGCCAGCTGAGAGGAGGATGAAGAACATCTGGGCAAGGCAGCCATTGACAGAAATGGTTTTGTGTTTTGCTAGGAAATTCACCAACATCTTAGGGACAGTGGCTGAGGAATAACAGATATCAACAAAGGACAAATAAGACAGGAAGAAGTACATGGGAGTTTGGAGTTGAGGATCAGCCCTTATCACCAGCATAATCATCATGTTCCCCACCAGGGTGATTAGGTAAATAACTAAAAACACCAGGAAGAGGAAAAATTGAAGTTCTGGGTAATTAGAAAGTCCCACAAGAATAAATTCATTCACATTGGTTTGGTTTTCCATTCACATTTAGTGATCTGTATGAAGAGAAAAAGAAATGAAATTAACCAACATAGCAGGTTATGGAAATTCAATTAGATAGATAGATAGATAGATAGATAGATAGATAGATAGATAGATAGATAGATAGATAGATAGATAGATAGATAGATAGATAGATAGATAAAACACAAGTGAGATTTTGAAAGCCAAGGGGACTCAGATGGACAAATTCACATTTCTAATTCAACACTCTAAGTTGGATAAAAAGTAAAGTGGGTCCTATTCCATGTGGATTTACACAAATATTTTCTTAGATTACACCGGTGTCAACACCGTGTCCAATTAGTTCTCCTATTTGACCCCATTTCTCGTGTTGTGAGCCATACAAGAGAGATCTGCTTTTAGAAACCTCATGTACAACCCTTTCTTCTAAACCAGATCCCATATTATCCATCCAGTACACTGTGTTGGCTTACAGGTGGACAAAGAGTATTAAGAATCTAAATTGAAAATAACCTTCCAATCACTGCTTTTTTTGGTCAGATAACTTTGTGAAAGCGGCATAGTAAATATCTGTGTCAGTGATTGGTATAAATAAGTCTCATTAACTCCTGTGTTACTCTAGCTTTTCCCCAGCACAACTGCAATGACTTGAGTGGAATGGGCAGTGGTGAATTGAGCTCGATAAGTGATAGGTTTGCAAATCAAAGATGTTTTTCACTAGTTTCCAACCCTGGACATTAAATATGGGATATGTACATCAGGATGTGTTCTCTCTTTCTAGCGTAATGTTATTGGCCAAGATTTGCCAAAGTAGATGGTGATTTTGATTTTCTCAAATTTGCTGGTTGACTTGAGAAACCATAAAGGGGCTTGATTTTCAGAAATTGCTGAGCATCCTGGTCTGAAATTCTAACATATATTTGACCCCATTGTCTACATACATTCTGCAGTCAACCAAATCTATGTAACCCCATTGACATAAAAAATCAATCCCAGTAGACATTTTGGTTGATGACACACTAGAGGGAGGAGAATCTCTCTCAAACTCCCTTAGCATCACTGTCTCTCCATCTCGTTTTCGATCAGTAACCTCAACAGATGCTGAAAAGAATGGAGATGACGTGAGCTGAAGGATGGGATTGGTTGAAAAGTAGGTGTCATTGATAAGCAAATGGCAGAATAGAACAGCACTTCACAGCCCATTTCATTGAGCTGGATTTGCTGGATGGACCCCTGCACCCATGTGCGGAGTCCCGCTGAGGTAAATGGGGTTCCGGACAGGCACAGGAGTCCATTCGTACAGATCCAGTTACAGCACCAGGGCCAAAATTTGTTGTTCTGCGACCAGTTATGGAGGCCTGTCAGAGCGCTCTTTCTGTTTAGCTGATTGATTATGAAATCCTCAGCATGCATGTGTTACTAACAAAAGCAATCATGTGTTCTTCTTATTACAGCCATTGTCTTCCCTTCCATTCCCTACTGAGGACACCAGTTCTCATCCTGTCCTAATTTGGACTATAAGTTCTTCAGGACAGAGTCTTTGCCTTTTGAATAGTCTCTGGAGCCATACTGAGGAAACAGCACAAATATTTGACATGTCTTATAAATGATTGACTAACACTTTTAAACTTGTGTGCCTACAGTTAGGCACTGAAATCTGCATTTAGGCAACTCGGTAATTGACCTGATGCTCAGAGACGTAAAGCACCCACAAATCCCCATGGATCTCAATGGGATCTCAACGTGCTCAGCATCTCTGATAAACAGGCAATGTATCTGGGGTGATGATGTATTGTATTTTTGTTTAAAAATATTTTTATTCAAAATTTCCCATTTTTACAGTGAAAATCTGACCCTTCAAAACATGAACAAAAAAATCTGTTTCCAAACTGAATCAAATAGCCAGGCAGTGAAACCACCTGATCCAAAGTGTTCTATAGAAGTTTGTTCTAGATTTCTTGACTGTTCTACTCCTCTGGGATAATAACCTTTTTCATAGCTATGTGATTACATAAAATAACTTGTCTATTTTTTTATGGCTTCTAGTCTTTGGCCTTTAATCTTCCTGAAAATCAGAGCCTGTGTTATACAAATGTGCATTCATTTTCAAGAGGCATATTTTGGACAGTAGTTGTCATCTTCCTCCTCCTGATATCTTATGAGTCTTCATATTATTGTTATTTAGCACCAGGGGACCCCCAACTGAGATAATGGCCCCATTGCCCCCCCCCCCCCCCCGCAGGAACCTTTCCCACTTGCCTTCCCAATGCTGGAGCCTTTCTTTGCAGCATCATCACAATTACACATGGGCACAGCCTGACTTTCACTCTGGCATGTAACTACATGTGTACTGTACTCTACATGCTGCTATACGTTTAGGCATTGCCTGACATACAGGACCTGCCCTAGAAAACTTGTCTGTACCTGCCCCAATAAACAGAGAAAAAAAATGTTATTTTACAGCCATGGAACTCCGATACATAGAGAGGTCAACTTCAGCACAAGACCCACCTTCCTAGGAGACTGAGATCTCTCTCAGAATGACAATCCCTCTGCCAGTAAATCCAAGGATTTCTGAGCAAGAAACTTCAGGCTGCTGCCTCCCCTGGCTCTGATGGGTTATATTATCCAACATTGGCTTTGAAATCCTGTCTGGTTCCTGAGAAGGGCTGACGGGCTCTAGACCCTGCTAGTTTCCACAGGGAGATATAGATTTTGAGGATAAGGTTCAGTGTTTGCAGATAAGAGTTTCTTTTGAAAGGGAGCATACCTCTATAGATGTAACAGACTAAAGAGGAGTAAAATAAAAGCAAACTCACCTAGCTTCCAGAAAGAGATCATGGATCAAGCCCTGGCTGGGATGATTTAGTTGGGAATTGGTCCTGCTTTGAGCAGGAGGTTGGACTAGATGACCTCCTGAGGTCCCTTCCAACCCTGATATTCTATGATTCTATGACCTTCGGACTTGTAGTGCATACTCCCCGACATAGATAGACAAAGAGACAGATTTATTGTGACACCCTTACTGAAGTTGAAAAGCGCTTTACTTAGTGATTCCACTGAAGTTAATTTGTTAGTCTCCAAGGTGCCACAAGTACTCCTGTTCTTTTTACTGAAGTTAATGGAACTATATATAATGTATATATAAATAATGTATATAACATATAATGGAACTGGGGGTAAAGTACTAGTTGTAGTGACTTTGTTATCACCATATAGCCCTGAAAGATAAATCTTTCTCTCTCTCTCTCCCCATACACATTATCTATCTATCTATCTAGTTAATATCTCCCTCCCTTATTTCTCTCTGTCTCCTTCTCTCTCTTTCTCTCTGTGTCTCACAAATACAACATGTAACACCATCAGCTACACTTTACCCTCCAAAGTCAGCTCCTGCAGGGTGAGGGGGGCTATATGTGGGTGTTGATCAAGTTTATATACTTATCTTCTCTTGGAAAAATAAATCCCTCTCCTCTTGGAAAATAAAATCCTTTATTCATCTGACTCTAAGAGCAAGAGTTAATTACTTCTGGGGAGTCCGAATACTTTCTGGTTTCCTCTGGGACAAGAATACAGCTAACAGTGTTCTGCATCAAGCAACAGAGGGTCCTGTGGCACCTTTGAGACTAACAGAAGTACTGGGAGCATAAGCTTTCGTGGGTAAGAACCTCACTTCTTCAGATGCAAGTAATGGAAATCTCCAGAGGCAGGTATATATCAGTGTGGAGATAACGAGGTTAGTTCAATCAGGGAGGGTGAGGTGCTCTGCTAGCAGTTGAGGTGTGAACACCAAGGGAGGAGAAACTGCTCCCAGTACTTCTGTTAGTCTCAAAGGTGCCACAGGACCCTCTGTTGCTTTTTACAGATTCAGACTAACACGGCTACCCCTCTGATACTTGAATAATGTTCTGTGGCCACCAATTAAATTGACCGTTTCTTTTGTGACTTCACCCCACTGATCAATCTCTCCTGCCATGGCATCACCTGGACAACTGGTGACCTTCAGATCCTCTTCCATAGACACCCTGCCCCATTTCTATTGACCCCGGCATCCTATGCTTGTGTCATCACCACCATCCTGAGAATCCGTTCCATGACCACAGGCAAAAGACCTTTTCCACCTGCTCCTCTCACCTCACTGGGGTTACAATTTTCTATGGGGGCTAGTAGCTGGTTTGCTACCAAATGTTGTTGCACTAAGAGACCTGAAGAAAGCGATCTCCACCTTCTTGTCTCCACCCCTCAATCCCTTCATGAAGGCAAAGGAAACCTGGAGAAAAAGCTGTCAGGAAATCTGTAAAGTTCAGCAGAACTTAGGCCAGTTAAAAAAAAAATAAAACAGTTTAAGGAGCAGTTAAAGTCACCCCTTGGTCACAGCAGAGTCTAGTGATCTTGGCTGGGATTTTCAGAGGCCTAAGTGAGCTTGGCATTCTACTGCCACTGAATTTTAAGGTATGGTTTTCAAAAGCACCTCAGTGATTTAATTGTCTAAAAAGAGAGAGGGAAGTAAGGAAGGTGTCTAGGGTGGTATTTTTAATAGTGACAAAGGGCCAGATTTTTAAAGGTATTTAGGAACTTAAGGATCAGGTAGGGCCAAATGGGATTTCAAAAGCACCTAGGCACCTAATTTCTTCTTTGTTCAATGGGAGTTAGCCACATAGTGCATGTTTAAGTGCCTATTCACCTATATGCCTCTTTAGGAAACTAAATACTTTCAAAAAATCTGGCTTAAGTGACTTAGGTGCACAAATCCCATTGACTTTCCGTGAGGAGTAGGACACCTAACTCATTTTGGCCTCTAGGTATAACCGAATGGCATAGAATCATAGAATCATAGAATATCAGGGTTGAAAGAGACCTCAGGAGGTCATCTAGTCCAACCCCCTGCTCAAAGCAGGACCAATCCCCAACTGAATCATCCCAGCCAGGGCTTTGTCAAGCCTGACCTTAAAAACCTCTAAGGAAGGAGATTCCACCACTTCACTAGGTAACCCATTCCAGTGCTTCACCTCCCCGCTAGTGAAAAAGTTTTTCCTAATATCCAACCTAAACCTCCCCAACTGCAACTTGAGACTATTACTCTTTGTTCTGTCATCAGGTATCATTGAGAACAGTCTAGAGCCATCCTCTTTAGAACCCCCTTTCAGGTAGTTGAAAGCAGCTATCAAATCCTCCTCACTCTTCTCTTCTGCAGACTAAACAATCCCAGTTCCCTCAACCTCTCCTCATAAGTCATGTGCTCCAGACCCCTAATCATTTTTGTTGCCCTCCGCTGGACTTTTTCCAATTTTTCCACATCCTTCTTGTAGTGTGGGGCCCAAAACTGGACACAGTACTCCAGATGAGGCCTCACCAATGTTGAATAGAGGGGAATGATCACGTCTCTCGATCTGCTGGCAATGCCCATACTTATACAGCCCAAAATGCCGTTAGCCATCTTGGCAACAAGGGCACACTGTTGACTCATATCCAGCTTCTCGTTCACTGTAACCCCTAGGTCCTTTTCTGCAGAACTGCTTCCTAGCCATTCGGTCCCTAGTCTGTAACAATGCATGGGATTCTTCCGACCTAAGTGGAGGACTCTGCACTTGTCCTTGTTGAACCTCGTCAGGTTTCTTTTAGCCCAATCCTCTAATTTGTCGAGGTCCCTCTGTATCCTATCCCTACCCTCCAGCATATCTACCAGTCCTCCCAGTTTAGTGGCATCTGTTGGGGGGATTTAGAAACTACAGACTTTCCCCCTTCCCCTCTCTTCTGGATGGATATACAGGCCCCTGGGCCAATTGTGTCTCTCATTAAGTTGTTGGGTTGGTATTGACCACTGCATTTAGGGCTATGGGTATAAGAGTCTGAGCATTCAGGGCTGTAGAGGGGAGACCCCAGTGAATGAGTCAAGCAAAGTTGAGCAATACACCTGAAACCATGTAGACAAACTGGACACATGGTGCAATAGGCAAGAGCTAGCCCAGGGATGATGGCATTTCAAATACACAATTCAATTACTGATTCATTGCAGCATGATAGTCTCATAGCAATTTTCAATTTAAATAATAGAGAAATAAATAAAATCTTTCTTTGCTCAAGCCATGACAATAAAATCAACACTTTAGCACAACTCAATTGGTGATGCTTTTGCATATCATCTAGATATTCCTCTCCTTAGTGCGTGGACAATGGACAGTCTTTGAAGAAATGGTGTATTGTCCTTGGTTTAGTGATGGAGTTTCTGTTGTGGAGAGTTGTTGCAAACAAGAAAAGAGTTTGCCCTCTGACCAAATCTCTCTAACTAGAGTCAATGCTTGGGGAAGAGTTGTTCTCCGAAAACCAGACATTGGTATCTGGACTGCTATTTCTGAAAGAGGGGTTCCCTTCATACCATTTATGACCACCTCTGTTCCAGGACTGGCATAAATAAACTTCAGTAAGACTTCACCCAGACTCCACATCACTGATTTTTCCTCCAACAGGAAATGAAATTGCAACTACCCAATATTTGATACTGCTCAGCAGATGGACAGACAATAAAGTCAGTCTCACTTAGTTCTTTACGCCACTTTTCTTTCTATCCATGGAATAGTCTACTCCTAACTCCCTAGAGAGGGCTTTGAGTTCTGGCATAGAAGTGATTCATGCTAGCTGTCTCCTTGTCTCTTGAACATGCCTCTGATTTCTGGCCTAGTCCCCGGCTCTTCTTTCTTTCCCTCACAACCAGCTTTTAACACTGTCAGGAAAGGCTGTTTAGAACATGGCCTGACTCACCATTGTGCTGCTCTAGGTTTACACTGGACATATCCACTGGGCATCAGTCCATTTTCAAACAGTGTCAGAGCTCCCTTGCATGGCCTGTTACTCCCTTGCATCACCAGATTTCGGTGGGTGATCTGAACTGGGAACTGGCTTGCCTCGTCTTGACATTATTTAGTAAGAAATAATCAAGGATAGGATTTTCAAAAGACGGGGATTATGGTGCCTAAATCTATTGTGCCCAAAGCCCATTGAACATCAATGGCAGTAGGCACCTAACCCCCTGGGATCCTTTGAAAACCCCAGCATAATATTAATAATAATAATTAATAAATCCTGGAGGGATTCGAACAAGGATCTGTTATATCTGTGGTGACTGCCCTGACCAGTGTTGGGATGTCTTTCAGACCATCCCATTGAGGCAGGTCCATTTTGTATTAAATAAATAATTCAATATGCATCGGGCTAGAGAAAGCATGTGACCCACTTTACAGTCCACTGCTTGGGGCATTCACCTGAGGGGCTCTACCCTGGCTGCCTAGTGATGTCAGTGTGGAATTCCAGGTGCTGGGCTTGACCTATTAGGCTTTGTTTCTGAACAATACTGCCAGAGCTTAACCAGCCAAGGAATTCAATCTGGGCCGTTTTTGCAACGAAGGAAATGGGGCTGCTTGTAGCGCATTCTTCATAAGCAGCCCTTCATTTTAGGTAAGATTTTCAGAAGTCCCTACAGGACATTTTAAAGGTATTTTTGGTATTTTAGCATCTAAGCACCTCAAACTCATTGATTTCAGTGGGTGTTGGGTGCCCAGGTGTTTCTGAAAATCCCACTAGATGCATATAATACCTTTAAAAATCTGGGCCTGAATAATTTAGGAGCAAGCCCCATGTCCTAAAAGTGACTTCAGACCAGATTTCCCAAGGTATTTAGGGACCTAAAGATGCAGATAGGGGCATGCTGGGATTCACTAAAATGCCTAAGTGAGCTACACTCCTAAAATTTAGGCAGGTTTGAAAATGTAACTGCTGTATACGAGCATCTAAACTGCAGCTTGGTGTCTAATGGGATTTTCAAAAGCATTAACCTGCCAAACTCTGATTGATTTAAATAGGACTTAGGCACCTGTGTCACACTTAAGCTCCGAGAATGTTACCAGAACTATGCATATCTTTAGGCGCCTAAATACCTTGGGATATCTGGCTCTGAGTCACCTTTGAAAATGGGGCAGAGGCACTTTTGAAATTTTTGTGCTAGGAAACTTTCCCAGAATCACATGTGGAGCCTGGCATAGAGACAGGAACTGATGCCCTATGTCCTGAAACCCAGGGCAAGGTCCTGGCTCCTGGATAACCCTTACTAATCACAAAACCTTCGACCACCTGAGCCAAAGAACAATTTCAATGGTAATGAATAAAAGGGGGAAATCCTCACAGAGGATGCTGGATACAAAGAGACCTATTGGCCTATCCAGTAGTCCATCCCTCCAACCATAAACATTAAAGATGTGGAAAGGCTGTGACAGCGCTGTCTAGTAGTCAGAGCACTGGATGGGGACTGAGGAGGCCTGGGTCCTATCCTGGATCTGCTTCTTGCCTGATAAGGGATCTTGAGCAAGTTACTCTGTGCCTCAGTTTCCCTACCTGTGAAATGGGGATAATGATACTGCCTCAGGGACCTGTTGAAGGATTGGCCTTTTTGGAGCCTACAACGTCCCTGCACATCTCATACATCACATAAACATGCACTGAATAAGTGAATGGAAAAGAGCTTGTTTGCACATCAAAACCCATTGTAGAGGGGCCTCCCTCTATGGCCATCTATCAGCTAGGATATATTGAAGGCACCTATCAAAATGTATGCAACTAGTGGTTGAACATGACCTTGGGCGACATTCTCATTTATACTGAGGTCAAGGGACACTAAAGTAGGAGCAAATCCTATTTATGGCATAAAGAGACCTTTGTGTAAATGACAGTCAGGCCCCCCCCTTATACATTGACTTCACCTCTCAGCTTCGTGTCTTGGTGTCTTGCATATTTCATTTCTAAAATATCTGTCTGTCTCTTTTCCCTTCATATCACCTAACAAGAAAAGTTAACATGCTGCATTGACCAGTGGATCTCCCACATGCCTTGAGACCAGGAGACCTGTCTTCTGTTGCTGTCTCCGCCACTGATCTGCTGGCTGACCTTGGACAAGTCACTTCCCCTTCCCAGGCCTCAGTTTCCCCATCTGTGAAATTGGCACTCACAGACATGTAATGAGTACTTTGAAAATGTATGGAATAGAATTGCTCACTGTGTAAGTACACCTAGTAAAGCAATGGATGTGTATTTCTCATTCACTCAGGCTCCTGACACACTCAGGGCATGACAAAGAAGGAGGTTTCCCATGGGGATTGCCCTCCGCATTCACACTGTTTTAACAACCACATGGGGTTAATTCCCCCAGGAGGTCAATTAAAAAGTGATCACAATCTGCAGTTTGGGAGGAGACCAGTCTAGCAGCAGGAGACTGTATGAGTCTGAGTTCCCCTATCAACCCTGTAAGAATCCACACCAGGAAGCGTTGGGGTTCTGTGTAATCCACATAAGCAAGAGCAGCCCAGGCTAACAGCAAAAATGAGGTGTCTTTGCTGAGCAAAGGAGAGTGCGTGAGACAGTGAGGACAGCGGGTGCCCTTGAGGGAGATGTCGCCACTGAATGCGGAGGATTAAAGGTAAATCAGATCATTCCGATTGACCTCCTGAGGTCTCCTCCAACCCTAATCTTCTATGATTCTACAATTCTATGATTCCTGGGACAAGTGCTGCGGGGTTCAGTTAGAAAGGAAAAGTCGGCATGTTGGGAAGCAGAGCGGCCGGAGAGGTCTCTCAGGCCCGCCCTGTAACCATGCACTTACTGCTCTGTGGCACTGCCTGTTCCCTCCTTGACACGTCTCATCACAGCTCCTAATGCCACTGATCTGAGACACTGCAGAGTGTGGCTGGGGGGGACAGCGTCATGGCACCAATGTCCCTTCAGTCCCCCCCTGTCCCTGACAGACACAGACACATCAACTGGGCTGCAGGGATAAGCTGGGGGCAGAATTGTCCTGATTTTTGCTTTCCCTTCCCCTCCCCTAAGACAGGCCTTGTGTCTCCTTCTGACATCTCCTCTGCCTTCATCTCTCCTGGCCCAGCCCTTTCACACACTCCTCCCCAGACTTTTCCAAATGGAGGAGTGGAGATTTTCCAACCTCTCCTAGGCCCAGTCCTGTAAGGTCTGGGTGGTCTCCTGCGCCAAACTCTGGGAGAGCTCAGGGCTCTTCCCACCCTGTACTGTGGTGATGATGAGTGGAAAACCTTTCAGATCAGGGAACAGGGCAGCCCCCCCCCCCCCCCCCCCCCGTGTGCCTGACTTTCTGCTCCGTCCCACTTCTCATTCTGCTCCTGAGACATCTCCTCATGGCTCCTAACATGGCTAAGCCAAGACACTGGCTGGGAGGACCGAGTTACAGCTGCTCTATATTGCTCAGGTTTCACCTGCAGTTCCATGCCAACAGGCAGCCACACGTCTGCAGGGTACGAATGGGGGCAGAATGTGTCTGAGGGTTTCTACGTGAGTCACGGGGTTCATAAGAGTGTGAGGAATCTGTGTGTGCATGTCTGCCTGGGGTGTCCCTTGTGCAATGGGGCAGGGTGAGTTTCCCAGTTGTGCAGATGACCACTATCAGCCCCCCCATCACAGCTGCTAGCATGAGGTGACGGCACACACACACCACTCTGCCATTCAGGCTCCTGTGCAGCTCCTATTCTATTCTGTTCTGTGCTCATCACCATAGCATCTGCGTGCTTTGCAGTCGTGCATTACCTGACTACACATTGTCATTGGCTGTTTGTTCTCTCTCCCTCTCCCCAATGAGAGAAGCATGTGCAGGGCAGTGTCTCAGGGTTTGTTTGTTTTTTATTGGGTTGGCTTTGGTTTTATTAGTGAAGGCCACTCCTGCTGTGTGTTTATGCTGGAGAAGGCAGGCCAAAGATGTGCACCTTGCACTTAGAGAGACAGTGGTGAGGTTTGTGATGGGCCTTCGTTCCTGGGTGAGTTCATTCCACACACCTGGAGAAGCTTCTGTCTCATAAGAATGACTAGGCTGGATCCATCTAGCCCAGTATCCTGTCTTCTGACAGTGGCCAATGCCAGGTGCTTCCAAGGGAATGAACAGAACAGGGCAATTATAATTATCAAATGATCCATCGCCTGTTGTCCAGCCCCAGCTTCTGGCAAACTGATGCTTTGGGACACCAAGAGCACAGGTTGCATCCCTGACCATCTTGGTTAATGGACGGACCTAGCCTTCATGAACTTATCTCTTTCTTTTTTAAACCCCATTATAATTTTGGTCTTTGCAACATCCCCTGGCAATGAGTTTCACAGGTTGATTGGGCATTGTGTGAAGAAGCACTTGCACACAGATCGACCGCAGTCTTTGTCCCAGAGTGTTAGACAGTTTTTTAAGTGTCCAGGGCCCAGTCCACAGAGTGCTTTGTAGCTAAGGACCAAGCCCTTGCACTCGAGTTGCAGTTCTTTGGGAAGCCAGTGTAGAGAGTGGAGGAGGTGTGAGGTGCTCCTGTTAGCCTGTGTTGCTGAGGAAACACACAGCAGTGTTTTGTGCTAGTTGGAGCTTTCTAAGTGCAGAAGGTTTCATGCCCAGGGGTGTCACATTGTTGTAGTCTAGCTGAGAGGTGCCAATGGTGCAATGAGTGAGGCCAGGTGATGGTCAGCCAGGATAGGAGGGAGCCTTCTAGGCAACCAGAGATGGTAGAAAGCATTATTCTCGAATGGCTTCTCACCACCAGGGCTGAGGGTGGTTCTTCTTTCCCAATCTGTTGAATGGATCAGAGGATAAGAAAACAATTAGCTGCATGGAATGACTCCATGGAACTGAGCTCTGAGGCTGGGATTTTCAAAGGAGCCAAAGAGAGTTATGTGCCCAAATCCCTTTGATTTTCAATACTGCCTGGTTCCTTCGGATGTGTCTGAAAATTCCAGTTTAACCAGATAGGAGTCAAATGAGAGGATCGTAACAGACGTTAATCAATAATGAATGAGGCAGAGAAACATACTAGAATGCTCCTGTCCAGACCTGTTCATACAACAATCAAGAATGACACAATGAATTTACCAGGCATTATGTTTAAAATTAATACATGAAATACATTTTTCTCACCGCAATGTATATTTTACTCATTGAACTCATTATCTCAGGATATGAATGAAGAATTTAGAAGAATAAATTAGATAGATAGATAGATAGATAGATAGATAGATAGATAGATTTGTCCAGGGTACTAAGAACTTCAATTCATAAATGCCAAGGCCAGAAGGGACCACTGTGATCAGCTAGTCTGATCATCTAGGCCAGTGGTTTTTAACCTGTGGTCTGCATACTCCCGGGGGTCCGCAGACTATGTCTAAGGTTTCCAAAGGGGTCCACACCTCCATTTGAAATTATTTAGGGGTCTGCAAATGAAAACCACTGCTCTAGGCCATAGAACTCCCCCAAAGTAATTCCTGTGTGATCTTGGCGGACCGGGGATAATTTTCCTGCTCCATTACAAACGCCTGCGTGACCTTGCCAACTCACTTATGGCCAGTTTCAAAGGAATTTAGCCACCTAACATGGCAGATACGCAACTAATATGAATTTCAAAATCATCTAAGCTGTTTAGGCATCTAACTCCCATTGACCTCTGTCATAAACATACAGCTAAGGTTAGCATAAAATCCCTCTTTACCTGTAAAGGGTTAAGAAGCTAAGGTAACCTAGCTCACACCTGACCAAAAGGACCAATAAGGGGACAAGAATCTTTCAAATCTGGGGGGAGAGGCTTTGTCTGTCTATTCTGTGTGGCTTTTGCCAGAGACAGATCAAAGAAACAAGCAATCCAACTCCTATAGAGTTAGTAAGTATTTAGCAAAGAAATGCTTTAGATTATCTTTTGCTTTGTCTTGTGAATTTCTCTGTGCTGGGGGGAATGTGTATCCCTGTTTGTTTTTCTTTTTGTAACTTTAAGGTTTTGCCTAGAGGGAAACCCTCTGTGTTTTGGATCTGATTGCCTGTGAGATTATCTTCCATTCTAATCTTACAGAGGTACTCCTTTCACCTTTTTTTCTTTCTAATAAAGTTCTGTTTTTTTAAAGAATCTGTTTGGGTTTTTTAGTATCCTAAAAACCCAAGGCTGGTCTGTGCTCATCTTGTTTATTCTCAAGCCTGCCCAGGAAAGGGGGTGAAGGGCTTGGGGGGATATTTTGGGGAAATAGGACTCCAAGTGGTCCTTTCCCTGATTCTTTGTTTGAATCACTCGATGGTGGCAGTGTTTACCTAATCCAAGGTACAAGGGAGAATTTGTGCCTTGGGGAAGTTTTAACCTAAGCTGGTAAAAATAAGCTTAGGGGGTCTTTCATGCAGGTCCCCACATCTGTACCCTAAAGTTCAGAGTGGGGAGGGAACCCTGACATGGTGGCAGAGGTGGATCATTTTGAACCAGAGATCATTTTGAATCAGAAGCATAAACCTTAGGAATTTTTTTTCTTCTTTTAGCTGCTTGGGGAAAGCAGGAGCTGAGGGCAGACAGAGATCTTATCTCTCTTTGCCTGGAGACAAAGGTATCAGGTTCTTCTAACAAACTGATTTTTTTTTAAGCTGTGAGCAGCTGGAGATTTTTGTCTCTGCCTGAGGGCAGGGTAGTTAACTTCCTACAATGGAATTTACAAACAGTTTTTTTTCTTCTTTCTTACTCTCAGGTAAGCTAGGCAAGCAGGAGCTAGGATGGCGAAACACAATGTCCAACAGAAACTAGAATTAGCTAAATTTGAAGCTGAAGAGAGACAAAAAGAATATGACAAACAGATAGCTTTAAATCACTTGAAGATGGAGATGGAGGCGAAATGCTTAGAAGCGGAGGCAGAGAAGTACTGCTTGGAGGCAGAGGCAAAATGCTTGGAGATGTAGTTAGAGCTGAAGCACTTAGATCTGGAAAGAGCTAAGCTGAGTCCACTGGATAACCCTAACAATCCTTCCCCAAAAATCCACAAATGGGAGAGACTATATCCGCAGTATGATGAATACAGTGATATTGCTGAATATTTCATCACCTTTGAGAGACTGTGCACACTCCATGCAATTCCTGACAATCACAAGATGACCACATTGGTAGCAAAATTGACTGGAAGAGCTCTGGATAAATTCAACAAGATGCCTATTGAGGAGGCATCTGACTATGGTAAATTTAAGGATTTGGTTTTGAAACAATTTCAAGTTACACCCAGAGTAAAATTTAGAGCCCTTAAGAGAGGGCCTGGACTAAATAATGTGTCTTATTGAAACCAGATGAAGGATCTGTTAGATAAATGATTAACGGCAGGGGTGTAACTAGCTTTAAAGAAATGTGTGATTTGATTACTCAGGAACAATTCCTGAATATGACCAATGATCCAATGATAATATAAAACGGTGTTTATGGGATAAGAAAATGGACTCACCAAAAAGTCTTGCTTGTTATGCTGATCAATACAAGCAGTCCCAGACCACCAGAGAGGTGGGGCAAATTGGAACAAAACGGGTGGAGGGAGCAGAGAGGAACAACCCTGGTTGCAGTTTGAGCGGAGACCAGAAGGGACACCCTCAGACCACACCCTACCACCGGGGGCAGCCCAAGGCCCCAACTCCACCCCAAGGAAAACCCCAGACACCTTAGCATTCCACCACACCATTCTCCAGCAACCCACCTCGCCCCAGTGACCAGTCAGCTGGGCGATGTTTTAAATGTAAAGAGCTGGGGCATGTAAAAGCCAACTGCCCCAAGAACCCCAACAGATTACAGTTCATAGCACCAGGGTCACACCAAAGATCCTCAGGCCCAGATGCCTCCCAGATACCCTCACAGTGAAGGTTACGGTGTGGAGGGACACTGGAGCACAAGTGTCGGCTATCCACCAATCCTTAGTGGACCCCAACTTAATCTACCAAGAGGCCCCGGCGATGATTCAACCCTTCATGTCAAACTCCTTTGACTTGCCTACAGCCAAGTTGCCTGTCCAGTACAAGGGCTGGTCAGGATTGTGGACTTTTGCAGTCTATGATGACTATCCCATTCCCATGCTGCTGGGAGAAGACATGGCCAGTCATGTGAAGCTAGCCAAGAGGGTGGGAATGGTCACCCGCAGCCAGGCTAAGCAAGCAGTCACACCTAGCTCTGTCCCTGAGCCTTCTACAAGGGCCCAGTCTGTGTTACCAGAGACCCAGACTGAGGTGGTGGATCCGGACTCCATGTCAATGTCTGTGGCAGCAGTAGTGGATCCAGTCACAGAGACCCAGACAGAGCCAGTTCCAGAACCGGAAAAGGCGGAGCAACCAGCACCAGAACCATTGCCTGCACTGAATCCAGCACTTGCAACCCTGTCTACAGCTCCAACGCCAGAGGGCACCTCCAAACCCACACTGGCAGCAGCAGATAAACCTATGCAAGAGGCTCAGCGGGAGTCTGAAATACAACATAGAGCACCAGCGGAGAGCGGTTCACAGTCCTCGGAAACAGCCCCATCACCTGCATCGTTTCCAGAGGGACCAAGCCCCAGTCCACAATCCAATGAGGAACTCATGTCTCCAGCATCAAGGGAACAGTTCCAGGCCGAGCAGGAAGCAGATGAGAGCCTCCAGGAAGCTTGGGCAGCGGCACGGAGCAACCCACCACCTCTCAGCTCTTCTAACCGATCCCAGTTGGTTGTAGAAAAACGACTTTTATACAAGGAGACTCTTTCTGGTGGACACCAGTAAGGCTGGCATCCTCAAGGACAGTTGGTAGTTCCAACTAAGTACCAGGTAAAGCTCTTGAGCTTAGCCCATGATCATCCTAGTGGCCATGCTGGGGTGAACAGGACCAAAGACCGTTGGGGGAAGTCATTCCACTGGGAGGAAATGGGCAAGGATGTTTCTACCTTGTTCTCTTGTGAGGTGTGCCAAAGAGTGGGAAAACCCCAAGACCGGGTCAAAGCCCCTCTCCAGCCACTCCCCATAATTGAGGTTCCATTTCAGCAAATGGCTGTGGATATTCTGGGTCCTTTTCCAAAAAAGAAACCCAGAGGAAAGCAGTACATATTGACTTTCCTGGATTTTGCCACCCGATGGCCGGAAGCAGTAGCTCTAAGCAACACCAGGACTAAAAGTGTGTGCCAGGAGTTAACAGATATTTTCGCCAGGGTAGGTTGGCCCTCTGACATCCTTACAGATTCGGGAACTAATTTCCTGGCAGAAACCATGGAAAGCCTTTGAGAAGCTCATGGGGTGAACCACTTGGTTGCCACCCCTTACCACCATCAAACAAATGGGCTGGTGGAGAAGTTTAAAGGAACTTTGGGGGCCATGATACGTAAATTTTTAAATGAGCACTCCAGTGTTTGGGACCTAGTGTTGCAGCAGTTGCTCTTTGCCTACAGAGCTGTACCACATCCCAGTTTAGGGTTTTCACCATTTGAGCTTGTGTATGGCCATGAGGTTAAGGGGCCATTACAGTTGGTGAAGCAGCAATGGGAGGGGTTTACGCCTTCTCCAGGAACTAACATTCTGGACTTTGTAAACAACCTACAAAACAACCTCTGAACCCCTTTAGCCCTTGCTAGAGAAAACCTAAAAGATGCTCAGGAAGAGCAAAAAGACTGGTATGATAAACATGCCAGAGAACGTTCCTTCAAAGTAGGGGATCAGGTCATGGTCTTGAATGCATTCCAGGCCGATAAGATGGAAGCGTTGTGGGAAGGGCCATTCACGATCCAAGAGCGCCTGGGAGCTATTAATTATCTCATAGCATCCCCCACCTCAAACCTAAAGCCTAAGGTGTACCATATTAATTCTCTAAAGCCCTTTTATTCCAGGGAATTAAAGGTTTGTCAGTTTACAGCCCAGGGAGGCAATTACACTGAGTGGCCTGAAGGTGTCTACTATGAAGGAAAAAGTGATGGTGGTGTGGAAGAGGTGAATTTCTCCATGACCCTTGGGCGTATGCAGTGACAGCAGATGAAGGAGCTGTGCACTAGCTATGCGCCAATGTTCTCAGCCACCCCAGGATGGACCGAATGGGCACACCACTCCATTGACACAGGTAATGCTCACCCAATTAGAGCCCAACCTTACCGTGTGTCTCCTCAAGCTAAAACTGCTATAGAAGGGGAGATCCAGGACATGCTACAGATGGGTGTAATCCACCCCTCTAACAGTGCATGGGCATCTCCAGTGATTCTAGTTCCCAAACCAGATGGGGAGATAAATTTTTGCATGGATTACCATAAGCTAAATGCTGTAACTCGCCCAGACAATTATCCAGTTCCACGCACAGACAAACTATTGGAGAAACTGGGACATGCCCAGTTCATCTCTACCTTAGACTTAACCAAGGGGTACTGGCAAGTACTGCTAGATGAATCCACCAAGGAAAGGTCAGCCTTCATCACCCATGCAGGGATGTATGAATAATGTGCTCCCTTTTGGGCTGCGAAATGCACCGCAACCTTCCAAAAACTTGTAGATACTCTCCTAGCGGGATTGGGAGAATATGCAGTCACCTACCTTGACAATGTGGCCATTTTTTCTGATTCATGGGCAGAACACCTGGAGCATCTATAAAAAGTCTTCAAGTGCATAAGGGAGGCAGGACTAACCGTTAGTCCTGTGGTTTAGCAAGCATGAGAGGTAGCATTGAGGTTGCCCCTAGATCATTTTAATCGCATGATCCGTGAGTAATGTGGAGATAATACTAACAGCTACATGTTTCCTCTGCTTCTGTGTTCTGACTCTCCACATTTTACAAGGCACTTTTCTTGGTGTTCTGGATTGCTAGATCCTACATATCTTTATATATGGGAAGTTCAAGATGGTCTTCATGTATATATATATATATATATATATATATATATATATATATATATATATATATATATATATTTGGGGGCGGTGAGTGAGTGTTATCTTGTAAAGACGACAAGAAGTCTAGAATTCATGGCTACAGCTGGATGATTTCTTTTCAACAAATAGAACATTTTTCAAAAATGCATTTTTCAGAGCACAGAAAGTATTCATGAAATCAGATCCAATTCAGTTAATAGTTTTGTCTGAAAAAATGGCATTTTCTTCACACACAAAAATTAAAAACATTTCTTTCCACCATTTCAGAAAGAAACATTTCAACTGTTTGGAATGTTTCCTGTGGAAATTTAGCTATTTTTTTAAAAAGGTGACACCAGTGGGCACAGAGACCAAGGTGTGTGTAGGTTGCTTGAGCTCTGAAGTGGTCCCTGGGGAATCCCCAAACATTGTTCCCTAAAACCCACCATCCAACCCCAAGAAATATTGTTCCCATCTACTGAAACCCCCAAGATGCCATCTAGCACTGCACTTTCCTCTTTGAATCTGAAAGCACTGAAAAAACAGAGGAGATCTGCCTACCCCACATCTACAAGCAAAATGGCACCTGAGCCGGATGGAATGTAGCGGATGGCTGTACTGCAACTGGTGGCTGTAGATTCTGTTGAAATTAAATGTACAGACCCTACAGACCACCATGAGTGAGATTCTGAGTGTGCTACAAGCTCTATTCAGACAGATGAGTGAAGCAGAACCCAGAATTTCTGAAGTGGAAGAGGATTTCAAAGAAAACACATTACATGGTATGAAGAACTTTAATGATAGCAAGACTATTAAGACCAAGCAAATTGATCTAGAAAGCCTCTTGCAATGATGTACAATCAGGACTGTGGGTGTAAACAGAGAAAGGTAAACATTCTGAATTTGTCCCTAATCTTCTACGTTGTTGGATCTGCCGGTAGAGTTTGCTTTGACATGGAATGGGCACACTGGGTCCTTGCCCCCAAGCCAGATCCAGGATGTTGGCCTAGAGCACTGGCTGTGAAGTTCCTGAAATGTATCACTCAGGAGCTTATACTGGAGAAATCTGAGGTGGTGGTAGTAGTGGGGGAGGAAGAAGCTGTTATGGGGAGAATCAGCAATTAAAATACAGCTCTTTCCAGATTATTCCTGTGATGTGGTTGCCATGAACAGGTAACCAAGCAAAACAATTGGCCAGGAAGGGGTCAGTCCTGGGGCCAGTTTTGTTTAACATCTTTATTAATGTTCTGGATGATGGGATGGATTACACCCTCAGCAAGTTTGCAGATGACATTAAACTGGGGGGAGAGATAGATACTCTGGAGGTAAGCGTAGGGTTCAGAGTGACTTAGACAAATTAGAGGATTGGGCCAGAAGAAATCTGTTGAGGTTCAACAAGGACAAGTGCAGAGTCCTGCACTTAGGATGGAAGAATCCCATGCACCACTACAGGCTGGGAACTGACTGGCTAAGCAGCAGTTCTGCAGAAAAGGACCCAGGGATTACAGTGAATGAGAAGCTGGATATGAGTCAGCAGTGTGCCCTCTTTGCCAAGAAGGCTAACGGCATATTGGGCTGCATTAGTAGGAGCATTGCCAGCAGATCGAGGGAAGTGATTGTTCCCCACTATTCGGCACTGGTGAGGCCACATATGGAATATTGCATCCAGTTTTGGGCCCCCCACTACATAATGGATGTGGAAAAATTGGAGAGAGTCCACCAGAAGGCAACAAAAATAATTAGGGGACTGGGGCACATGACTTATGAGGATAGGCTGAGGGAATTGGGCTTGTTTAGTCTGCAGAAGAGAAGAGTGAGGGGGGATTTGATAGCAGCCTGCAACTACCTGAAGCGGGGTTCCAAAGAGGATGGATCTAGACTGTCCTCAGTGGTGGCAGATGACAGAACAAGGAGCAATGGTCTCAAGTTGCAGTGGGGAGGGTCTAGATTGGAAATTAGGAAGCACTATTTCACTAGGAGGGTGGTGAAGCACTGGAATGGGTTACGTAGGGAGGTGGTGGAATCTCCATCCTTAGAGGTTTTTAAGGCCTGGCTTGACAACACCCTGGCTGGGATGATTTAGTTGGTGTTGGTCCTGCTTTGAGCATGGGGTTGGATTAGATGACCTCCTGAGTCTCTTCCAACCCTAATCTTCTATGATTCTATGCAGCATTTTATTAAATCCCAGCAATGCTCCATATTAAGAATGGCAAGAAGACAGTATCATTCAGTTCCCTTCAGGAAGCAGAAAAATACTTCACAAATCTGCAAACTCCTCCCTGCAAGAGAGAATGAGCCAACCATATGAAATTTATGTAGCTCTCACTGAGAACTCTGGAAAGCTCTCACCCAAAGGTTCAGCCATTACCTGGAAATCCAGAATATACCGTCCAGCTGGAAAGAGTCCAATACCATCTTGCTGCATAATAAAGGCGATCGAGAAAATCTAAAGAACTATCGCCTGATCTGCCTGCTTTTGCATGTCTATAAGTTGTTCACCAAAATAATAACAAATCGACTGTCACGAAACCTTGATGAACAGCAACCTAGAGAGCAAGCTGGTTTTCAAAGAAATTACAGCACGGTAGACCACATCTTCACTCTAAACCAACTACTAGAGCGTTGTGCATTGCCTTCATGGACTACGAGTAGGCGTTTGATAGCGTGGAGACTAATGCTGTTCTTGAAGCTCTTTCAGAACAGGGCATCAGCGCAAAATGTATCACATTATTAAAGGAAGCAAACTCTTGATGCGGCATGGATATATCACTGTTCGATACTCCCCTCCGAATCCCCATCGAGAAAGGTGTGAAACGAGGAGATAGAGTTTCACCAAAATTATTCACAGCCTGTCTTGAATTGGTCTTTCGACAAGCAGACCTGAAAGGCGGGATTAATATCAACAGCGAGTGGCTAAACCATCTCAGGTTCGCAGATGATATAGTGCTGATAGCGGAAAATACAGTCCAGCTAGAGAGAATACTTAAAGAACTGAACTCGAAAAGTAGTCAAGTCGGATTAAAAATGAACTAGTCGGAAACAAAATATATGAGATCGGATGTTCTGCCAAGAACCCAAATAACTCTTGTAGAAGAGCAGATCCAAGAGGCCAACAAATACGTTTATTTGGGCCAGGAAGTCAACATGCGCCACGATCAGAAAAGCGAACTGTTGTGCAAAAGAAAAGCTGGATGGTGCGCATTCAACGACATCAGGGACATCCTCCAAGAAAAGATCAACAAAACTACTCATGCGAATCTTTTTAACTCGACCGTGTTTCCACTGATGCTATATGGCAGCAAAACATGGTCGCTGACAAAAACTGAA
Organism: Chrysemys picta bellii; assembly: GCF_011386835.1. Classification (NCBI taxonomy): domain Eukaryota; kingdom Metazoa; phylum Chordata; order Testudines; family Emydidae; genus Chrysemys; species Chrysemys picta. The sequence goes on from NC_088803.1 coordinate 14,158,528, forward strand.
GAACATCAACTGTCTGTCACACAGAGGGTAATGCAAGGAGCATTTTTGGGCATTTCGCTCCGCGATCGCATCCCCAATAAAATAATTAGGCAGCAGTCTGGAGTCTGAGATGTTGTTGTCAAAAGCAGGCTCAGCAAAATGCGGTGGGCAGGACATGTGGCCCGACTCAGTGACAACTGATGAACTGCAGCTATATCTGAGTGGTATCCATGAGAAGTGAAACAGCCACGTGGTTGGCCTCCAAAGAGGTGGGATGATTTATTAACAAGAAGATATGGACAAGCATGGCGAAGGATGGCCAGAGCGAGAGAAGATTGGAAGACGTGTTGTGATCGTCTCACTCTTAACTGATGAAGGACCGACAGTCTATGCAGTCTACGCTCACTGAGATCCGATACTGGTGCTCTAAACAAGTTGATGGGTGCTAGTTGATATTGATGTTAGTTTCTTTTCTTTTTTCTCTCTCTCATTGGGGTGGGAGGGTTAAAGGGTTATTATCACATTACTTCACATTGCCTTAAGTCATGGGATAAGCACATCAATGTAAAATCTGTCATTTGATTAATAATTTCACATATATTTTATCTTTGCTTTGTTAAATGGTGTTTCTTTATGAACTAATGTATGAAGTTACTATTGGTAATAGGTAATCATTATAGTTGTAATGTTTGGGGGCCAGTGGGCTGTGAGATTCACCAAGTTTCACCTGATCTGGCTGCCCCCTCTGGGTGTCAAGTGCGTATTTTTGTACAGTTCAAACAGATTCTCCTTTTATATTGTATGGTACTAATATGCATTTCTCACTCCACTATCTTTTCTGTTTTGTTTTTTTCACTTATTTAATTCTTTTTTCTGTCCCTCTCCTTCCCACTCTTGTAGAATATACCCCACCCCTAGATTATATAACTTTTCCTGCTTAGGTATGTAAGAACTGTATGCTGCCCAGGAAAAAATGAAATTTCTCATTTATTCACCAAGCAACTTTATATTTTGTCTGGTCCATTTTAACAATGATGACTCCGATAATTAAATGTGTCTCCTGGAATATAAAGAGTTTCAGTAACCTTATACACATACTCAGTGCTTAAAGAAGAGAATGTTGTCTTTCCCATGGTCCATGAGGGACATCTCACAGAACTTGAAGCTTGTAAATTGAACAGAGATTGCGAAGGCCTCTCCATTTTTAGCTGTTTTAATTCTAAAGCGAGAGGCCTTGCTATACTAATGGATTAAAAAAATGTGAATGTTAATATTCCGAGCACGGTGTCTGACAGTAAGAGCAGATTGACTATTCTCAAGGCTGAAATTGACAATTCTATAGTCATCTTTGCCAACCTCTATGTGCCAAACCAGAATGATCCCAATTTTTTCATAATTGTTTTATGAGTATAAATGACCATGGGACACCATCCGAATATTACAGTGGGAGACTTTAACAAAACTGTTGACCCAGTCTTTGATAAATCTTCTCCATCTCCATATAAAAATGTGAATGCTCGCCAGGCACGTCTTATGTAAGGGGATTGTTGCCCCCTTACTAACATTCAGTGGGGGTGTTTTGGTTGGCTAGCTCCCAGCACTAAAAGGGAAGGGTCAATGGGAAATCAGGAGCCTGAGATTGACAGTCCCCAGGAACAATGGGGAGAGGCCAATGCTCCAGATCAGCCTGATTGACAGGCGGGCAGGCTAATCAGGGAGTCAGGAGGCCAGAGGGGTCCCGTTCTCCCTGTGAACTGGAATGGCCTGAGTCAGACAGAGTGAGGCCGAGCTAAGGAGAGAGCAGGGGGCTGAGCTAAGTTGCTGGAAGCAGAGCTGCAGCCCCAAAGCCAGAGCACAGCCCAGAGAGATCAGACCTGCCCTGGGAGGAGAGCTGTAGCAACCAGAGCCAGATGGGCCAGACAAGCAGCCAGGAAGCAGGTCAGAGCTGGGAGCAGAGTCACAGAAGCAGCCTGCAGAGCCGACCTGTCCTGGGGGCAGAGGAACAGACTGTGACCTGCCCTGACATTCCAGAGACACTGGTTGTGATGTTCCCTGCCACAGAGCGGGGTGATGTGTTTTCCTTTAACTTTTCCCATTTTTCCTTATTCTTTTTTTTTAATTAATTGTTAATTAAACAACTTGTATTTGCTTTAAATTGTATGGAATAATCAGTGGGTCAGGGAGGTGCCCAGTCCAAAGAGAGTACCCCGGAGTGGGGACACCCTAGCCCCTGTCCTGGGTGACCACAGCAGGGTTGGGGGTCGAGACCCCCAGGAATCCTGGGCCCAGCCTTGTCGGGATTTACGAGGACTCTGCCAGACAGGAGAGTGAAAGGGGAGTCCTCAAGGGCAGGGAGGCCTCTAGGTAAAGGAAATGGGAGTGAGGACTCAGATCCTTTTGCTAGCCCACTTCACCGGGGTAGTGCAGAAGCCAGGAAAGTTCCCCACAATAGTGGGACCATTCCCCCGCTTACACTTACATACCTGGCTGATTTAGGTAATCCAACAGCCAGATACTATAGGGTTATTTCTGCAGATCATTCAACATAGTCAAGATTTGACTATTCCTTAGTGTCACAAGACTTGATCAGTTCTGTCACCGATAGTGGCATTATTATTGTTATTATATCTAACCACGCTTATATGTGTATGTCTTGTATGTACCTGCAAGTAAAATGTGGAACTTAAATACCTCTCTGCTGTTTGACACATCATTTGTTAACTCTATCCAGCAGGAGTTAGAACTTTTTAAAAAAGCAAATGCCGCCTCCCCAGAGTTCATCAGTGTCCCACTTTGAGGAGTCATTAAAGCCCTCATCAGAGGCCTCATAAATGCTGACCACTGTTGGAAATGTAAACGCGCTTGGTGTTTCATGAGCTCATATGTTTTAAGAATTTCTTGTCTGAGGTGGGTGAAATGGCCAATTTTATACCGGATGCAAAACTGAAGCCCTCCCCCCAAAATTCCATGTTTGGACATATTCCCGATACATGGATATTACCTGGTAACAAGGCAGCATGGTTCCAATGAGCAGCTTTGGTAGCTAAAAATTAATCCAGCAAAAATGAAAAATATTCTCCCCACCAAGTACTGATGCCTGGCTCAGTGAGATGGCTGCCCTCACAGCTGGCAAACGAGTGGTATTCCGCACTAGGGAATGGCCGGAAAAGTCAGCAATTTGCACTGACTTCTTAAAGGTCTATGATTAAAGTAGACCCTCAAGATAGATACGTTGCTTTCCCTCCCTTTATCCTAACCCTCTTCTTTTACATTATGTGTTATGAGAAATCTGAGATATTGGAATATTTCTTATATTGGGAAAAAATAATAACAATTATAAATAAAAAAAGGAAATTTTAAAATGAACAACTGATACTTGTGTGATGGGTTGGATCACAGAAACCCCCTTGGGGCTGCCAACTGATGTGGCAAGACTACTTCTGTCCCTGCTTTCTTGTCCTTGCAGCTTGGGACTTCAGTGCCCTGCCTGGTTTGAGCCAGATCTGCTAGCCTGCTGCAAACCCAGATCCAGGTCTGAACCACGTCCCCTAACAGCTGTAGGCTTATCTGAAAGCAGCGTAAGAAGTGTTCCTGTCTCCAACACTCAGATGCCCAACTCCCAATGGGGTCCAAACCCCAAATAAATCTGTTTTACCCTGTATAAAGCTTATGCAGGGTAAACTCATAAGTTGTTCACCCTCTATAACACTGATAGAGGGATATGCACAGCTGTCCCCTCCACCCCCTGGTATTAATACATACTCTGGGTTAAATAATAACTCAAAAGTGATTTTATTAAATACAGAAAGTAGGATTTAAGTGGTTCCAAGTAGTAACAGACAGAACAAAGTGAATTACCAAGTAAAATAAAATAAAACCGGCAAATATATGCCTAATACAGTGAGAAAGCTGAATACAGATAAAACCTCACCCTCAGAGGAGTTCCAGTAAGCTTCCTTTTACAGACTAGTCTCCTTCTAGTCTAGGTCCAGCAATCACTCACACCCCCTGTAGTTACTGTCCTTTGATCCAGTTTCTTTCAGGTATCCTTGGGGGTGGAGAGGCTATCTTTTGAGCCAGCTGAAGACAAAATAGAGGGGTCTCCCAAGGGTTTAAATAGACTTTCTCTTGTGGGTGGATACCCCTCCCTCCCCCTGTGTAGAATTCCAGCTACAAGATGGAGTTTTGGAGTCACATAGAATGGGCAAGTCACATGAATTTACAGGTAGCAGCCATGGTTCACATGCTACCTTGAACGCTCATGTAGACTTCTTATGTGGATTGGAGCCTTCCAAGATCCATTGTCCATTAAGTGCTTCTTGATTGGGCACTTAACTTGCAAATTATGCAGTCAATATTCATAACTTTGAATACAACAATGACACATGCATACAAATAGGATGAATATATTCAGTAGACCATAACCTTTACATAGATATGTTACATAGCATATGTCGAATAAACCATATTCCAGTTATGTCATATGTACATTCATAAGCATTATGGGATGCAACATCACAACTTGTTGTTATGAAAATGTCAAACAGCCCAGTTCTAACTTTCTCAAACTTTTTTTGTTCCAGTTTTTTTTTCCTGCATGAAATTGACCTGACTTTTTAAAAACTGGTTTAATTAAAGGGGCATTTTCAGATGGACAACAGTTTCAACAAAATTTTCCCACCCATCTCCACTGCTGGGCCATGTTGACAAGACAATCCCTGACTGTACTGACAGTCTAAGACAAGAGACAACAGTTGGCTACAACAGACAAACAGACAGAGGAAGGACAAGGTAAAATGAGATAGGACTGGCCAGCATGAAAAGCAGTGACCACAGCACATCATCTGCCTAATTAGTGATCTCAGGGCCTGATTCTGCCACGTGCTGAGTAGTGATAACCCTGAGGACATCAACGCTTTACCACATAAGACGTTTAGAAGGCCCTCCTGAAGTCCTTACTTAGAGTCCCAGGTCTGCAAACCTTTCCTTGGCATTTAAATCCCTTAGGCTCCTTTGAATATTTCAGAGGCAGCCCTTAGTTGTCCCATTGAAGCCAATGAGGTCTAGTAATAGCTCATTAAACACTGATGAGATGTTGAAGGATTGGCCTTTTTGGAGCCTACAACATGCCAGCACATCTGATAACATCACATAAACATGCACTGAACTAATAAGTGAATGGAAAAAAGAGCTTGTTTGCACATCAAAACCCATTTTAGAGGGGCCTGTCTCCACAGCCATCTATCAGCTAATATATTTTGAAGGCACCAATCAACAGAACACCAAAATGTCACCTAGATACTACAACTCCATGTATGCAACTAGTGGTCAAACATGTCATTCTGATTTATACTGAGGTCACTTTAAATGACTCAGGGAGTGTCAAGGGATACTAAAGTGGGAGCAAATCCTATTTATGGCATAAAAGAGGCCTTTGTGTAAATGAGAATCAGGCCCCTTATGCATTGACTTCACTTCTCATTTGAAATGCCTATCCGTTTGTCTCTTGTTTCACCTAACAAGAAAAGTTAACTTGCTGCATTGATAAGTGGCTCTGCCATGTGTCTTGATCAAAGAGACATGGCTTCTCTGCCACTGATCTGCTGGCTGACCTTGGGCAATTCACCTCCCCTTCCCAAGCCTCAGTTTCCCCATCTGTGAATTTGCATTCATGGACATATAATGAGTACTTTGAAAATGTATGGAATAAAATTATTGTACACTGTGTAAGTACAAGTAGTAAGGTGATGGATATGTATTTTTCAGTCACCCGGGCTCCTGACACACAGGGCATGACAAAGAGGGAGGTTTCCCAGAGGGATTGCCCTCCGCATTCACACTGTTTTAGCAAGCGATGTGGGGTTAATTCCCCCAGGAGGTCAATTAAAAAGTGATCACAATCAGCAGTGTAGGAGGAGACCCGTCTAGCAGCAGGAGACCGTGTGAGGCTGCATTCCCCTATAAACCCTGTAAGAATCCACCCCAGGAAGTGCTGAGGTTCTGTGTAATCTGCACAGGAGCCTGCATCAAGCAAGAGCACCCCAGGCCAGCAGCAAAAATGAGGTGTCTTTGCTGAGCAAAGGAGAGTGCGTCAGACAGTGAGGACAGCGGGTGCCCTTGAGGGGAAGTTGCCACTGGATGCTGAGGATTAAAGGTAAATCAGATCATTCCAATTGACTTCCTGAGGTCTCCTCCAACCCTAATCTTCTACGATTCTATGATTCCTGGGACAAGTGCTGGGGGGTTCAGTTAGGAAGGAAAAGTCGGCATGTTGGGAAGCAGAGCGGCCGGAGAGATCTCTCAGGCCTGCCCTGTAATCGTGCACTTATTGCTCTGTGGCACTGCCTGTTCCCTCCTTGACATGTCTCATCACAGCTCCTAATGCCACTGAGCTGAGACGCTGCAGAGTGTGGCTGGGGGGGACAGCGTCACAGCTGCGGTACTGCAGCAGGAACACAGCACCGACGTCCCCTTCAGTCCCTGACAGACACTGACATCAGCTGGGCTGCTGGGTGGAACTGGGGTCAGAATTGTCCTGATTTTTCAGTTTCCCTTCCCCTCCCCTCAGACAGGCCCAGTCTCCCCCTCTGACATTTCCTCTGCCTTCATCCCTCCTGGCCCAGCCCTTTCACACAAGCCTCCCCAGATGTTTTCAAATGGAGGAGTGGAGATTTTCCATCCTCTCCTGGGCCCAGTCCTTAAGGTCTAGGTGGCCTCCTATGACAAGTCCTGGGAGAGCTCCGGGCTCTTCCCACCCTACACAGGAGTGGAGCACTGGGGTGATGATAAGTGGAAAGCTTTTCAGATCAGAGTACAAGGCAGGCCCCCCATAATGCCTGACACTCACTGTGGGTATTCCCTGCCCCGTACCATTTCTCATTCTCCCCCTGATACGTCTCCTCATGGCTCCTAACATGGCTGAGGTGAGACAGTGGTTGGGTGGACCAAGTTACATCTGCTCTATTGCTGCCCAGAATTCGCCTGTAATTCTATGCCAACAGGCGCGCTCACGTTAGCTGGGCTGCAGGGTGCAACTGGGGACAGAATGTGTGTGAGGGTTTCTAGCTGACTCGTGGGGTTCATAAGATTGTGAGGGTTCTGTGTGTGTGTCTTTTTGGGGTGTCCCTTGTGCATGAGGCACAGTGTGTAGGGGATAGATAGATAGATAGATAGATAGATAGATAGATAGATAGATTTACCCAAGGCACTAACTTAGAACTTCATCTATTCATAGATGCCAAGGCCAGAAGGGACCATTGTGATCAGTTACTCTGAACATCTAGGCCAGTGGTTTTCAATCTGAGGTTCATGTACCCCAGGGGGGTCACCAGACTATGTCTAAGGAGTCTGTAAAAGGTTGTTGTTACCACAGAAAGTGGTTTTTAACCTGTGTTCTGCAGATCCCTGGGGGATCCAGAGATTATGGGTATGTCTACACTTAGAATTCGATTTTATACAGTCTATCGTGTATGTCCACACTAAGCGCATTAAATCAGTGAAGTGCATCCTCACTACCACGGCTAGCATCGACTTACAGAGCGGTGCACTGTGGGTAGCGATCCCACAGTTCCCACAGTCTCCGCTGCCCATTGGAATGCTGGGTTAAGCCCCCAATGCCTGATGGGCAAAAGCTTTGTTGCGGGTGGTCTTGGGTACATGTTGTTAGCCCCCCCCCCTCCCTCCTTCCATGAAAGCAATGGCAGACAATTGTTTTGCGCCTTTTTTCAAGGGTCCCAACCGCCGGACCCACTCAGCCCACTGCCTGCCTGGATGATCAGAACCCCAGGCAGGCAGTGGGCTGAGTGGGGCCGGCTCAGCCCACTGCCGGTCTGGGGCTCCGTCCGCCAGCTCCTGCCAGCCGGGTTCCCGCTCAGCCATGCTCAGCTGGCAGACCTTGGTGAGGTCGATCAGGGGTGCCTGGACAGACATGGCTATCCTCTTCTTAGAGCACTGAATGGGAGTGACTCCAGATCATTCTCTTCTTTAAGTTTCATCTCATGGAGATTCAGTCCTGCCTGGAATATCATGCGAGCTGGAGGCTTCTGCCTTAGGCTACTCTCCCAGCTGGCAGCACCGTGTGGTCGCACCTATCTCAGCCTACCACTTGCTCCCATGGCTCATGAAGCCTGGACAGTAGTAAGGAGAAGTTCAACTTGTGGAATGACAAATCCAGAACGAAGGATTGCACTCTGTGGCCCACATTAAGATTATTTCAGAGTCCTAGATAGCATTTAATCCCTATAAAAGGCTTTATGAAAATTTCCCCCGCCCCTAACAAAATGTTAATTTATCAGAGCAGCTGAAAGGAACTCGGGACTACAACTTAGAGAGAGCTTCCATATCATTTAATTCATAATTGTTATAATTCAAAGTAAAAATTCACAGTGCGGTCTGTTCTAAGACTAAAAATGCAGGAAGGAGTCAGAAAAAGGAACAGTGACCTGTTTCCGCTTGGTTTTGAACTGGGGACATTTTGCATGTTATGTGAACATGAACATCACTATACTACAGGGCTTTTCTTTTCATGCCACAGACTTTGCTGAAAGCAGAGAATGTTTTCTCTAGCTACAGAAACTACCTAATGCAATGTCTATATCTATGGCCTTCCTGCTCACAAAGCGCTCATGCCCCCGCCCAAGGCTGGCACAGCACGGAGTGCATGTGACACAGTGACCTGTCTTGGGCAGGATCGCTAGCGAGGCATGAAACTTTTGCCGTTAAGCAAACACAGCAATGCTTTCCTGGCCTCTGTCACTGAATCAGGGCCGGCTCCAGCATTTCTGCCACCCCAAGCAAAAAAAGCCGCGATTGGCAGTGGCAATTGGGAAAAAAAAAAGCTGCGATCGGCAGCGGCAGGTCCTTTGCTCCTAGAGAGAGTGAGGGATCTGCCGCCCTCGAATTGCCGCAAGTGCCGCCCCTCTCCCTTGGCCGCCCCAAGCACCTGCTTGTTAAGCTGGTGCCTGGAGCCGGCCCTGCACTGAATGCATTATGCTGTGCTCTATCAGAGCAGGAGGACTGCATGAGATCAGAAAACATGTAATTGCAAGTGTCTTTTTTTCACCTTCTAATCTGTGATAACCTCAGGGACAGAGATGATAGGGGGAGCGTAGAAACATCCTGGGGGGAATGCATGGTCACCTGTGCTGCTGAGTTCGCTACGCTTGCCAAACAGGAAATTAAATTCAAAAGTTCCAGGTGCTTTTCCTGTGTACCTGGCAAGTGCATCTGAGTTCAAAGTGCTGTCCAGAGCAGTCACAATGGAGCACAATGGGATAGCTTCTGGAGGCCAATACTGTTGGATTGCATCCACACTACCCTAAATTCGACCCAGCGATGTCGATTTCAGCGCTAATCCCCTCATCAGGGAAGAGTACAGAAATCGATTTTAAGAGCCCTTTAAGTTGACAAAAATGGCTTTGTCATGTGGGCGGGTGCAGGGTTAAATCGATCTAACACTGCTAAATTCGACCTAAACTTGTAGTGTAGACCAGGGCTTAGTCTAACATTTCCAAAGGGATCTGTGTGATGGTACCTCTCATAAGGCTTTATGGAAATGTGCTTATGAATGTATATATAACATAACTAGAATGTGTTTTATGATACATATGCCATGTAGCATATCTCTGTAAAGGTTATGATCTACTGAATCTATTAATCCTATTTGTATGCATGTATCATTTTTGTATTCCAAGTTATGAATATTGGCTGCATGCTTGTTTGATTTTAAGTAGGCTGTAGTGAAGCAGTTGGTCAGCTTCTTGAGAAAAGACTATTCTCAGTAAGTTCCCAATCAAGGAACACTTAAGCCAACAATGAACTTGGAGACACCAATCCACATCTGGACTTTCCCAGGAATGTGGCTTGGCTGGTAAGGAACTCAGACATGCATGGACACATGACTTGCCAAGGTGACTCCAAAACTCCATCTTGGAGCTGGACTTTGCATAGGAGAGAGGAGGGGATCTTCACCCACAAGAGAGTCTATTAAAGCCCGTGGGAGACCCCTCCATTTTGTCTTCAGCTGGCTAAAGAAAGAGCCTCTCCATCCCCAAGGATACCTGAAAGAAACTGGAACAAAGGACAATAACTACAGGGGGTGAGAGTGATTGCTGGATGCAGACTAGAAGGAAAGTAGTCTGTAAAAGGAAACTTACTGGGTGAGGATTAGATCTGTATTCAGTTTTTATTACTATACTAGACTTAGACTTGCATGTTTTATTTTATTTTACTTGATAATTTACTTTGTTCTGTCTGTTATTACTTGGCACCACTTGGAAGGGATAGCTCAGTGGTTTGAGCATTGGTCTCTTAAACCCTGGGTTATGAGTTCAATCCTTGAGGAGGCTCCATTTAGGGATCAGGAGCAACAAAAAAAATAGTTGGGGAGGGGTCCTGCGTTAAGTAGGGGGTTAGGCTAGATTACCTCCTCAGGTCCCTTTCAACCCTGATATTCTCTGGAGTCCTACCTTCTGTATTAAATAAAATCACTTTTTACTTATTAACTAACCCAGAGTATGTATTAACACTTGGGGGGCAAACAGCGGTGCATATCTCTCTATCAGTGTTATAGGGGGAAAACAATTTATGAGTTTACCCTGTATAAGCTTTATACAGGGTAAAATGGATTTATTTAGTGTTTGGACCCCATTGGGAGTTGGACTTCTGAGTGCTAAAGATAGGAACACTTCTGTAAGTTGCTTTTAGTTAAGCCTGCAGCTTTTGGTCACTTGGTTCAGACCCTGGGTCTGTGTTGGAGCAGACGGGCATGTCTGGCTCAGCAAGATAGGGTGCCGGATTCCCAGGGTGGCAGAGTGAAAGCAGGGGCAGAAGTAGTCTTGGCACATCAGTTGGCAGTTCCCAAGGGGGTTTCTGTGATCCAACCCATGACGGTCTGCACCTCCATTCAAAATGTTTAGGGCTTCACAAATGAAAACCACTGCTCTAGGTCATAGAACTCTCCCAAATTCCTGTGTGATTTTGGGGGACCGGGGATCATTTCCCTGCTCCATTACAAATGTCCGAGTGACCATAGCAACTCACTTATGGCCACAGTTTCAAAGGTGTTTAGCCACCTAAAGCAGCAGATACGCAGCTAATGGGATTTTCAAAATAATCTAAGCTGTTTAGGCACCTAAATCCCATTGACTTCAATGCAACTCTGGTACCTAACATGTGCAGAGGCTTTTGAAAATCCAGTAAGCAACTACCTACATCTTTAGTGCCTACATGCCTTTGAACATTTGGCCCTCTGCGTTAAACAGGCATAATGGCATTTTCCTACTTCCCAGGAGGTGCTGTGAGGGTAAGTATGTTATAGAACATGAGGTGGTCAGATACTTTAATTATGGGGGCCATATGAGGACCTAAGAATAAATGCATACACATAGTTGCACTAGCTCGATTAAAAATGTACGATGCAAGCTTTCATAGTACTGGACAGGAGGCCAACAATTAATTGCCTGGCCAAACAATTCCCCATGTAGATGCCGTTGCATCAGTATCTGTTATGGGAGCTTATAGCTCCTCTGTAGAATCCGAGACTGCCCACTAATAAAGGCACACTATGAAAGAAACCCGATTAGATGAATTGTTCTGGTGTGGCAATGCCCATGTTCTTTACCAAGTCTCAAAGGTTTCAGCCTTAGAGGACAGTAAATGAGCTTCTCAGAGCCTCATTGGATGCTGCTTTATCGAGTTTAACAGGCGGGAGAGAAAAAAACTCTACTGTTTCTTGTTTCGTTCTTCCTACTAGATACGTCTCATGGGGAAAGGAGAAGGGGAAAATCAAACATCCATCACCGAGTTCATCCTCCTAGGATTTGGGAATGTCCCAGAACTGCAGGTTCTTCTCTTCCTGGTGTTTCTAGTGATCTATGTGGTGACCATGGCTGGAAACATCCTCATCGTTGTGCTAGTTGTGGCTGATCAGCGCCTACACACCCCCATGTATTTCTTCCTCGGGAACTTGTCCTGCTTAGAGATCTGCTACACCTCCGCCATCCTGCCTAGGATGCTGGCCATTTGCCTGACTGGGGACAGAGCCATCTCAGTTAATGGCTGCTTCATACAATTAAATTTTTTTGGTTTTCTAGTAGGTGCAGAATGTTACCTCCTAGCTGCGATGTCTTATGATCGGTATTTAGCGATATGCAAACCTCTGCATTATGCAGCCCGTATGAAAGGCAAGTTCTGCCTCCAGCTAGCAGCTGGGTCATGGCTATTGGCATTTGTAGCTAGTACCCTACTTGTATGTTTGGTTTCACAATTAATATTCTGTGGACCCAATGAAATTGACCATTTCTTTTGTGACTTCACCCCAATGACTAAGCTTTCTTGTAATGATACCAACCTGGTCATACTGGTGAGTTTCATACTCTGCTCCACAGAGGTGCTTTCCACATTTATATTAACAGTAACATCCTATATTTCAATCATCACCACTATCCTGAGAATCCCTTCCACCACCGGGAGGAAAAAAGCATTTTCTATCTGCTCGTCTCACCTCATTGTGGTGATAATTTTCTATGGGACCCTGATTATTGTCTATATGCTCCCAGATGTTGCTGCACTGAGAGACTTGAACAAAGTGCTCTCTGTCTTCTACACCGTCCTGACTCCCCTGGCCAACCCCCTCATCTACAGCCTGAGAAACAGAGAGGTCAAGGAAGCTATGAGGAAAGTCATCCAAACTATGCAGCACTCACAAAAATTCAGATGATTTGACTGATAGAGGAGTCAACCTGTGTGGTTTAGCCAGCAAGTGAGGTAGCATCGAGGTTTCCCCTAGATCATATTAATCGCATGATCTGTGAGTCATGTGGGGATAACAGCTACATGTTTCCTCTGCTTCCGTGGTCTGACTCTCCACATTTTACAAGGAACTGACCTGGAATTCCTGTGGACGAGTTCAGCTCTTTAATATACTTTGGCTTTTCTTGACGGTCTGGATTGCTAGATCTGGGAACGTATCTGGGAAGATAATGATGATCTTCACGTATATATATGTGTGTGTGTGTGTGTGTGTGTGTGTGTGAGATCTTGCAAAGATCCGAAGGAGTCTAGAATTCATGGCTAGAGCGGGGTGATTTCATTTCAACACAGAATTTTTTTCAAAAATACATTTTTCAGAGCACAGAAGGTATTCATGAATTCAGACTGAATTCATTTAATAGTTTTCTCTCAAAAAATGGCATTTTCTTTAAAAAAATAAAACCGTTTCTGTCTATCATTTCAGACAGAAACATTTCAACTATTAGTTTGGAATGTTTCCTTTGGAAATCTATCTTAGTTTTAAAAAAGGTTGAAAAGGAGACACCAGTGGGCACTGAGACCGAGGTGGATGTAGGTTGCTTGAGCCCTGACATGGCCTTGGGGAATCCCCAAACTTTGTCCCCTAAAACTCACCATCCAATCCCAAGAAATATTGTTCCTATCTACTGAAACCCCCACGATGCTCTGCACCTTCCTCTCCAAATCCAAAAGCAATGAAAAAACAGAGGTGATCTGCCTACCTTACTTCTACAAACAAAATGGCACCTGAGCCTAATGGAATGTAGCTGATGGCTGTTCTGCAACTGGTGGCCACAGATTCTGTTGAAATTAAATCTACAGACCCTACAGACCACCATGACTGAGATTCAGAGTGTGCTACAAGCTCTATCCAGATGGATAGGTGAAGCAGAACCCAGAATTTCTGAAGTGGAAGAGGATTTCAAAGAGCTGTAATATAACATTTGGGGGCCCAGGTGCAGTGAGGATCGTAAAGTTGCACCTGATCTGGCTGCCCCATCTGGGTGTCAAGTGTGTATTTTTGGACTGTTTCAACAGAGTCTCCTTTTTAACTGTATGATACTGATGTGTATTTCTCGCTCCACTATCTTTTCTGATTTTTTTATAACCATATGAAAAGAAAAAATACATACTCGATGCTTACAAGAGAATGTTGGCATTGCCTTGCTCCAGGACAGACATCTGATAGTACTTGAAGCTTGTAAATTGAACAGAGATTGGGAAGGCCTCTCCATTTTTAGCTCTTTTAATTCTAAAGCAAGGGGAGTTTCTATACTAATGGATTAAAATATAGAATGTTAATATTCTGAGCATAGTGTCCTCAAGGCTGAAATTGGCAATTCTATATCATCTTTGCCAACCTCTGTGTGACAAACCAGGATGATCCCAATTTTTTTCATAATTGTTTTGAGTATAAATGACCATAGGCCACCATCCAAATATTCTAGCTGGAGAATTTAATGAAACTCTTGACCCGGGCCTTGAGAAATCTTTTCCATCTCTATATAAAAATGTGAATGCTCGCCAGGCACTTCATACATACCTGGCTGATTTGGGTTTACAGATGTTTGGAGACTGGGTAATCCAACATAGTAATCCACTAGGGTTTTTTTTCCCCTGCAGCTCATTCAATTCAGTAAAGATTGGACTATTTCTTATAATCTAAAGACTTGATCAATTCTGGCACTGATTGTATCATTATTAATTAATTATTAATTATTATTAATAATTATTATTCTATCTGACCATTCTTCTATATGTATGTCTTGTACATGCCCCCAACTAAAATGTGGAGGTTAAATACCTCTCTACTGTTTGACACATCATTTGTTAACTCTCTCCAGCAGGAGTTAGAACTTTAAAAATAAACAAATGTCTTCCCGCCTCAACTTCATCAGCCGCCTCACTTCGGGGAATCTTTCAAACCTTCATTAGAGGCCTCATAACTGCTGACCACTATTAGAAATATAATTCCTTTGGTGTTACATTAGCTCATATGGTTTCAAAATGCCGCTACTTCAAGAATTCCTGGTCGGAGGTGGGTCAAGGGACCAATTTGATATTGGATGCTAAGCCTTCCCCCTTAAGTTTCATTCTTGGACATGTTCCCGATACATGGAGATTACCTGGCAACAAGGCAGTGTGGTTCCACAGTGAAGCTTTGGTTGCTAAAAAATTAATCCTGCAAAACTGGAAAAGTTTCTCCCCACCAAGTACTGCTGCCTGGCTCAGTGAGTTGGATGCCCTCGCAGCTAGCGAACGAGTGGTGTTCTGCAGAAAGGGAATGGCCGGAAAATTCAAAGCAGTTTGGGCTGACTTTTTAAAGGTCTGTGATTAACATACACCCTGAAGATAAATATGTTCCTTCAACTCCCTTTATCCTAACCCTCTTGATTTACATTATGTGTTATGATGAATCTGATATTTTGGAATATTTCTTATATTGGGAAAAGTTAGCAAAAATGATAAATAAAAAGGAGGAAATTTTGAAATGAACAATTGATAGTTTTTGTTCTGAAAATGTCAGACTAGCTCATTCTGACATTCTTGAAATGTTTTTCTAGTTTTCTTACATGAAATGGATATGATGTTTTAAAAACGGTTTAATGAAAATGGCATTTTCTGATGGAAAGCATTAGTTTTCCACCCAGCTGTAGTGTTAGGCCATGTAGAGACAAATGATGAAAAGACAGTCTGTGCCATGAAATGCTCACTAAGTAAGACAAGAGAACAGGTGGATACAACAGACAGACTGAGGGAGGACAAGGTAAAATGAGACAGGACTGTTCAGCATGAAAAGAAGTGACCACAGCACATCATCTGTCTCATTAGTGACCTCAGGGTGGGATCTTGCCATGGGCTGAGCAGTGATAATCCTGAGGACATCAGCATTGTGCCAGATGAGACATTTAGAAAGCCCCCCTAAAGTCCTTTCTTACATCCTGCAAACACCTCCTTGTGCAGGTAGCCTGGGATTGCCAAAAAAAAGCTTAAAGGAGTTAGGCACCCATCTTCCTCTGAAAGTCAATAGTACTTGGCATCTAAATCCCTTAGGCTCTTTTGAATATCTTAGATGCAGCTGTTAGTTGTCCCACTGAAGCCAGTGAGCATGCTCACATGAATCAAGGATAGTAAGACTCGAAGATTCATAGGGTATGTCTACACTACGGGATTAATCCGAATTTATATAATTCAAATTTTGGAAACAGATTGTATAAAGTCGAATGTATGCGGCCACACTAAGCACATTAATTCGGTGGCGTGCGTCCATGTACCGGGGCTAGCGTCGATTTCCGGAGCATTGCACTGTGGGTAGTTATCCCATAGCTATCCCATAGTTCCCACAGTCTCCCCTGCCCATTGGAATTCAGGGTTGAGATTCCAGTGCCTGATGGGACAAAAAAAACATTGTCGTAGGTGGTTCTGGGTACAGCCTCACCCCTCCCTCCATGAAAGCAACGGCAGACAACCATTTCGCGCCTTTTTTCCTGGGTGAACACTGCAAACTCCATACCATGGCAAGCATGGAGCCCGCTCAGCTCAAGACAGCAGTAATGAACATTGTAAACACCTCGCGCGTTATCGTGCAGTTTATGCTGAACCAGATCCTGCAAAACCAGGCGGCGAAGAGTAGGCTACGGCAGCGCAGCGACGAGAGTGATGAGGACATGGACATGGACATGGACACAGAATTCTCTCAAACCACGTGCCCCGGTGCTTTGGAGATCATGTTGTTAATGGGGCAGGTTCTATCCATGGAACGCAGATTCTGGGCCTGGGAAACAATCACAGACTGGTGGGACCGCATAGTGTTGCAGGTGTGGGACGATTCCCATTGGCTGCGAAACTTTCGCCTGCGTAAGGGCACTTTCATGGAACTTTGTGACTTGCTTTCCCTTGCCCTGAAGCACCAGAATACCAGGATGAGAGCAGCCCTCACAGTTGAGAAGTGAGTGGTGATAGCCCTGTGGAAGCTTCCAATGCCAGACAGCTACCGGTCAGTCGGGAATCAATTTGGAGTGGGCAAATCTACTGTGGGGGCTGCTGTGATGAAAGTAGCCAAAGCAATCACTGAGCTGCTGCTACGAAAGGTAGTGACTCTGGGAAATGTGCAGGTCATAGTGGATGGCTTTGCTGCAATGGGATTCCCTAACGGTGGTGGGGCGATAGATCGAACCCATATCCCTATCTTGGCACCGGAGCACCAGGGTACCCAGTACATAAACCGCAAAGGGTACTTTTCAATGGTGCTGCAAGCACTTGTGGATCACAAGGAACATTTCACCAACATCAATGTGGGCTGGCCGGGAAGGGTTCATGATGCTCGCGTCTTCAGGAACACTAATCTGTTTAAATGGCTGCAGCAAGGGACTTACTTCCTGGACCAGAAAATAACCGTTGGGGATGTTGAAATGCCAATAGTTATTCTTGGGGACCCAGCCTATCCCTGAATGCCATGGCTCATGAAGCCATATACAGGCAGCCTGGACAGGAGTCAGGAGCTGTTCAACTTCAGGCTGAGCAAGTGCAGAATGGTGGTAGAATGTGCATTTGACCGTTTAAAAGGTCGCTGGAGATCATTACTGACTCGCTCAGACCTCAGCCAAACCAATATCCCCATTGTTATTGCTGCTTGCTGTGTGCTCCACAATCTCTGTGAAAGTAAGGGGGAGACCCTTATGGCGGGGTGGGAGGCTGAGGCAAATTGCCTGGCTGCTGATTACGCACAGCCACACACCAGGGCGATTAGAAGAGCACACCAGGAAGCGCTGCGCATCAGAGAAACTTTGAAAACCAGTTTCATGACTGGCCAGGCTACATTGTGAAATTTCTGTTTGTTTCTCCTTCATGAAAACCCGCCCCCTTTATTGACTCATTCTCTGTAAGGAACCCACCCTCCCCCTTCCCCCAGCTTGCTTTCAAAGGAAATAAAGTCACTATCATTTAAAAATCATTTATTCTTTATTAATTGATTATAAAAAGAGGGAGAGAACCTGGGTGGGGTTTGGGAGAAGGATCGGCGGGAAGGAAAAGGCCACTAAAAAAAAGTTTAAAAAATGACAGCCTTTTGCTTGGGCTGTCCACTGGGGTGGAATGGGAGGGTGTATGGAGCCTTCCCCCGCCGCGTTCTTACACGTCTGGGTGAGGAGGCTATGGAACATGGTGAGGGGGAAGGGAGTTATACAGGGCTGTAGCGGCACTCTGTTATCCTGCTGCCATTCCTGAAGCTCCACCAGACGCTGGAGCATGTCTGTTTGCTCACACAGCAGCCCCAGCGTTGCATCCTGCCTCCTCTGATTTTCCTGCCGCCACCTCTCATCTCGAGCGTCTCTCCTCTCCTCACATTGGTCCCTCATGTCCTCACATTGGTCCCTCCTGTCCTCACGTTCACTGGCTTCTTTCCTATACTTTGAAACCGTGTCCTTCCACTCATTCAGATGAGCTCTTTCACTGCGGGTGGATTCCATGATTTCCGTGAACATCTCATCTCGTGTCTTCTTTTTCCGACGCCTTATCTGAGATAGCCTTCGGGACGGAGGAGGGAGGCTTGAAAAATTTGCAGCTGCTGGAGGGAGGGAAAAAAGGAGAGAATTTTTTTAAAAGATACATTTTGCAGAACAATGCTTATACTCTTTCACGGTGACCAACACTATTCACATTACATAGCACATGTGATTTCTGTGCAAGGTCGCATTTTGCCTGTTAATATTGAGTGCCTGTGGCTTTGCTGCTAGAGATCACAGACGCAAGTCTGGGCAACAGAATTCGGCTTGCATGAGGCCATGGTAAGCCATTGTCTTTCGGCTTCTGCGCTCTCCTTTCCCACATACCAAGCAAAGCCTGTTGAGTGCTGCAGTTTTCCTGTTAACCTTCAGCAGCAGAAAACAAACTAACCCCTCCCCCCATCCAGTTCTCTGGATGATCGCTTTATCCCTCCCCCCACCGCGTGGCTGGTATCAGGGAAGATCCCTGCAGGAACCAAACTAACACCCCCAACCCCACCATGAATTCTCTGGGATGATCGCTTTACCCCTCCCCCCACCGCGTGGCTGGTATCAGGGAAGATCCCTGCTAGCCCAACGCGAAAAGCTCAGGGCCAATTCCCCGCCCCCTGCGCTTGGCTAACTGCAGGGAAGGATTTCTTTTCAGCCACAGGCAAACAGTCCAGTAGGAAGGGCCATCTCTGTCCCCTTAATTAAATTCCCGTATTTCAACCAGGTTACCATGAGCAATATCACTCTCCTGAGGTTTACACAGCGAGATAAAGAATGGATGTTGCTTGAATGCCAGCAAACACCGGGACCATACGCTGCCAGACTTTGTCATGCAATGATAACAGATTACTTGCTGCAAGCATGGCGTGGTCAAGTGTCCTACCGTGGAGGACGGAATAAAGCTGCACTGCCCAGAAACCTTGTGGCAAGGCTTTTGGAGTACCTCCAGGAGAGCTTCATGGAGATGTCCCTGGAGGATTTCTGCTCCATCCCCAGACACGTTAACAGACTTTTTCAGTAGCTGTACTGGCCGCGAATGCATCCCAAGTCCTCAGGGCAAAGTAATCATTAAAAAACGCTTGCTTTTAAAACAAGTTTTATATTTTAAAAGGTAAACTCACCTGAGGTCCCTTCCATGGGGTCATGGTCTTGGATACTGGCTTGGGAGGGTTGTGAGGGTACTTCAGTCAGGCTGAGAAAAAGATCCTGGCTGTTGGGGAGAACGGAGTGCTGTGTGCTCTCCGCAAGCTCATTCTCCTCCTCCTCTTCCCCATCCACAGAATCCTCAGGTGTAGCTGATGAGATTAGCCCCACCTCGGAATCCACGGTCAGAGGTGGGGTAGTGGTGGTGGCCCCCCCTAGAACTGCATGCAGCTCAGCGTAGAAGCGGCATGTCCGCAGCGCTGACCCTGAGTGACCGTTTGCCTCCTTTGTTTTTTGATAGGTTTGTTTGAGCTCCTTGACTTTCACACGGCACTGATCTGAGTCCCTATTGTGGCCTCTCTCCATCATGCCCTTGGAGATTTTTTCAAAAGTTTTTGCATTTCGTCTTTTTGAACGAAGTTCTGCTAGCACTGAATCCTCTCCCCATATAGCGATCAGATCCAGTACCTCCCGTACGGTCCATGCTGGTGCTCTTTTTTGATTATCGGCCTGCATGTTTACCTGTGCTGATGAGCTATCTGCAGTCACCTGTGCTCTCCACGCTGGGCAAACAGGAAATAAAATTCAAATGTTCGCAGGGCTTTTCCTGTCTACCTGGCCAGTGCATCCGAGTTCAGACTGCTGTCCAGAGCGGTCACAATGGTGCACTGTGGGATAGCTACCGGAGGCCAATACCATCGAATTGTGGCCACACAAACCCTAATTCGAAATGACAATATCGATTTTGGCGCTACTCCACTCGTCAGGGTGGAGTACAGAAATCAATTTTAAGAGCCCTTTATTTCAAAATAAATGGCTTCGTTGTGTGGACGGGTGCAGGGTTAATTCGATTTAACGCTGCTAAATCCAAATTAGTCATAGTGTAGACCAGGCCATAGATTTCAAGGCCAGGAGGGACCATCAGACCATTTAGTCTGATCTGCAGAACACTATCCAGAGAGCTCCACCCACTGACTTCTGCAGCCAGTCCTATCATTTGGGTTTCACCTATAGCGTATCATTTAGCAAGTCACTATACAAGATGTCAAGGAATGGAGAATCTACCACATTGCTCGGGGAATCTGTGGGTGAGGCCCTTAGTCCTTTAAAAGCCCACTGAGGTTGTGGTGTACATTGCTGTGTAACCAAAGTTGGGTTAACAGAAGCTCCATGGATGTGGGGCCTGGGTTCAGAGGGGTTTCATTGACCCAGCTATCTGGGATCCAATGATCTATGGAGGGTGCCTACGGGGTCTGCTAAGGGGTTTGTGGGGAACCACACACAGGGAATAGAAGCAGAAGTGAAGTGAAGAATGGGATTTAGTTTGAATTAGCCCATATCTGTCTTTCTCCACCAGCATCACCATTATTCTTTTTTTCTCCATGTGCTGCACCTTTACGTTTCAAGGAATCCGTCATTTTGTGAGTGGCAGCTGCAATTTTCTCTCCGGTTCTGAGACATACACCCTGTGCTCGCCTCTCCTAGACATTCTGGGTGGCACTTTCCAAACCTGGTAAAGGATTTTGGCACCGTCTCCTAGGCAGTATTAACATTTCTTCCCAAGAGCACATCAGAGACTGGGATTTTCAAAAGGTGCAAGGGATTTAGGTGCCCAACTCCCATAGAAATTCAATTAACCCTCTTTAGTGGTTGGGGCACTAGCCTAGGGGAAAGCTAGGTTCAAGTCCCTGCTGCACCACAGACTTCCTATGTATTGGGCAAGTCACTTAGACCCAGACCCACAAAAGGATTTAGACACCTACCTGCCATGTCAGGCCCCTAAGCCTGACCTTTAGAAGCCACTGAGATCCTCAGAACCCCTGATCAGCTGCCAACTAACTCTGGAGGCACCTAAAAGCCACTAGACACCAAAATTTTCCCCACTAATGTCCCCAAAGCGCCTAAGTTTCAGCCACGGGGCTTGTGACTTGCTACCTGAGTCCCAGTGACTGGCGCCCATCTCACAGCAAAGCCACAGCAGGATACCCCAGCTCGGCATTGTCCTGTCTTCCTTGCCTGGGTGGCATAATCAGAGCATGCCCAAGGCCACACAAAACAGCTGGGGAGGGAAAGGGAATTAAACTGGGGTCTCCCATGTCACACGTCACAGGGAATCACCCTAGTCATTGGGATAAGGGTGCACTTCCCTCTTCATTCCGCCCCACCTCCCAGAATTCCTTGCAAAATGGCTTTGGTGCCTAACTCCAGGAGAGGGGTCACAGCTGAGAACAACAAGCAAAGGGAGGTGCCTCCCTCTGGCCCAGCCCCTGAGAGGGGAGGGACTTAGGCCCCACCTTCCTTCTCGGCATCTCCCATTGGCTCGCTTAGGTGGCTCCCTGCTTAGTGTGCTTCCTTTGTGGATCCCATTCTTAGGTGTCCAAACTCTCACTATACTCTCACTGGGGCTGCAGATGCCACTGGGTGATGAGGTATCTAAAACACTCGCCATTGCCCAAGTCCCTTGGTGGATCTGTGCCTGAGTCTCTCTGTGCCTCAGTTTCCCATTGGTGCAATGGGAATAATACCTCTCTGTGGCATTATGAGCATAAACACTGCACACTAGGAGACGTTCCGATGCTACAGTAATGTGGCCCATAAAAGTACTTTAGAGTGCTAGATTAGTAACATTGAAAATTTTATCCTTAATGCACTGTTTTGAATGGCATTTCCAAGGGATTTCTAAAAAGAATACACATATGTCAATTGTTACATGTAACAGAAAGAATTCTCCACATCTAACACCAGCAGATTTTGAACCCACAACTGCCTAATCCACTTCAGAGCCCTCTACCACTTGAACTAGTAGAGGAAGTTAGCATTTTACTGGTAGCTGTTAAACTCTAGTACTTCACTTGCTACCTATAGTAGTAGCTTATTATACCCATTGGCCCAGTGCCTACAGAGAAATGGGTTTGATATGCAGGAATTGCCTAATTTTACAGACAGCATATGCACACACATAGATTTGGCAGGTTCCATCTCAGAGGCAGGACTGCTGAACCAAGACTGGAGGCTCCCTTACTAAAGATCTGTTTTCTTTCCCAGCTCTGTCCAACGTGACTTTGTGAAACCTCTCAGCTATGCAAGGTCTTTGAAAGGGCTTACTATTGACAGAAGTCAGCGGAGACCTGGCTGCATGCGCAGTGCAACTGGGAATGTTGAGTGACAAGTTTGGACATGTTCTTCTGGTGTGCAAATGGTGATGCTCTGTGGCTGATAACTCACCCAAACCTGGATGGATTTTGACTGGGACCATGGGCAGCGGGTATAAGAGGCCAGGAGAGGCTAAGCCTCCCCAAACAGCCGGCCCACCACCTTTGAAGTGTCCCACTGCTGAAAGGGTGCCCTGGCTGTGGCCCCGCTCACGCTCCGCCCCAAGGCCCTGCTCCTGTTCATTCTCCTTCCCCATGAGGTACCACCCTCCCTCTGCCTCTTCCCATCCCCGCTCCACCCAGAGGGAGCCTGGGGTGCGGGAGAAGAGGCACGCATGAGCAGTCTGCAGCTGGCAGGTGGGCGGGCGGGTGTTGCCGGGGAGGGAGCAAAGAGGTGTGCATGCGGTAGGTGAGGGGGGCTTCGGGGGAATAGGTGGGTGGGGGGACTGAGCGGGGCTGGGGGTGGAGCATAGGCGGGGCTTCAGGGGGAGGAGGCCGAGCAGAGTTGGGGATCAGGGTGGGGCCACATACCGGGTGTGCCCAGCCTCCCAAAATGGAGGAGTCATGCGCCGCCTATGACTGGGACCATTACAGACCTCACACTGACCCCAAGCCTGCCCATCTGCCAAGCTTCAACTTCCCAGATGTAAGCGGGGGAATGGTCCCACTATTGTGGGGAACTTTAATGGCTTCTGCATTGCCCCAGTGAAATGGGCTAGCGGAAGGATCTGAGTCCTCGCTCCCACTTCCTTTACCCAGAGGCCTCCTTGCCCTTGAGGACTCCCCTTCCACTCTCCTGTCTGGCAGAGTCCTCATAACTCTGACAAGGCTAGGCCCAGGATTCCTGGGGGGCTCAACCCCCAATCCTGCTGTGGTCACCTAGGACAGGGGCTAGGGTACTCTCTCTGCACTGCACACTTCCCTGACCCACTGATCATTACATACAATTTAAAGCAAATGCAAGTTATTTAATCAACTTTTTAAAGATGGAGGCAATCAGGTAAGGGGAAAGAAAAGTGAAGGCAGAGGGGACATTCCAGGGAGAGGGGGCCATATGAGGAGAGATTAATAAGACTGGGACTTTTCAGCTTGGAAAAGAGACAACTAAAAGTATTATGATAGAGGTCTATAAAATCATTTGTGGAGTGGAGAAAGTAAATAAGGAAGTGTTATTTACTCCTTCTCATAACACAAGAACTAGGCATCACCCAATGAAATTAATAAGCAGCAGGTTTAAAACGAACACGCAACAAACAGTCAACATATGGAACTCTTTGACAGAGGACGTTGTGAAGGCCAAGACTATAGCAGGGTTAAAAAAAGAACTAGATAAGTTCATGGCCATTCTTACATTCTTATGTTGGAGCCAACAAACCATCAGCACAGAGTGGGGAAAGTCCAGTCAAAACTGTGGAAAGTTCTCCAAATGCCCAGAGGTCTTGGCTTTTGAGGGCTTTGAGAACCCCACCCTACTTGTCCCTGAAGATGACTGAGATGACCTCACAACCTAACCCCAATTGGTTACGAATACATAGGTTTAAAGTCTCACCGCACTATACACTAGTAGAGAACCTGAGCAGTCAGCTATCGACACTTCTCTGCTTCTTTATTACACATTCAACATCATGGTGTTTGGGTTACTTGAGAGCCAGGTGGTTCTTTCCCCTCAGTAGTCTCCTCAGAGCTGCCTTCACCTCCTTGTTTTTCAGGCTGTAGATGAGGGGGTTAAACATGGGGGTTAAGATACTGTAGTGGATGGACACCAGGCCATCTAGCACCACCAAGGAGGCCGAATTGGGTCTGAAATACCTAAACAAGCCTGTCCCGTAGCATAAACCCACCACAATGAGCTGGGAGCTGCAGATAGAGAAGCCTATACGCCTGCCTTCCACAGAGCGTATCCTCAGGATGGTGGTGAGGGTATGAATGTAGGAGCCCAGGGTAAGAGAGAACAAGACCAGACCTATCATCAGAGCAAAGCGTCTTAGAGCAGGACAGGGCCACCAGGGAGGGGAGCTCACAACTGAAATGGTTGATTGCATTAGGCCCATAGAAATGTAAGGCTGACAGACGGTGCATGTTGATGAGGGCATACAAAGATCCAATCAGCCATGCACCGGCCACCAGCTGACTGCAGATGTGTTTGCTCATTGTCCTGATATAACGCAATGGGTTGCAGATGGCAGCGTATCGGTCATAAGCCATCACTGAGAGAATGAAAACCTCACTACACCCTGACAGGAGGAGGAACACCTGGGCAAAGCAGCAGCTGACAGAAATGGTTTTTGGCTCTGATAAGAGGGTCTCCAGCATCTTAGGCACCGTTACTGAGGAGAAGCAGATATCTGAGAAGGATAAATGGGAAAGGAGGAAATACATGGGGGTATCCAGTTGGGGATCAGCCCTTCTCACCAACATGATGGCCACATTGCACCCTAGGGTGGTCAGGTAAATAACTAGGAACACCCGGAAGAGGAAAGTCTGGAGCTGCAGGTCACTGGAAAGTCCCAGGAGAACAAACTCGATCACTGTTGTCTGGTTTGCCATGGACATTTATTCAGACAAAACTGTGACCTGTAAGAACAGAAAGAAAACATAGAATCATAGGACTGGAAGGGACCTCGAGAGGTCATCTAGTCCATTCCCCTGGACTAAGTATTGTCTAGACCAGTGTTTCCCAAATTTGGGACGCCGCTTGTTTAGGGAAAGCCCCTGGCTGGCCAGGCCGGTTTGTTTACCTGCTGCATCCGCAGGTTCAGCTGAGCGCGGCTCCCACTGTAGGGAGGCTGCCTGGAGCAGTGAACCACGGCCAGTGAGAGCCGCGCTCGGCTGAACCTGTGGACGCAGCAGGTAAACAAACCGGCCTGGCCCGCCAGGGGCTTTCCCTAAACAAGCGGTGTCCCAAGTTTGAGAAACATTGGTCTAGACCATCCCTGACAGGTGTTTGTCTAACCTGCTCTTAAACATCTTCCATGATGGAGATTCCACAACCTCCCTAGGCAATTTATTCCAGTGCTTAACCACCCTGACAGTTTTTCCTAATGTCCACCCTAAACCTCACTTGCTGCAATTTAAGCCTATTGATTCTTGTCCTATCCTCAGAGGTTAAGAAGAACAATTCTTCTCCCTCCTCCTTGTAGAAACTTTTTATGTACTTGAAAACTGTTATCATGTCCCCTCTCAGTCTTCTCTTTTCCAGACGAAACAAACCTGATTTTTTCAATCTTCCCTCTTAGGTCATGTTTTTTAGACCTTTAATCATTTTTGTTGCTTTTGTCCGGACTTTCTCCAATTTGTCCACATCTTTCCTGAAATGTGGCCCCCAGAACTGGACACAATACTCCCATTAAGGCCTAATCAGCATAGAGTAGAGCAGGAGAATTACTTCTCATGTCTGCTTACAACACTCCTGCTAATACATTCCAGAATGATATTTGCTTTTTTTGCAACAGTGTTACACTGTAGACTCATATTTAGCTAGTGAATCATTGGGAAGCACTTTTTAATACCAACACCCTCTTCTCCAAACTTCTACCTCCTCAAGCCTGCAGCATTTCCCTGTGGCAATATTGCCAAAGGGATTTAGACACCTAAAGATGCAGATGGGTACCTTGGGCCACATTTTGAAAGCTCCTAGCGGGAGTTCAGTGGGAAGTAGGCAACTAGACACTTTTGAAAATCCAATTAAGTGGCTAGACACCTCTAAAAATGAGGCCCCCAGCTCCCATTGAAATCAAAGGCTCCTGTCCTGCAGGGTGATGCCCAGCCCTGGGCGTTGCTACCTGATGCTCAGGGTCACAGCACTGCTCGCTAAACGTTTGGCCTGCCCACTGCTGGGCCGTGAAGATGGAGGGGCAGCTGGGCTAAACCTGAACGGTGCTGTGAAAAAATGATAAAAGGTGGAAAGAATTTCATGCAGCTCTACCTATCTGTGTCTTTAGACACATCTCTGTCTATATACCTTTGAAAATCTGGTGCCTGGTGTACGAAAGTCCCTGCATGGGGCATGACTAGGAATGGAACCCATGACCTCTGGATATAAAACCATGGGCTGCTAACTCTTTAGCTCTAGAAGCAGATGTATGGGACATAGGCTAAAGTGGACAACCTCTGTCCAGTCATACAATCATAGACGATTAGGGTTGGAAGAGACCTCAGGAAGTCATCTAGTCCAACCCACTGCTCAAAGCAGGACCAACACCAACTAAATCATCCCAGCCAGGGCTTTGGAAAGCCGAGCCTTAAAAATGTCCAAGGATGGAGATTCCACCACCTCCCTAGATAACCCATTCCAGTGCTTCACCACCCTCCTAGTGAAATAGTGTTTCCTAATATCCAATCTAGACCTCCCCCACTTCAACTTGAGACCATTGCTTCTTGTTGTGTCATTTACCACTACTGAGAACAGCCGAGCTCCATCTTCTTTGGAACACCCCTTCAGGTACTTGCAGGCTGCTATCAAATCCTCCCCCTTCACTCTTCTCTTCTGCAGACTAAATAATCCCAGTTCCCTCAGCCTCTTCTCATAAGTCATGTGCCCCAGCCCCCTAATAATTTTTGTTGCCCTCCACTGAACTCTCTCCAATTTGTCCACATCCCTTCTGTAGCAGGGGCCCCAAAACTGGACGCAATACTCCAGATGTGGCCTCACCAATGCGAAATAGAGGGGAATAATCACTTCCCTCCATCTGCTGGCAATGCCCCTCCTTATACGGCCCAAAAAGCCGTTAGCCTTCTTGGCAACAAGGGCACACTGCTGACTCATATCCAGCTTCTTGCCTACTGTAATCCCCAGGTCCTTTTCTGAAGAACTGCTGCTTAGCCATTCGGTCCCCGGCCTGTAGCAGTGCATGGGATCCTTCCATCCTAAGTGCAGGTCTCTGCACTTGTCCTTGTTGAACCTCATCAGATTTCTTTTATCCCAATCCTCCAATGTGTCTAGGTCACTCTAGACCCTATTCCTACCGTCCAGTGTATCTACCTCTCCGCATAGCTTAGTATCATCCTTGAACTTGCTAAGGATGCAATCCATCCCATCATCCAGATAATTAATGAAGATGTTGAACAAAACCAGCCACTAGAAAGTGCCAGTCACCTTATTATACTGTGCCTTACGGCAAGAGGGAGATATGCTATTATGAAAGAGTCAAGGCAACAAGAAGATACTGTCATGGCAAGGGTGTTTCAGCTCTGAGAAATGACTGAAAAATTCCATCATGGGCTATGAAAGCCAAGTTAGTTTCCTTCCGGCTCACACATCATCACCCGTGATACTATTTCTGTGTTTGGAAATTGCATAGCCATTCTGCTGCTGATGCGATCCCCCTCCATGTCTGGCCTGCAAGGCTTCTCCGCTGGGGGTGTCTTTCTGTGCTGGGCCTGCTGCCCAGGGTCCCCCTCACTCTCCCCAGCTGCTCACTGCAGCCGGCTCTGGACAGCCCCAGCCCCAGCCCCAGCCCCAGCCCCAGCCCAAGCTCCACTCTGTCTCAGCTCCAGCTCCACTCTGCCTCAGCACGGCTGCTGCTGCTGCTCTGCCTCCAGCTCCCTGGGCTCCTTCTCTGGCCCCTCTGACTCTGGTTGCTGCAGCTCTGCTCCCAGCACAGGGTCTGCTCTGTGGGCTCCTTCTGTGACTCTGCTCCCAGCTCTGACCTACTCCCTGGGCTGCTTTTCTGGCCCCTCTGGCTGACATGGCTCTGTTCCCCCGCACAGCTCGGGCCCCTGCTCTCTCCTTAGCTTGACCTCACTCTGTCTGACCCAAGCATTTCCAGCTCACACAGAGGACAGGACCCCTTGGCCTCTTGACTCCCTGATTAGCCTGCCCGCCCTGTCATTCAGGCTGACCTGGAGCTTTGGCCTCTCCCCATTGCCCATGGGGACTGTCAGTCTCAGGGTCCTGATTTCTCATCGACCCTTCCCCTTTCCTTTAGTACTGGGAGCTTGCCAACCAAAACACCCCACTGAGTTTTAGTAAGGGGGCAACAGTGCCCTTACACATACATACCCATCTCTCTGTCTAGCTAGCTATCCGCAACACTGGTCCAGTAATGCTGGAACAGTTTTTGTACTAGGGGTGCTGAGCTGCACCCCTCTTACCCTGTCCATGCCCCTCACCGGCCCTTAGAGCTGGGACTGGGAGCAGGGTAAGGCAGAGGAGGCTGGGGCCACAGCTAGGGGCGGGTGCGGAGCCCCACGCGTGGGTTTGGCAGCCGGGCAGGACCCCTGGGGCTGGTAGCGGAGTCTCCGGGGCCCCAGCTGGGTGGGACCCCAAGCCGGTGGCCAGGACCCCGCATGAGGGCCAGCAGCCTTGACCTTGGGGTCAGCTGCTGGGTGGGCCCCTGCATGTGGGCCAGCGTCCAGGACCCTGGGGCCAGCAGCGGAGCCCCAAAACGTGGGGCCAGTGGTTGGGACCCCACATGTGGGCCAATGGCCAGGACCCTGGGGCTGGCAGCCGAGCCTCCGGGGCTGACAGTGGAGCCCGCGGGGCCGGCAGCTGAGCTGGATCACAGGCTGCAGTGGAGCCCCCGGGCAGCAGCGAGGCCGGTGGCTGGGATCCCGTGCAGCAGGGGCCAGTGGCCAGGACCCAGGGCACAGGGCCGGCAGCTGGGATGCCGGGCACAAAACCTGAGGGTGCTGCAACACCCCCCGGACTCCTACTTCCCACACCTATGCACTGGTCTGCGGAATGGAAGCACAAGGCATCCCAATGTTAATTTGCCAAGTTGAAAATTGTCCACTTACTCCCATTCTTTGTTTCTTGCCTCTTAAGGTACTTTTGATCCATGACAGAATTGTACCCTTCACACTATGATGACTTAGTCTCCTTCAAATTAAATATAATGTGCACTAGCCGCCATCTTCATAAAGAAAAAATCCACAAAACAAAATTAATATGTCCCCTAAAAGTGATATCAGTATATAATCCAAAATTTCTTTTTATTTCTTACTTTGCAAAGTACCAATAGTCACATAATGTAGGATTCCCTCTCTACTTCTTCCCTTTTGTAAGATTGCAATTTATTTTAAATGTTACAACAATAGAAAGAACATAAGAACGGCCATACTGAGTCAGACCAAAGATCCATCTAGGCCAATATCCTGTCTTATATCAGTGGCCAATGCCAGGTGCCCCAGAAGGAATGAACAGAACAGGTAATCACCAAGTGATCTATTGCCTGTCACCCATTCTCAGCTTCTGGCAAACAGAGGCTAGGGACACCATTTATAAGACATTTTCCGTGCTAGCTTATGCTCCCAATACTTCTGTTAGTCTTAAAGGTGCCACAGTACCCTCTGTTGCTTTTTACAGATTCAGACTAACACGGCTACCCCTCTGATATATTACAGTGTGTGTTGATCATCTAGTCCAACCCCCTACTCAAAGCAGGACCAACCCCAACTAAATCATCCCAGCCAGGGCTTTGTCAAGCTGGGCCTTAAAAACCTCTATGGATAGAAATTCCATCCCCTCCCTAGGTAACCCGTTCCAGTGCTTCACCATCCTCCTACTGAAACAGTTTTTCCTCCAACCCAGACCTCCAACCTGCTATTCTGCTGGTTCAGAATGTAATGACCAATACTTATTTATTTATTTATAAATTAATTTTGTAGTAGTGGTCATAAATTTGAGTTTAACTTCATGTACCAAAAGATGGCTATCCAAAGTTTGTAAACCTTTGAAAAACTTTAAAACACACACAAAAAAATAATTCACATAAAAATGCCATTCCTCTTCAGTTTGTTTTTAATACGTATTTTTCTGTATTTCGTAACAATTTGAAAAATTCATAAAACAGAGATTTTTATTTTAGTTTGGCATACTCCTGTTTTGAAATTCAGTGCTATGGATGGGGAATTGTGAGTCAGTTATCCTGTATTTTTTTTTAATTAATTGTATTTTTTTAGGTGCACCCCTAAAAATCAACATTTCAAATTAAATCTAAAATTTTTTACGCTCCACTAAATATGTGGGCTGTAAATTTCTGCAATAGTGATAGGGCCAGATTTTCAAAAAAGCTCAGGGCCAGATTTTTAAAGGTATTTAGTCAGCTAAAGATGTAGATAAATGTCTAACTCCTATTGATTTCAATGGGTGTTAGGTGCTTTATTGCTCTTTGAAAATCCCTCTATGTGTCTAAGTAACTTTTAAAATATGGCCATTGGCCATTAGCTCCCACTTAGGCATCTACACGAAATGATCAAATTTCAAAAGTGTTTAACCTCCAGCAGGTCCCCTCTCCTGCCCCTTCTTAGCAACAGGAGATGCTGGAATCTGTTTCTCGGCCTTGGAGAATCTAGACAAATCATTTAGATAACTACATGGGATCTGGGCTCATTTGAGCACCTGACCAGCAGTGATCTTCAGATTGGAACCAGCCAGAAATGTTTTCATGAAAGATTTTTTCATTAGAAAATAGCAATGCATCAAAACCAGAATGTTTTGCTGGAAATAGTTGGTTTCAATGAAAATAATTCTGGAGGAAAATGAAAAACAAATAAAGATTTTTTTGTTTAGAAATGTAAGCAAATTAAACTAAAATATAAAATTAAAACAGTCAAAAACTGAAATGACACGTATTGAAATTATCGAAATGAAACATTTTGATGGACCTGAACAGCAGTTCAGGGGGATTTTCAGTCTGTGAACATTTATGAGATTTTGACTTTTCATCCTGATTTGGAACGGGAAAACATTTTGAAATCTCAAAACATTTCACAGTATAGGAAAACTGTTTCCCACTCAGCTCTGCTTCAGGTGTAAGTCATGAGCCCTACTGGCTTCAACTAGAAACAGGGGTGCTCAGAATACACACAAAAAAAGGCTTTGAAGTGGCTCAGGTTTGTCATTGACTTATCTAAATTCAAGTCTAAGTCCCCCTCTCTACCCATTGGAACAAAGATCCTTGTTTGAAGATTCACTGGCAGTACATTTTTCTCCTTTTCATCTTGTGAATATGAAACTAACGTCTATACGTGTTTACAGCAGCAGGTTCCTATTGTCCCACAATCTGCCAAAGAAACTAACAGAAGCAAATCTGAGCTCTGATTTCTCCTCTTGCTGATGGTGTAATCCCTACAAGTGGTTGGAAAATTTCTGATAGAACATTTCTCCATTGGAAAATTTTGTTTTATCAAAATCTAAATGTTTTGTTGGAATGCCGTCAATTTCCACATCACTGTGTTTCAGAAAAGAAAGAAACAAGATATGCAGAATTATAGAATATCAGGCTTGGAAGGAACATCAGGAAGTCATCTTGTCCAACACCCTGCTTGAAGCAGGACCAGTCCTAAACTCTTTTTTTTTTTTTTTTTTTTTTTGCCTCAGAACTGTAAATGGCCCTCTCAAGGATTAAACTCCCAACCATGGGTTTAGCAGGCTAACACTCAAACCACTGAGCTATGCCTGCCCCATGTAGATGATGTTTTGATATTATTGGAACAAAAGGTTGTTATTTTTTATTTTGAAACAACTTTACAGTTCATAGAACCATAGAATATCAGGGTTGGAAGGGACCTTGGGAGGTCATCTAGTCCAACCTCCTGCTCAAAGCAGGACCACTCCCCAACTAAGTTAAAACCAGAAACAAAACCTTTGGATTTAATCGGATTGAAATGTTTTCACTGATCCAAAATGAAAGGTTATTTTTCAGAATTTCATTTCAAGGGAAATTTAAAAAAAAAATGTTTCCATCCTAAACAAATTTTGAAATGTTGAAATTTCCCATGGAGTGGGAATTTCTAGTTTCAACCTCTAATAGCCCCCCTGGCTTTGATTGATGAATTTCTGATTCACACCAGGGCAAGTGAGAGGACAGTCAGATCAGGACATTTGGATGCATTTAAAAAAATAAACCTTATATTTTCAAAGATGAAAATCTGCAAGCAGGTGTCTGGGGAATATTTTACTGGTTAAAACCTTGATTATTTCACAGTCATTTAGCAATCCAAAATGTGGATCTCTTTGTGTTTAGCTCCTGAAACACCTGGCAGCTTCCAGGATTCTACTGTCAGGTACAGCTCTGAGTCCCTGGGATAATCTAATGATCAATTAGGCCCTGGGTCTGCAGTGGGGTCTGGTACCATGGAACCTTGCAATCATGCAGAACTGTATTCATTGTGTCTCTGCCCAAGGGCAGGGGTCCTTGTTAGGGGATCTGCTGAGAGGACTGGGGTCTGCCACTCCTGGAAACAACGGAGCAGGTAACACTGGAGGGCGGTGCGTGCTAAAGCAGGAGAATTCCCTCTTCAGCTCTCATGGGAAAGCAGACCCACAGTAAGGGGTTCAGGGTAGGCAGGCTGGGAAGAAGGGGTTCAGAGGAACTGAATGAATCACTGTGCCATGGAATGAAGGGATCAGGGAACCTATGACTGATGGACAGAAAAAGGAAAGAGAAAAACAGCCTTGCTGATTATAAGAGGGAAAAGAGTTGCGGGAACCCTGAATAAATAGACAGAACAATGCTTTAGCCCACATCCTCAGCTGATGTGAATAGTCCTATTAACTGTACCAGCTGGGGATCTGGTCCCAGTGGAGCTGTGCCTGATTCACACCCACTGGGGATCTGAACAGTTGACTGCTATGGCTGATTTACCCAACTGGGGATCTGGCCCATTATTCCCACATGTGCAAATTTTTCTCCATATCGCTAGATGATCTGATTTGTGTTTCAGTTTCTTGGTTCCAAACACTGACATTATTCAGTTAAGGCCAGATTTTTAAAAGGAGTTAGGTGCCTAGTGGGATTTTCAAATGCATGCAGGTGTCTGACACTCAATGGGTTTTAGGTGCCTAGATGTTTTGAAAATCCTACTAGATGCCTAAATAACTTTAAAAATCTGACCCTTGGTGCATTTCTGGTCAGTTTTTTCTCTGCCGCGAACATACTGTCATCACTTACACTAGTGCAGAGGGAGTGGGAAATGCTGCTGGATCCCAATACAGGCACTCTGAGGTGGGTTTAATGTGCACATATGGCATCAAACCACACAGAATCAGGTGCCACCTCTTCAAAAGGAAAACAACAGGTAGACCAGGTGTAAAACAGAATGAAACTCACTTGCAATCCATGTGCCCATTGCACATAAAGTGCACCGTATCCCTCCCTCATGTCTGGGTCACAAATGCAAGAATAAACATATGAAATCTTCCATCTCCTAATTAATCCACAAAAAAGGTAACTGACAGAAAGCAGGACGAAGTGTGTCTCTGCTTCCTTTCATGGTGTCAAGTATCGGGGGTAGCCGTGTTAGTCTGTATCTACAAAAACAACAAGGAGTCTGGCGGCACCTTAAAGACTAACAGATTTATTTGGGCATAAGCTTTCGTGAGTAAAAAGCTCACTTCTTCGGATGCACCTTAGTCTTTAAGGTGCCACCAGACTCCTTGTTGTTTCTGATTCCTTTGGGAGCCAATCCCTGATGTTACCCCAGCTTAACAACCCAATACTCATTATATGTCAGAAATTTATTAACATTTTACTTTCCACACAGCTAACACCACTACATAAAGTTCAACAAGTCATCTGAGTTTACATGATTTTATTTATTGATGTATGTTTAAATGATGTGACTTGAGCTGCATTATAGGTCTGGCAATAGCAACACTGGTAGTAGGCTGTTTAACCCTTCCCACTCCAACTTCTGTCTGCAATGCTTAGACATTTGCCAAAATTCTCCTACTTGGCCTCTGCCTTGGTTCCATTTTTCAGCTGTTTCCAAGAAGCAGGGTGGTGACAAATGGGTGGAAATTTGCCGCCTTTGACAATGACCAGGGACCGACATTTGAACAGCTCTAATACTTCAAAGGATTCAAATAGGAAATTGAAATGTGAGGTGGTCTAGAACTCAGAGGTGGCCATAAAAGTGTGTCTTGATTTGGCTGAGTTCTAAGCCATGGAAAATCACCATTTATACTAGCTCAACCGATTTCAACTTTTGTCACTTACTGTCCTTAACATTCCAGCTGGGGTTTGTCAGAGGAAGCTAGGAGAGTAAAATACATTTGAACCTTTGGAAAGATCAACTCCCAAGAATGCTCCTAGGCCAGTGATACCCAAACTGTGGGGCATGTGTGGAGGAATGTTTGGGGGTTGTGGTGGTGCCCAGGCCAGCCCCATGAGAGGCGGGGAGGGAGCAGCCCCCAACTCTGCTACGGCCCCACCTCCAGCCGTTGCCCTGGCTCCTGACCCTGTGCTCCGCCCCCTACCTTGGACCCCAACCGCAGCCCCACCCCTGGCCATGGCCCCAGTTGCCAGCCCTTACCACGACCCAGCCATGGCTCCACTTCCACACCCATCCAAATCCCCATCCCTGGCCCCAGACCTGCCCCCACCTGCAGTCCCAGCCTCAGCCCTATCACCCCTATCCACGCTCCACCCCCCCAGGAGTTACAGCCCTTGCTCCTGGGGGGGGGGGGGTGTCTGGACAGGGGTCAGGGGAAAAGTCCCCTGAAAAGTTTGGGGACCTCTGACCTTCCTGCATTGTTCTGAAGTAGACACATGGTAATCTGTTTTGTCTTCTGGGTACAGTTCTATCCTTTCCCTCACCAGATTACTCTCTGGCCTAGGGGAAGGTGCACTGGATTGGGAGCCAGGAAGCTATTCTCACTCCTCTGAATGACTGCTATTAGGAAATCTGTGCACTCCAAACCCCTTATTAGGGAGCAAGACCTCAGACCTCTGTCCCAGAAGAGCGACAAGTATCAGCCATTCCATTTCACAGGTGACATTTTACGGAAGTGAATGGAACCACACTGATTTACGGCATGTGGCGATCTGCTCCAGAGGACCCCAGAATGGACAGTGACTGGTATGGAGATCTGTAGTGGATGGAGATGAGGAGACCTTGCTAGAGCTGACTGAAAATTTCCCGACAGACCTGTGTTGCTCATTCAACAGATCTGACGTGCTCCCTGGGAACAGGTGAATTCTGTCACAGCATTTGATATAACCAGGCCGGGAAGCAGACCGGCTAACCTGCCCACTATTCAGCCAGCCTAGCAATTGGAAGGCCAGTTGCCAGGTGACCAGGACTGCACAGGTCCCAGGCAGCCTGC
The DNA here is from genome assembly GCF_011386835.1 of Chrysemys picta bellii. Taxonomy (NCBI): domain Eukaryota; kingdom Metazoa; phylum Chordata; order Testudines; family Emydidae; genus Chrysemys; species Chrysemys picta. The sequence goes on from NC_088803.1 coordinate 14,194,137, forward strand.
TGGTCGCTCAGCGTTACTGGCTCCGCTGTAGCCCACTTGCTGGGCAGACATTCCCCAACTCCCTGGGCAGCCGTCACCTCAACTCCTTGAACAACCAACACCTCAGCAGCTAGCTCACTGAATAGGCAGCTTCCCATCTCCCTGGACAGCCCAGAAAGTCAAGTGGCCCCATGAGCCTGTGAACAATTTTCAAGGTTTCACTTTTTGTCCCCGGGTTGTCGACTTGGTATGAAAATTTGTTCCAACACCCACAGGAAGGAAATTCTGTTTTCCAGGCAGCTCTACGCCCCGCCCTAGTTCATTGCAGAAGCTGGAATGTTTGTAGCCAATGGTGCACAGGCCTAACGGAAGAGAAGGGATGGTCTAGTGGCCTCAGGCTAAGAAAAATTGGCTTCTAGTCCTGGTTCTGTTACAGATTTCTGAAGCAATGTTTTGAGAGTCACTTCCGTCAGGACGTTTGTGATCAGCCACCAACTTGATAGGTCTGCAGCATGATTTTCAGAAGTGTTGAGTGCTCACAACAGCAGCAGAGGTCACTGGGAGAGCCCAGCCCACCTCAGAAATCATGCCCAAGGAGTCTCAATTAAGCTACTAAGGCGACCAAAACCAATAAGGACTTCGGCCAATTGTGCCCCCAGCAGTGTGTTTATTAGACAAGTCACATTTTCTGAGGACTAGAGGTCACTGGGAATTTTTCAATGAAAGTTTTTTTTTTCCCAGTGGAAAATTTCAATTTGTTGAAAAGGAAATTCTGGAGGGGAAGTTTTGGTTTTGATGAATGTTTCATTGGTCTACAATGGGATCTGAACGAAAAAAGAGAGCCCACTCAAAGAGCAGACTGGGATAGGACACTAACCTGGGGAGTGTATAGTTAGTCTACCAATCATGCTGGTGGGAGTTGTTCCACTTTGTATAAATAATTCCATATTTAAAGCTCTACAGCTTGGTGCTTCAGGAGATGTGGGTGAGCTGAGTTTGAATCCCTGCTCTCCCTGTTTTGAAGCAGGAAACCTACAGCTGAGCCCCCACTGACTTTGGGGGAAGTGTGGCCTTGGGGCAGAGAGTGCTTGGGGACACAGCCTGGGTTAGGGGAGGATTAGCTTCCCCTGGCCTATTATACCCGCCGACTATGACCCTAATGACCAGGCTATTCTGTGGTGGGTGGGTATTGCTCTTGTTCTTTGTGAAAAATTTTAGTAGACCTTAGATTCATCCTGAAGCAGAACAGACTGGGAAATCTGTTTCCCACTCAGTGCTAGCAAGGAACCATTTTGTGCCACATATTTCTCTTCAGGGCGGTTTGGATATCGCTGTTCCTCAGGCTGTAGATAAAAGGGTTCAACATGGCAGGCAAAACAGTGTAAAACAGGGAGAGAAGTTTACCACCATCTGGAAATCCACTGGACCTGGGTCGTAAATAAAGGAGGATGCCAGAACCATAGAATAAAGCCACAACGATGAGGTGGGAGGAGCAGGTGGAGAAGGTTTTCCTCTTGCCCTCAGCTGATGGCATCATAAGGATGGTGGCGATAATCCGGATATAGGACAACAGGATCAGGGCAAAAGGCACCATTCCAAAGAAAGTGACCATGATGTAAGTTAATGTTTCATTCATGGAGGTGTCAGCACAGGCCAGCAACAGCAGAGGGGCCGGGTCACAGAAGAAATGGTTGATCTCTTTGGAGCTACAGAAGGGTAAGGTGAACACCAAACCGGTCTGCACTACCTGGGCTGGGATGCCGATTGTCCAGGAAGTGGCTGCCAGCAGGACACACACCTTCTTGTTCATAATCATGGGATAACACAGGGGGTTGCATATTGCCACGTAGCGATCATACGCCATCGTGGCCAGAAAGGAAGACTCCGTGCTCCCAAAGCAAAGGAAGAAGCACATTTGCATGGCACAGCCAGCAAAGGAGATGCGTTTGTCCCCTGAGATGAGGCTCACCAGCATTTTGGGGACAGTGACCGAGGTATAACCGACCTCTAAGGCAGACAAATTAGAGAGGAAAAAGTACATGGAGGTGTGAAGGGTGGGATCCACCAAGGTTACAAGGATAATGAGGAGGTTTCCCACCACAGTGACCAGATAAATGGCTAACAGTGCCACAAAGAGTAAAACCTGCCTCTCTGGAGAGGTAGAAAATCCCAGGAGAAAAAACTCAGTCACCACTGTTCGATTCAGGTTCATCATTACTTCATAAGTATTCAACTGGAAGACAAACAGAGACAGGTATTATGTGGTGTATCCACCATCTCCAGGTCTTCTATCAACCAAGATTGGATGCCTTTCTTTAAAGGTCTGTGGCTCTAGGGAAGCCCAGCAGCCACACAGCCCTGAAAATGAGGTCCCATTCCCTTCCGCAGAAAATATCAAAAATGGTTTTAATTTGGAATGAAACCCAATTTCAAAATATTGAAATATTTCATGAAACAGAATCACTTTTCTCTCTCAACTCGACTCATAACTAGAGCCGGCCAAAGTATTTATTCTGAATTGCAGTCATTATAAGTGGGCTTGAATGAAGAGGAAATAAAGGACTATGCATCAGATTCTACCCCTCGGGTCAATAATACCTTAGTCACCAATGAGTGCCACTGATTTCAAAAGAGAGATTCTGTTACCCTTTCTCTCAGGCTGGGATTTTCAAAGGAACCTAAGGGTACATCTACACTACAGGGGGGAGTCGATTTAAGATACGCAAATTTAGCTACGTGAATAGCGTAGCTGAATTCGACGTATCGCAGCCGACTTACCCCGCTGTGAGGACGGCGGCAAAATCGACTTCTGTGGCTTTCTGTCGACGGCGCTTACTCCCACCTCCGCTGGTGGAGTAAGAGCGCCGATTCGGGGATCGATTGTCGCGTCCCGACGGGACGCGATAAATCGATCCCCGAGAGGTTGATTTCTACCCGCCGATTCAGGCGGGTAGTGTAGACCTAGCCTAAGAGATTTATGCTTCTTAATTTCAATGAGATTTGGGCACCTCATTCCTTTATGCACTTGAAAATTCCAGACTCACTGCTGATTTCAATATGACCATTCAAGCAGTGAGGTACTAACTCAATATGTATAAGAATGTTGACCTGTGCAACCAAGATTACTTGAGACAAAAATCCAATTCACTTGGATCATGATTTTCTTGAGTCTAATGCTGGAATATCATAAATATTTCACACAGAATGTATTCACACTCCATTCCTCAGGCCCTGATTTTATAATCAGATTCATGTGAATTAACCTGTAGCCCATGTGTAGAGAACTGAAATCAATGTTTTCTCCCTTTCCCCTATATTTTAGCTGACTTCTTTATTTAGATTAAAAGTTCTTTGGAACAGAGACTTCCTTTTATTCTGTTTATCCAATACCTAGCCCTATAGGGTCCATTCTTGGTTGGTCCCTAGGGAGTAGCATAATAAACATGGTAACTACTACTAACAAGAATGTTACTCTGCATGGGCATAAGGGAACATCTGCATGAATCTTGTTTCAGAAGCAGGGTTATAGCTTCAGCCAGATGCTTTGATTGATGGAAATCATCATGAAACAAATGACCAGTTAATAATAATTGTCACAGTTCAGGGCTAGCAGCACCTCTGACCTTTTTCAGCGTCTCCCTGAATGCACCGTGTTATAGGGTACATCTACACTACCCGCCAGATCGGCGGGTAGCGATCTATCTATCAGAGATCAATTTATCGCATGTAGTGTATATGCGAAAAATCGATCCCCAATCGCTCTCCCGTAGACTGCTGAACTCTGGCTCGGCGAGAAGCAGAAGCAAAGTCGATGGGGGAGCGGCGGTCGTCAATCCCGCACTGCGAGGATGCAAAGTAAGTGATTCTAAGTTGATCTAAGATATGTCGACTTCAGCTACGCTATTCTTGTAGCTGAAGTTGCGTATCTTAGATCGATCCCCCTTCCTCCCCGCCCCAGGGCAGACCAGGCCCTAGTGACAGGCATCTTGCCTTCACCTCTCTGGAGTGGAATCCTACAGTTCTCCCACTGTCAGACAAGGCTACAGCCCGTTGGGTACCAACTGTGTTTACTCCACAGGCCCAGCCAGATTTGGCTGCCCTGCAAGGCTTCTCTTTGGGATCCGGGACTAGTGGTGAATCCAGTGACCACAAAACAGTCTTTTCAAAACAAAGTATCATTTAATCACAACAGCAGGAATCAAAGCATAATGATTAAACAACAGAAGGCCTACATGCACCTGTCTCACTTAAAGCTTATTCAAATACCCATGGTTCTAGGACTGGGGTTCAGACTGCTTTCCCCTTCTCCCTGTGTCTGTCTCTGCCAAGCTCCGAGGTTCTGGTTTTCATCGACTGCAAAGTTGTTTGATTCAGTTTTCCACTTGAATCTGTCCTTCCACCCCCATATCAAGATGGAGGTTCAGACTCAGTCACAGGTAAACGTCAAAGGAATTGACACCTAAATTGTCCTGATAAGTATTGGTGAATGGTGCAATCTGAAAATTATACTTTTCTTCCTGCCTACCTGCTGTCCACTTGCGTGAGAGTTAACCTCTTTGTAACAATATAGCAACCAACACCAATACAAGCAAATAAATAGATGAACGAAGAATATTCATAAAATAATATAGACATCTTCCATGTCCCTCACAATGATAATAACTTTATTTACCACCAAAAACATTGGCAAATATCAACAATGAAAAATCTTATCTTTATATATAAAAGAAATGAAAAAAACAAGCTTTTATTGAATTGATAGCAATAGATTAACAATGACAGCAATCACATAGAGTTTGCCCATTTGTTTAATTTAATGATTAACTAGACAGCTAATCATTATGTCTTAGGGAATTTTCTTTTTCATGTTTTTTCGCCACATTTTTTGTATTGATAATAAAAAATAAACAAATATTATAATTTTCATCCTTTTAAATAATTTTACAGTAATTATCCAAAACACGGCAGCTTATAATAGGGATTCATAGATTCATAGATTCTAGGACTGGAAGGGACCTCGAGAGGTCATCGAGTCCAGTCCCTGCCCTCATGGCAGGCCAAATACTGTCTAGACTATCCCTGAAAGACATTTATCTAACTTACTCTTAAATATCTCCAGAGATGGAGATTCCACAACCTCCCTAGGCAATTTATTCCAGTGTTTAACCACCCTGACAGTTAGGAACTTTTTCCTAATGTCCAACCTAAACCTCCCTTGCTGCAGTTTAAGCCCATTGCTTCTTGTTCTATCCTTAGAGGCTAAGATGAACAAGTTTTCTCCCTCCTTCTTATGACACCTTTTAGATACCTGAAAACTGCTATCATGTCCCCTCTCAGTCTTCTCTTTTCCAAACTAAACAAACCCAATTCTTTCAGCCTTTCTTCATAGGTCATGTTCTCTAGACCAGTGTTTCCCAAACTTGGGACGCCGCTTGTTCAGGGAAAGCCACTGGCGGGCCGGGCTGGTTTGTTTACCTGCGCATCTGCAGTTTCGGCACATCGCGGCTCCCACTGGCCGTGGTTCGCCGCTCCAGGCAGACGTGAACCATGGCCAGTGGGAGCCGCGATCAGCTGAACCTGCGGACGCAGTAAACAAACGGGCCCGGCCCACAGGGGATTTCCCTGAACAAGCGGTGTCCCAAGTTTGGGAAACACTGCTCTAGACCTTTAATCATTCTTGTTGCTCTTCTCTGGACCCTCTCCAATTTCTCCACATCTTTCTTGAAATGTGGTGCCCAGAACTGGACACAATACTCCAGTTGAGGCCTAACCAGCGCAGAGTAGAGCGGAAGAATGACTTCTCGTGTCTTGCTCACAACACACCTGTTAATGCATCCCAGAATCATGTTTGCTTTTTTTGCAACAGCATCACACTGTTGACTCATATTTAGCTCGTGGTCCACTATAAGCCCTAGATCCCTTTCTGCCGTACTCCTTCCTAGACAGTCTCTTCCCATTCCATATGTGTGGAACTGATTGTTCCTTCCTAAGTGGAGCACTTTGCATTTGTCTTTATTAAACTTCATCCTGTTTATCTCAGACCATTTCTCCAATTTGTCCAGATCATTTTGAATTATAACCCTTGTGTCGTTGCAGTCTATATGGTTTTATAAAAATATGCTAATGAGTGAATATAATGTAACTGGAATATGCTTCATGCAAAAGGTCTCTTGTAAGGTATCATTAAAAGCTTATAAACTACTGAGTGTGATCATCCTATTTATATAAAGGTAACACTCTTGTATCTGAAACTAGAAATATAAAATATAACTCTGAGGGTCTATTGTAATTATGCAAAGTGTGGGCCATTAATGGTGGTTTGGAATCTTGATAACTCCCATTAGCCAGGACAATTGACTGAATGGCTCTGTTGCAGGCAGGTCCTCCTGTGAGTCAGATTGGAAGGAATGAAGGCTTGGGGTCTTACAGTGACATGTGATCATGTCACCTGAACTGAAATCCATCTTTAACCTGGTGCTTTTCCAGTAAGGAGGGGTAGGAACCCCCCAAAAATAAAAAATTCCCACCTTATGCAAAAAATATATAAGTAGTGAAACAAAAAAAAATGGAAGGGAACCATCATGAAGAATCCCCTAGCTACCACCTGAGCTGGAACAAGAGCTGTACCAGGGGAAAGAATTGTGCCCAGGCCTGGAAGGTGTCCAGTCTGAGAAAAAAACTTACTAAATCATCTCTAAGGGTGAGATTATCTGTATTTAGTTTGATTAGAAATAGATTTGCGCATTTTATTTTATTTTGCTTGGTAACTTACTTTGTTCTATCTGTTACTACTTGAAACCACTTAAATCTTACTTTCTGTATTTAATAAAATCGCTTTTTACTTATTATTTAACCCAGAGTATGTATTAATACCTGGGGGAGCAAACAGCCATGCATATCTCTCTATCAGTGTTATAGAGGGCGAACAATTTATAAGTTTATCCTGCATAAACTTTCTACAGGGTAAAACAAATTTATTTGGGTTTAGATCCCATTGAAAGTTGGGCACCTAAGATATAGAGACAAGCACACGTCTGTTAGCTGATTTCAGGTAAACCTGCAGCTTTGGGGCAAGTAATTCAGACCCTGGGGTCTTTGTTGGAGCAGACAAAAGTGTCTGGCTCAGCAAGACAGGGTGCTAAAGTCCTAAGCTGGCAGGAAAAGCAGGGGTAAAAGTTGTCTGGGCACATCAGGTGGCAGCTTCCAGGGGGTTTCTGTAATCTAACCTGTCACAACCCTATCCTCCAAAGCAGTTGCAATCCCTCCCAGTTTGGTATCATCTGCAAACTTAATAAGCATACTTTCTAAGCCAATATCTAAGTCGTTGATGAAAATATTGAACAGAGCCAGTCCCAAAACAGACCCCTGCGGAACCCCACTTGTTATACCTTTCCAGCAGGATTGGGAACCATTTATAACTACTCTCTGAGTATGGTTATCCAGCCAGTTATGCACCCATCTTATAGTAGCCCCATCTAAGTTGTATTTGCCTAGTTTATTGATAAGAAACCGTATCAAATGCCTTACTAAAGTCTAGGTATATCACATCCACTGCTTCTCCCTTATCCACAAGACTCATTATCCTATCAAAGAAAGCTATCAGATTGGTCTGACATGATTTGTTCTTTACAAATCTATGCTGGCTATTCCCTATCACCTTACTACCTTCCAAGTGTTTGCAGATGATTTCCTTAATTACTTGCTCTATTTTCTTCCCTAGCGCATAAGTTAAACTAATTGGTCTGTAGTTTCCTGGGTTGTTTTTATTTCCCTTTTTATAGATGGGCACTATATTTGCCCTTTTCCAGTCTTCTGGAATCTCTCCTGTCTCCAATGATTTTCCAAAGATAATAGCTAGAGGCTCAGATACCTCCTCTATTAGCTCCTTGAGTATTCTAGGATGCATTTCATCAGGCCCTGGTGACTTGCAGGCATCTAACTTTTCTAAGTGATTTTTAACTTTTTTTTTTTTTTAATTTTATCTTCTAAACCTACCCCGTTCCCATTAGCATTCATTATGTTAGGCATTCTTTCAGACTTCTTGGTGAAGACCGAAATAAAGAAGTCATTAAGCATCGCCGCCATTTCCAAGTTTCCTATTACTGTTTCTCCCTCCTCACTGAGCTGTGGGCCTACCCTGTCCTTGGTCTTGCTTTTGCTTCTAATGTATTGATAAAAAGTCTTCATGTTTCCCTTTATTCCTGTAGCTAGTTTGAGCTCATTTGATGATACTGAAATACTTTTGGCTACTGCTATTAACAAAGTATTTAACCCTAATTCCTAATACTGTATCTTTAACTTTCCATGCCTCCTTTTCACCTTTCCCATGTTATTGATGCTTATATATATATCATGACCACAGCAGTCTCTGGAATCTCTGCTGGGGAGGAGACCTCTGTTGACTAGAGCTGGGTGAAAGTTTTCCATAAAAAAAGGATGATTCAATTAAATAAAAAAGAGACTGTACCAATGTTGTTGTATTTTGATTGAAAATTATCAAAATGTTTAATATAATATAATATAATATAATATAATATAATATAATATAATATAATATAATATAATATAATAATTGTTGAAATGATAAAGTCAGAAGAAAGGGCTTCATACTTTAAAAAATGAAACATATCAATATTCATTCAATATTGATTGAAATAAAATGTTTTGGTAAGGTTGTTTCAATATTTCCAAACTGAGGGGATTTTTGGCATGTTAGTTTCATGGGAAATTTCAGAAATATGAGTTTTTCTTCCAGATCTGGATGAATGAAAGTTTCAAAATGTAGAATTTCCTGTGGAATGGAAATTCCAAGATTTGACCTGCTCTGCTATCAATTTTATAACAGTCTGCACACACAGCCATCCTCCATTTCAAATTAAACAAGCCATGTCAACAATAGGTAGCATTTTCTGAAAGTTTATCTGGAGCCAGATCAAAAACATTCCCAAGGAAGAGTGGGTTACAATACATATGTTTACCCAAAGGTCCTGACCCCCTTCTTGGTTATTCACAGCACAAGAAGTAATAGCACTAGCACTGTAGCATATAGAGGCCTCAATCACCGATCAGTTCCCTGTTGTGCTGGGTGTTTCACACACATGTAGTAAAGAGACAACACCTGCCCCAGAGAACTTAGGAGCAGGATGCAACAGGTGGAAAAGAAAAGAAAAGAAAAGAAAAGAAAAGAAAAGAAAAGAAAAGTTCAGTATCAATGGGTAAAGATAGGAAGAGGTCTGTATCTCCCTCACCTTTTTCCTTTGCATCCCCTCCCAGATACACCAGGTCTTTCACTAGCTAACACACACTAGTTTTATGGGAAACACATAAAATATTCCCAGCCTGTCAATCTCTCCTATTCCTTTCTTCCAACTCCTGGATGGACCCAGGTCTACATGGCCACACCACACACCCCTCGTCAGATCCCTCCCCATTAATTACACTTCTTTCCAGACCCCCTTTATTCCCTTCTCTCACTAGCACCTTTGCACCTTCTCCCAGGCTGCCAGGCTGAGATTTTCAAAGCTGCCTGACAGTTTGGGCACCTCATTCCCATTATACTTCACTGGAATGGTACCCAAATCCATGAGCTGCTTTCCCTGAACCAATTCTGCACAAACATCTCTCTCCTTCTTCATTTCAATCTTCAGAACAACGCCTTATTCAAGAATCCCTCCAATAATACTTCCAGTCCCAAAAGAAAGAAAGAAAGAAAGAAAGAAAGAAAGAAAGAAAGAAAGAAAGAAAGAAAGAAAGAAAGAAAGAAACTAGGATGCCTGTGCTACTATCCAAGCAACGCTCATTGCCCAGATGTGTGCGTTCTGTCACACTCCATCCATCCATTGCCTGTTGTTATCTGCCCTAGCATGTTGACTTGTCATGATCAGCTGAGTCAATAGGCTCTTAGAAGCAAAGACCATGTCTTTACTTCCATTGTAAATCACCATGAACCCCACCTAGCTCTCAATACATGGCTTAAAAAACAATGTGAGACAATATCATTATTATTTCTCTAATAAAATCAAGAAAGTCTCTCACCTGCCTTGAGAACAAAGGGCCATTTCTTCAGTGGCTCATCAGGCAGCTATAAGTATGAGCCAAAGAACATGTCTAGGGATACGAGCCCCTGTGGGTGATCTCACGGATCTCTGCAAACAACTGCAGCCACCCCAGGGCATTGTCCGCCTTGAACACCAGTGTGAATAGTGAGGATTTGTGAAGCTTAACATAACCAGCTAATATATCAGCACTCAAGTGAGTAACTCTTCCTCTAGCAGTTAGTCCCAGAGTTCTCCTGCCTGCTTCAGCATGGATCACACATTGCCCAAAAGAATAAGGGTTGCAGGATTGGGTCCTTAAGGGTGTGACAGGTTGGATCACAGAAACCCCCTTGGGGCTGCCACCTGATGTGCTAAGACTACCCGTGAGCCTGTTTCCCCTGGCAGCTTAGGACTTCAGTGCCCTGCCTGGTTTGAGCCAGACACGCTTATCTGCTGCAAACCCAGACCCAGGTCTGAACCACATCCCCCAACAGCTGCAGGCTTAACTGAAAACAGCTTAAGAAGTGTTCCTGTCTCTAACACTCAGATGCCCAGCACAAAGTGGGGTCCAAACCCCAAATAAATCCGTTTTACCCTATATAAAGCTTATAGAGGGTAAACTCATAAATTGTTCGCCCTCTATAATACTGATAGAGAAATATGCACAGCTGTTTGCTCCCCTCCCCCCCGGGAATTAATACATACTCTGTGTTAATTAATAAGTAAAAAGTGATTTTATTAAATACAAAAAGTAGGATTTAAGTGGTTCCAAGTAATAACAAACAGAACAAAGTGAATTACCAAGCAAAATAAAATAAAACATGCAAGTCTAAACCTAATACAGTAAGAAGCTGAATACAGATAAAATCTCACCCTCAGAGATGTTCCAATAAGCCTCTTTTACAGATTAGCCTCCTTCTAGTCTGGGTCCAGCAATCACTCACACCCCCATGATTACTGTCCTTTGTTCCAGTTTTTTTCAGGTATCCTTTGGGAGGTGGAGAGGCTATTTCTTGAGCCAGCTGAAGCCAAAACTGAGGGGTCTCCTAGGGGTTTAAATAGACTTTATCTTGTGGGTGGACACCCCTCCCTCCCCCTGTGTAGAATCCAGTTACAAAATGGAGTTTTGGAGTCACGGGGGCAAGTCACATGTCCATACATGACTGAGTTCCTTACCAGCCAAACCACATTCCTGGGAAAGCTCAGATATGGATTGGCGTCTCCAAGTTAATTGTTGGCTTAAGTGTTTCTTGATTGGGCACTTACTTTGTACATTCCTTTCTCAAGAAGCTGACCAAATGCTTTTCTAAGGCTACTTAAAATCAAGCAAGTACACAGCCAATATTCATAACTTTGAGTACAAAAATGACACATGCATACAAATAGGATGAATATATTCAGTAGATCATAACATTTACAGAGATATGTTACGTGGCATATGTAGCATAAAACATATTCCAGTCATGTCATATTTACATTCATAAGCATATTTCCATAAAGCCTTATGGGGTGCAATGTCACAAAGGGAATGTCTATATCGTAGATGGGAGCTAGCTTGGTTCCAGCTAGGGCACTAAAACTAGCAGTGTGTACATTGCAGAGACACAGGAGGTCAGCTGTGTTTGAGAGCCAGATCTGCTGCCTGAGACACAATGTCTACACTGCTAGTTTTAGCTCACCTGTGTCTAGTGCAAGTCTGTCTGTTCAGGCTGGGGGGCTCACATCCACCTGCAGTGTAAACCTAGCCCTAAGGGTCTTCTTCAATCCACTGGGTCGTCCACTGAGTTTTGCTTGCAAAAGTGGCATCCTCCTGAAGCCCTTACTCACACAGCTAGTAGTTACTCATGCAAGTGCTCATAGCAAAGCCAGCATGGTCACTAGAGTGAGTCATGGTTACTTATGTAAGGGTGGCAGGATCAGGCCCTCAGAGCGCAGAATCGGGCCCAGGTCAATTACACAGAATGAATTTGGAGCCGAACCCTGGATATGAAGCCAGCAGGAGCTGTGTGTGCTCAGCACCTCTCAGGAATGAGCGAACAAAGCTTGTGTTGAGTCTATGCATAAACCACCCCCTGAATTAATGTAATCTGGAGCTCTGAACTGGGCCAATTTGTCACCCACAAAGGGCCACATTATAGTTTGAAAACTGTGTGATTCATGCAAGACTTTTCTATCCAGTTGGTCAAGTTCCCATGGGCTGTGAGTGCCAGCACTTAGGAAACAGTGCGTTCTCAGACTGGCTGCCTTTCTGGAAGATGCTTTAGTCAAATGCAAGTTATTGGGATCAGTACAGGGGTAACCGGGTGAAATTATCCATCCTTTGCTATTTAAGAGGTCAGGCTAACTGATCTAATGGGTCTTTCCGGCCATCAAATCTATTAATCTATGAAAAAGCAGGAACAACTAAAATCTTAGGCGATTATTTCCAAAAGTGGTTTTCGGCTTTGGGCCTAAATTCCAGAGTTGCTGACCATTCCCAGATCATACTAAAGCCAATGGGAGCTGCAGCTTCTCAAAAGTTCCAAAAATAATTCAAGCCTGATGGCCAAAACTGTGCAGCCTGTCCACTAATTTGGGGTGCCTCCATTTTTTGGTGCCCAATTTGTGAGAACGGAGGCCATGGGCGGTGGGTATAATAGGCATGGGGAGGCTCTGCCACCCCCGGCGCTGCTGTAGCCACGTCCGCCAGACCACAGTTCCTGGGTTTGGTGATAAAGCTTTTGTTTTATTATGCCCTTTGCAGGTTCCGGAGTGGCTGAGGAGGCACATACCACTTCCTCAGCCGCCCTGGAACCTGCATGGGGCATATCAAAAGCATCTTCTAACAGACGCTTTGGCTTTTCCCCTGGGAGGGTTGGGTCCCAGGAGGGAAGGCACGGCATGGCTTCCACCAGCCTGGGGCTCCTCGTGGGGTGCTCAGGCCAGCCCGGGGCTCCTCCAGAATATGGACCCTGGACTTCAGAAAAGCAGACTTTGACTCCCTAAGGGAACTGATGGGCAGGATCCCCTGGGAGAATAACATGACGGGGAAAGGAGTCCAGGACAGCTGGCTGTATTTTAAAGAATCCTTATTGAGGTTGCAGGAACTAACCATCCCTATGTGTAGAAAGAATAGTAAATATGGCAGGTGACCAGCTTGGCTTCACAGTGAAATCCTTGCTGACCTTAAACACAAAAAAGAAACTTACAAGAAATGGAAGAATGGACAAATGACCAGGGAGGAGTATAAAAATATTGCTCAGGCATGCAGGAATGAAATCAGGAAGGCCAAATCACACTTGGAGTTGCAGCTAGCAAGGGATGTTAAGAGTAACAAGAAGCTTTTCTTCAGGTATGTTAGCAACAAGAAGAAGGTCAAGGAAAGTGTGGGCCCCATACTGAATGAGGGAGGCAACCTAGTGACAGAGGATGTGGAAAAAACTAATGTACCCACTGCTTTTTTTGCCTCTGTCTTCACAAACAAGGTCAGCTCCCAGACTGCTGCACTGAGCAGCACAGCACAAGGAGGAGGTGACCAGCCCTCTGTGGAGAAAGAAGTGGTTCGGGACTATTTAGAAAAACTGGACGAGCACAAGTCCATTGGGCCAGATGTGCTGCATCCGAGGGTGCTAAAAGAGTTGGCGGATGTGACTGCAGAGCCATTGGCCATTATCTTTGAAAACTCATGGCAATCGGGGGAGGTCCCAGATGACTGGAAAAAGGCTAATGTAGTGCCCATCTTTAAAAAAGAGAAGGAGGATCCAGGGAACTACAGGCCAGTCAGCCTCACCTCAGTCCCTGGAAAAATCATGAAGCAGGTCCTCAAGGAATCAATTCTGAAGCACTTAGAGCAGAGGAAAGTGATCAGGAACAGTCAGCATGGATTCACCAAGGGCAAATCATCCCTGGCTTACCTTATTGCCTTCTATGATGAGATAACTGGGTCTGTGGTTGAGGGGTAAGCAGTGGACTTTAGCAAATCTTTTGATACAGTCTCCCCCAGTATTCTTGCCGGCAAGTTAAAGAAGTATGGGCTGGATGAATGGACTATAAGGTGGATAGAAAGCTGGCTAGATCGTTAGGCTCAACAGGTAGTGATCAATGGCTCCATGTCTGGTTGGCAGCCGGTATCAAGCAGAGTGCCCCAAGGGTCGGTCCTGGGGCCGGTTTTGTTCAATATCTTCATTAATGATCTGGAAGATGGCATTGACTGCACCCTCAGCAAGTTTGCAGATGACACTAAACTGGGAGGAGTGGTAGATATGCTGGAGGGTAGGGATAGGATACAGAGGGACCTAGACAAATTAGAGGATTGGGCCAAAAGAAATCTGATGAGGTTCAACAAGGACAAGTGAAGAGTCCTCCACTTAAGACGGAAGAATCCCATGCACTGCTACAGACTAGGGACCAAATGGCTAGGCAGCAGTTCTGCAGAAAAGGACCTAGGGGTTACAGTGGACAAGAAGCTGGATATGAGTCAACAGTGTGCCCTTGTTGCCAAGAAAGCTAACGGCATTTGGGATCTATAAGTAGGGGCATTGCCAGCAGATCGAGGAACATGATCATTCCCCTCTATTTGACATTGGTGAGGCCTGATCTGGAGTACTGTGTCTAGTTTTGGGCCCCACACTACAGGAAGGATGTGGAAAAATTGGAAAGAGTCCAGAGGAGGGAACAAAAATGTTTAGGGGGCTGGAGCACATGACTTATGAGGAGAGGAACTGGGATTGTTTAGTCTGTGGAAGAGAAGAATGAGGGGGGATCTGATAGATGATTTCAACTAGGAGGGTGGTGAAGCACTGGAATAGGTTACCTAGGAAGGTGATGGAATCTCCTTCCTTAGAGGTTTTTAAGATCAGGCTTGACAAAGCCCTGGCTGGGATGATTTAGTTGGGGATTGGTCCTGCTTTGAGCAGGGGGTTGGACTAGATGACCACCTGAGGTCCCTTCTAACCCTAATATTCTATGATTTTATGATTCTATGAGTTTGGGAGCGCTCAGAACTTCGGCCAGCATGGGGATCCTCCAGCCGAGGCCCGGAGCGCTCAGGAATTCAGCCAACTCGGGGCTCCTCCAGCCAAGGCGGGGGGTACTCAGGGCTTCGGCCAACCTGGGGGCGGAGTCGGGGTCTAGCATCCCCAAAGGGGGGCTCCACCCGCTGCCCATGTTGTCAGAATTTGGTGCGTGACTGTCCTTTTGTGCTGCCTTTTGCAGTGCCCTGGTCCATGACAGGGCCTCTGTGCACTATGGCAACAATAATACTGTTGCCTCTTTCCGACCCAAGCAGCTAGTCATAGTTCGGGACCCTGGAGACGTTCCCAGCTGGAAGCAGAAGCCAATGGAGGATGGTGTTCACTCAGATGCAGTCTTGTTTATTTACAAGGGATGTACCAAGTCCTCCTTCTCCAAACACAGGAGGAGCTAGGAACAAAAGGAGCAGTTCCTCAGCTCATGGCCCCAAGCCTCTCTATCCAACGGATCCACAAGCTCTCTTCAGATTTTGCTGAGGTTCTTGTCTGGTCTCATTTTCTGTGTGTTCTCTCACAGACCCGGTCACGATATGCAGTAGAATCCTGAATGTCCACATGGTGCTACTTTCTGGGCAGAGCTTGGTGGCCTCTTGTCTCTTACAACTATCTTAAACGAAGGGCTCATTGACACATCAGTTTGAATGAGGTTTCACTCAACCTGTAACAAGTTTTCACCCAGCTCATAGCAATATAGTAAGAGTAACTGTACTTAGCAGGGGTGCTGTACTGCTGGATGTATCTTTTTGATGGATGTAAAATGAAGTCCTGGCCACTTGCTCTCATTAATACGCTCAGTAATGGACTAAATACAGCATATAAAGGATTATTTTTTAATGCTGGTCCCCCAAGGCATGTACTTAAGTTAAGAAAAATGATTATAATGCACAACATTGTAATGATTCCCTTTGGAAGAGATTTTCACTTCCTGTCTCCTATAAAAAGAATAGGAAAAGGGTAACATCATTTCTGGTGCTGCTTTTCCAGAATGACACATGTTCTGGTCAGTGGCTGGTCTCCTTCCAACCAAACTCTGGACCAGTTGAAAAAAGACTTGATGAACTAAAGACAGAGATGAATTGACACAATACCATCGGCTGCTATCTGCTTCATGACCCAAACAAGGGTGACAATCCTACATTCCTGGTGCAGGAGAAAGGTAACATTTATGGTATATGAAACTACAATAATTTCCTTCGCCCTTCAGGCTTCCATGGTGCACTGCAAACACATAGTGAGACAGAGGGTAAAATATTCAAAAGTACCTAAGTCCCTTCATCAGGAGGTTCCTAAGTGAATAAGGTGTTTTTGAAAATGGGACTTAGGAGCTTTAAAACATTTTAACCAGAACCCCTTACCACTCTATAGGTGATGGGATGGATCACTTGATGATTGCCTTTCTGTTCATTCCCTCTGAAGCACCTGGCATTGGCCAGTGTCAAAAGTACAGTGTCAGGATACTGGGCTAGATGGACCCTTGGTCTGACCCACTATGGCCTTTCTTATGTTCTTATGTTCTTATCTGTAAATGCAAAAAAAAAATTAATTGGATAAGGCCAAGATTTTCAGACTTGACTCATGATTTTGTAAGCCTCCTTTTTTCAGTGCCCAACAGGAGACATTTTAAAAGGGCTTGATTTTCAAAAAGGGCTGAGTGCCCACCCTCTGAAAATCACTAGTCACTTGTTACTTGGCGTAAATTATTCAGTGAAGAACAGCAACATTTGCTGACAGGTTTCAGAGTGGTAGCCGTGTTAGTCTGTATTAGCAAAAACAAAACCAACGTCGTTTTTGTTTTAACATTTGCTGAAGAATTTTTGTGACCAAAGAGCGTCCAACCAGCTCTGTTTGTAACTGTGGTTGTTGCATTTGCTGTATATCGTTGAGAAGTCTTTTTCCAGTTTTCTGCTCTGTGTGGCTCTTTCAGGGAGTAGTGTGGCTAGGGATTGTAGTGTGGCCATGTGGATAGTCTTTAAAGAAGCATGGATGCCAGTGATAGGAAAAAAACCTACTGGGCTATTATTTGTCAAATAAATATTTGCCAGGATTTTAGGGGGGCCAGTCTGAGACACTTTAAAAGGGCCTGATTTCCAGAAAGAGCTGAGAACTTATTTTACATCTAAACAGAGAGGCCTGGTTGATTGTAGCTTTATATCTATATCTTTCTGCTTCCTTCTGTGAGAGGCAGAAAGAAGCAGAACGCAAGAGAGGCAGAGGTTAACATAGCCTTGGGGTAAAACCAAGAGACAGAGCTACTTTTGAGCACAGGACCCAATGGAAAGGCAGACTTGGATTGCTGAATGAGGAAAGTCCCCTCTGCACATTCTTTGTAAATAAACAGGATTCCCTACAAACATCTCTGACTTTTATCATTGATCTCTGCTACCTGTGCCGGACAATGGTGTTTAAATTTATTTCCCCATGTTGACTGCTGAAGCCTCCCTGCCCCACTTGTGCTAAAGATTTCCCCCTGGCCTAGTGAAGACCCTTCACATTGTAAACTGTCCAGGGAAAGGACTTGGTTCATCGCTGTGTCTTGTACTTAATAAATAACAAAAGTGAGGCACAGAGAGGTTAAGGGACATACTCAAGGTCACCAGCAAGTCAGAGGCAAAGGCCAAAATTGAGCCTTTTGATAGGAGAGGCCTATCCTGGCACACAGTCCCATGCTTTTACCTTGACATAGTGTTACCAGTTATTATCCACGGTGTCCCGAATCCTCAGGGTTCATAGCAAAGTTTGTGCCTGGAGTTGGACCACAATTTGCTGAATGACCAGTTTTCCTCTCAGTTTGCTGATTCAACAAAATGCAAATGTTTTATGGGAACATACTGATTTTGGCACATTTTTATGACAAATCAGTGCAGTATTTTATTTCTGTAACTTCAAAGCATGTCAATTCGACTATCATCTCAAGTTTAATAGACTAGAACTGAACCAAGTAGAAATGATAAAGTAAAAAAGGAAGTGCTTTATCGTTATCCCAACAAAGCACGTCAACATTTTGATAAGGTTCTTTAGCTGTCTCCAAAATGAAATTTGTCAGAATTTTGCTGGCAATGTTGCTGCTTCATTATGATCTGGGATGAAAGGCAATTTCAGAATGTCAGGATTACACATGGAATGGAAATTCTGAGTTTTGACCAGGTCACATTGTTGAAAGAAGAGAAATAAATGAAGCACAGCTTCAAGATACTTCTTCTTATTCACAATGGAGGTGGAGGGCCAGTACTTTTGCTTTATCTTGCTAAACCCCATTGCTCTTCCAGACATAGGATAGAACCCATGAATCTTGATGCTAAGACTCCCTTCTCTAGCCCACTAGACCCCAGGCCTTTCTCAGAGCTAAGATAAAACCCAGGAGTCTGGGCCTCCATTGCTCTAACCACTGGACCCCACTCCTCTCCTTCACTGCTGTAATCACTAGACAGCACTATTTCCCACAAGGACATATAGCTGCAGGCTTTTATGGATAGTTTTTTCATTGTTTCATAATTGTCTGCCGACTCTCTTTCCCCCAGACTCTCCCTATGAAGGAGACAGGCAGTGGAATCCTCACCACCATCTCCCACATCCTCCTTCTGGGATTTGGGAACGTCAAGGAACTGTGGATCCTACTCTTTACTGGCTTCCTAGCTGTCTATATCATATCCATGGCCGCCAACCTCCTCCTGGTGGTGCTGGTGGTGCTGGACCCCCATCTCCAGACCCCTATGTATTTCTTCCTCTCCAGCCTCTCCTGCCTGGTGATTGTCTCCAGCTCCAACATCTCCCCTGTGATGCTCACTGGTCTCCAGACAGGAGATGTGATGATAGCTCTTGGCGGCTGCCTTGCGCAGCTTTATCTCTTCGGCACCGTGGCCACCGTAGAGTACTTCCTGCTGGCAGCCATGTCTTATGACTGGTATTTGGCCGTGTGCCGCCCACTCCACTATCCTTCCCTCATGGACGGCAGGGTCTGCAGGCAGCTGGTGGTTGGGTCCTGTGTGGGTAGGTTCTTGTTCATGGGGATTTTGTCACTGTCGCTTATAGTCTTGAGCTTCTGCGGGCCCTGCGAGATAGACCACTATTTCTGTGATTTCCAGCCCCTCCTGGAGCTCTCCTGCACCAACACCTCCATGGTCCAGATGGTCACGTTCTTCCTGTCTTTCATCCCAGCCTCCCCATTCCTCCTGACAGTCGCTTCTTACGTTTGCTGTGCTGTGCTGAGGGTCCCCTTTGCCTCGGGGAGACACAAAGCCTTCTCCACCTGCTCCTCCCACCTCACCGTGGTGATACTGTTCTACAGAACGCTGGTGGCCATGTACATGTCCCCCAGGGACGGCACGGGGCTGAACCCCAGCAAGGCACTCTCCCTGCTCTACACAGTGCTCACCCCACTCCTCAATCCCCTCGTCTACAGCCTGAGGAACCAGGAGGTGAGCAAGGCCTGCGGGAGAGTTGCCAGGATGGTCTCATTGGGGGATTATGCCACCGGACGGTCTCCATTTCATGGCCCACCCAATAGTTGCTAATGCATGAGAGAGGCTTGGGGACACCACTACTGGGAATTCTAACAGGCTTCATTATCCTCATTCTACTGCTCCCTGATCATCATCCTCTGGGCCCTACTGACCCTGTAGGACTGCAATAGTCATTGCTGGTCTGTGCTAGCTCCTGCTTCTCTCCATTGTCCACAGCTGTGATCAGAGCTGTTGGGCTCTGATTGCTTCTACCAACCTATGTTTGTAGCACCGGAGCCACCAAGTTCACTAGATCCATTGCTCCCTTCCAAAATCTGGATGCCAGCTGGAAGCAGTTGAATTTCTTCCATTCAGATAGGCAGAGGGTGAACAGCGCAGCATTCCCATTCATAGTGCATCCAAGCAGGAACCTACTGTAATCCACTGCTCATGCATCCATTATGAGGTGCTTCATACCCCAAAAGGGGCATGTTTAGGTGTGCAGGAGGTATAGGTAGGACTTCCCCAGTCCTGCGTATTCGCAAGCAGTGGTAGGAAAGGCCCGTACAGGCCAAGCTGATCTTCCGCTGTAGATGTAGAAATTGCTGCTGTGCCTGATTATTTCCCCAATGCCCTTAGAAGAATTTGTCCTTCACAAGCACATGTCAAAATTCGAGCTGGTTGAAACATTTCTGATGGGCTATTTCACTGTAATCCTCAGGAGTGTCAATTCTGATAAACATTTATTTAAAAAAAAAAAGTTTTGCAATTTGTTTTATTTTATATTCTACTCTAAATTCGCCTCTGTGTTCCATTGACCTGAAACAAAGTTATTTCAAAAATTTCATTTGGCAGGAAACATCAAATTTCGATGGTTTGTTCCAATGCAAAACAAAAGCAGATTTCAAAATCACAGAACTTCACGCAAAATGGAAATGCCAGGCATAGGCACTGACTTTTATTTTTCCCTGTGGGTGCTCCACCCCCACTCCACCCTGAGGTCCCGCCCCCACTCCACTCGATCAGCTGTTTGGTGGCACCACCGATTAGCTGTGATTTTTCTTCCATTGGTGCTCCAGCCCCGAAGAACCCATGGAGTCGGCACTTATGATTCCAGGTCTTGCACAGACTAGTCAGAATGCTTTAAATTGTCATCTGATTTTGGTTATCTTCTTTTTTTGAGTGCTGAAACTTGCACTGAAACTGTACACGTTCACCATCTTTCAAAACCTGGCCTGACATTTTCCAGTTAGGGGCCTAAATTTAAATCCCTAAATATGGGGCCTGATTTTCAGAGGGCCACTTCATTCAATGGGAGCGGTGGGTGCTCAGCACTTCTGAAAATCAGTATATATCGGGTCAATCAGCATTTAGTGCTAGAGACTCAAGTTAGATACTTCCTCACTAGGAGTCAAAATGTAGCCCTACGTGAAGCCCCACAATGTGAACATAGGATCCAGGTTTGGGGCCTCCACAGTTGAAGGTTCAAGCCCCAAATATATGAACTCAGGTGTTGATGTAATAAGTTCTTCAGCAGACTCCCAGGCAGCTGCTACTTTGAAGAATGATCAGCCAGTGGCAGAGAGACTGAACAGGCATGTTAGCGTTCTGAGTCATAGGAACAGTGCCAGGGCAAGCTACTTGTCTTCACTTTCATGGCCTAGCCCTGCCCAACCTGTTATCTTTAATTTGCTGTTGAGATGTTGACTCCCACTTCCGACTGACCCAGGATGTCCACCTCCATCACCTGCTCGTTACATCTTCAAATGAGACCCTTTGTGCTGTCTCTCGTGTTGCCACTC
Organism: Chrysemys picta bellii; assembly: GCF_011386835.1. Classification (NCBI taxonomy): domain Eukaryota; kingdom Metazoa; phylum Chordata; order Testudines; family Emydidae; genus Chrysemys; species Chrysemys picta. The sequence continues at coordinate 14,215,403 of NC_088803.1, forward strand.
ATGCTTGGGAGAAGCTCCTGGTAAACAGCCAGAAGCTACCTCATTATCATCTTTCAAATCCCTCCTTTCCTGTGATGTCCATAAAAAACCTGACAACGGTTAGGCCACTGGTTTGCCGAGACCACTGCCTGCCATGCTGACCAATACTGTCTCATAGTTGCCTTGCATTCTCCCATCTGTCTGTATCCATCTGTTCTCTCTTATCTTATATTTAGATTGTAAGCTCTCTGGGACAGGGATAATTCTTTTGTTTTGTGTTTGTACAGTGCCTAACACCAGGGAGTCCTGGTCCATGAATGGGGCTCCTAGTTGCTACTGTAATACAAATAAATAATAATAATACTTGATCAGGATTGTGAGACACAAAGAAAGAAGGACTTCTTGTGACTCTGAGTCAAGGGGGAATTCACACTTGGCATGGTCAGATGGAATAGAGTGTAAGGTCAACCTGAGGGGATCATTTATGGTAGACTGGTGACATTATGGAAACTGATGTGAAAACAAGAGAGAGACCAGCCTTTGGGAAACAGATGTGTTGGTGTAATAGTTGTGATTTAGTGTCCAGGAACCTCCAAAGCCTGGGAGATCCAGAAAGAGACTTAGGCGCCTAACTCCCATTGGTACTTTTGGCACCAGTGGTGTCTACATTTCTGGGGGCCCAAACTGAGATGACTTAGAGGCCAGATATTCAGAGGTGTTGAGTGGCCACAACTCCAGTTCAAGCCAATGGGAACTGCAGGTGCTCATCACCTATCAAAATCAGGCCCATGGTGTATCAAGTTGGGCATGCAGCACACCTTCCTATCTACAGTCATATAAGGCCCCCTATTGCCATAGGATTGGAGCACCTCCCAATCTCTAATGTATTTATCCTCACCATGCCTCTGTGAGATAGGGAAGTGCTGTGTACAGATGGGCAACTGAGACATGCGGAAACAAATGGCCAAATTTTCAAAGGTGATTTAGGTACCTAAACATGCAGATAGATGCCCAGAGGGATTTCCAAAAGTGCTCTGGGCCCAGATTCTCAAAGGGATTTAAGTGCCTAAATTAATGTCAATAGGAGTTAAGTGGCTGGGAGGTTTAGAAACCCACTAGGCATCGATAGGCATCCAAATACCTTTATTAATCTGGTTCGAAGTGACTTGCTCAAGGTCCCACTGCTGCCAGTGAATGGCTCCACGCTCAGCTCTGTATCCATACACCCTCCAAATTTGGCAGGTTCAAGATCCTAACCCAGCTCTAAATGTTACAATGGATAACAAAGTTGTGTGCTGCCTGGAAAAGGAAAGCTGCTCTGTTAGCTCCAGGCACATGCTGGGGGAGCCAGGATTAGAACCCTGGCCTTTCATCTCCAAAACAGAGCAGGAGCCTCCCACCTGCATTAAAAGACACTGCTTGGAACAGCCACTGCTAGCAAGCCCTTTGGCCCGTCTGCACATTCACCACTAGGTGGCAGTATCTTCTCTTACAACATGCACACTGCCAGTGCACCAGAAACTGCTTCCTAGAATCCACACTGGGCTGACTCAAAATCTCACATCTAAATGCCCTGGGATTGTAGGATGTTTGAAATGTGGGACCAAATTATGCAGTTGGAACCATTTGCCATTTTTCTAACAGTAGTGACAAGTAACACCCACTGGGAGGGAGTGGAGGCCTGGTGCTGAGATTCAATTCAATTCCCTGTGTGGAACATCATAGGGGTAAAAAGGGGATATTTAATGTTGATTTTCAGTACGTTTTGGAACGCCGAGGAAGTTCCAGAAGATTGGAAGAAAGCTAATGTTGCGTCAATGTTTAAAAAGAGCAAACAGGATGACGTGGTAATTACAAGTCTATCAGTCTGACATTGATCCCGGGCAAGATAATACAGTTGCTGATCCAAGGTTTCAGAGTAACAGCCGTGTTAGTCTGTATCCGCAAAAAGAAGAACAGGAGTACTTGTGGCACCTTAGAGACTAACAAATTTATTAGAGCATAAGCCGAAGAAGTGGGCTGTAGTCCACGAAAGCTTATGCTCTAATAAATTTGTTAGTCTCTAAGGTGCCACAAGTACTCCTGTTCTTCTTTTTGCTGATCCAAGACTCAGTTAACAAAGAATTAAAGGAGGGTAACATATCTAATGCCAGTCAACACAGGTTTATGGAGGACCGATCCTCTCAAACTAACTTGATATCTTTTTATGATGAGATGACAAGTCTGATTGATAAAGGATGGACAGCGATGATATCCCTAGCCTCTGTTTGCCAGAAGCTGGGAATGAGCAACAGGGGATGGATCACTTGATGATTACCTGTTCTGTTCAGTCCCTCTGAGGCACTTGGTATTGGCCACTGCCAGAAGACAGGATATTGGGCTAGATGGACCTTTGGTCTGACCCAGTATGGCCGTTCTTATGTTCTTATGTCTCAAAATGTAACTATAAATGTGGAATCATCATCAAACAGGCTTTCTGGGGGGTCCCATAGGAATCCATTCTTGGCCCTGCTCTAGTTAACATTTTTATCAATGACCTGGAAAAAAGCATGAAATCATCACTGATGAAATTTGCAGATGACAGAAAAATTGGGGGAGTGGTAAATAATGAAGAGGATACACCGATACAGAGCTATTTGGATCACTTGGCAAACTTGGCATACACAAACAATATGCATTTTAATATGGCTAAATGGAAATGTGTACATCTAGGAACAATAAATGCAGGCCACACTTACAGGATGGGGGACTCTATCCTGGGAAGCAGGGACTGAAAGATATTTGGGGGCATCACGGGGCGGGACTCACCCCTGCCGCACCTCCTGTCGGTCGTCCGGGGAATTAGTTCTTCGACCCAGGAGCGCCCTCTGTAGGCCGGTGTCCCGCTTGCCGCTGGACCCGAGTCCCTCCTGGATCCCGATGCTCCTTTCAGGCTGGGGTGCTGCTCCCTGGCAGTGCTCTCACAGATCTGGGTCTCCCCTCCCCGGGGAACCCCCACCCTCTACCCCTACCTCGCCTCAGTCTATAGCCACTGCCAGTTATCACCTAGCCCCCGTTCCCTAGGGCAGACCGCAGCGTAAGTGCCACTCATCACCGGCAAGGGGGGTTTTGGACCTGCTGCCTCTGCCTGTCCTTGGGCTGCCCTCTGCAACCCCAGTAACTTCTTTGGGCCTTTAACAAGGCCTGCAGCCTGGGGGGTTTCTAGGCTGGAGCTCCCCAGCTCCTCTGGCCTTCCCCCAGCCCTGCTCCAGTCTTGGTACCCTCTCAGCTTCCAGGCAGCCAGGCCCTTCTCTCTCTACCACTAGAGAGAGAGACTCTCTGTCTGGCTTCTGGCCCCAGCCCTCTTATAAGGGCCAGCTGGGCCCTCATTAAGCCAGCCTCGGCCTGATTGGGGCATGGCCCCCAGCTGAGGCTGCTTTCCCCAATCAGCCCCGCTTTTCCTTCCCTTCCACAGCCCTCTCCCTGGGCTGTTTTAAGCCTTTTAAGGCAGGAGCGGGTGACCACCCCGCTACAGGGGGTCATGGTGAACACAAGCTCTTCATTTGACGCTGGGGCCAAAGGGATTAATGCGATCCTGGGATGCATAAACGGGGGAATCTTGAGTAGGAGCAGAGCGGAGAGGGATTTTACCTCTGAATCAGGCAATGGGGTTATCACTGCTGGAATCCTGCTGTCCAGTTGTGGTGCCTGCAATTCAAGAAGGATGTTGAAATCGGAGAGAGGTTTGAGATTGATTGAATGTTTAGAAAACATGCCTTATAGTGTGTCATTAATATAAAGGGAAAGGTAACAACCTGTATATATGCAGTAACATAAAATCCCTCCTGACAAGAGGTACAGAATCACTTTACCTGTAAGGGCTTAAGAAGCTCAAATAACCTGGTTGGCACCTGACCAAAAGGACCAATAAGGAAAGAAGATACTTTCAAATCAGGGGTGGGGGTGGGGGAAGAGGTTTTGTTTGTGCTCTCTTTGTTGGTTCCCTCTCTGGATGGAGAGAGAGACCAAGCAGGTAAACCATCTCTTGAAAACATTCCTGAAATGATATATCTAAGATTACAAAAATTGTAAGTAAGAGCAAGGAAATGCGTTAGATTATCTTTTGTTTTATCTTGTGAATTTTCCCTATGCTAAGAGGTAATTTCTTTCCTGTTTTGTAACTGGAAAGCAGAGTCAGAGGGGAATCTTTTTAAATCTTTTTATTTACCCTGTAAAGTTACCTTCCATCCTGATTTTAGAGGTGTGATTCTTTTACTTTTTTTAAGAATGTGATTGATTTTCAGTGTCCTAAAAACCAAGGGGTTTGATCTGTGCTCACATTGTAACCAATTGATCAGTATATTATTCTCAAGCCTCCCCAGGAAAGGGGGAGAAGGGGCTTGGGGGAATATTTTGGGGAAACAGGGACTCCAAGTGGCCCTTCTCCTGAATTTTCATCCAAATCACTTGGTGGTGGCAGCAATACCATCCAAGGACAAGGAAAGGATTTGTGCCTTGGGGAAGTTTTAACCTAAGCTGGTAGAAATAAGCTTAGGGGGTCTTTCATGCGGGTACCCACATCTGTACCCTAGAGTTCAGAGTAGGGAGGGAACCCTGACATAGTGCGACTCAAAGAGTGTGATCTACTTTGCTTAACAAAGAGAAGGTTAAGGGGTGACTTGATCACAGTCAGTAAGGACTTGGGGAACAAATAGTTAATAATGGGCTTTTGAGCAAATGAGCAAAGAAAGGTCTCACACGATCCAAGGGCTGAATGTTGAAACTTGACAAATGCTGACTGGAAAGAAGATGTCAATCTTAACAGTGAGGATAATTAACCATTGGGACAACTTACCAAGGGCTGGGGTGGATTCTCCACCATGGACAATTTTTAAATCCAGATGGGATGTTTTGGTAAAAGTGCTGCTCTAGGGATTATATGGGAGCAGTTCTCTGGCCTGGATGATCATAGTGGACCCTTCCACCATTGAAGTCTATGAATCTATGAATCACCAGCCCTGTGGTAGGTACAGCTGCCGGCTAGAATACCTAGGAAACGTTGCTAGGGACCAAAGGGCATCAGCAGAGGTGGGGAGCAGGGGAGCCGGGGCTGGGACAGCAGCGAGCTGCAAGTCAGAATTGAGGGGCACTCGGAGAGGTGAATGGCACTGGCTAGTCTAACTTTAGCAGCAGGTGTAGCTGCGGTTCCTAGTACTAGCACTGACAACCACATGGGGAGGATATTTCTGGCCATTGTTTTCACTGCTGCTGCTCACTTCCCATAACTTCAAAGCAGGAGCCAAGGGACATAGATGGAGCTGTGTGTAATTGTAACCCCTCCCCCCCCCACACACACACCTGGGGACCACAGAGCCAGTTCTGCCCAGTCTAACAAGGGTAGCCAGTTTGTAATTAGCCCAGCATCTCATTGGCAGCAGCAAGCTCGGGATGCAGTGGCAGAAGGAAATGCCAGACAGCTAGGCCCACGCATGGACAATCGACAACTCAGTGTGAACGGCACGGGATTTCATTCAGATCATGAGCCTAGTTCATAGGCCACCGCTCCCAGCCATCACACTACAGACACGTCCTCCCCGGTGGCCAGGGCCATCCTTAGGAGTATCAGAGGGGTAGCCGTGTTAGTCTGACTCTGTAAAAAACAACAGAGGGTCCTGTGGCACCTTTGAGACTAACAGAAGTATTGGGAGCATAAGCTTTCGTGGGTAAGAACCTCACTTCTTCAGATGCAAATAATGGAAATTTCCAGAGGCAGGTATAAATCAGTCTGGAGATAATGAGGTTAGTTCAATCAGGGAGGGTGAGGTGCTCTGCTAGCAGTTGAGGTGTGAACATCAAGGGAGGAGAAACTGCTTCTGTAGTTGGAGAGCCATTCACAGTCTTTGTTTAATCCTGATCTGATGGTGTCAAATTTGCAAATGAACTGGAGCTCAGCAGTTTTGCTTTGGAATCTGGTCCTGAAGTTTTTTTGCTGTAAGATGGCTACCTTTACATCTGGTATTGTGTGGCCAGGGAGGTTGAAGTGTTCTCCTACAGGTTTTTGTATATTGCCATTCCTGATATCTGACTTGTGTCCATTTATCCTCTTGCGTAGTGACTGTCCAGTTTGGCCAATGTACATAGCAGAAGGGCATTGCTGGCACATGATGGCATATATAATATTGGTGGACGTGCAGGTGAATGAGCCGGTGATGATGTAGCTGATCTGGTTAGGTCCTGTGATGGTGTTGATGGTGTAGATATGTGGGCAGAGTTGGCATCGAGGTTTGTTGCATGGTTGGTTCCTGAGTTAGAGTTGTTATGGTGCGGTGCATGGTTGCTGGTGAGAATATGCTTAAGGTTGGCGGGTTGTCTGTGGGCGAGGACTGGCCTGTCTCCCAAGGTCTGTGAAAGTGAGGGATCATTGTCCAGGATGGGTTGTAGATCACTGATGATGCATTGGAGTGGTTTAAGCTGAGTGTAGTCGCGCCGCCAGAGAGCTCTCGCAGCGCTACAAGTACTCCACCTCTCCGAGGGGAATAGCTTGCAGTGCTGCAGGCGCTGATTACACTGGCGCTTTACAGCGCTGCACTCGCTGCGCTCGGGGGGGTGCATTTTCACACCCCTGAGCGCAGCAAGTTGCAGCACTGTACAGCGCCAGTGTAGCCAAGGCCTTAGAGTGCTGGGAGAGCTCTCTCCCAGAGTTGGTGCCATGATTACACAAGGCAGCGCTGCTGCGGCAGCCCTTTAATGAAGACGTGCCCTAAGTTACTAGATCCCCTCCAGAGGAAGACTCACCAGGCTGCAGCAGCCAGCTGTGGTGATCGCCCGCAGGAAGGGTCAGAACAGCGATAGGAAAAACGGAAGGGTGGACACTAAAACCCAGGGGTGTCCCAAATTTTCGGGTGCCCTACACAGCAGTGTATGCCTAAGGACAGCCCTGCTGGTGGCCACACTCCCCAGCCACCTCTACCTAACCCAGTGCTATGGCTTCCTCCGCCCGTGCTAACCCACCTCCCTGGCCTGCTCATCACAGCCCCAGGCCTTGCTAGTCCACCATCTCGTCCTGCTCCACCCTCATTACACACCACCTTCACCTTCACCTTCTCCATTCTGGCTTCCTCACAGCCCCATCCTGCTCCACCAGTGCTAATCCATCTTCTCATCCAGCTGCTCCCCCTGCCCTAACCCACTGCCCCCACCTGCTCCACCCATGCTAACTCACTGCCTGGCTGATAGCAGGGGGCAATTTGTCAGGATTGAAGGCCATTGGCAGAGATACAGAGGGATGGGTGGGGAGAAATAGGCCATAAAATATTGCCTGTAGTGAGTACAATGTGATTTGACAATACGTACTTTGTGAAATAAGCTGCATTTTTCTATGTGTACAGGAAGGCAATGGAGCTAGAGTCGAGGTTCCTATGTTTGTTTGTTTGTTTCTTAATTACTTGCTATAGTATTTATTGAAATAATACCTCACGGAGAAAAAGAGTTTGTTCCATTTGAAGAAATAACCCCATCCCAACAATTCTTTTTAATATTTTTGGGTTCCATGAAGAGACTTAATCAAACATAACTCCATGTTAATGCATTGTGTGTGCTCTGGGGCCTATAGTGCTAACAGATCATGAAGATTCTCCCTTAGCTCTAGGGAAATGGTCTGTGGAGGGAACTGAGGCTAGATTGGAACATCTAGAGTGTAGGACTTGAAACAATGTTGGGGGGTATGAAAAACTAGCCACAGAGAAACAAACAGTCTTCTTGGGTGTTCTCCAGAATCTCAGATTTCATTTGGGGAAGCAGGTGGGGTTGCTGTTATGGTAGAGAAGGAAACCTTCAAAATGTGATCTGAGAGTGACTGATGCAGGGAACATTGAATCTATTTCCCCATGTTAAGTATCCTCACACCTTCTTGTCAAACTGTCTCAAATGGGCTATCTCGATTATCACTACAAAAGTTTTTTTTTCTCCTGCTGATAATAGCTCATCTTAATTAATTAGCCTCTTAGAGTGGGTAGGGCGACTCCCACCTTTTCATGTTCTCTGTATGTATATATATCTCCTCACTATATGGACTTGGCTATACTTGCAAGTTACAGAGCTGTAAAGCCTCCCCCAGCACTGTAACTTACTCCCCATCCACACTGGCAGGGGACTTACAGCGCTATATCTCCCTGGGTACACTGCTGCAGGTACTCCACATCTCCGAGAGGAATAACAGCTGCAGCAGAGTGGCTACAACTCACGGGTGTGAGTGTAAACGCTTACAGCGCTGTACTAATCACCTTGTCAAGTGGCCGATCCTCTCCATTGTTGTGACCGGCTGCAGGAATGCGGAAGTGCTGGTTTCAAAACTGTTACCACAGAGAAAAGCAAACAGTTTGCAGCTTGCTTTGAGTGAGTAAATGAATGAGCAGGGGGCCGGGAGTTCGGAACTTGCAAAATAGAGAGCTGACATGCTCCAAAAAGCACTCTCTCTCCCCACACACTCCCTGTCACAATCCACCCCTCCCTCCCGTTTTGAAAAGCACATTGCAGCCACATGAATGCTGGGATAGCTGCCCATAATGCACCGCTCCCAACACAGCTGCAAATGTTGCAAGTGTGGCCACACCACTGCGCTGGCAGCTGGCAGTGTGGATAGACTGCAGCGCTTTTCCCTACTCAGCTGTACGAAGACAGGTTTAACTTACAGCGCTGTACAGCTGGAAATGTAGCCAAGGCCTATGTTCCATTCTATGCATCCGATGAAATGGGTTTTAGCCCATGAAAGCTTATGCTCTAATAAATTTGTTAGTCTCTAAGTTGCCACAAGTACTCCTGTTCTTGATGCAGGGAAGTCTGCTTGAATTTGCAGAGAGCCTGAAGCAATAGTTTTAGGTGTGAACTGTCCCATTCATTTCCATGTGTCAGATGCCATATTTGCAATACTGGCTAACTGCTCAGAGTAAATGCAGCAACAGCTCTATGTGCCATTCCTCAGTCCCCTCTGAGCTAGCCATACCATAGGGATGGATTGCAACTGGTGCCTTAAAGGGAGAAGGTCTATATCCCATTCATTGACACATGCACACCCCTGAGCCAGCCAGTCCTCAGCTGGGGCTGAATTTCACTTGGTATCCTAGAGGCAAAAGGCTCCGTAGTCTGTTGCCCAACCTCTCTGGAGGAGCCATCCATGCTGATCTGGAACTAGATTGGGGACCGAGTGGTGAAGGCTCCATATTCCATTCCCCAGATGCTCTGAGTACTAAACTAACTGGGGGGAAAAAATTGTCTATCATACTGGCCTCATTTCTACATGACTAGAAGACAGATTTGCCACATGTGCTACAAACATTGTCAAGTTTTTAGGAATGGAATTTTTGCAGCCAGCCAGTCAATCTGTGGAACTCTTTGCCAGAGGATGTTGTGAAGGCCAAGACTAATACAGGGTTCAAAAAAGAACTAGATAAGTTCATGGAGGATAGGTCCATCAACGGCTATTAGCCAGGGATGGTATCCCTAGCCTCTGTTTGCCAGGAATGGAAGACAGGGGATGGATCACTTGATGATTACCTGTTCTGTTTTATTCCCTTTGAAGCACATGGCATTGGTCACTGTCGAAAGACAGGATACTGGGCTAGATGGACCTTTGGTCTGACCCGGTATGGCTGTTATTATGTTCTTAAATGTTCTAGTACCCCCTCCCTCCCCATACACACATATAGCCATTAATTAATGTTCATGTAAATAAGAGCATAAGTAACTTTATTTAAAGCCTCCAGTAATTTCATTTATTATAGCTGGATTATGCGGCATGGGGCTACTAATAAGAATCATCTCATAAAAACTGACTGAGCTACTTCATAGGTTAAAGTAACAATTTAGTTAATATGGACAAACTAAAACTACACACAAAGTAAAACTACACACACAATCCTACATGATTGATAAAATATTCCAAGGCCATTGTCCAAAATAAGGGTTTTAAACCATTTCAAATACCACTAGGGAAGTTGGCTTGTATTTGAAAGTGAGAAAAACCCAACACTGTTATTATTTCCTTTGGGTCACAACCCTTTTCCTTTTTCACTCAGTGAAACTGGAGAGTTAAAAATGTGGGTCCTTCCATCCTACAAGGTCCACTCTCAATCTCAAAGCTATATATTTAGGATTGGAAGGTTTAGATTTTTATCCGTAAATGTCAATTTCACTGCATACACACACTGATGAAAAAATACTTCCAGCAATAAAAATAGAAATTCACAGCTCGCCAAAGAAAACTGCTGCTTGAAAACTTATTTGAGTGTGATTTAGGGATATTCAGTTTGTATATTTTGACATATGATGTTGACTGTTTGTGTTTTAACGGTTATAGAGCTTTACCTTTCTGAATCGTGTCTGCAGTCATTAAATAATTGTCTGTCCTATTACTCAATGATGAAAATTTAAATTGATAATCTGATTTATCCATCAAAATTATAAAACAATAAAAACTGAATTCTTACAAGCCTAATATATTATGTCTTGGATTTTCAAAGGTGCCTAAGGGAATTAGGCACACAGATCCCCCCTAAAATCTCAGCCTGCATAGATGTAATTGCAGCCCTCTGAACTCATTGAGAAAACCTCTTGTTCCCAAGTGACAGGAGAGTGTAATAAGGACTGATCAAACACTGTTACAACCAATCCTTGCTGGGATACAGTTGGCACCCAAACACACCGCACAGTTATCAACTGTGCTACAGTTATGGATCAGCTGGGTAGGGACTGTGCAGCATTAAGTCTGCCATATTGGACTGGGAAATGATTATCCAGACATGTTAGCGACAAACCTGTTGGCAACGGGTTGTCTGGAAGGCCACGTTGTGATCATTATGGTAGATCACAGAGTTGTGTCTCTGTACCTGATAATTAGGGCCCTACCAAATTCATGGCCGTGAAAAAGAAGTCACAGACCGTGAAATCTGATCTCCCCTATGAAATCTGATCTTGTGTGTGTTTTGCCCTATACTATACAGATTTCACAGGGGAGACCAGCGTTTCTCAAACTGGGGTTCCCCATCCAAAAGGTGGTCAGAAGGTTATTGGGGGGAGGGTCACGGTATTACCACCCTTACTTCTGCACTGGCTTTAGAGGTGAATGGCTGGAGAACAGCAGCTGCTGGCAGATGGCCCAGCTCTGAAGGCAGCAGCACGGAAGTAAGGGTGGCAATACCATACCATGCCATTCTTACTTTGGCACTGCTGCTGCCAGCAGCGGTGCCTTCAAAGCTGGACACCCGCCAGTAGCTGCCGCTCTCTAGCCACCCAGCTGAAGGCAGCCCCATTGCCAGCAGCAGTGCAGAAGTGAGGGTGGCAATACTGCAACCCCCCTACAATAATTTTGTGACCCCCTCACAACCGCCTTTTGGGTCAGGACCCCCACAGTTACAACATCATGACATTTCAGATTTAAATATCTGAAATAATGAAATTTACGATTTTTAAAATCCTATGACAGTGAAATTGACTGTGAATTTGGAAGCCCTACTTATAATCCTAGCTCTGTCCCTGAGGGCAAACTGGGCCTCACTAAACACACTGCACCGCAAACCTTGTAGAACTGCTATAAGGTACTAACCCTAAATACACCCCGGTGTTCAGCCCTGACTGCCCCAATTTTTAGCAATACCACAAAGCAGCGAGCAGACCCTTAGGTATTTCTGGTGGCTCCCCATTTCAGATCACTAGTTAGAAGGCAGCAGGGGGACCTCGGTAGGCGGTTGGGGTTGGGGTTGTCACTGAATTTCATGTTGCAGTGGAACAAGATGCTTTACTTGCCCAGGTCCTGCTGGTACTGCCATATGTAGATCTTCTCACTGGGCTGCAGGGTCAGGCTGACAGACTCTTCTACCTCGGTGGCCTCGCTCCAGTCCTCCTGCTCCGTGTTGACGCTTTTCCCGCCATATTGAGTGGTGAGGGAGAACTGGTACTTGGCAATGGCTTCGGTGAGGGCTCCTGACTGGTATGATGCCAAGATGCTCACGCTCCAGTTGTGCTCCACACTGCTCATCTTCTGCTTGGTGTAGCCCACCTTCCAGATGATCTTCTTGTTCCAGGTGATGGGCATGTTGGAATCATTGGCAATGGTCTTTATGATGGGTACAGCTTGCTCAGGAAGGATAGACAGGGGAAAAAGGGAGGAGGTGTTGCCTTATATATTAAAAATGTACACACTTGGACTGAGGTAGAGATGGACATAGGAGACGGAAGTGTTGAGAGTCTCTGGGTTAGGCTTAAAGGGGCAAAAAACAAGGGAGATGTCATGCTAGGAGTCTACTACAGGCCACCTAACCAGGGGGAAGAGGTGGATGAGGCTTTTTTCAAGCAACTAACAAAATCATCCAAAGCCCAAGATTTGGTGGTGATGGGGGACTTCAACTATCCGGATATATGTTGGGAAAATAACACAGCGGGGCACAGACTATCCAACAAATTCTTGGACTGCATTGGAGACAACTTTTTATTTCAGAAGGTTGAAAAAGCTACTAGGGGGGAAGCTGTTCTAGACTTGATTTTAACAAATAGGGAGGAACTCGTTGAGAATGTGAAAGTAGAAGGCAGCCTGGGTGAAAGTGATCATGAAATCATAGAGTTTGCAATTCTAACGAAGGGTAGAAGGGAGAACAGCAAAATAGAGACAATGGATTTCAGGAAGGCAGATTTTGGGAAGCTCAGAGAGCTGATAGGTAAGGTCCCATGGGAATCAAGACTGAGGGGAAAAACAACTGAGGAGAGTTGGCAGTTTTTCAAAGGGACACTATTAAGGGCCCAAAAGCAAGCTATTCCGCTGGTTAGGAAAGATAGAAAATGTGGCAAAAGACCACCTTGGCTTAACCATGAGATCTTGCACGATCTAAAAAATAAAAAGGAGTCATATAAAAAATGGAAACTAGGACAGATTACAAAGGAGGAATATAGGCAAACAACACAGGAATGCAGGGGCAAGATTAGAAAGGCAAAGGACCAAAATGAGCTCAAACTAGCTACGGGAATAAAAGGAAACAAGAAGACTTTTTATCAATACATTAGAAGCAAGAGGAAGACCAAAGACAGGGTAGGCCCACTGCTTAGTGAAGAGGGAGAAACAGTAACAGGAAACTTGGAAATGGCAGAGATGCTTAATGACTTCTTTGTTTCGGTCTTCACCGAGAAGTCTGAAGCAATGCCTAACATAGTGAATGCTAATGGGAAGGGGGTAGGTTTAGCGGATAAAATAAAAAAAGAACAAGTTAAAAATCACTTTAAAAAGTTAGACGCCTGCAAGTCACCCTGCAAGTCACTTCATGAGCTGCTGTGGGCCCCATCATCCCTTCCTCACTACATCTGAAGAGAAGAGTGAGGGGGGATTTGATAGCAGTCTCCAACTATCTGAAGGGGGGTTCCAAAGAGGATGGAGCTCGGCTGTTCTCAGTGGTGGTAGATGACAGAACAAGGAGCAATGGTCTCAAGATGCAGTGGGGGAGGTCTAGGTTGGATATTAGGAAAAACTATCTTACTAGGAGGGTGGTGAAGCATTGGAATGGATTACCTAGGAAGGTGGTGGAATCTCCATCCTTAGAGGTTTTTAAGGCCCGGCTTAACAAAGCCCTGGCTGGGATGATTTAGTTGGTGTTGGTCCTGCTTTGAGCAGGGGGTTGGACTAGATGACCTCCTGAGGTCTCTTCCAACCCTAATCTTCTATGATTCTATGAATCTATGATCTGCAATAGGGTGTCAGGCTTGGAGCAAGGGGTTAAAAGGGCAGAGCCCAGCTCAGCTGGGGGCTGACTGGGAAGGAGAGCAGATTTCCAGTTCTCACTCTGCGAGAGGAGTCAGGGACTGCTTGAGAGGCTGCTGGGAAGGTACGCCCGATATGGCTCTATCATTCTTTTGATTTGCTGATGGTGACTTGTCTGTGGTTGTGGGGACAGGTGGTGCCCAGCCAAAAGAGGGTGACTGCCCAATAAAATCCTCTTTTGGTTCTTTACACCTAACTGAGGCCTCGATAGTGATTAGTTTTGTGCACAGGAGTGTCGAGTGACGAGTGTCTTTGGGTGTCTGACCTGAGGCATCTTCAAGGGAACTGGTAAATGCTCAGCATTCACCCTCTCAAAATCACAGTCCTTTGAGGTTCCTCAAGTCAGACACCAGACTCCCTACTCGTCTGGAAAATCTTGGGCAGAGGGATTAAGGCTGAACTTTTCAAAACTGCCTGAGGGAACCGGATGCCCCATTCTCATTCATTGGAATAGGAATGAGGCATCCAAACCCCTTGGGCCCTTTAAAAATCTCAGCCTGAGTGATTTGTCCAAGGACACACAAGGAGTCTATGATGGTCAGGAATTAGACCCTGATCTTGTGAGCCTCAGTCTAGTGCTTTGCCCAAAAGATTATGTTTCCTCTCCTCATCTTCTGCTGTCCAATGAACTGATGCATTCCCACGATTTTCTAGATGTCACATTTGTTGGCTAGGAATTTCCTCTTTTTTTACAAAAGAAAGTTTTTAAAATAATTCATATATGGGAAACAACCCCTGTGAAGAACAAGGGCTCCTGTGGCCTCTCTCTTGGCTCTAATTCCCCTGGAGATGAACAAAGACCGTTCTCCAGTGCTGTTGAACCAGCAGCTCTTGCCGGAGGGGGGAAGACTAATGGATCAGGACTCTTCTGAGGCCGTTTAGAAAGACTTCTTTTAGAAAAGGAGGTGATTAACTAGATAACAGGCATTTTATTCTATTTTAACCAATAGCGGGAAGAAGATGGTTGCATTACTAACTGTTGCAGTATCATTGCTATACCAATAATAATGGCTTATAAACTGCCCCCTACCCCAGAATGAGGCCTGGGGCACTAGGATTTGGGCGGGGAAGAGCAGGACTAGACTATACCATGTCAGAAGAACAAAACTTTTCCCTTCTCTAGGTACATTTTAGGATCCCCAAACCCTCTGCATCATTAAAGCTGACGTTTTAAAAAACGCCTTGGAGTTTGGGTGCCCAATTTGGGGTCCCTTGGGCCTGATTTTCAGGGGATATTTGCACTCACAACTCCACTGACAATAGCTGAGGGTTGGGGTGATCAGTACTTCTAAAAAGGAACCCACAGTCACTTGGGGCACTCAGTCGGCAGGTTTGAAAGTGTTACCAAGCTCCTCAGCACAGCTGGAAAGGAGGATTTTTTCCATTTCTCACAGGGGGAGATGACTTGACCAATGTCACAGAATGAGTTAGAGACTGATCTGGGTATAAAACCCAGGAACTCTGGTGCCCAAGCAGCTGCTGTACCCTCCAGACCCCCCATCCCTTCTGAGCCACAACTGGAACTCAGGAAACCTGCCCCTCAATCCCACCCTGTAACCCACTAGACTACACTCAATTCCCCAAGCTGGAATACACTCAAGTATCCTGACTCTCTAGTCCCTCACACTAACCACTAGACTACGTTCCCCTGACACAGCCAGGAACATAACTCAGAAGAGTTGACTGCCAGTCCCCCTATTCAATCGGCAAATTCCCTCCCAAAATCACAATTAGAATACAGAGCTAGGTAGAGAGTTCAGCGAGCTTAGAGATGAAAGGGAGGTGGGGTCAAAAGTAAAAAGTGTAAGATGGGAGAGACTAAAGCATATTTGTCTAAGGGGGGATATGGCAGAGATCTATAAAGTCATGAATGGTGTGACTAAGTGAAAATTTTCTGTAACGTTCTTACGATCCCTATGTGTGCCTCAGTTTCCCCTATATTGTGCATGGCAACCCAGTGTGGGAAAAAAAGGACTGTTTGCTCTCAGGGCAGGCTAAGAGACATAGGTATGAATGTCACTTAGCTGTCTGAGCCTGAATGGGTCATTAAAAGGACTAGCGGAGGCAAACCCCATATGAATGAAAAATTGGAGGAGACATTATCAAAGCCAGTCTCCAGGATATTGACACCTAGCAGCCAACAACCCAGAGGGAGGATGATTTCCTCACCTCTCAGCAGGGAAGCTGAGCAAAGATCCCAGCTGGAGAACAAAGAACTGGGAAGGGAAGAGGGTGGAAGAGGGGTAGGAGTTGGCTATTGCAAGGAGTCCGGGCTCAAACTGATTAAGGAGGTCTGACTTAGGCTGTTTCTAAACTGCCACTTTCAGCACTAAAACTTTAGTTGTTCAAGGGTGTGAAAAACACCCCCTGAACGATAAAAGTTTTAGCACTGAAAAGTGCCAGTATAGACAGCACTTAATCTCTGGGAGCCACACTTCTGGCGATAAAGCTACTACCCCTCGTTCGGGGTGGGTGTTTTTTATCGCTGGGAGAGCTCTCCCCGTGACTATACTGCCCACGTCACAGCGCTGCCACAGTCGCGCTATAACATGGACAGCGTAGACATACCCTGAGACAGACGAAGCCTGAACATCGGGTTCACTACAGCTTGGCTGGGCTCTGGGCTAGCCAGAATGGTCTTGGGCTATACTTTAACCTTCAGATCTCTGTGCCGACCCAAGGGCTCCCTGTGCTGTGTACCAGGTAACTAATACACCTGACAGTGAGTGTCACTGCAAATACTGAGGGAGGTGCTGAAGAGTGGACAAATCTCTAACAGGAGTCTGTCTTGGTTGAACTCACTGAACAGAGCTCAGCAGGAGTGCTGCAGCCCCAGAGGTTCAGTCAAGGCTGCATGGCCTACCCTGGAGGAGGAGTGAGACCCCCTGGGGGTCTGGCACACTGAAGGGGTTCCTCCTAGAGACCATTCCAAACTTGGGAGCGTAGCACAAATCCTGTGGCTCCATGACAAATTGTGCAGAGAAAGTGAATAGGGAAGTATCAGGGGGTAGCTGTGTTAGTCTGTATCTACAAAAACGACAAGGAGTCTGGTGGCACCTTAAAGACTAACAGATTTATTTGGGCATAAGTTTTCGTGGGTAAAAACGTCACTTCTTCGGATGCATGAATAGGGAAGTGTTATTAACCCCTTCACATAACACAAGAACCAGGGGTCACCTGATAAAATGAATAGGCAGCAGGTTTAAAACAAACATGTGGGAGCACTTCATCACACAATGCACAATAAACCCATGGAAGTCATTGCCAGGGGACGTTGTGAAGGCCAAAAATACAAAAAAAGTTAAAAAAAGAATTAAATCAGTTCACGGAGGATGGGTCCATCAGTGCCTACTAGCCAAGATGGGCAAGGATGCATGCAACCCCATCCTCCGGGTCTCCCTAAGCCTCTGACTGCCAGAAGCTGGGATTGGACCAGAGGGGATGGATCTCATGATAAGTGCCCTAGTTCTATTAATTCCCTCTGAAATATCTGGACACTGTCAGAAGATAGGATACTGCACTGGACGGATCATTGGTCTGATCCAGTATGGCCGTTCTTATGTTCTTATTGTGAGGGGGAAGAGCTAGAGGAGTGAGAGGCGAAGGAGAAGAGTGTGGGAGGAGATAAGAGTGGGTGCGAGGGAGATCGAGGTTGGGGATGGGATTACTAGGGCAAGTGGAGGGGTTAGAGGAGGATGGCAGACAAGAAACTTCTGCATCTATGATGGGAGAAGGAGGACAGAGTTGTGAGGGAGGAGAGGGAAGGGAAGGCAGGCCAAGGGGAGGGGGAATGTCACCTCTCAGCTTGTCGATTTTTGTGGTTCACACACAGTCAACAAAACAGTTGTCAAGCTGTTGCCCTTCCCATATTGCTAATTGGTACAGGGTGGACCTGGCTAAATCTCAGCTAGTGAGGTGCCAGAGTAGTACTGATGCAGAACGGGAGGTCACAGCATGGAAAAGGAGAACCTGCTGGTCCACAGCATATCTAATGTCTCCATCATTGTAGCATGTAGATGCCAGTCTACAAGGCACCTCCCGCTGCTCTGTCCTTCCCTGAAGAGAGATGCTACCAAACCCCATCAGAACACCCTGGCCTCCCAGTTTCACGGAAAGCTCATTGATTCTCCCAGAGGGAGGCTGACACCACGCTGCACCATCTGCTCAGAGGCCCCTGCAAGGAGAATGAGAAAACTCTTGGTGAATTCAGAAGGGAGCAGAAGCTGATTACATAGCAGAGGAGAGAGAGGCTGCAGGCCAGTGCAAGGCAGATCCCGCACACATCAGGAATGTTTCTAACTAATCCCTTGTCACCACAAGCTGTCACTCAAGCTCCTTACTTTACATACCTGATCAAATAGTATTTTACAGTGACTTTTCTTTCCTGAGCTACAGCTATATTATGCAACTACTGAGGAGAGCTGTGGGACAGGTACCTTTTTGGGGGAAAACACCTCTGCTTAACAACAGAATAGAGATAGCCCAGGCAGCTGTGGTGTGGGCGTCCCCAGAACTGTACACCTCTCGATGCACCTTGATCCTCAGCCTGCAGTCTCCCTGTAACTCCAAGCCTGAAGTGCGATGTGTGTGATTTGCACTAGCAATATCTATCAGTCATCTATCAGTGGCTGGGAATAGAAAGGGTGGGGGGTTATCTACCCTTCTGGATTCTTCTGGTCATGACCTCTGCCTCAACTTACCCAGCTCTTCACAAGGAATTCAGCTTAGCCTGCAGCCCCCACTGCTATTCCTGTCGCTGACTCTCCATGCACACACCTCAAGCCTTCCTCTCAGACCCCTGCTAACTCAGACCTGGGCTCTCCTCCACCCCACAGCTCTGCTGACATCCCTGAACTATAGCAATGTAGGGCTGGAAGGGACCCCGAGAAGTCATCAGGTCCAGCCCTCTGTGCCGAGGCAGGACCAAGTCAACCTGGACCATCCCTGACTGGGGTTTGTCCAGCCTATTCTTAAAAACCTCCAATGATGGGGATTCAACAACCTCCCTTGGAAGCCTGTTTCTGAGCTTAACTACCCTTAGGGCATGTCTTCACTACCCGCCGGCTCGGCGGGTAACAATCGATCTATCGGGGCTCGACTTATTGCGTCTAGTGAAGAGGCGATAAAATCGATCCCTGATCGCTCTGCCGTCGACTCCGGAAATCCACCGCAGCAAGAGGCGGAAGCAGAATCGACGGCGGAGCGGCAGCAGTCGACTCGCCACCATCCTCACAGCCTGGTAAGTCGACCTAAAATACGCAACTTCAGCTATGCTATTCACGTAGCTGAAGTTGCGTATCTTAGGTCGACATCCTCCCCTCCACCCCCCCCCCCCCCCCGTAGTGTAGACCTAGCCTTTGAGTTAGGGCTTGGCTACATATAAACTGCTGCAGCGGCATCAAGTGAAGATGCTACCTATGCCAATGGGAGGGCTTCTTCAATTTTCTAAACCTTTGATCATTTTTGTTGCTCTCCTCTGGTGTCTCTCATTTTGTCCACATCTCTCTTAAAGTGCGACGCCCAGAACTGGACACACTACTCCAGCTGAGGCCTCACAAATGCTGAGTAAAGCAGGACAATTACCTCACATGTCTTACATACCACACTCTTGTTAATACACCCCAGAATGATATTGGCCTTTTTCGCAACTGCATCACATTGTTGGCTCATATTCAATTTATGATCCACTATAACCCCCAGATCCCTTTCAGCAGTACTGCCGCCTAGCCAGTTATTCCCCAGTTTGTAGCTGTATATTTAATTTTTCCTTCTTAAGTGAAGTACTTTGCACTTGTCTTTATTGAATTTCACCGCTCCCTTCCCTGCCCCCGGGTCAGCCCCTCGGCGCAGCCAGTCTGGTCTTTCTGCTCCCTGCTCCCAGATCAGTCCTTCGGCCCAGTGAGCCTGGTCTCCCCGCTCCCTTCCCTGCCCCCGGATCAGCCCTTTGGCCCAGCCAGTCTGGTCTTCCCGCTCCCTTTCCTGCCCCCAGATCAGCCCCTCAGCCCAGCCTGCCTGGTCTTTCTGCTCCCTGCTCCTGGATCAGCCCTTTGGCCCAGCCAGCCTGGTCTCCCCACTCCCTTCCCTGCCTCTGGATAAGCCCCTCGGCACAGCCTGCCTGGTCTTTCTGCTCCCTGCCACTGGATCAGCTTCTCAGCCCATCCAGCCTGGTCTTCCTGCTCGGTTCCCTGCCCCACAGATCAACTAGCTGCTGAGGGCTTGATCTGGAGGCAGGGAATGGATCAGGGAGACCAGGATGGCTGGGCCAAGGTGCTGATCTGGGGCAGGGGGCTGGATGACAGTTGTTTTGTCCTTATCTCTCCGCTCCCTCCTCGCAGGACAGAGAACCCAGGCCTGATCACTCTTACCCACTCCTCTGTTAGCCCCTATGATAAATGAAGGAGGAGCTCCCTTTTATGGACACCCAGCCAGCCAGTTAGCTGTAAAATCCCTCTTGGTAGCTGTTCTCTGCTTGCTTTACCTGTAAAGGGTTAAAAAAGTCCCCCAGGTAAAGGAAAGGGGCACCTGACCAAAAGAGCCAGTGGGAAGGCTAGAACTTTTTAAAATTGGGAAGGAAGCTTTCCCTTTGTGCCTGAGGTTGTTCTCCAGAGAGGGGGGAACAGAGCAAAGTCAGGGATATAACTAAGCTATAAACCAGGTATGAGAAATCATCAGATTATACCTAAAATTACTTATTTGAAACCCCCCAAATACATATAGTACATTAGGAATGTTTAGAAAGATGTGATTAGGTTTATTTCTGTTTACTTTTTAAGGCTTGTGGATTTCTCTGTGCTCACCACAGATGCTTTGTTTGTTTGTAACCTTTAATCTGAACCCCCAAGAAAGCTATTTTGGGTGCTTAATTTTTGGAATTGCTCTTTTAAAATCTAGCAAAAGCCTAAGTTCCAAATGTATTTTCTTCCTTTTTGTTTTTAATAAAATTTACCTTTTTTAAGAACAGGATTGGATTTTTGGTGTCCTAAGAGGTTTGTGCATGTTGTTTGATTAGCTGGTAGCAACAGCTAATTTCCTTTGTTTTCTTTCTCAGCTCTTCCCCGGAGGCGGTGTGTGAAAGGGCTTGAGGGTACCCCACAGGGAGGAATTCCCAAGTGTTCCTTCCTGGGTCCAAGGTTTTTTTTTGCATTTGGGTGATGGCAGCATTTACCAAGCCAAGGTCAGAGAGAAGCTGTAACCTTGGGAGTTTAATATAAGCCTGGAGTGGCACGTATTAATTTTTAGAATCCTTGCGGGCCCCCACCTTCTGCACTTGGAGTGTCAGAGTGGGGATTCAGCCTTGACAGCCGCACTCTGCTCGCACAAGTGATCTGGACAGTAACACGCAATGGCCAGCGCTCCAGGAGAGAAACAGGCAGCCGAGAGGTCTCAGCCCCCATTCCTGGGTTTAGCAAGCAATGCCCGGAGAATCAGCATTTCTGCCCAGCCCACCCCTTGGGGGGTGTATCCCCGCACTTCCCTGGGAGGAGGGCACGGCTCCTAGTTTGATTAAGCTATCTTGTGTGTACGGCAAGGGTGCTGGAACAGTGTTTCTTAATGACTTCTGGGGTGAAAATCTCAGAGCTGAAAATAAAACATAAACTTGCTTAAAAATTGGATGATATGATGACCCAATGGATGGGGCAAGGGAAAGGAAGTATTGCCTAGTGGTTAGAACACAGAGCCTGAGCATCAGGATGTTGGGGTCACTAGGACTGCCTGAGCCAGAGTTCTTCCATGTTTAACTCTAATCGGCCTCAAAAGCCAAGGGCAGAAATTGGAATGTGTAAACAGCCAGTTAGCAATTATGACCTTGCTCATACCAGGTACCAAGTGATAATGATGAGGTTTGCATGTTTCTAGCTGGAGAAGGGGTAATAAACTAAGGGTAAACAGGACCAAATAACTGTTTAGAGGAGTGTTACTAACAAGCTAGATTTATAGCCCTAGAATGATTTAACGGCTTAAATGTATAAACATGCCTTCGGTAGAGAGGGGAGGGGGAGTAGAGGGAGAGATAGAGGGGTGGGTGGTAGAGAGGGGGGGAGAGAGGGGGGGCTTAGTTGTAAAATGTATAAGAAGAGAGAAACTGTTTTTGCTGGTGTGCTTGATTTGAGACTTGCCTGTCTCCTTGCACCACTTTGAGATCTCAAATAAACTTTGATTGTTTCTTCACCCCGGTATGTTTATTGATGCGAAGCACACCGGGCAACGAACCCCACTGTTGCTGTCCTCGGGCCTCTGTGCCGGCAACAAGGATGCCTGGGTTCTATCCCTTGCTCTGGAAGAGGAGTGGGGTCTA
This sequence comes from Chrysemys picta bellii, assembly GCF_011386835.1. Lineage (NCBI taxonomy): Eukaryota > Metazoa > Chordata > Testudines > Emydidae > Chrysemys > Chrysemys picta. Next base: position 14,237,455 of record NC_088803.1, read on the forward strand.
GTGGGTAGAGCTGCAGGGGGACTTGAAAGTCCAGATTCCTAGGTTCTATTCCCAGTTTTGGGAGGAGACTCTAATTTAGTGGTCAGAACAGGAAAACCTGGGAGTCAGGACCCCTGGGTTATATACTGGGCTCTGGGAGGTGAGTGAGATGGTAGTTACTACAAGGGGGCAGGAATCAGGACAACTGGGTTCTATTCTCAGCTAGGCCAGTGACTCAGACAAGTCACTTGGGCCCAGATCTCACAGATATTTAGGTGCTTATTCCCAGTGGGAATTATACACCTCAATACCTTTGAGCATCTGCGCCTTCACCTCTTTCTGAGCATGTTTCTCCACCTGTAAAATGACGACAATGATGCCTACCTTTGGGCTACACACGGAAAGGAAAATTTTGCTGTGAAATACACCAGTTTAAACCTGGAGCAACTCCACTGAAATTAACGGGGTTATGTCAGTGTAAGTGAGAGCACAGTCTGGTAGGAAGCATGGTACACAAGGGGTTTTATTATTTTCCTTTGCAGATTTTGCCAAGATTTCCTACATTTATGTTTCCCTCAAATGTTATCGAAGTCCTGCATTGCAGATGCCTCCCACCAGGGCCGGCTTTAGGAAGTGCGGGACCCGATTCGAACAGTTTCGACGGGGCCCCGGCAGGGATGACTCAAAAAAAAACCATAAAAAAACACGTGGGGCTTGTACTCACTGGGCGGCGCTCCTCGTCTTCGGGTCCTTCACTCGCTCCGGGTCTTCGGCGGCACTGAAGGACCTGCTGCCGAAGTGCTGCCAAAGACCCGGAGTGAGTGAAGGACCCGCTGCCGAAGTGCCACCGAAGACCCGGAGCGCCACCGGGTGAGTAAAAATTAAAAAGGAGCTTCTAGCCAGGGAAGGGATTCTCGGCCACTTCTTTCTCCCCTCCCCTCTGGCGGCCCTGCAACTGGGCACGGGGCCCTCTTAGGTGCGGGGCCCGATTCGGGGGAATTGGTGGAATTGGCCTAAAGCCGGCCCTGCCTCCCACAGCCTTTGTTGACTCTGAATCTGGATATATAGTAGGATTGTCAAAGGCATGTGACGGAAGTAGGTGCCTATGGAAGTTAGGGTGCCTAGGTACTTTTGAAATCCCACTAGATGCTTTTCAGCATCTTTAGGCACCTAAACGACATTTAGAAATTTGGCTCTCTACTGACAGTATCTTTCTGTATTTTCCGGTCCTGGACTTCAGAATTAGGAAAATCCAAAGTGCTATATAAATGTGAAATAGGTTTATTGATATTACACTATTTGTAAGGGGTTTGAGGATCAAAATGACCCCAAAATTCCAGGGCAAAATTTTTCAAAACCAGGAGCCTACATTTAGGTTCTGAAATCCTGATTTAGCCTCCTAAATAAGTGGGCAGACTTGTAGAAATGTTAAACACGGCTGCTAGGCACTTCTGAATATCAGCCCCATTTAGAGCGGACATCAGGATTTCTGGCTTGTTCCTCTGAAAATCCCAACCTAGCTTTGAAAACTTTGGCACACGATTGCATTCCCTAGTACAGATTGAAAAATCTTTTTAAGACAGTTCACAGAAAGCCACTGATGGCTCTCTAGGGTGACCAGATAGCAAGTATGAAAAATTGGAACAAGGAGTAGGGGGTAATTCTGTCACACACATTTTCCTAAAGCCAGTTCTGTACAGGGCTGCCCAGAGGGGGAGGGGGGGCAAGTGGGGCAATTTGCCCCAGGCCCCACGGGGCCCCCACGAGAATATAGTATTCTATAGTATTGCAACTTTTTTTTTATGAAAGGGGCCTCCAAAATTGCTTGCCCCAGGCCCCCTGAGTCCTCTGGGCCGCCATGGTTCTGTAAAGATCTTTAGCCACATGGTATGAGGCCTCAACACAGCAGACCAATGCTTCTGCAACTGCAATCTACATCTGGTCTTCTTGAGTCAGGGAAATGAGAGACTTACTGTTTTATACTCTCAGCCAATTGCAAAAGCTGCTTCCTTTCCTGTCCCACCTACCACTTCCTCTCATTTTGTCTCTGTCTCTTTCCTCATTACTCACTCACTCTGTTCCTGTACTCGCAGATCAGCGTGCTTGGTAAGTTGCAAGATCTCTAGCTCTGTTTGAATCCTTTGCTAATCTGAATTTAATTTTTGTATCCACCCATGTGTTAGGATTGGAATAAATGTAGTTAAACTGTATATGGTGCAGAGAGGCTTTTCATTTGACCGTGGGGCTGATGAATTCATAATCCATAGGACACCCTTTTAGGTGGGGCCAAGGGCAGGGGATTAGTGGCCTGTTAAAACTGTGAGATTGTGCTGTGTGATCTTCAGTGACACCGCTGAAATTCCCCTTGAACTCACAGTATCTGGGCGAAACAGATGGCACGATTTGTCCCTGTGTTTTAATAAATTACTGTGTGTCTGTCTGCAGTGTTCCTCTTCAGCCTGCATCAAGTCACGCATGCTGTGGAAAGAGTTTGTTAGCTCTCTCATACTCCTCTTTTCTCCCTCCCCCATATGATTTGGTGACTTGTTTCAGGGCAGGCAGGGAGTGTGCTGCAGAGCTCGGAGGCGAACCCCCGAGTAGTTCTGACGCTTAATTTTGCCCTTAATACAGTAGATTCTGCTCCCAGCTCTGGAAGGGAGAGCGAAGTCCAAAGACCCGCTCGTCCTGCTATAACCGAACCATAATAAACAGCAGGCGTTTTATGTACAGGTGTGTGTCCCTTTAAGAGGAAAAAGCACATGGTGGGGGAGCCGGTGAAGGCTGAACAAAGGACGTCCTTGCTGCGGAGGGAGCAGGGTTAGGAAGGTGCCTTCCCACTTCCGCTGTGTGTTCTAGGACTAGCAGCCTCTTTCGGGATGTGGAATGAGCTGGGAGCGGGTTTGACTTGGGGTTCAGAAATGCTGCTGCTGGCAATGGTGTAATTGTCCACGCTGTGTGTGGCAGATGTGTTGAGGGGGGAAGGAGGGGAGTTGAACGTCGCTCCAGGCCTCAATTTTGCTCTGGCTTTTCGCCCCACTTTATAATTTGCGGATGATACTCCACTGAAGGAAGTAAATGGAAGCTTAGTTACAAGAGAAGAAAGTTGAGTGAGCTCTGCTGGCTTTGAAACACACAGTGGACTTCAGAGGCTATCCTGAGCCCAATTTGGCTCCTGTAGTAAAACTCCCATCTGCTTGTATAGTGCCTTTGCTGAACCCCACGTGCCATCCAGACCCTCTTTTAAAAAAGCAGTTTCGTGAGTCTTGGCTCCCAGCCCACCCATCCTGGGTTCTACCCCAGCACTGGGAGGGTAGTGAGGTCTAATGGTAGGTGGGCTGGGAGTCAGGACTCCTATTACCGGCTTTGAAGATGACCCAGGGGTGAACTTGAGCAAGCCACTTTGCCTGTACCTCAGTTTCCCCACCTGCACAATGTGAATAATACTTCATAGGAAGCATGTGAGTCTTGATTCATTAATGATTATAAAACACTCTAAAATCTGGGATGGGAGTTTCTAGAAAGAGAGCAAATTATTAAATATTATTGTTTTTGCATCTGTTTTGACCCCTTATTAGCTACAAATGGTTGGGTACTTCATAGCCTTTGAGCCATCCCCCTCTGCAACCTTTACCTGATCTGTAGCATCTTAAGACTCCTTGCATCTACCAAGATAAAGAAAGCCAGTCACTTTTATACAGGTCAGAAAGATACTTGAGCCCAGGATCTATGAAGCTTCAAAAGATGTCAGATGCAGAATGCAAATCTATGGCTTTCAGAGAAAGATTCTCTGCCCTGCTGTGGGGGTTGGATCTGCAAAGGAGGCAGTGGGATAAAGTCTGGAGGCTGATTCAGGGCAGTAATCCGTTCAATTAAGGTTTATTCTAATACAGAAGATTAGAGCTACATAGGATGGGTGGCCTAACAGGCCTGTCGTCTTGGGGTCAGTGCAGGATTGTTCCCTATAGTCTGCTTTCTATCCCTGTGTTCAGTCTGCTTTGAAAAGCCCCAAAGTCAATCAGGAAGAGCTGAGACTAGAAGTGTAAAGCCTTTTGGCCGAGAGGAAGGAGGAATCAGCAATTAGGGTGCTAGCATGGGACTTGAGAGACATGGGCTTAATTTCTGGCTCCACCACAAATTTCTTGTGTGACCTTGTGCAAGTCTTAGTCTCTCTGGGTCAGATTTTTATAGGTACTTAGGCACTAAAGATACAGATAGATGTGTAGTGGAATGTTCGGAAACACAAAGGTGCCTAACACCTACTGATTTAATTCTGTGTCTTTAGGTGTCCACAGACATTTTAAAAACTGGCCCGCTGCCTCAATTCCCTAGCTGTAAAATTTGGAGAACAGCAGTGCCCTACATCACCGGGAAGAGATTGTGGGGTGGCACCATGTAAGATTGACCTTCATTTGGTTCTATTCATGGCTCTGCCACTTGCTGGTGACCTTGGTCAAGTCATTTGCCGCTCTGTGCCTCAATTTCCCCATCTACACAATAAGGATGATATTGACTTCGCAGGGCAGATGAGAATTAATATTTGTAAAGCACTTGGGCTGGGATTATCCGAGGAGCCTAAGGGGGGCATGGGGTAAGATACCTAACTCCCTTAGGCTCCTCTGAAAGCCCCAATGTTGAAGATTTTTGGAAGGGGCTGGAGAAGGACAAACCCTCATTCTGTATTCATTTTAGTGAATGTAGCTTCTACATTATTGAGGACTTGCTGCTACTTACCCCAAAGGTGGGAACATCCTGTTGTAGAGGCTTTTACACTCCTGTCCACTGTTCCCTCTAAGCTGTACGCGTGTGCGCACGCACACAGATCCTAAACCCCGTGCACACGGCGAAACACCGCGTGCGCAAAAATTTGCACAGAAGCACAAATATTTGCACAGAAGAAATTTTTTGCACACACGGCCTGTCAAAAATTAGAGCAGGGGTCTCAAACGCGCATATGGACCACGGAGCTCTTCCCTGCAGCCCGCCAAGATCCCTGCGCCCCCCCCCCCACTCTTCCTGTCAACCCCTCCCCCCCCCCGAGTTATTTTATGTGGCAGCTAAGCTTCCTGCTCGCTGCTCCCCAATGTTTGGGGCCGGGTCTCTCCCCCGGCCCCGCCTGCCGCCCCCACGTGCCTCCCCCACGTGCCTCCCCCAAGTGTCCCCGGGGCTCACTTGCTTCCCCCTCACCGCCCCTGAGCCTGCAGCTCATGCTCCACTCTGCTGGTTTCCAGCATCACCTGCTGCTGCAGGGTCCTAGTGCCCCCATCCACTAGGTCAGGGTAGACTGCCCTTCCCCTGCCCTAGTCCTGAGCCTTTCCAATGCCCCAAACCTCTCATCCACAGCCCTCACCCCCGCACCCCCTCCTATCCCCAAACTCCATCCCAGCGCCTGCACCCCCACCCCCTGCCCCAGCCTGGAGCCTGCACCCAAACTCCCTCCCAGAGCCTTAGGCAGGTGGGGGCGGAGTGGGGGGGGCAGGTGCTGGGCACCACCAAAATTTCTACAAACCTGCCACCCCTTGAAGAGGAAGAACAGGGGTGGAGTGGTGGTACAGCCCAGTGCAGTGGGGGGGGGGGGGGGGGGGGGGCTTTAACAGAAGTAAATCTAAGTAAATGCATGTTTTGTCCCTTGAGTGAGGTGCATTACTGAGTGTATATATTTTATTAAAACCGCTGGGAAATGACTTGTAGGAGCAGCACTGATCTGTATACTCTGTATAACACTTAGCACTTTCCAGGAGGGAGAGGGGAGGAGCACGCTCAGGGGAGGAGGTGGAGAAGAAACAGGGCATGGGTGGGGCTTCATGGAAGGGGTGGAGTGGGAGTGGGGCCGGGGCCAGCGAGGAGGGGGTGTCAGTGATGCGGCCCTTGGGCCAATGCACTAGTTCTCATGTGGCCCTCGTGGTCATTTTGAGTTTGAGAGCCCTGAATTAGAGGGAACATTGCTCCAGTCTCTAATGTAACCTTTAAAAGCCTCTTTTCTGACATAGGGGGTTGGTTTGATGGGATACAGTGATTTTAGTCAATAGGTCAATAACAATAGTCAATGATGGGATATTAAAACAGAGAACTTTTCCAGGCGGTCTGGCTAGAGAATCTTGCCTGCATGCTCGGGGTTCAGCTGATCGCCATATTTGGGGTCGGGAAGGAATTTTCCTCCAGGGTAGATTGGCAGAGGCCCTGGAGGTTTTTCGCCTTCCTCTGCAGCATGGGGCAGGGGTCGCTTGCTGGAGGATTCTCAGCGACTTGAAGTCTTTAAATAATGATTTGGGGAGTTCAACAGCTAAGTCAAGGGAGAGAATTCTTCTGGGAGTGGGTGGGTCAGGTTTTGTGGCCCGCATCATGCGGGAGGTCAGACTAGATGATCATAATGGTCCCTTCTGACCTTAGAATCTATGAGTCTATGAGCTGTGGTGGGGTTGGATGTGATCTGGTTGCCAGGTTTTGGTCTGTGTATCCTAAACCACTGTTTGTATCCCTTCATTTTAGGCTGAAAATGGAATTGATGAGCTGGGAGAAAACAATTGCTTTGGACCAATGCCATGTTCCAGATATGGGGAGCAATGAGCTGGTATGAGAGGAAGGGACATCCCTTGCCCAGGGAACTAAACTCTACATAACAGCAAAACTGTCGAAATCTAGAGGCAACTATAGTGGGTTAGAAAAGGGGGGCTGGGAGTCAGGACCCCTGAGTTTTATTCCCAACTCTGGGGGAGTGTGAACTAGTGATTAGAGCAAGGGAGTCGAGTCTAGTTGTAGATAAGGGGGATTGGGAGTCAGGACTCCTGGGTTTTATTTGTCTACCTCTCTTTAAGGACTTTACCAATACTATAATTTCCAACCTGGAGAGAGGATTCCAGAGTATTCCTGTTGGGTAGATCAGGGCAGGATTAGGCCTGTGTCACAGAGTCATGGGGCGATGGCTCTGGAACTACTCTCTACAAAACCAGTGAGGACTTGGGGAAGCATGCCTCCTCTCTCTGAGCATACTGTCTCCAGGGCAAGAAGCTTACACAGCTTCGACCTTCTTGGATCTGACCTCGGAGCATTCAACATCCCCTTCCACACCATGCGCTTCCTGCAGGGAGTCCGTCCAGGTGGGGCTCCTGGGGAAGCCAGAGGGCCCTGCACCCCAACTCCACAGTCAAATGTGACTCTCAGCCAGCTGGTAAAACAGAAGGTTTATGAGTCAACAGGATCAAAGCGTAGAACAGAACTTGTTAGTACGGAAATCAGTGACTTTCAGCCAAGTCCATCTTTGGGTGGGAGGGAAAGGGAGTCCAGAGCCAGGGCTCTGGCCCTCCTCCTGTGCCCAAAGCCAGCAGAGAGCTGCCTGGCCCCTGCCCTGCCCGTTGTTCCTCCGGCCTTTGTCTCCTTCCCAGACCAAGAGTCACCTGGTCGCATCCCCCTCCTGGGTCTCAGGTTATGAAGGGGCGGCCATAGCATCCATGCAGGCAGTTGGAGCAACCCCCACAAAAGATACACCTAGACATTGGTGCAATACAAAGGGAAACTGAGGCACACACAGCATTCATGCAGAACAGTAAGACTCACATACAACATAACAAGGGAAAATCTCCACTTCGTCACAGCTTGCCAGACCATCTCCCTGCCCCGAATTAGTGCAGGCTGAGGCGTGTCAAATCTTCAGCTCTGGCCTTTGGATTCTAGCAGATGTTTTTCAGCTCTGACTTTATCAAAGTGTCTGTTACCAGTTGTGTTGACTGATCCAGCGTTCAGCTACGATCATGGAGTGTAGTAGGAATGACTTGTGGCTTTGGGGCCTTGCTAACCTACTAGCCTGTGCAAGACTTGAGGCCTTTAGGCTGGTGTTACCTTAGTGATGTAAACTTCAGATTTTAAATCCTCAGTGTCCAGGATTGGTTCATCTCTTTCCCCCTTCCACTGCAGATAAATTAATGCTATTGGTCTGAAGCTGTTCGGGTCTCTTGCTTGAGGCCTTAACAAAATTTGAGATCCTGTCTGCTCAGTGTGGACATTAAAAGGGCTATGGGATCTTTTGTAAGCATAGTAGGGAGCTTGGCCAGTTGTCCGCTAAAAAAGGGTTCTCAACCTTTTTCTTTGAGGTCCCCACAACATGCTATAAAAATTCCAGGGCCCGGGGGGTGGGGAGGGGTTCTGCCCAGGGGGGTTCTGCCCGGCAGGGCTGGCGGCTTTAGCTCTGCGAGGCTCAGAGTTTTCTGTTCTGGGTCCCAGCCAGCCTAATGCCAGCCCTGCTTCATGGACCGGCCGCAGACCTCCAGTTGAGAACCGTTGTACTAAAATATTCCCCACCCTTCTCCTCTTGCACTTTGCTCTGGCTGCCTCTCTCCACCCCAGAAGTGACTTCATTTTAGTCCTGCTGTGTTCCCCTCCGTGTGTAGTGTTAGCTCTTCCTGCCTAGATATGCCCAGGTAGAACTGGCCTGTGGTATGCTGGGGAATTGGGTTTAGATGGGTCCAGAAGCAACTCTGATTTCTGATATAGCTGCAGCAGCAAGGCAGAGGAAGAGGCTTTATGGGTCATGGTCTTATAAATGTTTCTTTGCCTGTTTCAGATGGTGGAGAGGCTGGAGACTGACTCCCCAACCCCACAAAACAATTGGGGCTGAAGTGGACAAACAAAGTAACTGAATCTTGAAAATGGGCCGAAATGAAACATCCCGGACCTGAGCACCCAAGCCAGTAGGGTAAGGGTCTCCAGGTGAGAAGGGCCTTAAAGAAAAGGGACTGAGTGGTTTTACAGCCTACATGAGCTGAGATAAGGATAATCAACTCCTGTGCTTTCAGGGCTTGCTCTGTGAGGGGTAGTGGGGAGTAGCCAGAGATGTGTTGCTGGAGGCAGGATGCTTGACTTGATGGGCCCATCCACTGTTTTATTATTAGTTATGTTACACTGTTGCCTAGAGGCCCTAATGTGCTGCGGGTTGTAGAGACACTTAGCGACCATCCCCGTCCCAAAGATTTTTGTTGGCTTTGTTTGAGGTCACCCAGGGAGTCTGTGGCAGAGCTGAGAACTGAGCCCAGATGTCCCAGTCAAGAGCCTTAACCACACAACTATCTTGAGAGTGGGTGTTGAGGGGAGATCCAGCCCACAAGACATTTCTTCTCAGACCCATGAGATTCCTCTGTGCTTTGCCATTGGTGGTGTCACAGCTGTGTTTGAGGGCGTGGGTGGAGTCTGTCATGAGTATATTCAGTCCATCTTTCACCCGATGACACGTGCCCTGAGCAGACCCCACTACATCAAGGATGGAGAGAAGCATTAACTCCCTCTTCCATTTTGGGCCTGCAGTGAAATCTAGTAGATGGGGTCAAGGTTTAAGGCCGGGGGGACCATTATGACCATCTAGACCAGGGGTCGGCAGCCTTTCAGAAGCGGTGTGCTGAGTCTTCATTTATTCACTCTAATTTAAGGTTTCGCGTGCCAGTAATACATTTTAAGAAGGTCTCTTTCTATAAGTCTATAATACTTTACATACAACAATAGTTTAGTTATATAAATAAGGTTTTTAAAACGTTTAAGAAGCTTCATTTAAAATTAAATAAAAATGCAGAGCCCCCCGGACCAGTGGCCAGGACCCGGGCAGTGTGAGTGCCACTGAAAATCAGCTTGTGTGCCACCTTTGGCACGTGTGCCATAGGTTGCCTACCCCTGATCTAGACTGACTTCCTGCGTCGTAGGGGGCATAGAAAGTCACATAGTAATCCCCACTGACTCCCTGACTCCTTCCCATTTCCAAAACTCAGCCATTATCCCCCCTCTCCCTGCATGCTACTTTTAAATAGTTCCTTGACTAGCCCTTCTCACCTTGCTGCGTCTCCAGTTAACTTCACTGTACCATTTCCCTGGCTGGAACTGCTGTGCCCTTAGAAGCTGCTTGTATGGCCTTATTGAAAAGCCAGATCTTCGTAGGTCAGATGGAACTGTTAGATTGCCTAGTCTGATCTCCAGTTTAATACCAGCTGGAGAATTTCACTTAGTGATCCCGCTGATTGTGTTTGAGTAAAGCATCACTCCTAGAAAGGCATCCATCTCTAATTTTTCAGCGTCCTTATTAAAATTTGGACACCAGATGCGGTATACCAGTACCAGACTCACCAGTGCCATATACATGGGTAAAATCACCTCCCTGCTTCTACTGGCTACTGCCGTGTTTATGCATGTGGGGATTTTGTGTGCCTTGTTGCAGGTGGAGTTGGGAAGCCCGGGAGCCCATGCTGGAACACAAGGAATTTGGGTGAGGAAGTAGCTAAAATTCTCAACCACTTGAGGTTTCAGAGTCCTGGAAGGTGGTTTGGGTGTGCGAGGAGCAACCATATTGCCACTTGTAGGACTAGGAGGGGTCTGCTGTGATGAGCCGCATGTTCAGTCCGTGTTTCACCTGATCTACCCTGATTACACACATGCCCTGAGCAGACTCATGAAACAAACACGTGCAGCTGAAGTCTGATTTGGGGGAAAGCTGATGTTCTAATTGGTCTCCAATGCAACCATGTGTTAAGTCCCAGACAGTGAGGAGAATAAGAAGCAGATCCATGCAAATTCTTCAGAAACATGGATCTGGTTTCTGTGCAAATGAAGGAAGAGAATAGATGCAAAGAAATGTTTTCCATGCAGTTGGTAGCTTTTTTTTTTTTTCTCCTTCCCCTTTCTCTCTCCATTGACCTGGAAATATTTCCTCCTTGTTTCTGTAGGGACAGGAACTCTGAAAACAAAATTGGCTGGTTTTGCTTCTCCCTCCTCACCCTGGATCCCTTATAGGAATCACAAATGTAAGTGGTGCTGGAAATTCGTATCCATCCAGTTGCTTAGCATGGCCCCATATTGGTACCCCTGGCCAATGGGAACAGGTATGGGACAAGAAAGAGGTACTATGGCAGACATAGCAGTTAACAAATGTCTGGCATAGCGTATATCATGCATTCCTCATTCAGTGACAAACAGAGAACGTAGATAAGGAAGTGTTGGTTACTACTTCTCATAACAAAAGAACTAGGGGTCACCAAATGAAATGAATAGGCAGCAGGTTTAAAACAAATAAAAGGAAGTATTTCTTCACGCAAAGCACAGTCAACCTGTGGAACTCCTTGCCAGAGGATGTTGTCAAGGCCAAGAATATAACAGGGTTCAAAAATGATAAATTAATGGAGGATAGGTCTATCAATGGCTGTTAGCCAGGCTGGGCAGGGATAGTGTCCCTACCCTCTGTTTGCCAGAAGCTGGGAATGAGCGACAGAGGGTGGATCACTTGATGATTCCCTGTTCTGTTCATTCCCTCTGGGGCACCTGGCATTGGCCACTGTTGGGAGAGAGGATACTGGGATAATGGACCTTTGGTCTGAGCCAGTATGGCCGTTCTTATGTTCTAATATTCTTATATTCTTAGTTAGCTGCCTAATTGCCATTGAAATTTTAAAAAAAGTAAGAGAAATTAAATATTCTGAGGTAGAGAATCATCTTTGCAGCCTGTTGATCTAGACTTGTTCATTTGGTCAGAGGGGACGAGGCATTGGAAAGCTTTTTCTCACACACCACTGCCTACCTTTAGACCACCTTTACCACAACTTTGGCTAATAAGTTTTTCAGTCCCATCTTGACTGCATGCTTTCTTTGCACAAAGCAGCTTTCCCCCTGTGCCAGCGATTCAATTGCACTGTTTAAAACCACAAAGTCTCCTTATGCCAAGTAACTCCCTCCCCCTTAGATATGCTGTACGCTAGGTCTGAAAGTATGAGAACTGAGATTCTAGGCACTTTCCAAAGAGAGAAGGAGGAGGTTCCATGCCCCAGGGAACACACAATGTAGAACTAGACAGACAAGTTAACAAACAGAGGGTGGGTAGAGGAAAGATTTGCAACCAGCATGGAGTTGTATAAACAAATGTTATAGAAATACGGTAACAGAATTATAGTGAGATTGGGTTCAATTTTACCACTTCATACTTCCTCTTGAAACATTAACCTAGTAGGTTCAGGGTAATGTTGCTGGGACTGCAATTAAGGATTTGTGTTACACTGTTGGAGGAAGAAAGAAGATCCCTGTGAGGTATCAGAGACCGTTACTGTCAGTGGAAACTTGCTGTATAGAAATTCCTTTATGGTTAAATTATATCCCATAATTTGACTGCCATTGCTTTTCAGGGTGTGTGTGTGGGATATCAGACTTGACTACCCTTTGTGGAATCCTATGCGTAAGGTGAATTCCCTTTATGTAATGGAGATCTGCCTACCAGACTACAAGTGCATTAGCAGTGCACACCATGCTATGCTGCCAGAAACCAAGGGGACTCTTCTGACAGAAGAAGAAGAAGATGAAAAGTTGAACTGTGAAACATTTCAGAACTGGGCTTGCTGCAGTTCCAAGGAAGCATTCACCCACATGGGCAGCTCCAAGTAACAGCTCATTTCTCTGGACTACAATTCTGAGAAGTGTTGAATCCCCTCTGAGCTACAGGGACAGTTTATGTAAAGAGGTTTAGCATGGTGAGTGGAGTATACATACACACAGTGATACAGACACCATAGAGCCCTGCACAAAAAACTTGAACATAACAAACACTCTTTTTCCCTCAGGCAAATGTCTAGCCCTTGGGGTTTTTGCCATTTTCAGAGGAAGTTACATGAAAAGACAGAAGAAAGGGCCAGGAAATGTTCGTCAATGTTTTTGTGTAAAATAAATAAATAAATAAATAAAATCTTAATTACGATTGATTCATTTAAATCCCTTGTTTTTCGTTTATTGTGACGGGAAAGGGAGATATTATGCATATGTTATTGTGTTGGTTTAATAATAATATTTTAAATACTTCTTTTACCTTTGCACATTTCTTTATATGCTGTCGAGTGCACATGCCTAATTACTCTATACAGGGTTTTATCCTCATTAGTTAAATTAAAGAAGGAAAACATCCATAACTATTTTTATTATTTTCAGAACGGAGGGTCACCTTACTACATGGTCCCACATACGGCATGTTGCTGTTCTTTGGGACCCCTAATCAATCCTCCTCAACCCACTGGCAGATCTTGGCTTTGAGGAACGGAATTTGTTTCTGAAAGCAGGAAATTTTGGGAGTCAAGCATCAAAATTCTTCTGTAAGGCCCTGATCCTACAGAAACTGAGCATGTGTTTCAGTTTACACATTGTAATAGATCCACTGAAATGTTAATAGGGCTATCCAGCGGGACAGATCCTCAGCTGGTGTAAATTTTCATATTGGCTTCAAAGGTGCCAGGACCCTTTACACCAACTGAGAATCTGCCTCAGGGTGTAGGAAGTTGAGCATGTTTGTAAGTCTTTGCAGGACCAAGGATTCCATATTTTAATTATAAAGGCTCGAAGAGACAACAAAAATCATGCCTCTTTGAGCTAATTTTCTTGTTCTGCAGCTAAAATGTAAATCACCTTTTGCATGGAAAAGGTTTTTGATTTAGCACAAGATTACAGCAGAAACTGGAGATGAATAATTAATCTAACCCAGACTCAGAATAAAATAAATACACCCTAGCAGTTGTTTCAATTTTCTCTAGAGAGGTTCTTGCACAGCTGTATAGCACTGTGGACTCCGATGCTGTCTTTAAATGGACCAAAGTCTCTCTAATACCAAGTAAGTGACTTCACCTTAATGCTCAGGAAAGGGTGTTTGAAACTTTAAATTTAAGAAAAAGTAATTTATTAAAGGTTTCAGAGTAACAGCCGTGTTAGTCTGTATCCGCAAAAAGAAGAACAGGAGTACTTGTGGCACCTTAGAGACTAACAAATTTATTAGAGCATAAGCTTTCGTGGACTACAGCCCACTGTAATTTATTAAAGATTTTTGAAGGCATATTGAAGGTGAGATTAAAAATAACCCTGTGACTATGCAGGGATTCTTATTGTCTGTGCTGGTAGTGGTGGTTTTTAGCAATGCACATTTTGGATCCAGAGACAATAGGTCCTTCTGGAAATGTGTGTGTATAAATTACCAGCTTCTGTCTGACTTTCAGTGACAGTTTGACATTCCTTCTTTCTAGCAGAGAGAAATTACATGAAAAATATAGTTAAAATAGTCATGTGTTGTTCTGCAATTTTAATTCATTTTTCCACTGCAATCTTCTAAAAATATTCTATTGAAAGGTTTCAACATTCATATTAAGTTCATACAAAAACTTGTTGTTAAAGTAGTTTTGTAATTGCAGAAACAAACTTTCAAAAGTTAGCAAATGCCAGAATTAAGATTGTTTGGGCAAAATTAACTCTTTCTCCTTATGCTACAACTTCTAATGAAATGATCACATGCTATTTTCCCCTAAAACTCCCATTTTTAAGTTCCTATTATTATTATTATTACTAAAATCATGGCTTTAAATGAGACTTAAGGAGCTCAGTCTATTCAGTTTATCAAAGTCTAGATTAAAAGAGGACTATACCATGTACTTATCAAATACTCTCTAGGTACCCACATACGGCAAAGATCATTACTTTTAAGGCAAGAAGGGACCATTATGATAATCATTTAATTAAATTTCAACCACAATATTAACTTTCCAGGAGATCAAACACCTTCCAAGCCCTCCATCTCCATTATGGAGTCAGAAAATGAGAGCATTGCTGCTTGCCTGGCGAAAGATTTCTACCCTAAAGAGCTGAAGATATTCATGAATTCTAACAGTGAAATTATATATGAAGCAACAGACCCGATCCTCACATCTAGTGGGAAATACAGTGCTGTCAAAACTGTCAAGTTCTCTTCAACTGAACTAGTGTCTTGCTACGTTCAACATAACGGCAAAATGATTAAGAAAACCCAAACAGCTGAGAAGCCGCCAGGTATGTTTTCAGGGTTTAAGGCTCAATAAGATAATACACCTTTGAGATTAATTCAGTTTTTATTTATCATATAGGATCACAGTGGAAGTTGGAATGGATTAGTGCATTCATCTAGTCCAGTATTCTGTCTCCAGCTGTTTCAAAGGAAATTGCAAGAAATCCTACATAACATGTTTATTTAAGAAAATGTTTTGTTCCACTATTCAAGGACTCATATACTTCCAGAAAGGGCAGACTCTTTTTGACTTCACAGCACTATGGACCAGGCTAGAACTGTGCCCAGGGTGAATTTCCATGCTCTTGAATTTCAGATAGTTCAGTGGGATTATTATATATCCTTATAAATCATTTATTTTGGGTGCGGTTTGCTGTCTTTCTTTTAGATTTCACATCTCCTGCTCCAACGATCATTGTGCCTGAGCCGTGCAACATTTCAACCCCCAGCCTCGAAGGTTAGTACCCAAATGAGTGATTAACAGACCTACACTGCTGTGTGGAAGGGGAAACTGAGGCACTTTGCCTCATGGCATTGGTGGCTAAATGCCAAGACACCTTCATTTGAACAGATACTGCTATCTGCATTCTGTTAGTAATACAACACCCCGACATGTTTTCAGGCACCTGGGGACTAGGAACTCCGGACCTTGCAAGAACACCTATGAATGACATCGTAGGGTTTAAAGGTACTGGCAGGGGGTGTGACCAGAGACAAACAGGGATTTAACATGTACTGTCTCCACCATGGACAGTGTCCAAGATTCTGGCAGTGAGTTCAGGAGGAGGATGTGACGTTGCATTCCATATGTTTTACTGTGACGGGTTCAGTCAGAGAGATCGCCTTGGAACTGTCACCTGATGTGCTGAAATTACCTCTGAGCCCGCTTTCCACTGCCAGCCTGGGACTCCAGAACCCTGCCTTGTTGAGCCAGACATGCTATCCTGCTGTAACACAGACCCAGGGGCTGGGCCATGGCCCCAAAGCTGCAGACTTTAACTAAAAACAGCTCAGCAGGTCACCTACCTCCAGCACCTGGACACCCAGGTCCCAATGGGCTCCAAACCCCAAATGAATCTGTTTCACTCTGTATAAAGCTTATACAGGGTAAACTCATAAATTGTTCACCTCTATAACATGGAGGGAGAGAGAGAGAGATGCACAGCTGTTTGCTTCCCCCAGGTATTAATCACTTACTCTGGGTTTATTAATAAACAAAAATGATTTTATTAAGTATAAAAATAGGATTTAAGTGGTTTCAAGTAATAACTGCCAGAATAAAGTAAGTCACAAAGCAAAATAAAACAAAATATGCAAGTCTAAGCCTAATACATTAAGAAACTGATTACAGGTAATATCTCACCCTCAAAGATATTCCAATAAGCTTCTTTCACAGACTAGACTCCTTCCTAGTCCGGGCCCAATCCTTTCCCCTGGTACAGTTCTTGTTACATCCAGCAGACATCTCAGGTGGTAAGCAGGGGTTTTCTCATAACCGGCATCCCCCTTTGTCCTGGTCCACCCACTTTTATATCTTTGGCACATGGCGGAAATCTTTTGTCTGTGCTTGTACACACCTCCGCCTCATCAATGGAAACGTACAAGGATTAAGATGGATTCCAGCATCATGTGACATGGTCACATGTCACTGTAAGACTGCTAGTCTCCATTCTTCCTGGGTTGGCCCACACATACACTGGAAGGTTTGCAGATAAATAAACCATTTACAACCAATTGTCCTAGTGAATTGGAGCCATCAAGATTCTAAACCACCGTTAAGGGCCCACACTTTACATAATTACAATAGGACCTCAGGGCTATACTTCTTATTTCTAGCTTCAGATACAAGAATGATCCATGCACACAAACAGAAGGAATATATTCTGTAGGTTATAACCTTTGTTATGATAACTTACAAGAGACCTTTTGAATAAAGCATTTTCCAGTTACATCAGATTCACACTCCTAAGCATATTTCCATAAAACATATGGAGTGCAACGTCACAGTGGTTTACTGTCTTTCTTTTAGATTTCACATCTGCTCCAACAATCATTGTGTCCGAGCCGTGCAACATTTCAACCCCCAGCCTCGAAGGTTAGTACCCAAACGAGTGATTATGTTGCTGCAAGACTTTATGGCCAACAGGCAACTTGTGAGATGGGGCCGGGGGGGGGGGGGGGGGGGGGAGAGCTATTGACTTCAACGTCAGCTGAGAATCTGGCCCTTGCTGTGTCTGGTAATTGAACTGTAAATAACGTAGGACCAGGTTGTCCAACCTTTACTCGTGTTGGCGAGCAGCTGTTCACACAAGTGGACCCATTGCTGTGAATGGAAAGAAGTGCTGAGCAATGGTGAGCAGGGTTCCTGCAGTCTAGCTCCGAGAGTCCTGCTCCCATTGACGGCAATGGCACAGGACTGAGAAACAAACATCTCCCCTTTGGTCTATTGCTAACATATGTTGTTAACTCATTCCACATGGGCCCATTTCCCACTGACATCAATGACAATTCATCACATTCTTCTTCTCCTTCTCTAAGCATTTTGCATTGCAGAAGAGAGCTGCACCTTGCCAGCTCTACTTCCTTACTCCTGCTCTCTAGCACAGAGAAAGGCTTGGAAGGATTAGATTTTTTTATCAGTAAATGTTGATAAAAGCAACATAAGAAAAATGCTGCATGAGAATGTATTAGAGCAGGCCTGTACAACATGCGGCCCGCGTGGGCTCATTGTGCGGCCCGCGGGTGGGGGGCGGGGGGTGAGTAGACAAGCGGCAGGTGAGGGAGGGGGGCTGAGTAGGTGAGCGAGCGGGCAGTGGCAGGGAATGAGTAGGTGATCCGGGAGGGTGGAGGGCTGAGGAGGCGAGTGGGCGGGCAGTGGCGGGGGGTGAGTAGGCAAGCCGGGGCAAGGGAGCTGAGGAGGCGAGTGGTGAGTCGGTTGCTGACCTGTTCTACTGATCTGGTCTTGCTTCCATCCCCTCTCCCAGGGCCGGCTCCAGGCACCAGCAAAACAAGCAGGTGCTTGGGGCGGCACATTTCTAGGGGCGGCATTCTGGCACCGGCCATCATAGATGCCGACTCCGGGGCATGGGAAAAAAGTGCCCTCGCTGCCCCAGCTCGCCTCCGCTCCGCCTCCACCTGCTCCCCTGAGCGCGCTGCCACCGCTCCGCTTCTTCGCCCTCCCTACCAGGCTTGCTGCGCGCGAAACAGCTGTTTTGCGCAGCAATGCTGGAAGGGAGGAGAAGCCAAGCGGCGGGGCGCTCGGGGGAGGCGGCGGAGGTGAGCTGGAGCGGGGAGTGGTTCCTCTACCCCCCCGTTACTTCCTGCACCCCCCCACCTTAGCTCACCTCCGCGCCGCCTACTCCCCTGAATGCGCCGCTGCTCCGCTTCTCCGCTCTCCCTCGCCTGAGAGGGACGGGGGAGAAGGAGAGCGGCGGCATGCCCGGGGGAGCAGGCGGAGTGGAGGTGAGCTAGGGCGGGACGTCACGGGGGGCCAGTAGGAAGCAATGGGGGCAAGAAATGCGGCACGCCAGGGGAGGTGGCGGTGCTGGGGATTTGGGGAAGGGGTTCAGAAGGGGTGGAGTTGGGGTGGGGCCAGGGACACGAAAAAGAAAGGGGAGGCGGCCAAAAATTTTTTTGCTTGGGGTGGCAAAAATCCTAGAGCTGGCCCTGCCCTCTCCAAGCGTTGCAGCTGTCCAGAGGTGCCTGCCTTCCATGCCTTCCTCATTCACACCTCATTCATTCAACAGGGCAATCGAATACAAAGTGGGGGGGAAGATCTTATTCTACTTCTATCAAAAAGACATTTTTCTTTTACCTTAATTATACTACCTATGGGGCCGCTATAATATATTACCGAGGTTCAATACTGCTGTTTCGGTGGGGCGGCGCTGGGGAAGAGGGTTTAATTCCATGGAACAGATGGCGCGGGGGGGGGGGGGGGGGGGGGGAGGGTCGGCGGCGCTGGGGAGGTTGTTTCCGTGGGGTGGGCGGTGCTGGGGGGGGGGTGTTGTGTTTCGGGGGGGGGGCTGGGTGGCGCTGGGGGGGGAGGGGTTTGGCGGCCCTTGGGGGGGGGGTTGGCCCTCAGTTGTTTTCTTTGGAGTAATATGGCCCTCGCCGCTTTACGAGTTGTGCAGGCCTGTATTAGAGTTTGACTTACGGGTATTTACTTTGTCAATATACCAATATTGGTAATATATCAATATATATCAATATTGGTGGCAGATTTGCAGGGCTCTACACTCGGGTACTACGGTGATAAGGGCCGCCTAAGTGCCTAGATAGGTATCGGCTGCCATACAAATGAAACCTGGTTAACGAAGTGGGGGAGTGATTGTTATTCAGACTGTTTAACTCAACCTGACACATAGCTGGAAGGAAAGATCTTGATTCAACACCCACGTAAATCGATTAGTGGCTGCAAGAGCTGACACCCCAGTTCTTATGGCCCTGCAAGGGCATGTGCAAGTCATGATTTGATATTCCTAAAGTAACAAGAAAAAAGCAGCCCCTCATCCCGCAACTGCATTTTAAAAAAAAACAGATTCATAGATTCTAGGACTGGAAGGGACCTCGAGAGGTCATCGAGTCCAGTTCCCTGCCCGCATGACTTTAATCATTTAACTTTAACTTTAATCATTCTTGTTGCTCTTCTCTGGACCCTTTCCAATTTCTCCACATCTTTCTTGAAATGCGGTGCCCAGAACTGGACACAGTACTCCAGCTGAGGCCTAACCAGAGCAGAGTAGAGCAGAAGAATGACTTCTCGTGTCTTGCTCACAACACACCTGTTAATACATCCCAGAATCATGGGTTTGCTTTTTTTGCAACAGCATCACACTGTTGACTCGTATTTAGCTTGTGGTCCACTATAACCCCTAGATCCCTTTCTGCTGTACTCCTTCCTAGGCAGTCTCTTCCCATTCTGTATGTGTGAAACTGATTTTTTTTTTCCCCTAAGTGGAGCACTTTGCATTTGTCTTTCTTAAACTTCATCCTGTTTAACTCAGACCATTTCTCCAATTTGTCCAGATCATTTTGAATTATGACCCTGTCCTCCAAAGCAGTTGCAATCCCTCCCAGTTTGGTATCAACCGCAAACTTAATAAGCGTACTTTCTATGCCAATATCTAAGTCGTTAATGAAGATATTGAACAGAGCTGGTCCCAAACCAGACCCCTGCGGAACCCCACTCGTTATGCCTTTCAAGCAGGATTGGGAACCATTAACAACAACTCTCTGAGTATGGTTATCCAGCCAGTTATGCACCCACCTTATAGTAGCCCCATCTAAATTGTATTTGCCTAGTTTATCGATAAGAATATCATGCGAGACCGTATCAAATGCCTTACTAAAGTCTAGGTATACCACGTCCACAGCTTCTCCCTTATCCACAAGACTCATTATCCTATCGAAGAAAGCTATCAGATTGGTTTGACATGATTTGTTCTTTACAAATCCATGCTGGCTGTTCCCTATCACCTTACCACCTTCCAAGTGATTGGAGATGTTTTCCTTAATTACTTGCTCTATTATCGTCCCTGGCACAGAAGTTAAACTAACTGGTCTGTAGTTTCCTGGGTTGTTTTTATTTCCCTTTTTATAGATGGGCACTATATTTGCCCTTTTCCAGTCTTCTGGAATTTCTCCCGTCTCCCATAATTTTCCAAAGATAATAGCTAGAGGCTCAGATACCTCCTCTATTAGCTCCTTGAGTATTCTAGGATGCATTTCATCAGGCCCTGGTGACTTGCAAACATCTAACTTTTCTAAGTGATTTTTAACTTGTTCTTTTTTTATGTTATCTGCTAAACCTAGGCATTCCTTCAGACTTCTCGGTGGAGACCAAAACAAAGAAGTCATTAAGCATCTCTGCCATTTCCAAGTTTCCTCTTAGTGTTTCTCCCTCTTCACTAAGCAGGGGGCCTACCCTGTCTTTGGTCTTCCTCTTGCTTCTAATGTATTGATAAAAAGTCTTTTTGTTTCCCTTTATTCCTTTAGCTAGTTTGAGCTCATTTTGTGCCTTTGCCTTTCTAATCTTGCCCCTGCATTCCTGTGTTGTTTGCCTATATTCTTTTTTGTAATCTGTCCTAGTTTCCATTTTTTATATGACTCCTTTTTATTTTGTAGATCATGCAAGATCTCGTGGTTAAGCCAAGGTGGTCTTTTGCTACATTTTCTATTTTTCCTAACCAGCGGAATAGCTTGCTTTTGGGCCCTTAATAGTGTCCCTTTGAAAAACTGCCAACTCTCCTCAGTTGTTTTTCCCCTCAGTCTTGATTCCCATGGGACCTTACCTATCAGCTCTCTGAGCTTCCCAAAATCTGCCTTCCTGAAATCCATTGTCTCTATTTTGCTGTTCTCCCTTCTACCCATCCTTAGAAATTGCAAACTCTATGATTTCATGATCACTTTCACCCAAGCTGCCTTCTACTTGACTTGAGCAAAGCTTTTGATACGGTTTCCCACAGTATTCTTCCCAGCAACTTAAAGAAGTATGGACTGGATGAATGGACTATCAGGTGGATAGAAAGCTGGCTACATTGTCGGGCTCAATGGGTGGTGATGAACGGCTCGAAGTCTAGTTGGCAGCCGGTATCAAGCGGAGTGCCCCAGGGGTCAGTCCTGGGGCCGGTTTTGTTCAACACCTTCATTAATGATCTGGATGATGGGATGGATTGTGCCCCAGCAAATTCACGGATGACACTAAGCTGGGGAGAGGTAGATATGCTGGAGGCTTGGGATAGGGTCCAGAGTGACCTAGACAGATTGGAGGATTGAGTCATAAGAATTCTGATGAGGTTCAGCAAGGACAAGTGCAGAGTCCTGCACTTAGGATGGAAGAATCCCATGCACCACTATAGGCTGGGAACTGACTGGCTAAGCAGCAGTTCTGCAGAAAAGGAACTGGGGATTACAGTGAATGAGAAGCTGGATATGAGTCAGTAGTGTGCCCTTATTGCCAAGAAGACTAATGGCATATTGGGCTGCATTAGTAGAAGCATTGCTAGCAGATGGAGGGAAGTGATTATTCCCCTCAATTCGACATTGGTGAGGCCTCATTTGGAGTACTGTGTCCAGTTCTGGGCCCCACACTACAAGAAGGATGTGGAAAAATGTGAAAGAGTCCAGTGGAGGGCAACAAAAATGATTAGGGGGCAGGGGCACATGACTTAAACTAATAAGATTACAGCAGGGTTTGCAAAAATGAAGGTTGCAGCAAGCCCTTACAAAATGGAGTAAGCATTTTAAAATGGGGTTTGAATTACAATATGGCAAACAGTGAACAGAAGTTACAATATAGACAAGTATAATGGATGGCAAACAGTGAACAGAAGTTACACTGTAGGCAAGTGTAATAAATGGTGAACAGAAATTACAATACTGAAGCAGTGCAAGTCTCAGTGATTTAAGCAGGAATTGGATTGATAGTGAAACTTACAAAGGCAGCTGACTGAACAGCTATGGCTCTTAACAAGCATTTTAACTGTTAATTAGCCAGTTATTGGGGTAACTGGTTTTATGAATGAATATTGTTTCATTCATAAAACTTTACCAGGGTTGTGCCTATATAGCACTGTCTAGTCTGTGGGGTTCTTCTTTACGTAATGTATTGGAGGAGCCGCATACAGAACATATACACCTCGAGTGCCATACCAGAGGCTTCACCTGTCGCGTCCTTACCCTGCCCAGTTCAGCCATTCCTTGCCACTCAGATGCTCTTTTCTGCAGGCAGCTTCACTGGACCAGGCGCATTCTGCGGCTGCGCCCTTAGCAGTCCTGCCCTGAATCCCAGGTGAAAGGTGTTAGTCTGTACAAAGGAACGTCAGCGACCTAATCACAGCATGGGATCTAAATGCTCCTAATCCCTCCAGCAGCAGCTGCCATTTATGATGGGCAAGAGTGGAATTCCAGCCCCATGGCGCTGGACACCCCCATGCGCTCTGGGACGTGCTGACTGCCATGCTGTGAATCCCAGAAGTGGGTCCCAGAGGTGGGACTGTTAGAGAGCAATTGTAGCCCCAGTCCATCTGTGTTTCTGATTGTTTCAGGAAGTCCTCAGCTATGAGGGGGTGGTACTTCCTGGCCAGCCAGTCAAAAGTGTTAGTGTCACCGTGAGATAAACCTCTCTCCCAGACCACACCCTCTGATCCACCTCTTCCACTCCAGATCCAAAAAACCCAGATATCAGGTCTTGTCAAATGGCACCTGGACACACAAGCCGGAACTCGGACTGGCCGGGTGGCAACCCTAATCCTCCATGAATTTATCTAGTTCTTTTCTGAACCCTGTTATAGTTTTGGCCTTCACAACATCCTCTGGCAAGGAGTTCCACAGGTTGACTGTGCGTTTGTGAAGAGACTGTGCACAGCTTGAAGCGTGATCCCATTGATAGATTGTCAGCTCTTCATGGCAGGGATTGTCTTTTGTGTTGTGTTTGTGCAGCACCTGGCACAATGGGGCCTAGTCCATGACTGGGTCCCCTAAATCATATGGTAATATAAATAACAAACACATATACAGCACCTGGCACAATGGACTGGGGCCGTTAGGTCCTACTGAAATCCAAATAAATAATAATAATAACAGATTTGAATTGCACTGGGCATAGGGCCAGAAACCTAGGCCCTAGGGAACCAGTGGTGTCAAGAACCTAGCTCTGGGTCTATTATTGTCTGTGTCCTTAGCTGCTCTTGTCAACACAAAGCTGAAGCGGGGGTGTTTTGGTGGCACTCCCTCTGGAGCTGCCTGTATTGTTAACAGTTTGCAGGTGAAATACAGTCCAGAGCCGAACTTGCCGTGACCTACAGTCTGGTAGGTTTGTTTCCTGCCACGGCTCCGTGTTTGATGTGGCTCTCGGGAGGTCAGTGAGAACGTTTGCATTCCCATGAGTCACCCTTTGGCTCAAGCAATGCAGAACAGGTGTGTTTTCCCCACAGAGAAGTAAGCAGAGGTGTGGATCATTTATCCTGTTACCTCTGCATGGGGCAGAGAAAATTAAAGCTCTCCAAGTGTTTTAGACTTTTATCTACACGTGAACAGGAGGAGGAACAGGAGCAGGCCTTGATGTCAGAGAATGCCAATGTGTAGGAGCATCTGCGGGCACCTGAGGATTTGTTTTTGCAAGACCTTTTAACTCATGATTGTTTACCTCCTCATCAAATGTCTCACATTTGGTCTGATTTCCCCCTGGCCAACTATGAATCTTCCAGCCTGCACTGCTTGGAATGCAGGAGCTGGAGGTCTCTTGTGTCAATACTGAGCCAGTGGGGCTAGGGGGCGCTCTGCTGCTGGACCACCTGCCAGAGGAGCCGTAAAACTGAGATCCCAATCAGGGGTCGTTGCTGAAGATCCCACACCACTTTTTGCCAGAATTGGGGGGTTACCCCCACTCTCCTGGCTAAATTTCTAGGTAGGAGATGAAGATGAGGTAGAGAACAAGGGAGGGAGGAAACAGGTGGGACCAGAGAACGAGGAACAAAGATGGAGGGAGAGAGACACACAGGGAAGAGGAACAGATAGAATGACCCACAGGGCAGGGGAAAGGGTGATTTGTGATGAAGACAGAATGATAAAATGGAGCAAGAAAACAGAGAAGGGGCAGAGCTGGGGGATCATAGAATATCAGACTTGGAAGGGACCTCAAGAGGTCATCTAGTCCAACCTCCTGCTCATGTCCGCTTGTAGGTGTTCCTTCTTGAGAGAAGGCGGCTTGTGCTGCAGGTAGGGTTGCCAAGCCTCCAGGATTGGCTTGGTGTCTCCATGAATTCAAGATTAATCTTTAATTAAGGATTATGTCATGTTATGAACCCTTCAGGAATACGTCCAACCTAAATTGGCAACCCACGAGGAGGAAGTACCTTTCCCCCTGCCAAGGGTTAGACGCAGAGGCAGTAGGGCCAACACCCCATGTTCAAAAATCATGTCATGTCCCCCCAAATCATGAGGTTAATAAATCAATAAATGATTTGCTCTCTGGTTTTTGAGCCTTTGGAGTTCACATTTTCAAGTATTTACCCACAGCCATAAAATCTAGAGCGACTCACTTGAAAGAAAGGAAGAAGAAAGCTGAGATTCTCCTTCGAAATGCCCAGCTGAGTTTTCGAAAGGAAAGGCTGAACTTGCTCCACTGTGAGCCAACAGGCACCACTTGGAACTCCAGCCATTGATCAGACTACAGCAGGCCCCCCGGCTTTGCCCCCTGCCCCCGAAAGTCAGCGTTAGGGCTGCTGACTTTCTAATCACACAAAACCGAACACCTCTGCCCTAACCCTTCTCCAAGGCCCCTTCCATTGCCACCCCATCACCGAGGCCCCACCCCCACTCACTCCATTCCCCCCGGCCTCTGTCGCTCGCTCTCCCCCACCCTCACTCCACTCCCTCATTTTTACCAGGCTGGGGCAGGTGGTTGGGGTGTGGGAGGGGGTGAGGGCTTCGGCTGAGGGTGTGGGTTCTGGGGTGGGGCCAGGGATGAGAGGTTCGGAGTGTGGGAGGGCTCTGGGCTGAGGCAGGGGGTTGGGGTGTGGGAGGGGACATGGGCTTTGGGGTGGGGGTGCAGGTTCTGGACTGGGGCCAGAAATGAGGGGTTCAGGGTGTGGGAGGTGGATCCAGGCTGGGGCAGGAGGTTGGGGTGTGAGGGTGAGGGCTCCAGCTGGGGGTGTGGGCTCCGGGCTGGTGACGAGGAGTTTGGAGTGCAGGAGGGGGGTCCAAGTTGCAGCAGGGGGGTGCGGCATGTGTTTCAGGAAAGAGTTTGGGTGCGGGATGGGGTTCAGGGCTGGGGCAGGGGGTTGGGGTGCGGGAGGATTTTAGGGCTCCAGTTGGGGGTGTGGGCTCTGGGGTGGGGCTGGGGATGATGGGTGGGGGAAGGGGTTCAGTGCTGGGGCAGGCAGTTGGAATATGGGGGGGAGGTGAGGGCTCCGGCTAGGGGTGCGGGCTCTGGGGTGGGGCTGGGGATGACGGGTGGGGGAAGGGGTTCAGTGCTGGGGCAGGCAGTTGGAATGTGCGGGGGGAGGTGAGGGCTCCGGCTAGGGGTGCGGGCTCTGGGGTGGGGCTGGGGATGAGGGGCTTGGGGTGCAGGGGAGGCTCAGGGCTGGGGTAGGGTCTTGGGGTGTTGGGGGGGTGCAGACTCTGGGAGGGAATCATAGAGTCATAGAATATCAGGGTTGGAAGAGACCTCAGGAGGTATCTAGTCCAACCCCCTGCTCAAACGAGGACCAATCCCCAAGCTTGGGTGCAGGACGGGGTTCAGAGCTGGGTCAGGGGTTGGGGTGCAGGAGGGGTTTTGGAGTGCGGGCTCCGGGTGGTGTTTACCTCAGCCGGTTCCAGGGAAAGGGCGACATGTCCCTTAGCTCCTAGGCGGAGGCACAGTCAGGCAGCTCTGCACGCTGTCGCCACCCTCAGGTGCCACCCCTGCAGCTCCCATTGGCCGCGGCTCCCAGGCAATGGGAGATGCGGAGCCAGCACTCGGGGTGGGGGCTGTGCATGGGGCTGCGGCCGTCCCTCCATCTAGGAGCCGAGGGACATGTCACTGCTTGTGGGGAGACGCGCGGAGCCAGGTAGGGAGCCTGCCAGCCCCACGCCAACCGGACTTTTGACAGCCCAGTCAGCAGTGCTGACCGGAGCCGCCAGGGTCCCTTTTCTAACGGGTGTTCTGGTCGAAAACCGGACACCTGGCAACCCTAGCCAGGATGCTGGCAGCCAGCAGGATTCCTCTACTTTTAAAGGTGCAGTACCCAGAAAAGAGAAGGCCGACATCTCAGTCACATGGCTACACGCGGCCTAGTGCACAGTGAGGAAAGTTGGCCGCACACACTTGGAAATCAGCAGCAGCTTTATTATGCAACAAACAACTCGATGCCATGTTAACTCTGGCCCGTCCTTCTGTGACGCTTGGAAAGGCTCCTATGAGAGGGGGAAAAACACAGTGAAAACAATGATCTTCAGCTACATATTGATCTTCCAAACTCTCTGTTTCTATCCATCCAGCTTGCAGCTAAACACCCTACACTCATATTAAAATGACCATCGTTTCCACCTGAAAGGACCACGTTTCCTGCCCCTCTAGGGTTACAGGGGTGTACCCAGGGCCGGCACAACCCATTAGGCAACCTAGGCGGTTGCCTTGGGCGCTAACATTTGGGGGGCAGCGACCGCGGCGGCCGGATCTTCGGCTGCTCCCGTTGTCGTCGGTATTTCGGGGGCGGGACCTTCTGCCGCCTGTCGGGGGCGGCATTTCGGGGGCGGGACCTTCCGCCACCTAGGGCAGCAAAAACGCTGGCGGCGCTCCTGGGTGTACCTAGAGCTGTAGTGCACGGCCCGTGTCTGTGCTTACCTCGCTAGTCCTGGAACAGCTCCTTGGGAAACAGCACCTCATCCCTTCTGGCCTGGAAGAGGAAGGATTAATCATTCAAACACATAAGAGCCCATGTCACCGTGGGGCTGAAGGGCTCCTGCTACTCAGACTGCATCAATGGGCACAGAGACCGGACATAATCTGATCCGCTGCAAAGGGACCTAAGAGGAGAAAAACGTAGGGGAGGCAGAGCATCAGCGCCACCCTGTGGTGAGTGGCTTACATGACTAGTTTCTGCCTTACTTTTTTGGAAGAACAATACAAAGTCCTAATTAAGGGGGAACTGTTTCCTTGCAGTGAGCCCAGGACGAATTCCCACCAGAGGGGCTGCTGCTGGGCTAGGCTTTTAACTTGGACCCTGCCTTCCTTTGCAATCCCCAAGCCTCTTCAAGCGCAGTCAATTAGGACTCCAGGAACAGAGGTGGTTGCTTTGGGTAGGTCTACACTTGGGGCTATTTCGACCCTGCTAGCACGGGTGTAACAGCAGTGTAGATGGTGAGGCCTGACTAAGGCAAGTAAAGGGACGCTTGAACCCTATGGCTATGCACCCTACATGCCCATGCAGGGCCTCCCGTGTCTACGCTGCTATATTTAGTAGGGTAGAGTCCTGCCCCTTCCCTGCTGCCAGAGCCTTTCCCCATGGCAGTGAGATTCCAGTGGGGAAAGGCTCTGGTCGGGGGAGGCAGTGCGGAATGGCACCGGCAGCTCCCCAAGCTGAGCCTGGCTGCCCTCCCTACCACAGCCTTTCACGTGGAGCTACACGCACCCTACGTGCTGACGTAAGTGTAGACAAGGCCTTTGTGTAATAAAGGACAGTGCAGGATGGAAGAGGGACAGGGTCAGGATTTAAGGATCATGGAAGCTTTTTTTTTTGTTAGCTGCTGTATGGAGATGGCTGCTGTGTTCGTAAAGGGACCCCTGGACCACAGAAATAGCTCAGGGTCTGGGACAGGGTGTCACATTTTTCCTTGTCCTTCTGCACCTCAAAACCATTTTTTTTTAAAAGGCTACTAGTCAAATCCTGCAGTTGGGAGCCCAGTGTGCAGTGCACACAGCCCAGCTACACACCAGGGGTTATTGTAATCAGCGACTGCCCCAAGCCACATCATTCAGCTCTGGCTCCAGATCCAGATCTCAGCGTCCCCAAGTCCACCGGTGCTGGGTTTGAGGTTTCCAGTCTGAGCCCATCTCTCACTGCCATGATCATTTCAAAGCCTCGGCCAACACCCTCCAGTGTCCTGAGTCACTGATGCTGCAGGGCTAGAGATCCTCAGCTGGTGGGAATTTGCAGAGCTCCATTGCCGTCCATAGCGCTAAGCCAATTAGCACCATCCGAGGAGCTGGTTCTTGGCGTCTGGTACTGACTAGTGAAGGACTAGCTATAGGCATTAGCAGACTGAATCAAAACTTGAGTTCCATCCAGTCCAGGACCCCTTCTCTGACAGCAGCCAGCACCCGGTGGTTCAGAGGAAGCTGTCAGAATCTCACAGTAGCAGCTGTGGAAGAATCTGTCTCCCAGATCGGCTTTCTACAGATCTCTAATAGGCCTTTGTCCTTATTCTCCCCCAAAGCGGAGTGACGTTAGCGCAGGAAGGAACAAAGGTACCTGTTCTAAATAGAGTTCAGCCTGAGAATTAGTCTGAATCCAATATGCCGACAGGCTGAAAAACATGAAGGGCCCAGCCGGCTCTGTAGTGCTCTGCGCTTTCCCAGCCAGCCAGGTCCTTCCTCAAGCCGTTGTTCAGAAAATAGGGGTCTCCTCAGAATCGCCCTGGGCTCATGTGCGCATGGTGGCTGGGGTGGGAGACTCAGTGGGGACAAGAGCCAGAGTCAGTCCAGAGCGACTGTAGGAGAACTACGCTGCGAGCTGGACTGTCCCCGTCCCAGGCAAACCAACAGGCTGCTTTCATGGTTAACGTGGTCTTGCCTCCAGCTTTCCTGTCTTAGTTTTAAGCAATTTTCCCGGCCTCCTGAGAATGTGAATAACTCCCGTAGGCTCGCTGATCACCGGGACCACACTCGCCCGGAACCTACCCCTTGCCATCAGCTCCCTCACTCCGTGCCCATAACTCTCCTCCCACAGTCCAGGGACCAGTTATTTTGCCCTTTGCTGTATTTTGTCTAGAGTCTCCTCTGTAAATGTGTGTGTGTGGGGGAGGGTGGGGGAGGGGTGAGAATTGCCATATGAAAGGTGGCGAGGAGAGAGCTTGTCTTTAGCTCTACAGAGCTTTGATCTCCTTGCTGTGATTCACACCCTTACTGCTGCATAATAGAGGTGAAGGAGGCATGGCCCAGTCTAGTGGCACTAGCCCATTTCAGCCATGAGGACAGAGGTTGCTGTGCTCTGGGTTTATCCTGCCAGCCTGGGGCTGGCCAATCACTGTATTGTTATGTAATAAGGGTCCCCTGTGGAACGCATAATGAGCTAGCCAGGGTCAAAGGTTACTTGGTCCGTCCTCAGCCATGAATTTTAGCAGGTGGATGCTGCTCCTCCCTCTTTTCTCCTCTTTGTGGACTTTGGCGGTGCCCAGCAGTTCGTGTGTTGGGGGATCAACAAGGAAAAAAGAAGTTTAGCAACAGCAGAGAAAGGGGAGCCCTGGATTAGCTTTATTCCAGCTCAATCATCACACTATTAATGACGGAAATGGTCTCTGCTCTGTCCTTTGTAGGGCTCAAAGAACACATTCCCTTCTCCCTGGGCCTGGGCCAAAGCCCATTAAAGACAACAGAGAGACTGACTTCCGTGAGCTTTGTTTGGATCAGGCCACCTTGAACAAAGAGGGGTTGGACTCATTCCTGCGTCTCTAGGCTTAGCCTATAACCATCTCACTGTCCACTATTTTCTTTGACTGACGGGCTGGTCTGACCCTCACTCAGATCCCGGAGTAAGGAACTGGATCTGGGGAGTTTGTATCCAATATCCCCCACCTCCTCCCTCTTTGCATCTGAGGGTCTCTCTGATGAGTCCTTGCTGAGGACTGTCAAGTCATATTGCCCAGGCCTGATCTTCTTTGACTAAACACCAGGAAATATGGGCTTCCAGGGCTCCATCTGTGTCTTTGCATTAACCAGGTGTATCTTCCTGCCTCATTTAACTACCAGGCTCCTCTGATCAGCGAAGCAGCAGAAAAGCTTCCTGACTCAGGACACAGAGTAACTCTGCTGCTCAGTGCAGCATCTGCCAACCTGCCAGCCTTGAGGCCCAGCCTGTGATATGGTTCTGCAGATCCTAGACTCAGTGCAGATCCTGGCAGCTGCGTGGGAATGTGCCTGAAAGCCGCTTTTATGCGCCACCCCCACCAACTTGGAGGCCATCTGGCCACTGGGCCAGCCCCCAGCATAAAGCAGAGAAGCCTCGGGGATGCCGCAGCCATGTCCCCTCTCCCTTGGAAACACCTCCCTCTCCTGAGGCTGGGAGGAGGGTGGTGTTGGAGCCATTACAACAGGCCGATGGCGCCCATTACAGAAGAGGATCATCAAACAGTGGATGACCAAAGCATACAGTACAAATTAGACCCCATTGGTGCCATGACAGGGCCTCTGCGTCCCCATTGCCATCTCCTTGACCCACACCCTGGGACCTCTGCTTCCTCACTACACTAACCTAAGGATATTACTTACTTTCACGTACCAAGTCCAGGCCTTCTGATCTGGGTCTGTCTGCCGGCGTGCTGGACAGTGCGCCCTAGGGAATCAACACAACGGCTCTCCTGTCAATGCTTACATTCTCCAGGGCGAACTTTCAGAGGTTCAGCCTCTCAACAAAGAGAGCAGTTTTCAAGACGTCTCACGGGAAATCAAACGCAGTCACAATCGGGGAAATTACCGAGGGACTGATGGCCGAATGCTACGCTATTTTCACTGTTCCAGGGGGATTTCCTCAAAATTATCTGGATGATTATGGTTTCAACACAATCCCTGCCTTTTACATAAACCCCAGGCCACCCCAATTACAGATCAAGAAATGAGGATGCAAGGTGCCCCAGACATACATATGGGGCACTGCCAGTTGTGAGAATATGGGACTGAGCAACGCTCTGCAATCTCAGTTCAACAAGTCAACAAAACTTACCTCAGCAAAGAAGGCAACTGAGGTGAGCGTGTGCTTCTTCCTGCTCCACTTGGGCCTTGGGCCTGAAATCCTTCCCTCTCTCATGTAGGGCTCTGGAACATAAATACCATGAGTAACAGGGACAGCAAGCTCTACAGAGCAAATCCGTATGGCAGATGGTAGAAAGAATAGCTTATACTATCTATATATCTATCTATCTATCATTACACGTTAATTCACTTACAGCATCTAGGCCTCCCCATTGTAGCTGAATGGCTCACAGTCAGAAGCTGGGATGTATCTGTTGAGGGGCTGGATTGTAGGATGAGAGTCCATGCATAGGCTCAGGCCAATATCTTCCTATGTCACTGTCCAAAGTCTGGCACTAACATTCATATTCAGGCATCTAAACGAGTGGATTGATTTTCAGAGGAGCTGAACAGCCACGGCTTCGGCAGATTCGAGTGAGGAGTTCTTGGTATTCAGCATTTGAGAAAGGTCAGGCCATTTATTTAGGTGCCTGAGTGCGGCATTGCAGCCTCTGTCATGGGTCGTTTACAATGAAGACGGAATCAACATCATCTCGGCACGACAACCAAGTTCAGGATCTAATCGAGCTGTATCCTCTGTACTGCTGTACGGCTGCGAAACATTGGGACTGCGCCACTCAGAGTGGGCAAAGCTGGAGGCTTTCCACATAAAATGCCAACGTTGTATATTGGGCATAGAGTGGAACGACTTCATTTGTAAAGCAGATGTTTATGGTCGCTCCGGTCTACAGACTACTGGGGCCATTGTCCGCAGATGGCATCTTATGCTTTTCAGACATGTGGAGAGTTTGCCACACGACCAGGCTTGCACAACATACGGCCCGTGGGCCGCATGCGGCCCGTGGGGGCTCACTGTGCGGCCCGTGGGGGGATTCTAAACCCCACACACACAAAGTCCCGAGGCTGGCGTGGCGGCGCTCCTGGGGCAGCTCCTGGTGGCATGCCTACCCGCCGACAGGAGCCAGCAAGGCAGGACACGGGGATGGAGCCCTCGCATGCCGCCGCGCCTCCACGCCCCCCCGCCCCGGCCCCAAGTGGGACACGGAGCCCGCGCGTGCCGCTGCCCCTCCCCACTGCCCCAAGCGGGATACGGGCACGGAGCCCTCGCCCCCCACCCCGCCAGCGGGACACAGGGCTCAGCCACTGCCCCCGTCCTGAGCGATTTTTGGCCCACCCTCCCAGTCCCCGGGACTCGTGCCCCGTCCAACCCCCCGCGTTCCTTGATGCCCCCCCGGGACCCCTCCCCATCCACCCCCTTCCCTGTCCCCTGACTGCCCTCCGCCACCCCATCCAACTCCTCTCCTGATTCCCCATCCAACCACCCCTTCTCCCTGTCCCCTGACCACCCTTGGAACCCCTGCCCCTGACTGCCTCCCACCGCCCCATCCAACCCCTGCTCTTTCCTGACTGCCCCCCGGGACCCTTGCCCCCATTCAATCCCCCTGTTCCCTGCCATCTGACCGCCCCGACCCCTATCCAGCCCCCCACCACCCTCCTGAACTCCCCTGCCCTCTATCCAGCAGCCCGTCCCTGCTCCCTTACCGTGCTGCCTGGAGGTGGCTGGCGGCGCTACAGCCGCGCTGCTCGGCTGGAGCTGGGCCACGCTGCCACCGCGCAGTGCCTGGAGCACCAGGTCAGTCTGAGCTTGCAGCCCCCCCGCTTCCCGCCAATCAGCTGTTCGTGCAGGAAGCCTGGGAGGGCTGAGAAGCAAGCGGCACCTTCGCGCTCAGGCCCAGGGAGGCGGTGCGGAGGTGAGCTGGGGCGGGGAGCGGTACCCCTGCGCGCCCCTCCCCCCGGGTTACCTGCTGTGGCGCGGACGGCTCCCCCCACCCCAGCTCACCTCCGCTCCGTCTCCGCCTCCCTGGGCTTGAGCGCGAAGCCGCTGCTTGCTTCTCTGCCCTCCCAGGCTTCCCGCGCGAACAGCTGATTCGCGGGAAGCGGGGGGGGAGGGGGAGAAGCGGGGAGGAGTGTTCAGAGGCGGAGGCGGAGCGGAGGTGAGCTGGAGTTGGGGAGCAGGGCGGAGAGCTGGAGCACCCCTGGGGTCGGCTCTTAAGGCGCCACTTTTGGATAATGTGCTCAGGGGGAGCAGCCGCTCCCTCTGCTCCCCCCCCCAGCTACAGTCCTGGTCACTTCAACTTACCGGTTGTTAAATTTAGAAGCCCTTTTAGAATCGGTCCCGCGCAGGACAACTGGTTCTAAAAGGGCTTCTAAATTTAACAAACGGTTCCCGCAAACCGGCTCCCACTCACCACTGGAGACTCCCCTTGCCGCTCTCACCCTAGGAGCCAGAGATCTCCCAGCAGGGCTGGTGAGTGCGGCCGGGGAAGGGGGAAGGGTGTGGTGGAGTGAGTGTCTGGGAGGTGTGCGGGGGGTGCTGGGCTGTGAGGGTGTGGAGGGCGCTGGGCAGTGGGGGAGGTTTGTGTGTTTTGGGGTGCTAGGCAGTGGGGGCCTGTTGGGGGGTGCTGGGCAGTGAGAGAGATCTCATAGACTCATGGACTATGAGGTCAGAAGGGACCATTATGATCATCTAGTCTGACCTCCCGCATGATGCGGGCCACAAAACCTGACCCACCCACTCCTGGAAGAATTCTCTCCCTTGACTTAGCTGTTGAACTCCCCAAATCATTATTTAAAGACTTCAAGTCGCTGAGAATCCTCCAGCAAGCGACCCCTGCCCCATGTTGCGGAGGAAGGCGAAAAACCTCCAGGGCCTCTGCCAATCTACCCTGGAGGAAAATTCCTTCCCTACCCCAAATATGGCGATCAGCTGAACCCCGAGCATGCGGGCAAGATTCTCTAGCCAGACCGCCTGGAAAAGTTCTCTGTAGTAACTTTTAATATCCCATCATTGACCATTGTTATTGACCTATTGACTAAAATCACTGTATCCCATCAAACCATCCCCTCCATAAACTTATCAAGCTTAATCTTAAAGCCAGAGAGGTCTTTCACCCCCTCTGTTTCCCTTGGAAGGCTGTTCCAAAACTTCACCCCTTTGATGGTTAGAAACCTTCGTCCAATTTCAAGTCTAAACTTCCCGACGGCCAGTTTATATCCATTCGTTCTAGTGTCCACTTTAGTACTGAGCTGAAATAATTCCTCTCCCTCCCTGGTATTTATCCCTCTGATATATTTAAAGAGAGCAACCATATCCCCCCTCAGCCTTCTTTTGGTTAAGGTAAACAAACCGAGCTCCTCGAGTCTCCTTTCATACGGCAGATTTTCCATTCCTCGGATCATCCTAGTGGCCCTTCTCTGTACCCGTTCCAGTTTGATTTCATCCTTTTTAAACATGGGAGACCAGAACTGCACACAGTACTCCAAATGAGGTCTCACCAGTGCCTTGTATAACGGAACCAGCACCTCCTTATCTCTACAAGAAATACCTCGCCTAATGCATCCCAAGACCGCATTAGCTTTTTTCATGGCCATGTCACATTGCCGACTCATAGTCATCTTGCGATCAACCAGGACTCCGAGGTCCTTCTTCTCTTCCGTTACATCCAACTGAGGCGTCCCCAGCTTATAACTATAATTCTTGTTAGTTATCCCTAAATGCATAACCTTACACTTCTGACTATTAAATTTCATCTTATTACTATTACTCCAGTTTACAAGGTCATCCAAATCTCCCTGCAGGATATCCCGATCCTTCTCCGAATTGGCAATACCTCCCAACTTTGTGTCATCTGCAAACTTTATCAGCCCACTCCTACATTTGGTTCCGAGGTCAGTAATGAATAGATTAAATAAAATCGGACCCAAAACCGAACCTTGAGGAACTCCACTGGTAACTTCCCTCCAACCTGACAGTTCACCTTTTAGTACGACCCGCTGCAGTCTCCCCTTTAACAAGTTCCTTATCCACCTCTGGATTTTCATATCGATCCCCATCTTTTCCAATTTAACCAATAATTCCTCATGCGGTACCGTATCAAACGCTTTACTGAAATCGAGGTATATTAGATCCACCGCATTTCCTTTATCTAAAAAATCTGTTACTTTCTCAAAGAAGGAGATCAGGTTGGTTTGTCACGATCTACCTTTCGTAAAACCGTGTTGTAATTTGTCCCAATTGGCATTGACCTCAAGGTCCTTAACTACTTTCTCCTTCAAAATTTTTTCCAAGACCTTGCATATTACAGATGTTAGACTAACAGGCCTGTAGTTACCTGGGTCACTTTTTTTCCCCTTCTTGAAAATAGGAACCACATTAGCTATTCTCCAGTCAAACGGTACCACCCCCGAGTTTATGGATTCATTAAAAATTATCGCTAACGGGCTTGCAATTTCCCGCGCCAGTTCTTTTAATATTCTCGGATGAAGATCATCCGGTCCGCCCGATTTAGTCCCGTTAAGCTGTTCAAGTTTGGCTTCTACCTCGGATACGGTAATGTCAATCCCCACTCCTTTATTCCCATCTGTCTCGCTTCTACTATTCCTCAGCCTTTTATTAGCCTCATTAAATACCGATGCAAAATATTCATTTAGATATTGTGCCATGCCTAGTTTATCCTTAATCTCCACTCCATCTACAGTCTTAAGCGGTCCCACTTCTTCTTTCTTTGTTTTCTTCCTATTTATATGGCTATAAAATCTCTTACTATTGGTTTTAATTCCCCTCACAAGGTCCAACTCTACTCGGCTTTTGGCTTTTCTCACTCCATCTCTACATGCTCTGACCTCAATAAGGTAGGTTTCTTTGCTGATCCCCCCCTCTTCCACTCCCTGTACGCTTCCTGTTTTTTCTTAATGACCCCTCTGAGATGCTTGCTCATCCAGCTCGGTCTAAATCTCCTGCCTACAAACCGTTTTCCCTTTCTTGGGATACACGCCTCTGACAGCTCCTGCAACTTCAACTTGAAATAATCCCAGGCGCCTTCCGCCTTTAGATCCCTAAATATGTTAGTCCAATCCACTTCCCTAACCAGTCTCCTTAATTTATTAAAATTAGCCCTTTGGAAATCGTAAACCTTAGTCTCTGATTTAATTCTGTTAATCTTTCCATTTAGTTTAAATGGAATTAGCTCAAGATCACTTGAGCCAAGCTTGTCCCCTACAACCATTTCCTCAACGAGGTCCTCACTACTCACCAGCACCAAATCTAAAATGGCAGCCCCCCTCGTCGGTTCAGCAACTGCTTGATGAAGGAATTCATCAGCTATTACGTCTAGGAAAATCTGAGCCCTATTATTGTTACTAGCATTTGTTCCCCAATCTATATCTGGGAAGTTAAAGTCTCCCATGATTACACAGTTCCTATTAGTATTTACTTCCCTAAAAACGTTAATGAGTTCTCTGTCCATATCCAGGCTAGATCCCGGCGGTCTATAGCACACCCCAAGCACTATCCCAGGGGAGGCTCTAGTAGTTCTTTTACTCAATGTGAGTAATGCCCAGACAGACTCCGTCTTATCCATTCCATCACTTATTATTTCTTTACAGTTTACCTCATTATTGACATACAATGCTACTCCCCCACCTTTACCTTTGATCCGGTCTTTCCTAAACAGCACATACACTTCCATACCTGTACTCCAGTCATGACTACTGTTCCACCACGTTTCAGTTATTCGTACGATATCCGGTTTCATTTCTCGGACCAGGAGCTCCAATTCCTCCATTTTGTTACCTAGGCTTCTCGCATTGGTGTATAAACATCTTAATTTATGCCTTTTGGCCTCTCTCACATTCATTCTCCCATTTGATATGGACACCGTACTGCTAGTATGACCCATTAGTCTGGTATCCACCCCCCCCTCCTCCTTATGTCCAATCTCTTCCCCCTGGCTGTATCTGTTCTTATCTCATTGACCTCCCTCTCAATGTTATAATCTGGTGTGGAGATTAACTGGACATCTCCCAACCGTCTCCCCCAAATTCCTAGTTTAAAGCTCTTTTGATGAGATGAGCCAGCCTCCCTCCCAGAAGTCTATTTCCTTCCCTACTCAGGTGAAGTCCGTCCCGTGAGAACAGTTTTCTGTCCCCGAAAGCCTCCCAGTGACCATACATCCCAAAGCCCTCTTTATAGCACCACTCCCTTAGCCAACTATTTATCATCACAATCCTTTCACCCCTTTACTGCCCTTCTCTAGGAACAGGCAGAATCCCACTGAAGATGATCTGAGCCTCGAATTCCTTAAGCGTCTTCCCCAGCCTGGCATAATCTCCCTTGATTCTCTCTAGCGAGAACCTAGCCGTGTAATTTGTTCCTATGTGAAGGATGATCAAGGGGTTCTTACCTGCTCCTTTTAGGATCCTTTTCAGCTGCAAGTCCACATCCCGTATGTTAGCGCCCGGGAGACTGCACACCCTTCTGTTCTCTGGGTCCGCCCTGGTTACAGGCCTGTCCAACCTCCTCAGTAAGGAGTCCCCAATCACGTACACCTGCCTTTGCCTGGTGGCAGTGCGATCTACTAATCTATCCCCTGTTCCCTCTAGTTGCAACCCCTGTCCATTCCTATTTTCCCTTATAGTCCCCCTTATGTCATCCTGTATCCTCCCAGGGCACAGAATTGGTGCTGTCTCCATCAACTCCTCCCCTCTTTCTATGGGACTAGCTGCTCGTTTCTTTTTCCTCACCCTGCCCCCTTCAGTTACCACCTGCTGCACCCCTTCCTCGTTCTCCAAACACCCAAACCTGTTCCTGAGCTCTATTTCTCCTTCACTGGCCCTCCTTTTCCTTTGCCTGCTTCTCACAGTCGCATGCTTCCACTGCCCTTGTTCTCCCCCCGGCATTCCCCCCTCACAAGTCTTAGCCCCTGCTACCACCTGTACCCCTGAGCATTCCCCTTCAGCCCCCACTTGCCTTTGCTCCATCAGGTGCTCGAACCCCCTTCTAAACTCTATCAGGGTATCTACCTGCATCTCCAAGCCTCAGATCTTTTCTTCCAGCAGTTCTATTAGGCGGCATTTCATGCACACATACCTCTGTTCAGGTACCGCTGCTAGGACCATGTACATACCGCAGCTGCCGCATGCAATCATCTGCATTGTGTCACCTGCGGCTTGGCTCATGGCTGCTGTTGCCTGGGCCCGCCTGCTCAGCTGTGCCCTCTGCACCTGGGGAAACACAGCAGACAGGGCACCATGCCCTCCTGCCTCCCCTTCCACCTCCTCCAATGGAACTCCCACTCAAACTCCCCTGTTAGCAGCCCTGTTCGCTGCTCGCAGCTGTTGCCGCTGCCTGGCTGGGTGGCTGCTTTTATAGGCCCTCTCCTCAGCCAAGCTGCGCCCCCTAATCAGGTCTCAGCTGCCCGCCCAGCACGCTGCCCCTACAGGCCTCTATACATACAAGCAATACAAAGACAGACGCAAATACAGGTACCTTCTCCTCCAATGGAACTCCCACTCAAGGATCTGTGTGTGTCAGGGCACTGGGGATCTGTGTGGGGCATTGTTTAGTTGTGGTGGTGGGGCTGTGGGGAAGGGCCCTGGGAGGGAGGGAGGAGAAATCTGTGTGTATTGGGAAACTAGCAAGTGGGGGGTTCTATGTGGGGTGCTGATGTGTATTAAGAGTTACCAGCTGGATTGAGGACTGATAGATTTGGACAGAGTTTATATTGAATGGGAAAATGAAAAAGATCGCAGGGAAAAACAGTCAGGTTAGTTTAGCAGTCTTTGACATTTCGACCAATAAAGAAATTAAAATGCATTTGTAATTACATATCTTATTCTTGGCTGATAATCATTTATTGATATTTTTTAGGAAAATTTTCCATTTAAAACACAAACTTTTGTTTTTCTTTTTTTACTTATGATGTCTCTATCTGAAAACCCATATAAATTGACACAAATTGCAAATTAAAACTTTTTAAATGTATAAGCGTTTTACTCACTTGGGCGCATTTGCCTCATGGCACACAAATTTGAACTCTGCTTCAAAAATTTGCACAGAAGAAATTTTTCTTTTACTTTAATTATACTATCTTAGGAGCCCGCTATAACATACAAAGTCATATAAAAGTTATACCAAAATGCATTAAAGATAATCTAGGCATGGCGCAATATCTCAATGATTATTTTGCATCGGTGTTTAATGAGGCCAATGAAGGTATTAGGGATACTAGCACCGTTACAGAGGGGCATACAGGATGGGGGATTACCACATCTGAGGTAGAAGCAAAACTAGAACGCCTTAATGGGACTAAGTCGGGGGGACCGGACGATCTTCATCCGAGAATATTGAAGGAATTGGCGCGGGAAATAGCGGGCCCGTTAGCGATTATATTTAATGAATCTGTAAACTCGGGGGGGGGGGGGGGGGTCCTGTTAGACTGGAGAATAGCCAATGTGGTTCCTATTTTAAAAAAGATGAACTCAAACTGGAACGGGTGCAGAGAAGGGCGACTAAAATGATCAGAGGAATGGAAAACCTGTCGTATGAAAAGAGATTAGAGGAGCTTGGGTTATTTAGTCTGACAAAGAGAAGGCTGAGGGGGGATATGATTGCTATCTTCAAATATATCAGAGGGGTTAATACAAGGGAGGGAGAGGAATTATTCCAGCTTAGTACTAATGTGGACACGAGAACGAATGGATATAAACTGGCCGGGGGGAAGTTCAGGCTTGAAATTAGACGAAGGTTTCTGACCGTCAGAGGGGTGAAATATTGGAATGGCCTTCCGAGGGAAACGGTGGGGGCGAGGGACCTGTCTGGTTTTAAGATTAAGTTGGATAAGTTTATGGAGGGAATGGTTTAATGGTAAAACATAGTAGCCAAGGAAAACTAAGCAATGGTACGTAAATAGCATAACGGCCAACAAGGGTCAGGCTAGAGACTCTTGCCTATATGCTCGGGGTATTACTGATTGCCATATTTGGGATCGGGAAGGAATTTTCCTCCAGAGTAGATTGGCTGAGCCTCTGGAGGTTTTTCGCCTTCCTCCGCAGCATGGGGCAGGGATCACTAGCAGGAAGGTCTCAGCCGATTGAAGTCACCAAAACACAGGATTGGGGACTTCAACGGCAGAGTCCAGGGAAGGGTCTTGCGGCCTGCAGCATGCAGGGGGTCAGACTAGATGATCATAATGGTCCCTTCTGACCTTGAAGTCTATGAATCTATGAATCTATAATGCAGAGATTTATCTACAACTGCATTGATTGACTGCTGTGTGCAGTAATATAGTGACCCCTGGACCTACAGGCTTCCACACACCATCAGTGCCTTGAAAATTTGCTGTTCTCTACTAAGGTTTTTCACTAAACTGGCTGCTTTAATTATTTTTTCATTTGGGCTCAATTTGGCGAGATTGGGATGCTTAGTTTCAAAGTGCCACGAAGGTTGTATTCTTTCGGAACGGCTAACGTTTCGCGACACACGAGGCACAGTATTTTGTCTTTGGAAATAGTACATAAGTATTTATTCGTCCATTCAGTGTTGAAAACTCTGTGCTCTGATTCTATTTTTCTCTTTTTCTTTTCACTCATGGTATCCATTATGAAGCTCAAGATTTTGTTGAATAAATTCACACACAAGGGAAACACTCACAGTCACACACAAAGAGAAGAGATATCTCACAGCGCATGGCACACTAGCAAGGCACTGATGGCTCCTAAGGCTCCTAAGATAGTATAATTAAGGTAAAAGAAAAAATTTTTAAATGGAAAATTTTCCTAAAAAATATCAATAAATGATTATCAGCCAAGAATAAGATATGTAATTACAAATGCATTTTAATTTCTTTATTGGTCGAAATGTCAAAGACTGCTAAACTAACCTGACTGTTTTTCCTTGCGATCTTTTTCATTTGCCCATTCAATATAAACTCTGTCCAAATCTATCAGTCCTCAATCCAGCTGGTAACTCTTAATACACATCAGCATCCCACATCACATCAGCACATCTTAATACACATCAGCACCCCACTCGCTAGTTTCCCAATACACACGGATTTCTCCTCCCTCCCTCCCAGGGCCCTTCCCCACAGCCCCACCACCACAACTAAACAATGCCCCACACAGACCCCCAGTGCCCTGACACACACAGATCTCCCTCACTGCCCAGCACCCCCCAACAGGCCCCCACTGCCTAGCACCCCAAAACACACAAACCTCCCTCACTGCCCAGCGCCCTCCACACCCTCACAGCCCAGCACCCCCCGCACACCTCCCAGACACTCACTCCACCACACCCTTCCCCCTTCCCCGGCCGCACTCACCAGCCCTGCCCGGAGTTCTCTGACTCCTAGGGTGAGAGCGGCAAGGGAAGTCTCCAGTGGTGAGCGGGAGCCGGTTCGCAGGAACCGGTTGTTAAATTTAGAAGCCCTTTTAGAACCAGTTGTCCTGCGCGGGACCGGTTCTAAAAGGGCTTCTA
The DNA here is from genome assembly GCF_011386835.1 of Chrysemys picta bellii. Lineage (NCBI taxonomy): Eukaryota > Metazoa > Chordata > Testudines > Emydidae > Chrysemys > Chrysemys picta. The sequence goes on from NC_088803.1 coordinate 14,279,002, forward strand.
AATTTAACAACCGGTAAGTTGAAGTGACCAGGACCGTAGCTGGGCGGGAGCAGAGGAAGCGGCTGCTCCCCCTGAGCACATTATCCAAAAGTGGCGCCTTAGGAGCCGACCCCATGGGTGCTCCAGCTCTCCGCCCCGCTCCCCGACCCCAGCTCACCTCCGCTCCGCCTCCGCCTCTGAATACTCCGCCCCGCTTCTCCCCCTCCCCCCCCCGCTTCCCGCGAATCAGCTGTTCGCGCGGGAAGCCTGGGAGGGCAGAGAAGCAAGCAGCGGCTTCGCGCTCAAGCCCAGGGAGGCGGAGACGGAGTGGAGGTGAGCTGGGGTGGGGGGAGCCGTCCGCGCCACAGCAGGTAACCCGGGGGGAGGGGCGCGCAGGGGTACCGCTCCCCGCCCCAGCTCACCTCCGCTCCGCCTCCCTGGGCCTGAACGTGAAGGTGCCGCTTGCTTCTCAGCCCTCCCAGGCTTCCTGCGCGAACAGCTGATTGGTGGGAAGCGGGGGGGCTGCAAGCTCAGACTGACCCGGTGCTCCAGGCACTGCGCGGTGGCAGCGTGGCCCGGCTCCAGCCGAGCGGCGTGGCTGTAGCGCCGCCAGCCACCTCCAGGCAGCACGGTAAGGGAGCAGGGACGGGGTGCTGGATAGAGGGCAGGGGAGTTCAGGGGGGTGGTGGGGGGCTGGATAGGGGTCGGGGCAGTCCGATGGCAGGGAACATGGGGATTGAATGGGGGCAAGGGTCCCGGGGGGCAGTCAGGAAGGAGCAGGGGTTGGATGGGGCGGTGGGAGGCAGTCAGGGGCAGGGGTTCCAAGGGTGGTCAGGGGACAGGGAGAAGGGGTGGTTGGATGGGGAATCAGGAGAGGAGTTGGATGGGGCGGCGGAGGGCAGTCACGGGACAGGGAAGGGGGTGGATGGGGAGGGGTCCTGGGGGGGGCATCAAGGAACGCGGGGGGTTGCATGGGGCAGGAGTCCTGGGGGGGATGGGCCAAAAAGCGCTCAGGACAGGGGCGGTGGCAGAGCCCTGTGTCCTGCTGGCGGGGGGGCGAGGGCTCTGTGCCTGTGTCCCGCTTGGGGCACTGGGGAGGGGCAGCGGCGCGGGCGGGCTCCGTGTTCCGCTTGGGACCGGGGGGGGGAGATGGAGGCGCGGCGGCGCGTGAGGGCTCCATCCCCGTGTCCCGCTTGGGGCGGGGGCGGGTGGAGGTGCGGTGGCGCGTAAGGGCTCCATCCCCGTGTCCCGCTTGGGGTGGGGAGGGGGGTTTGAAGGTGTGGCGGCGCGCGAGGGCTCCATCCCTGTGTCCCGCTTGGAGCGGGGGCGGGTGGAGGTGCGGTGGCGCATGAGGGCTCCATCCCCGTGTCCCGCTTGGGGCGGGGAGGGGGGTTTGAAGGTGTGGCGGCGCGCGAGGGCTCCATCCCTGTGTCCCGCTTGGGGCGGGGGGGGGTGGAGGTGCGGTGGCGCGTGAGGGCTCCATCCCCGTGTCCCGCTTGGGGCAGTGTGGGGGGTTTTGAAGGCGTGGTGGCGCGCGAGGGCTCCATCCCCTTGTCCCTCTTGGGGCGGGGAGGGGATGGAGGCGCGGCGGTGCGCGAGGGCTCCATCCCTGTGTCCCGCTTGGGGCGGGGGGGGGGTGGAGGCGCAGCGGCGCGTGAGGGCTCCATCCCCGTGTCCCGCTTGGGGCGGGGGCGGGTGGAGGGGCGGCGGCGCGCGAGGGCTCCATCCCCGTGTCTCGCTTGGGGCCGGGGTAGGTGGAGGCGCGGCGGCACGCGAGGGCTCCATCCCCGTGTCCCGCTTGGGGCGGGGGCAGGTGGAGGCGCGGCGGTGCGCGAGGGCTCCGTCCCCATGTCCCGCTTGGGGAAGGTGGGCCGGTGGCGTTCGAGGGCGCAAAAATATCCTTGCGCCGGCGCCGGCATTGGGTCGCGGGGGGGCGCCTGAAAGCCCCGCCACCGCAGCTCTGATTGGGCTGGACTCAGACGCCCGCATTGCTGGCTCCTGTCGACGGGCAGGCACGCCACCGCGGGCTGTATGTTGTGCAGGCCTGCTATATGGCATGAACCTGTTAGTCCCTCGTAGATTAGTCCACACTGCATCTACTTCTGCTGTCAAACCTTCTCATGGCTCCGTAGCATGAGAGGGCTAATGCACAGATTCCATCTCTTCCTACAAGGTCACAAAGAATGTATCAGAGATCGGAGGCTAATCAGTAGAAAGGGAAAAGGTCAATAATGCCGTGGCTGATGTAATGAACAAGCTGTCTTGCAACTCATCCTGTTGTGGAAGGAAGACAGAGACATGAGAGAAATGAGGTTGCAAGGTGCCCCAGACATATATATGGGGCACTGCTAGTTGTGAGAATATGGGACTGAGCAACGCTTTGCAATCTCAGTTCAACAAGTCAACAAAACTTACCTTAGCAAAGAAGGCAACTGAGGTGAGCGTGTGCTTCTTCCTGCCCCACTTGGGCCTTGGGCCTGAAATCCTTCTCTCTCTCATGTGGGCCTCTGGAACATAAATACCCATGAGTAACAGGGACAGCAAGCTCTACAGAGCAAATCCCTACGGCAGATGGTAGAAAGAATAGCTTATACTAATCTATCTATCTGTCTATCTATCGTTACATGTTAATTCACTTACAGCATCTAGGCCTCCCCATTGTAACTGAATGGCTCACAGTCAGAAGCTGGGATGTATCTGTTGAGGGGCTGGATTGTAGGATGAGAGTCCATGCATAGGCTCAGGCCAATGTCTTCCTATGTCACTGTCCAAAGTCTGGCACTAACATTCATATTCAGGCATCTAAACGAGTGGATTGATTTTCAGAGGAGCTGAACAGCCACGGCTTCGGCAGATTCGAGTGAGGAGTTCTTGGTATTCAGCATTTGAGAAAGGTCAGGCCATTTATTTAGGTGCCTGAGTGCGGCATTGCAGCCTCTGTCATGGGTCGTTTACAATGAAGACGGAATCAACATCATCTCGGCACGACAACCAAGTTCAGGATCTAATCGAGCTGTATCCTCTCTGTACTGCTGTACGGCTGCGAAACATTGGGACTGCGCCACTCAGAGTGGGCAAAGCTGGAGGCTTTCCACATAAAATGCCAACGTTGTATATTGGGCATAGAGTGGAACGACTTCATTTGTAAAGCAGATGTTTATGGTCGCTCCGGTCTACAGACTACTGGGGCCATTGTCCGCAGATGGCATCTTATGTTTTTCGGACATGTCGTGAGTATGCCACAAGAGGTTCCTGCGAACGCCGTTCTTTGAGTGGCTCGTAACATCCGAGAGACAATTCCACCAATCAAGGGATGCAGGCAGCCCAAAGGCAGGCCCCCTATTACATGGGTGCCTCAAGTCTATTCCGACGTTGGGCTCTCGGCCCGTCAAGCACAGGAACGGATCAATGGTGAACAATTGCTACGGCCGACCGTTCGGCTAAGCGTTGAAGAAGAAGTATGGATTTAGGTACTTAACTTTTGACATCCATGTTTGAAAGTGCTGGCCCAAGTGTCTAAAGAAAAGTGAGATTATATAATGTCAATGGATGGAGCAATGAAGGGTTTTATTTAACTGTCCAAGGGGAACTAGAGGCCTGGATCATACGAACAGCCATATTGGATCAGACCAGTGGTCCATCTAGCCCAGCATTCCATCTTCTGACAGTGGCCAGTGCCAGATGCTTCCAAAGGAATGAACAGAACAGGGCAATTTATCAAGTGATCCATCCCCATCATCCAGTCCCAGGTTGAGGGACACTGTGACAGGGAGCTGAGCAGGAGCTGCTGAGCCAGCCCTCGGTCACTCCGGTTCCAATTAAGGGAGATGAATTGGAGCTGATTAGACCACCTGGCCCTAATTGGGGAAGTAGAGACAGCTGCTGCCTAATTAGGCTGGGGCTGTATAAAAGCCTCAGGGGAAGGAAGCCAGGAGAGGAGCAGGAAGAAAGGGAAAAGGCAGAAAGTGGAAGCAGGGAGGTAGCTCTCCTCTCCCTCCTGCCTGTAGGTAAAGGGCTACTTGTATGGTGAAAAGGTGGTGAGAGCACAACGTGTAAATAAACTGCACCAGAGGTTACTGAAGTGACTTTATCAGCCCAACAGGGTTAGGAGCCAACAGGGTCCTGCAGCACCTTGTTACAGACACCCAGAGCATAGGGTTGTGTGCCTGACCATCTTAGCTAATAGATTCATCAGTGGCTATCTTCCATGAATGTATCTAGTGGTTTTTGAACCCAGTTATACCTTTGACCTTCACAACATCCCCTGGCAACAAGTTCCACAGGTTTACTGTGCGTTGTGTGAAGATGTACTGCCTTATGTTTGTTTTAAACTTGCTGCCTATTAATTTCATTTATTCCAAATATTTACTAAATTTCAATTGGTATTCTGTTGCTTAACAGTGCGATTAAAACTGTGATTAATCATGATTAATTATTTTAATCGCAATTAATTTGTTTCAGGTAATCGCGTGACTTAACTGCGATTAATCGACATCCCTAATTTTGGTAATTTATTAAAAAAATGTGTCAGCAAATAATGGAAAATGGTGTGATTATATTGTGTTATTTTGACAAATACAATATGCAGAATTTTACAGAATTTTTAATTTTTTGGTGCAGAATTCCCTCAGTTGTACATGGAAGCTGCGTTACTTTCTACTTATCAACATTGAATTTCATCTGCCATTTTGTTGCCCAGTCATCCAGTTTGGGGAGATCCCTCTGCAACTCTTCACAGACAGCTTTGAACTTAGCTATCATGTAGGATACGTGTCTAGAGAAAGGTCAGTTTATGTAAGATAAGAGGCTTGTGAAGGAGAATTATCCCTATTTGGGCTGGATTGCATAGAACCAGAGAGGATGGAGAGGAGCTGGATAAATACCTGGAGAAGGATGAGGGGACCAAAGCACAAGTTTGCAGATCAGCTAGCGAACATACCATATGGCATGAACCTGTTAGTCCCTCGTAGATTCGTCCACACTGCATCTACTTCTGCTGTCTGCTGGAGCCTTCTTGTGGCTCCATAGCATGAGAGGGCTAATGCACAGATTCCATCTCTTCCTACAAGGTCACAAAGAATGTATCAGAGATCGGAGGCTAATCAGAAGAAAGGGATGTAATGAACCAGCTATCTTGCAACTCGTCCCATTATGGAAGGAAGACAGAGACGTGAGAGCAAAGGCCCTTGGTTTTACACTAACAGTCTTGTCACCTTTTTGTTTAGCTGGAGCCAGTAGCCGTCATTCTGCTGAGTACTGGGGTCACTTAAACTCATCGCCAGTTGCCTACATCTCATGGGGAACAATGCAGGTAATTACCACAGGATCATGCAGGCACTGGCTTCGGGGCTGGAGTGGTGGCTCAGCTGACCTCCTCCAGTCACCAACTTCTCTGTGGGAACTCAGGGCCCTCCTGAGTCCCATCGGTGGTTTTGGGAAGGGTCCGGGCCACTCAAGAGATCTCTGTCAGGAGCATTTTCCCTCTCCTCCTGGCCAGTCAAGCAGCAGAGCAGGTTCCTGAATCTAGCTCCTAGGGTCTGACGTGACTGGTTTCTGCCACCATCCCGAACTTGCTGAATGGCCCGTGAGATACTGACATGGACAGAGAAATCCGGATCTTGCTGCAGGCCACTGAGAGCTGAGACAGAGAGAGGAAGCTCAGGTCAAAACACATATTGTATTAGCATGCCCTAGCACCTGCACCATGGGCCTCTGTATCTTCCACAGGGGCGGCTCTATGTTTTTTGCCATCCCAAGCACGGCAGTCAGGTGGCCTTTGGTGGCATGCCTGCAGGCGGTCCGCTGGTCACGTGGATTCAGCGGCGTTTCTGTTGGTGATCTGCTGGTCCTTCAGTGTACCTGCCGCCGAATTGCCGCCGAAGCTGCGGGACCGGCGGTCCTCCTGCAGGCATGCAGCCGAAGGCTGCCTGACTGCCGCCCTCATGGCAACCGGCACGCCGCCCCCCATGGCTTGCCATCCCAGGTACGCACTTGCTGCGCTGGGGCCTGGAGCCACCCCTGATCTTCCACAGCAACTAACTCCTCCCAGATGCTCTGGACCCACCAGGGCTATCAGTGTCATCGCCATCTGATAACCCCTTAAGTCCTCAGTGACATCTGCCCTTGGCAGCACCATCTTCCACTGCATTCTGGGGCATCCACCTCCTTAGCACCATCTCCCTGACACATGCCAGGGCCTCTCACCCTGCCTGGCATTTACTTTCTCCTTGTAAAACCTTCTGGCACCTGGAGATGGAAGTGACGCCTGACATCAGAGAAAACAAAGCTGGGACTGATGTCCAGGCTCTCTCAACAGCTGCCTCTGGCCACGTCTAAATTGAACTCAATGCAGCAGCATGGCGGGGGAGTTGCACTTTTTCCTAGACTGGTTCACAAGTGGGAGGGATAGCTCAGTGGTTTGAGCATTGGCCTGCTAAACCCAGGGTTGTGAGTTCAATCCTTGAGGGGGCCATTTAGGGAACTGGGGTTTAAAAACCAAACAAACACTATCTGGGGATTGGTCCTGCTTTGAGCAGGGGGTTGGATTAGATGATCTCCTGAAGTCCCTTCCAACCCTGATATTCTACAAGGAGCATGAGCTCTCCTTCCATATGCAAACACAGCCATGTGGCAACTACTTACACTGAAGTATCAGCTCCTTCTCTTGCCTGACCATGGCGGGCTCTGAGCTTCGAACAGTGCAACCTGGAACGTACAATGGAAATGAATCTTGCAGGAGTTTTCACCTCCCCTGGGGCTACCTTTTATAAAATGTCAGTCTTTCCAACAAGCAAAACAGCTTTCAAGTGGTCCCTGGGATAATCAGACAAGTCCACAAGCTCCAAGACAGAGAGGCTCATGTCTTGGAAGATACAGAGAGCCTGATTGCCAATGGCTATGGTATTGCTGCAGTCCCACAGGGATTCCAGTGGGTGGAGCTGGAGGGTAGGGTTGTAATTTGCTCCAGGCCTTTTGATATAATCCCCAGCCCAACTGCCTCAAGGGCAGGAAATCTAGACACTAGGATCCCAGGGGGTTAATTCTTGCTGCTAGTGCCCTCCAAGCAGAACACAGGACAACCTCTCAGATAGAAGTTGCTTAAGAAAAGTAGTGGTTACCGATAAAGATGGCTGCTGCCCGTCGTATTGGAGCCTGGGGGCTTTGGAGGTGATCCAGACATTGGAGCAAGATGTCAGATACGTTCTTGAGCTTCAGCACCTAGGAATAGAAACCAAAGAAGCTTCTTGTTGCTGGGGCCGCAGGGTGAGGAGAAGAGAGATTTCATCTGCTTGGCTTGGAGGGGTGGGAAGAATGCAGCTCCCATCTCCATGTATCCTGGGGGCGACCATCTACATGCCAGGCAGTCATTAAATGACCATTTCAAAGTGTCACCAGACACATTGCTGGTGTCTGAGCTGCTGGCACTGCAGGGCTGGAGCCTGGCACTAGAGAACACTGAAGCCCGGTTGTATGGGCTTCATCTGGGGAGGACATTAGAGAGGGTGCAGAGCATAAGAAATACGGTGCAGAAGTGGCCAATGGGCTGGGGTAAGGTGAAAAATGGGGACATCCAGTTTCCTGCAGGATTCAGAAGGCATTTTTGCCATCAACTGATTCTTTATGTTCTGAGTTTTCACCTCCGTACTGAACTCCAGGCCAGGTCTGGCTGTTCAGATCTGACAGGCACTGGGAAGAGTGGGGGAGCTGGGTGCTTCTAAGAGGAAGCCAGAGTGCAGTATGCTAGTACTAGACATGCAATCAGAGCAGTGAGTGAGGGAACACGTTTCTGGTCCCACATCTAGAAGCAGCACTCACGAGAAGCCGATTGTTCACTTACAGAGTGCTGGCAGATCTTGTCCACCACCTGGGGATGGGTGTGCCAAGCCTTCTTGCTGTTAATCTGCTTAGGACAAGACCATCCCAGGAGCTGAAAACACCCAGCCAAGGCTTTCTGACACCTCTGCAACACAAGATGGGACAAGGAGAGTTTGCATCATGAGAAGAGCTGGAATCTGTGGTCACTCTGCAGTGAAAAGCCAGCTGAAATGATCAATGAGGGAAAGGAATGTGGGGGTCACATGGTATCCTGCTGACCCTTGGTGTCTCTTTGTTCCTATTAGTGGAGGCTCCTGGAGTTTGATCTTCATGGTGGCTGCAGTTCAGTGACTTAGGAAGTGGCTGCTGGGAGCCATAAAACATCTCCACTTGTGTGTCCATTGAAGGCCAGGGAACTTGCTTGGGTAAGCAGGTAGGGCTGAGATTTTTCACTTTTGGGAGGCGGCTCTGGAGACAGACCTAGCAGGAGAGCTGGAGCAGTCAGGGCCTGCTGCAGGGAGCACATGGCAGCAGGACTCACCTTGCCCACGTCAGGGTCCTCGTCCTGTAAGTGAAGGAGCAGTGGGACCAGGCTGCGGGTCACTTCCTCCTGCAGCAGGGGCTTCTGCCTCCTCGTCACTGTGTTGAGCAACTCTGTAAAGAGCATGATGGCAGCAGAGCGCACCTGGGGTCTCACCTGTGATGGACACACAACCATGAGGGGATCTCACCGAGGGAGCTTCACACTCTCCTTACAGGGTGAGCTCGGCACAATGCAAACCACAGATAGGGGCCAGTCTGACTAATAACTCCATGGTCTGCCCACCAAGAGGACACCCATTTGCAGAAAGGTTTGGGTGGAGGGGCAGACAACACAGGTTAGGACAGTGGTTCCTAAATTTCCCTGGAGGCCTCCTGTAAGTGCTGACTCCATCCACAGTGAAGGGCTCTTTGGAGGGTTTCTTTAATGGGTTCAACACTTTCATAGTTTCATAGCATTTAAGGGCCATTCATTCATCTAGACTCCAAAGCACAGGACATTACATTTCACCCCATGACCACTACATTGAGCATGTTAACTTGAGTTAGATTAAAGCATATCAGTCCTCAGGAGACCAAACGGTTGCATGCCACACACAGAGAACACGAGAGACCAAGGTGTCACCAATGCCTGAGGCCCAGGCAATGGCTCGGAACTGATCAGGTCAGATATGCCACCACTACGACTCCAGAGTCACAACACTGCCTGGCTGGGGATGGGCAGGTCAAGAGCCCCTGACTTACAGCATCGAGTAAGGGGATTAGCTTCCTGGCCACGCTGGTGCGCTCACTCCCATCCAGGCTCTGCAGAAGGTTCTGAACAGCTGAGATGGCCTCCAGAATACTCCCATCATCCTTCTCATCCGAGCCCCAAAGGATGGCAGGCAGCAGGGCCTTGACTTGTTCCACCTACACACACACACACACACACACACATGGGGGGGCTCATCAGATCTCCCAGCCCTCCAGTGAGTACAAGCCACAGTGCCAGGGCTGTGTTTATTCTACCCCATGGCACCAAGTCAGAGAGAAGCTCCGTCTCCACAGTCGGAGGCGTGGTGCTTTAGAATCGACGGGGATGCCTGATGAGGCAATCAGTGAATCCTAACCCTGTCCCGGGTCGTTCTGGTGTAGGGTGGGCAAAGCTGTGGTTTGCTTCAGGGCTTTTCTCTCTTTTCTACGTGCTATTCATTATTATTATAGCAGATGCTGGCAGCAATCTCCATAGTTAAGGCTGGTACACAGTTTCCATTCTAGTTGCTCCTTTTGATACGCTCCTAAAAACATTCCCTTTTTGGATGGAAATGTTCCATGCTGTCTCCCCAGTCAATTGTGATTTTTTCCTGGGGAGATTGTGTCTCTGAGCTGTAGGACAGTTTTTCCACTTACAAACAAACAAACGAAAACTTCTAGCCACCTTCTTTTCCCATGCAGTTTCCCAAATGGTGAAACTTGGGGAAAAAATCAAACCTGGCCCTTGGGGAGTCCTAGGTGAGAGCTGAACTCTCTGCAAAGTTTGAGAAACTTGGCCCTGATAGTGCAAGGCACTGAAATATCATTTGGGGGCAGGGTCACAAACACTCTTTAAGAGAGTGCTCTGCCTCTCTCAGGGCCAGAGACTTTGGGGCCAGCCAGCCCCATTCATTAATCAGATGCAGCGGAGGAGGAGAGAACTATTTTGGGCTGTCAGGAAGGAAGGGGAAGCAGGAGCAGGGGGGAGTGGCTCCTAGAGTACCCTGGGAGGGAAGGCAGGGGGAATCTGATGGGGGAAAAGGGCCTCCAGGGAGGAAGTCTTGGGAAGCAGTCCTCCCCCAAGAGAACAAAGAACTCCGCAGAGCCTGGGGGCAAAGAGCTTGCAGAAGGGGTGCCCAGGAAGGGGGCCAAAGTTAAGTTTTCTTATGTTTACTAAGGACAGGGTGGAACCTTTGTTGAGTGAGCTCAGAAGAGGAGATGTGGTAATGGCAGAAGATCCTGTTTCTGATTTTTAGTCTGTTGGACATTGTCAGGTTTGATTCTGAGGGTTTTATCTTTGGCCTTCAAAGGCTTGTTTGTCTTAATAAATGAGCCTGAATAAGGGTGTTATTGAACGAGGTATTTGTGAAGTCAAGCTGAGGAGGGGAAAACTGAGGCAGTGCTGCAGTGTTGGGTCTTGCCACTGGAGGGGGCTATGAGACAGGGCCTTGTGTGCTCGCTAAGGTCTTTAGACCAATCAAGGTCTTCCTTGGTGACAGCACCAGGATTGGTCTCTCCAAGAAGGAACAGGAATGCTGCTGGGGTAATTTGCATGGGGGAGAATTAGGGTTACCATGTCTGAACTTTCAAAGAGAGGACACTCCATTGGGGGGGGGTAGCCCCGCCCCCTAGCCACTCCCTCCCACTTCCCGCCCCGACAGCCCCCCCCAGAACCCCCGACCCATCTAACACCCCCTGCTCCCTGTCCCTGACTGTCCCAACCCCTCTCCACACCCCTGCCCCCCTGAGAGCCCCCCCCGAACTCCCGACCCATCCAACCCCCCCCGCTCCCTGTCCCCTGACTGCCCCCCTTCTCCAACTCCCCAGCCCCCTTACCGTGCCACTCGGCTTAGAGCAGGTGTCTGGCTCCGCGCCCCATGGAGCGCCCCGCCCGAGTGCTGCCGAGCAGCATGCTGTGGCTGTGGAGGAGGGGGGGAAGCGGGGGAGGGGCTCTGGCCGCCGCTGCCAGCCCCGCCGCCGCGTTCCCTCACAGGCGAACAGCCCCGCCCCCCAGGGCTGCCGGGCGACGTGCTAAGGCTGCAGGGGATGGGGGGAGCTGGGAAGGGGCTTTGGCTGCCGAGGCCCCAATGCGAGCGGCGCTCGGCCGCCCTGTCAGCCGCTTTTCGGTCGATAAATAGCCGACTGGGGGGAAATCTCGGACATTTTTAGATTTTTAGAAATCCCCCCCGGACGGCTATTTAAAGAGTGAAAAGCCGGACATGTCCGGGGAAACCCGGACGTGTGATAGCCCTAGGAGAGTCATAATGTCCACCTGAAATCCAAGCAGTAAAATCCCATCTAAAATACTCTCTGAGGAAAGATCTGCATTGAGGAGCCGTTGTGATCCCCGTTCCTGCTGGGGAAATGGAGGCACCGAGAGGGTCAGCAAGTCAGCAGCAGAGGTGGGCTCAGAACACTGTGCCTCACTGCCTGCCCAGAACTCAGTCCACTGGGTCACAGCCACCCCGTTCGTTTTCCAGTTAACCAAGCGTGGGCTCTCACCTTCCCTGGTTGGGTTGCCAGGATGCCGAGTCCTCTTAGACCAAGTGAACGGAAAACTGGGCTGGGGTGTTTTGTCCACTCCTCGAGATGGTCCAAAGTGTCTGGATGTGGGAGCTTCTTGGCCTCTTTGTAACTCAGAAGCTGAAAACAACACAGAGCGAATCAGCAACAGGGTGCTTACCGGAAAACTTTGTGTGTCGGTTCTGTGGAGAGGCATCATAACCTCCATGTTGTACCGTCCATTGCTATACATCAGCCCCACTTTGTGTGTGACACCCAGTCCTCCCACTGACTTCCTGGGGCTTCGACTGGCCGTTAGCACTAGACTCAGCCATAGGCGTTAGCAGAGCTGCTCTACCCTCCAGGAGAACATGTAGGGCAACAAAATGTTCAGTGACCATTTGTATGGCGGACTCTTGTGCATCTGGGGGTTTGCCAAGAGCAGCCGAACCCCTCATGGTGACCCTGTGAAGCAGAACAAGCCGCTCTGAGATCACGCGAAAGCTGGGACTGAGAAATCAAACCCCTGAGTTGAAATCCTGACCCCACTGAAGTCAGTGGAAGTTTTGCCATTGAGCGCAATGGGCCCAGGATTGGACTCCTGGTGAGGAGAGAATTAAACCCCATCCCTTAATGAGTTAGATGAGGAGACAATCCCTGAAAACTGTCAATAGGAACTAGCCAGACAGAAACCGTGGAAATGGGGAGGACAACCTAGCGATGGACTATAGAGCCACCTCATTCCTGGTGATGTGCCTCTAACTAACCCATCCAATAGAGAAGGTTAAAGATTGCTCACCACATTCAGAGCTAATGATCCTGCATCTGGGGGAGCTTTTACCATGATCCTCTCTCCTCCATACCCACTCAAAATGCCCCTCTTTGCTTTTCCTTAGTGACTTCGCAGGGACGAACCTTTCATGGACCTGCAGAAAGGCTGATGCTGACAGGAGACCCAGTTGCCCTTTGGGAGAGTCCAGGCTGATGCTGTTCTACAGAACCTTAGTTTCTTGGATATTCCCATCAGGCTCCTGATTACAACTTTGGAGCAACCTATGATCCCCTAAAGGATCCATCTCAGATTTTACACTAAGCGTGCTGGGACAGGACTGGGGGAGCCTAGTCAGTGCTGCATGGACACCTGGCAATGTGGACATGACCAATAAAGCTCATAGTTTATGTAGCGCAAGAATGAGTCTCAAAGGCTTGATTTAAGCAGTTGCTCACTAATCTGGGGGTACATCTACACTACAGGGGGGAGTCGATTTAAGATACGCAAATTCAGCTACGTGAATAGCGTAGCTGAATTCGACGTATCGCAGCCGACTTACCCCGCTGTGAGGATGGCGGCAAAATCGACTTCTGCGGCTTTCTGTCGGTGGCGCTTACTCCCACCTCCGCTGGTGGAGTAAGAGCACCGATTTGGGGATCGATTGTCGCGTCCCGACGGGACGCGATAAATCAATCCCCGAGAGGTCGATTTCTACCCGCCGATTCAGGCGGGTAGTGTAGACCTAGCCTAGGACACAAGACCCAATTGCTCTCATCAGCTAATGAAACTTACTTCTACAAAGAAGGCCATCATGGTCAGCCTGTGTTTCTTATCACCTCTGTCGAGGAGCGGGATCACTAGGTCCAGCAGCATCCTTGTGGTCTCAGGGCAAGCATAGTGCACCACGGCTCTGTGACACAAAGCAGAAATACCTTTGTTAGTAAGGGAAGAAGCACATTCTGCAACAAGGGGGTGAGGGGTCAGCTTGGGGCCACATGGCAGCCCAGAAGTGAGGACTGTTTCATTCTGGAATTGCCCCCACTAGCAGGACTGAGTGCATGGAAAACGCTTGTGTATTACCTGGCCAGCAGGCTCACCCCACGGAGGTGATCTTGGGGGCTTTGTAGGAGGATCCAGCCTTGCTCCTTCTCCATAACAGTCAGCTCGGAATGGCAGCCAACACAGAAAAGCAGCATCTTTATAGCCTCCACTGCAGAGCTAGATTCAAACAACACACCAGCGTGACTGAGTGCCAGGAGCCCCCTCATGGTAGGTCTGTCAGGGAGTGACGGATCCACTTGTGTGTGGAAAGACACACCAATGGTTTAAATAGAGCTTAGGAAGGCACAGGTTCGTGACTGGGGTTCCTAGGCACTATAGTAATACAATTTAATAATATGAAGAAAGAGAAAGAGTTCTGAGCAAATCCTACAGACAATTGCACATCAGCACTAGGGCATGTCAATGTCACAGAACAGAGAACTTCAGCCCTTTAGTGTCGGACCCACATTCCTTTGACACACTGGCAAATTGGCTCCCACTAATTTCTCCCCATAGCTGCTGGGATAGTCTTTCTACTTCCTCTGCAGTGCATTGGTCGGTATGTCATTTACCACTGAGAGACACCCTTGCAACCTAAGCCCTGCCTGCTAACTCCCTGAGAATTAGAGAGTTATGGAAAACCTGCACGGGCCACATGAGAGCTGGAGAAGAGAACTATGACTTCTCTATAACTGTGCATGTAATTAGACTGTTGACTTTCCAGTAGGCGCAGTACCTGGTGTGGAGGCTCTGCCGGCTGCTTTCCCTTCCAGAGACTTTATCCCCTGGTATGCTCTGTCCCAGGCTGAAATGGATTTCGACAAGGAGAGCCATTAGCAGCTGAGGATAGAGGCGGGTTGTGGCATCTCTGGACTTGCTCACCGAGATCATCTCATAGAGGGCGCATGTGGCCTGAAGAGGGAACAAGACAGACACAAGCTTACTTGGAAATCCTACTCCCTCCTGCGTCAGTTCTCAGGACTTCCTGCTTATGTGCTATGAAACTCCCCTGATTCATGGAGAAACAAACCGAGTTAAACTGCCCTGAGCAGCAGGGCGGGGGAAGCCGGGCACTGGCAGGTTGAAGGCTTTGCCTTGTGGAGTCTGGTGACACTAGGCTGCATTGCCACACAGGGGACCTAGCTTTGATTTCGGATCTCGCAGAGCTTCCTGACCTGCAGGGGCTGCAGAGACAGCATGCTTGGGGTGGGAGTAATGCCTCATGGGACTAAGAATGGGAGAGAATAAATCAATGAAGAAAAGAGTGGCTCTTTCATCAGCTTCCTCAGCATCTTTCTTCTCCCTCATTTGGACTTCCACCGTCATTCTTTCATGCTTGCATTGTTTCTTGGCTTCCAAGTACCTCAGAGGGGCCTTTTCTTCTGCATCTGGGGTATAGGGGGGCTGAGACCCTGCTTTTTGGTCAAAATCCATGAGCAAATCTCTCCGTTCGTGTTCTGCGGCTTTCTTCTTAACAGATAGCCCCCTTTCTTTACATACTTCTTCAAGTTCTTTTGAGTCAAGACTCTCATAGGATTGTGATTCACCCATTGTAACTCATCTTTAACCCTTAAAACTCTCCATATCCAATTTAAACTTTAAATAGTGTTGGGTTATGATCTTTAAGCCCAATTGACCTGTGGCATGGGACTCCTGTGCTGACTACGCCAATTGTCACGCTCTCTGGAGTGGTTCACAACTGTGAGTGCCAATCTTAGATCAGACTGTCATAAAACAGGGCAGGCACCCCAAACTAGTAGTATATTCTATCATTGGATTTCACAAAGCCAGTAACAATTGTGCATTCCTGGATTACAGTACCAGTTTTACCAAGGACAGTCTTACCACAGACAGTCCCCTTAGACATTCTAGCCTATCTTGCCACCCAGACAAACTGAACTTTGTGATTAAAAGTTGTTAAAACCAAAAATCACACCACATCAGGTTACTTCCAACCCCAAAGGGTCAGTCACTTACCATAGGTCAATTGGTATTCTGGATCTCACACCAAAAACAATACTGGCAGCCAATTCTCTAGTAAACTAACTAAAGATTTATTAGCTAGGAAAAATAAATGAGAGTTATTGAGAGGTTAAAGCAGGTAAAATACATTAACAGGTGAGTCAAAATTTGTAAATCACAAATGATAGCGGAGATGTAGTAATCTCTTGGTTTCCTAAATGTCTTTTCAGGAACCCAGATGTCTCTGGGGATCTCCATTTTGCATTTGGCATCTTCCCTGTAAGAGTCCAAACAGTCAGAGATACAGGATCATTCCTTGACATCTATTTTATAGCTTTTCCAGAAACCAATCTGAACGGTGTCTTTACCCAAGTGGGTTTTGATGAGTAGGAAATTCAGACTTAGTCTGTGAATTCCCATTGTCAAACACAGTAGCCTTGCTTTGAAGTTAGCAGTCTTCTTCATTTACATTTCCAAGTCTCCAATTGTGTTTGATGGGTAATGTAATTACAGGGATATACACGATGCCAATGTAATGTAATAGCAAACAAGAATCCTTCATTAGTTTTCATAAACTTTACACATCAAGTTCATTCTCATCTTTTAACACCAACATACACTTTTGAACTAGGGGTAACTAATTACAGGGATATACACAATACAATAGCAATCAACAGGTTATAAAGATAAATGTTTCCTTTAACTTTTCCTTTGAACTAAACAAACACACAGGTGAACTGCCTGATTACACTACAATAGCTTTTGACACTCCTTTGATTTCTATTAGCATCTGAGTGAATTAGCCTGCAACCCTATCCTGAGCTGGCACCAGGGCAGACAGCGTCACAGGGGTTTCTCAGAGCTCCAATATGGATGCGATGAATGGAACCCTCCCCCAAGGGTTTGTCAGGACATTATGGAATAGCCCCAAAACGGAGGGGATATTCTGTCCCTGTAAAGGTAGCGGTGCTAGGAGTCAGCCCACCCTTGTCACGTGGCGTGGCCCTG
Organism: Chrysemys picta bellii; assembly: GCF_011386835.1. Classification (NCBI taxonomy): domain Eukaryota; kingdom Metazoa; phylum Chordata; order Testudines; family Emydidae; genus Chrysemys; species Chrysemys picta. The sequence goes on from NC_088803.1 coordinate 14,295,353, forward strand.
TCAGATTTTCAGATGTCTGATATACGTAAGGAGCTGGGAAATACTGGTAGGGAAGAAGTGGTCCAAGGAATAAGTCATGTTCAGGAGGAACTCCTGTTATGTTTCTGTAAGGACCTGGGACCAGGAGCCTTGCAAAATGGGAGGGCCAGGACTCCCCTCTCTCCCAGTGAATTGGGATGAGCTTTAGGAAGGGGATCAGCATACATGCTGCCTCCTCCCTCCTAGCAGAGAAAACACCAGCAGGAGAAGGCTGAACCCAGGGGTGCTGGAACACGTTGTGTAGTGGGGGTGCTGAGAGCCATTGAACCAAACTGTAAACCCTGTATGTGATGGAAACTGCTTCAAGCCAGGGGGTGCTACAGCACCCGCGTTCCCCCAGTTCCAGCACCTATGCCTGAACCCTCTGAGCCTGAGGACTGACTGGGGAAAAGGGCCACCAGGAGAATCTGGCTAAGGCCCCACAGTTGGCTAACTTACAACCCAGCATAAAGGAGGAGACTGGGGGAGTCCTGCCTGCAGGAGAGGTGGAGGGACTGCCTGAAGTAAATGCCACCTCCAGGAGGAAGGCTAGGGGGTAGGGAATCCTGTCTTATGGAGGGAAACCAGAAGGACAGTTCGAAACACAGCCCAACTGCTGCCAGGGAGGCTGGGAACAGCTTTGAGGAAGCTCCTCAGAAGTTGGGTGGGAAGAAGCCACAAGGAGCCACAAATCCAGGGCGGGAAAAGCAGAAGCTGCAGACCCATGGGAGTTGCTAACAAGCAGGGAAAAGGGAGGAACAGCTCAGGGAAGTGGTGAGGGATTGAAGGAACAGTCCTTAGCAGCCTATCATGGGGTCCGTGGGCTGGAACCCAGAGCAGAGGTCAGGTCTGGATTCCCCAGCAAGAGGCAAAGTACCGACCTCAGGACTAAGAGACCAAGAATGATGAGGCTCAGATGGGGGCTGAGGGCCTGGCACAGAGGCCACTACATGTTGGGTTTTCCCATATTGGACTTTTCTGTTAACCCTGGAAGAGGTGACGTGGCCAGAGGGCCAGACCATGGAACCTGCAGAGTGTTGCAGAACCAGGAGGCTGGACAAGGGGACACCAGTGTGGAATAAGCCCTGCAGCATCATGTCCTGGCATGAGGAGGCGCGTTGGCGGTGAGTGTGCCCTGTGACCGAGACATAGGATAGATTTAACTGTATGGGGCTGTGGATGTTCGAACAGTGACTTACGGCAGCAGACGTGTGAGAGGTTTGGTGCTCAGATCTGTGGTGACTCTGCAGCTTCACAACCAGGTTCTTCATCACCTGTCCTCCGAGGGCCGGGTCAGCAGACAGGAACTGCCACAGCTCGGCGGAATTGCTAGAAATTCAGAAATACGGCAACATGAGGGACTGGATGGCTTAGGAGAAAAGCTATTAAACCTCTTCACCCATGTAACCTCTTTGTAAGAGAAATCCTCCTGTGGAGCCAACGCCCTGCCCAGCAGTCCAGTCCCCAGAGCTTGTGCAATTCAATGTGGAGCATGAACAAGGACTCCATGGACCTCAGATTGAGAATCACTGGCACAGAATATGGAGCATTTCAGCTCAAGGCTGCCAGTGTGAATCTGGCCTCAGTTGGTCACGACCTGTTACTGGCTGATGGCTAATACCAAGAGGCTGATGGCTAATGGCTAATACAGCTTCTCTGAAAGCAGATATCCTATATGAAATGAACTAAGGGTCTCGGTCCAGTGCCCAGTGCACGCTGTCCACATTACAGAGTCAACCACCATACTTGGCCCTTGTTGGTAGGTTCAGGGATTGAACGGGACATGGAGGCTGAATGAGCCTTTCTTGCCTAGTCGGCAGCCCCTCCACCTATGAGCTCAGAGTGTTGTTAGGGGCAGTGTGGAGGAAGCTTCATCGTCACTTCCTGGGCTGCAGCTGAGGTCTTCATTGTCCAAGGGTGTCAATGGGGCACCTTTCACCAGCATTAAATTCCCTTTAAAAAAAAAGGGAGCGGGCATGCAGCAGCATGGCTCAGCTCTCCGCAGCGCTCAGCCAACAACTGTGTGAGGGAGGGTTTCAGTGGAGTCCTCTGATCTGCAGGACTGGCTCTAGGATTTTTGCCGCCCCAAGCAAAAAAAATTTTGGCCGCCCCCACTTTTTTTTTCGTGCCCCCCTCCCCCGGCCCCGTCCCAACTCCACCCCTTCCAAACTCCTTCTCCAAATCCCCAGCCCCGCCTCCTCCCCCAGGTGTGCCACATTTCCCCCCCATTGCTTCCTGGAGGCCCCCGCGACCTCCCGCCCTAGCTCACCTCCGCTCTGCCTGCTCCCCCGGGTGCGCTGCCGCTCTGCTTCTCCCCCCTCCCTCTCAGACGAAGGACGGGGGAGAAGTGGAGCAGCGGCGTGTTCAGGGGAGCAGGCGGAGCGGAGGTGAGCTAGGGTCGGGGGGCGCAGGAAGTAACGGGGGGTAGAGGAACCACTCCCTGCTCCAGCTCACCTCCGCCTCCCCTGAGCGCTCCCCGCTCAGCTTCTCCTCCCTCCCAGCCTTGCTGCACAAAACAGCTGTTTTGCGCGTGGCAAGCCTGGGAGGGAGGGGGGAGAAGCAGAGCGGCGGCACATTCAGGGGAGCAGGCAGAGCGGAGGTGAGCTAGGGTGGGGGGGGAGCGCAGGAAGTAACGGGGGTAGAGGAACCGCTCCCCGCTCCAGCTCACCTCCGCTCCACCACCGCCGCCTCCCCCGAGCGCCCTGCTGCTCGGCTTCTCCTCCCACCCAGACTTGCTGCGCCAAACAGCTGTTTCTCGCGCAGCAAGCCTGGGAGGGAGGGGGGAGAAGCGGAGCGGCGGCGGCGCGCTCAGGGAAGCAGGTGGAGGTGGAGCGGAGGCAAGCTGGGGCGGCGAGCTCAGGTGGAGGGGGCACTTTTTCCCCATGCCCCGAAGTCAGCACCTATGATGGACGGTTCAAGAATGCCGCCCCTAGAAATGTGCCGCCCCAAGCACCTGCTTGTTTTGCTGGTGCCTGGAGCCGGCCCTGCTGATATGGATTGTTTCTGGAACTCACCGCTTGGGATCATCCATCATAAAACCACGCTTTGCGTAATCACTGTTGTTCAACTTTTCCTGCCCAAACACAAATGTGCTTCAGACAGCAAACGTTCCACCTAGGCTCACTATCTGTACGTTCAGATGAAGGAGAACGGCGGAATGAGCTCTGCGCTTGCCAGCCGGAGTAGCAAAGGGATAGTGAACTTAAGAACACAGACGTAAATCCACCCCCTGCTCCAGGACCCATGAGCACTGACCGTAGGTGCGGGGGACTGTGCTTTTAAGAACCCCTCCCACAAGCACATCTCTAACAAGTCCCAGGGGCCGGGAGAGAGGGACTGGGAATGAGAGCTCCTGCCTTGCACATGGGGAGACACATTCAGGGAATGGGGGAGAGGAATCTCTGACAGGTGGATTTTGCTCACTGTGGTTTGTGGCTGAAAAGAGAAGAGCCATCAGGAGGAGAGGGCAGGTAATTTGCCCCATGTAGAGGGGGGAGATTCAGTCCTCAACAGTCAGTGCTTTATACTTTGCCTTAGTAAGACCAAACAATGTGCTCAGTGGAGAGGTTCTCATATAGGGCCTCAAAGGATCACGCAAGGCCTGAAGAGTGGAGGCATTTTGTACCTGTCTGTAGGGAAGGAGTAGTCCAGAAGGCATGAGATCACTGTGTCCAGATGCTCCGCCTCACCAGCCAGCAGGGCCACTAACTTCTTCATCAGGGTCCTGGAGCTGGGCTGCTGGACTGAATCCAACCGGCTGTAAACCCCAGCCACAAGGTCTGCTGCCTGAGAGAGAGGGAACCAGATGAGACGGGAAAAGACTCTCATCCCATCCTGCAGCTGGGGCAAGAGGGAACCTCAGCATCCCTGGAGAATCAGAGTTAGCCTCTAGGTTTTGCCTAAAAGTCACAATTTCCTATATTATTGGCAGGGCTCATTTCAGAGCCTTACAAGGTGCATTGTCGCAAAGACCACATATCAATGGCTCAAAGGAGATGAGTCCTATCTAGGCACAATACAGGGGTAACATAAGAATGGCCATACTTGGTCAGACCAATTGTCCATCTAGCCCAGTATCCTGTCTTCTGCTGGTGCCAGATGCTTCAGAAGAAATGAACAGAACAGGGCAATTTATCGAGTGATCCAGCCCCTGTCACCCAGTCCCAGTTTCAATCAGAAGGCGTAGGGACACCCTGTGCAAGGTGTTGCACCCCTGACCACCTTGGCTAATAGCCATTGATGGACCTGTCCTCCAGGAACTTCTCTAATTCTTTTTTGAACCTGGTTATACTTTTGGCCTTCACGACATCCCCTGGCAATGAGTTACGAGTTGTGTTGTGTGAAGAAATATTTCCTTAGGTTTGTATTAACCCAGGTTTGTGTGTGTGTGTGTGTCTGTGTGTGTGTGTGTGTGTGTGTGTGAAAGGATAAATAAAACTTCCCTATTTACTTTCTCCACACCATTCATGAATTTATAGGTGTGGGCATCCCATGGATTTATACAGAAGCACTATGATATTTTCTGTCTTATTATCTATCCCTTTCCTAATGCTTCCTAACATTCTGGTAGCCTTTTTGACTGCCATTGCACACTGAGTGGATGTTTTCAGAGAATTGTCCATGATGACTCCACCCTTGAGTGGTAACAGCTGATTTAGACCCCCTCCGTTTGTATGTATAGTTGGGATTATGTTTCCAATATACAGGAATCAGACTAGAAGATCTGATGGTTCCTTCTGGCCTTAAACTCTCTGAACGTATGACTGTTCCCAGCACTGGGAATTCTAGTTTCCATCTATCTCAGCAGCAGCGCCCCATACCTTCTCCACCTTAGTCCCACCGCTGTTCACCATGGCAGACAGCAATCCCTCTGCAGTTGGCTGGCAGTTATTGTTGCAGTGATTCGTCAGGCCATCCATAACAGTCAGAATGAAATCTGTCCTCTCTCTTGGGTTGAAATAGACTCCAAAGAGCTGAAGCATACAGGGAAAAGTGTAATTTACAAAAGGCCTGTCCTGATTCCACGGGGGGCTGATAACTACTGGAGCCCAGAGAAAGCCCTGTCTGGGGGTTGCAGGTCCTCTCCAGCTTCTCAGAGGCTCTGTTTTATTCCTTTCTATTACAGGGCCCCAGTGGCTGATGAGGCTTCTGCTGCGAAAGCATATCACTCACAGTGAGGCAAGAGGACTAGTTAAACCATTACAGTAGCCAACCTAGGAGTGCTGCCGTGCACGTCAGGATGTGCATTTAGTGGTGTCAGACACCTACTTCTCAGGCATCTGAGGTGCAAAGGTCACCATTAAAATATCAGCAGTTGCGGGATCCATGTAGTAATATTAGTAATGACTGTTACAGTACTCGGTCTTTGACTGTGACTGTATGTGATACCCTCCTACAACACATCCCAGCATAAATACAGCACCCAAGTCCTGATTACGACACCATCACCATACTTCCTGGCTTGCAGCCTGACCCAAAGACCATTGAAATCAATGGAAAGACTTCCATTGGCTTCAATAGGTTTTGGATCAAGCCTATATAGTACAGACCTCGTTGTGACAGCTTCTAACAACCCAAAGTACTAGAGCAGTAGGCGTTCAACCTTCCCCATATGGACACTCCCTTTCCTATACTAGGACCCTCCCAGAGTCCCCTTCCAAACTAGCCAAGACCCTGTCCCATTTGGCAATAAGGAAAGGCAGGGTGGCTGTGCCCCCCAGGTTGGGAACCCATCTGCTAGAGCAATGGTTCTCAATCAGGGATACACATACCCCTGGGGGTACACACAAGGGCGGCAGGTTTGTATAATTTTTGGCATTGCCCAGAATGGGTCCAAGTCCTGCCTCCCCCTACACCTGCCTCAGGCTCTGGGAGGGAGTCTGGGTGCGGAAGGGGGTTTGGGGTGCAGGCTCTGGGAGGAAGTTTGAGCACAGGCTCTGGGAGGGAGTCTGGGTGTGGGAGGGGGTTTGGGGTGCAGGCTCTGGGAGGAAGTTTGAGCACAGGCTCTGGGAGGGAGTCTGGCTCTGGGAGGAAGTTTGAGCACAGGCTCTGGGAGGGAGTCTGGGTGCGGGAGGGGGTTTGGGGTGCAGGCTCTGGGAGGAAGTTTGAGCACAGGCTCTGGGAGGGAGTCTGGGTGCGGGAGGGGGTTTGGGGTGCAGGCTCTGGGAGGAAGTTTGAGCACAGGCTCTGGGAGGGAGTCTGGGTGCGGGAGGGGGTTTGGGGTGCAGGCTCTGGGAGGAAGTTTGAGTGCAGGCTCTTGCCGCCCCTGGGGGTACAGGGGGTACATCAACTCATCTAGATATTTGCTTAGTTTTACAACAGGCTACATAAAAAGCACTAGCAAAGTTAGTCCAAACTAACATTTCATACAGACAATGACTTGTTTATACTGCTCTATCTACTATATCAGTGTTTCTCAATCTGGGGGTGGCAACCCCCAGGGGGGTCATGGGATGGGTTTAGGAGGGTCACAAGTTTAGGGTCGCCATTGGGGTGGCAAGCAGGGCCCCCGCAAATCTAAGATATATGCAGAAGCTGAAACCCAAGCCAAGCCCAATGCCTAGGTTTGCCAACTTTGTAACATTTAAAAACCAGACACTCATGCAGGAGTGCTGGACCTCTTCTGCCCTGCCTCTTCTCTCCGAGGCCCTGCCCCCCATTTGGTCCTCTTCTCCCCTTCCACTGTTGCTCACTGCTCTTCCCCTCTTCCCCGCCCAGGTCAGGAGCAATTTGCCTGCTGGGAGCTGCAGCCGCATGATGTGGGTAGGTGGCGGCCCCAGTTGAGTAGGGGCTGGTGCGGGTGATGACCTGGCACCTCCCCACCTCCCTCACCCACAGTAACTGGACTTTGGGTGTCCGTCAGTAGATCTGACCGGACACTATCAGATCCCCTTTTCAACCAGATTTTCTGGTCGAAAACCGGGCACCCGGCCACCTTACCACCGCCCGGGGCTCAAGCTGAAGCCCGAACCCCGCCACCTGGGACTGAAATCAGTGTCTCCTGAAAGAGGTACAATAGTCTGGAAAGATTGAGAACCACTTGCTAGAGAGTAGATCACTCTATGAGCATTTGTTGTCTTCACTGTTGTAGCCGTGTCGGTCCCAGGATATTAGAGACACAAGGTGGGTGAGGTTCTATCTTTTATTGAACCAACTTCTGGTAGTGAGAGAGACCAGCTTTTGAGCTACACAGAGCTCGTCTGTCTCTGTCTGAAGAAGAGCTCTGTATGGCTCCAAAGTTTGTCTCTTTCACTTACAGAAGTTGATCCAATAAAAAAATTGGACCTCACCCATCTTGTTTCTTTCTGAGCATGTCATTTCTAGCCATGAGTAAGGGCAGGAGCTGTAATTCTTGGGTAAGCCATACACAATAGAGATGGGCGATCCAGGGACAGGAAGTAGTTTGGAGCTGTTCGATACCGTATTGGACTGACACCAATGTAGAATGGTCATTAGTGCCAGGCTGTGATTACCTCTGCGACCTTGGAGGGGCTGTTGCAAACCACAGTGGGGCTCCAAGCAGCCAGAAATTCCTTGTTCCTCTGTTCAGTCCATTCCACATTGTTTCTGTCCAACTGTGCAACTGAAATACATGTTAATAACACTCTTAACTTTCCATTCTGCTTCCTGGCTTCTGCTCTCATCCCTCTTTACTGGACAAAGCCCTTTGTTTGGCCCTGATCCAGGAAAGGATTTAAGCACGTACATTATTCTAAGCAGATGAATAATCCCAGGGACTTCTGTGGGACTACTCGCCTGATGAAAGTTACAGATGTGCGTAAATGTTGTGCTGGATCAGGGCCTTGACCCCCAGAGTAAAGTGGCTCTATCAAGTGGTGACTGGAATCTAGCCAAAACACTTCAGTGGCATAGAAGTGGATTAACACAGTCATGAATTGAGCCCCAGATTTGGATCCAGATTTCCAACACCCATCAAAGTTCTGGGGCGTTCGGGGTACAGGCATCTCGAACTGATCTAATTGGTCTGATGGCGTTTAATCCCTTATCATCGTGTCCTACTGACCCTTCCCATTCCCACTGATGGAATGAGCTCTACCAGTCTCAGTTTGCGGTAACGTGTGTTGCCTTTCTCTGTATTCCCCCCCTCCCCTTTCCTTTCTTTGAAAGTCAGGGCTAGAATTACGGGATGACTATCAGACGCTTGTTTCTAGAGCCACAAAAAAACCAGCACTCTGTTCAAAGGAACAAATACCGAGCCAGATGCTCTACTTCTTCCTCAGGCACTATCCTGAACGGGAGCTTTGCCTGAGGAAAGTCTCTAGCATTTAGCTCCCAGGAGGGGGATTCAGATGCTCATCAGTGCTTCTCTTACTCTTTTGGCGCCACGCAATAGAGACGAGGTAACCAACAGCCTCTGCTGCCTTTGAGCGGATCGCCTTGACGGGATCCCCACAGCGGATCCCCAGCACTGCAACCAGGTGTCCGAGCCTGGTGAATGGAGACGCTTCCTAATTGTACAAAAGAGAAGAGGAGGAATCCATTACCACTGCAGGTAAAGCGGGCTGTGTCTCCTAGGCAAGGAGTCTATATCCACACAGTCCCTTTCTATAATGGGGCGTGATCCTCAGCTCTCCCTCTTCAGAAGAGGCGTGGGAGAGTGCCCTGTAGGTCTAGTTTGCAATCAGGTCACTAGAAGTCAAGAGTTACTCACATCCAGTTTGACTTCTGTGGCCACGAAGTTTAGGAGTAGCATGCTGCTCCATATAGCCCTCCCCCGCAAGCAATCTTTCCTGGACTGCATCCAGGAGTCCATGAGCTGCAGGAAAAACAAGAGAGGTTAAAAATAACAGGGGGAAAGGGTGTATACAAGTGATCCCCAAAGGATAATCTTTATTCTGGCTGAATCATCTCACTCTTACAGATACAGGCTGCGTCTGCTTTGTGCAGACTCAAAATACACATGGAATTCTTCTCTTCGAACGAAAGCAAAGTGCACTTCTCTCTGAGGGCCCAGTCACACACCCGCTGAAGTCAACGAAAGTTTTGACATTGATCTAAGGACCGATCCAATGCCCACTGAAGTCAACGGAAAGGTCCCCATTTGATTTCAATGAGCATTGAATCGAGCCTTTAATGGATGCAGGATTGGGTCCTATGTAAGGAAGGGAAGGGCCAAGTCTTGTCTGGACAAGCCACACAATCCAGCATTTCATTCAGCAAAATAAGAGCAGCTGGAGGAAAACTTCTATTCTTTCATATTGCAGACTTTGGGCCAGCCCTCATGCTCTGTAGTTAGCGGCACTCTTGGTTCCCATTGCACCCATTGGTTCTCACTGTGGGACAGCTGGAGCTGGGAGTTCTGTGGAGGCCGGGTGCCAGCCCTCACGGGGGACTAGAGTCCTGGCAGCGACCCCTCCAATTGCATCAGGAGTGGCAATGATGGGCAGTAAAGGGAATAACGTCCTCATTTGGAAAGGACACTGTGATGTAAGGGCCACCAGGAGACAGGAAAGAAACTGAGGGTAACAATGGAGGAGATTGTCAGACCTCACAGATGGAAATAGAAGACTCCCCCGTGCTACATGAACCTTGTCACATATGCCCTAATAGGAGAACCCTGTGGAGATGGGGCACTCCGTTCTTTCCTTAACTCTCCTTTCCCTCACAAGCTCTTAACAAGATTTTCCTGTTCCTCTTCCCTACCTTACCATCCTCCAACCGGCATCTCCAGATCCTGTTTACCTGCAAGATCATCTCTAGCTCAGCTGGAACTGGATTTTCTAAAATCAGACTCTGGAGCATCTCGTGGAGGGTCTGCAATGTTCCAATGAAGAGGTCCTGAAAGAAGGGGGAACCGTTATGCTCAGCGCCACAAAGCTGTGGATTATACAAATAATTTATCTTATGGGCTTGAGGCAAGAATCACAAAGTGAAATTCTTTGGCCTGTATTATACAAGAAATCAGGCTAGATCAGGGGTGGCCAACCTGTGGCTCCGGAGCCATATGCGGCTCTTCAGAAGTTAATATGCGGCTCCTTGTATAGGCACCGACTCCGGGACTGGAGCTACAGGCGCCAACGTTCCAAGGTGCCCGGGGGTGCTCATCAGGGGCGTAGCCAGGTGGAGGGAACAGGGGCAGTGGGGAAAAAAAAGCGCCACCCGCTGCGGTGCTTTTACTGACAGGGCGGTGCTCCGGGTCTTCGGCGGCACCTCGACGGTGAGACCTTCACTCGCTCTGTGGGTCTTCGGTGGCACCGTGGTGGCGGGACCTTCACTCGCTCTGCGGGTCTTCGGCGGCACCTCGGCTGCGGGACCTTCACTCACTCGGCGGGTCTTCGGCGGCACCTCGGCTGCAGGACCTTCACTCGCTCTGCGGGTCTTTGGCGGCACCTCGGCTGCGGGACCTTCACTCGCTCTGCGGGTCTTTGGCGGCACCTCGGTGGCGGGACCTTCACTCGCTCTGCGGGTCTTCGGCGGCATTTCGGCGATGAAGCTTCAGTGCCGCCGAAGACACCCGGAGCCAGTGAAGGTCCCGCCGCCGAAGTACTGCCAAGACCCGGAGCGCTGCCCCGTCAGTAAAAGCGCCGCAGCAGGTGGCACCTTTTTTTTTCTGCTCCCGGGTGAGTAAAATGAAAAAGGCGCCACTTGTGCTCGGTGGGGGAGTGGCCGCTGCCCCGCTTCCACCCTAGCTACGCTACTGGTGCTTACTGCTCAACCCCTGGCTCTGCCACAGGCTCTGCCCCCACTCCACCCCTTCCCGCCTCATCCCCTGAGCCTGCCGTGCCATCGCTCCTCCCCTCCAGAGCCTCCTGCACGCCACCAAACAGCTGATCGGGACGTGCGGAGAGGGAGGGAGAGGCACTGATCAGCGGGGCTGCCAGAGGGCGGGAGGTGCTGGGAGTGGGGTGGGGGAGCTGATGGGGGGCTGCTGACATATTACTGTGGATCTTCAGCAATGTCCATTGGTAAATTCTGGCTCCTTCTCAGGCTCAGGTTGGCCACCCCTGGGTTAGATGATCGAATGGTCCTTTCTGGCTTCCAAGTCATAAACCAATAGAATTTATAGTTCAGACCTTGTCCTAAGAGAAGGTCTATAAAAATAAGGCCAGATCCTCAATGAGTGCATATTGACATAGCTCCATCAGCGGGCGTGAAGCTACACGGATTCATACCAGCGAAGGGTCTGGCCCGTACTTCTTGTACACAATAGTTGCTAAATAATTAGCTACTTCACTTATTCAATAATGTGGGTGCCCTGAGCACAAGAGAAACCGTATTTAGATTTATTCTGGGCAGTGAATCCTTCAGGAATCTCGAGAAAACTAGCCTCATGTTTCAACTGATATTGGCCTGCCGTAATTCAAAGCTGTGCTCTTGACAATCACCCAGAAAGCCAGATGCATCGTTATATCCCTGCCTCATTTCCATTATAAACCAAAGGAAACTGATAACAGAAAGACATCATCTTCCAAATCATCCCCCAAACCTGATGTAATGAATTCATCAATGCCTCCCTTGGGAAGATAACATGCAGCAAAGCCCTTATCAGAGAGTAAAGAAAATGTTATAGCTAAAGAAAGTCCTACATTGAAATGAGATTTTTTAACATTAGAAAAAAAGATCACTTTAATAAATATATCACCTTGTCTTTGCAGGAGCGCCGCCAGCTTTTCTGCTGCCCTAGGCGGCGGAAGGTCCCGCCCCGAAATGCCGCCCCCCACAGAGGCGGCGGAAGGTCCCGCCGCCGAAATACCGCTGTGGTCGCCACCCCCGAAATTGTAGCGCCCTAGGCGACTGCCTAATGGGTTGCGCCGGCCCTGTGTCTTTGCCCTTTACTCCTCTGGGTCTTAGATACTATTCACTCCAATGATTTGGTTAGAGAGAGCATATGTGAGCATGCAGGATGTGAGGCAAATTAAGTGTTCTAAATTCTATTGACTTTGGTAGTGAATTTGGTCCAGTGTCTGTAATTTCTCTCCCCTCAACTTTAGGGCCATTAATCGCTTTTCAGAATTAAAAAGCGCAGGCACTGAAAGCTTTAGCAACTCTGACAGTACGGGTCAGATATTTAAAGATTTGCCACCATATTTACACCCACAATTTCAAGGCGCAGCTTTGCTCCTACTGGTCTTTTCACCCGTCAAGTTGATCACTTCGATGCCAAAATACTGGATTTAGGTGTGAAATCAGGTATTTCAGGTGCCCACGTGAGCTAAGGTGTAACTGCAAATAATTGCAGGTCAAAAGTAGGGACTAAAGTAAAGTTCAGGCTGAAAATGTGGCTGTATCGAGTGCCGCAGGACCCCAACTTTATTCAGCCCCTTCATGCAAGAGGACCTAGCTGTGGGAGGTGCCACACACCAGAAATATCTGGTCAGTGATCAAACAATAGCCAGCCCCATTTCTGGGGCAAGCACTAAGTACGTTTTCCTCATTCCACATGCCTCATTCTAGCTTCACCACCCAGATTGGATCCCCAGTAGTTCCCTAGTAAATTGAAAACGGATGGATCATTTTCATAATTGGGAATGTGGCAGCTACTTGCTGTATGCATGGGACGAATGATCAGGGCCACGTCACCGGGGTTAAAGTCCCCAACTGAAACTCCACAATGGCGTTCCATGAGAAATTTCGCTGACAGTGTAGTCACATATCACCAATATGGGCCCAAAGTAAGTAACAGGAAGCCATTCTTGAGTTACCTTTGTGTCCTGGGCGCTTGTACCCCTGATTACTCCTTGCGCCTGCAATGTGGTTAGAAGTGGCAGGGAAAACACGCTCTTGAGGAATGTTCTCAGCAAGACCCTTCTCTGGTGGGAGCCCATGGCCTTCACCACATGCTTTTTGCTGGTAAAAGGAAGAAGCCTGGATTGGACTTTGAGGTGCTGAAGCGTAACAGAGGCATCAGATGGTGAGGACATGAACTGAGGGTTATGCTGAAGGAGCGTGAGACTAAGAGACATTTGGACTATACAAGAGAACAAGATCATGTGAACAGTAACAATGTAGAAGAGTAAGACACTGGCAAAGATTAACAGAATACAGGAAAAGCACAGGAGGGCAGGGACTGGTGACCCGAATAGGAAATCTGGCTCAGAAACGCTACAGAAGAGAGTGAAGGAAATGACTCAGCTGACACCTCCAGAAAGAAAATCATCTCAAAATGTCTGCAGAGACTCTTGGCTTTGAATCACATGTGGAGTAAAGAGGATTACAATGTTACTGGATAGAAAATCATCAGTCAGCCATGCAATAGTCCCCCAGCTCCTCCCCAAAGAGTCCTCAGCATCTAAAGAGAAAAAGGCACCGAGCATGGAGTGAGAAGCCAGGTGTGAAGGCTGGGCAGTTAAATGAGAAGTCATGTTACCTCAGTTCAATAATGATGGCCATGGCCTGGAGCCGTATGGTGCTGGAGAGAGAGTCCCGGGGTTCTTTCTTAATCATCTCCTGTAAGTCACAAAGGGGCAAACATAGTAAATGAGACACAAGTGCTCCCAGCATCAGTCCTACTCCCTCACACATTCATTGAGGAGGTTATACAAAGCCCTGGCATCACAGCTAACTCTGGAGGCCTCGAAAAAGGCTAAATTAGCCACAGGCTTCTCCGGAGTCTCCAATAAATCCCCAGCTAAAAGAACATCAGATATTCCAAAAGTAACAAGGAGCCCAGCCAAAACCCAGGATCTTCCTTTCTGATGGAAGAGCTCCCAGATCATGAAGCTACTCAGCCAGTGTTGTTGTCCAAAGGGATCTCATCCCTTTCTACCCAGCCACAAATTCACTCCCTCATTTCCTCATCCATCTCTGTCCACTTATCTCCTACTTCCCACCAACTAGCATCCTCTCTCTGTCCATTCACACTAATATTTCCAGTCAATCAGCACTGACCTCAATTTTACACACTGAAATAATTGCTTCAGTGTATACAACAAAGTTCTTTACAACTCTCCAGATTCCATGGACCCCTAGCGTGGGTTTAGCAGCTAAGTATTCTCCACAGTTCATCAATCTTTTCCAACCAACAACACGGACCCTGTGTATATTATTTACTCACCACTATGGCTCCTGCAGTGTCTGATGCAAAGTTGTAAATAAAAAAGTCAGGCATGTTATGCCAGTCGATGCTCTTGCTAAGAACAGACAAGAGTCTTAAGAAACTTTTTTTCATAATGAAATCCTAAACCAAAATGAGAAAAAATATATATCAGGGTGAAAGGGATTTAGATAGAGAACATCATCGGGTAGAATATTCTACCTTCATTCAAAACCCCTCCACACGGAACACCTGGTAGATAAATTAACAATGTTGCAGAGCAATGAATAGTCAGGATCAGAAATCGTGGTGAGTTGAGGATGATGATGTATCCGGGCAGCACCTACAATATACTGGGCTCTGTCTGCAAACAAAGGAAGACACAGGCCCAGCTCCCAAGAATTGACAGTCTAAGAAGGGTTCTGATGGCTTCCAGCAGAATGTTGGCTTGTGTAGGACCTGACTGTGTGAGCTACTTGTTCAGAGAAGGGTTGGATCAAGGAGAACAAGCAGAACAGCAATGGGACTCCATGGGGAGGACTCCACACAGGGCCTGTTTTCTGTAGGACAAGTAGCCAGATGTAGCGTGACCATGTGTAATAAATGAAGGGGGGGGCTCCCTTTTATGAACACCCAGCCAGCCAGTTAGCTAAAAAGTCCCTCTTGGTGGCTGTTCTCTGCTTGCTTTACCTGTAAAGGGTTAACAAAGTTCCCCAGCTAAAGGAAAAGGAGTGGGCACCTGACCAAAAGATCCAATGGGAGGGCTAAACATTTTTAAAATGGGGAAAAAACTTCTCTTTGTCTGTGTCTGTTCTCTGGAGACGGGACACAGAGCAGCAATTCTGTGTAAGGCTGGAACCAGGTATGAAAATTCATCTTCCATACCGAGAAAAATCATTGGACAGGGAATGTTTAACTAGACGCGATCAGGTTTATTTCTTTATTTTGGCTTGTGGATCTCCTCTGTGCTAACCCCAGATACTTTTGTTTTGCTTGTAACCTTGAAGCTGAACCTCAAGAGAGCTATCTTGATGCTTAATTTTTGTAATTGTTTTCTTTTAAGATCTAGCAAAAAGCCTAAGTTCCAGATGCACTTTCTTCCTTTTTGTTTTTAACAAAATTTACCTTTTTTAAGAACAGAATTGGATTTTTGGTGTCCTAAGAGGTTTGTGCATGTTGTTTAATTAGCTGGTGGCAACAGCAGATTTCCTTTGTTTTCTTTCTCAGCTCTTCCCCGGGGGGGTGGAGGGGAGGAGAAAGGGGCAGGATTTGAAAGGGCTTGAGGATACCCCACAGGGAAGAATTCCCAAGTGCTCCTTCCTGGGTCCAAGGGGTTTTTTTGCATTTGGGTGATGGCACCGTTTACCAAGACAAGGTCAGAGAAAAGCTGTAATCTTGGGAGTGTAATACAAGCCTGGAGTGGCAAGTATTGATTTTTTTAAATCCTTGCCAGCCTCCACCTTCTGCACTCGAAGTGCCAGAGTAGGGATTCAGCCTTGACACCATGTGTATAAGCGACAAAGCTGGACCCATTTGTTTTGTCAGTGAAGGTCTAAGGGTACGTCTTCACTATCTGCCGGATTGGCGGGTAGTAATCGATCTATCGAGGATCAATTTATCGTGTCTAGTCTAGACGCGATAAATCGATCCCCGAACGTGCTCCCTGTCGACTCCAGAACTCCACCAGAGCGAGAGGCGGAAGCGGAGTCGACGGGGGAGCCGCGGCCGTCGATCCCGCGCTGTGAGGACCCGAGGTAAATCGATCTAAGATATGTCGACTTCAGCTACGCTATTCTCATAGCTATTCTTGTAGCTGAAGTTGCGTATCTTAGATCGATCCCCCCCCCCCCCCTCAGTGTAGGTGTAGATAAATCTCTGATAATTTTCATATGACTTTACATTGTGCCTCTTCATATAACCTTGTGGTGGGTCTACCCACGTGTGACCTCTGTTTTCATGGGACTTTGTATCAAAACCTCATTTAGAAACTTTACATTGCCCTTGGTATAATATTATAGCCCCTAAAGATAGAATAAGATAGAAGAAAAAATTCTTTTTGCTAGCAGTAGAACAAGAGCTCTCCCCTCCCCCCTTAATCAATTGCCCTGTTGAATGAATGAGGTGTGAATGAGCAAGGCATGGAAGGCAGCACCTCCAGACAGCCTCAACTGTTGGAGAGCGGCTGGGAGCCAGACCCAAGGACAATAAAACGTGTCAAGTGGGCTCATTAAAGACAAGCAGACATACTGACGGCCTCGGGGGTTAGAAGCAAGCACCTTCTTTTGGAAACACCCTCTTTGCAGCATTGGGACAACACTCAAAAGAAAGCAGCACAAAGGACCAATGGACACAGACACAGAGTTTGAATCCAGTATAGATTTGCATAAGAGGAAAGCTGCTATAAAAGTGAGGTGTCTTGCAGAGGACCCCGGGTCTCGTCTTGTCAACATGGGAGCATCGATCCGGATCGGCAGAAGCCCGGCTCCACCCCCTCCCCCATTTAACTCACCTGGCCAGTGAAGTTAAGGGGAGCAACTAATTGGTAACAACAAGACGGAATGGGTTTGTGTGTGTGTGTGAGTGTAAGTGTAATATATTATATGCATATAATACAGTGTTAATGAATACATGTATTACTAATAAATGTGGCGTTTTGTCTTATTCCCCCTGAAAAGATCCTGTGCAGTACTTTAAGTACAACATTTTGGTGGAGAATGCGAAAGGGGGAGCAAGCATAGAATCCACAGTTATTACAAAACTGGTGTGCACACCGCCAGCTTTAGCAAGCCTGGCACTAGAGGAAAAAGAGCGTAAACTTTCAGTTAAGTAACCAAACTCTGAAGGATATAGGAGTTTAGGTTTAAATTGTGTTCATGACTGAGCTAAAGAGGAGAACTTAGTGTTTCTCACTCTGATCCGGGGAAGGATTAACCAAACTCTGAAGGATATAGGAGTTTAGGTTTGAATTGTGTTGTAGAGGTACATACACCCTCAGCCGTAGCAAGGCGGAGCTAAAGAGGAGAACTTAGTGTTTCTCACTCTGATCCGGGGAAGGATCTAATCCGGGGAAGGATTTGTATAATTGGTGTATGAACCCTCGGTGGTAGCAGACCGAGTAATACAGAGGGAGGCTTAGTGTCTCTCCCTCTGGCCCAGAGTGGGTTAAAAACATAAGATACAGATCTTGTTCTGTTAAGGCAAACTCTGAAGGATATAGGAGTTTGGGCAGTGTAGTGTGGTTTATGTTTGTTTGTTTTTTTGTTTTGTTTTGTTTTTTGTAAGTAATATTGTGGTAATTTCACAATTTTGAAGAAAATGTTTAAGGAACGGGACCAGGAAGGGTGGGGGCTAGTTGGAAAGCCCACCCTCCTTGCTAAATTGGTAGTGGAACAAGGCTTGTGCCCATGGAAAGGAACTGTTTATTGGAAAAAGCAGGATCGGGCCCAGGCAAGCAACAGATAGAGAAACTGAAAAACAGGTTGGGTACAGAGAGTTAAAACAGCACTCTCAAATCTTACAGCAGCAGTAACATCAGGAGAAGAAACATTTGAGACCCCAGAAGGGGGCAGACCTTTGGGACCCCTCTGGAGATTGGGAAGGGGGATATTTGAAATATTTGGGTAAATTCCTCCTCCCAGGGCCAAAATGCCATTGAAACAGTTAACAACAGTGCCTGCTTCTGCCTCAGATCTCCAGGCCATGGCAAAATGGCTGAAAATTTTAAAACATAATTTTTTTTTTCTAGATGGAGTGTTAATGCCCTTTTACTGAGAGAAAGGGAGAATTTACACTCACAAGAAATGCACCACTTAATTAGCATTTGTGCAGCCCCAAGTACCAAACACACTGTGGCAGAGACCAAGCAGGTTCTGCCAGGGTGAAAGCACTGTGCTAATTTGTTTCCAAGCTTCTATCTTTCAGGCTCTGAACCAGAACATCAGGAGAGCTGGTACCAGCTGAAGAGTTATAAAATACCATGGTTATAGTGTCATGACAAAGTCTGTGTTCAGTGTTCTGTGTTGCATGTTCTGTGTCTGTCTCTAGTGGTGTCCTGTGCTAGCATTGGGTCCAGAAAAAGAGGAAATACTACACTAGACAGGGTAAATGTCTTTTCCTCTCTCTATTTCCCCCATGTCCATCCAATTTATCAATCACCACTTGTGTCCAAAAAACTTTGGTCCCCAATGCATCAGGTTTATTTTTTGTTAGGTTCTCTAATAGTCATTTTGTTGTTAATTTTTGTTCTTAATACATTTGTATTGTTAGTTACATTTGCTTGTATTGTTAATTCCACACTTTCCTCTATGCACTCTGGTTCTATTTCCCCGAACCCTAGAGGGTAGTTCTTGGGCCCCCATAACCTGTAAGACCTTGGCCCATAATTGTATGGCCCCATCTTTCAGGTCCCCAGAAACCTCTGAAAACAACTGTTAAAAATAGGAAATTCTACAACGTTTTAGCAACTAAATGTTAGTTTAAGTCCAAATCAGCTTAACCTTGCATGACAACTGTGGTACTCCTACAAAATTTTATTTGTTGTGTGTGCTTAAGAAGGTCCTGACCTCAGTGACTTTTATTGTTTGATGGCTATTGCAGCATCAAACTTGGGCCTCATCTTGTTTGTCAATGTACCCAATTATTGGAATGGTAATGGTTTTGTTGTATTTCCAATTATTATAATTATAATTGTTTGCATTTGTGTTTATGTTATATCTGGTGTTTAGTCAATTGTAATAGTTTTAGTTATATTCACCTGGTTATAATTGTTTGGCTTGTTTGCAACAAATACAAAAGATTTATATGGTGACCACTCAAGAATTGTTCTTGAGAGGTCAAAAGGGGGACAATGTAGATAAATCTCTGATAATTTTCATATGACTTTACATTGTGCCTCTTCATATAACCTTGTGGTGGGTCTACCCACGTGTGACCTCTGTTTTCATGGGACTTTGTATCAAAACCTCATTTAGAAACTTTACATTGCCCTTGGTATAATATTATAGCCCCTAAAGATAGAATAAGATAGAAGAAAAAATTCTTTTTGCTAGCAGTAGAACAAGAGCTCTCCCCTCCCCCCTTAATCAATTGCCCTGTTGAATGAATGAGGTGTGAATGAGCAAGGCATGGAAGGCAGCACCTCCAGACAGCCTCAACTGTTGGAGAGCGGCTGGGAGCCAGACCCAAGGACAATAAAACGTGTCAAGTGGGCTCATTAAAGACAAGCAGACATACTGACGGCCTCGGGGGTTAGAAGCAAGCACCTTCTTTTGGAAACACCCTCTTTGCAGCATTGGGACAACACTCAAAAGAAAGCAGCACAAAGGACCAATGGACACAGACACAGAGTTTGAATCCAGTATAGATTTGCATAAGAGGAAAGCTGCTATAAAAGTGAGGTGTCTTGCAGAGGACCCCGGGTCTCGTCTTGTCAACATGGGAGCATCGATCCGGATCGGCAGAAGCCCGGCTCCACCCCCTCCCCCATTTAACTCACCTGGCCAGTGAAGTTAAGGGGAGCAACTAATTGGTAACAACAAGACGGAATGGGTTTGTGTGTGTGTGTGAGTGTAAGTGTAATATATTATATGCATATAATACAGTGTTAATGAATACATGTATTACTAATAAATGTGGCGTTTTGTCTTATTCCCCCTGAAAAGATCCTGTGCAGTACTTTAAGTACAACATAGGCCAGCCCTGAGAGAGGAGCAGTCGCCAGGGGAGACCTTGGGTGGAAATGTCTCGTCCTTGAGTCCAACGGACAGTGTGAGGCAGGGGAGTAGCCAGGCAAGAATCTACTGAAACTAGCACAGAGTGGTGGGAAATCCCTGCAAATCAAGGATACCACCGACAAACGGGGCATGAGATCACCAAAGAGTTTGTGGGATGTATCTGGAGAAGGCACCTAATATGTATAATAGGAGAAAAGCATCCAGAGGCTGGATTGTCTGGAGTAAGTGAAAGAAGAAAGGTTGAGTGCTGTAGGCAAAGGGTTTGAAGAGAAGTCAGACCCTATGTGATAAACCTTCTGGGATGTCCCAGGCTGGGTCAGGTGGGACGGACAGCGTGAGGGGACACTAGTTTACAGATTAGATGGAGAAGGTTTATACCTCTTTGTTACTATTGAAGTAGTCAACAGTGTTTCTCCATGATTCCAGCAAGAGCATGGCTCCCTCCATAGCACAGCCATGCTGCTCACGTCCACTTTCATCCGCCTCCCAAATAGTCTCCATGCACAAGATATCTGGGACTACTAAGAAAGAAGGAATGACAGAAAGAAAGAAATTACTACCATTGCTGGTTAAAGGGGAACGAACGCCTCTGAGGTGTCATTCATGGACTGATTGGTGCCCAACAGACAGTTCATTTAAACCAAAGAAAGGACAGGGTCTGTCTGTCTTGGGGTTGTATACTGCTGCCCATCACCGTGGTATCTGGGCTCCTTCCAGCTAAAATCAATGAGCAATAGCGAAGTTCCTAGTGGAAAGCTTGGCGTCACTGGCACATCTCCCTTTTTGGGGTAAGATATCTCTGCTCTGGGTAGGGTTATCTTTTGTTTGTTGGCTTGATTGGTTTGATTCCCACCGCTTGTTTTAAATAGGGCTAGACATCTATATCCTGCTTGAGCAGGGGAGAAGTGAAGGAAACTGTGATGCTGGTGAAATAAGCCACTGACTCTGAAAGCAAGAGAGATTGGTGTGATCAAAATCAGAATCAAATTGGGGATTCCTTAAAAACCAAAAACAAAATAAGAGAGACCCAGAATGAGACTCCTTTGCATTTCTATGGAGTTTTTCAGTGGAAGATCTCCAAATGGCTTTTAAAGGTGGGCCGGTATTATTACCACCATTTTTATGGCTGGAGAAACCATGGCACAGGGAGCTGAAGTGACTGGCTCAGTCAAACAGCAGGTCACTGGCAATGCTGGGAATAGAAGATAGTTCTCCTGACTCCAGTCACATCCTCTACCCCCTTTATTTCTTGGATAAATGTTATTGATTCATTACACAATAAATATCTTGTGCTCTCCGATTGGACATGAATGAGCACAGACCCAAAGAAATACCAGGACTCGCTGTACTGTATAGGGCCAACCAAATAATAGATTTGTCCGACAGCATGAACATTAGCCAGCCAAATCTGGCTGAATAGGACTGGCTGATGCTCTTGCAATTAGGATTCAGTTCACATATCCTGCTTTGCCGCCGTCAGCAGCATGGGAAAGCAGCTAGGAGCTCGTGATGGGTGGAACAGCCAGGATAACATCCTCCCAAGGGAAGTGGTGGAAGCCCCATTGCTTAAGTCTGTGGTTTTCAGGTTGGCCACTTAGTCAAAGTCAAAGAATTTCGCCTTTACACTCACTCTAAGAGTTAGAAATGTGTCATTGCTAACAACGTTAGCCCTACAGAATTCACCTGCACGTGTGTTGTGAGAGGTTGGCCAAGAATATTTGACCTTGGAAGGGTAAAGGTGTGCAGGGAGTGGGGAAGCAAGATTATTTTTGCTTTAGGTTATAATACAATTTTCAATGCCTCCTGACTCACTTGATTGCTCTGTGTACTCATCTGGGGTCAAGACCCACTGTTTGAGAAACTTTGGCTAAAGACATTTAAAACTAGACTGGACTAAATCAGGGCTCAGCGTGGGATGGGCCGCGGGGGCCTGGCATATTGGCTTCTTTTTTCTAATGCCTTTTTGTTCTGCAGCATCTAAGCTTTCATTTAGAAACAATGTAAGTCTCTAGCTGTTATTTAAGATTTTGATTACAGTAATGCCTACGGGCTCTCCAAGAGCAGGGACCTATTGTGGAGAGGCACCAGCTGGGCCCAGAGTGAGTGTGGGGGTGTCTCCTTTGCACACTTCTGGGTGCAGAGGCGTGGCCACACCTAGGCCCCATTTTACTCCCTGCCCATTCCTCCTTATGGTTCCTGAGAGAGATGTACCTGCCAGAGCAGTGGAAAGAGGCCTTAGTGTAATGAGAACCAGGCTCTAGGATCCAGAAATAGGACTCCCATTCCAACCCAGGTATTGGGCTAGTCAGTCATCCCTAGTGTTGTATTGTTCTGCCTGCTCCAAGCAATGACTTCACTACAAGGGTAAGAAAGAGAAGGGAGAGCAGTGTGTGGTGGAGAGAAATAGAAACTGCCCTTCCTCTTCCAGCAGCCAGAGATTCTCAGAGAAATACAGGCTCTGGGGGCATCATCACCTCCACCAGTGCTGGAGAGCCTTAGAAATACAGGGGTCTGACCGTCACCCGGGTCTAGTGTTTGTATCAGGGCTTGTAAGTATTGTGTTCACACTGGGGATGGAAGGACCTCACGGAGAGCCAGCATTTATCAAACTGGTCCTGATTCAGGAACACTGTCTCCTGTCATTCCAGTCTCTGGGAGATTCCGGGATGATTAGTACTGGGACTGATTATTGCTAGCTCATTATTTATTTGCCAAGCTCCAGCAGTGATCTCTGCCCCCGGTGCAGAACAGAGGGCTGCCCTCGAGCTGCATGCAGACTCAGCCATGGAAGAGCGCCGTCCACCCACTAGCAAAGCCATGCGGCCACGTCTATTTGTTCTCCCCTCCTCCACTTTTCCATGTTTTCCACCCCCACTCTCTGTGCCTTGTCTTCAGTTTCCCCTAAGTAGAACACAAACCCAAGAGCCTTTGGGATCACTTGAAATCTTTGAACACATGGGGGTTGAGACTGAGTTTGCCTCCCTTCATTCCCACCCCTTAGCGCATCCTTAGCCTTTCCTTTTACCTGTAGTGACAGTTCGGGGATATGGCGTCTGGCCTCTCTTCGCTTTTTGGCAGATTCGCTTTAGACACCTTAGGATGGGCCCACTCTGCTTAGGAACGACCTTGGCTGGGCCATCTTGAGTATCTTCTCGAGCCAGCTCCGGCTCACGCTGACTCCCACTGGAATGTTCCTCTCTTCCCAAGGTGGACGTGCCCTCAGCAGCCGCGTCCTCCTCCTTCTCCTCCCTTGGCAAGCTGTGCACGTCCATTCTGCAACAAGTCAGGAAGGGTGGCCAGTTTTGTTTCAGTCAATCTTATTGTCTGCGGGACAATTTCCAGCCTGAAGCTAGTGAGAATGTGTGCGTCGTCCTCCGGCTAAAAATGTGAGCTACAGACAGCAGAGCCCGAGAACTGGGTGATGCTGGGCAACTCACGTCCCTGCCCCATGCCTCAGTTTCCCAATATACCAAAAAGGGATGATACTGACCCTTCTGTACCTCCCAGGGATGAGGAAGGTTACTTAGTTAATATTTGTAAAGAGAAAAGAGGCGACAAAACTAACCTGACACAATGACGGCACCAAGCGTGGAATTATAAAGCACCTAAAAATCCAAACAAATATACATGTATCACAATATTTGCCAACCCAAAATTCAGTTATGGTGCTTCTAAAAAAACCCACATTGAACACTGTCCATCGCATATGCGTTTCATTTGAATAATACATTTGTTGAGTCAGATCCGCAGCTGCTGGAAATCAGAATACTTCATTCAAGTCAATGGAGCTGTTGATTTATAGCAGCTGAAGATCTGGCCCATAAAACCCAACACATTTTAAGCCCGAAGTTTACTTGCTTTAGAAGTTGGGACTCTTAACTAATTTCACAATCATTGGTTTCCTCCAATACTTGAGCTATGAACAAAGATGGAGAAAGAAGTTCACAAAGCTAAGATTACAGGCTTGATGGTCATCAATCAATATCACAATATACTTCTTAGTCTAGTGGGCAACACAAAGTTTAGCTGTATTCAAAATATCACATTGTGCTCCAATATTACTTAAATCCTCTGTCAAAGATTTAAATTTTAATCTACATGCTTGCGCTCAGGGGAGGATCTAGCTTTTTTGCCGCCCCAAACACGGCAGGCAGGCTGCCTTCAGTGGTGTGCCTGTGGGAGGTCCGCCGGTCCCGCAGATTCGGCGTACCCGCCGCCGAATTACCGCCGAATCCACGGGACCGGCGGACCTCCCACAGGCGCGCCGCCGAAGGCAGCCTGACTGCCGCCCTTGCAGCGACCGGCAGGGCACCCCCCGCGCTTTGCCACCCCAGGTACGTGCTTGGAGCGCTGGTGCCTGGAGCCGCCGCTGCTTGTGCTCCACTGGAGACAGCAGGAAAAATTACAGCTCTTCACATTCATCGCAAAATTTCATTGCACTCTCCAAGGCTCTGAATTTTAGTGGGATGTAAGAGGTACATGACTTTTTGCTGACCCTCAGCCCGGGGGAGAATTGCACCCCCAAAAGCATTAAAGAGCATGTATCTGTATCTCCTCATTCCTTCCTAATCCTGGAAAATTTTAAACATTGAAATGGGCAGCGCAAAACCAAAATGATCTGCCATAGTGGGGAAAGGAAATGTTATTCTTCATCCAAGATGGAGAATTATGGAGAATCAACTTGAAGGCAGATTTTAAGGGCCATGTCTTGAGCCCAATTGCTGCCTCTCATGCCAGCTGTGAGGGTGAGGCCACAGAATGGGGATCAGCTTCCCTAAATCTCCAGGATCTGAAGTGGAAATCCCCTACTGTCCATTCTGCACCTGGAGGAAATAATGCCACAGCAAAGAGCCTCTCCTTTCCACACTCTGCTGCAGGGACAGCAGGAGCCATCTTTTTATTGGGCCTATATCTGGGCCTGATCCAAGCCCATTGAAGTTAATGGGCGACTCCCCTAATTGTGTCCTCTGGGGTCTGTGCGTATGGAGCTCATCTACAGATGAATGGAGGCCTGGAACAGAACCCACTTCCTTTCATTCTCCACTTCATGGACAAGGGCCCTGTGTGAGATCCTAGAACAGGGTCTCAGAGAGGGATCAGCGGAAGAGACTCCCAGAGGGGGCAAGTCTTTCTAGGGATCTCAGTGATCTCCGGAAGTCCTTGCTGGGTTAATGAAATATAACCTTAACATGCAGCCTTATCAACTCTGGAGTTATTCCCTATCTGCCACAATTTTTACAGCTGAACTAAAGAATTGAGTGTAAGAGAGAGGTAGGGCACAAGTAGCCCCTGATCAGACAGCTGGATTCCCTCCTGGATTCTGTTAGGATGGCACTTTTCATGCCAGAGCGAGAGAGACATAAAATGGAACAAAGGCCCAGACTCTCAAAGGTATTTAGACTCCTAACTCCCATGGATTTCAATGGGAGTTAAGTGCCTAAATACCTTTGAGGTTCTGGGCCAAAAAAACGAATTTAATTTGGCGACCCTTTTCAAACAGAAGTTAAGCAAAGTGGGTCTCTGTTGGTCAGAGGTAGGACAGCCATGGGGAGTAAGAAAGCCCACTTACTTTTTTCCCCTCAGTAATAGATTCGATCTTGGATCTGAAATCGACTTTAGCCAGCACAATACCCAGCCTCTCCTTCTGTCCAAGTAAAAGCAACTGACACTGAGGGCCAACTGCCAGTGTTCAAATCACAGCATTGTGAGGTCACACTGCAGCACTTATGTCATTGTTGCTATGAACACGGGCAGGTAATAAAGGAAGGACCAAGGGTTGTTAACCATATAAGCGATATAAAGTATTATGGAGGTGCCTGGTGGCGACTCCAGTTAAGGTTAAGGTTAAGGTTTTGTCTAAAATGGGGCATAAATTCCTGCTTTTCCCTATGAGCAGGTGGTTAACCAGTATGGATTAACCTTTACTCTGACCTTTACTCAGTCAGGGAGTTAGGCTCCTAACTCCCATGGATTTCAGTGGAGTTAAGTGCCTAAATACCTTTGAGGTTCTGTGCCAAAAAAACGAATTTAATTTGACGACCCTTTTCAAACAGAAGTTAAGCAAAGTGCGTCTCTGTTGGTCAGAGGTAGGACAGCCATGGGGAGTAAGAAAGCCCACTTACTTTTTTCCCCTCAGTAATAGATTTGATCTTGGATCTGAAATCGACTTTAGCCAGCACAATACCCAGCCTCTCCTTCTGTCCAAGTAAAAGCAACTGACACTGAGGGCCAACTGCCAGTGTTCAAATCACAGCATTGTGAGGTCACACTGCAGCACTTATGTCATTGTTGCCATGAACACGGGTGGGTAATAAAGGAAGGACCAAGGGTTGTTAACCATATACGGTCTCGCATGATATTCTTATTGATAAACTAGGCAAATACAATTTAGATGGGGCTACTATAAGGTGGGTGCATAACTGGCTGGATAACCATACTCAGAGAGTTGTTATTAATGGTTCCCAATCCTGCTGGAAAGGCATAACGAGTGGGGTACCGCAGGGGTCTGTTTTGGGACCGGCTCTGTTCAATATCTTCATCGACGACTTAGATATTGGCATAGAAAGTACGCTTATTAAGTTTGCGGATGATACCAAACTGGGAGGGATTGCAACTGCTTTGGAGGACAGGGTCATAATTCAAAATGATCTGGACAAATTGGAGAAATGGTCTGAGGTAAACAGGATGAAGTTTAACAAAGACAAATGCAAAGTGCTCCACTTAGGAAGAAAAAATCAGTTTCACACATACAGAATGGGAAGAGACTGTCTAGGAAGGAGTACAGCAGAAAGGGATCTAGGGGTTATAGTGGACCACAAGCTAAATATGAGTCAACAGTGTGATGCTGTTGCAAAAAAAGCAAACATGATTCTGGGATGTATTAACAGGTGTGTTATGAGCAAAACACGAGAAGTTATTCTTCCGCTCTACTCTGCTCTGGTTAGGCCTCAGCTGGAGTATTGTGTCCAGTTCTGGGCACCACATTTTAAAAAAGATGTGGAGAAATTGGAAAGGGTCCAGAGAAGAGCAACAAGAATGATTAAAGGTCTTGAGAACATGACCTACGAAGGAAGGCTGAAAGAATTGGGTTTGTTTAGTTTGGAAAAGAAAAGACTGAGAGGGGACATGATAGCAGTTTTCAGGTATTTAAAAGGGTGTCATAAGGAGGAGGGAGAAAACTTGTTCACCTTAGCCTCTAAGGATAGAACCAGAAGCAATGGGTTTAAACTGCAGCAAGGGAGGTCTAGGTTGGACATTAGGAAAAAGTTCCTAACTGTCAGGGTGGTTAAACACTGGACTAAATTGCCTAGGGAGGTTGTGGAATATCCATCTCTGGAGATATTTAAGAGTAGGTTAGATAAATGTCTATCAGGGATGGTCTAGACAGTATTTGGTCCTGCCATGCGGGCAGGGGACTGGACTTGATGACCTCTCGAGGTCCCTTCCAGTCCTAGAATCTATGAATCTATGAATATAAGCGACATAAAGTATTATGGAGGTGCCTGGTGGCGACTCCAGTTAAGGTTTTGTCTAAAATGGTGCATAAATTCCTGCTTTTCCCTATGAGCAGGTGGTTAACCAGTATGGATTAACCTTTACTCTGACCTTTACTCAGTCAGGGAGTTAGGCACATAAATACCTGCAAAACTCTGGGCCCAACTGCCACTCAGAACTTCCCCTGAAGATGGTGGCCTCATTGGTTCTAACTGTCGACATTCCTATGCTGCTCATAGACATTGCGGATGCTCCATCCAGCTGGATGGTGTACACAATGATACCATCCAAGTAGAAGAAACATCTGCTTAAGTCATTAATCTCTGAGAGGCAGCAGGCCCCGGGGTCATCCCAAAAAGCTGAACTGAACTATAATGACGCAGCCCAAAAGTGAAGGTTATCTTTATGCAGAACTTCTGTAAGAGAACCTGGCAATATCCACTGGGCAAATCCAGAGTAATGGATTCCTGAGCACCCCCAAATTGGTCCAGAACATCATCAATCTGTAGGATTGGCGGTGTATGTTTTTTGTAACAGTATTTAGCTGTCTAACAACCCCACAAAAGCAGTGTACTTTATCTTCCCTTGTGATTAGAAAAACTGGTGATGTCCATGAGATGGCCAAATCACTCTCTTTTTGACCTGTAACAGGTTTTCTACTGTCTTGGCACAGCTGTGCAAGAGGGTCTCTGTTTATGGGGTGTACATCTCGATGTATCGATATAGTGCTGTCAAATGAGCCCATCC
This sequence comes from Chrysemys picta bellii, assembly GCF_011386835.1. NCBI lineage: Eukaryota > Metazoa > Chordata > Testudines > Emydidae > Chrysemys > Chrysemys picta. Next base: position 14,323,337 of record NC_088803.1, read on the forward strand.
CAGCTTGGCGCTAAGTCCTATAATTAAGATGCCTTTGTAACTGGACAAAAGGATATTCACATCCTCCAAGGGCACTGTTGTATCAGTCACAGAAGATGAAATTGATACATTGGTGTTAGTGTGTAATTCAGCACGATCTTCATCTCACCCTGATGTTTGATTACGCACATGGAATCGCCATCGGATTCCAGTCTACAAAAATCTACTCCCAAACTGGACCATATCAGTGACCACAAAGGGGTGTCCCCTGCTGAGGCACCAATATGTACAGTGAGATCTGCCTTGCCTTTAACTGATAATTCTTGGCCCTCAGTTCCGTGGACAGGAAGCTGATGAGGATAGGTCAGGGGGATATTTGCTCAAAGTTCTCAAGTCACTAGAGAAACAGCAGCTCCCATAGCCACTAAACCAGGCAGCAGCTGTCTGATTCGCAGTGACCCATACAACACCAGCAACAGAGGTAATGCTACTTCAGTAAATGGCCTTTGCTCTGCTTCACTTAGTCCCTAGTCTATTCTGATTCACCGTATCCATCACCGTATCCATCACCATGATAACAGAGGGTCTGGCCAATAAGCCCAGCCCTCACCCCTAATTTCCTGATGGCTTCCAGGCATTATTCTTAGCCCTGCATTCATATTGTAATAAATGGCCCATCTGTGACCATATGTAGCAAGAAACTTCCCCCCCCCACCACCCTCTTTGTGGTTGCTGGGGGATTGAAGCAGCATCTGCTGGTGCAGCTAGTTGACCCCCACACTCTACTAGTTGTTGTAAGTGCTGAGTTGATCTTCCGCCTTCGCCAGGCAGGATAGGTTGTACCTCAGCTACCCAGACTCCTGGCATGGTAACAGATAGCTTCTTAGCTTCATGGACTAGATGACTTCCTGAGGTCTCTTCCAACCCTGATCTTCTACGATTCTATGATAGCTGGATGCACCAAACTCAGAGAATCTGGGTCCCCTGGAGTCACATCACCGATAATGCCTTTTCCTCGTAGAATCCAGTATTACTCCATCAGTGTCGAAACGGCACAGTTCTGTAGCTGCTCTCACTAGGAAGCATAAATATCAATGCCCTCCTGCGGTTTCCACATCCTCTTCAGCCACACCAGGAATTTCCCTACACCCCACCCCCCAAAAAATCTCCCCCATCACCCTCCCAAGGGTCAACCCAACCAAGCTGAAGAACATACCAAGAACCAGGAATATACCAACCTGTCCTCTGCAGGTTCAAAACATCCAAACAGCCCGAAGCACAAATACAGCTACCTACTGAAGAAAGTCTCCACAATCTAAAGGCAATTCCCGATGTTTGTCGGTCAAACTTATCCCATTTATTGAAGTTACAAAACATGGCTGCTGGTGCACCTCTTGCAAATAAGCTTACGAAGAAGGAAAGCTTCCCACTGTTACAATTGGTAAAACTGGAGGAGCTTGGTTTGCCGGACCGATCAGCAAAGCCAGAGCTGACAAACTACATGAAAAGGCTGCAAAACACCAAGCCTGCTGAAAGCCTTCTAAGCCAGTCACTGCCAGAAGTACTTAATGAGGCTGTTAAGAATGCTGGAGACACAACACAGTTTATGCAAACAAACATGGCTGTCGTATCATACTTTCTATTTAAGCAAAAGATACCACATCCTACAAACTGGAGGCCAATGTTAAGTGCATTGTTACTTGTTAACCCTGAAGTTGGACACTGGTTCCAACCAAGACCAGCAAATGCTCACTATCTTTCTGCAAGGTTTCAGAGTGGTAGCCGTGTTAGTCTGTATCAGCAAAAAGAACGAGGAGTCCTTGTGGCACCTTAGAGACTAACAAATTTATTCGAACATAAGCTTTCGGGGGCTAAAACCCACTTCATCGGATGCATGCAGTGGAAAATAAAGTAGGAATATATATATACATAGAGGACATGAAAAAATGGGTGTTGCCATACTAACTATAACAAGCCCACCTTAACTGATTACTCTCATTATAGTTAGTATGGCAACACCCATTTTTTCATGTCCTCTGTGTATATATATATTCCTACTGTATTTTCTACTGCATGCATCCGATGAAGTGGGGTTTAGCCCATGAAAGCTTATCTTTCTGCAAGAAACTCAATGGACTGGTTAGAATCATGCGGTGCAACATTGAAAGACTCAGCAGTTGAAAAAAGAACTCTCTCACCACATTCAAAAAATGTGCATATATGTCTGATGAATGCACCAGTGCAAATGGGCATCGAGTATTAAGTCATTGAGTGTCTTATCTTGATGTCAGGGGTAGGCCAGAAGATGCATTTCTAGATGTTCCAGTTATAGAAGACACATCGGCTGCATCTGTGACAACCCAAGTCTTCGAAGAATTAAATGCTTGTAAATTGGACCCCAAGATGTCTGCTTGTGCGATTGATGGAGCTGCAAACTTCTCTTGAAGACATGGTGGAGTACAAGCTTTGCTCAGAAAAAAAATGTAACCCTAATCTCTCCTATACGCACTGCAGAGGCCATCTTAAGTTCAGTACCCAGAAAGATAAATGGAGCAAATTATTAAGCATGTTGTATTGGGGGGAGGAAGAGCAAAGCCAAGATTCCACCCATTTCCTACCCCGCTCCACCCCCTCCCATCCACCTGCATGGGCTGGGGGTGGAGGTGAAATGCCAGGTGTGCAACTCTTCTCCTTCTCCCATGCCTGCACCTGCAATGTGGAGAGGCAGCAGAGCGGAGTGGGAGTGTGACCAGGGTCTTGCTTCCCAGTACATCCCTGCATAGCCGTGTAAGGGTGGGCTACAGTCTGGTCTGTAGTGATCAAATGAAATATTAAAGCAGCCCAAAGGCAGCATTTCCAGATGGATGCAAAATTCTGTTTGCAGAGAATCTCAGGCTTCAGCTTTTGTCTTTCAGAAGCTCAGCTCCGTAGAGTACCTCTAGGTGGCACTACAAGCTGGAAGGTGGCACCAGGCACACCCCTGGTGCAACAGAGCGTTTCACCTTACAGTAATATCACTCTGTGCCCACAGGCTATATCGGCTGGGTTTCTCTGGCCTGACCAAAAAGCTGAGCTCAACTTTTGATGAAAGACCACTAAAAAACCTCCCTGGGATAGGGGTGGTTTTATGGCAAAGCATGTGCAGGAGTTAGGAGATGGAGCTTCTATTCCTGAGTCTGCCTCACATTTGCTAGGAGACCGTAGGTAAGTCACAAAGTGTCTCTGTGCCTTAGATGACCCGTCTGTGACTTAGGGATAACACTTTGCTATGTCACATGAGGCGCTATTCGGCTGCATTCCATGCTGATTGTTAACCCGCAGGCGGAAGTTGCTATAGAAGTTCAAAAGAGTATTTATGTTATTTGTGTATTTTTTATTACCTTCCAAAGGAGCGAGTGGAGAGAACCCATCTCCAGGAGCAGCTCAGTCAGTACTTCTCAGAAATAATCCCATCGGCCAGTCACTTTCAATGCTTCTGTGACGGGGAGCTCGACTCACCACTAGAATGGCACCTCCTCTGGCCTTTCTGGGGATTAGCTTCACGAGGTCAATGCCCCTTCCCGCGGTTGCATGCGGTCTCTCCGCCTCTCTGGACCCCCTCTAGTTCCACAAGCTGCAGCCTGCTCTTGGGGGCTTAGCACTCCGGCCAGGTCACTCAGCAGTTTTCCCCTACAGGGTACCAAAGTTCTTCCACATGAACGGTCTCAGGCAGTCTTCTCTGGCACTCCCCTGAGGGTGCCACTTCCCCCGTGGCTACCAGGGGAACCCAGGCCTGCCCACTACTCCAGGTTCCAGTCCAGGAACCTTGCACTGGGCAACTGTGGTCTGCTTTCCCTCAGACCCCATTGCTCCTCCCCTGGACTCCTTTTTACAGTTTCTGGTTCCTCCCACTGTGGGTGTAACAGCTCAAACTCCCTCCTCCCAGGGAGCAACTACAGACTACTGAACCCTGTGACAGACCTCCCTATTCCCAGGGATTCCTTCCCTGTAGCCACATTCTGCTGCCAACTTCCTGGCTTTATAAACCTGGACCAGCTCCTCCCCCAGCTGGACTTTATCAGCAAATTAGGCCGCAGCACTCCCTGACTCTCCTCCAGATGTGGCCTATAGGTTAATTGGCCTAATTTACCCCTTCAGGCCCTGTAGGGGACAGACACCGTGTGACGCTCTATACCTTGGGGAACACCCTGCACCCCCATGTTCATCCTTATAATATGATTGTGTGGTATCCAATGCAAAGTTTGTCATGTTGGGTGTTTTCAGAAGGCTCATGATGCACGGAGCATTGTTGTTATAGTAATGTTATAGGTTGTAATTTCATGTATATAGTTATGAGGCTGAAAATGTATCCTCGTGGCTTAAAAAAAGCCCAGGCAAAACCCTCCAGGAACAGAGGCCCAAACAAAAACTCACCAAGAGCAGAGGGGCAGTTCATGCCTCATCAGAGCATGTATGACACAAACCCAGCCCAGCCTCACAGGAACAAGGACACTGGCCTAAGCAGCAACAAAGGATCTGTTGGACTCTCGAGTGAGTCACCCCCCTTCCATTGGTCAGTTTGGGACTACGATGAGGTAATGCTCACCTGACTCTGAAGGGGTGGGGGGCAAAGCCAAGAGGGAAAAAAGAACATGATAAAAGAGAGAGATGTTTGCCATGCTCTCTCTCTTCCACCTCTATCTACAGACACCACCACCAAGCAACTGAAGCGCTGATCAAAGCGGAGAGCCTGGCTGAAGGGCAACCAGCCAGCCTGTGGTGAAAAGCATCTAAGTTTGTAAGGGCACAGAAAGTGTTAAGATCAGCATAGAATGCGTTTTGCTTTTATTTCATTTGACCAAATGTGACTTGTTGTGTTTTGACTTATAATCACTCACAATCTCTTTTGTAGTTAATGTATTTGTTTGTTCTACCTGAAGCAGTGCGTTTGGTTTGAAGTGTGTCAGAGACAAGCCTGTGTGACAGACCCAGACCAGTGGGGTACAGGAGTCTGGTAGAGGGCAAATACACTGGTCACTGGATGAGTAGTTTTCTGTTCCCTGAGTGACCAGAGAAGGGGCTGCACTAGAGTAATCAGGAACCTGCTAGAACCAGTTAAGGCAGGCAGGCTAATTAGGACACCTGGAGCCAATTAAGAAGAAGCTGCTAGAATCAATTAAGGCAGGCTAATCAGGGCACCTGGGTTTTAAAAGGAGCTCACTTCAGTTTGTGGTGCGAGTGTGAGGAGCTGGGAGCAAGAGGCACAAGGAGCTGAGAGTGAGAGGGTGTGCTGCTGGAGGACTGAGGAGCACAAGCGTTATCAGACACCAGGAGGAAGGTCCTGTGGTGAGAATAAGGAAGGTGTTTGGAGAAGGCCACGGGGAAGTAGCCCAGGGAGTTGTAGCTGTCATGCAGCTTTTACAGGAGGCACTATAGACAGCTGCAGTCCACAGAGCCCTGGGCTGGAAACCGGAGTAGAGGGCGGGCCTGGGTTCCCCCCAAACCTCCCAATTGATCTGGACTGTGGGTTCTTCCAGAGGGGAAGGTCTCTGGGCTGTTCCCCAACCCACATGGTCAATCTCTGAGGCAAGAAAATCCGCCAATAAGCGCAGGACCCACCAAGATAGAGGAGGAACTTTGTCACACCTGGTACATATCAATTTCTTTGTTAAATTGATGAACTCATATAAGCTTGCAGAGTCCAGTGGGCATAACTGGAAATTGCAAGACAGAGGTTCCTAGGGTTGGGTCTGGGGCTGGAGATATTGGCTAGTGTCATTCGGTTGCACAATCCAAGCACCAGCTTGCTAAAAGTGCTCACTCATGTAGTTGGGAGCAGGTTACATGCTAGATGTTGTGCATGAACAGTCCAGGAGTGGGGGTTCTCACAGCAAAGCAGGGTAAGGCTGGTTGCCAGAGTTGAGGATTGGAGTGACCTAGCAAATCACCGGTCCAGATAACACCATGGGAACGTTACACATCCCATCACAGCTTCTATAAAAACAGATATCACATAGAACTAAATAAGATCATTATTACAAAAGACAGAGAGAAAACAACACAGGACATCAAGCAAAGTTATTGCAATACTAGATTGCATCTTTATATAATATTTATTATATAACAGATGCATGTGTGCTGTATGAGTGCCGCATACAAACATAAACAGCTCTATTCATCTTTGATATAACTGATAAGTTAATGGACTCAGTGTTAAGCATCTCTATATAGCTGGGTTTTCCTTGAAAATATAGAAGACCCTCCACACATCTCTGGAGATATATGGCAATACAGGCCGTATATCAGAGGGGCGATTCAGGAGGGAGCTTAGTAGTGAAAATCCTAGCTGGTCTTCAGGCCAATTGTTTGGTTTTAAATCTGATCTTTCATTTTCCACCAGAAGTTTCCAGCATCCGCTGTAAGGAAAGTTTGGCCTTAACTATGGTCTAATTGTATAACCCTCACTCACGCTGATTATCTAGCTAACTATTGGATTTACACTACTGCCCATCACCATAGTATCTGAATAGCTTTCATATAAAATCAATAGCAACTGCAGAGTCCCTAGAAGACATCATGGAGTCTCTGGATTGTACCTCACTACGCAGAGTCCCACTTGTTTCAACAAGACAACTTGTTTAGTACAAAAACAATGAGGAGTCCGATGGCACCTTAAAGACTAACAGATTTATTTGGGCATAAGCTTCTGTGGTTAAAAATAAAATAAAAACCGGATTCCTCAGTGTTTTTGTGGATACAGATTAAAACGGCTACCCTCTGATACTTGTTTAGTACGACACTCTCTCTGTGAGTAAGGGTGGCACAACTGGTCTCCTCATCGCAGTTTTATTTGTCTTTGGCTGAGAGTGCAGATCTTAGCTAAGTGCAATTGTTTCATATTTTTAACTCCTTGCTCAGACCCATCCTCCCAGATCTCAGGTGGAGTCATGTTAATGGTCAAGATTAATATTTCTCATCAGTCATGGCCCTTGCTTCTCATCCTTTTCCCTGCCACATATTCTTGCTGTTTTTTTGAAGTCTCCCAGGCCGATGTCCGTTATCCATGAGGTGCCTGCCCTCATGTTTCTTGATGTTGGCTGATACTTTGTCTTGGATGAACTGGTTATGATGCCAGCTTGTCTGGATGGCCCTTTAAATCAGCACTCCAACTCTAGAAAGTGCCAGACACACAGATGGTGGAACAATATTAATAATATCCATTTTTCCTTTGTTGCGATGAATTCATCCCAAAGTCCTGTCCTTTTGTTTATTTATATAGGTTGATCAAAGGCACTCAGACTTCTGAGAATACAAAACTGAAACACATTAGCTAAAGTAGCAAATAACAAATTGATCCAATGTTAGTTAAAGGGCTGATCTAAAAATCCAGTAAATGTCTCAATAAAATCTGCACTCACCATAAAGATCCTTTCCTCTGATCACCATCACTTCCAGCAAATAAGTCTGCAATTGAAAACAGATGGGGCTTGCAGTGTGCCTGGAAGGTCAACAAACTTGGGATCTGTCAAACCCGCTGTGGGAGGATCAGCCTATTCACCCAGCGGGGGGTGGTTCTTAGTGAGGCAGCCTATTCCAGTACACCAACCATAGGACTAGGAACGTCATGGTCCATCTGCATGACCCAAGTGTTCCCCTACACATGGAGAACCCTGAAGTGGCTGGTTAAACCAGTTTACAGCTGCTGTGTGTGGCTGGAAAGGTACAACACTCAGGTATATGGGTATGTCTGACAGGACATGTCTAGTAGCCCCCTCAATGTACCAGACACTGTACAAACACCTGCAAAAAAGGCATGCTCCTGCCTAGGAGATTATGACTCATACCTTCAGATCAGTGCTGCTCCATTGAAGCTGAAGATGTGGTCCATTATTATTATTTTATTTCTGTTTCATATGTATTTTCCTTGTGTATCATTTTCTGCTCATATCAGGGCTTTCATCATCTCCTATCCTCACAAAGAGCCCAATTATGCCACCCTCTACTACATCTGTCACATGAATTTACTACATTAAGTAGTAAATTACTCTGCAAGAGCCCTGGAGGGCCTGATTCAAAGCCCATTGAAGTAACTGGAAAGACTCCAAAATCATGTTGACTCTTCCCCAACAAATTATGTTCATCTGTGTGTCTGACAATTCTGTTCTTTACTAGAGTTTCAACCAGTTTGCCAAGTACTGAACTCAGGCTTCCTGGCCTCTAATTGCTGGGATCACCTCTGAAGCCCTTTTTAAAAATTGGCGTCCATTAGCTATCCTCCAGTCATCTGGTACAGAAGCTGATTTAAATGCTAGGTTACAGACTACAGTTAGGAGTTCTGAAAATTCACATTTGAGTTCCTTCAGTATCTTGGGTGATACCATCTGGTCCTGGTGACTTATTACTGTTTAATTTATCAATTTGTTCCAAAACCTCCTCTAATGACACCTCAATCTGGGACAGTTCCTCAGATTTGTCACCTAAAAAGAATGGCTCAGGATTGGGAATCTCCCTCACATCCTCAGCCATGAAGACCGATGCAAAGAATTCATTTAGTTTCTTCGCAATGGCCTTATCATCCTTGAGTGCTCCTTTAGCACCTCGATCGTCCAGTGGCCCCACTGATTGTTTAGCAGGCTTCCTGCTTCTGATGTACTTAAAAACATTTTTTTTTTTTGCTATTACTTTTTGAATCTTTGTCTAGCTGTTCTTCAAATTCTTTTTTGGCTTCCTAATTATATTTTGACACTTCACTTGACAGAGTTTATGCGTCTTTCTATTTTTCTCACTAGGATTTAACTTCCACTTTTTAAAGGATGTCTTGTTGCCTCTCACTGCTTCTTTTACTTTGTTGTTTAGCCACGGTGGAACTTTTTTGGTTCTCTTAGTATGTTTTTTAATTTGGGGCATACATTTAAGTTGAGCCTCTATTATGGTGTCTTTAAAATATTTCCATGCAGCTTGCAGTGATTTCACTTTTGGCCCTGCACCTTTTAATTTCTGTTTAATTAACTTCTTCATTTTTGTGTAGTGCCCTTTTCTGAAATTCAATGCTACCGTGTTGGGATGCTGTGGTATTTTCCCCGCCAAAGGGATGTTAAATTTAATTATATTATGGTCACTATTACCAAGAGATCCAGCTATATTCACCTCTTGGACCAGGTCCTGTGCTCCACTTAGGACTAAATCAAGAATTGCCTCTCCTCTTCTGGGTGCCAGGACTAGCTGCTCCAAGAAGCAGTCATTTAAAGTGTCAAGAAACTTTCTCTCTGCATCCAGTCCTGAGGTGACATGTACCCAGTCAATATGGGATAGTTGAAATTCCCCATTATTATTGAGTTTTTTTATTTTTATAGCCTCTCTAATCTCCCTGAGCATTTCAGTCACGATCACCATCCTGGTCAGGTGGTCAGTAATATATCCCTACTGCTATATTCTTATTGTTAGAGCATGAAATTTCTATCCAAAAGAGATTCTATGGTACAGTTTGGTTCATTTTTTTTTACTTCATTTGACTATGCTTCCTTTCATATATAGTGCCACACCCTAACCAGCATGACCTGTTCTGTCCTTCTGATATATTTTGTATCCTGGTATTACTGTGTTCCATTGATTATCCTTATTCCACCAAATTTCTGTGATGCCTGTTATATCACTATCCTCATGCACGAGGCACTCTAGTTCACCCATCTTATTATTTAGACTTCTAGCATTTGTATATGAGGACTTTAAAAAAACTGTCATTTTTTAGCTGTCTGCCATTACATGATGTCATTGAATGGGACTCTTTTTCAATTGACTGTTTCTCATCAGATCCTACCTGTATTTTATCATCTTCCATCCTCTCCTCCTTACTAAGACATAGAGAATCTCCATTAATAGATCCTACCCTAAGAAATGTCTCTGTCCGAACCATGTGCTCCTCCACACCTGTCGGCTTTTCCCCAGCCCTTAAAATTAAAAGGGTCATAGAGCAGTTTTTAAACTAAGTGCCAGCAATCTGGTTTCATTTTGGTTTAGGTGGAACCCATCCTTCCTGTATTGGCTCCCCCTTTCCCAAAAGTTTCCCCAGTTCCTAATAAATCTAAACCTCCCCTCCCTATACCATCATCTCATATACGCATTGAGACCCTGCAGTTCTGCCTGTCTAACTGGCCCTGCACATGGAACTGAAAGCATTTCAGAGAATGCTACCCTGGAGGTCCTGGACTTCAATCTCTTACACTAGCAGCCTAAATTTGGCCTCCAGGACCTCTCTTCTATTCTTCCCTTTGTCACTGGTACCTACATGTACCACGACCACCATCTCCTCCCCAGCACTACACATAAGTCTATCTAGATGTCTCGAGAGATCCGCAAACTTCGCATCAGGCAGGCAAGTCACCATGCGGTTCTCCCGGTCATCGCAAACCCAGCTATCTATGTTTCTAATGATCGAATCCTGCGTTACTATTACCGGTCTCTTCCTAATAACTGAAGTTCCCTTCCCTGGAGAGGTATCCTCAGTGAGAGATGATATCACGACATCATCTGGAAGGAGGGATCGTTTCCCTCTGCTCCAGTTGAACGTTCTCCTTCCCTGAGACTTTCCTCTTCCTCAACAGCACAGAAGCTGTCAGACCGGGGAGGGGAGGGACGGGACTGTTCTACTGTGTCCCAGAAAGTCTCATCTATGTACTTCTCTGTCTCCCTTAGTTCCTCCAGTTCAGCCACTCTGGTCTCCAAAGCCCGTACACCGTCTCTGAGGGCCAGGAGCCAGGAGCTCCTTGCACCAAATGCACACATATGCCACCGGCCATAGGGCAGGTAATCATACATGCTGCATTGAGTGCAATAAACTGGATAGCCCCCACTCTGTTGCTGGACTTCTGCCTGCATTCTCTTTCTACTCCTGCAGCTTGTCTACAGTTTCCATGGGGGAAGACCACCGTTTCTCAAATTGGGGGTCCTGCCAAAAAGGGAGTTGCAGAGGGGTCACAAGGTTAATTTAGAGGGATCGTGGTATTGCCACCCTTGCTTCTGCGTTGCCTTTAGAGCTGGATGGATGGAGAGCGGCGGCTGTTGGCCAGGCGCCCAGCTCTGAAGGTAGTGCCTCTGACAGCAGCAGCACAGAAGTAAGGATGGCAATACCATACCCTGCCACACTTTCTTCTGTGCTGCTGCTGGCAGCAGCTCTGCCTTCAGAGCTAGGCTCGCGGCCAGCAGCCGCTGCTCTCCAGCTGCCCAGCTCTGAAGACAACGCCGCCGCCAGCAGCAGTGCAGAAATAAGAGTAGCAGTACCACAGTCCCACTACAATAACCTTGCAAGCCCCCCCCAGCCCCCCAACAAATCCTTTTGGGGTCAGGACCTGTACAATTATAACCCCATGAAATTTCAGATTTAAATAGCTGAAATAATGAAATTTACGATTTTTAAAATCCTATGACCATGAAATTGACAATAATGGCCTGTGAATTTGGTAGGGCCCTACCCAAATTAAGCCTGGTCTTGGTCTCTAGTTTGCTTTAAACCCTGAATCGTGAAGTTTGCTATCCCCTCCAAAAATTATTATTAATCAAGATAACTCTGGCTATTCTTGTTATCCATATAAATGTCCAATCCTTTTTTGAATCCTGTTAATTTCTTGGCCTCAGTGACTTCCTGTGCTAAGGAGTTCCAGAGTCTAATTACACAGTGTGTGCAAAAGTGTTTCCTTTTATCAGCTTTAGATTTCCCATCTTTTAATTTCATTGAATGTCCCCTTGTCCTTGTGTTATGGAGATAGGGGAAAGGAGTTCCTGATCTCCCTTCACTAGGCCATTCGTTGTTTAATAGACTTTTATCATGCCCACTCATAGTAGTCTCCTTTCTAAGGTACCAAGCCCTGTGTTTTCAATCTGTCTTCATAGGAGAGTTTTTCCAGGCCCTTGGTCCTTCTCCTCACCTTCCTCTGACCCCCCTCTAATCTAGGGCACAATCTTGCACTAATCTGGTCAAGCCACATCACAGCCAGGGCTGTCAAAGTGTTACTAAATGCAGGATGGAAATTATAATGATGAAAACTAAGCTTTCTATGCCTGTATGTCAGTGGTGTCTCCCCGCCCTGCGGTGTGTAATATTGCCAGAAGCTTGTCCAGGCAATAGGCTGCACTGGGAAACCAGTGACGCTGGAAATGCCTGACAGAGCATTCCTTCTGGCATCTAAAGCTGTCAAAGACACTTAGTGGAGCAGGCTTCCCCAGGGAGTCGCTGCATGGAGTGGCTATGCTGAAGCTGAGTGTGCCTTCTCAGCGGCCTTTCTTGCCCCTCTTGACTTGGGCAGTGAGGGAAAGGATTTGGTTCCAAGCCATTATGCATTGCCGCTATTCCAGCGGTGCAGCTCTGCCCCCTCATACACTCCTCTATGTGAATCTCTTACCACCTGGGGGGTTTCTTTTCTCCTTTACCTCATCTCCTCCAGCGACAAAAAGAGGAGCCTCGCTATGGAACCCAGAACACTTCCCATAAGTGGGGGATTGCGGGGAATCCCAGGAGGGAGTGGCTTCTGCCTCTCCACCCCATCTGATTGCCCTGGGAGAGGGGAAGACATTGGGCAACAATTCAGGTGAGGGAGGGTGTGAGGGTTATTGGTGATGACAAGGAGATGGGAGGGATTACGTGGCGAGCTGGGTTTTAAGGAGGAATTTGCAGAAGGAAAGAGATTTCTAGTCAGATGAATCCAAGGAGACTGCTCTGTGCACAGGGGCAGTCTGACAAAAGGCACAGTGCAAAGAGTGAGGGGAAGAAGATAAACGGAGCAGGAAGGAAAAAGGTATTGTGTCACCTTTCCACATCATTGTGTCATGATCTGTAACAACCAACTGTGAATCTTCACCTTGCTTTGTCTATGCCCCTCAGTCATATAACCTACATTACCCCTCCCCCTGCCATTCCACTCCTTGGCCTCTTCAGCAGAGACTGGGCCTCATGCTGAACTGTGTGGTATTTGTGATGTGGACAAAATGGCCATTAAGAACTACATTGCTAGTAAGAGTGCGACTCATTTGTGACCTAAACCAAGTCTTCTTTCAGGTCTCCAGAGGTGAAAGGCTAGCACACTAGCCTACTGCACTATTTAGCTCCCTGTAAATACTTCTAGTCCACGTATGCGGCCACTGATTAAAGCCTAGATTAAATACTCAGTCACACTAACCTATCAAATGCAATTTACGCTAATGGTTAGAGCACAGGATTAGGAGGCAGGGAGATCCTGAATCCTAACTTCCTTTAATCTGAGGAGTCAGGGTCACATTCTGTGGCTGGCAGGGTTGCAGGTCTCTACGCAAGAGCAGAATGTAACTCACGGTGTTAAGCAAAAAGCAAAACACCCCAGTTCTCCTGAGATGTATTGGTATGAGCTGTCAGGAGACATCCTCTCTGGCAGGGTGATTACCAGTATCTAGAAAGCAGATGCGACTGACTCACAGGCCGGGAAATCATCCCAACCTTCCTTGCAATCTGGTGGCAGAATATTAACTGGTGGATTCAAACAGGCCCTCATATATTCTGTTGGATCTGTGTATTTAGGTCCCAACCCTGCTTTCAGCAAAGTCAGTGGGTATTTTGTCATTAGCTGCAGTATGGGGGCAGGATTAGTTCTTTGCTAGGCTGACATCAATAGCCCTTCACAATTAAACTGCAGAATTCTAAAGCTGTTTCCTAATCCCTCTGCCCATTACTATAGAGTCCTTCACATTTCCCTGCCTCTTCCTTTTGTTTGTGATGCACCCTCCAGGCCTTTGCTGGTTCATTGAGACAAAGCACAGATGATCTGACCCCAGATCAGATTGGAAGCTTCATTCAGAAACCAAGTGACATCAGTCCTCTCTGCAGCATGCTAGTCATTTGGCTGAGATGCTGTTACAGTCTGGGTTTAAGGTTGCACTGGGTTTCTGGAAACACATTACTGTTAGAGAGACAAAGAAAGGAACTGTGTTACCACAGTATCATTACCGTGTAAACTGAGAGGCACAGAATGAACATGGGGCACGCAGGTTAAATAAATAATGATGAGACAAAAGGAGCACTGCAGAACAAGGGCATGGGTATGTACAGTACTGCTGACTCTGCTGGCATGTAATCTCTCAAGAGACCCACTGTGCTTATCTTGCATGATCTTGATTGCTAAGAAAATCTGAAGGTGGGAAGGGAAGTAAATGGAAACATTATGGGAGACCAATACTGAATAGGATTTAAAGAATCTGGAATAAACAATAGACAGAGGGATTATAATGAAAACACTGGCCAGAATAAAAAAAAAAGTACCTAGTAAATTCAGGACCAAATTTTCAGCCATAAATGTAAATCAGAGCAGCTTAATTAAAGTCAACGGTGCTATCCCAATTTACTCCAGATGATGTAGGGATCCAGCCCATAATAACGATTTCCTGGATTACACTAACTGATTTTGCATGTACCACTGAATTTTGACTAACGACCGTATCACTGTGTTGTTAATATGTATTACACTTATCGAAAAGTAAAATACATTTTAAAAACTTAAAAAATGATGCATCACTATTCAGAATGGTTAGTTATAGGATACTGCTAGCTTTTGGCCTAATTGTAGTCCCACTGAAGTCATGATAAAATTCCCATTGACTGAGGAACAGCAGTAAGCGCTTGTTCACTAGATCATATACTTGCAAATCCTGAAGTTTATTATTTTAAATGATATGTTAGCTTTCATTTTTCAAAGATATTATTTTCTCTGCATTTTAAAACAAAACTTTTTTTGGCCTAAATGATGGTCCCCTACCTCTTTGCAGCTGCCATTATGCTACACACCATGGCCACTCCTATCTTCATGACAACAAGGCCAGACCTCACATCCTCCTATTGTGAAAATGCAAGCCACTTGCCACCAAGTGGAAGGAGAAGCGTTAGAGGTGCTGAACATCCATACAAGGCTCCTTTCAGCCGGCCAGTCTCCCTTTTCATCAGAGTAGCTAGCAATAGGGTGCCAGGTACCAGAGTGATCCAAACCCACAGAAAGCAAGATGTCACACACACTCTTTTTACAGTGGCTTTGCTCCTTGGCAATTCCTGGTGAATGAGAGTTGGCAGCTGTATATTCTGCTCTGGGACAGAGAGTCAATGAACCTTTACTTTCCCAACTACCCAGGCAGGCTGTACATACCTTTTCACACCAATTAGTCTGTTCATGTTTGTCTCTAGGGATGTTGCTTCCTTGGCCTTTCTCAGTTAATTGTCTCATTGGACAATGGACTTTACTGTTACATTTTCCCCTCATAGCTTGATTCAGCTCTACAAGTTTATCGTATTGCCAATCTCCAACATTCAGAACCATGTGTCTGACTCCAAAAATTGTAAGATTAGGTTAAAAATCATCAAATTTACAAAAATAATAAAAGCTGGGTTCTTTGTACTTGCCTTTTGGTTTCTGAGCATTTAGCGTTCACTTTTTCCAGCTAAAACCATGAGAGTTTGCAGCACTGGATTAAAATGAGAGTCAGTTGCATCTCTATGCACCACTGACCTCACCCACCACACTGGGGAAGGTGTCTGTGGGGAGGGGCAGGGGGTGTTCCTATTGCTGAAGCTCCATTGGTGGAGGCTGTAGCAGAGATATACTGACTCAGCATAATCCCAGCCCCCTCGGCCACCCTACTTGACCAGCATCGCCCTTTTTGGGCAGCACCAGTCCCCTCTGGCTGACCCCTCCCCCTCTTATAGGAATAATTCTTCCAGGGCTTCCAGGCTGCCTCTATTACACCTTTTTACAAGGTGCAGCATACGCTCTGCCCTGAATGGGGTCAGTCCCTGGCTAGCGTGGAGAAGGAGCAGGGGCCATCTCTTCCCTGCTTGGGGAGGCTAATACCAATGTGGTCACTAGCCTGAGGCAGCCCGTGTCCTGTTTGAGTGCAAGGACTGTGATTGTGTCTGGCCCCTAAGCAGGGCAAGCCAGACAGTGGAAATGCTACATCCTCTGTCTCTCTTGCACATCTACACAGGGACAGAGGCAATCTAGCCTTAGGATAGCTTCTTTGCATTACTCCTCTTAACCAGCTTCAGCAATTCCTCCCCCTTTTGGTGCTATTAACCCTGACATATATCGGGCCAGTTGTCATATCCCACATTGTCTTCTTTTCTCTAGGATGAATATATAAAATCCCCTTAATCCCTTCCAAGCGCTACAGCCTGAAAGCCTTTTATTTTATTGCCCTGCTTTGGAGTCCCTCCAGATGGCTTTCATCTGTTTTCTACCAGCGAGCCTCAAACTGTGCATGGTACTTCACATCCAAAGCTCTTGAAAAAGAAACCATTGCTCCATTAATAACGCCAAGGGCCATACTCTGTCTAGTATTGGAGACACTTGGACGGCTCCCAGGAGTTCCAGACATGACCCTAGATGTTGTGGCCAGTGCTGTGAGTAAATGCTGTGAGACCCTGATGTCCACAGAGCAAATAAAAATAAACCGGAGTTTTCCTCTTCCATTGAGTTGTTTTATTTATAAATGACATTCTGCTTTCCAGGTGACTGTCACATGCAGGCGTGTCACCCCAGGCTCTGTGAGCAAGAAATCATGGGAAAGAGACAGTTTAGAATTCTGGAGTTTCCTACAGTGGTATGTTTCATTATTATTATTATTTATATTATTGTAGCATCTTGGAACCCGAGTCATATACCAGGGCCCCGTTGTACTAGGCAGAACAAATAGACGGTCATTGCCCCAAGGAGCTTACAGTCTAAGTACAAACCAAGAGACAACAGACAGATATAAACGGATGAGGAGCACAAGAAGTCAGAATGACAGGCAGTGTTCTCAGCACACCAGCAGCCTAACTGTTGCCAAGTTAGTTGTAGGGTGTGTGTAGTAGCTTCCCCCAGGATTTATAACTTCAGCTGACCAAAATCCTCCGGCCTGACTCTGTTGCCACATTCATTGCCTTGAATGGGAATCAGTTGTATCCAGCAGCCAGAAAACAGGGTGTCTCAGGAAGCTGACTCAAAATCCTTGAGACTGGTCCAAACCACTGTAAAATTAGGATAGCTCCCTCCTATATCTCAAGCTTTTAAATAGCTTCTGTTGTTATCCTGGTACATATTATTTAACTGAAGCTGCCTGCGTCCCATTTGAGTTGTCACCCACATTTCTTTGGTCCTGTTCCCTTCTTCTTCCACCCACACTGCATCCATCCATTATCTCTCCTCCCTACTCCTCTCATTCTCTAGCCCCCACCCCTGAATTTCTTACACCCACAACTGTGATATCCCCGTTCTTTTTTATCTCCCTTGATTTCAACCAGTCCCTAGACTGACATTACCAGGTCAGGCTTTTGTTTCCCTGCACAGCTCATAAACCGCAATCGCTGCCTCCTGCACTGATGGTTTGGCCAGAGACTGAAACCATCACATTTCTCTGCAGTCAGTGCCTCCTATCGCTATGGAAACAGAAGCAAGGATGTGCTGCAGAGATGTGATCACTACAATGGCTTAGTGGGGAATTGATAGGGCATGTGAGAAAATTCAACCTGAGCGGGGGGGGGGGGGGTGGAGGGGACATCAGTTATACTTTTCTTTTTGTGGTGGTTTAACTCCAGCTGAGGCACAGCTGGAAATGCTGCTGAACAAAGGGTTTATTTAGATGAAGGGCTTTTTCCTCACTTGCTGGGAGGCGGCTGAGAACAGTCTATTTGGATCACAGAGCTGTTTTAGGGATTTGCAAGTAGAACAGATGACAGTGTAACTGGCAATAAATGCTCATTTTCCTTAGCTAGCAACTGGCTACTAAGTGTTCTGAGCCAACATAAAAGGAAGGAACGATGAAGCAACTGGAGAGGATTTTCTTTGCTCATAGATGTGGCTTTTCCAGACATAAGAATGGCCTACTGGGTCACACCCATGGTCCTGTATCCTGTCTTCCAACAGTTGCTGGTGCCGGATGGTCCAAAAGTAATGAACAGAACAGGGCAATTTATCAAGTGATCCAATCCATTGTCCGGTCCCAGCTTCTGACAGTTGAAGGTTTAGGAACACCCACAGCGTGGGGTTACATCCCTGACTATTTTGGCTAATAGCCATTGAAGGCTCTATTCTCCAGAAATTTATCTAATTCTTTTTTTAACCTGATTCACTATTCACTATTCTTTTGGCTTTCACAACCTCCCTGATGAGTTCCATGTTTGGACTGTGCATTGTATGAAGTACTTCCTTATGTTAGTTTTAAACCTGCTGCCTATTAACTTCATTGGGTGACCCCTGGTTCTTGCGTTATGCCAAGGGGTAAATAACTTTCCTATTCACTTTCTCAACATCATTTGTGATTTCATAGACCTCTATATATCCCCCCCAGACACACACCTCGATACCCAGGCTCAGGGCACCTGCTGGGCAGGCATGCTTGTGAGAAGAACAGCTATGCTTTACTTATGGCAAACCCTTCTGCTTTCCTTCTTAAGTGGGATGGGCTCTTGGAATCCTGCCTGCCAAGCGCTGAGCCCACTCAGCTGCTCTGTGACCTGCACTTCCTGTCCTAAACTCTTGGCTAGTGCTCAGCAGCTGCTCCCTGCCCCAGAGGTGGCTGCACATCATTGCTGGTGTGTGCACTTGATTTAGTTGGGATTGGTTGTACTCTGAGCAGGGGTCGGACTAGCTGGCTCCTGCGGTCCCTTCCAACCCTGAGATTCTAGGATTCACTAGTCCCCATCCTGCTGCCATCAAGGTGGGGTTTGCCATTGGCGTCACTGGGAGCCGGAGAGGGCCATGGCTGCGTGAGATGGTCTCTGACCAAGAGGGGAACACTTGGGGGGCACCCACAGTGGGTCAGCCCTAGCCGCCTAAACACTGGCGGCGTCCAACTCCGCGAGAGCGAGCAGGGACTGCCGGGAACTGGAGTCCCTTACTCTCCCGAGTCTCCTCCCACAGCTCGACCCGCGAAGGGAGGGAGAACTACGTTTCCCGTGGGGCACCGCGAGAGGGGCCGTACAGGGACGGGCACGCAGCAGCGCCGGCCGGAGTCGGAGGCGGGCGGGGCGCGGGGCCAGGAGCGCGCGTGCCGGGATGGTGCCGCTGGGTGTGGGCGTGGCCTGGAACGCGGCTGCGGTGACTGTTGGGGGCGGGGCCGGCGAAGGGGCGGGGCTGCGGCTGGTGTTGATAGTGCTCGGCTCGCGGAGGGACCGTTACCCTGAGGCGACGCAGCCTGGCAGCGGGAGGGCGCGTGAGGGCCGGGGACTGCACTGGGTGGGGTCTGTCCGCGCGCCCGCACAACCCCCCGCTCCGCAGTGCCCGGCTCGCGCCGGGGTCCGGGTCCCTGTCCCTGCGCCATCGCCGCCTCGTCCCCGGCTGAGGCACCGAGCAGCCCCGCCCCCCTTCCCGGGCGATGCCCTTGGCCGGGCCGGGCGCCGGCAGGTGATTCCCAGCGTCCGCCGCTCGTGCGATCCGCCGCCGCCGCCATGGGGGCCGGGGGTGTCAACTCCAACCCGCTCCTCGCCCGCAGCCCCGGGGACGCGCAGCTGGACAGGGCGGTGGGGCAATGGCTCAGCTGGGACAAGGCGGGTAGCCGATGGGCGGGGGGGTCTGCGGGCGTGTGCCCTGCCCGGGAGCGGCCGGGGCTGAGCCGTGGGGTGCGCGTGGCTGGGGGGGGGGGGGCTGCCGGGGTTGGGCGCGTGGCGGGGGGGGCTGCCGGGGGTGGGCGGGCGCTGCCGGGGGTGGGGCGCGCCTGTCGGGGGGGGGGGGGGCGCGCGTGGCTGGGGGGGGGGAGGGTTTCATGCTAGAAGGCAGCACCAGATCATCTTGTCTGACCCCTTGTAAATCAAAAGCCACAGTCGTCCCGTCCCGTCCCCCCCCCTCCGGTTAGCCCTGCACTAAACCCAGCCACCCGGAATTAGACCCGAGGATGACCCGCCCGCAGGGGGTAGAGGCAGCGTGTCTGCCTTTTGGAGTGACTGGATTGCCCAAAAGGGCATCATGCCGTGTTCGCAGATCACTGGCCGATAGCTCTCCGATGGAAGTTACATTCCACCACCCTTTGCAGATTTTATCCCACTAAGGTGCACTGTGCTGTTCCTTAAAGTGTATTTTAGTCACCACTGGATACTGCTGTCTTGAGACATTTAAAAAACAAACATGACCACTCTGGGTGGGTGTGGGTGTCTTTGTTCCCTCTGCGGACACATTAATTTGGCATTAGTTGGCTTTGCCCTTGGTAATGTGTTTATCCTCCTCATCTCTCTTGTTTTTTGCCAATAAGTTACAGATCTGGTCTGGTGACATCTCATTCCAGTTCTCCTTCTCCCTTGCCCAGTAACTGATGCTCCTTTTATGAGGTTGTCCGTCTGCTCAGATGGTGATGAGCTGAGCTCTCATGCAACAAGGGAGAAGGGTGAGAGCAGTCATTTGAAAAATATATGGGGGGAGGAATGTGGCATATGAAGATCCTGGAATCACAGATGGGAGTAAACACGATGTTCTGTTGTAATCTGTTTAGCACATAATGCAGCCTATAAGAGGATATTAAGGGGGATGTTGATGATTGGCAATAAATGCATTGATTGGCAGATAAATTATTGAATGCATTGCTTTATGTGGCGAAGCGAACACTTCAATGGTTTCTCTTTTCAGATAAATCCCAGAGAGAATTAATCTGGTCCTAATGTAGAAGGACAACATAAGAAACTCTTTGTGGTGATTTGACAGGTTCTGAGGGGGGAATTCAATATGAAAAAGGCAAAAAATTTAAATGGGCAAACATATTTTTAATGCAATGTGTAACTAACCTAAAGGAATACACTGCCGTAGAATATAGTGTTGTAAATCCTAAAAAGGATTAGGCATCTATATCAATAGGGATAGCATTTACACTTACTCTGTCTAGCCTAAAAAAAATAAAGGCTATAATACTTCATGGCACAAGTTCACCAGCAGCTGGGGTCAATGAGCCAGAGTATCCAATGGTATTACATAATTAGATGCATTATGATGTTGGAATGCTTTCATCTGAAGCATTGAGTATTGGCTGTTGTCCCTGATAAGACTAGATGGCTTATTAATTTGTTTTGATATGAGAGTTCCAGTGTTAGGCTTGATCCTGCAAAGACCTGTCTCCTGCTGAAGCCAAAATTGCGTACATGTGATAAGCTTTTGAAGGATTTGGCTCATTCTAGGACAGAGGTTCCCAAAGTGGGCGATACTGCCCCCTGGGGGGCACTGGAACGATCCAGGGGGGCAGTAGTAGCCTCAGGTGCAACTGGGGGGGCGTTGAATAAAAATAAGGGGGCGGTGGAAGCATAAAGAAAGAAGAGAATATAAGAAAATTTTGAAAAACCGTTTGTACATGTTTCATCTGTTGTGTAACATAGAGTTAAAGTTGTAGTGATTACTTTATTTTCCAAATAAATTCACAAATTATAACCGATCATGTGTCAAGTCCGCCAACAGCTCTTAACAAGCAAGTGTTGGCAGGCGAGCATGTCGCGCATTGTCAGGAAGTCCAGCATGCATCGGCAGGAATATGTGCGTGTAATGACTTGTTTACAATATGATACTATAAATAGGCGACGTATGAAATCTAATTTAGATTGTTTCTGAATTGTGTAAAGATCAGTTAACAATAGTGCAATAAGTATTTAAACATTTTTATTCATATTCGATACCTTCGATCTTTACGGATTACGGATCACATACAAAGCAAATTGTATTATTGTTGTTTCAATAAAACAGCAATTTACACATGAGTATTTTTATACATTTTCTTACATATCTACCATACGTAGCAGGCTTGTGTCAGTACAGTACTATTTGAAGGGTACAGTCAATATATTTGTCATATTTTTTATTACAATATTAACGAAAACAGGGGAATGAAATCGAAAAAACTGTTAACTATTAACATTTATTTATATCTATCGAATCATCTGTGTTAATTGGTAAATAAGGCGTGTGTTAATAAGGAACAATTATTTAAATAAGGGCAAGCTAAATTAAAACTATTAACTGATTTTTAATTGCATATTGATTCTTTTTAAATTAATTATTTCTTGATAAATTTAGTTTGATATTTGACAATTTAATATCAAATACATATATCTAATGCTGAGCAAAGAACAAAACCCAATTTATTAGTTTCATTAGTATTTTAGTTTGGTTGTCTTTTGCTGTCTTACGCAAAAACCACTGTATACCTGATGTCGTGGGCGATATTCTACTATATTGTAGGACGTAGGTAGAAATATAGATACATAAAAGAACGCAAATTTGTCACTGTATCTTTGTTTGTTCCCTTAAAGAAGGTAGATTTCTGGGGGGGGCGCTGAGTAATTTTTTTTCTGAAAAGGGGGCGGTAGGCCAAATAAGTTTGGGAACCTCTGTTCTAGGATATCAAAGCTCTCATAAATTTCATTGATTGTAAGAACTCTTTGTAAAGAGAATATTTTGGCTAGTACTGAATGTAGTCACCTGAAACCTAGCAACTGCTTAATAGCACATGCACAGCTGCTTGGGACAAGAAGTGAAGAATACCTTGTATTGACATTAAAGGAGTTTAAAACAATATACTGGTAATTATCCATGTTCCTAAAGTATATTTACACTGAATTATGTGAGGCCATTGTAACTTTTTTTATTTGTCTTGACTTTCTGAATCTAGAAAACTCATGTGTAACCATAGACTTAGGTCATTCTTTCAACCTTAAACATGGAGATTGGCGTTGTAGCATGCTATTTGAAAATAGAATGAGGCACCAAAAGGGCTGCACAACTATTCCAGTTTTCACAAAACACTAAAACTTAATTCTAGAATGTAGTCAGGATCCAATATTGTGGATTATGTGGCTAATAATTTTTTTTGAAGAGATTCATCAATTCTAAACCAAATGGGACCATTGTGATCATCTAATCTGATCTCCTGTATAACACAGGGCATAGAACTTCCACAAAGTAATTCCTAGGTACATTGTCAGGTTAAAAATTGTTTGCTTTTTAAAAAGCTTCCTGACCTGTGTTACTAAATACCTAAGATTAATAATGAATTTTTAAAACATCTAATTTATGAAGTTTACACTTTTAATTTTAGACAGTGGGAATAAAGTGTCAAAATTGCTTGGTTTACACTTGCTTTTAGGTCAGTTTCACTTTGTGCTAGTGCCTGATTTCCAGAATTCTCATGCAACTGCAGCCCAAAGTGCAACATCTTAAAATCCAAACACCAGATCTTATTCAACAAATCTCTCATTGAATGAATACATTTGAACAAAGCAGGAAGGTAAAATGTGCAGGATTTTTGGTTCTTGTCTCCTGAAATGATGCTAGATAGAAGAACATTAAAAACAGGTTTTTTAAATACTAAATTTTAATGGGAAAATATTTTTGATAAGATTTTTTGCTATTGCAGCTATGTAGTATGATCCTTCTCAAAAACGAATATAGTGAATTTGATTTTTTTAAATTATAATCTTTATATATATGGTTTCTCTTGTTTTTGCTTTTAAACTCCTTAATTATGGTAGCTTTCCTTTGGCCAAATGCCAAAGACAAAGCAAAACATGCTTTGCACATACTTGATTGATTTACTTCTTGGAAGCTTTCATCCCATAGTATTGTCATTGTGAACAGATACTTACTGTCTCCATTTTAAAACCAGTTTTTGGAGCCTAATTAATACACAACCCTCAGCCTTTTGGACTGTTATCATTTTAGGTTTTTAATGTACCTGCAACTGCCTGTGGCCAACAAACACCCACTTTAGCCATTAATCTGCAGTGCCCAAGAGGAACAACAGGAAACCATTTGACTCCAGGCTAAATAGCACTAGCTTGCTAATATTGACTTTTCCTTTTTTCCCTCAGATTAAGAGCTGTAGGATGCTTTCCAAAGAATAACATCCCACGTAGGTGTTTGTACAAAGGCAACTTTCACTAATCTAAATTCTGTTTCCATCATGGTTTTCCATTTGTTTCCTTTTCTGCTCATTTACTTTTTCCTCAGTTTCCTCTCTTTTTGTCAGGTTTTTTTGTTGATCCCGTCTCATATTTCTATTGCTGAGAAATTAGCTCTTTCAAGTTTACAAGGTACAACAGCATCCTATTCCCCTGCCCCCCGTCTTCACTCCTCCTCATCTGTAGGCCACATAGTTGACTAAATGAAACACTAGCCTATTCTGCTATGAGCATTCCTCCCCCACCCCCCCTTCCTTGGTCCCATTTTTCATGTCTGAATTCTTTTTATTTTCTCTTTGCTCTCCCAAGATTGAGTATGGGCATGTACAGACTTCTCAAAAAGGGGTCCCAGGACAGGTTTTTTTTGAGCAGAACATCTCCCACATGGAGCTCACTGTAGGGTCCCAACCTCAGTTGGGAGTAGGTGGGCTGCGTGTTTTCATTAGCTGACTTTATATAGTGTTGGAATATGCTTCTCGAGTGGTATGAAAACAAGCTTCTTTCACTGAAGTTCTGATATAATCTTCTTATAAGGCCCCCTGTCACCATAGTGTCTGAGAACCTGTTTTGGAGAGCAATGCTCCAGCCGGGGAGTGGGGTTGGGTGCTTGCCCCGCTCTGTGTGGCTCCCGGAAGCAGCAGCATGTCCCCCCCCATCTCCTATGCGTAGGGGCAGCCAGGGTGCTCTGCACACTGCCCCCACAGCTCCCACTGGCCAGCAACCACAGCCAATGGGAGCTGCAGGGACCGTGCCTGCGGACAGGGCAGCGCGCAGAGCTGCCTGGCTGTGCTTCCGCATAGGAGCCAGAGGGAGGACATGCCACTGCTTCCGGGAGCTGCTTGAGGTAAGCGCCGCCCAGAGCCTGCACCCCTCATCCCCTCCTGTGCCCCAACCCCCTACCCCAGCCCTGATCCCTCCCCCACTCTCCAAATTCCTCAGTTCCAATCCTCCTGCACCCCCAGCCGCAGCCCTCACCCCCTCCTGCACCCCAACCCCTAATTTTGTGCGCTTTCATGGCCTGCCGTACGATTTCCATACCCAGATGTGGCCCTCGGGCCAAAAAAATTGCCCACCCCTGCTCTACTGGATGTCTGATTACTTGAGCATGCTCAGTGGAGTAGTCTTAACTTTATCAGTGTTGGCGATATGTGATATTAAGTTCTGGGGGTGGGTAAATGGAGAGTCTCCATAATGGGAATATGGATGTCATTCTGTGCCTGAGAAGAGGGATTATTATACTGGTGTCAAGCAGCACAAACTGCAAATCTGTTATCTGAACAGCAAGTGGCAAAAACTTGCTTGACTTGTGGAACTGCCGTAATTCTGGATGTGCAGACCCCTGTGAGCGGTCCCATTGATTTCAGTGGGGGCTCTGCCAGCATAGTGGTGCACTTGCACCGAGCTTATTGCAGAATTGGGCCTTGGTTGGTGACTATGATCCTTGATGTGGACTGGTAGTGGTGGCTGTGTATACACGGAAGATTATGACAGATGAGCTGTTTCACTTGGAAAAGATGCTGCAGTGCAACTGAACTGTAGTTTTCTTATTTTTGTTGTTGTAAAGTTGCATTTAAAGATAAAACTAAAATAGCGGCATTGATGAAATTGTCTTCTAAAGGCTGACAGTGTAACTAATATAAGATCTTTCTCCTTACAAAACCTTTAAAGCACGCTTCTCCAAGCAACCATGACCAATTGAGCACAACTAATTGTCAGAAACCAAAGAGAAGAAATATTCTGAAATCACTCCATATGCATTTCAGTGGCCAAAGATTATTATAAAGCTGAAGGACAAAAATCCTAGCCATAACTCGCTGCAGGTGTATTTTGGGGATAGCAAAAGCATCTCAAAGTGCAAATAAGGCCATAGGGAATTAGCAGTTCAATGAAATAAGAGGCTGTAAGGTAAGGCAATACTTTGGTATTAGTTTCTTAAAACTGAACCTAAGATGTACTGGCAACCAAATCTTCAAAAAAATTAAAACCGCTACACTATTAGTATTTGTTAGTGAAGAATCCTTGGTGCTATTTAAGCCAGACTTGCGGAGAGGCTTGAAAAATGCATTACTATGGTCTGTTGCACACTGGAGTGTACAAGTCAACAGATGTCTGCCATGTCAACTTAGGCAAACATGTTGATGCTTTGAATTATTTCTGAGGTAAAAAGGACAAATGTTAAATGATCTGTAACAGAGTCCATAAGGATCCCTGGTTAAAAGAACTGCTGTTCTGTGTAGATTCAGGTGATGTAGTGAACTAAAATTGATGTTGAGGACTAAATAGCACTTTATCTCTGAGGACATCTTGTAACAGAAATGGAAAAGGTCTACAAAGATCTTGTATACAAGGAGAAACTAAAGAGTAGAATAATTTAGCTTAAACAGAATAAGGAAGAGATGGGGGTATCAAGCTGACTAGAGTAATTTGAAGTAAATGTAGGAGTTGAGATACTTTAGTTTCATTGACTTAAACTGTGTATTATTTCTAACAGGTGAAAATACTAGAAAAAGCTAAAAAAAATAAATATCTTATTTGCTTAAGTCTTTATGCAACTTCCTTTTTCATTTCCTTCAGCTCTTTCAGTGACAATCAGTGAAACCAATTTCCCTTTCATTGTTCATTTCACTTCAGGGTTCTCAATACAGCAATGTTTAGGTTTTGCTGAGATCCTAAGAATCCCTCTGGTAAAGGACCAGGAGTACTTGTGGCACCTTAGAGACTAACAAATGTACTAGAGCATAAGCTTTTGTGGACTACAGCCCACTTCTTCGGATGCATATAGCCTATGCATCCTATATGCATCCAAAGAAGTGGGCTGTAGTCCACGAAAGTTTATGCTCTAATACATTTGTTAGTCTCTAAGGTGCCACAAGTACTCCTGTTCTTTTTGCGGATACAGACTAACACGGCTGCTACTCTGAAACCTATCCAAAGAAGATAAAGTGTGAGTTGTGCATATGTACTCGAAAAAAGCTTTAAAATCTGCGGGCAAACAGGTTTTGCCAGACAAATGGATGTAGATTCAGCTGTGGGCCTTGATTCACATGTAGATTAAGCATTGGAAGCTCTGTTTTGTATATGGTGTCAACAGGAGGATGTGAAAACAACTTAAAGCCAGCACACCAGGAACGGAATCACTGGGGGTCATCCTGACCATGGGGACAAAAACAATGAGTTTTGGGAAATGCACAAAGTCATTTTGTTTTCATTCGCTGAGGAAGCAAAAAGAACAGTGCATTTTGCATTCATGAGATAAGCTGTTTTAAACAAAACTTTAATAGGCTAAAAACCTAACCTTAGGTCTTGTATTATTGTGCAGGTGCAAATGCTAGTAAGTTGAGATGATTAATCAAGAATAAACAGGTCTTTGGATTTTTTTCTACAATAGAATTTAAAAATCAAGAGCGTGGTATAAGTGGTACTGTCAGGGTGATGATGCTTTAAACTATATGTTAGAGATTAATTAGTTGTGTCACAGAAAATTTTAAATTCCCTGTCGCTCAGGAACATTTATAAAACACTTTCCGTACTACAGTCATACTGGATTTTTAGGGGCTGATCCTGCTTCCATTTGAAAACATTAATAAAACATCCATTGACCTGCAGGAATTGGCTCTACCCTCGTAGCAGGAATTGTAAGTTTTGTATAGGCTGGTGGCCATGGATTTATGTACTCTGAAATTCTGTGGCTGTGGAATTTACTGTAGAATTGTGTTCTAGAATGAGTATTTATTTATTTTTTTAAAAAACAAAAAGCTTTTAGAGTAACAGCCGTGTTAGTCTGTATCCGCAAAAAGAAGAACAGGCGTACTTGTGGCACCTTAGAGACTAACAAATTTATTAGAGCATAAGCTTTCGTGGACTACAGCCCACTTCTTCGGATGCATATAGAATGGAACATATATTGAGGAGATATATATACACACATACAGAGAGCATAGAGTCACACTTCAAAATTAGTTCCACAATCCGTACAACGTCAGCAAAAGTAATTTTGTATTGAAGAATGAAAACAGTAAGTCTGCTCCTCCTGATCATTAGTCTTGGAATAGGGCTTCAGAATGTCAGTCGAGAGCAGTATACTGTCTGCAAATGTTCTAACTTCCCTGGACAAAATCTGGATGTGTAGAGGGTACAGAGGATTTAAAATATCTTCCTACATGGAGAACACTTTCAGGTAATGCACATCTTTCTTTTTGTAATACCTTCTTCAAATCCAGGGACAAGGTTGTATCCTGTCAGTGATCCTCCTGCCCCATGTTTGATTTTTTTTTTTCCATTTCATGTGCTAATTCATTCCCCTGCGCTCTTCTGTTTACATCAGACCTGAAATTAATCATGGTCTGTTGAGAAGAAACTTCTGCCGCCTTCTTCACACTGTCAAGTAGCAAACTTGGTGACGATGCAAAATGCTTCTCTTTCCGGAGTTGACGTTGGAAGATTTTTCTGAGCATCCATAGCCGAGTCCACGTGAAATGAGCTATTAAAAACACTATTGCTTAGTCAGTGGGGTGGAGTAAAAGGCCAGATTCATCAATTTGCAAACCTCGGGGAGAGAATCTGATGAAATTTGCAAAGGATCCTGATGTCAGTAGACCTGAAAATTGTTTTGGAAGGGGTAAAACTTTGTAGATTCTAACAATGGTTGAATTATTGTCTTTGCTTTTACTCTCCGAATACCTGCTCTTGGAACCACTATTTTGTCTTTAATATGAAATCTTTGTCAGTGTCTGATAAGACCAGTAAGATCATTTGAACTAGAAAGTGCCATGCAAACTGAATTGAATGTTAAATTCAATTAAAATTAGGTTTAGTTAAAATGGGTTTAAGACACCTTATCTGGTTTGTCCAATTAAACGCTCAAATCTGGTTTAGAAAACAATTTGAGACGAGAGCCTCTTTTATATAAAAAAAAAGGGGGGGGGGCGGAGTTCATCTAGTTCAGTGCAGCAGTGAAAGCAGACGATGATAGGACAGAGGCATTGGCATATAAGTCAATGTAAATACGTTGGCAGGAACAATATTCAAACTTGGTGTTGCTTAGAGAGGAAATCCTCTTTGTTGGCTCCTGTGGTGCTGTGTGGTGTTAGATAAATGTATTACATTTTGCTGTAGTTTTGTTGGTTCAAGACTAACAGTTCCCAGTAGCTTTTATGTTACTATTGATTATAGCTACCTAACAATTCAGTCTTATTCCTCTTCTCTTCCAAATGGGATTTCCCTTCAGTTTCCAAAGAATATTCTTAAAATATTTTATTTAGCTTTCTCTGAGATCTTGTTTGGAGGGCTTACTGAGAATACCTACAAGGTGAAAATGGTATGAATTTTTATTACTAGTTTGTGCTTTTCTAGATAAATATTGTTGGATTTATATACCTCATAGTAGGGTTTGAAACCAATCTTAACAGTAGGGTTAAAATAACTATGTAATAGAATGCTAGGTGGCTTCTCCATTAGTCCAAACCTTTAGTTTAACTGCAAACCTGGACAGAAAGAATTACTTATCAGAGGGAATGGAGCACAAAACCCATTGGGAAGGGAACACTTGATCCCATGCAGGGATTTGATCTCTGCTGACCAGGCAGGGTGTGGGAGTGCTGAGGGCAGCATGCTCATTTGCTTTGTGGGGGTGTCATGTTTGCACTGACTTTGAACAAGACCCCTTATCCCCAACAATGTTTAGACAACCGACTGAACAGCACAAACTCTTCAAATAGCTGAATCCAAGTACTTAGCAGAAGGAAGGTTGCTCTGTTGGGGCCTTTAAGGATGCTAGAGTGTCCTGGAGCATCTGTCTTATAAAACAAGGAAAATGTAAAATTCATTGAGGAGCAACTGCTATTTTATATCAAAACAACCTAGTTTTTTTCACCTTAAAGGGTTTCAGTAAAGCCTCCTGTCATAGTAATTCTGGCAGCTGTCAAGAGGAGGCATGTCAGTCTACAGCTGTATTTGATTTATTTTAACTATTCTCTTCTGACCCTTCTATTTTATTTTAATTGAATTTGGTCTGAATTCATGTCTGTGTCTGTTTCTACAATACTTGTTTTCTGTAGCCTGAAGAGCATGATTCTAAGGCCTGGTCTACACTAGGCGTTTATGTCGAAGTTAGCGCCGTTACATCGAATTAACCCTGCACCCGTCCACACCGCGAAGGTATTTAGTTCGACATAGAGGTCTCTTTAATTCGACTTCTGTACTCCTCCCCGACGAGGGGAGTAGCGCTAAATTCGACATGGCCATGTCGAATTAGGCTAGGTGTGGATGGAAATCGACGCTAATAGCTCCGGGAGCTATCCCACAGTGCACCACTCTGTTGACGCTCTGGACAGCAGTACGAGCTCGGATGCTCTGAACTGCCACACAGGAAAAGCCCCGGGAAAATTTGAATTTGAATTCCTTTTCCTGTCTGGCCAGTTTGAATCTCATTTCCTGTCTGGACATCGTGGCGAGCACAGCAGCACTGGCAACGATGCAGAGCTCTCCAGCAGTGATGGCCGTGCAATCTCAGAATAGAAAGAGGGCCCCAGCATGGACTGATCGGGAAGTCTTGGATCTCATCGCTGTGTGGGGCGATGAGTCCGTGCTTTCCGAGCTGCGATCCAAAAGACGGAATGCAAAGATCTATGAGAAGATCTCTAAAGACATGGCAGAGAGAGGATACAGCCGGGATGTAACGCAGTGCCGCGTGAAAATCAAGGAGCTGAGACAAGGCTACCAGAAGACCAAAGAGGCAAACGGACGCTCCGGATCCCATCCCCAGACATCCCGTTTCTACGAGGCACTGCATTCCATCCTCGGTGCAACCGCCACCACTACCCCACCACTGACCGTGGACTCTGAGGATGGGATAGTGTCCACGGCCGGATCCTCGGACATGTTAGCGGACGGGGAAGATGAGGAAGGAGATGAGGAGGACGAGGCAGTCGACAGCGCTCACAACGCTGATTTCCCCGACAGCCAGGATCTCTTCATCACCCTTACAGAGATCCCCTACCAACCGTCCCCAGCCGTTACCCCGGACACAGAATCTGGGGAAGGATCAGCCAGTAAGTGTTGTAAACATCTAAACATTTATTTGTAACAGAACAGGAATATTAACAATTTAAAAAATGGGTTTCTCATGATTAGTTTGATTAGCTTAACGGTTCAGTCATGGGCAGTGCAACTATTGAAAAAAAATCTAGCAATGTCCGGTTTTGCATGATTGTCCTGCCCAAGCCGCTCTACTGATTAGTCACTGCTACAGCAGCTACAGTAAAATGCGGTCTATATGTCCGGGGATGGAGCAGAAATCCTCCTGTGACATCTCGAGGAAGCTCTCCTGGAGGTAATTGGAAATCCGCTGCATTAGGTTCTTGGGGAGAGCGGCCTTATTGGGTCCTCCGTAGTACGACACGTTGCCGCGCCACGAGACAAGCAAGTACTCTGGAATCATTGCTCTGCACAGCATGGCGGCATACGGCCCTGGTCTTTGGAGGCTTTCCCGGAGCATTCTCTCTTTCTCGCTGTCAGAGATCCTCATGAGGGTGATGTCGCTCATGATGACCTGCTTTGAATGAGGTAGGGGAATGTTAGTGTTGGGACTGCTTTGCCGTTCCTTTACAGAACTGTAACCGCTGGTTTGCAGCCACGCGGTGGAGGCGGGAGAGGGGCAGCCGAAAGGGATCGTTCCCGGGGACAGCCGCGAGGGTGTGGGACAGGAGCAGACTTCCTGCTTGCCGGATTGCTGGCAGCAGGGACCGACATTGATTTCACTGTGAAATGAGGCCATTGCTAATATTAAAGTTTTAAGCTGCCACAAGTCTACGGCTTACCATGTCTGCCTGCAACAGAAATTCCGTTCTCCTGAGAGGCTTCTCAAATGTGCTGTACAAGACCCCAGGCACTGAATGCGAAGGCCGAGAATTCGACCTTGTGCTGAGTGCGCATGTGATAGGTGCTGTGCATGGTCTTGTTCACAGAGAAAGACTATGTTCTTTGTTCACAACTACATTTATCTTTCTGAGGAATTCACTCCCTTTTTCCCATTCCCACAGCCCCATCTGCGACTGTCTCACAACCTAGCCTGTCATCACACTCCCAGAGGCTAGCGCGGATTAGGCATAAGAAGAAGAGGACACGGGAGGACATGTTCTCGGAGCTTATAGCCTGCTCCAGAGCCCAGGCAGCACAGCAGACCCAGTGGCGGGAGAACTTGACCCGAATGCACCAAGCAAACATGGATCGGGAGGAGAGGTGGCGTCAGGAAGACCAGCAGGCGACTCAAACCCTGCTTGGACTAATGAGGGAGCAAACGGACACGCTCCGGCGCCTTGTGGATGTTCTGCAGGAACGGAGGCAGGAGGACAGAGCCCCGCTGCAGTCCATCTCTAACCGCCCTCCCCCGCCACCAAGTCCCATACTCCCCTCACCCAAAGTGCACAGAAGGAGAGGCGGCAGAGTCCCTGCTAACTCTCACTCCAGCCCTGCAGAGAGCTCGAGCAGCAGAAGGCTCTCATTCCCCAAAATTTGACAAGTTCTTTCCTTCCCGCCTGACACAAGCCCCCGTCCAAGTTTCACTTCCCAGTTCCATGTGTAGTTGATAATAAAAAATACGTTTCTGTTAACTACTGTTTCCATCATGTTCTTTTGGAGGAGGGGGGGAAAGGGGGTTGGTAATTGGACAGGACAGTCACCTTTGGCAGGGTACATAGTCGGGGGCAGGCACAGCAGCAGGGCACATACATAGTGCAGTGATGCAGTGACTAGTTACCCTGGTTAGTCTGGGAGGTTGTTTTCATGTTATGTGGTGGGGGGTGGGTTGCTCTGTGACTTTGTGGCAGGGGAGGGCAGTTACAGATCTTAAGCGGCGGTCCTTAGGCAGGATCACAGAGCCACACAGCAGGGGATCTGTAACCGTCCTCCCCCTGCCACAAAGTCACATAGACCCCCCCATACACACAGTCCCTATCAGGAGGGGTGACAGGCTCCGTTGAAACAACCATCCCACCGCAGCGGAGCCTGTCAATCCTTGAGTTTAGAAGCTGCATTCGCGCCACTACAGTACACCCACTCCGCACCACAGTCTGCGTCCCAGTTTTAAAAAATTCCCGCGAAAACACTATTAAAGAAAACGGTGTGCTTTAACAAAGTAGAACTATTTTTATTTTGAAACGTGTGTTGGAAGTGGGGTGAAGGGGGTATGTAACTGGATAGGATAGTCAACATTAACTGGGTAAAGAAACGGGGGCAGGTTTAGCTTCTCAATACACAAACTTTAAAGTCACAGGTTACCCTGCTCACTCAGGAACTTTGCTTTCAAAGCCTCCCGGATGCACAGCGCTTCCCGCTGATCTCTTCTAATCGCCCGGCTGTCTGGCTGTGAGTAATCAGCAGCCAGGCTATTTTCCTCAACCTCCCACCCCGCCATAAAGGTCTCCCCCTTGCTCTCACAGAGATTGTGGAGCACACAGCAAGCTGCAATAACAATGGGGATATTGGTTTCGCTGAGATCACAGCGAGTCAGTAAGCTTCTCCATCTCCCTTTGAGACGGCCAAAAGCACACTCCACCACCATTCTGCACTTGCTCAGCCGGTAGTTGAAGAGTTCTTTTTCAGTGTCCAGGGCGCCAGTATAGGGCTTCATGAGCCAGGGCATTAGCGGGTATGCTGGGTCCCCGAGGATGACTATAGGCATCTCCACATCCCCAAGAGTTATTTTGTGGTCCGGGAAGTAAATACCTTGCTGCAGCCGTCTAAACAGACCAGAGTTCCTGAAAACACGAGCGTCATGAACCTTGCCCGGCCATCCCACGTAGATGTTGGTAAAACGTCCCCTGTGGTCCACCAGTGCTTGCAGCACCATGGAAAAGTAGCCCTTTCGGTTAATGTACTGGCTGGCCTGGTGTTCCGGTGCCAGGATAGGGATGTGAGTTCCATCTATGGCCCCACCGCAGTTTGGGAATCCCATCGCTGCGAAGCCATCTATGATCCACTCCACGTTTCCCAGGGTCACTACCTTTGGCAGCAGTACATCAACGATTGCCTTGGCTACTTGCATCACAACAACCCCCACGGTAGATTTGCCCACGCCAAAGTGGTTCGCGACTGACCGGTAGCTGTCTGGCGTTGCAAGCTTCCAGAGGGCTATGGCCACTCGCTTCTGGACAGTCAGGGCTGCTCGCATCCGGGTGTCATTGCGCTTCAGGGCAGGGGACAGCAACTCACAAAGTTCCAGGAAAGTTCCCTTCCGCATGCGAAAGTTTCGCAGCCACTGGGATTCATCCCAGACCTGCAGCACTATGCGGTCCCACCACTCAGTGCTTGTTTCCCGTGCCCAGAATCTCCTTTCCACGGCATCAACATGACCCATTGCCACCGTGATGTTCTCAGCGCTGGGTCCCCTGCTTTCTGAGAGGTCTGTGCTACTCTCAGAGTTCAGGACATCACCACGGTGCCGTAGCCTCCTCGCCTGACTTTTCTGCATCTGCCTCAGGGAAAGGTGTATGATAAGCTGCGAGGCGTTGAGAGCGGCCACAACTGCAGCGATGGTTGCAGCAGGCTCCATGCTCGCAGTGCTGTGGCGTCCGCGCTGTCACTGACTAGAAAAGTGCGCGAACTGATTTCCCGCCGGCGCTTTCAGGGAGGGAGGGCGGGAGTGATGGACGGATGACGACAGTTATCCAAAAGCACCCTGGACACATATTTTTTACCCAGAAGGCATTTGCGGCTCCACCCAGAATTCCAATGGGCAGCGGGGACTCCGGGAACTGTGGGATAGCTGACCACAGTGCACCACTTCCAATGTCGACGCTTTCCCCGTTAGTGTGGACTCACAAAGTCGAATTACTGTCCTTAGTGTGGACACACACGTTCGACTTTGCAATATCGATTCCAAAAATTCGATTTAAGTAAAATCGAACTACTCTCGTAGTGTAGACAAGGCCTAAGTAGCAACATCCTCTTCGCTTTTGGTTAGTTCAGTAAAAGGTATTCTCTAACTTAAAATAAATAAACGTAATAAAGGTCGTTATAGAAAAAGGTCTGTTGTACAAAGGGTTTGGCTCTCATCCAAGCATCTCTCAGCTGTGTGTCTAGTCTGAGTTAAGGTTTACTTGTACCCCAGGAATATAATGGAATGCTACATAGTTTTACTAATCCCCTACATCTTTCCTGAGCCCTATATTCATTTTCAGCCAGTGCTAAAGTTACTCTCAGTGGGAAGCGTAATGGTGCAGTGATGCTGAAAGCTTTCCTGCATAATACAGTGTCTTTGAAATAGGGTGTGTCAGTTTTTTCCTTTACTTCACGCACTCGCGGTCTGCGGTGTTAAATCCATGCCACACAAATCTTAATTTTCAATGAGTATGCTGATTGCTGGTTCCTGTTTGTCTTATGGATCTAAGAACTGAACCTTTAGAAGTGAGCCACTGCACACCTGAAAAACGGAGCACAGTAGAATTTATTTAATACACATCTCTTTAAAAACAACAACAAACAACAAAAACCTGGTGGGCTCACTCCACTTCTCAGTGATTCTATAATAACACAAGCTGTGGTGAGGGATTAATAATGTAAGACTCTGCTCTTACAAAATACACTTGTGTGTCTATTTTTTGAATATCGTGTACAGTACAGTATTGAGTGTTGGGATGGTGCCATACAGGTGTGACCGTACTGAATGAACGGTGACAACATGGCTTAACATGACTGAACTGTGAAAGAGGATTCTGGGAGAAGAATCCTTTTCTTAGCATCAGGCAGATGCCAGAAGTGAAACTGACTGGCTCCACGTTGCGTGTATGATGAATACTGATGTTTGCATCAGCAAATATGCCCACTTGAAAGCAAACAACACGTATAGAACATCTTGAGTGGAGCCCGGGCTGACCGGGGCATCTTGACCCTGTAGAAAGACATCACGCAGGGGGCTTGTCAAGGCTGCTTCCCCACTCTGAACTTTAGGGTACAAATGTGGGGGCCTGCATGAAAACTGCTAAGCTTAACTACCAGCTTAGATCTGGTCTGCTGCCACCATTCCCAAAACTAGTTCCCTTCCCTGGGAAGCGTTGAGAAACTCTTCACCAATTCCCTGGTGAATACAGATCCAAACCCCTTGTATCTTAAAGCAAGGAGAAATTAACCATCCCCCTTCCTTCCTCCCTCCCACCCTCTCCTGGTGGATCAAGATCCACCCCCCTTGGATCTAAAAACAAGGAAACAATCAATCAGGTTCTTAAAAAGAAGGCTTTTAATTAAAGAAAAAAGGTAAAAATTATCTCTGTAAAATCAGTATGGAAAATAACTTTACAGGGTAATCAAACTTAGAGCTCAGAGGACCCCCCCTAGCCTCAGGTTCAAAGTACAGCAAACAGAGAGAAACACTCTAGTAAAAGGTACATTTACAAGTTGAGAAAACAAAGTAAACCTAACACGCCTTGCCTGGCTGTTTACTTACAAGTTTGAAATATGAGAGACTTGTTTAGAAAGATGGGGAGAACCTGGATTGGTGTCTGGTCCCTCTCAGTCCCAAGAGCAAACGACTTCCCAAACAAAGAGCACAAACAAAAGCCTCCGCCCCACCCCCCGATTTGAAAGTATCTTGTCCCCGTATTGGTCCTTTGGGTCAGGTGTCAGCCAGGTTACCTGAGCTTCTTAACCCTTTACAGTTAAAAGGATTTTGGAGTCTCTGGCCAGTAGGGATTTTAGAATACTGTACACAGGAGAGCTGTTACCCTTCCCTTTATAGTTATGACAGGGCTAAAGTGAATGATTCATCAGGGAGTGAATGTGAGGTAATGTTCAGTTGGCACCACTCTGCAGTCTCCTCCTAAAGTATTAGGTAAAAATTAATAACCACATTCCCATTGAGCATGCTTTTAAGACATGTGAATCCTTTGAGGAAAAAGTATAAAAAATCAAGCCAATTGAATTAGTGTTGGGGATTCCTTAATTGAGGCTTGAAGAAACTGCTAGACAGAGTAGCCAAAACTCTGCTCCATGGGCTTGAGTAGGATTGTGACCAGAAGGGTTTCCAGGCAGCCAAGGCCTTGCCTCCAGGGAATCTGAGACAGACCAGAGGGCTGAGGAGACCAGACCTGGAGAGAAGAAGCCATCCATAGAATTGGTGACCACCTTCTTTGTTTTCGAAGCAGGGATTGTGTGAAGCTAATGCAGGGCCTGTTTGTGTATGTTTGTGAAAGAGAGGCTCGCGAAGAGGAATGTATAGCTCTTAACGTATAGTTCTTAATGTTTAACATAAGAGTTATGTGCATAATGTAACCCTTTACCGCTTGTGTAATTCCTTCTCAATAAACTGCTGAGCATGCAAGATAATTCTTGTGGACCTTTTTCATTGGTATGACAGTAATCTGCTCCAATGGGAGCCATTAAATATCCATTTCAGGGGTAGTAGTGCCCCCTGGTGCCAACATTGAGCACAAGGAATTAAACATGGCTAACCATATTTTGAAAAGTTCCAATCCCAGGCCACAATTTTATATCCGTCTGAGATCCCTGAAAAAGATTCAGGGCTAGTCAACAGTGGGAACTTACATGGGCATAGCTACATCTCTCAGGGATGTGAAAAATCCACACCCTTAAGAGACATAGCTACACTGGCCTATCCCTCGATGTAGACCGAGTTAATTCGACGGAAGAATTCTTCTGTTGACCTAGCTACTACCTCTTGGCATAAGTAATCCACCTCTCCCATTGGCGTAGTGTCTTTGCCGACACACCACAGCGGCACAACTGCAGCTGGGCCACTGTAGCAGTTTAAATGTAGACAAGTCCTTAGAGTTAAAATGTGCGTACAATGGTGTAATGGTTTCTACCTTCAAGGTATGTGTAATGTTGACCATAAAATCATAGCTTTAATTGCCTTTGGATAAATTGATGTAGATGACTCATTAATAGAACAAATCTTTCCATTTTTAAACCACAGTACGCTGGTCTAGTGGATGAGAGAAAGCAGCAGATGTGATGTATCTTGGTTTTAATAGGCTTTTGATACATTCCTACATGACATTCTCATAAGCAATCTGGGGAAATGTGATCTAGATGAAATTACTGTAAGGTGGGCACATAACTCTTTGAAGAATCCTATTCAGAGTAGTTTATTAATAGGACTTACCTAGTGGGCTCCCCTGGGGGGTCTGTCCTGGGTCTGGTACTGGTCAGTATTTTCATTAATGACTTGAATAATGGAGCGGAGATTATGGTTATAACAGTTGGAAATGACACTAAGCTCTGAGGAGCTGCACTTTGAAGGACAGGATCAGACTTCAAAATGACCTTGACAAATTAAGAGAATTGGTCTGAAATCAACAAGATGAAATTCAATAAAGAGAAGCGCAAAGCACTATACATAGGAAGGAAAAATCAAATGCACAACTACAAAATGGGGAATAACTGTCAAGGTAGTAGTTCTGCAGAAAAGGATCTGGGACCTATAGTGGATCAGAAACTGAACATGAGCCAACAATGATGATGCAGTTGCAAAAAAAGGTTAATATAATTCAGGAGTGTAGCAACAGGAGTGTTGTTGTATGTAAGCTATGGGAGGTAATGGTCCCCCTCTGTTAGGCATTGGTGAGGTCTCAGCTGGCGTACTGTGTCCAGTTTGGAGCACCAGACATCAAGCAACATGTGGACAAAGTAGAGAGAGCCCAGAAGAGATGGTAAAAGGTTTAGACAACCTGACATATGAGGAAAGTTTGAAAAACAAACAAACCCACCTGAGCATGTTTAGTCTCAAGAAAAGAAGGCTGAGGGGGGACTTGATAAGTTTTCAAATATGTTATAAAGAGGACAGTGATTGATTGTTCACGTCCACTGAAGGTAGAACGAGAACTAAGGCTTAATCTGCGGTAAAGAGGTTTAGATTAGCTATTAGGAAAAACTGTGTAATTATAAGGGTAGTTAAGCACTGGAATAGGTTATGAAGGGAGGCTGTGGAATCCTCATCATTGGAGGTTTTAAAGAACAGCTTGGACAACCACCTGTCAGGGATGGTGTAGAACGGTTTACTTGGCCCTACCTCAGCGCAAGGGGCTGGATTAGATAAGTGCTTGAGGTCCCTTCCAGCCAGAGCCGTCCCTAGGGTATGGCAAATCGGGGCGACCGCCCCGGGCCCTGCGCTTTGAGGGGCCCCATGCTTTGTGAGGAGGAGACGGGAAGGAGAGCAGGGGTGGGGGTGAGGAGGAGCCCACCACCAAACTCCTCCTCTCTCCAGTGCTTCCTGCCCACCAGCAGCCCTGCCAATCAGCACCTCCCCCTCCCTGACTCCCAGCACCTACTGCTAATCAATTGTTTTGCGGTGTCTGGAGGTGCTAGGAGGGAGGAACGAGGGTGCAATATGGGAGGGGGCAGAACTGGTGGGGAAGAGATGGGGTGGATCCAGGTGGGAGTACCCCCTGGCAGATAGGCCCAGAGTTTCTATGTCCTGGGCCCCATACCCCCCTAGGGCTATGATAAACATCTATTGAAAGCTTTGGGATTTACTAATTTTTGGCTCATAACTGGTAAATTAAAAAATATTCTAGTAATCGCCTAGCTATTGAACAAGACCCTAACAAATTTAGAATTCATTTTGGAAATTCTTGGCTGCTTTTCTTTCTGTGTAATACACATCGGATAATTCCTTTTTGGTGCACCAGCGTTATTGGTTTTAGCACGCTTTTGTGGGAATGGCACACTTGTATTGGTAAAATATGCATTCGTGCTATGGTTTAAGTTGCAATACTAAAACCTAATTAATTTTACAGAATGTACTTGTGACTGTAAGAGCATCCCAGTGCCAGATAGCAAAGGGCTCTCTGGTATTTAACAGTAAATCTCAGCTGGCCTGACCAGCTCAATGCACCTCACACTGTTGCCATGATATTCATTTAAAAGTTGTCTTGTAATATATCATTTGAAAACTAATAACACATTGGTTGTTGATGTCACTGGGAAATGTATGTAATAACATTGTGTGTGAAATTCTGGATGCTCGAATACTGTTTTGGAGACTGTAAACAGACAAAGGAGGCAAAGCAGGCTTTTTTCCAGACAAAGGAGAAGGGCAAAAACCTCTGTCTCAATTGCAAACAGAGCCAGGTGTGACCAGGGACTGGAACAATGGGCTGTTCACTTGCTTGGGAGATTGCAGGAAGATCATTTGCATTGTAAGCCACAGGAGACTACAAAAGTAATGTGGTGTCTGCTCCCTAGTGGATATGGGAAGCTGAGCTTCCAGGAGGGCTTTCTGACTTTGAAGACAAAAACTTTGGGGATACAAAGATCTGCTTGAAAGACTTTTGGGGGATCTACCAAGTGAGAGAAGCAAAATGCTATGTTCTTTGACCTATGAAAGATGGGTTCTGCTAATCCAGCGGAGAACGCTGATCCCTTGATGTGAATAAGAAACTAGATTAGGCAAAGATGTATCTTGCTAGAGTATTATTTTGTTTATAATCCTTTCAGATCTTTTGCACTTTAACAAACAAATTTAAGAGAGATTTTTTTAATAAACCTATTCTTAGTTTTACTGCAAATCATCTCAGTGCTGTGTATTGGGGTGGAGTGTATAACTCCAGCTGAGTTAACAGGTTGGTGTGTGTCCTGGCTTTTTGGAGGTAGTGAAATTGGTGTTACTGAGCACTCAGAGGTCAGAGGGACTGGATGCTGCAGGGGAGACAGTTTTGGGGAGAATTGGGACCAGAGGAGGTGTTGGGGTCACCCTGCAAGGAGTAGCTGGTCTGGGGGAAGCAGGGGTGAAACCATTGTGCTGTGAGCGTGCTGCTTGTGTCCGGATTCTGTGCCAAAGCTGCGCAGCCCAGAGGCATCCAGAGTTAGAGGGCAGGTGGGACAAAACCTCTTACTGGTCAGGGTAAACTCCCAAAGTGTGTCAGTGCTACAGGACATTTCCTAGTATACTGTCAAGTTTTATGATAAAACTCAATAGTATTATGTGATGTAGCGTCTTTCAGCTTCTTAGGGTTGACTGGCTTGCAGAACCTAAAGCAAGCAAAAATGTGGTAATCTGCAAGGAGTCTTTCAATTAGCATGAAATGAAATTCTCTCTTAGCTCAAAAGGTAAACCCTCTTCTTTGGTACGCCTGCCGTTTGGCCAGTATTGGCTCTGTCCCGGCAACCAGTTCAAATTGGAAAAATGAATCTAAACTAGATGAAATTCCTTTTTGGTGCACCAGCATTATTGGTGTTGGCACACTTTCGAGGGGAACTAGCTGTTGCTGCACAGTCAGCTGAGAGAACTCGCGCACTGTGGCATTCGTCTTTTTGTGCATTTAAACTAAACGTTACATTATTCTCTACCGTTCAGGCCTTATTTCCCATTGGTTGAACAGTCTAATGAAGGATCATTCGTTTTGATTGGAGAAAAATGTTAGGCTGTTATTTTAATCCTCTCTACAGCGTTTCTCTTAAGTGTAGCAGAAGCCGAGCCGTGCCAGGCAGTGCTAGCTCTAGCAACTGGCTGACCTTTGTGTGGTAAATGTCAGCGGTGCTCACTCAATCTTTCAGATTCCAGTTGCCTTTTTTTAACCTGTGCTCAGGACACTGCCTTAAGCTACTCTGAAGAACTGCTTCTCTAGTCTAAGCCATATTGTACCCAGTGTACACGTACAGTTGGGCTGTCTGATTATCACAAGACTTAATTGTGTTTCTAGCTGTGTATTAATTGTATTGCAGCTCAATCTGCATTGTTGGTGAGTCAGATTTGAGTCTTGGGTTGTGTCTACACTACAAATGCTGCAGTGGCGCAGCTGTGCTGCTGTATTACTGTAGTGTAGACATTTGCTACAGCGATGGGAAAACCCCTTCCATTGCAGCAGTAATGAGTACCCTCCAGTACCTCTGTATTTTTTTTAATAAACCTAGACTCTGTACCAGTCTGTATTTATCTATCTTCAACTTCTAGCCCAGGGGTAGGCAACCTATTGCAAGTGTGCCAAAGGCGGCACGCGAGCTGATTTTCAGTGGCACTCATGCTGCCTGGGTCCTTGCCACCGATTCGGGGGGGCTCTGCTTCTTAATTTAATTTTAAATGAAGCTTCTTAAACATTTTAAAAACCTTCTTTACTTTACATACAACAATAGTTTAGTTATATATTATAGACTTCTAGAAAGAGACCTTCTAAAATCGTTAAAATGTATTACTGGCACACGAAACCTTAAATTAGAGTGAATAAATGAAGACTTGGCACACCACTTCTGAAAGGTTGCCGACCCCTGTTCTAGCCATTGGATCATGTTATACATTTCTCTGATAGATTGAGGAGCCCTCTATTAAATATTTATTCCCCATGTAGATTCTTATAGTCTCTAATCAAGTCTCTGAACCCTCTCCAGTGTATCAACATCCTTCTTGAATCGCGGGCATGAGAACTGGACACAGTATTCCAGGACTGGTTGCACTGTTGCCAGCTATAGAGATAAAATAACCTCTCTACTCCTACTTGAGATTCCCCTGTTTTGTGCATCCCAGGATTGCATTAGCTCTTTTGGAAACCGCATCACAGTGGGAACTCATGTTCAGCTGACTGAAAAATGATTTGGAGGTTGTGGTGGACAATCACTGCTTCCCAGGATAGAATTCCCCATTCTGTAAGTTTTTGGCTCACTTCCCCCTCCCCCCCCACCCCCCACGCCCCTTTCTAGATGTACACATTTATATTTAGCCATATTAAAAACAGTTTGCTTGCACCCAGTTTACCAAGCAATCCAGATCACTCTGTATCAGTGACCTGTCCTCTTCATTGTTTACCATCTGCACATTTTCAGTGACTATTGTTTTCTTCCAGCTTGAGAGAAATAACTATCAGAAATTACACCACCACATCGAGTTCAGGGTGTTCACTGTTCAAGTGTGTTGAAAGGGCTTTATTACTCCATGCTCTCGTTACAAGATGCTTGGAAGGAACTTTCATTTCTGTCTCTTGAAGTGGTTCTCCTCTGTATTTGAGGGCTAAAAAGCTTTGCAAGGTGCCTCATAAAATAGAAGGATCCTTACAACACTGTATAAACTAAGAAGTCTGAACAGTGCTATAAAAGTAAGATTTCTACTTTAAGTATTTTTATAATCTAAGGGTCTGATGATCTGTAGTTTTGTTTGGGTAAATGCTAGACTCCAGGGGGTAGAACCTTTTCTAGGTAGTACCATACAAATTGGTGGTGCTATAGTCAATATAAGTTTATAAACTATTAAACCGGATATAATTAGTAATTGCAAACTAGGCGTTCCCCAGTGCAATGTGAGGCACCCCTTTGGAGTGGATGTTTAGCAATAGTAAGGGCCACTGTGGTGGCATGGCTCCTGTAGTGAGCTCTAGGAGGCAGTGCACAGGTACTGAGCCTCCTTGCTACCATTCATAAAATGTGTCGATTAAAGGACTGAGCCCCATTCCAGACTCTTAGGGAGGACAGTCCTGCCCTCTCCTTGCCCTGGCATATGAGCAGGTGAAAACTGGAAGTACAAACTCAGTTTCCTATAGCTTATGGAGGTTATTCTCATGTATGGGGCAATTCTGCTCTAAGTAAATGGGCAGGTGTCCTTTTCAGAGTCTCATCTTCTTCCTCCACAGATCTGCTTCCTGTGTTGTCACTATAGCCACGTTTACAACAGTAGGAAACAGAATTTTGAACAGTTAATTTAAATAATGTTTTCAACCTTCTTTCTGCCCTGACTCTCCCTATCCTGTTAATCCAAGGACACTCTGGGTGAGAATGCTCTGTGATCATTTTGTCCTTCAACTTTCCCTTCAGCGTATTTCTCTAAATACTTCACTTTTTTCAGATAGCTTTGTCCCCTGCTGATGTAAAAGAGGGAGTAGTACCAAGGGATATGGCGGCAGATTTTGCCACTTGCTGCCACTGAATATGAGTTTTGTGGGACAGGGCTCTTAATACATA
Source organism: Chrysemys picta bellii (assembly GCF_011386835.1). Classification (NCBI taxonomy): domain Eukaryota; kingdom Metazoa; phylum Chordata; order Testudines; family Emydidae; genus Chrysemys; species Chrysemys picta. The sequence goes on from NC_088803.1 coordinate 14,367,102, forward strand.
CACATGAACATGTTGGGGGGGGGGCCCTCCGTCGTCCTCCTCCAGCAAAAGATGTGGGGGAGGAGGAGTGATTGAGCATCATATCCTTTGCCTCTTTGATCATCTGCCTCAATGCTGTCCTTATGCTGAGTTTCTGAATGGATGGGGCACCTCAAAGAGCCCTGACTGTCCCTTGTTACCTGCAGTGTTTGCAGAGGGCTGGAGAAGCAAGATGTAAAAAATATTCCCCCTCCCAACCTACTTTCTGTAATAACTAAACTAATAAACTACAAGCAAGCACACTTCCATACTTCAAGCAAAAGGCCCCCCTGAAGTAGACTTCTGGCCATCCTGCCAACATACTCTATACAGTATCTCATTCATAGAACAGAACGTATCACTGGACTTTTAAATACAGTAGAACCTCGAAGATACGAACACCAGTGTTACAGACTGACAGGTCAACCGGATACCAAGTGGAGCCATAAGTAACCAATCAGGCAGCAGCAGAGACCCTCCCCTGCCTTCAAAAAAAAGCAAATACTGTACTGTACCTGTATTACATCTTAAAGGTAGGCACATCTGGGCCCTCTGTCTCCACCCCACTCCCACCCCCACGCACGGGGCAGCCACTTAGAGCAAGACACTGGGGTTGCCAGTCCAAGGCAGCAGGAGCAGCGCTGGGTCTGCATTGCTTTCACCCCACCTCCCGCTGGGAGGGGGACAGGCTGTTTTCAGACACACCTCTGCAGGTAGGGGGAGGAGCTTGCAAACTCTTGCAGGGGCTGTGTAGGGAGCAGCTCAGCTGCTGCTGAAGCGTGGCCTGGAGTGTCAGCTGCTGGATCCGGAGCTTTATTCCGAGTTACAAACATTTCAAAGTTACGGACAACCTCCATTCCCAAGGTGTCGGTAACTCCGAGGTTCTACTGTAGGGATTCGGAGCAAATTGAGGCTTTCCATAGCATCTGCGCCCCACCCCCCAATCACATACCTTTCTATACCCAGAACACTTGCAGAGACTCCTCCACGTATCAAATTAAGATTCAGCCTTCAAGAATGTTCAACTCTCCTTTCAAGGGACTTGTCCACTGATCCCAGTGTGGGGGCCACAGTGGATGGACAGCCAGAGGAGGCAAAGAATTCTTAACAGTGATCAGTGAAATAATGAGGGCTTAGATTGCCTAGCTTAATGTCATCAGGGGAGGATAGGGGAGGGCCATTATAGTTCATTTAAACTGGCCAATGTAATTGCAGCAAATTAAACTTTTTTTACATTTAAAATGTACTCTGCACTGCATGCACACCCAGATATCTCATTTCTTGAATACATGTGACATTCTGTACCTCGAGGGAACACCCTGCACCCCCATGTTCATCCTTATAATATGATAGTGTGTTATGCAAAGTTTGTCATGTCTGGTGTCTTTGGAAGGCTCATGATGCACTGAGCATTGTTGTAATGTTATAGTAATTATTGTTCTAGTAATATTATAGGTTGTAATTTTATGTATGTAGTTATGAGACTGAAAATGTGTCCTCGTAGCTTAAAACAAGCCCAGACAAAAAAACTCCAAGAGCAGAGGGGCAGTTCATACCTCATCAGGGCACGTATGGGACAAACCCAGCCCAGCCTCACAGGAACAAAGGACACTGGCCTAGGTAGCAAGAAAGGATCTGTTGCACTCTCAAGTGAGTCACCACCCTTTCCTTGGTCAGTTTGGGACTGCGATGAGGTAATGCTCACCTGACTCTCGGGGTGGGGGTCAGAGCCAAGAGGGAAGAAAGAACATGATAGGAGGGAGAGACGTTTGCCATGCTCTTCCTCTCTTCCACCTCCATCTACAGACATCACCACCAAGCGACTGAAGCGCTGATCAAAGGGGAAAGCCTAGCTGAAGAGCAACCAGCCAGCCTGTGGTGAGAAGCGTCTAAGTTTGTAAGGACATTGAAAGTGTTGAGATCAGCTTAGAATGCGTTTTGCCTTTATTTCATTTGACCAAATCCGACTTATGTTTTGACTTGTAATCACTTAAAATTTATCTTTGTAGATAATAAATCTGTTTGTTCTACCTGAAGCAGTGCGTTTGGTTTGAAGCATGTCAGAGAGTCCCCTTGGGATAAAAGCCTGGTACATATCAATTTCTTTGTTAAATTGAAAAACTCTCATAAGCTTGCAGCATCCAGTGGGCATAACTGGACACTGCAAGACGAAGGTTTCTAGGATTGTGTCTGGGACCGGAGATATTGGCTAGTGTCATTTGGTTGCACAATCCAAGGAGCAGTTTACATGCCAGAGGCTGTATGTGAACAGCCCAGGAGTGGGGGTTCTCACAGCAGAGCAGGGTCAGGCTGGCCCCCAGAGTCAAGGTTTGGAGTGACCTAGCAGATCACCAGTCCCGATAACACCAGGGGAACGTCACACGTAAGGAGGCTTTGCAATACTACAGCTTGAGTGAGCACTAACCAGAGGTCAGTTAAAACCAGTGTTGGAGTTATGCCAGGTCTTGTCTGCCAGCTGGTGTCTAGAGTTAAACAGCCATTATTAAGGCATCACACATGGTGGCTAGACTCACTAACTGTTTAGCTGAAATTTTATACGGAGATTCACCGTGGTGTGTTGACCGCAGCCATACTAAGTGAGACAAAATGGAACCTCCTTCTAGCCATGGGCTCTGAATTAAACTTGTCTCCACTGGAAGCTGGTCTTTGTATATGTTACACCCAGCAGGGCTGAGCCCTGACAGTTCAGTACTCTCTGGGCTCTGGTGATTTATCTGGTATCCTGAAAGGTGGTAGTAAAGAGGGTGAGACTAGTGCTGGCAGGTGAAATCCAATACTGAGGTAACATTATTCATGGAATTCAGGGGTAAGCCCAGAAGCTCCTTGGTGTGAATTCATCCTTGGACCAGCACTACTGATTTCAGTGTACTTACAGCTGAGATGGATTTAACACTGTTGTCCAAAAATCAGAAATAGATGTACGGTACTGCATTTCCTGATACTCACACCGTCTTTGTAGAACCTTCAGTCTAGGTGGGCTCTGAAGCACATCAGTTATTTTTATCCAGCCACTTCTCCCAAAATAACCTGCTGTACTTGGATCACTTCCAGTCTGACTTCCACCCTTTCACAGCACTGAAACTGCCCTTCTAGTAGTGTTCATTGAGCTCTTTTTGTTTTGACCATGGCTCCCTCCTATTTTTTTCCTTTTAACCCATTTTATTCACCTGTTTCCTTCACTGTGTATGTAATACTTTATCTGCAGTCTGTCCAAGATAGCATGATGGAGATGAATGTGACTCTGTCTTCTTAGTTTGTCTGATATAGATAACAAAGCTGAAACTGTCCAGTCCTCACCTCCTTCCATACATGTATTTTGACTGTACCAAATGTACTGTAAGCACACTGATCCTGATTAAGAATTCCAGAGAACGTGTACTGAAGGACTATTCCTGAAGTGGACAGATGCCAATTCAGATACTGCTATATCCGATGAAGTGGGCTGTAGCCCACGAAAGCTTATGCTCAAATAAATGTGTTAGTCTCTAAGGTGCCACAAATACTCCTGTTCTTTTTGTGGATACAGACTAACACGGCTGCTACTCTGAAACCTGCTATATCCTAGTGACCTAGAGGAAATCTACCACGGACAAGATCCTGATGATCTTGTAGAGCATATGACCTTGTGGGGAGAGGTGACTGATAAACTCTTTCCTTGGGGGCGGGGGGGGGGGGGGGGGGAGAAGAGAGAGAGAATGGGGCAACCCCAAAGAATTTTCCTTATTCATCAACCATGGCATTTCTTCAGTGTCTTTGATGCCAAACCTCAGGAGGTGTGGAGAAATCTTTAAGAAAGTCTTGGGAAATGTCAAGAAAATAGGGCAGCTAGTTTTTCAGCTAAAGTGTATTCAGAATGCCTTATTGACGTTCTTTAAAAGTCTGTTTAAAGGGGCCCAAATTTTACATCAAGGTTCACCGAGGAAGTAACTTCTTGGCGTAAGTTTTTAAAGGTGTTCCAAGCACCTGCAGCTCCCATTGAAGCCAGTTGTAGCAGCTCTGAAAATGGGGCCATCCATATTTACCTTGTGCATAGAATAACTTTAAAGGACAAATGGTGTATGTGCGTTGCAGGGGAGAAGTGAAGGCCAGGAAAGGCCGGTATAAGGCTGAGATGAAAACGGGGGGAGGGGAAGCATTGGAACAAATAGCCAGTTAGCACAGAGTGGAGAAGGTCCAGTCAAAACTAGAAAATTCTGATGATATCTGCGTCTGTGGGTCCCTTCTTTGGTCACTTTTACTAGCTGGAGTCTCTGGCTGGCTCCTCCCTGTAGTTTGTTTAAAGTATAATGTACCTGGGTCACTGCATCCATTTTAATTTGAATTTAATGTTTCTGACCTTGAACATCTTCCTGAATTGTTTTAAATTCAGGTAGGTAGGCGGAAAAATCCAGTCTTAACTTGAAAATTCACTTTGCTAAATGCCTATTAAAAATTGTCCCAAGCGTTAACAAAGTGTACTCTTGGTTGACAACTAATAAAAATGGAAGTCTCCAGTTAATTAATACCACACTACTTCTTGTTGTCAGAGTGCTTTGTCTGAACAGCTGCTCCAGGCAGAACATCAGTTTTTGAGAGATGTTGCTGTCTGTGAGTCATGGTGAATGGGTGCTCTGTAGTAAACATGGTGTGTATCAAATGCTCAAAGGCAGCTAAGCTCAATATAATTACTTGTAGGGTTTTTTCATGTTCAGTGCTATAGCTGGATCTTATATCTTCCCACAGCATCAATCCATTTAGTCCCCTTGCATATATGTATATAACATGCATTGTTTGATACAGCGGGGGACAGTGAATCTAATTTTTGGATAATAGAGGGGAATGGTCAATGTTATAGGTCAGGGGTCGGCAACGTTCGGCACACGGCTCGCCAGGATAAGCATCCTGGCGGGCCGGGCCAGTTTTATTTACCTGCTGACGCGGCAGGTTCGGCCAATCGCGGCCCCCACTGGCCGCAGTTCGCCGTCCCGGGCCAATGGGGGCGGCGAGAAGTGGCGCGGGCGAGCGATGTGCTGGCCGCAGCTTCTCACTGCCCCCATTGGCCCGGGATGGCGAACCGCGGCCAGTGGGGGTCGCGATCGGCCGAACCTGCCACGTCAACAGGTAAGTAAAACTGACCCAGCCCGCCAGGGTGTTTACCCTGGCGAGCCGCATGCTGAACGTTGCCGAGCCCTGTTATAGGTCATGTCCTATGATACCTATTTCAGGAAGCAGCATTTTGGGTAATCTTGGTAGCACTGCATTTGTATAGTTTACCCATTCATATCTGACTTGTGTTTAGTGCAGCTGAGTTATTGTTGAAGTTGGAACCATAACTTTGACTTTCCTCACTTCAGTTCTACCACAGCGATAATATTGCACCAGCATAACTTGTTTGTTTTTAAACCAAGGTTTAAAAACAAACAAAAAAATTGAGTCAAACCTAATTTGTGTAGTAAGTGACAGTTGGTCACTAAGATAATCCACATAGTCTCAGTGAAAGTCATGAGCTTCCTCATTCTGGAGAATGAAACAAGACGTTGCTCTTTAACTGGGTGTCCTGAACCACAAATCGCAATGTTGCTATGAAGCTATTTAGGCACGTTGCGTGGCCTACTTGAGAATGTAGAGGATGTAGCAGATTTCTTCAAACTTCCCCCTGCCATCAAGGTCCATCGTCCTGTAACTTAAGTCTTCCATTACTGTTACCCTGCTCTAATGTGCGCCAATTAGAAAGCTTCTTGAGTAACAATTATATTGGCTAAAGCTAACAGATCTGCTATCAGATCACTTTTAGAATCCATTGAACTAGTAGGGCTCCAGGTGGGTACAAGGGCCTGCCTGTGAGGATACAACTGCAGGTTAGGTACAGTATTTAAATTATGCTCTTGATAACTCCAAATTAATGCCTCTTTAAGAAAGAGGCTTTTGTTGCTGACTTCCATAGTAACAAGACAACAAACCTACTTCTGTGTCATCAAATTCACTTGTAATCATAGAAGATTAGGGTTGGAAGAGACCTCAGGAGGTCAGTTAGTCCAACCCGCTGCTCAAAGCAGGACCAACCCCAACTGAATCAAACTTAAATTTAAAATAGTTAGTTGCAAAACATGCTGGGCAGCTGACTTCATCCAACTACTGTTTATTTAAAAGGAAGTTGTTTCTGTGTTCTTGTGGTTTCTGTAGAAGTGTGCTACCATAGATATTCACGTATTGACTCTGCGTCCAGATAAAACTCATGGATACTTGGCCTCTTAGAGACTAGGCCATTAAAAAAAATCAACTTTTAATCTGATTTGCTTTTAATTTTATTGCAAGCCTTTCTAGTTGACATGGACCTCGGAGGGTGTGTCTACACAGCTTCTGGGAGCAATTCTTGTAGCCTGCGTGGACAGACTTGTTTTAGTGGGGCTTCCACTAGCATGCTTACAAATAGCAGTGTGGCTGTTCGGGTTTGGCCTGTGGAGCCTATGGAGCCCAAATGTCAAAGCAGTGCCTACACAGCTATTTTTAGCACGCTAGCCCAAACCCTGCAAGTGTGAGTCTGTCGAGACTCGCTCCCGGCAGCTGTGTAGACATACCATAGAGTCCTTGGTAAAATGCGCTGCATTTAATTTCACTCGTATCCCCAGTCATTTCAGCAGTTGGGTCTAATCTAATTCCATAATAAAGAAGCAACAAACTAGACATTGTTAGTTGCCATACAAATAATCCTAGCAGAGGCAGAAAAAGGTACTGCCAGCAGTTTAAAAACAGCGGTGGGGACCTTGACCAAATAAAAGCAGTTTCAGCTTTCCTGGGGTAGATTTGTACTGGTTTTGAGGAATCAGGTAGGGAATATATCTAAGCCCAGTTAAATTATTTAGATCTAACTGGATTTTTCTGTCATGGAAGGAAAGTATTTTGAAGGAAATATCCTCCCAGAATGTGTACTCAATGAGGAGCATGTCAATTATTGTTCAATAGCCCTATTGATCATCAGCATGAATCTTTGAAATAATGGACCACTTGTTGGCAAGCATAATGATGAGTCAGTTCACTGTCAATCAAATGGGATTTTTCTAAGTAACAGGTTGGACAATGGATTGGAGGCTTTTGACCATGAGAGAGAGTTTGACACTGTCTTCAGTTGTATGATGGTTACATACAAGGACCTCTGAGTCATTCTTCTGGTTAAGTGTCAGTGCCCATACTAGAAAGACAAGGTACGAGAGGTAATTGGACCAACTTCTGTGAGAGAAGTTTCAAGCTTACACACAGATCTCCCATCTTGTCCTTCTGCCATTATAAATGGCAAATATTTGCATACAGTCTCTAATTCTGACCTGGATTTTCTGACCTATTTAAAAATATTAAATTGTCTGGGTACTGTTTGTTTCTATTATAGTTCACTTGGTACGTGGCCAGTGAGGAATGCTAATCTTGTTTATTTTTTTTTCAATCTCTGAATTTAAAAAAAAAACACAAAATATCTCAGCACAATGATTTGAGCTATTAAATTGTGCATATGGTTAGTCTGTGACCATATACCCCTATGATTATCTAGTTCATTCCTTTCTTATATGCCCACTTGTTGCATCTTGTTTTAAGCTAGTTTGTAAGCTCCTCATTGTATGAACCACCTCTTCTTATATGTTCAGATAGCACCCTGATTCTTATTGGGGCCCCTGGATGCTACTATAATATAAATAATGGTCATGGGCCCAATTCTGGAAACACTTCAAGTCTGGTGGGACTACTCCATTGGTAAAGTTAATCATGTGCATAAGTGTGTGGCTAAACTCTAAAGTTACATACTAGTTTCAATTGCATCTTTTTTTTATATAGAATTTTCTAATTGTAGGCTTAAAGGGACATGATTTGAAAGATCATTTGTCTGAATGTTGTATGTACTATAGTGACAGGTCACACCTAAAAATACTGTAATTTAAAAGCTAGCAAAAAAAATTCTCAATCTTTTTTTTATTTTGTCTAGTCAGTTTCATCGTTCTTCTGCAAAACTTCTCCCTTGCAGAAAAGATTTGCATAAATGTAAACAGGGGAGAAGAAATACGCTATTAAAGGAATTGGAGACAAAATCAAAGCATGCTGTTTAAGTCTATTTTAGAGAATTTAAATTGGCAGCATTCTTGTAAACTTCCCATACTGGTCTCTACCCAAAGTCCAATTGCATTTGACAGTCTGACTGTTGGGTGAGGGTGAAACATTACTCCCCATTCCCCAGTTGTAAAAAGAAACAGCTGAGCTCTGAAGCGTAAAAGTTGATAAGGACTTTGTGCTTATTGAGGATGACTTCCATTGCTTAGATTAAATCAAAACAGATTTTGTTCAATCGTTCAAAATTGAATGTTGGATATGTGCAGTAGAAAAATAAAGTTTACACACGCACACTTGACTATACTATGTATGCTAGTGCAATACAAATATGGAAGTGCACACGTATTGGTTTGTGGAATTCAGCAGTAGAAAGCAGAACTTGTAAGGGTTGCAAGTGGAATAGCTATGGAGTAGTGAGCCTGTAAGTTGGAGAAATGTCTTCTAAAACCAGCTTCCACACTTCCAGCTTCCCCCAGAAAACACTAGGAAAATCAATGCAGAAAACATGCTGAGGTTGCACAGTTAGAAATAAAAAGGGTCCAACTTCAATGTTAATGAGCTGCTGTGCAGCATAAGACATAAAAAGATGTGCCTTTTGTAATGAGCAGTAATACTTTACCCCAAAGAGTAAATGGTTCATCTGTACCATGTAGTGCAAATACAGTGTACACCAGGGGTTCTCAAACTGGAGGTCGTGACCCCTCAGGGTCGTGAGGTTATTACATGGGGCTTCGCGAGCTGTCAGCCTCCACCCCAAACCCTGCTTTGCCCCCAGCATTTATAATGGTGTTAAATATGTAAATAAGTGTTTTTAATTTATAAGGGGGGGTCACACTCAGAGGCTAGCTATGTGAAAGGGGTCACCACTACAATAGTTTGAGAACCACACTCTTTTCTTCTTCTGGATAAACCTCTAATTTATATAATTCAGCCTTGCTTCAAATCAAGCAATAAAAGTTGCCGTTGAAACTGCAGTTTCTGCTTTGCAATGCCAGAGTTTATAATGAACTGTGCAGTCTTCACATTGCATGAATGCTGGGTTTTATATTTTAAAATATTTTTTACAATTCTGATTAAATTATTGGTACACGACAGTAGTAATTTTGTCACTAGTTAGAGACACTGAAGCTGCGTGTGCATTCATATTTACATTCCCCTACATAAAAACAAATCTTGTCCTATCCTTTTTTTGACTATTGTGGGTACTCACAGATCCAAACCACATTTCTGAGGCTGAATGTAACTTGAATATCCCGAACATGTCCTGACTGTGACACCGACTCAATTGTTGCTTGACTCCTCTGCTTGTCTCTCTCACCATCAGAAGTTGGTCCAATGAACAATATCATTTCACCCACCTTGTCTCTCTAATATCCTGGGACCAACACAGCTACAACAACACGGCATATCCTCTGCTTGAGTAACTTACAGCTAAACTGGACAAAGCACTAGGGAATGGTTCTGCGTTAGCCGCTAGAAACTAATAAGATTACCTAATACTGTAGGGGGTAGTGTTTTGAAAGGCACCCTTGGAGCCCAACTCCCACAGACTAACGGGTACCTTTGAAAATTTACTCAAGTCTTTTAAAATTCCCAATTCCTGGTGCAGCTGACAAGCAGTTTTGTTGCAACTCTTTGAAATATGAACTACTCTAAGCTGTCTGGTTCTGGGTCTTAACTTTGGAAAGGAACATCTTCTGGAGTACAATTCACTTCCTTTATAATTAAGTCATGCATAATTAGACCTGGCAGAATTTGACTTTGTCAGTTTGATGGATAATATAAAAAATGTTTGTTTTTTAAGCATTTTTCTGACTTTAATCTATAACTTTTCACAGCGGCAGGAAATTATGGGGTATTTCAGACAATAGGAAGGTCAGCGAAGAATAATCACTGAGATGTTGAGATTCAGAAAGTTAAAGCTTTGTAACTGCTAAAACACAACTAGTCAACATCACTTGTCAAAATATACAAAGTAAATTTGAGCCTTGACTCAAATTCTAGCAAGTTCTCAAGCAGCATTTTTCTTTCTTTGCCTATATGTACATTTTGATTATTATAGATGGGAATCTTTGTGTTGATTTGTGTGTATATGGTGAAATTGACATTTACCAATAAAAATCTACTACTTCCAAGCCTATGCATAGTTAAATATGTTTGAATAGAGAACATGTTAGAAGTGACAAAGGTTAGAGCAAAGAATGATCCTTTCTTACACCAACATAGAACTTGTATTCTAAAAGAGCTTGGGTTGTGGATACAGAGACCACTTCTTCCTATCCTGTGAATTAGTGAGAATTATTTTAACACAAACTGCACTGCAGCAGTAATTGTTCCATCAGATCCTCCTTGAGCAGTGGGAACAGAACCTTCCTTTTTCTTTTGCAGAACCCTAAAACAAAAGCGCAGTTTGAAATCCTGGTACGGAATTGGATGAACAAGGAGCTGCGGGATCGCCTCTGTTGCAGGCTGACCTTTGGGACTGCTGGACTTCGTTCTGCCATGGGGACAGGCTTTTGCTACATTAATGACCTTACAGTGATCCAGTCAACACAGGTAACTTGGGTAGCACTATACACTCCGCCCCCACTCCACCCCTTCCACGAGGCCCCGCCCCTGCCCCACCTCTTCCCACCCCTTCCCTGCCCCCATTCCAACCCCTTCCCTGAAATCCCCACCCCAACTCTGCCCCCATGCTCCCAGGGGTGTGGCGGGGGCTCAGGGCAGGGAGTTGGGGTGTGGGATGCAGGAGGGGTGAGGGGTGTGGCAGGGGATCAGAGTGAAGGGTGAGGCAGGGGGCTCAGGGCAGGTGGTTCGGCTGCAGGAGGGGTTCGGGTGGTGGGTCTCGGCCTGACGCGCACCGGGGACAGGGCAGGGTCCCTGCCTGCCTGCCTGCCTTCCTGCCCTGCCCCCGCGTCGCTCCGGGAAGCGGATGGAACTTGGGGAAGGAGGGGCGCAGGGGTGTGTCTGGCTGTTGCTTCGGGCACCGCCCCGAGCAGCTCCCATTGGCCGCGGTTCACCATTCGTGGCCAATGGGAGCTGCTGGGGCGGTGCCCGAAGCAGCAGCCACACACATCCCTGTGCCCCTCCTTCCCCAGGTTCCGTCCGCTTCCCGGAGCGGCATGGGGGCAAGGTGGGCAGGCAGGGAGCCTGCCCTGCCCCCAGTGCGCGTTGGGCCGGAGCCGCTCTAGGTAAACGCTGGGTGGGGGTCGGGGGGGCCGCAAGGAGCTCGCGGGCCGCAGAAAATAACCCCACGGGCCGCATGTTTGAGACCCCTGCTCTAATGAGTCTTACTGGCATTGCTGTGTTGGTTTGGGGTGTGATTTTTTTACTAACGTAGATATGCCAGTAAAGCGGTAGTGGAGACACAGTTATAACGGTGTTTATACTGGTATCGTTTATCCTGGTCAGGGAAATCCAATAAGCACTTTTATACTAATATAAATATGTCCACACTAGAGGTTTTTGACAGTATAGACCTGATCTACCCTTAAAATTTTTGCCAGTGTAGCTACGTTATCAAGCGTGGAAAAAATTACACCCCATAACTGACCTGATGGTGGTGGCAAAAGCACAAATGTAGATGCAGTTATACAAGCAAAACCATGCTTTTGCTGATATCGTTTATTTCATTTAGGGAACTGATATAAATTATACCAGCAAATGCACTCTTCCTGGTATAAACGGCACCTCCACTAAGATGGTTTGCTGGTATAGTTACACTGGCAGATCCTTTTCTAGCAGAGACAAGGCCGTAGCGTAGCCTTTATTAAACTGCTTCTCCTTTCATGTGCTGCTGTGTGAAAGATCCATGGAAAATAGCAGGTAGAGTGACCTGATTATACATGGAGTGTGGCTAACGGCAGTCCACATACTGAAATAATAGAGATCCCCCCGCACGCTAATCTCAATTCTAATAATCTTAGAGGTTACTTGTAAATCACTAGGCACTACATTTTTATGCCTCAGTCCTGGAAAGAGTTTTGCACGTGTGTACCATTACTCGTGTGTGTAATCTCATTGGATTACTCCTCTGACTAAAATTGTGCACCTGTGTAAATCTTTCAGGACGTGGCCTTAATAATTCCTGGAAATTTTCTGCTAGTGTAAAGCTCTATGATTCTCTAAAAGCAATGGTCCCAGTACAGTAGTGTAGAATCCCAGCTCTCCTGTTGTGCAGTGCAAAGCAGGAAAATCAGGGATCTACTATGTATGACTGCGAACAGGCACATCGTGCTGTCCTTTGCCCTCATTCGCTACCAGAGCCAATCCTGCTAATAGGCAGGATTTGCCCAGTTAACAAGCAGATATTTACAAGAATTTCACTTCCTCATGAGGGACTGCACACCATGCCTGCATGTCTCTGCAATAACAATGAACTGAGTGCCCTGGGCTAGATTTGTATTATAATAGAGCCTGGGAATCCCAGTAACAAATACAGTGCAGACAGGCAGGTCTCTGCCCCCAAAGAACTTACAGTTGAAGTGTAAGATGAGATAACAGATGGTGGGGGAGTACAAGGAAACATTGAGACCGTATTGGTGAACGTGATAAGCTATGGTTTCAGCGCCCTCGCTGCTGATAAGCACTACAGCATTGGTGCCTCATCAGCTGGGCAACTTATGTGGTAAGGTGGATAGGAGTCTTAGTGTGAAGGGGATATTTAACCATTGGAACCACTTGCCAAGGGCTGTAGCGGATTGTCCATCACTGGTAATTTTTCAATCAGGATTGGATGTTTTTCTGAAAGATCTGCTCTAGGGGTTATTTGGGGGAAGTTCTGTAGCTTGTGTTATACAGATCAGGCTAGATGATCACGATGGTCCCTTCTGGCCTTGGGATCTGACATTTAAGATGGCTTTGGGGGAGGGGTGGTGTGTGGTACATAGCACTGAACGAGGTGACATGTATGTTTTGCTTTTCAGGTGTCCATTGTGGAAGGCATATAACCTCTCATGGGCTGGCGCTGAACTGCTGCACAGATCTTACGTGGTTTGATCACATTGTTCCTTGTGGACTCGAAGGGACGGGTGTCACCTCCCTGAGCGAAGAACTCCAGAGACATGTCACAGTTGACGAAATCACTGAGCCTTTTCTGGATGCTTTTGAAGAAGTGTTTCAGTGCTCCCTAACTTCCCATGAGGAATCTGTCGGATAAAGGGCTCCGAGTGCCTCACTTACCTGTGGAAATGTGAATATTTCTTTGGTGCTTTCATGTTGTTACTAGAAATCCAGCTTGCTTGTTCCATCTTCCTATCAGCAATTAAATCCGTGTAACAAACTGTACTTCTCGCATTTGAAACATATTTCTTGCTTTTGTAAAAATGAGCTGCTGTGTCTTTAAGTATACATGGGTCTTTAAAAAAAACAACGAGGAGTACTTGTGGCACCTTAGTGACTAACATTTATTTGGGAATGAGCTTTCATGGGCTAAAACCCACTTGATCAGATGCATGGAGTGGAAAATACAGTAGGCAGAATATATACACAGAACATGAAAGGATGGGAGTTGCCTTACCAAGTGGGGGTCAGTTCTAACAAGACAATTCAATTAAAGTGGAAGTGGGCTATTCTCAACAGTAGGATACCAAGGGAGGAAAAATCACTTTTGTAGTGGTAATGAGGCCAATGTAATCAGGGTGGCCCTTTTCAAACAGTTGACAAGAAGGTGTGAGTAACAGTAGGGGGAAATTAGTTTTTGTAGTGACCCATCCACTCCCAGTCTTTATTCAGGCCTAATTTGATGGTGTCCAGTTTGCAAATTAATTCCAGTTCTGCAGTTTTTCATTGGAGTCTGTTTTAGAAGTTTTTTTGTTGAAGAATTGCCACTTTTACGTCTGTTATTGAGTGTCCAGGGAGATTGAAGAGCTCTCCGACTGGTTTTTGAATGTTCTAATTCTTGGCATCTGATTTGTGTCCATTTATTCTTTTGTGTAGAGACTCTACGGTTTGGCCAATGTACATGGCAGAGGGGCATTGCTGGCACATGATGGCATATATCACCTCGGTTGATGTGCAGGTGAACGAGGCCCTGATGGTGTGGCTGATGTGGTTAGGTCCTATGATGGTGTCCCTTGAATAGCTATGTGGACAAAGTTGGCAACAGGGTTTGTTGCAGGGATAGGTTCCTGGGTTCGTGTTTTTTGTTGTGTGGTGTGTAGTTGCTGGTGAGTATTTGCTTCAGGTTGGGGGGCTGTCTGTAAGCGAGACTGGATTGTCTCCCAAGGTCTGTGAGAGTGAGGGATCATCCTTCAGGATAGGTTGCAGATCCTTGTTGATGCGCTGGAGAGGTTTTAGTTGGGGGCTGAAGGTGACGGCTAGTGGCGTTCTGTTACTTTCTTTGTTGGGCCTGTTCTGTAGTAGGTGACTTCTGGGTACCCTTCTGGCTCTGTCAATCTGTTTCTTCACTTCAGCAGGTAGGTATTGTAGTTTTAAGAATGCTTGATAGAGTTTCTGTAGGTGTTTGTCTCTGTCTGAGGGATTGGCGGAAACGCGGTTGTATCTTAGAGCTTGGCTGTAGACAACGGATCATGTGATGTGGTCTGGATGAAAGCTGGAGGCATGTAGGTAAGTATAGCGGTCAGTAGGTTTGTGGTATTGGGTGGTGTTTATGTGACCATCGCTTATTTGCACTGTAGTGTCCAGGAAGTGGATCTCTTGTGTGGACTGGTCCAGGCTGAGGATGATGTGGCGGAAATTGTTGAAATCCTGGTGGAATTCCTCAAGGGCTTCTTTTCCATGGGTCCAGATGATGAAGATGTCATCCATGTAGCACAAGTAGAGTAGGGGCGTTAGGGGACGAGAGCTGAGGAAGCGTTGTTCTAAGTCAGCCATAAAAATGTTGGCATACCACTTTAATTGAATTGTCTCGTTAGCACTGACCCCCCACTTGGTAAGGCAACTCCCGTCTTTTCATGTACTGTGTATATATACTTGCCTAATGTATTTTCCACTCCATGCATCTGATGAAGTGGGTTTTAGACCACGAAAGCTTATGCCCAAATAAATTTAGTCTCTAAGGTGCCACAAGGACTCCTCGTTGTTTTTGCTGATACAGACTAACACGGCTACCACTCTGAAATGTGTCTCTAAGTATACATTGCCTTCTGACACTGATCTTGGCCACCTCGATCTCTTTGTCTTAATGATCAAATGACATACAAAACAGGGCAAAAAACCCAAAAGGGGTTTAATTTTCCTTTACACTAAACCCCCTTTACACCATTTTGGTGGTGGTACAATGCTTTGAAGTGGGTGCAGGTGTAATTTACTCACACTTAGTCCCCAATATACTGCCAGAGCAGTGTGAAGGGGTCATAGCATAAATGGGGATAAAGCCCAGGAATTTCATTGACAAACTAGATGCTGTGTCTGAGCTGAGCTTCCCCGGAGAAGTAAGTTTGAAATTAAAACAGGAAGGGCCGTGTGATTCATGTCTAGTTTGTGATTCATGCTATAACAGCCAGATCCATTTCTGCAGTACTCCTGCCTAGGCGGTTATTTCCCACTATGTATTTGTGCAACTGATTATTCCTTCCTAAGTGTAGTACTTTGCATTTGTCCTTACTGAATTTTACTGCATTTATTTCAGACCATTTTACTAGTTTGTCAAGATAATTTTGAATTCTAATCCTGTCTTCTAAAGTGCTTGCAACTCCTCCCAGCTTGGTATCATCCGCAGACTTATAAGTGTCTTCTCCATGCCATTATACAAATCATTTATGAAGATATTGAGTAGACCTGGACAGATTCCTGTGGGACCCCACTTAATATCCCCTTCCAGCTTGACTGTGAAGCATTGATAATGGCTCTTTGAGTAGGCTTTTCCAACCAGTTATGCACCCACCTTATAGTAGGTTCATCTAAGCGATAGTTCCCTAGTTTGTTTATGAGCAGGTCATGTGAGATGGTATCAAAAGCCTTGGGCTAAAGGCGAGTTATATTACAAGGCTTGTTATCCTGTCAAAGAAGGATATTAAGTTGGTTTAACATGATTTGTTCATTGACTAATCCATGTTGACTGTTACATATCACCTATCTTCTAGGTGCTTACAAATTGATTTTTTGATTATTTGCTCCATTATCTTTCCAGGTAACAAAATTAAGCTGATTGGTCTGACTGGTCAGACCAATTCTTTAGTTTGTCAGGGTCATTTTGAATTCTAATCCTGTCCTCCAAAGTGCTTCTGTCCCTCTCAGCTTGGTGTCATTCTCAGATTTTATAAGCATGCTTTCCAGTCCATTATCCAAGTCAGTAATGAAAATATTGACTAATACTGGACCCAGGAGTGACCCCTGTAGGATCCCATTAGATATGGTCTGGTTTCACAGTGAACACTTAAGAACTACTCTCTGAGTTCAGTCTTTCAATCAGCTGTGCACCCATGTTATATTATTTCATCTACACCACATTTCCCTAGTTTGCTTATGAGAATGTCACAAGGGACTGTCTCAGAAGCCTTACTAAAATAACCATCTATCACGGCTACTGCTTCCTTCCTATCTGCTAGGCTTGTAACCCTGTCAAAGAAGGAAATTAGGTTGGTTGGCATGATTTGTTCTTGAAAAATCCATGCTGGCTATTCCTTAGAACCCTATGATTAAAAAAAAATTAAAATTAAATGAATGGAGATATCCTATCCCTTAGAACTGGAAGGGATCTTGAAAGGTCATTGAGCCCAGCCCCCTGCCTTCACTAGCAGGACCAAGAACTGATTTTGCCCCAGATTCTTAAGTGGCCCCCTCAAGGATTGAACTCACAACCCTAGGTTTAGCAGGCCAATGCTCAAACCACTGAGCTATTCCTCTCCCCCAAATGATCATTTAGGTGCTTACAAATTGGCCGTTTAATATTGATGGTTCGAGTATCTTTCCAGGTATTGAAATTAGGCTGACTGGTCTATAGTTCCCCAGGTTGTCTTCTTCCCCAAGAAGAAGGATACCAGGAGCGTGTAATGGAATTGAACCAAATAGTTATTTATTAATAACCTCATTAAACTATTTCTTTTAGTGAATTCCCTTCTGGCATTTACAATGCCTGGTCCTCATCTTGCAATAACCTCTGCTCAGGTGGACCGCAGTGCAGAATTCCCATGACTCTACTGGGTCTCCATACAATTGCACTGCTCTGTCCATGTAGTGGACCCTTGGAGAATGGGGACCTTAGATCTCTCCCGGCCCGGAAGACTTGGGCAACTGGGAAAGTGACAAGATTATCAAAATCGTGAAATCAAAAACTGGGAGGAAGTGTTGTCTAGTGGACTCGGCACAGGACTGCGACTCAGGAGATGTGTGTTTGGGTCAGCCACATACTTTTTGTGCTTACTTGGGAGAGATTTCCAAAGGCACAGAGGACAGTTAGGCACCGAATGCCCATTGAAAGTCACTGGGAGTTGGGTATGTACCTGATTCAGGCCTTTGCAAATATCCCCCCTTTGCCTCTCCATTCTCAGTTCCCCATCTGTGCAATGAGGATAATACTTTCCTACCTCACAGGGGTGTTGTGAGGATAAAATCTATTGATGACTGTGAGGTGCTCAGGTAGAGCCTTGCATGGATACAAAATTTGTATCCACATCCAATCCACAATCCGCAAACATGGTATGCAGATATCGGCAGATTTGCAGGGCTCTACACTCGGGTACTACGGTGATAAGGGCCGCCTAAGTGCCTAGATAGGTATCGGCTGCCATACAAATGAAACCTGGTTAACGAAGTGGGGGAGTGATTGTTATTCAGACTGTTTAACTCAACCTGACACATAGCTGGAAGGAAAGATCTTGATTCAACACCCACGTAAATCGATTAGTGGCTGCAAGAGCTGACACCCCAGTTCTTATGGCCCTGCAAAGGCATGTGCAAGTCATGATTTGATAGTCCTAAAGTAACAAGAAAAAAGCAGCCCCTCATCCCCCAACTGCATTTAAAAAAAAACCAGATTCATAGATTATAGGACTGGAAGGGACCTCGAGAGGTCATCGAGTCCAGTCCCCTGCCCGCATGGCAGGACCAAATACTGTCTAGACCATCTCTGATAGACATTTTTCTAACCTACTCTTAAATATCTCCAGAGATGGAGATTCCACAACCTCCCTAGGCAATTTATTCCAGTGTTTAACCACCCTGACTGTTAGGAACTTTTTCCTAATGTCTAACCTAGGCCTCCCTTGCTGCAGTTTAAGCCCATTGCTTCTTGTTCTATCCTTAGAGGGTAAGGTGAACAAGTTTTCTCCCTCCTCCTTATGACACCCTTTTAGATACCTGAAAACTGCTATCATGTCCCCTCCCAGTCTTCTCTTTTCCAAACTAAACAAACCCAATTCTTTCAGCCTTCCTTCATAGGTCATGTTCTCAAGACTTTAATCATTTAACTTTAACTTTAATCATTCTTGTTGCTCTTCTCTGGACCCTTTCCAATTTCTCCACATCTTTCTTGAAATGCGGTGCCCAGAACTGGACACAGTACTCCAGCTGAGGCCTAACCAGAGCAGAGTAGAGCGGAAGAATGACTTCTTGTGTCTTGCTCACAACACACCTGTTAATACATCCCAGAATCATGGGTTTGCTTTTTTTTGCAACAGCATCATACTGTTGACTCGTATTTAGCTTGTGGTCCACTATAACCCCTAGATCCCTTTCTGCTGTACTCCTTCCTAGGCAGTCTCTTCCCATTCTGTATGTGAGAAACTGATTTTTTTTTTTTCCCCTAAGTGGAGGACTTTGCATTTGTCTTTGTTAAACTTCATCCTGTTTAACTCAGACCATTTCTCCAATTTGTCCAGATCATTTTGAATTATGACCCTGTCCTCCAAAGCAGTTGCAATCCCTCCCAGTTTGGTATCAACCGCAAACTTAATAAGCGTACTTTCTATGCCAATATCTAAGTCGTTAATGAAGATATTGAACAGAGCTGGTCCCAAACCAGACCCCTGCGGAACCCCACTCGTTATGCCTTTCAAGCAGGATTGGGAACCATTAACAACAACTCTCTGAGTACGGTTATCCAGCCAGTTATGCACCCACCTTATAGTAGCCCCATCTAAATTGTATTTGCCTAGTTTATCGATAAGAATATCATGCGAGACCGTATCAAATGCCTTACTAAAGTCTAGGTATATCACATCCACAGCTTCTCCCTTATCCACAAGACTCATTATCCTATCGAAGAAAGCTATCGGATTGGTTTGACATGATTTGTTCTTTACAAATCCATGCTGGCTGTTCCCTATCACCTTACCACCTTCCAAGTGGTTGGAGATGTTTTCCTTAATTACTTGCTCTATTATCGTCCCTGGCACAGAAGTTAAACTAACTGGTCTGTAGTTTCCTGGGTTGTTTTTATTTCCCTTTTTATAGATGGGCACTATATTTGCCCTTTTCCAGTCTTCTGGAATTTCTCCCGTCTCCCATAATTTTCCAAAGATAATAGCTAGAGGCTCAGATACCTCCTCTATTAGCTCCTTGAGTATTCTAGGATGCATTTCATCAGGCCCTGGTGACTTGCAAACATCTAACTTTTCTAAGTGATTTTTAACTTGTTCTTTTTTTATGTTATCTGCTAAACCTAGGCATTCCTTCAGACTTCTCGGTGGAGACCGAAACAAAGAAGTCATTAAGCATCTCTGCCATTTCCAAGTTTCCTCTTAGTGTTTCTCCCTCTTCACTAAGCAGGGGGCCTACCCTGTCTTTGGTCTTCCTCTTGCTTCTAATGTATTGATAAAAAGTCTTTTTGTTTCCCTTTATTCCTGTAGCTAGTTTGAGCTCATTTTGTGCCTTTGCCTTTCTAATCTTGCCCCTGCATTCCTGTGTTGTTTGCCTATATTCATCTTTTGTAATCTGTCCTAGTTTCCATTTTTTATATGACTCCTTTTTATTTTGTAGATCATGCAAGATCTCGTGGTTAAGCCAAGGAGGTCTTTTGCCACATTTTCTATTTTTCCTAACCAGCGGAATAGCTTGCTTTTGGGCCCTTAATAGTGTCCCTTTGAAAAATTGCCAACTCTCCTCAGTTGTTTTTCCCTTCAGTCTTGATTCCCATGGGACCTTACCTATCAGCTCTCTGAGCTTCCCAAAATCTGCCTTCCTGAAATCCATTGTCTCTATTTTGCTGTTCTCCCTTCTACCCTTCCTTAGAAATTGCAAACTCTATGATTTCATGATCACTTTCACCCAAGCTGCCTTCTACTTGACTTGAGCAAAGCTTTTGATACGGTTTCCCACAGTATTCTTCCCAGCAACTTAAAGAAGTATGGACTGGATGAATGGACTATAAGGTGGATAGAAAGCTGGCTACATTGTCGGGCTCAATGGGTGGTGATGAACGGCTCGAAGTCTAGTTGGCAGCCGGTATCAAGCAGAGTGCCCCAGGGATCAGTCCTGGGGCCGGTTTTGTTCAACATCTTCATTAATGATCTGGATGATGGGATGGATTGTGCCCCAGCAAATTCACGGATGACACTAAGCTGGGGGGAGATAGATATGCTGGAGGCTTGGGATAGGGTCCAGAGTGACCTAGACAGACTGGAGGATTGAGTCATAAGAATTCTGATGAGGTTCAGCAAGGACAAGTGGAGAGTCCTGCACTTAGGATGGAAGAATCCCATGCACCACTATAGGCTGGGAACTGACTGGCTAAGCAGCAGTTCTGCAGAAAAGGAACTGGGGATTACAGTGAATGAGAAGCTGGATATGAGTCAGTAGTGTGCCCTTATTGCCAAGAAGACTAATGGCATATTGGGCTGCATTAGTAGAAGCATTGCTAGCAGATGGAGGGAAGTGATTATTCCCCTCAATTCGACATTGGTGAGGCCTCATTTGGAGTACTGTGTCCAGTTTTGGGCCCCACACTACAAGAAGGATGTGGAAAAATGTGAAAGAGTCCAGTGGAGGGCAACAAAAATGATTAGGGGGCTGGGGCACATGACTTAAACTAATAAGATTACAGCAGGGTTTGCAAAAATGAAGGTTGCAGCAAGCCCTTACAAAATGGAGTAAGCATTTTAAAATGGGGTTTGAATTACAATATGGCAAACAGTGAACAGAAGTTACAATATAGACAAGTATAATGGATGGCAAACAGTGAACAGAAGTTACACTGTAGGCAAGTGTAATAAATGGTGAACAGAAATTACAATACTGAAGCAGTGCAAGTCTCAGTGATTTAAGCAGGAATTGGATTGATAGTGAAACTTACAAAGGCAGCTGACTGAACAGCTATGGCTCTTAACAAGCATTTTAACTGTTAATTAGCCAGTTATTGGGGTAACCGGTTTTATGAATGAATATTGTTTCATTCATAAAACTTTACCAGGGTTGTGCCTATATAGCACTGTCTAGTCTGTGGGGTTCTTCTTTACGTAATGTATTGGAGGAGCCGCATACAGAACATATACACCTCGAGTGCCATACCAGAGGCTTCACCTGTCGCGTCCTTACCCTGCCCAGTTAAGCCATTCCTTGCCACTCAGATGCTCTTTTCTGCAGGCAGCTTCACTGGACCAGGCGCATTCTGCGGCTGCGCCCTTAGCAGTCCTGCCCCGAATCCCAGGTGAAAGGTGTTAGTCTGTACAAAGGAACGTCAGCGACCTAATCACAGCATGGGATCTAAATGCTCCTAATCTCTCCAGCAGCAGCTGACATTTATGATGGGCAAGAGTGGAATTCCAGCCCCATGGCGCTGGACACCCCCATGCGCTCTGGGACGTGCTGACTGCCATGCTGTGAATCCCAGAAGTGGGTCCCAGAGGTGGGACTGTTAGAGAGCAATTGCAGCCCCAGTCCATCTGTGTTTCTGATTGTTTCAGGAAGTCCTCAGATATGAGGGGGTGGTACTTCCTGGCCAGCCAGTCAAAAGTGTTAGTGTCACCGTGAGATAAACCTCTCTCCCAGACCACACCCTCTGATCCACCTCTTCCACTCCAGATCCAAAAAACCCAGCTATCAGGTCTTGTCAAATGGCACCTGGACACACAAGCCGGATCTCGGACTGGCCGGGCGGCAACCCTAATCCTCCATGAATTTATCTAGTTCTTTTTTGAACCCTGTTATAGTTTTGGCCTTCACAACATCCTCTGGCAAGGAGTTCCACAGGTTGACTGTGCGCTTGTGAAGAGACTGTGCACAGCTTGAAGCGTGATCCCATTGATAGATTGTCAGCTCTTCATAGCAGGGATTGTCTTTTGTGTTGTGTTTGTGCAGCACCTGGCACAATGGGGCCTAGTCCATGACTGGGTCCCCTAAATCGTATGGTAATATAAATAACAAACACATATACAGCACCTGGCACAATGGACTGGGGCCATTAGGTCCTACTGAAATCCAAATAAATAATAATAATAACAGATTTGAATTGCACTGGGCATAGGGCCAGAAACCTAGGCCCTAGGGAACCAGTGGTGTCAAGAACCTAGCTCTGGGTCTATTATTGTTTGTGTCCTTAGCTGCTCTTGTCAACACAAAGCTGAAGTGGGGGTGTTTTGGTGGCACTCCCTCTGGAGCTGCCTGTATTGTTAACAGTTTGCAGGTGAAATACAGTCCAGAGCCGAACTTGCCGTGACCTACAGTCTGGTAGGTTTGTTTCCTGCCACGGCTCCGTGTTTGATGTGGCTCTCGGGAGGTCAGTGAGAACGTTTGCATTCCCATGAGTCACCCTTTGGCTCAAGCAATGCAGAACAGGTGTGTTTTCCCCACAGAGAAGTAAGCAGAGGTGTAGATCATTTATCCTGTTACCTCTGCATGGGGCAGAGAAAATTAAAGCTCTCCAAGTGTTTCAGGCTTTTATCTACACGTGAACAGGAGGAGGAACAGGAGCAGGCCGTGATGTCAGAGAATGCCAATGTGTAGGAGCATCTGCGGGCACCTGAGGATTTGTTTTTGCAAGACCTTTTAACTCATGATTGTCTCACATTTGGTCTGATTTCCCCCTGGCCAACTATGAATCTTCCAGCCTGCACTGCTTGGAATGCAGGAGCTGGAGGTCTCTTGTGTCAATACTGAGCCATTGGGGCTAGGGGGCGCTCTGCTGCTGGACCACCTGCGGGAGGAGCCGTAAAACTGAGATCCCAATCAGGGGTCGTTGCTGAAGATCCCACACCACTTTTTGCGAGAATTGGGGGGTTACCCCCACTCTCCTGGCTAAATTTCTAGGTAGGAGATGAATCAAGGGTGGGCAAAGCAGAAGATGAGGTAGAGAACAAGGGAGGGAGGAAACAGGTGGGACCAGAGAACGAGGAACAAAGATGGAGGGAGAGAGACACGCAGGGAAGAGGAACAGATAGAATGACCCACAGGGCAGGGGAAAGGGTGATTTGTGATGAAGACAGAATGATAAAATGGAGCAAGAAAACAGAGAAGGGGCAGAGCTGGGGGATCATAGAATCATAGAATATCAGAGTTGGAAGGGACCTCAAGAGGTCATCTAGTCCAACCTCCTGCTCATGTCCGCTTGTAGGTGTTCCTTCTTGAGAGAAGGCGGCTTGTGCTGCAGGTAGGGTTGCTAGGCCTCCAGGATTGGCTTGGTGTCTCCATGAATTCAAGATTAATCTTTAATTAAGGATTATGTCATGTTATGAACCCTTCAGGAATCCGTCCAACCTAAATTGGCAACCCACGAAGAGGAAGTACCTTTCCCCCTGCCAAGGGTTAGACGCAGAGGCAGTAGGGCCAACACCCCATGTTCAAAAATCATGTCATGTCCCCCCAAATCATGAGGTTAATAAATCAATAAATGATTTGCTCTCTGGTTTTTGAGCCTTTGGAGTTCACATTTTCAAGTATTTACCCACAGCCATAAAATCTAGAGCGACTCACTTGAAAGAAAGGAAGAAGAAAGCTGAGATTCTCCTTCAAAATGCCCGGCTGAGTTTTCGAAAGGAAAGGCTGAACTTGCTCCACTGTAAGCCAACAGGCACCACTTGGAACTCCAGCCATTGATCAGACTACAGCAGGCCCCCCGGCTTTGCCCCCTGCCCCCGAAAGTCAGCGTTAGGGCTGCTGACTTTCTAATCACACAAAACCGAACACCTCTGCCCTAACCCTTCTCCAAGGCCCCTTCCATTGCCACCCCATCACCGAGGCCCTGCCCCGCCCTGTCTCCGAGGCCCCACCCCCACTCACTCCATTGCCCCCGGCCTCTGTCGCTCGCTCTCCCCCACCCTCACTCCACTCCCTCATTTTTACCAGGCTGGGGCAGGTGGTTGGGGTGTGGGAGGGGGTGAGGGCTTCGGCTGAGGGTGTGGGTTCTGGGGTGGGGCCAGGGATGAGAGGTTCGGAGTGTGGGAGGGCTCTGGGCTGAGGCAGGGGGTTGGGGTGTGGGAGGGGACATGGGCTTTGGGGTGGGGGTGCAGGTTCTGGACTGGGGCCAGAAATGAGGGGTTCAGGGTGTGGGAGGTGGATCCAGGCTGGGGCAGGAGGTTGGGGTGTGAGGGTGAGGGCTCCAGCTGGGGGTGTGGGCTCCGGGCTGGTGACGAGGAGTTTGGAGTGCAGGAGGGGGGTCCAAGTTGCGGCAGGGGGGTGCGGCGTGTGTTTCAGGAAAGAGTTTGGGTGCAGGATGGGGTTCAGGGCTGGGGCAGGGGGTTGGGGTGCGGGAGGAGGTTAGGGCTCCAGTTGGGGGTGTGGGCTCTGGGGTGGGGCTGGGGATGATGGGTGGGGGAAGGGGTTCAGTGCTGGGGCAGGCAGTTGGAATGTGCGGGGGGAGGTGAGGGCTCCGGCTAGGGGTGCGGGCTCTGGGGTGGGGCTGGGGATGAGGGGCTTGGGGTGCAGGGGAGGCTCAGGGCTGGGGTGGGGTGTTGGGGGGGTGCAGACTCTGGGAGGGACTCATAGAGTCATAGAATATCAGGGTTGGAAGAGACCTCAGGCGGTATCTAGTCCAACCCCCTGCTCAAACGAGGACCAATCCCCAAGCTTGGGTGCAGGACGGGGCTCAGAGCTGGGTCAGGGGTTGGGGTGCAGGAGGGGTTTTGGAGTGCGGGCTCCGGGTGGTGTTTACCTCAGCCGGTTCCAGGGAAAGGGCGACATGTCCCTTAGCTCCTAGGCGGAGGCGCAGTCAGGCAGCTCTGCACGCTGTCGCCACCCTCAGGTGCCACCCCTGCAGCTCCCATTGGCCGCGGCTCCCAGGCAATGGGAGATGCGGAGCCAGCGCTCGGGGTGGGGGCTGTGCATGGGGCTGCGGCCGTCCCTCCATCTAGGAGCCGAGGGACATGTCGCTGCTTGTGGGGAGACGCGCGGAGCCAGGTAGGGAGCCTGCCAGCCCCACGCCAACCGGACTTTTGACAGCCCAGTCAGCAGTGCTGACCGGAGCCGCCAGGGTCCCTTTTCGAGCGGGTGTTCCGGTCGAAAACCGGACACCTGGCAACCCTAGCCAGGATGCTGGCAGCCAGCAGGATTCCTCTACTATTAAAGGTGCAGTACCCAGAAAAGAGAAGGCCGACATCTCAGTCACATGGCTACACGCGGCCTAGTGCACAGTGAGGAAAGTTGGCCGCACACACTTGGAAATCAGCAGCAGCTTTATTATGCAACAAACAACTCGATGCCATGTTAACTCTGGCCCGTCCTTCTGTGACGCTTGGAAAGGCTCCTATGAGAGGGGGAAAAACACAGTGAAAACAATGATCTTCAGCT
Source organism: Chrysemys picta bellii (assembly GCF_011386835.1). Lineage (NCBI taxonomy): Eukaryota > Metazoa > Chordata > Testudines > Emydidae > Chrysemys > Chrysemys picta. Next base: position 14,392,833 of record NC_088803.1, read on the forward strand.
ACATATTGATCTTCCAAACTCTCTGTTTCTATCCATCCAGCTTGCAGCTAAACACCCTACACTCATATTAAAATGACCATCGTTTCCACCTGAAAGGACCACGTTTCCTGCCCCTCTAGGGTTACAGGGGTGTATCCAGGGCCCGCACAACCCATTAGGCAACCTAGGCGGTTGCCTTGGGCGCTAACATTTGGGGGGCAGCGACCGCGGCGGCTGGATCTTCGGCTGCCCCCGTTGTCGTCGGTATTTCGGGGGCGGGACCTTCTGCCGCCTGTCGGGGGCGGCATTTCGGGGGCGGGACCTTCCGCCACCTAGGGCAGGAAAAACGCTGGCAGCGCTCCTGGGTGTACCTAGAGCTGTAGTGCACGGCCCGTGTCTGTGCTTACCTCGCTAATCCTGGAACAGCTCCTCGGGAAACAGCACCTCATCCCTTCTGGCCTGGAATAGGAAGAGGAAGGATTAATCATTCAAACACATAAGAGCCCATGTCACCGTGGGGCTGAAGGGCTCCTGCTACTCAGACTGCATCAATGGGCACAGAGACCGGACATAATCTGATCCGCTGCAAAGGGACCTAAGAGGAGAAAAACGTAGGGGAGGCAGAGCATCAGCGCCACCCTGTGGTGAGTGGCTTACATGACTAGTTTCTGCCTTACTTTTTTGGGAGAATACAAAGTCCTAATTAAGGGGGAACTGTTTCCTTGCAGTGAGCCCAGGACGAATTCCCACCAGAGGGGCTGCTGCTGGGCTAGGCTGTTAACTTGGACCCTGCCTTCCTTTGCAATCCCCAAGCCTCTTCAAGCGCAGTCAATTAGGACTCCAGGAACAGAGGTGGTTGCTTTGGGTAGGTCTACACTTGGGGCTATTTCGACCCTGCTAGCATGGGTGTAACAGCAGTGTAGATGGTGAGGCCTGGCTAAGGCAAGTAAAGGGACGCTTGAACCCTATGGCTATGCACCCTACATGCCCATGCAGGGCCTCCCGTGTCTACGCTGCTATATTTAGTAGGGTAGAGTCCTGCCCCTTCCCCGCTGCCAGAGCCTTTCCCCACGGCAGTGAGATTCCAGTGGGGAAAGGCTCTGGTCGGGGGAGGCAGTGCGGAATGGCACCGGCAGCTCCCCAAGCTGAGCCTGGCTGCCCTCCCTACCACAGCCTTTCACGTGGAGCTACACGCACCCTACGTGCTGACGTAAGTGTAGACAAGGCCTTTATGTAATAAAGGACAGTGCAGGATGGAAGAGGGACAGGGTCAGGATTTAAGGATCATGGAAGCTTTTTTTTTTGTTAGCTGCTGTATGGAGATGGCTGCTGTGTTCGTAAAGGGACCCCTGGACCACAGAAATAGCTCAGGGTCTGGGACAGGGTGTCACATTTTTCCTTGTCCTTCTGCACCTCAAAACCATTTTTTTTTAAAAGGCTACTAGTCAAATCCTGCAGTTGGGAGCCCAGTGTGCAGTGCACACAGCCCAGCTACACACCAGGGGTTATTGTAATCAGCGACTGCCCCAAGCCACATCATTCAGCTCTGGCTCCGGATCCAGATCTCAGCGTCCCCAAGTCCACCAGTGCTGGGTTTGGGGTTTCCAGTCTGAGCCCATCTCTCACTGCCATGATCATTTCAAAGCCTCGGCCAACACCCTCCAGTGTCCTGAGTCACTGATGCTGCAGGGCTAGAGATCCTCAGCTGGTGGGAATTTGCAGAGCTCCATTGCCGTCCATAGCGCTAAGCCAATTAGCACCATCCGAGGAGCTGGTTCTTGGCGTCTGGTACTGACTAGTGAAGGACTAGCTATAGGCATTAGCAGACTGAATCAAAACTTGAGTTCCATCCAGTCCAGGACCCCTTCTCTGACAGCAGCCAGCACCCGGTGGTTCAGAGGAAGCTGTCAGAATCTCACAGTAGCAGCTGTGGAAGAATCTGTCTCCCAGATCGGCTTTCTACAGATCTCTAATAGGCCTTTGTCCTTATTCTCCCCCAAAGCGGAGTGACGTTAGCGCAGGAAGGAACAAAGGTACCTGTTCTAAATAGAGTTCAGCCTGAGAATTAGTCTGAATCCAATATGCCGACAGGCTGAAAAACATGAAGGGCCCAGCCGGCTCTGTAGTGCTCTGCGCTTTCCCAGCCAGCCAGGTCCTTCCTCAAGCCGTTGTTCAGAAAATAGGGGTCTCCTCAGAATCGCCCTGGGCTCATGTGCGCATGGTGGTTGGGGTGGGAGACTCAGTGGGGACAAGAGCCAGAGTCAGTCCAGAGCGACTGTAGGAGAACTACGCTGCGAGCTGGACTGTCCCCGTCCCAGGCAAACCAACAGGCTGCTTTCATGGTTAACGTGGTCTTGCCTCCAGCTTTCCTGTCTTAGTTTTAAGCAATTTTCCCGGCCTCCTGAGAATGTGAATAACTCCCGTAGGCTCGCTGATCACCGGGACCACACTCGCCCGGAACCTACCCCTTGCCATCAGCTCCCTCACTCCGTGCCCATAACTCTCCTCCCACAGTCCAGGGACCAGTTATTTTGCCCTTTGCTGTATTTTGTCTAGAGTCTCCTCTGTAAATGTGTGTGTGGGGGGGAGGGTGGGGGAGGGGTGAGAATTGCCATATGAAAGGTGGTGAGGAGAGAGCTTGTCTTTAGCTCTACAGAGCTTTGATCTCCTTGCTGTGATTCACACCCTTACTGCTGCATAATAGAGGTGAAGGAGGCATGGCCCAGTCTAGTGGCACTAGCCCATTTCAGCCATGAGGACAGAGGTTGCTGTGCTCTGGGTTTATCCTGCCAGCCTGGGGCTGGCCAATCACTGTATTGTTATGTAATAAGGGTCCCCTGTGGAACGCATAATGAGCTAGCCAGGGTCAAAGGTTACTTGGTCCGTCCTCAGCCATGAATTTTAGCAGGCGGATGCTGCTCCTCCCTCTTTTCTCCTCTTTGTGGACTTTGGCGGTGCCCAGCAGTTCGTGTGTTGGGGGATCAACAAGGAAAAAAGAAGTTTAGCAACAGCAGAGAAAGGGGAGCCCTGGATTAGCTTTATTCCAGCTCAATCATCACACTATTAATGACGGAAATGGTCTCTGCTCTGTCCTTTGTAGGGCTCAAAGAACACATTCCCTTCTCCCTGGGCCTGGGCCAAAGCCCATTAAAGACAACAGAGAGACTGACTTCCGTGAGCTTTGTTTGGATCAGGCCACCTTGAACAAAGAGGGGTTGGACTCATTCCTGCGTCTCTAGGCTTAGCCTATAACCATCTCACTGTCCACTATTTTCTTTGACTGACGGGCTGGTCTGACCCTCACTCAGATCCCGGAGTAAGGAACTGGATCTGGGGAGTTTGTATCCAATATCCCCCACCTCCTCCCTCTTTGCATCTGAGGGTCTCTCTGATGAGTCCTTGCTGAGGACTGTCAAGTCATATTGCCCAGGCCTGATCTTCTTTGACTAAACACCAGGAAATACAGGCTTCCAGGGCTCCATCTGTGTCTTTGCATTAACCAGGTGTATCTTCCTGCCTCATTTAACTACCAGGCTCCTCTGATCAGCGAAGCAGCAGAAAAGCTTCCTGACTCAGGACACAGAGTAACTCTGCTGCTCAGTGCAGCATCTGCCAACCTGCCAGCCTTGAGGCCCAGCCTGTGATATGGTTCTGCAGATCCTAGGCTCAGTGCAGATCCTGGCAGCTGCGTGGGAATGTGCCTGAAAGCCGCTTTTGTGCGCCACCCCCACCAACTTGGAGGCCATCTGGCCACTGGGCCAGCCCCCAGCATAAAGCAGAGAAGCCTCGGGGATGCCGCAGCCATGCCCCCTCTCCCTTGGAAACACCTCTCTCTCCTGAGGCTGGGAGGAGGGTGGTGTTGGAGCCATTACAACAGGCCGATGGCGCCCATTACAGAAGAGGATCATCAAACAGTGGATGACCAAAGCATACAGTACAAATTAGACCCCATTGGTGCCATGACAGGGCCTCTGCGTCCCCATTGCCATCTCCTTGACCCACACCCTGGGACCTCTGCTTCCTCACTACACTAACCTAAGGATATTACTTACTTTCACGTACCAAGTCCAGGCCTTCTGATCTGGGTCTGTCTGCCGGCGTGCTGGACAGTGCGCCCTAGGGAATCAACACAACGGCACTCCTGTCAGTGCTTACATTCTCCAGGGCGAACTTTCAGAGGTTCAGCCTCTCAACAAAGAGAGCAGTTTTCAAGACGTCTCACGGGAAATCAAACGCAGTCACAATCTGGGAAATTACCGAGGGACTGAGGGCCGAATGCTACGCTATTTCCACTGTTCCAGGGGGATTTCCTCAAAAGTATCTGGATGATTATGGTTTCAACACAATCCCTGCCTTTTACATAAACCCCAGGCCACCCCAATTACAGATCAAGAAATGAGGATGCAAGGTGCCCCAGACATACATATGGGGCACTGCCAGTTGTGAGAATATGGAACTGAGCAACGCTCTGCAATCTCAGTTCAACAAGTCAACAAAACTTACCTCAGCAAAGAAGGCAACTGAGGTGAGCGTGTGCTTCTTCCTGCTCCACTTGGGCCTTGGGCCTGAAATCCTTCCCTCTCTCATGTAGGGCTCTGGAACATAAATACCATGAGTAACAGGGACAGCAAGCTCTACAGAGCAAATCCGTACGGCAGATGGTAGAAAGAATAGCTTATACTATCTATATATCTGTCTATCAATCATTACATGTTAATTCACTTACAGCATCTAGGCCTCCCCATTGTAGCTGAATGGCTCACAGTCAGAAGCTGGGATGTATCTGTTGAGTGGCTGGATTGTAGGATGAGAGTCCATGCATAGGCTCAGGCCAATATCTTCCTATGTCACTGTCCAAAGTCTGGCACTAACATTCATATTCAGGCATCTAAACGAGTGGATTGATTTTCAGAGGAGCTGAACAGCCACGGCTTCGGCAGATTCGAGTGAGGAATTCTTGGTATTCAGCACTTGAGAAAGGTCAGGCCATTTATTTAGGTGCCTGAGTGCGGCATTGCAGCCTCTGTCATGGGTCGTTTACAATGAAGACGGAATCAGCATCATCTCGGCACGACAACCAAGTTCAGGATCTAATCGAGCTGTATCCTCTGTACTGCTGTACGGCTGCGAAACATTGGGACTGCGCCACTCAGAGTGGGCAAAGCTGGAGGCTTTCCACATAAAATGCCAACGTTGTATATTGGGCATAGAGTGGAACGACTTCATTTGTAAAGCAGATGTTTATGGTCGCTCCGGTCTACAGACTACTGGGGCCATTGTCCGCAGATGGCATCTTATGTTTTTCGGACATGTGGAGAGTTTGCCACACGACCAGGCCTGCACAACATACGGCCCGTGGGCCGCAGGCGGCCCGTGGGCCGCAGGCGGCCCGTGGGGGCTCACTGTGCGGCCCGTGGGGGGATTCTAAACCCCCCCCCACACAAAGTGCCGAGGCTGGCGTGGCGGCGCTCCTGGGGCAGCTCCTGGTGGCATGCCTACCCGCCGACAGGAGCCAGCAAGGCAGGACACGGGGATGGAGCCCTCGCACGCCGCCGCGACTCCACGCCCCCCCGCCCCGGCCCCAAGTGGGACACGGAGCCCGCGCGTGCCGCTGCCCCTCCCCACTGCCCCAAGCGGGATACGGGCACGGAGCCCTCGCCCCCACCCCGCCAGCGGGACACAGGGCTCAGCCACTGCCCCCGTCCTGAGCGATTTTTGGCCCACCCTCCCAGTCCCCGGGACTCGTGCCCCGTCCAACCCCCCGCGTTCCTTGATGCCCCCCCGGGACCCTGCCCCATCCACCCCCTTCCCTGTCCCCTGACTGCCCTCCGCCACCCCATCCAACTCCTCTCCTGATTCCCCATCCAACCACCCCTTCTCCCTGTCCCCTGACCACCCTTGGAACCCCTGCCCCTGACTGCCTCCCACCTCCCCATCCAACCCCTGCTCTTTCCTGACTGCCCCCTGGAACCCTTGCCCCCATTCAATCCCCCTGTTCCCTGCCATCTGACCGCCCCGACCCCTATCCAGCCCCCCACCACCCCCCTGAACTCCCCTGCCCTCTATCCAGCACCCCGTCCCTGCTCCCTTACCGCGCTGCCTGGAGGTGGCTGGCGGAGCTACAGCCACGCCGCTCGGCTGGAGCCGGGCCACGCTGCCACTGCGCAGTGCCTGGAGCACCAGGTCAGTCTGAGCTTGCAGCCCCCTCGCTTCCCGCCAATCAGCTGTTCATGCAGGAAGCCTGGGAGGGCTGAGAAGCAAGCGGCACCTTCGCGCTCAGGCCCAGGGAGGCAGAGCGGAGGTGAGCTGGGGTGGGGAGCGGTACCCCTGCGCGCCCCTCCCCCCGGGTTACCTGCTGTGGCGCGGACGGCTCCCCCCACCCCAGCTCACCTCCGCTCCGTCTCCGCCTCCCTGGGCTTGAGCGCGAAGCCGCTGCTTGCTTCTCTGCCCTCCCAGGCTTCCCGCGCGAACAGCTGATTCGCGGGAAGCGGGGGGGGGGAGGGAGAGAAGCGGGGAGGAGTGTTCAGAGGCGGAGGCGGAGCGGATATGAGCTGGGGCCGGGGAGCGGGGCGGAGAGCTGGAGCACCCCTGGGGTCGGCTCTTAAGGCGCCACTATTGGATAATGTGCTCAGGGGGAGCAGCCGCTCCCTCTGCTCCCCCCGAGCTACGGTCCTGGTCACTTCAACTTACCGGTTGTTAAATTTAGAAGCCCTTTTAGAACCGGTCCCGCGCAGGACAACTGGTTCTAAAAGGGCTTCTAAATTTAACAACCGGTTCCCGCGAACCGGCTCCTGCTCACCACTGGAGACTCCCCTTGCCGCTCTCACCCTAGGAGCCAGAGACCTCCCAGCAGGGCTGGTGAGTGCGGCCGGGGAAGGGGGAAGGGTGTGGTGGAGTGAGTGTCTGGGAGGTGTGCGGGGGGGTGCTGGGCTGTGAGGGTGTGGAGGGCGCTGGGCAGTGGGGGAGGTTTGTGTGTTTTGGGGTGCTAGGCAGTGGGGGCCTGTTGGGGGGTGCTGGGCAGTGAGAGAGATCTCATAGACTCATGGACTATGAGGTCAGAAGGGACCATTATGATCATCTAGTCTGACCTCCCGCATGATGCAGGCCACAAAACCTGACCCACCCACTCCTGGAAGAATTCTCTCCCTTGACTTAGCTGTTGAACTCCCCAAATCATTATTTAAAGACTTCAAGTTGCTGAGAATCCTCCAGCAAGTGACCCCTGCCCCATGCTGCGGAGGAAGGCGAAAAACCTCCAGGGCCTCTGCCAATCTACCCTGGAGGAAAATTCCTTCCCTACCCCAAATATGGCGATCAGCTGAACCCCGAGCATGTGGGCAAGATTCTCTAGCCAGACCGCCTGGAAAAGTTCTCTTTAGTAACTTTTAATATCCCATCATTGACCATTGTTATTGACCTATTGACTAAAATCACTGTATCCCATCAAACCATCCCCTCCATAAACTTATCAAGCTTAATCTTAAAGCCAGAGAGGTCTTTCGCCCCCTCTGTTTCCCTTGGAAGGCTGTTCCAAAACTTCACCCCTCTGATGGTTAGAAACCTTCATCTAATTTCAAGCCTAAACTTCCCGACGGCCAGTTTATATCCGTTCGTTCTAGTGTCCACTTTAGTACTGAGCTGAAATAATTCCTCTCCCTCCCTAGTATTTATCCCTCTGATATATTTAAAGAGAGCAATCATATCCCCCCTCAGCCTTCTTTTGGTTAAGGTAAACAAACCGAGCTCCTCGAGTCTCCTTTCATACGGCAGATTTTCCATTCCTCGGATCATGCTAGTGGCCCTTCTCTGTACCCGTTCCAGTTTGATTTCATCCTTTTTAAACATGGGAGACCAGAACTGCACACAGTACTCCAAATGAGGTCTCACCAGTGCCTTGTATAATGGAACCAGCACCTCCTTATCCCTACTAGAAATACCTCGCCTAATGCATCCCAAGACCGCATTAGCTTTTTTCATGGCCACGTCACATTGCCGACTCATAGTCATCCTGCGATCAACCAGGACTCCGAGGTCCTTCTTCTCTTCCGTTACATCCAACTGATGCGTCCCCAGCTTATAACTATAATTCTTGTTAGTTATCCCTAAATGCATCACCTTACACTTCTGACTATTAAATTTCATCTTATTACTATTACTCCAGTTTACAAGGTCATCCAAATCTCCCTGCAGGATATCCTGATCCTTCTCCGAATTGGCAATACCTCCCAACTTTGTGTTATCCGCAAACTTTATCAGCCCACTCCTACATTTGGTTCCGAGGTCAGTAATGAATAGATTAAATAAAATCGGACCCAAAACCGAACCTTGAGGAACTCCACTGGTAACCTCCCTCCAACCTGACAGTTCACCTTTTAGTACGACCTGCTGCAGTCTCCCCTTTAACCAGTTCCTTATCCACCTCTGGATTTTCATATCGATCCCCATCTTTTCCAATTTAACCAATAATTCCTCATGCGATACCGTATCAAACGCTTTACTGAAATCGAGGTATATTAGATCCACCGCATTTCCTTTATCTAAAAAATCTGTTACTTTCTCAAAGAAGGAGATCAGGTTGGTTTGGCACAATCTACCTTTCGTAAAACCGTGTTGTAATTTGTCCCAATTGGCATTGACCTCAAGGTCCTTAACTACTTTCTCCTTCAAAATTTTTTCCAAGACTTTGCATATTACAGATGTTAGACTAACAGGCCTGTAGTTACCTGGGTCACTTTTTTTCCCCTTCTTGAAAATAGGAACCAGATTAGCTGTTCTCCAGTCAAACGGTACCACCCCCGAGTTTATGGATTCATTAAAAATTATCGCTAACGGGCTTGCAATTTCCCGCGCCAGTTCTTTTAATATTCTCGGATGAAGATCATCCGGTCCGCCCGATTCAGTCCCGTTAAGCTGTTCAAGTTTGGCTTCTACCTCGGATACGGTAATGTCAATCCCCACTTCTTTATTCCCATCCGTCTCGCTTCTCCTATTCCTCAGCTTTTTATTAGCCTCATTAAATACTGATGCAAAATATTCATTTAGATATTGTGCCATGCCTCGTTTATCCTTAATCTCCACTCCATCTACAGTCTTAAGCGGTCCCACTTCTTCTTTCTTTGTTTTCTTCCTATTTATATGGCTATAAAAGCTCTTATTATTGGTTTTAATTCCCCTCACAAGGTCCAACTCTACTCGGCTTTTGGCTTTTCTCACTCCATCTCTACATGCTCTGACCTCAATAAGGTAGGTTTCTTTGCTGATCCCCCCCTCTTCCACTCCCTGTACGCTTCCTGTATTTTCTTAATGACCCCTCTGAGATGCTTGCTCATCCAGCTCGGTCTAAATCTCCTGCCTACGAACCGTTTTCCCTTTCTTGGGATACACGCCTCTGACAGCTCCTGCAACTTCAACTTGAAATAATCACAGGCGTCTTCCGCCTTTAGATCCCTAAATATGTTAGTCCAATCCACTTCGCTAACCAGTCTCCTTAATTTATTAAAATTAGCCCTGTGGAAATCGTAAACCTTAGTCTCTGATTTAATTCTGTTAATCTTTCCATTTAGTTTAAATGGAATTAGCTCAAGATCACTTGAGTCAAGGTTGTCCCCTACAACCATTTCCTCAACGAGGTCCTCACTACTCACCAGCACCAAATCTAAAATGGCATCCCCCCTCGTCAGTTCAGCAACTGCTTGATGAAGGAATTCATCAGCTATTACGTCTAGGAAAATCTGAGCCCTATTATTGTTACTAGCATTTGTTCCCCAATCTATATCTGGGAAGTTAAAGTCTCCCATGATTACACAGTTCCTATTAGTATTTACTTCCCTAAAAACGTTAATGAGTTCTCTGTCCATATCCAGGCTAGATCCCGGCGGTCTATAGCATACCCCAAGCACTATCCCAGGGGAGGCTCTAGTAGTTCTTTTACCCAATGTGAGTAATGCCCAGACAGACTCCGTCTTATCCATTCCACCGCTTATTATTTCTTTACAGTTTACCTCATTATTGACATTCAATGCTACTCCCCCACCTTTACCTTTGATCCGGTCTTTCCTAAACAGCACATACCCTTCCATACCTGTACTCCAGTCATGACTACTGTTCCACCACGTTTCAGTTATTCCTACGATATCCGGTTTCATTTCTTGGACCAGGAGCTCCAATTCCTCCATTTTGTTACCTAGGCTTCTCGCATTGGTGTATAAACATCTTAATTTATGCCTTTTGGCCTCTCTCACATTCATTCTCCCATTTGATATGGACACCGTACTGCTAGTATGACCCATTTGTCTGGTATCTACCCCCCTCTCCTCCTTATGTCCAATCTCTTCCCCCTGGCTGTATCTGTTCTTATCTCATTGTCCTCCCTCTCAATGTTATAATCTGGTATGGAGATTAACTGGACATCTCCCAACCGTCTCCCCCAAATTCCTAGTTTAAAGCTCTTTTGATGAGATGAGCCAGCCTCCCTCCCAGAAGTCTATTTCCTTCCCTACTCAGGTGAAGTCCGTCCCGTGAGAACAGTTTTCTGTCCCCGAAAGCCTCCCAGTGACCATACATCCCAAAGCCCTCTTTATAGCACCACTCCCTTAGCCAACTATTTATCATCACAATCCTTTCACCCCTTTATTGTCCTTCTCTAGGAACAGGCAGAATCCCACTGAAGATGATCTGAGCCTCGAATTCCTTAAGCGTCTTCCCCAGCCTGGCATAATCTCCCTTGATTCTCTCTAGCGAGAACCTAGCCGTGTCATTTGTTCCTACGTGAAGGATGATCAAGGGGTTCTTACCTGCTCCTTTTAGGATCCTTTTCAGCCGCAAGTCCACATCCCGTATGTTAGCGCCCGGGAGACTGCACACCCTTCTGTTCTCTGGGTCCGCCCTGGTTACAGGCCTGTCCAACCTCCTCAGTAAGGAGTCCCCAATCACGTACACCTGCCTTTGCCTGGTGGCAGTGCGATCTACTAATCTATCCCCTGTTCCCTCTAGTTGCAACCCCTGTCCATTCCTATTTTCCCTTATAGTCCCCCTTACGTCATCCTGTATCCTCCCAGGGCACAGAATTGGTGCTGTCTCCATCAACTCCTCCCCTCTTTCTATGGGACTAGCTGCTCGTTTCTTTTTCCTCACCCTGCCCCCTTCAGTTACCACCTGCTGCACCCCTTCCTCGTTCTCCAAACACCCAAACCTGTTCCTGAGCTCTATTTCTCCTTCACTGGCCCTCCTTTTCCTTTGCCTGCTTCTCACAGTCGCATGCTTCCACTGCCCTTGTTCTCCCCCCGGCATTCCCCCCTCACAGGTCTTAGCCCCTGCTACCACCTGTACCCCTGAGCATTCCCCTTCAGCCCCCACTTGCCTTTGCTCCATCAGGTGCTCGAACCCCTTTCTAAACTCTATCAGGGTATCTATCTGCATCTCCAAGCCTCGGATCTTTTCTTCCAGCAGTTCTATTAGGCGGCATTTCATGCACACATACCTCTGTTCAGGTACCGCTGCTAGGACCATGTACATACCGCAGCTGCCGCATGCAATCATCTGCATTGTGTCACCTGCGGCTTGGCTCATGGCTGCTGTTGCCTGGGCCCGCCTGCTCAGCTGTGCCCTCTGCACCTGGGGAAATACAGCACAAAGGGCACTACCCCCTCCTGCCTCCCCTTCCACCTCCTCCAATGGAACTCCCACTCAAACTCCCCTGTTAGCAGCCCTGTTCGCTACCTCCTGTGCCGCTGCTCGCAGCTGTTGCCGCTGCCTGGCTGGGTGGCCGCTTTTATAGGCCCTCTCCTCAGCCAAGCTCCGCCCCCTAATCAGGTCTCAGCTGCCCGCCCAGCACACTGCCCCTACAGGCCTCTATACATACAAGCAATACAAAGACAGACGCAAATACAGGTACCTTCTCCTCCAATGGAACTCCCACTCAAGGATCTGTGTATGTCAGGGCACTGGGGGTCTGTGTGGGGCATTGTTTAGTTGTGGTGGTGGGGCTGTGGGGAAGGGCCCTGGGAGGGAGGGAGGAGAAATCTGTGTGTATTGGGAAACTAGCGAGTGGGGTGCTGATGTGTATTAAGATGTGCTGATGTGATGTGGGGTGCTGATGTGTATTAAGTGTTACCAGCTGGATTGAGGACTGATAGATTTGGACAGAGTTTGTATTGAATGGGCAAATGACAAAGATCGCAGGGAAAAACAGTCAGGTTAGTTTAGCAGTCTTTGACATTTCAACCAATAAAGAAATTAAAATGCATTTGTAATTACATATCTTATTTTTGGCTGATAATCATTTATTGATATTTTTTAGGAAAATTTTCCATTTAAAACACAAACTTTTGTTTTTCTTTTTTTACTTATGATGTCTCTATCTGAAAACCCATATAAATTGACACAAATTGCAAATTAAAACTTTTTAAATGTATAAGCGTTTTACTCACTTGGGCGCATTTGCCTCATGGCACACAAATTTGAACTCTGCTTCAAAAATTTGCACAGAAGAAATTTTTCTTTTACTTTAATTATACTATCTTAGGAGCCCGCTATAACATAGTACCAAGGTTCAATACAAAGTCATATAAAAGTTATACCAAAATGCATAATGCAGAGATTTATCTACAACTGCATTGATTGACTGCTTGTGCAGTAATATAGTGACCCCTGGACCTACAGGCTTCCACACACCATCAGTGCCTTGCTAGTGTGCCATTCACCGTGAGATATCTCTTCTCTTTGTGTGTGACTGTGAGTGTTTCCCTTGTGTGTGAATTTATTCAACAAAATCTTGAGCTTCCTTATGGATACCATGAGTGAAAAGAAAAATAGAAAAATAGAATCAGAGCACAGAGTTTTCAACACTGAATGGACGAATAAATACTTATGTACTATTTCCAAAGACAAAATACTGTGCCTCGTGTGTCGCGAAACGTTAGCCGTTCCGAAAGAATACAACCTTCGGTGGCACTTTGAAGCTAAGCATCCCAATCTCGCCAAATTGAGCCCAAATGAAAAAATAATTAAAGCAGCCAGTTTAGTGAAAAACCTTAGTAGAGAACAGCAAATTTTCAAGGCACTGATGGTGTGTGGAAGCCTGTAGGTCCAGGGGTCACTATATTACTGCACCCAGTGCCTTGACACACACAGATCTCCCTCACTGCCCAGCACCCCCCAACAGGCCCCCACTGCCTAGCACCCCAAAACACACAAACCTCCCCCACTGCCCAGCGCCCTCCACACCCTCACAGCCCAGCCCCCCCCCCCGCACACCTCCCAGACACTCACTCCACCACACCCTTCCCCCTTCGTGGGCCGCACTCACCAGCCCTGCTGGGAGGTCTCTGGCTCCTAGGGTGAGAGCGGCAAGGGGAGTCTCCAGTGGTGAGCGGGAGCCGGTTCGCGGGAACCGGTTGTTAAATTTAGAAGCCCTTTTAGAACCAGTTGTCCTGCGCGGGACCGGTTCTAAAAGGGCTTCTAAATTTAACAACCGGTAAGTTGAAATGACCAGGACCGTAGCTAGGGGGGAGCAGAGGGAGCGGCTGCTCCCCCTGAGCACACTATCCAAAAGTGGCGCCTTAGGAGCCGACCCCATGGGTGCTCCAGCTCTCCGCCCTGCTCCCCGACCCCAGCTCACCTCCGCTCCGCCTCCGCCTCTGAACACTCCTCCCCGCTTCTCCCCCTCCCTCCCCGCTTCCCGCGAATCAGCTGTTCGCACGGGAAGCCTGGGAGGGCAGAGAAGCAAGCAGCGGCTTCGCACTCAAGCCCAGGGAGGCGGAGACGGAGCGGAGGTGAGCTGGGGTGGGGGGAGCCGTCCGCGCCACAGCAGGTAACCCGGGGGGAGGGGCGCGCAGGGGTACCGCTCCCCGCCCCAGCTCACCTCCACTCTGCCTCCCTGGGCCTGAGCGCGAAGGTGCCGCTTGCTTCTCAGCCCTCCCAGGCTTCCTGCGCGAACAGCTGATTGGCGGGAAGCGGGGGGGGCTGCAAGCTCAGACTGACCCGGTGCTCCAGGCACTGCGCGGTGGCAGCGTGGCCCGGCTCCAGCCGAGCGGTGTGGCTGTAGCACCGCCAGCCACCTCCAGGCAGCGCGGTAAGGGAGCAGGGACGGGGTGCTGGATAGAGGGCAGGGGAGTTCAGCGGGGTGGTGGGGGGCTGGATAGGGGTCGGGGCAGTCCGATGGCAGGGAACAGGGGGATTGAATGGGGGCAAGGGTCCCGGGGGGCAGTCAGGAAGGAGCAGGGGTTGGATGGGGCGGTGGGAGGCAGTCAGGGGCAGGGGTTCCAAGGGTGGTCAGGGGACAGGGAGAAGGGGTGGTTGGATGGGGAATCAGGAGAGGAGTTGGATGGGGCGGCGGAGGGCAGTCAGGGGACAGGGAAGGGGGTGGATGGGGAGGGGTCCCGGGGGGGGCATCAAGGAACGCGGGGGGTTGGATGGGGCAGGAGTCCTGGGGTGGGTGGGTCAAAAAGCGCTCAGGACGGGGACGGTGGCAGAGCCCTGTGTCCTGCTGGGGGGGGGGGGCGCGAGGGCTCCGTGCCCGTGTCCCCCTTGGGGCAGTGGGGAGGGAAGGCGGCGCGCGTGGGCTCCGTGTCCCGCTTGGGGCCGGGGGGCGAGATGGAGGCGCGGCGGCACGCGAGGTCTCCATCCCCGTGTCCCGCTTGGGGCGGTGGGGGGGGGGTTGAATGCGTCGCGGCACGCGAGGGCTCCATCCCCGTGTCCCGCTTGGGGCGGGGGGAGGTGGAGGTGCGGCGGCGCGCGAGGGCTCCATCCCCGTGTCCCGCTTGGGGCGGGGGGGGGGGTGGAGGCGCGGCGGCACGCGAGGGCTCCATCCCCGTGTCCCGCTTGGGGCGGTGTGTGGGGGGGTTTGAAGGCGTCGTGGCGCGCGAGGGCTCCATCCCCGTGTCCCGCTTGGGGCGGGAGAGGGTGGAGGTGCGGCGGCGCGCGAGGGCTCCATCCCCGTGTCCCGCTTGGGGGGGGTGGAGGCGCGGTGGCGCTCGAGGGCTCCATCCCCCTGTCCCTCTTGGGGCGGGGGGAGGTGGAGGCGCGGCGGCCCGCGAGGGCTCCATCCCCGTATCCCGCTTGGGTCGGTGTGGGGGGGTTGAAGGTGTCGCGGCGTGCGAGGGCTCCATCCCCGTGTCCCGCTTGGGGTGGGGGGGGTGGAGGCGCGGCGGCGCGCGAGGGCTCCATCCCCGTGTCCCGCTTGGGGCGGGGGAGGGTGGAGGTGCGGCGGCGCGCGAGGGCTCCATCCCCGTGTCCCGCTTGGGGGGGGTGGAGGCGCGGTGGCGCTCGAGGGCTCCATCCCCCTGTCCCTCTTGGGGCGGGGGGGAGGTGGAGGCGCGGCGGCCCGCGAGGGCTCCATCCCCGTATCCCGCTTGGGGCGGTGTGGGGGGGTTGAAGGTGTCGCGGCGTGCGAGGGCTCCATCCCCGTGTCCCGCTTGGGGTGGGGGGGGTGGAGGCGCGGCGGCGCGCGAGGGCTCCATCCCCGTGTCCCGCTTGGGGCGGGGGGAGGTGGAGGCGCGGCGGCGCGCGAGGACTCCATCCCCGTGTCCCGCTTGGGGCAGGGGGTGGTGGAGGCGTGGCGGCTTGCGAGGACTCCATCCCCGTGTCCCGCTTGGGGCGGAGGCGGGTGGAGGCGTGCGAGGGCTCCATCCCCATGTCCCGCTTGGGGCGGGGAGCGGGTGGAGGCGCGGCGGCCCGCGAGGGCTCCATCCCCATGTCCCGCTTGGGGCGGGGGCGGGGGCGGGTGGAGGCGCGGCGGCGCGCGAGGGCTCCATCCCCATGTCCCGCTTGGGGCGGGGGCGGGTGGAGGCGCGGCGGCCCGCGAGGGCTTCATCCCCGTGTCCCGCTTGGGGCGGGGGAGGGGACCAGCAGCTCGCGAGGGCTCCGTGCCTGTGTCCTGCTTGGGGAAGGTGGGCCGGTGGCGTGCGAGGGCGCAAAAATATCCTTGCGCCGGCGCCGGCATTGGGTCGGGGGGGCGCCTGAAAGCCCCTCCACCGCAGCTCTGATTGGGCTGGACTCAGCCGGCCGCATTGCTGGCTCCTGTCTGCGGGCAGGCACGCCACCGCGGGCTGTATGTTGTGCAGGCCTGCTATATGGCATGAACCTGTTAGTCCCTCGTAGATTAGTCCACACTGCCTCTACTTCTGCTGTCAAACCTTCTCGTGGCTCCATAGCATGAGAGGGCTAATGCACAGATTACATCTCTTCCTACAAGGTCACAAAGAATGTATCAGAGATCGGAGGCTAATCAGTAGAAAGGGAAAAGGTCAATAATGCCGTGGCTGATGTAATGAACCAGCTGTCTTGCAACTCATCCTGTTATGGAAGGAAGACAGAGATGTGAGAGAAATGAGGTTGCAAGATGCCCCAGACATATATATGGGGCACTGCCAGTTGTGAGAATATGGGACTGAGCAACGCTTTGCAATCTCAGTTCAACAAGTCAACAAAACTTACCTCAGCAAAGAAGGCAACTGAGGTGAGCGTGTGCTTCTTCCTGCCCCACTTGGGCCTTGGGCCTGAAATCCTTCTCTCTCTCATGTGGGGCTCTGGAACATAAATACCCATGAGTAACAGGGACAGCAAGCTCTTTACAGAGCAAATCCGTACGGCAGATGGTAGAAAGAATAGCTTATACTATCTATCTATCTGTCTATCGATCATTACATGTTAATTCACTTACAGCATCTAGGCCTCCCCATTGTAGCTGAATGGCTCACAGTCAGAAGCTGGGAAGTATCTGTTGAGGGGCTGGATTGTAGGATGAGAGTCCATGCATAGGCTCAGGCCAATGTCTTCCTATGTCACTGTCCAAAGTCTGGCACTAACATTCATATTCAGGTATCTAAACGAGTGGATTGATTTTCAGAGGAGCTGAACAGCCACGGCTTCGGCAGATTCGAGTGAGAAGTTCTTGGTATTCAGCATTTGAGAAAGGTCAGGCCATTTATTTAGGTGCCTGAGTGCGGCATTGCAGCCTCTGTCATGGGTCGTTTACAATGAAGACGGAATCAGCATCATCTCGGCACGACAACCAAGTTCAGGATCTAATCGAGCTGTATCCTCTCTGTACTGCTGTACGGCTGCGAAACATTGGGACTGCGCCACTCAGAGTGGGCAAAGCTGGAGGCTTTCCACATAAAATGCCAACGTTGTATATTGGGCATAGAGTGGAACGACTTCATTTGTAAAGCAGATGTTTATGGTCGCTCCGGTCTACAGACTACTGGGGCCATTGTCTGCGGATGGCGTCTTATGTTTTTCAGACATGTCGCGAGTATGCCACAAGAGGTTCCGGCGAACGCCGTTCTTTGAGTGTCTCGTAACATCCGAGAGAAAATTCCACCAATCAAGGGGTGCAGGCAGCCCAAAGGCAGGCCCCCTATTACATGGGTGCCTCAAGTCTATTCCGACGTTGGGCTCTCGGCCCGTCAAGCACAGGAACGGATCAGTGGTGAACAATTGCTACGGCCGACCGTTCGGCTAAGCGTTGAAGAAGAAGTATGGATTTAGGTACTTAACTTTTGACATCCATGTTTGAAAGTGCTGGCCCAAGTGTCTAAAGAAAAGTGAAATTATATAATGTCAATGGATGGAGAGATGAAGGGTTTTATTTAACTGTCCAAGGGGAACTAGAGGCCTGGATCATACGAACAGCCATATTGGATCAGACCAGTGGTCCATCTAGCCCAGCATTCCATCTTCTGACAGTGGCCAGTGGCAGATGCTTCAGAAGGAATGAACAGAACACGGCAATTTATCAAGTGATCCACCCCCATCATCCAGATTCCATCTCTTCCTACAAGGTCACAAAGACTGTATCAGAGAACGGAGTTTAATCAGAAGAAAGGGAAAAGGTCATTAATGCCGTGGCTGATGTGATGAACCAGCTATCTTGCAACTTGTCCCATTATGGAAGGAAGATAGAGCCGTGAGAGCAAATGCCCTTGGTTTTACACTAACAGTCTTGTCACCTTTTTGTTTAGCTGGAGCCAGTAGCCGTCATTCTGCTGAGTACTGGGGTCACTTAAACTCATCGCCAGTTGCCTACATCTCATGGGGAACAATGCAGGTAATTAGCACAGGATCATGCAGGCACTGGCTTCGGGGCTGGAGTGGTGGCTCAGCTGACCTCCTCCAGTCACCAACTTCTCTGTGGGAACTCAGGGCCCTCCTGAGTCCCATCGGTGGCTTTGGGAAGGGTCCGGGCCACCCAAGAGATCTCTGTCAGGAGCATTTTCCCTCTCCTCCTGGCCAGTCAAGCAGCAGAGCAGGTTCCTGAATCTAGCTCCTAGGGTCTGACGTGACTGGTTTCTGCCACCATCCCGAACTTGCTGAATGGCCCGTGAGATACTGACATGGACAGAGAAATCCGGATCTTGCTGCAGGCCACTGAGAGCTGAGACAGAGAGAGGAAGCTCAGGTCAAAACAGATATCGTATTAGCATGCCCTAGCACCTGCACCATGGGCCTCTGTATCTTCCACAGGGGCGGCTCTATGTTTTTTGCCACCCCAAGCACGGCAGTCAGGTGGCCTTTGGTGGCATGCCTGCGGACGGTCCGCTGGTCACATGGATTCAGCGGCGTTTCTGTTGGTGAGCTGCTGGTCCCGCGCCGAATTGCCGCCGAAGCTGCGGGACCGGCGGTCCTCCCGCAGGCATGCCGCCGAAGGCTGCCTGACTGCCGCCCTCATGGCGACCGGCACGCCGCCCCCCGTGGCTTGCCATCCCAGGTACGCACTTGCTGCGCTGGGGCCTGGAGCCACCCCTGATCTTCCACAGCAACTAACTCCTCCCAGATGCTCTGGACCCACCTGGGCTATCAGTGTCATCGCCATCTGATAACCCCTTAAGTCCTCAGTGACATCTGCCCTTGGCAGCACCATCTTCCACTGCATTCTGGGGCATCCACCTCCTTAGCACCATCTCCCTGACACATGCCAGGGCCTCTCACTCTGCCTGGCATTTACTTTCTCCTTGTAAAACCTTCTGGCACCTGGAGATGGAAGTGACGCCTGACATCAGAGAAAACAAAGCTGGGACTGATGTCCAGGCTCTCTCAACAGCTACCTCTGGCCACGTCTAAATTGAACTCAATGCAGCAGCATGGCAGGGGAGTTGCACTTTTTCCTAGACTGGTTCACAAGTGGGAGGGATAGCTCAGTGGTTCGAGCATTGTCCTGCTAAACCCAGGGTTGTGAGTTCAATCCTTGAGAGGGCCATTTAGGGAACTGGGGTTTAAAAAACAAACAAACACTATCTGGGGATTGGTCCTGCTTTGAGCAGGGGGTTGGATTAGATGATCTCCTGAAGTCCCTTCCAACCCTGATATCCTACAAGGAGCCTGAGCTCTCCTTCCATATGCAAACACAGCCATGTGGCAACTACTTACACTGAAGTATCAGCTCCTTCTCTTGCCTGACCATGGCGGGCTCTGAGCTTCGAACAGTGCAACCTGGAACGTACAATGGAAATGAATCTTGCAGGAGTTTTCACCTCCCCTGGGGCTACCTTTTATAAAATGTCAGTCTTTCCAACAAGCAAAACAGCTTTCAAGTGGCCCCTGGGATAATCAGACAAGTCCACAAGCTCCAAGACAGAGAGGCTCATGTCTTGGAAGATACAGAGAGCCTGATTGCCAATGGCTATGGTATTGCTGCAGTCCCACAGGGATTCCAGTGGGTGGAGCTGGAGGGTAGGGTTGTAATTTGCTCCAGGCCTTTTGATATAATCCCCAGCCCAACTGCCTCAAGGGCAGGAAATCTAGACACTAGGATCCCAGGGGGTTAATTCTTGCTGCTAGTGCCCTCCAAGCAGAACACAGGACAACCTCTCAGATAGAAGTTGCTTAAGAAAAGTAGTGGTTACCGATAAAGATGGCTGCTGCCCGTCGTATTGGAGCCTGGGGGCTTTGGAGGTGATCCAGACATTGGAGCAAGATGTCAGATACGTTCTTGAGCTTCAGCACCTAGGAATAGAAACCAAAGAAGCTTCTTGTTGCTGGGGCCGCAGGGTGAGGAGAAGAGAGATTTCATCTGCTTGGCTTGGAGGGGTGGGAAGAATGCAGCTCCCATCTCCATGTATCCTGGGGGCGACCATCTACATGCCAGGCAGTCATTAAATGACCATTTCAAAGTGTCACCAGACACATTGCTGATGTCTGAGCTGCTGGCACTGCAGGGCTGGAGCCTGGCACTAGAGAACACTGAAGCCCGGTTGTATGGGCTTCATCTGGGGAGGACATTAGAGAGGGTGCAGAGCATAAGAAATACGGTGCAGAAGTGGCCAATGGGCTGGGGTAAGGTGAAAAATGGGGACATCCAGTTTCCTGCAGGATTCAGAAGGCATTTTTGCCATCAACTGATTCTTTATGTTCTGAGCTTTCACCTCCGTACTGAACTCCAGGCCAGGTCTGGCTGTTCAGATCTGACAGGCACTGGGAAGAGTGGGGGAGCTGGGTGCTTCTAAGGGCTGGTCCCCACTTATTCCGGACTTCGGACTAAGGTACGCAAATTCAGCTACGTTAATAACGTAGCTGAATTCGAAGTACCTTAGTCCGGACTTACCGTGGTCCAGACGCGGCCGGAAGTCTCCCCCCGTCGACGCCGCGTACTCCTCTCGGCGAGCTGGAGTACCCGGCGCCGACTGTGAGCACTTCCGGGATCGATCCGGGATCGATTTATCGCGTCTTAACCAGACGCGATAAATCGATCCCAGAACATCGATGGCGTGCCGCCGGACCAGCCGGTAAGTGAAGACTAGGCCTAAGAGGAAGCCAGAGTGCAGTATGCTAGTACTAGACATGCAATCAGAGCAGTGAGTGAGGGAACACGTTTCCGGTCCCACATCTAGAAGCAGCACTCACGAGAAGCCGATTGTTCACTTACAGAGTGCTGGCAGATCTTGTCCACCACCTGGGGATGGGTGTGCCAAGCCTTCTTGCTGTTAATCTGCTTAGGACAAGACCATCCCAGGAGCTGAAAACACCCAGCCAAGGCTTTCTGACACCTCTGCAACACAAGATGGGACAAGGAGAGTTTGCATCATGAGAAGAGCTGGAATCTATGGTCACTCTGCAGTGAAAAGCCAGCTGAAATGATCAATGAGGGAAAGGAATGTGGGGGTCACATGGTATCCTGCTGACCCTTGGTGTCTCTTTGTTCCTATTAGTGGAGGCTCCTGGAGTTTGATCTTCATGGTGGCTGCAGTTCAGTGACTTAGGAAGTGGCTGCTGGGAGCCATAAAACATCTCCACTTGTGTGTCCATTGAAGGCCAGGGAACTTGCTTGGGTAAGCAGGTAGGGCTGAGATTTTTCACTTTTGGGAGGCGGCTCTGGAGACAGACCTAGCAGGAGAGCTGGAGCAGTCAGGGCCTGCTGCACCAGGGAGCACATGGCAGCGGGACTCACCTTGCCCACGTCAGGGTCCTCGTCCTGTAAGTGAAGGAGCAGTGGGACCAGGCTGCGGGTCACTTCCTCCTGCAGCAGGGGCTTCTGCCTCCTCGTCACTGTGTTAAGCAACTTTGTAAAGAGCATGATGGCAGCAGAGCGCACCTGGGGTCTCACCTGTGATGGACACACAACCATGAGGGGATCTCACCGAGGGAGCTTCACACTCTCCTTACAGGGTGAGCTCGGCACAATGCAAACCACAGATAGGGGCCAGTCTGACTAATAACTCCATGGTCTGCCCACCAAGAGGACACCAATTTGCAGAAAGGTTTGGGTGGAGGGGCAGACAACACAGGTTAGGACAGTGGTTCCTAAATTTCCCTGGAGGCCTCCTGTAAGTGCTGACTCCATCCACAGTGAAGGGCTCTTTGGAGGGTTTCTTTAATGGGTTCAACACTTTCATAGTTTCATAGCATTTAAGGGCCATTCATTCATCTAGACTCCAAAGCACAGGACATTACATTTCACCCCATGACCACTACATTGAGCATGTTAACTTGAGTTAGATTAAAGCATATCAGTCCTCAGGAGACCAAACGGTTGCATGCCACACACAGAGAACACGAGAGACCAAGGTGTCACCAATGCCTGAGGCCCAGGCAATGGCTCGGAACTGATCAGGTCAGATATGCCACCACTACAACTCCAGAGTCACAACACTGCCTGGCTGGGGATGGGCAGGTCAAGAGCCCCTGACTTACAGCATCGAGTAAGGGGATTAGCTTCCTGGCCACGCTGGTGCGCTCACTCCCATCCAGGCTCTGCAGAAGGTTCTGAACAGCTGAGATGGCCTCCAGAATACTCCCATCATCCTTCTCATCCGAGCCCCAAAGGATGGCAGGCAGCAGGGCCTTGACTTGTTCCACCTACACACACACACACACGGGGGGGGACTCATCAGATCTCCCAGCCCTCCAGTGAGTACAAGCCACAGTGCCAGGGCTGTGTTTATTCTACCCCATGGCACCAAGTCAGAGAGAAGCTCCGTCTCCACAGTCGGAGGCGTGGTGCTTTAGAATTGACGGGGATGCCTGATGAGGCAATCAGTGAATCCTAACCCTGTCCCGGGTCGTTCTGGTGTAGGGTGGGCAAAGCTGTGGTTTGCTTCAGGGCTTTTCTCTCTTTTCTACGTGCTATTCATTATTATTATAGCAGATGCTGGCAGCAATCTCCATAGTTAAGGCTGGTACACAGTTTCCATTCTAGTTGCTCCTTTTGATACACTCCTAAAAAATTCCCTTTTTGGATGGAAATGTTCCATGCTGTCTCCCCAGTCAATTGTGATTTTTTCCTGGGGAGATTGCGTCTCTGAGCTGTAGGACAGTTTTTCCACTTACAAACAAACAAACGAAAACTTCTAGCCACCTTCTTTTCCCATGCAGACAATCCAGGGAGTCTGGGTGCGGGAGGGGGTTTGGGGTGCAGGCTCTGGGAGGAAGTTTGAGCACAGGCTCTGGGAGGGAGTCTGGGTGCGGGAGGGGGTTTGGGGTGCAGGCTCTGGGAGGAAGTTTGAGCACAGGCTCTGGGAGGGAGTCTGGGTGCGGGAGGGGGTTTGGGGTGCAGGCTCTGGGAGGAAGTTTGAGTGCGGGCTCTGGGAGGGAGTCTGGGTGCGGGAGGGGGTTTGGGGTGCAGGCTCTGGGAGGAAGTTTGAGTGCAGGCTCTTGCCGCCCCTGGGGGTACAGGGGGTACATCAACTCATCTAGATATTTGCTTAGTTTTACAACAGGCTACATAAAAAGCACTAGCAAAGTTAGTCCAAACTAACATTTCATACAGACAATGACTTGTTTATACTGCTCTATCTACTATATCAGTGTTTCTCAATCTGGGGGTGGCAACCCCCAGGGGGGTCATGGGATGGGTTTAGGAGGGTCACAAGTTTAGGGTCGCCATTGGGGTGGCAAGCAGGGCCCCCGCAAATCTAAGATATATGCAGAAGCTGAAACCCAAGCCAAGCCCAATGCCTAGGTTTGCCAACTTTGTAACATTTAAAAACCAGACACTCATGCAGGAGTGCTGGACCTCTTCTGCCCTGCCTCTTCCCCCCGAGGCCCTGCCCCCCATTTGGTCCTCTTCTCCCCTTCCACTGTTGCTCACTGCTCTTCCCCTCTTCCCCGCCCAGGTCAGGAGCAATTTGCCTGCTGGGAGCTGCAGCCGCATGATGTGGGTAGGTGGCGGCCCCAGTTGAGTAGGGGCTGGTGCGGGTGATGACCTGGCACCTCCCCACCTCCCTCACCCACAGTAACTGGACTTTGGGTGTCCGTCAGTAGATCTGACCGGACACTATCAGATCCCCTTTTCAACCAGATTTTCTGGTCGAAAACCGGGCACCCGGCCACCTTACCACCGCCCGGGGCTCAAGCTGAAGCCCGAACCCCGCCACCTGGGACTGAAATCAGTGTCTCCTGAAAGAGGTACAATAGTCTGGAAAGATTGAGAACCACTTGTTAGAGAGTAGATCACTCTATGAGCATTTGTTGTCTTCACTGTTGTAGCCGTGTCGGTCCCAGGATATTAGAGACACAAGGTGGGTGAGGTTCTATCTTTTATTGAACCAACTTCTGGTAGTGAGAGAGACCAGCTTTTGAGCTACACAGAGCTCGTCTGTCTCTGTCTGAAGAAGAGCTCTGTATGGCTCCAAAGTTTGTCTCTTTCACTTACAGAAGTTGATCCAATAAAAAAATTGGACCTCACCCATCTTGTTTCTTTCTGAGCATGTCATTTCTAGCCATGAGTAAGGGCAGGAGCTGTAATTCTTGGGTAAGCCATACACAATAGAGATGGGCGATCCAGGGACAGGAAGTAGTTTGGAGCTGTGCGATACCGTATTGGACTGACACCAATGTAGAATGGTCATTAGTGCCAGGCTGTGATTACCTCTGCGACCTTGGAGGGGCTGTTGCAAACCACAGTGGGGCTCCAAGCAGCCAGAAATTCCTTGTTCCTCTGTTCAGTCCATTCCACATTGTTTCTGTCCAACTGTGCAACTGAAATACATGTTAATAACACTCTTAACTTTCCATTCTGCTTCCTGGTTTCCGCTCTCATCCCTCTTTACTGGACAAAGCCCTTTGTTTGGCCCTGATCCAGGAAAGGATTTAAGCACGTACATTATTCTAAGCAGATGAATAATCCCAGGGACTTCTGTGGGACTACTCGCCTGATGAAAGTTACAGATGTGCGTAAATGTTGTGCTGGATCAGGGCCTTGACCCCCAGAGTAAAGTGGCTCTATCAAGTGGTGACTGGAATCTAGCCAAAACACTTCAGTGGCATAGAAGTGGATTAACACAGTCATGAATCGAGCCCCAGATTTGGATCCAGATTTCCAACAGCCATCAAAGTTCTGGGGCGTTCGGGGTACAGGCATCTCGAACTGATCTAATTGGTCTGATGGCGTTTAATCCCCTATCATCGTGTCCTACTGACCCTTCCCATTCCCACTGACGGAATGAGCTCTACCAGTCTCAGTTTGCGGTAACGTGTGTTGCCTTTCTCTGTATTCCCCCCCTCCCCTTTCCTTTCTTTGAAAGTCAGGGCTAGAATTACGGGATGACTATCAGACGCTTGTTTCTAGAGCCACAAAAAAACCAGCACTCTGTTCAAAGGAACAAATACCGAGCCAGATGCTCTACTTCTTCCTCAGGCACTATCCTGACCGGGAGCTTTGCCTGAGGAAAGTCTCTAGCATTTAGCTCCCAGGAGGGGGATTCAGATGCTCATCAGTGCTTCTCTTACTCTTTTGGCGCCACGCAATAGAGACGAGGTAACCAACAGCCTCTGCTGCCTTTGAGCGGATCGCCTTGACGGGATCCCCACAGCGGATCCCCAGCACTGCAACCAGGTGTCCGAGCCTGGTGAATGGAGACGCTTCCTAATTGTACAAAAGAGAAGAGGAGGAATCCATTACCACTGCAGGTAAAGCGGGCTGTGTCTCCTAGGCAAGGAGTCTATATCCACACAGTCCCTTTCTATAATGGGGCGTGATCCTCAGCTCTCCCTCTTCAGAAGAGGCGTGGGAGAGTGCCCTGTAGGTCTAGTTTGCAATCAGGTCACTAGAAGTCAAGAGTTACTCACATCCAGTTTGACTTCTGTGGCCACGAAGTTTAGGAGCAGTATGCTGCTCCATATAGCCCTCCCCCGCAAGCAATCTTTCCTGGACTGCATCCAGGAGTCCATGAGCTGCAGGAAAAACAAGAGAGGTTAAAAATAACAGGGGGAAAGGGCGTATACAAGTGATCCCCAAAGGATAATCTTTATTCTGGCTGAATCATCTCACTCTTACAGATACAGGCTGCGTCTGCTTTGTGCAGACTCAAAATACACATGGAATTCTTCTCTTCGAACGAAAGCAAAGTGCATTTCTCTCTGAGGGCCCAGTCACACACCCGCTGAAGTCAACGAAAGTTTTGACATTGATCTAAGGACCGATCCAATGCCCACTGAAGTCAACGGAAAGGTCCCCATTTGATTTCAATGAGCATTGAATCGAGCCTTTAATGGATGCAGGATTGGGTCCTATGTAAGGAAGGGAAGGGCCAAGTCTTGTCTGGACAAGCCACACAATCCAGCATTTCATTCAGCAAAATAAGAGCAGCTGGAGGAAAACTTCTATTCTTTCATGATTGCAGACTTTGGGCCAGCCCTCATGCTCTGTAGTTAGCGGCACTCTTGGTTCCCATTGCACCCATTGGTTCTCACTGTGGGACAGCTGGAGCTGGGAGTTCTGTGGAGGCCGGGTGCCAGCCCTCACGGGGGACTAGAGTCCTGGCAGCGACCCCTCCGATTGCATCAGGAGTGGCAATGATGGGCAGTAAAGGGAATAACGTCCTCATTTGGAAAGGACACTGTGATGTAAGGGCCACCAGGAGACAGGAAAGAAACTGAGGGTAACAATGGAGGAGATTGTCAGACCTCACAGATGGAAATAGAAGACTCCC
Organism: Chrysemys picta bellii; assembly: GCF_011386835.1. Lineage (NCBI taxonomy): Eukaryota > Metazoa > Chordata > Testudines > Emydidae > Chrysemys > Chrysemys picta. The sequence continues at coordinate 14,419,178 of NC_088803.1, forward strand.
CCGTGCTACATGAACCTTGTCACATATGCCCTAATAGGAGAACCCTGTGGAGATGGGGCACTCCGTTCTTTCCTTAACTCTCCTTTCCCTCACAAGCTCTTAACAAGATTTTCCTGTTCCTCTTCCCTACCTTACCATCCTCCAACCGGCATCTCCAGATCCTGTTTACCTGCAAGATCATCTCCAGCTCAGCTGGAACTGGATTTTCTAAAATCAGACTCTGGAGCATCTCGTGGAGGGTCTGCAATGTTCCAATGAAGAGGTCCTGAAAGGAGGGGGAACCGTTATGCTCAGCGCCACAAAGCTGTGGATTATACAAATAATTTATCTTATGGGCTTCAGGCAAGAATCACAAAGTGAAATTCTTTGGCCTGTATTATACAAGAAATCAGGCTAGATCAGGGGTGGCCAACCTGTGGCTCCGGAGCCATATGCGGCTCTTCAGAAGTTAATATGCGGCTCCTTGTATAGGCACCGACTCCGGGACTGGAGCTACAGGCGCCAACGTTCCAAGGTGCCCGGGGGTGCTCATCAGGGGCGTAGCCAGGTGGAGGGAACAGGGGCAGTGGAAAAAAAAAAGCGCCACCCGCTGCGGTGCTTTTACTGACAGGGCGGTGCTCCGGGTCTTCGGCGGCACCTCGACGGTGAGACCTTCACTCGCTCTGTGGGTCTTCGGTGGCACCGTGGTGGCGGGACCTTCACTCGCTCTGCGGGTCTTCGGCGGCACCTTGGCGGCGGGACCTTCACTCGCTCTGCGGGTCTTCGGCGGCACCTCGGCTGCGGGACCTTCACTCGCTCTGCGGGTCTTCGGCGGCATTTCGGCGATGAAGCTTCAGTGCCGCCGAAGACACCCGGAGCCAGTGAAGGTCCCGCCGCCGAAGTACTGCCAAGACCCGGAGCGCTGCCCCGTCAGTAAAAGCGCCGCAGCAGGTGGCACCTTTTTTTTTCTGCTCCCGGGTGAGTAAAATGAAAAAGGCGCCACTTGTGCTCGGTGGGGGAGTGGCCGCTGCCCCGCTTCCACCCTAGCTACGCTACTGGTGCTTACTGCTCAACCCCTGGCTCTGCCACAGGCTCTGCCCCCACTCCACCCCTTCCCGCCTCATCCCCTGAGCCTGCCGTGCCATTGCTCCTCCCCTCCAGAGCCTCCTGCACGCCACCAAACAGCTGATCGGGACGTGCGGAGAGGGAGGGAGAGGCACTGATCAGCGGGGCTGCCAGAGGGCGGGAGGTGCTGGGAGTGGGGTGGGGGAGCTGATGGGCGGCTGCTGACATATTACTGTGGATCTTCAGCAATGTCCATTGGTAAATTCTGGCTCCTTCTCAGGCTCAGGTTGGCCACCCCTGGGTTAGATGATCGAATGGTCCTTTCTGGCTTCCAAGTCATAAACCAATAGAATTTATAGTTCAGACCTTGTCCTAAGAGAAGGTCTATAAAAATAAGGCCAGATCCTCAATGAGTGCATATTGACATAGCTCCATCAGCGGGCGTGAAGCTACACGGATTCATACCAGCGAAGGGTCTGGCCCGTACTTCTTGTACACAATAGTTGCTAAATAATTAGCTACTTCACTTATTCAATAATGTGGGTGCCCTGAGCACAAGAGAAACCGTATTTAGATTTATTCTGGGCAGTGAATCCTTCAGGAATCTCGAGAAAACTAGCCTCATGTTTCAACTGATATTGGCCTGCCGTAATTCAAAGCTGTGCTCTTGACAATCACCCAGAAAGCCAGATGCATCGTTATATCCCTGCCTCATTTCCATTATAAACCAAAGGAAACTGATAACAGAAAGACATCATCTTCCAAATCATCCCCCAAACCTGATGTAATGAATTCATCAATGCCTCCCTTGGGAAGATAACATGCAGCAAAGCCCTTATCAGAGAGTAAGGAAAATGTTATAGCTAAAGAAAGTCCTACATTGAAATGAGATTTTTTAACATTAGAAAAAAAGATCACTTTAATAAATATATCACCTTGTCTTTGCAGGAGCGCCGCCAGCTTTTCTGCTGCCCTAGGCGGCGGAAGGTCCCGCCCCGAAATGCCGCCCCCCACAGAGGCGGCGGAAGGTCCCGCCGCCGAAATACCGCTGTGGTCGCCACCCCCGAAATTGTAGAGCCCTAGGCGACTGCCTAATGGGTTACGCCGGCCCTGTGTCTTTGCCCTTTACTCCTCTGGGTCTTAGATACTATTCACTCCAATGATTTGGTTAGAGAGAGCATATGTGAGCATGCAGGATGTGAGGCAAATTAAGTGTTCTAAATTCTATTGACTTTGGTAGTGAATTTGGTCCAGTGTCTGTAATTTCTCTCCCCTCAACTTTAGGGCCATTAATCGCTTTTCAGAATTAAAAAGCGCAGGCACTGAAAGCTTTAGCAACTCTGACAGTACGGGTCAGATGTTTAAAGATTTGCCACCATATTTACACCCACAATTTCAAGGCGCAGCTTTGCTCCTACTGGTCTTTTCACCCGTCAAGTTGATCACTTCGATGCCAAAATACTGGATTTAGGTGTGAAATCAGGTATTTCAGGTGCCCACGTGAGCTAAGGTGTAACTGCAAATAATTGCAGGTCAAAAGTAGGGACTAAAGTAAAGTTCAGGCTGAAAATGTGGCTGTATCGAGTGCCGCAGGACCCCAACTTTATTCAGCCCCTTCATGCAAGAGGACCTAGCTGTGGGAGGTGCCACACACCAGAAATATCTGGTCAGTGATCAAACAATAGCCAGCCCCATTTCTGGGGCAAGCACTAAGTACGTTTTCCTCATTCCACATGCCTCATTCTAGCTTCACCACCCAGATTGGATCCCCAGTAGTTCCCTAGTAAATTGAAAACGGATGGATCATTTTCATAATTGGGAATGTGGCAGCTACTTGCTGTATGCATGGGACGAATGATCAGGGCCACGTCACCGGGGCTAAAGTCCCCAACTGAAACTCCACAATGGCGTTCCATGAGAAATTTCGCTGACAGTGTAGTCACATATCACCAATATGGGCCCAAAGTAAGTAACAGGAAGCCATTCTTGAGTTACCTTTGTGTCCTGGGCGCTTGTACCCCTGATTACTCCTTGCGCCTGCAATGTGGTTAGAAGTGGCAGGGAAAACACGCTCTTGAGGAATGTTCTCAGCAAGACCCTTCTCTGGTGGGAGCCCATGGCCTTCACCACATGCTTTTTGCTGGTAAAAGGAAGAAGCCTGGATTGGACTTTGAGGTGCTGAAGCGTAACAGAGGCATCAGATGGTGAGGACATGAACTGAGGGTTATGCTGAAGGAGCGTGAGACTAAGAGACATTTGGACTATACAAGAGAACAAGATCATGTGAACAGTAACAATGTAGAAGAGTAAGACACTGGCAAAGATTAACAGAATACAGGAAAAGCACAGGAGGGCAGGGACTGGTGACCCGAATAGGAAATCTGGCTCAGAAACGCTACAGAAGAGAGTGAAGGAAATGACTCAGCTGACACCTCCAGAAAGAAAATCATCTCAAAATGTCTGCAGAGACTCTTGGCTTTGAATCACATGTGGAGTAAAGAGGATTACAATGTTACTGGATAGAAAATCATCAGTCAGCCATGCAATAGTCCCCCAGCTCCTCCCCAAAGAGTCCTCAGCATCTAAAGAGAAAAAGGCACTGAGCATGGAGTAAGAAGCCAGGTGTGAAGGCTGGGCAGTTAAATGAGAAGTCATGTTACCTCAGTTCAATAATGATGGCCATGGCCTGGAGCCGTATGGTGCTGGAGAGAGAGTCCCGGGGTTCTTTCTTAATCATCTCCTGTAAGTCACAAAGGGGCAAACATAGTAAATGAGACACAAGTGCTCCCAGCATCAGTCCTACTCCCTCACACATTCATTGAGGAGGTTATACAAAGCCCTGGCATCACAGCTAACTCTGGAGGCCTCGAAAAAGGCTAAATTAGCCACAGGCTTCTCCGGAGTCTCCAATAAATCCCCAGCTAAAAGAACATCAGATATTCCAAAAGTAACAAGGAGCCCAGCCAAAACCCAGGATCTTCCTTTCTGATGGAAGAGCTCCCAGATCATGAAGCTACTCAGCCAGTGTTGTTGTCCAAAGGGATCTCATCCCTTTCTACCCAGCCACAAATTCACTCCCTCATTTCCTCATCCATCTCTGTCCACTTATCTCCTACTTCCCACCAACTAGCATCCTCTCTCTGTCCATTCACACTAATATTTCCAGTCAATCAGCACTGACCTCAATTTTACACACTGAAATAATTGCTTCAGTGTATACAACAAAGTTCTTTACAACTCTCCAGATTCCATGGACCCCTAGCGTGGGTTTAGCAGCTAAGTATTCTCCACAGTTCATCAATCTTTTCCAACCAACAACACGGACCCTGTGTATATTATTTACTCACCACTATGGCTCCTGCAGTGTCTGATGCAAAGTTGTAAATAAAAAAGTCAGGCATGTTATGCCAGTCGATGCTCTTGCTAAGAACAGACAAGAGTCTTAAGAAACTTTTTTTCATAATGAAATCCTAAACCAAAATGAGAAAAAATATATATCAGGGTGAAAGGGATTTAGATAGAGAACATCATCGGGTAGAATATTCTACCTTCATTCAAAACCCCTCCACACGGAACACCTGGTAGATAAATTAACAATGTTGCAGAGCAATGAATAGTCAGGATCAGAAATCGTGGTGAGTTGAGGATGATGATGTATCCGGGCAGCACCTACAATATACTGGGCTCTGTCTGCAAACAAAGGAAGACACAGGCCCAGCTCCCAAGAATTGACAGTCTAAGAAGGGTTCTGATGGCTTCCAGCAGAATGTTGGCTTGTGTAGGACCTGACTGTGTGAGCTACTTGTTCAGAGAAGGGTTGGATCAAGGAGAACAAGCAGAACAGCAATGGGACTCCATGTGGAGGACTCCACACAGGGCCTGTTTTCTGTAGGACAAGTAGCCAGATGTAGCGTGACCATGTGTAATAAATGAAGGGGGGGGCTCCCTTTTATGAACACCCAGCCAGCCAGTTAGCTAAAAAGTCCCTCTTGGTGGCTGTTCTCTGCTTGCTTTACCTGTAAAGGGTTAACAAAGTTCCCCAGCTAAAGGAAAAGGAGTGGGCACCTGACCAAAAGATCCAATGGGAGGGCTAAAAATTTTTAAAATGGGGAAAAAACTTCTCTTTGTCTATGTCTGTTCTCTGGAGACGGGACACAGAGCAGCAATTCTTTGTAAGGCTGGAACCAGGTATGAAAATTCATCTTCCATACCGAGAAAAATCATTGGACAGGGAATGTTTAACTAGACGCGATCAGGTTTATTTCTTTATTTTGGCTTGTGGATCTCCTCTGTGCTAACCCCAGATACTTTTGTTTTGCTTGTAACCTTGAAGCTGAACCTCAAGAGAGCTATCTTGATGCTTAATTTTTGTAATTGTTTTCTTTTAAGATCTAGCAAAAAGCCTAAGTTCCAGATGCACTTTCTTCCTTTTTGTTTTTAACAAAATTTACCTTTTTTAAGAACAGAATTGGATTTTTGGTGTCCTAAGAGGTTTGTGCATGTTGTTTAATTAGCTGGTGGCAACAGCAGATTTCCTTTGTTTTCTTTCTCAGCTCTTCCCCGGGGGGGTGGAGGGGAGGAGAAAGGGGCGGGATTTGAAAGGGCTTGAGGATACCCCACAGGGAAGAATTCCCAAGTGCTCCTTCCTGGGTCCAAGGGGTTTTTTTGCATTTGGGTGATGGCACCGTTTACCAAGACAAGGTCAGAGAAAAGCTGTAATCTTGGGAGTGTAATACAAGCCTGGAGTGGCAAGTATTGATTTTTTTAAATCCTTGCCAGCCTCCACCTTCTGCACTCGAAGTGCCAGAGTAGGGATTCAGCCTTGACACCATGTGTATAAGCGACAAAGCTGGACCCATTTGTTTTGTCAGTGAAGGTCTAAGGGTACGTCTTCACTACCTGCCGGATTGGCGGGTAGTAATCGATCTATCGAGGATCAATTTATCGTGTCTAGTCTAGACGCGATAAATCGATCCCCGAACGTGCTCCCTGTCGACTCCAGAACTCCACCAGAACGAGAGGCGGAAGCGGAGTCGACGGGGGAGCTGCGGCCGTCGATCCCGCGCTGTGAGGACCCGAGGTAAATCGATCTAAGATATGTCGACTTCAGCTACGCTATTCTCATAGCTATTCTTGTAGCTGAAGTTGCGTATCTTAGATCGATCCCCCCCCCCCCCCCAGTGTAGGCCAGCCCTGAGAGAGGAGCAGTCGCCAGGGGAGACCTTGGGTGAAATGTCTCGTCCTTGAGTCCAACGGACAGTGTGAGGCAGGGGAGTAGCCGGGCAAGAATCTACTGAAACTAGCACAGAGTGGTGGGAAATCCCTGCAAATCAAGGATACCACCGACAAACGGGGCATGAGATCACCAAAGAGTTTGTGGGATGTATCTGGAGAAGGCACCTAATATGTATAATAGGAGAAAAGCATCCAGAGGCTGGATTGTCTGGAGTAAGTGAAAGAAGAAAGGTTGAGTGCTGTAGGCAAAGGGTTTGAAGAGAAGTCAGACCCTATGTGATAAACCTTCTGGGATGTCCCAGGCTGGGTCAGGTGGGACGGACAGCGTGAGGGGACACTAGTTTACAGATTAGATGGAGAAGGTTTATACCTCTTTGTTACTATTGAAGTAGTCAACAGTGTTTCTCCATGATTCCAGCAAGAGCATGGCTCCCTCCATAGCACAGCCATGCTGCTCACGTCCACTTTCATCCGCCTCCCAGATAGTCTCCATGCACAAGATATCTGGGACTACTAAGAAAGAAGGAATGACAGAAAGAAAGAAATTACTACCATTGCTGGTTAAAGGGGAACGAACGCCTCTGAGGTGTCATTCATGGACTGATTGGTGCCCAACAGACAGTTCATTTAAACCAAAGAAAGGACACGGTCTGTCTGTCTTGGGGTTGTATACTGCTGCCCATCACCGTGGTATCTGGGCTCCTTCCAGCTAAAATCAATGAGCAATAGCGAAGTTCCTAGTGGAAAGCTTGGCGTCACTGGCACATCTCCCTTTTTGGGGTAAGATATCTCTGCTTTGGGTAGGGTTATCTTTTGTTTGTTGGCTTGATTGGTTTGATTCCCACCGCTTGTTTTAAATAGGGCTAGACATCTATATCCTGCTTGAGCAGGGGAGAAGTGAAGGAAACTGTGATGCTGGTGAAATAAGCCACTGACTCTCAAAGCAAGAGAGATTGGTGTGATCAAAATCAGAATCAAATTGGGGATTCCTTAAAAACCAAAAACAAAATAAGAGAGACCCAGAATGAGACTCCTTTGCATTTCTATGGAGTTTTTCAGTGGAAGATCTCCAAATGGCTTTTAAAGGTGGGCCGGTATTATTACCACCATTTTTATGGCTGGAGAAACCATGGCACAGGGAGCTGAAGTGACTGGCTCAGTCAAACAGCAGGTCACTGGCAATGCTGGGAATAGAAGATAGTTCTCCTGACTCCAGTCACATCCTCTACCCCCTTTATTTCTTGGATAAATGTTATTGATTCATTACACAATAAATATCTTGTGCTCTCCGATTGGACATGAATGAGCACAGACCCAAAGAAATACCAGGACTCGCTGTACTGTATAGGGCCAACCAAATAATAGATTTGTCCGACAGCATGAACATTAGCCAGCCAAATCTGGCTGAATAGGACTGGCTGATGCTCTTGCAATTAGGATTCAGTTCACATATCCTGCTTTGCCGCCGTCAGCAGCATGGGAAAGCAGCTAGGAGCTCGTGATGGGTGGAACAGCCAGGATAACATCCTCCCAAGGGAAGTGGTGGAAGCCCCATTGCTTAAGTCTGTGGTTTTCAGGTTGGCCACTTATTCAAAGTCAAAGAATTTCGCCTTTACACTCACTCTAAGAGTTAGAAATGTGTCATTGCTAACAACGTTAGCCCTACAGAATTCACCTGCACGTGTGTTGTGAGAGGTTGGCCAAGAATATTTGACCTTGGAAGGGTAAAGGTGTGCAGGGAGTGGGGGAGCAAGATTATTTTTGCTTTAGGTTATAATACAATTTTCAATGCCTCCTGACTCACTTGATTGCTCTGTGTACTCATCTGGGGTCAAGACCCACTGTTTGAGAAACTTTGGCTAAAGACATTTAAAACTAGACTGGACTAAATCAGGGCTCAGCGTGGGATGGGCCACGGGGGCCTGGCATATTGGCTTCTTTTTTCTAATGCCTTTTTGTTCTGCAGCATCTAAGCTTTCATTTAGAAACAATGTAAGTCTCTAGCTGTTATTTAAGATTTTGATTACAGTAATGCCTACGGGCTCTCCAAGAGCAGGGACCTATTGTGGAGAGGCACCAGCTGGGCCCAGAGTGAGTGTGGGGGTGTCTCCTTTGCACACTTCTGGGTGCAGAGGCGTGGCCACACCTAGGCCCCATTTTACTCCCTGCCCATTCCTCCTTATGGTTCCTGAGAGAGATGTACCTGCCAGAGCAGTGGAAAGAGGCCTTAGTGTAATGAGAACCAGGCTCTAGGATCCAGAAATAGGACTCCCATTCCAACCCAGGTATTGGGCTAGTCAGTCATCCCTAGTGTTGTATTGTTCTGCCTGCTCCAAGCAATGACTTCACTACAAGGGTAAGAAAGAGAAGGGAGAGCAGTGTGTGGTGGAGAGAAATAGAAACTGCCCTTCCTCTTCCAGCAGCCAGAGATTCTCAGAGAAATACAGGCTCTGGGGGCATCATCACCTCCACCAGTGCTGGAGAGCCTTAGAAATACAGGGGTCTGACCGTCACCCGGGTCTAGTGTTTGTATCAGGGCTTGTAAGTATTGTGTTCACACTGGGGATGGAAGGACCTCACGGAGAGCCAGCATTTATCAAACTGGTCCTGATTCAGGAACACTGTCTCCTGTCATTCCAGTCTCTGGGAGATTCCGGGATGATTAGTACTGGGACTGATTACTGCTAGCTCATTATTTATTTGCCAAGCTCCAGCAGTGATCTCTGCCCCCGGTGCAGAACAGAGGGCTGCCCTCGAGCTGCATGCAGACTCAGCCATGGAAGAGCGCCGTCCACCCACTAGCAAAGCCATGCGGCCACGTCTATTTGTTCTCCCCTCCTCCACTTTTCCATGTTTTCCACCCCCACTCTCTGTGCCTTGTCTTCAGTTTCCCCTAAGTAGAACACAAACCCAAGAGCCTTTGGGATCACTTGAAATCTTTGAACACATGGGGGTTGAGACTGAGTTTGCCTCCCTTCATTCCCACCCCTTAGCGCATCCTTAGCCTTTCCTTTTACCTGTAGTGACAGTTCGGGGATATGGCGTCTGGCCTCTCTTCGCTTTTTGGCAGATTCGCTTTAGACACCTTAGGATGGGCCCACTCTGCTTAGGAACGACCTTGGCTGGGCCATCTTGAGTATCTTCTCGAGCCAGCTCCGGCTCACGCTGACTCCCACTGGAATGTTCCTCTCTTCCCAAGGTGGACGTGCCCTCAGCAGCCGCGTCCTCCTCCTTCTCCTCCCTTGGCAAGCTGTGCACGTCCATTCTGCAACAAGTCAGGAAGGGTGGCCAGTTTTGTTTCAGTCAATCTTATTGTCTGCGGGACAATTTCCAGCCTGAAGCTAGTGAGAATGTGTGCGTCGTCCTCCGGCTAAAAATGTGAGCCACAGACAGCAGAGCCCGAGAACTGGGTGATGCTGGGCAACTCACATCCCTGCCCCATGCCTCAGTTTCCCAATATACCAAAAAGGGATGATACTGACCCTTCTGTACCTCCCAGGGATGAGGAAGGTTACTTAGTTAATATTTGTAAAGAGAAAAGAGGCGACAAAACTAACCTGACACAATGACGGCACCAAGCGTGGAATTATAAAGCACCTAAAAATCCAAACAAATATACATGTATCACAATATTTGCCAACCCAAAATTCAGTTATGGTGCTTCTAAAAAAACCCACATTGAACACTGTCCATCGCATATGCGTTTCATTTGAATAATACATTTGTTGAGTCAGATCCGCAGCTGCTGGAAATCAGAATACTTCATTCAAGTCAATGGAGCTGTTGATTTATAGCAGCTGAAGATCTGGCCCATAAAACCCAACACATTTTAAGCCCGAAGTTTACTTGCTTTAGAAGTTGGGACTCTTAACTAATTTCACAATCATTGGTTTCCTCCAATACTTGAGCTATGAACAAAGATGGAGAAAGAAGTTCACAAAGCTAAGATTACAGGCTTGATGGTCATCAATCAATATCACAATATACTTCTTAGTCTAGTGGGCAACACAAAGTTTAGCTGTATTCAAAATATCACATTGTGCTCCAATATTACTTAAATCCTCTGTCAAAGATTTAAATTTTAATCTACATGCTTGCGCTCAGGGGAGGATCTAGCTTTTTTGCCGCCCCAAACACGGCAGGCAGGCTGCCTTCAGTGGTGCGCCTGTGGGAGGTCCGCCGGTCCCGCAGATTCGGCGTACCCGCCGCCGAATTACCGCCGAATCCACGGGACCGGCGGACCTCCCACAGGCGCGCCGCCGAAGGCAGCCTGACTGCCGCCCTTGCAGCGACCGGCAGGGCACCCCCCGCGCTTTGCCGCCCCAGGTACGTGCTTGGAGCGCTGGTGCCTGGAGCCGCCGCTGCTTGTGCTCCACTGGAGACAGCAGGAAAAATTACAGCTCTTCACATTCATCGCAAAATTTCATTGCACTCTCCAAGGCTCTGGATTTTAGTGGGATGTAAGAGGTACATGACTTTTTGCTGACCCTCAGCCCGGGGGAGAATTGCACCCCCAAAAGCATTAAAGAGCATGTATCTGTATCTCCTCATTCCTTCCTAATCCTGGAAAATTTTAAACATTGAAATGGGCAGCGCAAAACCAAAATGATCTGCCATAGTGGGGAAAGGAAATGTTATTCTTCATCCAAGATGGAGAATTATGGAGAATCAACTTGAAGGCAGATTTTAAGGGCCATGTCTCGAGCCCAATTGCTGCCTCTCATGCCAGCTGTGAGGGTGAGGCCACAGAATGGGGATCAGCTTCCCTAAATCTCCAGGAACTGAAGTGGAAATCCCCTACTGTCCATTCTGCACCTGGAGGAAATAATGCCACAGCAAAGAGCCTCTCCTTTCCACACTCTGCTGCAGGGACAGCAGGAGCCATCTTTTTATTGGGCCTATATCTGGGCCTGATCCAAGCCCATTGAAGTTAATGGGCGACTCCCCTAATTGTGTCCTCTGGGGTCTGTGCGTATGGAGCTCGTCTACAGATGAATGGAGGCCTGGAACAGAACCCACTTCCTTTCATTCCCCACTTCAGGGACAAGGGCCCTGTGTGAGATCCTAGAACAGGGTCTCAGAGAGGGATCAGCGGAAGAGACTCCCAGAGGGGGCAAGTATTTCTAGGGATCTCAGTGATCTCCGGAAGTCCTTGCTGGTTTAATAAAATATAACCTTAACATGCAGCCTTATCAACTCTGGAGTTATTCCCTATCTGCCACAATTTTTACAGCTGAACTAAAGAATTGAGTGTAAGAGAGAGGTAGGGCACAAGTAGCCCCTGATCAGACAGCTGGATTCCCTCCTGGATTCTGTTAGGATGGCACTTTTCATGCCAGAGCGAGAGAGACATAAAATGGAACAAAGGCCCAGACTCTCAAAGGTATTTAGACTCCTAACTCCCATGGATTTCAATGGGAGTTAAGTGCCTAAATACCTTTGAGGTTCTGGGCCAAAAAAACTAATTTAATTTGGCGACCCTTTTCAAACAGAATTTAAGCAAAGTGTGTCTCTGTTGGTCAGAGGTAGGACAGCCATGGGGAGTAAGAAAGCCCACTTACTTTTTTCCCCTCAGTAATAGATTCGATCTTGGATCTGAAATCGACTTTAGCCAGCACAATACCCAGCCTCTCCTTCTGTCCAAGTAAAAGCAACTGACACTGAGGGCCAACTGCCAGTGTTCAAATCACAGCATTGTGAGGTCACACTGCAGCACTTATGTCATTGTTGCCATGAACACGGGCAGGTAATAAAGGAAGGACCAAGGGTTGTTAACCATATAAGCGATATAAAGTATTATGGAGGTGCCTGGTGGCGACTCCAGTTAAGGTTAAGGTTAAGGTTTTGTCTAAAATGGGGCATAAATTCCTGCTTTTCCCTATGAGCAGGTGGTTAACCAGTATGGATTAACCTTTACTCTGACCTTTACTCAGTCAGGGAGTTAGGCTCCTAACTCCCATGGATTTCAGTGGAGTTAAGTGCCTAAATACCTTTGAGGTTCTGGGCCAAAAAAACGAATTTAATTTGACGACCCTTTTCAAACAGAATTTAAGCAAAGTGCGTCTCTGTTGGTCAGAGGTAGGACAGCCATGGGGAGTAAGAAAGCCCACTTACTTTTTTCCCCTCAGTAATAGATTCGATCTTGGATCTGAAATCGACTTTAGCCAGCACAATACCCAGCCTCTCCTTCTGTCCAAGTAAAAGCAACTGACACTGAGGGCCAACTGCCAGTGTTCAAATCACAGCATTGTGAGGTCACACTGCAGCACTTATGTCATTGTTGCCATGAACACGGGTGGGTAATAAAGGAAGGACCAAGGGTTGTTAACCATATACGGTCTCGCATGATATTCTTATTGATAAACTAGGCAAATACAATTTAGATGGGGCTACTATAAGGTGGGTGCATAACTGGCTGGATAACCGTACTCAGAGAGTTGTTATTAATGGTTCCCAATCCTGCTGGAAAGGCATAACGAGTGGGGTACCGCAGGGGCCTTTTTTTGGACCGGCTCTGTTCAATATCTTCATCAACGACTTAGATATTGGCATAGAAAGTACGCTTATTAAGTTTGCGGATGATACCAAACTGAGAGGGATTGCAACTGCTTTGGAGGACAGGGTCATAATTCAAAATGACCTGGACAAATTGGAGAAATGGGCTGAGGTAAACAGGATGAAGTTTAACAAAGACAAATGCAAAGTGCTCCACTTAGGAAGAAAAAATCAGTTTCACACATACAGAATGGGAAGAGACTGTCTAGGAAGGAGTACAGCAGAAAGGGATCTAGGGGTTATAGTGGACCACAAGCTAAATATGAGTCAACAGTGTGATGCTGTTGCAAAAAAAGCAAACATGATTCTGGGATGTATTAACAGGTGTGTTATGAGCAAAACACGAGAAGTTATTCTTCCGCTCTACTCTGCTCTGGTTAGGCCTCAGCTGGAGTATTGTGTCCAGTTCTGGGCACCACATTTTAAAAAAGATGTGGAGAAATTGGAAAGGGTCCAGAGAAGAGCAACAAGAATGATTAAAGGTCTTGAGAACATGACCTATGAAGGAAGGCTGAAAGAATTGGGTTTGTTTAGTTTGGAAAAGAGAAGACTGAGAGGGGACATGATAGCAGTTTTCAGGTATTTAAAAGGGTGTCATAAGGAGGAGGGAGAAAACTTGTTCACCTTAGCCTCTAAGGATAGAACCAGAAGCAATGGGTTTAAACTGCAGCAAGGGAGGTCTAGGTTGGACATTAGGAAAAAGTTCCTAACTGTCAGGGTGGTTAAACACTGGACTAAATTGCCTAGGGAGGTTGTGGAATATCCATCTCTGGAGATATTTAAGAGTAGGTTAGATAAATGTCTATCAGGGATGGTCTAGACAGTATTTGGTCCTGCCATGCGGGCAGGGGACTGGACTTGATGACCTCTCAAGGTCCCTTCCAGTCCTAGAATCTATGAATCTATGAATATAAGCGACATAAAGTATTATGGAGGTGCCTGGTGGCGACTCCAGTTAAGGTTTTGTCTAAAATGGGGCATAAATTCCTGCTTTTCCCTATGAGCAGGTGGTTAACCAGTATGGATTAACCTTTACTCTGACCTTTACTCAGTCAGGGAGTTAGGCACATAAATACCTGCAAAACTCTGGGCCCAACTGCCACTCAGAACTTCCCCTGAAGATGGTGGCCTCATTGGTTCTAACTGTCGACATTCCTATGCTGCTCATAGACATTGCGGATGCTCCATCCAGCTGGATGGTGTACACAATGATACCATCCAAGTAGAAGAAACATCTGCTTAAGTCATTAATCTCTGAGAGGCAGCAGGCCCCGGGGTCATCCCAAAAAGCTGAACTGAACTATAATGACGCAGCCCAAAAGTGAAGGTTATCTTTATGCAGAACGTCTGTAAGAGAACCTGGCAATATCCACTGGGCAAATCCAGAGTAATGGATTCCTGAGCACCCCCAAATTGGTCCAGAACATCATCAATCTGTAGGATTGGCGGTGTATGTTTTTTGTAACAGTATTTAGCTGTCTAACAACCCCACAAAAGCAGTTTACTTTATCTTCCCTTGTGATTAGAAAAACTGGTGATGTCCATGAGATGGCCAAATCACTCTCTTTTTGACCTGTAACAGGTTTTCTACTGTCTTGGCACAGCTGTGCAAGAGGGTCTCTGTTTATGGGGTGTACATCTCGATGTATCGATATAGTGCTGTCAAATGAGCCCATCCCAGCTTGGCGCTAAGTCCTATAATTAAGATGCCTTTGTAACTGGACAAAAGGATATTCACATCCTCCAAGGGCACTGTTGTATCAGTCACAGAAGATGAAATTGATACATTGGTGTTAGTGTGTAATTCAGCACGATCTTCATCTCACCCTGATGTTTGATTACGCACATGGAATCGCCATCGGATTCCAGTCTACAAAAATCTACTCCCAAACTGGACCATATCAGTGACCACAAAGGGGTGTCCCCTGCTGAGGCACCAATATGTACAGTGAGATCTGCCTTGCCTTTAACTGATAATTCTTGGCCCTCAGTTCCGTGGACAGGAAGCTGATGAGGATAGGTCAGGGGGATATTTGCTCAAAGTTCTCAAGTCACTAGAGAAACAGCAGCTCCCATAGCCACTAAAGCAGGCAGCAGCTGTCTGATTCACAGTGACCCATACAACACCAGCAACAGAGGTAATGCTACTTCAGTAAATGGCCTTTGCTCTGCTTCACTTAGTCCCTAGTCTATTCTGATTCACCGTATCCATCACCGTATCCATCACCATGATAACAGAGGGTCTGGCCAATAAGCCCAGCCCTCACCCCTAATTTCCTGATGGCTTCCAGGCATTATTCTTAGCCCTGCATTCATATTGTAATAAATGGCCCATCTGTGACCATATGTAGCAAGAAACTTCCCCCCCCCCACCCTCTTTGTGGTTGCTGGGGGATTGAAGCAGCATCTGCTGGTGCAGCTAGTTGACCCCCACACTCTACTAGTTGTTGTAAGTGCTGAGTTGATCTTCCGCCTTCGCCAGGCAGGATAGGTTGTACCTCAGCTACCCAGACTCCTGGCATGGTAACAGATAGCTTCTTAGCTTCATGGACTAGATGACTTCCTGAGGTCTCTTCCAACCCTGATCTTCTACGATTCTATGATAGCTGGATGCACCAAACTCAGAGAATCTGGGTCCCCTGGAGTCACATCACCGATAATGCCTTTTCCTCGTAGAATCCAGTATTACTCCATCAGTGTCGAAACGGCACAGTTCTGTAGCTGCTCTCACTAGGAAGCATAAATATCAATGCCCTCCTGCGGTTTCCACATCCTCTCCAGCCACACCAGGAATTTCCCTACACCCCACCCCCCAAAAAATCTCCCCCATCACCCTCCCAAGGGTCAACCCAACCAAGCTGAAGAACATACCAAGAACCAGGAATATACCAACCTGTCCTCTGCAGGTTCAAAACATCCAAACAGCCCGAAGCACAAATACAGCTACCTACTGAAGAAAGTCTCCACAATCTAAAGGCAATTCCCGATGTTTGTCAGTCAAACTTGTCCCATTTATTGAAGTTACAAAACATGGCTGCTGGTGCACCTCTTGCAAATAAGCTTACGAAGAAGGAAAGCTTCCCACTGTTACAATCGGTAAAACTGGAGGAGCTTGGTTTGCCGGACTGATCAGCAAAGCCAGAGCTGACAAACTACATGAAAAGGCTGCAAAACACCAAGCCTGCTGAAAGCCTTCTAAGCCAGTCACTGCCAGAAGTACTTAATGAGGCTGTTAAGAATGCTGGAGACACAACACAGTTTATGCAAACAAACATGGCTGTCGTATCATACTTTCTATTTAAGCAAAAGATACCACATCCTACAAACTGGAGGCCAATGTTAAGTGCATTGTTACTTGTTAACCCTGAAGTTGGACACTGGTTCCAACCAAGACCAGCAAATGCTCACTATCTTTCTGCAAGGTTTCAGAGTGGTAGCCGTGTTAGTCTGTATCAGCAAAAAGAACGAGGAGTCCTTGTGGCACCTTAGAGACTAACAAATTTATTCGAACATAAGCTTTTGGGGGCCAAAACCCACTTCATCGGATGCATGCAGTGGAAAATAAAGTAGGAATATATATATACACAGAGGACATGAAAAAATGGGTGTTGCCATACTAACTATAACAAGCCCACCTTAACTGATTACTCTCATTATAGTTAGTATGGCAACACCCATTTTTTCATGTCCTCTGTGTATATATATATTCCTACTGTATTTTCCACTGCATGCATCCGATGAAGTGGGGTTTAGCCCATGAAAGCTTATCTTTCTGCAAGAAACTCAATGGACTGGTTAGAATCATGCGGTGCAACATTGAAAGACTCAGTAGTTGAAAAAGTGAAGAACTCTCTCACCACATTCAAAAAATGTGCATATATGTCTGATGAATGCACCAGTGCAAATGGGCATCGAGTATTAAGTCATTGCGTGTCTTATCTTGATGTCAGGGGTAGGCCAGAAGATGCATTTCTAGATGTTCCGGTTATAGAAGACACATCGGCTGCATCTGTGACAACCCACGTCTTCGAAGAATTAAATGCTTGTAAATTGGACCCCAAGATGTCTGCTTGTGCGTTTGATGGAGCTGCAAACTTCTCTTGAAGACATGGTGAAGTACAAGCTTTGCTCAGAAAAAAAGTGTAACCCTAATCTCTCCTAAACACACTGCAGAGGCCATCTTAAGTTCAGTACCCAGAAAGATAAATGGAGCAAATTATTAAGCATGTTGTATTGGGGGGAGGAAGAGCAAAGCCAAGATTCCACCCATTTCCTACCCCACTCCACCCCCTCCCATCCACCTGCATGGCCTGGGGGTGGAGGTGAAATGCCAGGTGTGCAACTCTTCTCCTTCTCCCATGCCTGCACCTGCAATGTGGAGAGGCAGCAGAGCAGAGTGGGAGTGTGACCAGGGTCTTGCTTCCCAGTACATCCCTGCATAGCCGTGTAAGGGTGGGCTACAGTCTGGTCTGTAGTGATCAAATGAAATATTAAAGCAGCCCAAAGGCAGCATTTCCAGGTGGATGCAAAATTCTGTTTGCAGAGAAAATCTCAGGCTTCAGCTTTTGTCTTTCAGAAGCTCAGCTCCGTAGAGTACCTCTAGGTGGCACTACAAGCTGGAAGGTGGCACCAGGCACACCCCTGGTGCAACAGAGCCTTTCACCTTACAGTAATATCACTCTGTGCCCACAGGCTATATCGGCTGGATTTCTCTGGCCTGACCAAAGAGCTGAGCTCAACTTTTGACAAAAGACCACTAAAAAACCTCCCTGGGATAGGGCTGGTTTTATGGCAAAGCATGTGCAGGAGTTAGGAGATGGAGCTTCTTGCCTCACATTTGCTAGGAGACCGTAGGTAAGTCACAAAGTGTCTCTGTGCTTTAGATGCCCCGTCTGTGACTTAGGGATAACACTTTGCTATGTCACATGAGGCGCTATTCGGCTGCATTCCATGCTGATTGTAAACCCGCAGGCGGAAGTTGCTATAGAAGTTCAAAAGAGTATTTATGTTATTTGTGTATTTTTTATTACCTTCCAAAGGAGCGAGTGGAGAGAACCCATCTCCAGGAGCAGCTCAGTCAGTACTTCTCAGAAATAATCCCATCGGCCAGTCACTTTCAATGCTTCTGTGACGGGGAGCTCGTGATGTGAACTAACATCTGCTGACGAATGTTTGTGTCCTCACTCTCCATTTTCCAACTCTGTAAGTACTTCTCCGTGGCCACCAGCATCTTAACATTGTCTGAGAGGCCTCTGGAGCCAGTGTTAGGCTCTCAATTGACTTTGAAGACCATTGGATCAGACCCTGCAGGTCCAAGCTGGGTAATGTGACTGATTTAAAATTTAGCCATTCAAGCTATGCTTCTATTCAATACAAGGGGAGGCGGGTATCTCTGTGGGAAGGGAATGAAACCAGAGTTTAGGAAGGAAAATCCTTCCTAATTTGTAACCAGTATGTTGTGTTAGAGCAATGTCCGGCTGAATCTGCAGCCAGCCAGAAGCAGTAGCTTGCCCAGAACATGAGCATCTGCCATTTACTTCTATCGAACTTTGAAACCCAGTGATGTTATCTTCATTGTCAGGAAAACAATTTATCTTGGAGAAAATACATATCCAGCACTGATAGTTTCCATGTCTGATTTCAGGGTGGGGTGTAACAGAAGAGAGAATCCCTGTCATAGGTAGTGTGGGATGGGCAAGAAGGATTCACATCCAAGATCTTGTCAACCTAACATCACTGGGTGATTACCTGCTCTGTCCATTCCCTTTGGAGCACCTGGCATTGGCCACTGTTGGCAGACAGGATCCTGGGCTAGATGGACCTTTGGTCTGATGCACTCTCCCGTGAAAGAACGTATTTATGTGTGTGTGTTTGTCTCTATGTATGCATGCAAATCTATGCAAGTGTGTACCCTGTTGTGTGTTTGCATCTGTATATGTATGTGGGTCAAGCAATGCAAGGGTGTGTTTGTATAAATCTAGATAGTTGTGTGTTATCCGTGTGTGTAAGTCAATATGTGTATTTAAATCTGGATGAATACTGGTGTGTCTTTCGCTCTTGTGTGTGCACACAGATATACATGTGGGTAGGTGCCTCTTGCTGCGGGTGCATTTATCTTTGAATGTCGGAGGGTGCATAGCTCTATGGGTGTGTACGTGCATAGCTCTGTGTAGGTGTGCTTTTGCTTCTATATCTATGCTTGTGTTCCTGTGTGTGTGTGTTTCTCAGTGTTATCTAGTGTGTTCCCCTAGGTACATTCCATTCCATCCTACCTTTGCAGTTATTTCCCCCACACTTAAAGTTCAGCCGTGTTAATTTCACACTCATTATTTAGCCCTCACTTTCACCAGGATCTATAAGCTTTCAGCCCCACAATGGGAGAAGTAGGGTCGATTTTGACATCTCGCAGCCAATGGATTTGTGCACTGTAACAAGTGACCTTTGTAAATAGGTTGTTCACCCTCTTAGAAATAAGATTAGCAAAAAAAGAAAGAAAAAAAAATCAATCTTTTGCATCTTGGTTTCTAGTTCATGTGGAATCAAGGATCTCCGCAGCAGGTGAGGCGGGCAGCACAGGAAGGGCGGGTTGGGTGTGGGTGTGTGAGATCAGAGAAGGATCACAGAAGGGAGGGAGGTGGGTGGCTTGGGGAGCACAGGCCAGGTTGCAGGGGAGTGGATGTAAATCAGGGGAGGTGAATGACAGGGTGTGCATAACCTGGGGAGGGGGTAGGGTTGCCAGGTGTCCAGTGTTCAAGCAGAAAATCCAGTCTGACAGTGTCCAGTCAGAAACACAGATCAGAACCCAAAAGTCTGGTTACCATCTGCATGGGCACCGGAACAGTTGGGGCCAACCGGGCTGGCGGGCAGGGAGGCGCTGCGAAGGGATCGTGGCACAGAGCCAGGCGGCAGTGGGGAGCAGCAAGCAGCCATGCCTCCTCCCCCCACATTGCTTCCCCCAGCGCGTGCCCGTGACAGAGTCTCCCTCGTGGCCAGGCTGCCTCCTCCAGTGGCAGTAGCATTAGTGTAGGGTTACCATATTTCCACAAACAAAAAAGAGGACACTGGGGGGGGGGGGAAGCCCCGCCCTAGCCCCGCCCCATCCACTCCCTCCCACTTCCCACCCCCTGACTGCTCCCCTCAGAACCCCAACCCCCCCTGCTTCTTGTCCCCTGACTGTCCCCTGCTGAGAACCCCCTACCCTAACTGCCCCCCCCCCCAGGACCCTACCTGTTCCCTGACTGCCCTGACCCTTATCCACTCGCATGGGTGGCAGGGTTGTAGAAATTTTGGTGGTGCCCAGAACCCCCCACCCCACCTGCCTAAGGCTCTGGGAGGGGGTTTGGGTGGGGGGAGGAGGTCTGGGGTGCAGGTCCTGGGCTGGGGATTAGGGTGCAGGAGGGGTGCAGGTTCTGGGATAGAGTTTGGGTGCTGGGTGCAGGCTCCGGGCTGGGGCAGGGGGTGGGTGTGCAGGAGGGGGTGAGGGGTGCAGGCTCTGGGATGGAGTTTGGGGGTGAGAGGCGGTGCAAAGGGAGGGGGTGCAGGCTTTAGGAGGAAGTTTGAGGGCAGGAGGGGGTGTGTGGGAA
This sequence comes from Chrysemys picta bellii, assembly GCF_011386835.1. NCBI lineage: Eukaryota > Metazoa > Chordata > Testudines > Emydidae > Chrysemys > Chrysemys picta. The sequence continues at coordinate 14,439,595 of NC_088803.1, forward strand.
GAGGGAGGGGGATTGGGAGGGAGTTTGGGGATAGGAGGGGATGCAGGGGTGAGGGCTGTGGGTCTGGGGATGAGGGGTTCATGATGCAGGAGGGGGCTCAGGGATGGAGCAGAGGATTAGGGTGTGTGGGGATGAAGGCTGGGGGGTTTGGGGTGTTGGAGAGGCTCAGGGCTAGGGTGGAAGGGCAGGGTAAGGGCAGCCTGTCTTCCCATTAGTGGATGGGGGCACTAGGACCCAGGGGCAGCAGACAGCAGTTGTCTGCATGTACTGCCGAGCCAGCAGGCAGACAGGAATGGGGGACCCACCGAGGGGGGGATGCACGGAGGGGGGGTGGCAGGTGGAGGCTGGGGACCCATCCAACACTCCCCCGCTCCCTAACTGCGCACCCCCACTCCCCTTACCATTCTGGCTCCACGTGGGTCTGTTTGTGTGTTACAGAGGACTACAGAGAGAGGGAGGGGGGAGCAGGGGAGGGCTCTGGCTGCTGGAGGCCAATGGGAGTGGGTCAATCGGCCTAGCCGCCCAATCAGCAGCCACACTCTGCATGGAAGGGAGGGAGGGAGGCGAGGGAGAAAAAAACCCGGACATTTTAACCTTGTTACCAATTCCTCCCGGACGGCTATTTAGAGACGCAAAAGCCGGACATGTCCGGGGAAATACGGACGGATGGTAACCCTACATTAGTGGCGGCAGCAGCAACAGCAGCAGTGATGGACAGCGAGAGCGCGCCCAGAGCAGTCTGGGCTCCACCACTCCCCCCGCCCCCACTGCTGCTCCTGCCCCACCGTACCCCCACTCCGCGCACCTGCAAGCCCCTGCCTGGAGCCTGGGGCAGACCTGCGGGGAAGGGGGTTCCCGCTCAGCCCCAGCGGGAGGATCCCTTCTCCCCAAGGCGGAGGGACTCCGCTGGCCCCCTGGTGGGGAGAGAGGGCTGCAAGTAGCATTTCACTTCGCTGCTAACCCCCTACCCCCCCCCCCCACACACACACACAGCCTGGAGCCGCCATGTCCCCAGCCAGCCCCTTCAGCTGCTGGCTCTGAGCCTCACTCCCCTTCTCGGGTGTATATCCTGCCCCCTCCACGCAGGACCCAGAGCTGGTTCCCCTCCCAGGAGAAACACAAAGATCACAATCTGCCCCTGTCCCGAGATCCCAACACCCTGGAATTACTGTGTGCTGCATTCTCACCTCTGGTGTGTCTATGTGTGTGTTTGTGTTGGGGGGGGGGTGTCACTGAGTCAGTATTAGAGCTTATTTAAAGGTCTTTAACTTTTTTGGGAACCTTTTTGGGGGGGGGGGGCGGCGCTTGAGGTTTAGCTCAGTAGAGTCAGTATCTTTCCTTCTCCCTACATTTACCCCTCAATTATGTGTCTTAAAAAGGGTCCTAAATACCCGCTGCCTTGTTGGGGTTATTACAGGACTTGCCTAGCTGAGCCGTGGAACTTTTTCTCTGTACAGCACAGAGATCTCTGTAAAGAGGAATGTTTCACCTGATCTAAATGTGATTTTGGTGAGGGTAAGGCTAGGGTCTCTCTGGACAGAGGAGAGAGGAAGAATGAACTTTTCAGCCAAAATGAAAATGCAGCCAGCAAAAGTCCATGTTTTCCTTTCATTGTACAGAGGAGAGGGAGAATCATAGCAGGTTTCTGTTGCTGAAATGCATTTTCTGTTTTTATATTTCATGATGCACAGTATCTTGTGTAGTATCCCAACTGTTCTCTGTTGAATGATTATTATGGCAGCAGTCTTTTCCCTCTTCTTTTCTATAGCATCTCTGGTTCGGTGCAGTGTTAGGGATATAGGTAATGGTACCTATTGCAGTAGTAGTGAGCAACTCCTTGACACTTCCCAGAGTACCCCGACAAATACGAATATACGTATTGCAGCAAATCTTCACCCCCCCCCCCCTTTTCCTCAGAACATGTGATAATGGTTAAGATTGAAAAAGGGGGTAGGAAACATGCCATTTTCTGCAATAATTCCTGCTGTGGGGTTTAGATTGGAGGGGAGAGGAGTGAGTGGGGCGAGGGAGCCTTGGGAAGGGGGCAGAGCCTCAGGGGGAGGGGGCGGAGCAGGGGTGTCCTGTTTTCAGAAATTGGAAAGTTGGCAACCCTAGGTGGGCAGCGCAGGCTGGGGTAGAGTCATACCTGCCAATATTTCAAATGGCTAAAGTTGAATGGGTGCTGCCTCCAGGGGAAAGAAGGCCTGGGGATGTAGGGAGCTAGGTGCTGCCTGGGGTGGGAGGCCCCTGGGGGGTGAGGTGCTGCCCACAGAGTCGGGGGGTGGCGGGGGGGAGTTGCAGAACAAGCCTGTTCCATAGTCACCCTACAGTGGCAACTCCTGTCCTGCGGGGCTGGCTGGGCTAGGCTCCCCGCTCCAGGTGTTGTGCTATGGATCCTGGTGAATTGAGTCACAGCGACGTTAGTGTTTGGCCTGGCTGTGTCCCCACTCCCCCCTCAATGGGGCCAGGCTAAATACGAGCATTGCTTCTGTGACACTACACCCCATATTCATCATGGGGGGACGATTATGATGATTATGACATAATTATGATGCAATTTGTACAAGATGAATCATGTGTGGTGTCATTGGAAATGTTATGATTTGCTGAATATGATTATCCTCTTTGTATGCATGTATCATTTTTGTGTGTAAAGTTATGAATATTGACTATGTATCTGTATTTCAAATGTAGTTACACCTGGGTAACACCCACTCGGGAAGATGCTTCCAGTCTAGATAGCTGGTTGGGAAGGGCCTATTCAGGGTAATGGGCCATTAGGAAAAACAACAGGCCTGAGGAGAAGCTTATTTCCCACCTGGTGAGCCTTCCTGAGAACGCTCCAGACAGCCTGTAAGTAATGGCTGCTATGACTCTGCAAGGGTATGTGACCAGGGCACATGACTCTCACCTCCATTTTGGGTACCTGTTTTTCACAAACTGGTCTGAGACCCAATTTTGAAACAAATAGTTCCCAATGTATGGAAAAGCTATATAAGGCAGGGAGTGATATCATCTATTGTTCTTCACACCCCCACAACTCAGCACCTGAGAGAAACTCTGGAAGAAAAGGACTTGGAATGGGGGTGGGGAGCCCAAGCTGCAAAGCAAGTGCAGCTTGTGCCTTGACAACCTGCAAGTCTGCTTGTATCATGGGTCAGGGTGAGAAATAGCTAATTCATATACAGGCTTTCTAGTATCTTAGGCTCAGTTTGCATTTTTGTTTATTTGCTAGGTAATCTGCTTTGATCTGTTTGCTATCCCTTATAATCACTTAAAATCTATCTTTTTGTAGTTAATAAACTTGTTTTATGTTTTACTCTAAACCAGTGTGCCTTTAAGTGAAGTGTCTGGGGAAAAATCTCAACTTGGTTAACACATGTTTGTTGCATATTCCTCTCCACATCCTCTCCAGGTAATACATTTATATTGGTTGGAGTTTCAACCAGGGCAGGGCAGTAGAGCTCTGGGGGCCTAGGCTGGGAAGCTGTGGGTATCTTGGCTGTAGCTTCTCTATTGCTGTTGGTTCATGCAGTGTTTGGTCAGCCTGCATGTAACTGCAGCTGGGTGTGTCCCTGCCTGTGCATATGCTGGTGAGTGTAAGTCTGGGAGTGGTCTACAGCTTGTCACAGCAGCACAGTGTGAGTGGAACCCCAGTTCCAGGTGGCACCCCAGGGGGAACCCATCACAGCTTCAACCCCATGCATCAGGAGTCTGGGCACAACGCCTGGAGCAGGGAACAGAGCCCAGCCAGCCCCATGGGACAGGAGCTGCTTCAACTGGGACATGGCGGTTGGTGTCAAAGCATCAAAGCAGGACAGTCCCACAAAACCCAAGACTATTGGGAGGTCTGTAGGGCTGTCACCTCTGAGATGCAAAAACATGGGATAGCTGCGATGGTCCTGAGCCCATCACACTGGACAGCTGGTAGCGTGTACCAGGCTCACAGACCGACTTTCCAGGACAGCTACGAAGGGACGATCCTGGAGAAACATAGATATTGGCAACCCTAGCAGGGCATGGAATTAAAAAGGGATCCCAGGAGTGGGCGAGGTGGGCAGTGTGGAGACCCCAGGCTAGGCTGTAGAGGGCTGGTAAATGGGGGGAGGTGTGGGGACCAATGCCAGCAGTGTGTGTGTGTGATGCAATGCAGGGACTCTGTGTGTGTGTGTGTGTGTGTGTGTGTGTGTGTGTAGGAATGTAGGGATTGTGTGTGTATGGGGGGAAGGAATGCAGAGGCTGTGTAGGATGTTGCAATACAGGAGCTGTGGGGGAGGGAGCAATCAGGGCTGTGTGTGTGTGTGTGTGCAGAGCAATGTAGGGGTTGTGGGGGGAGTGCAGTGCAGGAACTGTGTATGCAGAGCAATGTGGGAGTTGTGGGGGTGTGTGTGCAGTGCAGGAGCTGTGTGTCTGCAGATCAAGGTAGGGCAGGGGTTCTCAAACTGGGGGCAGGGCCAGCTTTAGGACCTACGGGGCCCGATTGGAATACCTGGCGGCGGTCCCGGTTTTCGGTGGCACTTCGGCGGTGGGAGGTCCACTCCATGTCTTCCGCAGCACTGAAGGACCCCTCCACTGCCGAAATGCCACCGAAGACCCCGGAGTGAACCCCCTCCACCCCCGCCACCGAAATGCCACCCAAGCAGACCGCCGCCAGGTGAGCCTAAGGCGTGGGGCCCTCTTACCCACGGGGCCCGATTCCAGCGAATTGGCCTAAAGCCATCCCTGACTGGGGGTTGGGACCCCTCAGGTTGTCACGAGGTTATTACCTGGGGGGGTCGCAAGCTGTCAACCTCCACCCCAAACCCCGCTTGCCTCCAGCATTTATAATGGTGTTAAATATATTAAAAAGTGTGTTTAATTTATTACGGTGGGGGGGTCTGCACTCAGAGGCTTGCTATGTGAAAGGGGTTGCCAGTAAAAAAGTTTGAGACCCACTGATGTAGGGGCTGTGTGTGTGCAGAGCAATGTAGGGGCGGTGAGCATGTGTGTGTGTGTGTGTGTGGAGGGGGGTGTTGCAAGGGAGGGCAGTGTAGAGGCTGTGAGAGTGTGTGTGTGTGGAGTGGGGGTGTTATAAGAGAGAGCAGTGTAGAGGCTGTGAGAGTGTGTGTGTGTGGAGTGGGGGTGTTGCAAGAGAGGGCAGTGTAGAGGCTGTGAGAGTGTGTGTGTGTGTGGAGTGGGGGGTGTTGCAAGAGAGGGCAGTGTAGAGTGTGTGTGTGTCGAAGGGGGGTGTTGCAAGGGAGGGGCTGCGTGTGTGTTGGGGGAGGGGAGGGGGCAGAGCGAGCGCTGCTGTGCAGCATTTCCCCGCCAGCCCCGTAGATGTCCCTGCTCTGTCCGCAGCCCAGTCAGGAGCGCGCGCTCAGGCCGAGGCGGAGGAAGGGGCGGAGCTCGGCGATCATGGCTGAGGAGGGAAGAGAAGGAAACCACCAGGCCTTGCAAACCCTGCAGGTACCGGAGGGGCTGCTGCGTGGCCAGGGGGGCGAACTCTGCGTCTGCCGGCTCCTGCGGGCTGTGAGACACACACCGATCCCCCGATACACACACAGAGCAATGCACAGACACACCGATCCCCACCCCCCCGATACACACACACACACACACACACACACAGAGAGAGCAATGCACAGACACACCGATACACACACACACACACACAGCAATGCACAGACACACCGATACACATACACACACCGATCTCCACCCCCTGATACGCGCGCACACAGAAATGCACACACATACCGACGCACACAAAGCAGTGCGCACATACGCACACCAATCCATACACACACACACACACACGAGAAAAGCACAGATACACATCAGTGCCTGCACACACACGATGCACCCACACAATGACACACACCCGCACTGATCACTCTGCATCCACACCAATACACACACTGATCCGTGCACAAACACACAGAGAGATGCACACACACACAAACCCTTGTGTTACGTGGGCCTTGCCCTGTATCTCCCTTACACTGCCATCTGCCTTTGCAATCCCTGTGTCTGAATTAACCTCTCCCTTTTGCCATATGTTTTTCCCTGCACCCTCTCTCTGAGCATCTGGGTGGGTTTAGCCATTTTCATTTTGCTATTTAAAGCCCCCAGACCAAGATGGGTGCAAATAACAGGCCTGTAATGGGAAACAGCCTGTAAAATGCCCTGGGATGTAACATTTGTACACTGCCTTTATTAACTGCGAACTGGGTTTGTCATTAAAATCATTAGCAGAGGGAGGGGTCTGACTGTATTGGGGTCACTGAGATTTTGGGCAGTAAGAGGCTGTCTGGAGCACTAGACTTGGGTCCCATTTCTACTTTCACCATTGAGCTTGGGGAAGTCACTTCTCCCTCTGTGCCTCACTTTCCCTGTCTATAAAATGGGGATAATGGTCATTCCTTTGCCTGTTTAGACAGGGGAGCTTTTCAGAGCAGGATCAGTCTCCCACTGTGTCTGTGCAGTGCCCAGCACAATAGGGGTCTCTTTCGCGGTCTGTGCAGTGCCTGGCACAATGGGGCCCTGATTTTGGTCGGGATCTCTGCAGTGTCGGGCACAATGGGGGCCCTGATCTCGGTCGAGGTCTGTGCAGCGCCAGGCAGGATGTGCACCCTGACGTTGGACAAGCACTAGCATAAGACATATTATTAATAACAACAGTGGTGAAAGCCGTGAGAGGCTGCAGTGTGTGAGGCCTGTACGTCAGTTGGTAGGGCTCATATCTACAGATGGATCCTCTGGGCACCTAGAATGACACCTAAGTGTGATCATGGCCTTGCTGGGTACCGCACAGACCCCTAATAAGATCGGGGTCCTGTTGTGCCAAGTGCTGCCCAGATCCTGACTGAAGTGAGGGCCCCTTGTGCCGGATGCTGCACAGACCCACAGTGAGACAGTGCCTCCCTGAAGAACTTGTCATCTAAAATTGATGAGATCAGAACTGCGTATTGGATTGGGAAGCCCAGTTCCCATTAATTAACTCTCTGGAGCTGGGATGTTGTTTTGTTCTGTGTTTGTACAACATCTAGCGCAGAGGGGCCCTGGGCCATAACTGGGGCTCCTAGGCACTATGGTAATACATATAATAATGGGAACTGATTTCCAAATTCCTTAGCCAGCTTTGAAAATCCCAACCGAGGCACAAAGAGATTCAGTTACATGGATTTGCAAATGAGACAGGAGCCCAATTGGCTTTCACTGTCATTTGGGGGCCTCATTCCTTTAAAATTCCTAGCCTAATGACTTACCCGAGATTACTGGTATAGTCTCTGGTAAAGCTGGGCTTTGAACCCAGGTTTCTTGAGTGTTAGTCCAGTGCCTTAACTGCTAGGCTACATGCACCCTTAGGTAGCTGCTGCTGCTGCTAGGGTATAGTTTATCGATGTGATCGTTCCCATCCCTGCCCCTTTCACTCACCTGTCCCTCATCCTCACAGGAATTGGTCGATGGCCTGTACTATTTCCGGGATCATTACTTTGAAAGCCATGGTGTGGAGGATGCTGGGAGAAAGCAGCAGGACATTCTGGAGGAAATGGAGAAAACGCTACAGCAGATGGGCGAGATAGATGGTAACCGGGTATAAGAGGGAAATGCACCCCCTGCCCTAGAGGGGAAAACCTGGCATCCCATTCCCCATGAGCTAGCCAGACCTAGGGTCCCTTGGGACTGGATTGGAGCTGCCACTCCCTAGAAGGGAAAGGCCCCATGCCCCATTCCTCACCCCCCAAGCCACCCAGTCCCAAACCCTGGGGCTGGATTGGAGCTGGCGACCCTAGAGGGGAAAGGGACCATTGTCCCATTTCTCACCTCCTGAGCCAGCCAGCCCGCTGCCCTGGGACTGGAGGAGATTTGTGCCACAGGCTATGCCGTCCCTTTGCGGCTCTGTCTCTCCAGGCTGTTCCCAGGGCCGGGCTTGGGCGCTGATGCTGAAGGGGAAGGCTCTGAACGTTACACCCGACTACAACCCCAAGGCTGAGGAACTGCTGGCCAAGGCTGTGAAGCTGGACCCGGAGCTGGTGGAGGCCTGGAACCAGCTGGGCGAGGCCTACTGGAAAAAGGGCGACATCACAGCAGCCCACACCTGCTTCTCTGGGGCCCTGGGGCACGTGAGTCCCACCCCCAGGCATCCTGGTGGGCTGGTGTGGCCAGTCCTGGGGGTAGAGAGGGGAGAGACCTGGCTGCCTGTTGAGGGGCTGGGTAGCTGGGGCCAAGGGGCCGATCGGGGGGAAGTGGGGGGAGGAGGGGAGCTGGGCTGAGGCCCTGATCCCGGGAAGTGGAGACAGGGCTGGCTGGGCCGAGGGGCTGATTCAGGGGAGGGGAGGGGAGGGAAGGGAAGGGGAGACACAGCTGGCTGATCTGAGGGCAGAGGAGTCGTGGGTGGGGAGGCGGGAAGCTGGGCTGAGTGCTGACCATGGTTCCTTGTCTCCCCCCGTAGCGGAAGAACAAGGTCTCGCTGCAGAATCTGTCCATGGTGCTGCGGCAGCTGCGAGCCGAGAGCACAGAGCAGCATGCCCAGAATGTCATGGACAGTGTCCGGCAGGCCAAGCTGGCTGTCCAGATGGACATGCGAGATGGCCGCTCGTGGTGTGAGTGACAGCCCCTTTCCCTCCCCCAGGCACCGCTCCTGCCCACTCCCTGCTTCAAGGGACACTGGGACCCAACATGGCACCAGCTGGGAGGGGCTCAGGCTTCTCAGTATGCTCTGCAACTTCCTGCCCTTCACCTGACTTGTGGGGAGGATAATATACCCCAGCGATATCCCTACATTCAACCCTCCATTCTCAGTTATGTCCCACTATCCCTCCATCCTCAGCTATATCCATCCCTCCATCCATTCAACCCTCCATCCTCAATGTCCCGCCATCCCTCCATCCTCAGCTGTAGCCATCCATTCCCTTCAGCTATATCCCTCCACCCATCCATCCTCAGCTATAGCCATCCTGCTACCCATCCTCAGCTGTAGTCATCCATCAATCCTCTATTCTCAGCTATATGCCTCCAACCAGCCAGCTGTTCATCTTCTTTGACGTCCTCTGTCCATGTGGTCTCCTTGCTAACCTCTGTGTCTCTCTGCCGCAGATATCCTGGGAAATGCCTACCTCTCGCTGTTCTTCAACACAGGCCAGAACCCCAGTATCTCCCAGCAGGCCCTAAGTGCCTATGGCCAGGCGGTAGGTACTGCCCTGTCTTCTACTGGTTGCACGGGAGCCTTGTGCTGCAGGGAGCAGGGCAGAAGGCTCAATGGGGGCGCTCAGATGTTGATTTCCTTTCCAAACTAGGAAAAGGTGGATCCTACAGCATCCTGTAACCCGGACCTACATCTCAACAGAGCTACGGTGAGAAGGTGGGAGGGAGGGGAGTGGAAGGTGTGACTGAAAGGTGTTGGGGGCTCAGGAGGGGCACTCTCTCCTGGCAGGCAGTGCCAGCATCAGTGCCCCAGTGTGGTTTTAGGGGGTCTGTGTCCCTGTGTCTGCTGCCCCCTGCTGGATGGAATGAGCCCTATACTTTCTGGTCTAACCACTAGACCTCTCTCCCCTCCCAGAGCCAGGAATTGAACCCAGGAATACCAATTCCCTGCACACACTGCTCTAACCCAGTGGGCTTCCCCCTACCTCCCTCACACCTTGAGCCAGGAATGGAAACCAGGAGTCCTGGCTCCCAGCCCGTCACTCTTACCCACTAGACCCCCTCAGGCCTGCAGTAGAACCCAGGAGTCCTGGTGCCAAGCCTTACTGCTGTAACCGTAGCGCTATGCTGTGTTTCTCTTGGGTCAGCTGCATAAATATGAGGAGAATTACACAGAGGCCCTGGAGGGGTTTTCCCGTGCAGCAGCCCTTGACCCAGCCTGGCCTGAACCCCGGCTGCGCCAGCAGCAGCTTCTGGATTTCCTGGAGCGACTCACCAGCCTCCTGGAGAACAAGGTAGAGCATCTCCCCTGCTCCCTGCCTGGCTTACAGGGAGACATGTCTCAGTCAGTGACCCTGCCCTCCTTCCTCCCCCTGCAGGGCAAAGTGAAGGTTAAGAAGCTGCAGAGCATGCTGGGAAGCCTGCGCCCATCCCAGCTGGGCCCCTGTGGGGATGGGCAGTACCAGGGGTCCTCAGGCCAGAAGGTGGCATTGGAGCATCGGCTCTTGAGCGCCCTGCAGCCGGGTGTCAACACTGGGGCCGTAGTGCTCGGCAGGGTGGTCTTCAGCCTCACCACGGACGAGAAGGTGCCCTTGTGAGTACCACCTGACCATCCATCCATCTTTAGTGCTTTCTGTTGATGTTGCCTATTCTCCTGCTGTCCATCTGTCTGTCCTGAGCTCTGTCCTCCATCCATCCTGCTGTCCATCTGTCTGTCCTGAGCTCTGTCCTCCATCCATCCTGCTGTCCATCTGTCTGTCCTGAGCTCTGTCCATCCGTCCAGCCTGCTGTCCATCTGTCAGTCCTGAGCTCTGTCCATTCTTCTGTCCATCTGTCAGTCCTGAGCTCCATCTATCCACCCATGTTTCCTCAATTCTGTACACACATCCAACCATTCTCATAGCCATCCATGTGGCCTTCCATCCATCCATCTATGCATCCTCAGTACCATCCATCCGTCCCCTCACCTCCTGTCCCATCACCTTACTCACATTCTCGCCTGGTTTTCTGGCAGCACGTTCGGCCTGGCTGACTCCAAGGGCCCCTGTTTTGCTGTCACTGTCTATAACATGGTCCAGAGCTGGGGTGTGCTCATCGGCGACTCAGTGGCCATCCCTGAGCCGCACCTCCGGCATCACCACGTCCAGCACCAAGGCAAGGTGAGTGTGGCCCAGTACTCCTTGCCCCAGGCTTAGTGCTGGAGTGATTCCTAGGCCTGGCCCTGCAGAAGGAAGGATATGGGACGTCACCAGAGACAGGTTGATACAGGACTGTAGCCCTTCGTCAGTTTAAGGGTTAATCCCCACCCTTTCCTCATGCCCCTCCCTCCACCTTTTGTTTCTTCCCACCCCCAGTGGTGTGGTGGCGGGAGGCATGAATGAACTCGACACTTCCTGTCTGCTACTTGCATCACTTCCTATATGAGGTGTTAGACCTCAGTTACAGGGCCACAGATGCCAGAGTGATGGGGCCTTTCCCACAGCAGCTGGGGGCAATGTGTCTTTCCCAGCCCCCTTGTTATGGGGTAGAGGTGGAAGTGCCTTTAAATTGGTGGAGGGGGGTTGCAATTCTCTACCCCAATATTCACCCCGACGTCCAGGGAAGCAGAAGCCCACTAGCTGCCCAGCAGGGAAAGAGTTAATTTTGACACTGTTGCTGGGAGACTGGGCACCTCCTCCCTCACTAGAGCACATCTCAGTCTTCTGCAGGAAGGCGGGAGAACAACACACTGGCTCTTCAGGTTTTTACAGCTGCCTAGGGGATTTGGGCTCCTGACATCTGTTAAATTTGGGCACCCAAATCCCTTAGGCAGGTTTAAAAACCTCAGCACATGAAATGAAAATCACCATCAGTAGGCGTTAACAGTGGAATTTGCCCTGCCTCATAGATGGGTGGGGAAATTTCAACCCATGATGTGCAAACAGTCATTAGTAGCATTCAGAGCTAACCACCTTCTGACTGACTTCTCTGTCTCCACGGTACTCCCAGAGCTTCTCCTTCCCTGGGATCCGTGTGGAGACCCCACTCCTGCTGGTGGTGAACGGCAAGACGCAGGGACCTGGCACCCAGGCGGCAGCTACTGTGGCATACCGAGCGCAGAGCGAATGATGCCATGGGGAGGGAATGTGCAAAGATAGCTCCTTGCCCTCGGATGCTGCTGCTGGAGGGGTTGGACTTGTCCTTCTGTCTGCTGCCCCCTGGTGGATCCCATGAGTATAATGGTTTGGAGAGGCTTGAGGGGCCGGCAGCGGATTTACAACTGGGTATTGAGGCAAAGGATGGGGTCTGAGAATGGGGTGATCCCTGCCCCCTACAAAGAGGGACAGAGGTCCCTCTTTTCCCATTCTCTCTCCACTCAACATGATCCTCTTTCCCATGGCAATGACCTCTACCCAGGCTCTGCCCCGATACCCCAATAAACCACTCCAATGGGCTGATCCCAGGTGTGAAGAAATTGCACTGAGACTAGGAGATTCCTACCAAGCCCACCAATGCCTCCTCCCTCTGCATCTGTGCCCTGCTCTTTCTCCTCTCCTTTTCCACACTCCCCCTTCCTGTCTCCTTCCCATGGACTGGAATCACTGGCCCCAACCCCCCTCGGTTTGTGTGGCTTATGATGTTGGGACATTCAAAGGTGATTAAGGGGTGTTGTAGGTGCCTAGTCCCTGTGGGTTTGGGGGTTGGACTTCTTTAGGGCTCTTTCACAGTGGGTCTGGCTTGGGGCCCTGCTCTCTGTGTGTACAGAGCAGGTCTGGCCCGAGGCCCTGCTCCTCTCTCTGTGTGTACAGAGCAGGTCTGGCCCGGGGCCCTGCTCTCTCTGTGTGTACAGAGCGGGTATGGTCTGGGGCTCCGCTCTCTGTGTGTACAGAGCGCGTCTGGCCTGGGGCCCTGCTCTCTGTGTGTACAGAACGGGTACGGTCCGGGGCCCTGCTCCTCTCTCTGTGTGTACAGAGCAGGTCTGGCCCGGGGCCCTGCTCTCTCTGTGTGTACAGAGCGGGTACGGTCCGGGGCCCTGCTCTCTCTGTACAGAGCTGGTCTGGCCTGGGGCCCTGCTCTCTCTGTGTGTACAGAGCTGGTCTGGCCTGGGGCCCTGCTCTCTCTGTGTGTACAGAGCTGGTCTGGCCTGGGGCCCTGCTCTCTCCGTGTGTACAGAGCGGGTCTGGCCTGGGGCCCTGCTCTCTCCGTGTGTACAGAGCTGGTCTGGCCTGGGGCCCTGCTCTCTCTGTGTGTACAGAGCTGGTCTGGCCTGGGGCCCTGCTCTCTCCGTGTCTACAGAACGGATCTGGCCCGGGGCCCTGCTCTCTAGGTGTACAGAGTGGTGGTATATTTATTTTGGAAGGTTCATTTTGTTTTATAATTTTATATGTTTAAAGGTTTGTTTTTTTTGTTTTGTAATGAATAAAATCTGTTATCGATGAGGTTCATGGTCGGTGAGTCGTGTCAGTCCATCCATCCCCGTACACAACCACCTCTCTGTCTGTCTCTGTTTGATGTTCACGATGTATCGATTATTTCTCTCGGGAAGGTAAATGGAGATGCAGCCCTGGTCAGCTCTGACTCTGAGCAGCTGCTCAGGCCCCCGGAACTAAGGCAGCCCCATAGTGCAGAGGGAAAACTACTCAGATAGAAGAGGTGACTCGGGCAGATCCACAGAGAGTTTATACAGTGAGTAGACACCAGTGGCTGGCCCATGTCAGTCGACTCAGGCTCCTGGGACTCAGGCTGTGGGGCTGTTTCACTGCTGTGTAGATGTCAGGGCTCTAGGACCCTGCGAAGTTGGAGGGTCCTAGCTATCTAGTTGCTGTGTAGGCATACCCTTATATCCTCCAAATCCCCCTCAGTTGCTGCCTAACGTGGTGGGTCCCTAAATTGCTGTCAGTGGGCCTGCACCAGTCCCCTCAGTCCTGACCCCTTGCTCAGTCTAAGCCCTGGAGGAGGAGGGAACGCTCCTGCATACTCTAGAGCAACGGTTCTCAACCTTTTTTCATTGGTGGGCTCCTAAAAAGTTTTGAATGGCGATGCAGACCCCTTTGGAAATTTCGAGTAGCAGCATGGAGCCCCTTGGAAATCTGTTGTCTGTACATATAGCTGGATTCTGGTCAGTCTGTTTTCAGTGTGTCTTTCGCGGACCCTGGAGATATAATCCGTAGGCCTCCCCAGCACCGGGTGAGAACCATTTCTCTGGAGCTCTGTGGTTGGAGCACTTACCTAGGATGGGGGAGACCCCAGTTGAGATCCTCACTCTAGGGTCCTGCCTGCTGGGCGATTGGGGGGTGGGGGGCGAATTCTGTTCTGGGTCTTTTCGAAGCCTCCTATGGGTGTCAAATAACCAAGCAGCCGCGAGCTGGTGGGACTGACTCTATAGGCCAGTGGTCAGGGCACCCAGCTGGGAGGGGGAAAGTCAGGCTCAAGTCCCTGAGCCAAGGACTGCATCATACAAAGTGGAACAGCAGAGACCAAGAGCCAGCTCTGCTGCACAGTCCAGCCGCCCTGCACGGTGGGAGACCTGCAGACAAATATCCTGGAAGTTCCCCCTTAGTGGGCCAGCCCCAAGGATCCACCCAGCTCCAGAGGGCCAGGCTTCCCCGTCTCGGCCTGGGGGCGCCAGTGATCCCTGTCTCTTTCTGGGGTTCCTTGGCTGGGCCAAACTCCTGGGGGAGGCTTGTTCCATCCCTGCAGGGCGCAGTGTCCTCAGGCCGGATCTGCAGCAATACCAGGCAGCCTTTTCAACCCAAGGGGACCCTTTATCAGTCCTCTGGCTGCAGGCTGCCAGGCTTTGGGTTAATAGGAGGGAGGCAGGCTTGGGTTACAGTTCCTGTTGGTGAGAGCCGGGCCTGTCCATGCCCTGCTCCCCCACACCCCATTCTGCTCTCTTTGGCCCTCAGTCCCCAGCACACAAGTTACCTGGGTGAGCCCAGCTCTCATTGACCCAGTCACCTGCCCCCTCCATGTCTTTGTCCTCTGGACACAGCCACCAACACGTTTAGCTGGCTCTGCAGCTAGGGGTTCGTCTTGGGTCCCTGAGGTTCCCCGCGTCTCTCTAGGGTCTTCCATCCCAATGCGTTCATTCCAGTCCAGAAGGTCCTAGTGGCTCTGTGAATACCTGGCCTGGTCTGTCACGGCCCAGGGAGAGATCTAATTCCTTCCCCCAGGGGGCAAGCGCCGCCAAGGGGATCAGCACAGAGCCTTACAGATGGTTCGTAAAAGGATTTAGGCAAATTCACAGGTTCGTCCTAGGTTCCTGCCTCCCGCAGAGGGGTCCCAGTTGTGATAGGTGCCTGCGCCCCTTTGAAGGGTCGGACTTTGGCCCCATCCCTCTCCTCGGCATTTCCCTTTGGTTAGTTTTGGTGGCTCCGGGCTGTAGGTACCTGTCTATCCCCATGTGTGGTCTATGAAGCCTGGCCACCTACCTAGGGGCTCTGGATTGCAATGGGCAGCAGGAACCTAAATGTTAGGTGCTGCACCACTGGATGTAAGTTCCCTGTGTGGATCTAGCCCCTTATGTCTCCAGACATGGGAGGGAGCCTGGTAACAACTCCCATGCAGGAATGACAGGGGTAGGGCATGCAGGAATGACAACGGGGACAAGGGAACTTTTCAAGTGATTTCCTCCCCCTGCTCCTCTCCATGGGCTGTCAGATGCTGGGTTCATCCCTGCTGGAGCTCCCATCTCAGAGGGGGACTGGGAGGCTTCCTGTCCCTCAGGACAGTAGCTGACTGTTCATTTCTGCGCTAGATCTGTTCTACTGTGCCTGAGTGAGGAGTGTGGTCCCAGGACAGGGGGTCTCTCACCCCATCCACCTTGTGTTGGACCCTGATGAACTAGGCCCCCTTTCAGTAGTGACGCCCACCTGCTCTATGCAGTGGGGCCCAGGTGTAATGAGTGGGCTCGTTCCCAGCAGAGCAGGGGTCCATGTGAACCTGAGACTGAATAGCTCTGCTCATTGCCAGAGACCAAGAGCTGACTGCACCCTGGAGACACAGCTCCCGTCTCCGCCTGGGACTCCCAGTCCTGACCCACAGCCCCTACCCGTCTCCTAGCACTTGGATGAAACCAGAGGCAATCTCAGCTCAGCTCTTTAATTGGCTCCGCCAGAGGCCCAAATCATCACTACCCAGAGCGAGAAGAGTTAAGACATCAAAACAAGCTAATTACGCCAAGGGATTTGCAGTCTGGTCCATGTGCTTTATTAAGTGGCTCAAACTCCCCTGAAAGATAACAGATGGATGCCCCTCAGAGACGGACAGCCTTCTTTAATGCCTAAAATTGATACAGTGGGGGTGTGGGTCTAGTGGTGAGAGGGCTGGACTGGGAGCCAGGACTCTGGGGTTCTTTTACCAGCTCTCAGAGGGCAGTGGGGTCCAGTGGCTTACAGCAGGGAGGGATGGGTAGTCAGCACTCCTGGGATCTATCCATTGTTCTTGGAGAGGAATGGGGAAGTGGGATCCAGTGGGTTAGAGCAGGGTCTGGAAGTCTGGACTCTTGGGTTAGAGTTTAAGGCTACAAGGGACCACCAGATCACCTTGTCTGACCGTTTGTAGATCACAGGCCACCAACACCACCCAGCAGCTGAAATTAGACCAAATTAGGAGAGCCCTCAGGAAGCTAAATTGTTATGTGACACACGCAGAGACTAGCAGGGACTGAGGGGCACCAGAGCCCCAGCAATAGCAGGGAAAGGGTTAAGTGAGATACACCCAGATAACCCTGATGAATGAGCTACATCCCACGCTGCAGAAGAAGGAGCAAAACCCCTAAGGTCACTGCCAATCTGATCTGGGGGGAAATTCCTTCCCCATTCTACACAGAGCAATCAGTTAGACCCAGAGTATGTGAGCAAGAACCAGCCAGCCGAGCACCCAATCAGAGAATGCTGGGTGCCACCTCAGAGCCCTGGTCCACCAGACCCGATGTCCCATCGCCAGCACTGGCCATCCCTGACGCTTTGAGAAAGAGACAACAACCCCTCCCATACAAAAACCCAAACTCAAACCATTTATGTAGCTTGTTGTAAAACTAGGCAAATATTTAGATGAGTTGATGTACCCCCAGAAGACCAGGGGTACACATACCCCTAGTTGAAAACTCCTAGGTTAGATCGGGGTGCTAGGATGCCTGGGTTCTACTCCTGGCTGTGGGAGGCGAGAGGGGTTGAGTGGGTTAGATTTGGGGGTTTGGACTCCTGGGTTCTATCCTTGGCTGTGAGAGGCTAGTGGGGTTGAGTCGGTTAGATTAGGGAGGCGTGGACTCCTGGGTTCTATCCCTGGCTGTGGGAGGGGAGTGCAATCCATAACATACAAGATAGCGTTGCCATGAGTTGGGTTCCAGCTGTCAGTCTCTGGACATCACTGGGGCTTCTCTGGACGAACAGCAGTGAAAAGATGGGCAGAACTTTTCCATCTGGCTCTAAGTGTGAGAACACATTGATCCAGACAACCGCCTTGACATAAAGCTGCACAAAACAGGCAGAGATGCGAGCCAGCCTCCCCGCACATACACAGAGTTTGCTCTCCTACCCCCTGCAAACACACACTGAGCAGGGCTCATTTCCTCCAGCAAGGGGGACACACGCTTGTGTTCTGGCTGTAGCATCAGACAGGCATTTTTTATACTACCAGTGACCCCTAAAGGTCATGCAAAATGCTGTGTTTGGAGGGTTGGAGCCAGCACCCCTGGAGGAGAAGGGACCCATATCCCATTGCCCACCCCCATGACCGGCCAGTCCCTGCATGCTGGGGACAGAGCAGAACCCCCTACCGCTTCCCCAGCAGGGTCCTCCTCAGAGCCTCCTTCATCTCCTTGTTCCTCAGACTGTAGATTAGCGGGTTGAGCAGGGGGTGTCCCCACCGCATAGAAGAGGGCTGCCATTTTCCGACTGCCCCCTGAGGCCGCCAGGCTGATGTAGTTGACAAGGCCAAAGCCCCAGAACAGGCCCACAATGGTCAGGTGCGAGGAGCAGGTGGAGAAAGCCTTGTGCCGCCCGGCCCCTGTGGGCAGCTGCAGCACAGCCCTGATGATAAGCCCGTAGGCAGTCAGGGTGAAGACGGCAGTGCCAAGGATGACAAAGGTGGTCAGGGCAAAGCACGCCTGTTCAGTCCGGGGAGCTGGGGTGCAGGAGACAGCCAGCAATGGGGCCAGGTCACAGACAAAATGATCCAGGGTGGAGTCGCAGAAGAAGAGCTGGGAGATGAGGGTGACGGGCATATGAACCACAGGAAGCCAATGAGCCAGCAGGAGGAGGCCATCACCCAGCACCTGTGTGTGGACGTGAGGACGGGATAGCGCAGGGGGTGGCAGATGGCCAGCTACCTATCCAAGGCCATGGCCGAGAGGAACAGGCACTCGGTGGTCCCCATGGAAAAGATGTAGAACTGAAAAAAGCAGGCCTGGAAGGAGATGAGGACACCGGGGTTTACTAGGGGTACGTCTACACTACGAAATTAGTTCGAATTTATAGAAGCCGGTTTTATTGAAATCGGTTGTATACAGCCGATTGTGTGTGTCCACACAATAAAATGCTCTATGTGCTCTAGTCGGCGGACCGCGTCCACAGTACAAGGCTAGCGTCGACTTCCGGAGCATTGCACTATGGGTAGCTATCCCACAGCTATCCCACAGTTCCCGCAGTCTCCGCCGCCCCTTTGAATTCTGGGTTGAGATCCCAATGCCCGGATGATGCAAAACAGTGTCGCGGGCGGTTCTGGGTACATGTCGTCAGGCCCCTCCCTCCCCCGTCACAGCAACGGCAGACAATAGATTCGCGCCTCTTTACCTGGGTTACCTGGGTTACCTGTGCAGACAACATGGAGCCCGCTCAGCTGAGCTCACCGTCACCATATGTCCTCTGGGTGCCGGCAGACGTGGGACTGCATTGCTACACAGCAGCAGCTGCTAACTGCCTTTTGGCGGTAGACGGTGCAGTAGACTGGTAGCCTTCATCGGCGATCTGGGTGCTGGCAGCCGTGGGGCTTGCCTTTTGGCAGTAAATGGTGTATTACGACTATTAGCCGTCCTATTACAAGTCGGGTCATCGCACGTTAGCAGAGTCTTCCCCGAGCAGCCGATTGTGCAATAGGCCTGAAGACCATCGTCATACGCCGCCCCGTATTTGCTGCCAAGCACCCAGAAAGATGCCGAGGGCTATCAGTCACGCTGCACCGTCGTCTTAAGATGTAAAAAATAGATTTGCTCTGTATTCATTTGCTTCCCCATCCCTCCGTCAAATCAACGGCCTGCTAAGCCCAGGGTTTTCAGTTTAATCTTTGGGGGGAACATTCTGTGTGACAGTTGTTTGTGTTTCTCCCTGATGCACAGCCACCGTTCTTGATTTTAATTCCCTGTGCCTGTACGCCATGTCGTCACTCAGCCCGCCCTCCCTCCTTCCCCTAGTCCGTCAGATACTACGTTTGTGCCACAGCTCAGAGAGCCGAGAAGTGGTTCGCGCCTTTTCTTTGAATTCTGGGTTGAGATTCCAATGCCCGGATGATGCAAAACAGTGTCGCGGGCGGTTCTGGGTACATGTCGTCAGGCCCCTCCCCCCTCGTCACAGCAACGCAGACAATAGATTCGCGCCTTTTTACCTGGGTTACCTGTGCAGACAACATACCACGGCAAGCATGGAGCCCGCTCAGCTCAGCTGAGCTCACCGTCACCATATGTCCTCTGGGTGCTGGCAGACGTGGGACTGCATTGCTACACAGCAGCAGCTGCTAACTGCCTTTTGGCGGTAGACGGTGTAGCATGAGTGATAGCCATGGGGCTGGCAGCCGTAGGGCTGCATTGCACCAGCCCCTTGCCAGGCGATGGTATATTATGACTGGTACCCGTCGTCATCGTATTGGTGTGGCTGTCAATCATGGCCACCTGGGCAGACATGCTACTGTTTCGATGATGGCTACCAGTCGTAATATACTATTTTCTGCCAATTGCCCAGTATTGTCTGCTAAGCACCCAGAAGAGGTCGAGGGCGATGCTGGGTGCTGGCGGACGTGGGGCTGGCAGACGTGGGGCTGCATTGCTACACAGCAGCAGCCCCTTGCCTTTTGGCAGATGATGGTATTTTATGATTGGTATCCGTCATCGTCATACTGGAGAGGCTATCACTCATGCTGCACCGTCGGCTGCCAGCTTAAGATGTAAAAAATAGATTTGTTCTGTATTCATTTGCTTCCCCTTCCTCCGTGAAATCAATGGCCTGCTAAGCCCAGGGTTTTCAGTTTAATCTTTGGGGGGACCATTCTGTGTGACAGTTGTTTGTGTTTCTCCCTGTTCCTGTACCTGTACGCCATGTCGTCACTCGGCCCTCCCTCCCTCCCGCCCTCCCTCCTTCTCCTGGTCCATCAGATACTACTTTCGCGCCTTTTTTCTGACCAGGCGCCATAGCTAGCACTGGGATCATGGAGCCCGCTCAGATCACCATGGCAATTATGAGCACTATGAACACCATGCGCATTGTCCTGGAGTATATGCAGAGCCAGGACATGCCAAGGCGAAACCCGGACCAGGCGAGGAGGCGATTGCAGTGCGGCGACGAGAGTGATGAGGAAATTGACATGGACATAGACCTCTCACAAGGCACAGGTCCCAGCAATGTGGAAATCATGGTGTCACTGGGGCAGGTTGATGCCGTGGAACGCCGATTCTGGGCCCGGGAAACAAGCACAGACTGGTGGGACTGCATCATGCTGCAGGTATGGGACGATTCCCAGTGGCTGCGAAACTTTCGCATGCGTAAGGGCACTTTCATGGAACTTTGTGACTTGCTTTCCCCTGCCCTGAAACGCCAGGATACTAAGATGAGAGCAGCCCTCACAGTTGAGAAGCGAGTGGCGATAGCCCTGTGGAAGCTTGCAACGCCAGACAGCTACCAGTCAGTCGGGAATCAATTTGGAGTGGGCAAATCTACGGTGGGGGCTGCTGTGATCCAATTTGCCAGGGCAATGAAAGACCTGGTGATAGCAAGGGTAGTGACTCTGGGCAACGTGCAGTCAATAGTGGATGGTTTTGCTGAAATGGGATTCCCAAACTGTGGCGGGGCCATAGACGGAACCCATATCCCTATCTTGTCACCGGAGCACCAAGCCACCGACTATGTAAACCGCAAGGGGTACTTTTCAATGCTGCTGCAAGCCCTGGTGGATCACAAGGGACGTTTCACCAACATCAACGTGGGATGGCCGGGAAAGGTACATGATGCTCGCGTCTTCAGGAACTCTGCTCTGTTTCGAAAGCTGGAGGAAGGGACTTTCTTCCCGGACCAGAAAGTGACCATTGGGGATGTTGAAATGCCTATCGTGATCCTTGGGGACCCAGCCTACCCCTTAATGCCATGGCTCATGAAGCCGTACACAGGCAGCCTGGACAGGAGTCAGGACCTGTTCAACTACAGGCTGAGCAAGTGCCGAATGGTGGTGGAATGTGCATTTGGACGTTTAAAAGCGCGCTGGCACAGCTTACTGACTCGCTCAGACCTCAGCGAAAAGAATATCCCCATTGTTATTGCTACTTGCTGTGCGCTCCACAATATCTGTGAGAGTAAGGGGGAGACCTTTATGGCGGGGTGGAAGGTTGAGGCAACTCGCCTGGCCGCTGATTACGCGCAGCCAGACACCAGGGCGGTTAGAGGAGCACAGCAGGGCGCGGTGCGCATCAGAGAAGCTTTGAAAATGAGTTTTGTGACTGGCCAGGCTACTGTGTGAAACTTCTGTTTGTTTCTCCTTGATGAACCCTCCAACCCCCCCCCCCCCCGACCCGGTTCACTCTACTTCCCTGTAAACCAACCACCCCACCCCACCCTCCCCTCCCGCTTGCACAGGCAATAAAGTCATTTTTTTTAAAATTCATGCATTCTTTATTAGTTCCTTACAGAGGTAGGGGGATAATTGCCAAGGTAGCCTGGGATGGGTGGGGGAGGAGGGATGGAAAAGGACACACTGCATTTTAAAACTTTAAGTCTTATTGAAGGCCAGCCTTCTGATGCTTGGGCGATCATCTGGGGTGGAGTGACTGGGTGGACGGAGGCCCCCCCACCGTGTTCTTGGGCGTCTGGGTGAGGAGGCTATGGAACTTGGGGAGGAGGGCTGTTGGTTACACAGGGGCTGTAGCGGCGGTCTCTGCTCCTGCTGCCTTTCCTGCAACTCAACCATACGCTCGAGCATATCAGTTTGATGCTCCAGCAGACGGAGCATTGACTCTTGCCGTCTGTCTGCAAGCTGACGCCACCTATCGTCTTCAGCCCGCCACTTGCTCTGTTCTTCCCGCGATTCAGCCCGCCACCTCTCCTCTCGTTCATATTGGGCTTTTCTCATCTCCGACATTGACTGCCTCCACGCATTCTGCTGTGCTCTATCAGCGTGGGCGGACATCTGCAGCTCCGTGAACATCTCGTCCCTCGTCCTACGTTTTCTCTTTCTAATGTTCACGAGCCTCTGCGAAGGAGAAACATTTGCAGCTGGCGGAGGAGAAGGGAGAGGTGGTTAAAAAAGACACATTTTAGAGAACAATGGGTACACTCTTTCATTACAAGGTCGCATATTTCGGCTTGCAGGCAGCCATCGTAGGCCACAGTGTTTTGGCTTTTTTAACCTTCTTAACATGCGGGAAAGGTTGCAAACAGCAGCGCATTTCCCATATCAAGGATGAATTGGGTTGTCCATTTAAAATGGGGTTTCAATATAAAAGGAGGGGGCTGCGGTTTCCCGGTTAACATGCGGCACAAACACAAGTAAACCACCCCCCCCACACACACACACACACGATTCTCTGGGATGATCACTTCACCCCTCCCCCCACCGCGTGGGTAACAGTGGGGAACATTTCTGTTCAGAAGAGCAGGAACGGGCGCCTCTGAATGTCCCCTTAATAAAATCACCCCATTTCAACCAGGAGAGCTTTCTGGAGATGTCCCTGGAGGATTTCCGCTCCATCCCCATACACGTTAACAGACTTTTCCAGTAGATGTACTGGCCGCAATTGCCAGGGCAAAGTAATCATTAAACACGCTTGCTTTTTTTTGTAATGTTTACAAATAGTTACAAAGTTACACTCACCAGAGGTCTCCTGTGTGCCCTGAGGGTCTTGGGTGAGTTCGGGGGTTACTGGTTCCAGGTCCAGGGTCACAAACATATCCTGGCTGTTGGGGAAACCGGTTTCTCCGCTTCCTTGCTGCTGTGAGCTACCTACAGTACCTCCATCGTCATCTTCCTCGTTCCCCGAACCGTCTTCCCTGTGTGTTTCTCCAGTGAGAGAGTCATAGCACACGGTTGGGGTAGTGGTGGCTGCACCTCCTAGGATCGCATGCAGCTCCGCGTAGTAGCGACAAGTTTGCGGCTCTGCCCCGGACCTTCCGTTTGCTTCTCTGGCTTTGTGGTAGGCTTGCCGTAGCTCCTTAATTTTCACGCGGCACTGCTGTGTGTCCCTGTTATGGCCTCGGTCCTTCATGGCCTTGGAGATCTTTTCTAATACTTTTCCATTTCTTTTACTGCTACGTAGTTCAGCTATCAGTGCTTCATCTCCCCATATGGCGAGCAGATCTCGTACCTCCCGTTCGGTCCATGCTGGAGCTCTTTTGCGATCCTGGGAGGACTCCATCACGGTTACCTGTGCTGATGAGCTCTGCGGGGTCACCTGTGCTCTCCACGCTGAGCAAACAGGAAATGAAATTCAAACCTTCGCGGGTCTTTTCCTGTCTACCTGGTCAGTGCATCTGAGTTGAGAGTGCTGTCCAGAGCGGTCACAATGAAGCACTGTGGGATAGCTCCCGGAGGCCAATAACGTCGAATTCCGTCCACACTACCCCAATTCCGACCCGCAAAGACCGGTTTTATCGCTAATCCCCTCGTCAGAGGTGGTGTAAAGAAACCGGTTTAAAGGACCCTTTAAGTCGAAAGAAAGGGCTTCGTTGTGTGGACGTGTCCAGGCTTAATTCGATTTAACGCTGCTAAAGTCGACCTAAACCCGTAGTGTAGACCAGGCCTAGGTCAGAGAGCATCCGTGGCACCGTGTTCATGACATAGCAGATCTCCATCCAGGAGAAGTTCCCCAGCAGGATGTACATGGGCAGGCATTGGAGGCGTGGGTCCCGCAGCACAGACCACACGATGCACAGGTTGCCTGCCAGCGTCCCAACATAGGTGCAGGAGAGAAGGGCACACAGGAGATTTCAGCTCAGCTGGCTCAGGGAGGGGAAACCCAGCAGGATGAACTTGATCACTGGGACGGTGGTGTTGGCTGGATTCATCGGGGAGTGGGGTCTAGTGGTTACAGTAGTAGGGACTAGCACGCATACATAGTCAGTCAGTCTCTCTCATACATATCTCATCCAAAACTCCACCTCAGAGACCTGGCCCACCTCTCAATGTCCAATCTCCAGCCATGGGCATCGCCTGGTGCTTCATATAAAGCAGATTTAAAAAAGCCACCAAAAACTCCTCTCAGAAGTTTGGTGCAGAGGTGCGGAGGTTAAAATCCCTTCCTGGCCCCTGCCAATGGCCAGCTAAATCCTGAAGCATGAGTGTTAGGAATGTTGGACGGGAATATCAAGTAGAGTCCTGCAGGAGTCAGTTCTGGGTCCGGTTCTGTTCAATATTTTCATCAATGATTTAGATAATAGCATAGAGATTACACTTATAAAGTTTGTGGATGATACGAGCTGGAAGGGGTTGCAAGTGCTTCGGAGGACAGAATTAAAATTCAAAATGATCTGAACAAACTGGAGAAATGGTCTGAACTAAATAGGATGAAATTCAATAAGGACAAACGCAAAGTGCTCCACTTAGGGAGGAACAATCAGTGGTACACATACAAAATAGGAAATGACTGCGTAGGAAGGAGTACTGTGGAAAGGGATCTGGGGGTTATAGTGGACCACAAGCTAAATATGAGTCAACAATGTAACAGGGTTGCAAAAAAAGCAAACATAATTCTGAGATGTATTAGCTGGAGTGTTGTAAGCAAGACACAAGAAGCAATTCTACTCCGTGCTGATATGGCCTCAACTGGAGTATTGTGTCCAGTTCTGGGCATCACATTTCAGGAAAGATGTGGACAAATTGGAGAAAGTCCATAGAAGATCAACAAAAACAGTTAAAGGTCTAGAAAACATGAGCTATGAGGGAAGATTGAAAAAATTGGGTTTGTTTAGTCTGGAGAAGAGAAGATGAGAGGGGACATGGTAACAGTTTTCAAGTACACCTCTACCCCGATACAACGCGACCCGATATAACATGAATTCGGATATAACGCAGTAAAGCAGCACTCCGGGGGGGAGGGGGGAGAGGGCTGCGTAATCCGGTGGATCAAAGCAAGTTCGATATAACGTGGTTTCACCTATAACGCAGTAAGATTTTTTGACTCCTGAGGACAACGTTATATTGGGGTAGAGGTGTACATAAAATGTTGTTACAAAGAGGAGGGAGATGAATTGTTCTCCTTAACCTCAGAGGATTGGACAAGAAGCAATGGGCTTAAATTGCAGCAAGGGAGGTTTAGTTTGGACATTAGGAAAAACTTCCTACCTATTGGGGTGGTTAAGCACTAGAATAAATTGCCCAGGGAGGTTGTGGAATCTCCATCATTGGAGATTTCTAAGAGCAAGTTGGACAAACATCTCTCAGGGATGGTCTAGATAATACTTAGTCCTGCTATGAGTGCAGGGGACTGGACTAGATGACCCCTCAAGATCCCTTCAGGTCCTATGATTCTATAGAACATTAACTGGACGTGAACCCCGGGACTGCAGAGCTCTGCCTAGCACCATCACAAGCAGACCCATCATACACTTGCACTCATACATTTCTCTACCTCTCTTAAAACTAATGAAGTTGTGTGCCCCCCTGCCCCACAACTCTGACTGGGAGGCTGTTGCAAAACCTTCCCCCTTTGAATGTTAGAAACCTCCTGCTAATTTCCAGCCTGCACTTGTGCATGGCCAGGTTAGTGGTTGGAGCAGGGAGGGGTGGGCAGCAGAACAGCAGGAGCAGGAAGAATCAAAGCAAGAAGGAAGCTGTGTGTGAAAACCCACCTGGCTGTGAGATCTCAGCCTCCTCTCTCCACCTTTGCTGTGAAGGGAGCTGGGCAAGAGGGGGTTGATATCTGCTCTTTGAGCTCCTGGGTCCCTCCTGGCACTTGGTCTCTGGGGTGTGTAAGAGCAGCCAGACCTGGATTTGATCCCTGGATGAACTGTGAGCACCCAGGGGAATACCGGGGAGAGTCGCCCCCACCCCACCTTCCACACAGCCCCAACACAAAAACCCCACAAAGATATCCCCTCACACATACCCACCACCCCCACACTGCCCTTCCTCACTCACAGCCTTCCACAGAGCGCCCCCCCCAAGCCCTTCCACAATACGCACACTTATAGACCTCCTCACCACATACACAGCCCCACACCCCCACAAACAGGACTTGGTAGGTGTCAATATGAGGCCACATTAAAAGCCCCCAGTGCCAGCCCCTTGGGCACATGGCGAATCCTGATCAGGGGTTGGCATTACTAAGGTAGTGCTCTGTCTGCTAGGAGGTGCTGGTTTCTTTCACTCTCTCCACACACAATGCAGGGTTCATTCCCTCCAGCAGGCAGCAGCAGGGCCACACCCCACCCCTCAGCGCCGAGCAAGCCATCCCCTTGCAATGTTCTTTACTGGCTGCTCCCCTGCCAGCCTTCCCCAGAGCTGGCTGCATCTCAGCAACAGGTAAAACATCTCCGTGCAGTGTCACTGCATGGCTGTTACTGAGCTACCCTGCACCAGAGCTGGTTGCATCTCACCTGTGCTGTGTAAATGGTGAAAGGGTGAAGGTGCTTTATGAACACAGGCCAAGTGTAGACCTCACACTGAGGGGGGATGATGTGTTTCTCCTTTGCCAAGCCAAGGGAAGAGCAAAACTTTATCGAATCTCCATTGTGTGGGTCCTATACTAAGCCGGCACCTCGTTAATCATTATTATTAATTAACTAGAAGGTTGCACACTTCCCTGCTTCTCTAGGCCAAGCTGTTCACCCAGCTGGGCCCTGTCCCCACTCTGGTCAGCCTCCAGTCCGCACTCTGGTCGGGACCCAATGGACGAGGGTGAAAATTGGAAAACTGGAAAAATTCACCATTTAAAATCAGGTTTTTCCAGTTTCTGCCAAAATAAACAGGGTAATCTCCTGGGGGCTGGCTGGATTGGTGGGCAGGGGCCTGGCAGGGGCAGGGGCTGAATGGAATGGGGGAACAGGCCAGGCTGAAGGGCTGGATGAAGTTCAGGTGACGGGCTGGCGGGAGTGGAGGTGAAGGGGACTGGACTGGGTGGGGTGAAGGGTCTGGTTGGAGAGGTTGGGCAGATTGGGGGTGAGGGTTGTGGTTGGGGGGATGATGGATGGAGTGGGAGAGAAGGGTGTGGCTTGTATAGCCGAGCTGGGGTGTATAGACCAGGGAGCTCAGAACATGGTGACTCCTCCCTCCCCCCATGGAGAGGGACTTGGGCACCTGAGGTGGGAGGGCATACACAGGGAGCTCAGAACGGAGCTGTTTCCCTCTAAAGAGAGGGACTAGTGTGGCTGGGATGTGAGGCATAGACAGGGGACCTTAGAATGGGACGATCTCCCTTGTCCCATGCTCTTTCTGCTTAGGGTGGTCCCACCTCCCCTTCCACTCAGCTAGACCCAGATTCTTCCCCCTGGCACCCCGATAAACCAGCCCAATGGGCTGACCCATGTGGGAAGAAATCTCTCTGGAATTAGGAGACCTCTATCAAACCCATCAAGGTCCCCTTCACCTGCACCTCTTCCCTGTTCTGTCACCTCAGGGCAGTAGTGACACGTCCTGCTCTGTGCAGTATGTCCCATGTGTAATGAATGGGTTGGTTCCCAGCTGAGCAGGGGTCCACATGAACCTGAGACTGAATAGCTCTGCTCATCGCCAGAGACCAAGAGCTGAATGGATCTTGGAGACTCAGCTCCCTTCTCTGCTTGTGGTCCCCCAGTCCTGACCCACAGCCCCCACTCCTGGCAGCTGTCCTCAGCTCTCTCAGGAGATGAGATAATTTTTCTTTTTAATTGTCTGGCTCCAACTTTTCAAGCAGGAGCCAGCGGTAACTTCAGCTCAGCTCTTTAATTGGCTTCACCAGTGGCCCAGGTCATCAATACCCAGAGCGAGAAGCGTTCAGACATCAAAACAAGCTAATTCCGCAAAGGGATTTGCAGTCTGGTCTCTGTGATTTATTAAGTAGCTCTAACACCCATGAAAGATACTGGGTAGAGAACCCTCAGAGATGGACAGCCTCTGTTAATGCCAAGAGTTGACACAGCACAGGCAGTGGGCAAGGCCGGCTCCAGGCACCAGCGGAGGAAGCACATGCCTGGGGTGACACATGCTAAGGGGCAGCATTCCGTCCATTCTTGGGGCGGCACAGTCCGAGGGTTGGGTTTTTTTTGTTTTGTTTTGTTTTGTTTCGGCAGTTTGGGCTTTATTTTGCTTGGGGCGGCAAAAATGGTAGAGCCGGCCCTGGCTGTGGATGTGAGCTCTAGTGGTCAGAGAGCTGGACTGGGAGCCAGGACTCATGGGTTCTTTTTCCAGCTCTCAGAGGGCACTTGGGTCTAGTGCAGTTGTTCTCAAACTTTTGTACTGGTGACCCCTTTCACATAGCAAGCCTCTGAATGTGACCCCCCTTACAAATTAAAAATATGTTTAACACTATTATAAATGCAGGAGGCAAAGTGGGGTTTGGAGTGGAGGCTGATAGCTCACAGCCCCCCATGTAATAAACTTATGACCCCCTTAGGGGTCGCAACCCCCATTTGAGAACCCCTGGTCTGGTGGGTTAGAACAATGTGGGAAGTAGGTAGTCAGAGCTCCTGGGTTGTATCCATAGCTCTGGTAGGGGACTGGGATCTAGTGGGTTAGACCAGTGGGGTTGGGCATCTGGACACCTGGATTAGAGTTTAAAGCCAGAAGGGACCAGCAAATCACCTAGTCTCAACGTCTGTAGATCTCAGGCCACCAACACTGCCTAGACCAAGGTATTACAAACCTCAGGAGGCTAAACTGTGAGGTGTCACCGATGGAGAATGGCAAGGACTGGCGTGCACCAGTCCCTAAGGCCCCCACAATGGCAGGGAAATGATTAAAGGAGATACACCCAGCTCGTCCTGGCAACTGACCTGCACCCACATGCAGCAAATGAATAGGGTGACCAGATGTCTGGATTTTATAGGGACAGTCTCGATTTTTGGGGCTCTTTCTTATATAGGCACAGATTACCCCTCACCCTCGTCCCGATTTTTCACACTTGCTATCTGGTCACCCTACAAAGGAAGGTGGAAAAACCCAAGGTTACCGCCAATCTGAGCTGGGGAAAAATACCTGCTCCACCCCACATACAGTGACCAATTTGTAGCCCATGGGACTGGCTTGCCTTCATTATATTCAGCTGTAATGCAAGGAACCTACAGGCTTGTATCCTGTAAGACATTAGCTTCCGCAAATTATCAGAAGTATAGTCCAGAATAGTTGGCCTGTGACATTTGTCATGGATAAATGGCCTGACAGTTACCCTTAGATTTTGGGGAACTAGGGATAGCTTATTCAATGGCAGGTAAACAGCAACCACAGGAACATGGACGTGATAACTGTCAATCTGTCTGAGGAAGAGGTGACACATAGGATCAAGAGTTAAATGACATTAATATGCTAATCTATAGGATCAGTTCACCCTGATATTAAGAGGGCGAGGAAGTTCGATTTGGGCATAGAAGGCTGAACATTAGCATGAGTATTCATAATGGCGCTCAGGCCCTATAATAGGGCAACCCACCATGCAGATGGGGGAGTGCTTTTCCATCATTTAACCCTTCAGCTCTATTGTTATCTACCATCAATCTTGGGCATTGAGGAACCTGGACCATTCGCATGCCAGGGACAGGGATGGTCCTTTGTCTCTTACCTCCAGGTCCGCAAAGAAAGGTGGAGGTATGCAAATCTAAGAGTATATGCAAAGAATGATACCACAGATACCCCCAATACTATATTTCTCCTATCTGTTTTGTGGCTCAGAGCTTTTCTGGCTTTATTACTGATTTTAATAAAAATCTCTAAGTCTTTGCTTTGACCTACACCTCGATGTTCCCTACAAGCTATTGAATTAGCTGATTTTAGTTCTGTGTAGCCTGATTCTGGAACAAGAACCCTCTGACCCTCAGTTTATTAATCAGATCAACTGGCAACCAGAACAAGTGTTATTGACTATTGAAAGGATCAGGCAACAAGTTAGACCTTGAGCATGTGAGACAGAACTGCCAACCGAGCGCTTGAGAGAGAATTTGGTTTCCACCCTATCCAGTGTCCCTATTCCAGCCATGGCCATCCCAATGCTTCGGAACAAGAAGACAACAATACAAACAACCCCGCTCCCGAATAGATTTTTTTGGGTGGGTGGGAGTCTCTTCCTCACCCCTGCAGGTGAGCAGCTGAAACCCCGAAGTTTTTAGAAACATTAGATGTGAATGACCAGGGACCTTCAGGGCGGCCAAACCTTTCCCCCCATCTAACTAAAGAGTGGTACAGAATTGAATTGAGAGGACTTTGAGATTGGACAGATCCAAAGACGACATCAGATGTGGATTAACCCTAAAGGCTCTGCAGAAGGAAAATCTAGATTGAATATAGAAACAGTTGTATTAAAATAGCAATATGATTAAACTCTGCAAACAATCCTTATATGTGAAATTAATATAGAGAGTCAATTGATAATCATGCTATTTATTGATTATTGAATTGTTCATTTATTATTGAGGTAACCCGTAAGAACCCCAGTCACAGACCAGGGCCTCATTGTGCTAGACACAGAAGCAAAAAAGAGTCCCAAACAATTTACATATTATATTTTCCAGATTAGATTAAAATGGCAGATTAAGAGTTACAGTTTATATTAATGTTGAGACTCAGAATGCAAAATTAATAATTGCGTGCTATGTTAATTCCTAGATTTGATTAAAATGTAAAACTAATAACTATATTATAATTTTGATTAAAATAAACAAAAAACTACCAAAGATATCAATTCCTATATTTAATTAAAATAAATTAATAACTATATATGCTATCCATGTCTACCTTCAACTTAAATAATAAATGAATAATTATATACTAGAATCATAGAATCATAGAAGATTAGGGTTGGAAGAGACCTCAGGAGGTCATCTAGTCCTCTTTTGATTAAAATAATAAATTAAAAATTAGATATTTTATTCATTCCTACAGTCAGTGAAAATATTTACTTATGAATATTGATGAGTTAGATATTAATATTAAGTGCATGCTGTATTGATTTCTATATTCACATCATATGTTAAATGAATATTTACATATCATTTTAATTTCTAGATTTGATTAAAACCTTGAATTAATAAGTAAACATTGTGATGATTTCCAGATTTGTTAAACATGTTACATTAATAAGTATATAGGATATGAATTCCTATTATGTTCAAAATAATAATGATACAATCTCATTTTTCATTACCACAGTAAATTAGGAATTATATATTACTTTTGTACACATTTGCTTAAAATGTTAAATTAATAAATACATTTTCCTGATTTGATTAAAATACTAACTTAATAATGATATATTGTATTCCCCAGATGTGGTTAAAATATTAAGTTAACATGTATATACATTTCTAGATTTGATTAAAACCTTGAATTAATAAGTAAACATTGTGATGATTTCCAGATTTGTTAAACATGTTACATTAATAAGTATATAGGATATGAATTCCTATTATGTTCAAAATAATAATGATACAATCTCATTTTTCATTACCACAGTAAATTAGGAATTATATATTACTTTTGTACACATTTGCTTAAAATGTTAAATTAATAAATACATTTTCCTGATTTGATTAAAATACTAACTTAATAATGATATATTGTATTCCCCAGATGTGGTTAAAATATTAAGTTAACATGTATATACATTTCTAGATTTGATTAAAATATTCAGTTAGCAATTACATATATTTTTAGATTAGGCTTAAATATGACATTTGTAGTTATATTATTTTTAACCTCCAGATCCAATTAAAATATTGAGCTAATAATTCTATATCAGACAAATTTCCAGAATCAATTGAATATTGGATTAAGAACAGTATGTTCCCTAATTTTCAGGTTAAAATCAAATATTAAGGTAGTAAATATATATTACATTAATTCATTGATTAGATTGGTAAGATTCAAATAGAGAGAATAGAAATGTTAAATCAATAAAGATATATTTCTGTGTATTTCTAGATTTGATTAAAATAGTCCCACATAAATTCCAGGTCCAGACAAATGCAGAGAAGTATCTGCTCTGATTATCTGAGTGCAGAGAATATACAACAGATCAGAATATTTTTTGAATCAGAATTTTTCTTTTCTTTTCTTTATGAAAGGGGGGGTGGGGGAAGGTCCACCTAAAATGTTTGAAAACATTTTTCTTTCTTTTAAATTTAGATTTATCTATGTATCTAACTATCTATTCTCACAGTTACTTTTTAAAATTTAACTGTGTGTCTGCCTGGTAGTCTGAAATGTAAATCTGCTTTTTGCTGAAGAACGATTGGACAATATAAGAATGTTTACTGGGAGCTCTTAACAATTTAGGCCACAGCAACTAGTATAATTTGAATTGGCTTTTAAACTGGTATAATTAAACCGGTGTGTGGACACACTTATTTTGGTCTCAAAGAAGCTAATTTCAGATTAGTTTAAACCTATTCCTAATTGATTTCAACTAAACCAGAATAATCGGGTTTAAACTGAATTAAGAACATCTACATCACCTTTTGCATTCATTTAACTATATTGGTTTAAATTCACAGCATGCGTTACACTGGTTGAGGCTGAAATGGGTGAGACTGTAAAGTATGGTCTTCCCTGTTTTTATTGGGCCATTACTCGGTGGACTGGGAGATGTTTACTATGAGCATTAACCTGCACTGAAGAGGTGGAGGAGTTCTCATTTTAAAACAGAGTATCTTTCTCCACCATGTTAATTAGGCATTTGAATTAAATGGATGTTGAAATTATTATTATTTATGCACAATATTATCACAACACTAACTTAACCATACAATTGCTCTAAACATGCCTATAAAGCCTAAATTATAAGCAAGTTACTACATCCAAACAATAATAAAACATTTATAAGCATTTGATCAAGTTCCTTACAAACTTGGCTAAATCCAGGAGTGCTTAGACCATGTTGGTCACCTCCAGTGTGGTCATCAGGTATTAGCAATGAACCTTTTAAGAGTTTTCTTTTTTATACCTGTGACATTACCCTGGCTACAATCTGAACTGTTGATTAGCTGTGTCCCTTCAATTCTCCAACCTGGGGTGCTTTTTATGCTGCTTCACCATGAGAGCACCCACTCCTGGTCTGCTCACATCCAGCTTCCAGCATGTAAGTTACTCCCAGCTGTATTGTCAGAGTGCTATGGGCAGCCACTCTTCACTTACACTGCAGAGCAAAAACAGCAAATTCCCAGTCCCAAACTTACCCTTAGAAATGTGCGTCCTGCACTGCCCAGTTCTTTCCTTCTGGACAATAGAAGCTCATAGAAAGTCCGTCATTTTATTAATAGAAAATGAGATGAACAACCCATGTTATCCCACATGGAACTTTCCAAATATTTCAATCCAAACACACTGGTTTAGATAAAACAATAAAACAAGGTTATTATCTACAGAAAGATAGATTTTAAGTGATTAAAAGAAATGAAGCATAAAATTCAGATTTGGTTACAAGAAAAGAAAAGTAAACGCGACAAATACCTAACTTAACAAGCTATTGAAAGCAAAAGGTTAGAGCCCTGCGCAGATTCAAAATTTACATCCGTGGATGCGGATATAGACTCATAGACTCATAGACTTTAAGGTCAGAAGGGACCATTGTGATCATCTGGTCTGACCCCCTGCATGCTGCAGGCCACAAAACCCTTCCCTGGACTCTGCCGTTGAAGTCCCCAATCCTGTGTTTCAGTGACCTCACCGGCAGAGACCCTCCTGCTAGTGATCCCTGCCCCATGCTGCGGAGGAAGGCGAAAAACCTCCAGAGGCTCAGCCAATCTACCCTGGAGGAAAATTCCTTCCCGACCCCAAATATGGCGATCAGTAAGACCCCGAGCATGTAGGCAAGAGTCTCTAGCCTGACCCCTGTTGGCCATTATACTATTTACGTACCATTGCTTGGTTTTCCTTGGCTACTATGTTTTACCATTAAACCATTCCCTCCATAAACTTATCTAACTTAATCTTAAAACCAGACAGGTCCGTCGCCCCCACCGTTTCCCTCTGTGGATATAAAGTGGATTTATGGGGAGCTGCAGGGCTCTACCGGGAACCCCAGCAGTATGTCGGGCTGCTGCTCCTGTGGCGAAGCTGTACTGCCCCCAGCCCCGCCCACTGGGTTGGGCACCAGGCTCCCCAGCAGCTGTCCTCGGTCGCGCTAGTGTGTGCAAGTGGCTTGCACACTGCTGGACAGGGGCTGGATGGAGTGGGGGTGAGAGGGTTGGCTGGGAAGGCTGGCTGGAGTGAGGGTTAGGGGCTTGGCTGGAGGGATGAGAGGCCCGGCTGGGAGGGCTAGATGGAGTGGGGGTGAGAAGCATGGCTGGTTGGAGAGAAGCAGTGAGGGGGCTGTTTGGAGGGACTGGACAGAGTAGGATGAAGGGCTCACTAACTCAAACTCCAACCGTTACCCAAATGCTAATCCTGAAGTCACTCCTCACCCCTGTAACCAGAGCAACCAAATGGTGGTTAGAATGGAAATCAGCCTTTTTCACGTTTCCCATTTTCACCTAAATCAGCCACTGTGACCCTAACGGGGTTACCCAAGGGGCACAAGGTGAATCGCTACCACTTGCTTACAGCACGAGGGAGCCTTGTCTGTGCCCACTTGGGGAAACTCACCCCGAACTATCCACTGCTGGCAACACAAGTGCCCCACTCCAGGCTCCGTGTGACTCACTCTTCCCCTTTGCAGGCTGGCAATTTGCACCCCCAGCCCTTAGACTCTTTTGGGGTGGGGCAGAGAGAATCTGGGCCTATATCTCTGGAGATTGTTACCCCCAGAGTCCTGCTCTGTCCCAGGTCACAGATCCCTCCAACCTGTCTGCACACCCCACTGTGCTATACTCGGGTGCCCAGTCCCTCAACCTCTGCACATCCGCAGAGCACACAGATTCTCTGCCTCCCTGGAAGCAGCGTCCCCCAGTTCACTAGTTTCACCTCAGTTCAGCCTTAGCACACGGCTTAGTCGTGTCTATACTGAAACCAAAGAGATGTTTGGTGGATAAAGCTTAAGATAAAGATTCAAACAGAAGCCAGTATAAGGATTGGAATCATGGCTACCGATCAAACACAAATATAAAACTCCATCTAGAGCCCCTACTGATTAACGAGTTCCTCTCCTGGCTAATAAGGTATTTCTCACCCAGTGATCGGTCCAGACAGTACTTGTCCAGCTGAGAGACCTGGGATCCACTTGTCATGAGACGCTCATGCTGGCAGAGTGTCGCCTACCTAGTGGATCCTGTCTTCTGCCCTTCTTTCTGCTATTACACAGTTCCAGACCTTTTGTCTCTTTTTCTCACCAGGGCATTTAGTTAACTTCAGTTTGCCCCAATGGTGTCCATATTCAAGGTCTTTTTCTTGTCCTCTTTTGTGCTTGTAAATGCTTGGCTGGGCTGGGTTGAAAGATGTCAATTGTTCTCATTCTTGGCTGAGTTAGTGCTGAGGATCCCCCCACCCCAGGTGACCGGTTTCACCGCCAGCAGCTTTGGCACACAATGTTCTCCAGGCTAGACAAAGCTTAAAATATTTTCCATACATGCATCCTGCAATAGCCATGACAACCAAAGCGTTCTTAGTTTTCGGCAAAGACCACACACGGCTCCTTCAGTTAAGTATGGTGAAGATGGCGACCACAGGGAAACATGCTCCTTGAAGCCTGTCTAGGCAAGTCCCCGGGTATAGACTCATAAGTGTGTACCTGTTTGTTGCCAACATGGGGCTCCTGGATCACAATAGGTTTCTACCAACTGGTGCCTAGAACATTCCCTGAAATGCTGGAATTGTTCCAATGTGGCTTTCATAGAATCATAGAAATGTAAGGGACCTTGAAAGGTCATCAAGTCCAGTCCCCTGCCTTCACAGCAGGACCAAGTACTGTCCCTCACAGATTATTTCTGCTCCAGATCCCTAAATGGCCCCCTGAAGAATTGAACTCACAACCCTGGGTTTAGCAGGCCAATGCTCACACCACTGAGCTATCCCTCCCCCTAAGTTGCCAAAGTTATCCTGCTATGGTGAGACAGGCAGAGAAATGCCATGTAGTTGAGTGCCCAATTACCGTGTATTAAAAACAGTATGATGTAAATGGCTCTGTGTGAACCCAGCATAGGTGCGGGCTTCCTCCGGGCCCGGGGGTGGGTGCTCAACCCCCCGCTCCATCTCAGGCCCTTCCCCCCCAGTCCCTTCCCCCAAGCCCTCGCCTTGCCTCTTCTCGTCCAGTTCCGCCCCTTCCCCCAGGATGCCCCCTCCCCACTCCTCCCCCTCCCTCCCAGAGCCTCCTGCATGCCACAAAACAGCTGATCACGGTGGGGGTATGCACTGGGAGGAAGTGGGGAGCCGGCTGCCAGTGGGTGCTGAGCACCCAGAGTCAGCACCTATGGAACTCAGAGTGGGGGCTGTGCTCCCTCCAAGCCCCAATATATAGCAGCCCCCTCTATGCCAATCTGCCCCCTTGGCCCTCCAGGGCAGAGAGAGGAGCTAAGTTTCCATGGTCCATTCGCCCTCAGCCTCTCTTCTGGGGCTGCTGGCAGATAGACACTGGAAACTCACTTGTTCATTTCACGGTTGTTACCTCTAGGAGGATCTGGATCAGATCCAGGTGGAGGGACTGGCTGGCTCATAGATTCCAAGGCCAGAGAGGACCATTGTGATCATCTAGTCTGACCTCCTGCATAACACAGGCCAGAGAACACCCCCAAAATAGTCCCTAGAGCAGAAAAACATCCAATCTCGATTTAAAAGTTGTCAGTGATGGAGAATTCATTATGACCCTTGGTAAATTGTTCCATAGGTTAATTACTTTCACTGTTAAAAATGTATACCTTATTTCCAGACTGAATTTGTCTAGCTTCAACTTTTAGCCACTGGATGGTGTTATACCTTTCTCTGTTATACAGCGGGAACAGTTACTCCAGTTGCAACAATGTCATTTATGACAGTGTCCAAGACGCTAGACTCCCGGTGGGCAGAAAACCCTAGCATCATGAACTTTTCCAGTGCAGCCCATGTTAGTATCCATAAATTGGCCTCTGTGGTCCATATGACCCTGTGTAACACTGGAGTAGTACCCTTAGTGGTTATGTATTCTTGTGTACCTTGCTGTGGGCAAACTATGGGCACAAGTTCCATCAATGGCTCAGGCACCGCCATTCCCTCCAAATGGGCAATTACTTCCAGGGCATTGTTTATGCCCACCACATTTGGTAAATCACACTCCTGATTGCCTCACAGCCATCCACAGTCAACTTGCCAGCACCAAACTGGTTAGCAGCAGGCATGTAGCAGTCAGGAGTCACCAGGTTCCAGAGGGTTATAGCAACCCACTTCTGGACCAGCATGGCCACCCTTATGGTTTCATAGATTCACAGATTCCAAGGCCAGAAGGGACCATTGTGATAATCTACTCAACCTCCTGTGTAACACAGGCCACAGAACTTCCCCAAAATAATTCCTGGAGCGGATCTATTAGAAATACATCCAATCTTGATTTAAACATTTTCAGTGATGGAGAAGCCATCATGACCTTGATAAATTGTTCCATTGGTTAACTATTATCACCATTATAAATGTATACCTTATTTCCAGTCTGAATTGGTCTGCCATCAACTTCCAGCAATTGGCTTGAGTAATACCTTTCTTTGCTAGATTGAAAAGCCCATTATTAAATATTTGTTTGCCATGTGGGTATTTCTAGACCTTAATCAAGTCACCCCTTAATCTTCTGTATATTAAATTGAGCTTCTTGAGTCTATCAGCATAAGGCGTGTTTTCTAACCCTTTAATCATTCTTGTGACTTTTCTCTGAGCCCTCTCCGATTTAGCAACCTCCTTCTTGAATGGTGGGCACTAGAACTGAACACAGGATTCCAGCAATGGTTGTGCCAGTGTCAAATACAGAGGTAGAATAACTCCTACTGGAGATTCCCCTGCTTATGCATCCCAGGATCACCTTAGTCCTTTTGGCCACAGCAACACACTGGGAACTCATGTTCTGCTGCTGATCATCCACAATGACCTCAACATCTTTTTCAGAGTCCCTGGTTCCCAGGGTAGAGCTCCTATCCTGTAAATATGGCCGACATTCTTTGTTCGTAGATATATACTAGATATGTGTATCCTGGAATGGGAGGGGCAGGGAAAGCTGCTCAATAAACTCCAGAAAGGTCACGTTCTCCGTGCAAAAGCTCGGGACCCACTCCTGGTCATCCCAGGTCCTGATGATGTGATCCCACCAGTCTGCACTTGTGGCCCCTCTCCAGAAAGGCCAATCTACATAGAAGGCTTCAGTGACTATCCCGAGAATCATGAGTAGCCTCAGCCAGTTGGAGTCTGCCATGTCTGTGTCATCCTCCTCCCCCGGCAGGTGCCTTCAGTAGGTTAGAAAACATTGCTCAAATGTCTCCTGGAGACTCAGCCTGTTTCCTGAAACAGCAGTGAAAGTGTAAGCAGGACAAGCTTTTCAAATGGTGCCTCCTCCGTGTTGCTGACTCTGGCTGCTGGGAGTGTGCAGATCCAAAAGATGGCTCAAAAGGACGTGTTGAGGAGCTGAGACAATTTCCAGTAACGTATCGCTGGATGGACAGTCAAGTTTTCCCACAGGGTGCCGCAAACACAGGGCTGGAGTGGCTACAGCTGTGGAGGGTGCAAGGAAGCCTGGGGACAGTTGGTTGGACTTGGGTCTGCTTAGTGCAGACACATAAGCATGGTTGTGAGATCCGGGTCCAGTAATTGTAAACTCAGGGTGACTACTCAGTTTGGACACTCAAGCCCAGGCTTAGAAACACTGAGCTTGTGGGCTCGTGTCCCAGACCCAGGCTTGCGTGTAGACACCTATGGGGGTTTGTACGTGTACAGACTGTCTGCTGCCCACTGCTGTAGGACTGAAACCTGGCCATTACACAAGTGTTATTCTTCTGAATCAGGGGGACTGGCTGGCTCAGGGGTGTTGGGAATGGGGCATGAGGTCTCTCCATCCTAGGGGGCACAGCTTCACTCCAGCCCCAGGGCAGGGAACTGGCTGGCTCAGGGGTGTGGGGAATGGAATATGAGGCCTTTCCCAAAGGAGGAGCTGGCTTCCATATGGCCCCAGGGTAGGAGGCACTGGCTGGCTCAGGGGGACAGAGAATGGGATATGGGGCCTTTCCCCTCTAGGGGATTCCAGGCAGGTGACTGGCTGGCGCAGAGTGGTTGGGGAAGAAGTAAGGGGCCATTTCTCTATGACTCTGTCATAAGCCTGTAATTATCATTGTACCTTGTTTGGTCCCCATATGAGCGAGACAGCTGACCCTGTGGAAGACAATTCCATCCCAGCTGCACTAAGCAGTTCCCTGGCCAGCAGCCTCAGCAGAGAGGCCAAACACTGAGGGGACCATGGAGACACAGCTCTAGCCACTAGCCTTCCCTGCCCTCCCAGAACTGGGGCTGGAATCCAGGTGTTCTGACTCCCAGCCCCCACCCTGCTCTGACATCAGAGTCTCTGATTAGCTCTTCTGTGGGGACTGCCATTAACTGAAGAGATGTGTTTTCCCAGGGTGCCATCCCAACGGGGTTCTGTGGCTTGTCAAATATTTCTGCTGTGTCTTTGTGCTTTGGAGACAGACTGTTCTGTATAGCTGGTCTGAGCTGTAGCTGCCATAGAGTAAAGGATGAGGGCTGCCTCTTTATGTTGGCCTCAGGACTCCTGGGTTCTATCCCCATCACTGGGAGGGGAGTGGGGTCTAGTGGGTTAGAGCAGGGAGAGTTGGGAGCCAGGACTCCTGGGTTCTAAGCCTTATCTCTACACTCACCCTGCACAGTCTCCTTCCCTGCCTGTCGCTTCTTCTTGGGCAAGCAAGTGGGACTCCATCCACTCTAGGATCAGAGCTTTGCTCCCTGCTACCAGTCACTGTGGGGACCATCTGTGCCCTGAGAAGGTCTCCAGCCCTGGAGGATGCCGAGCTGCCCCTGAAGGGAGTGAAGGCAACTGAGATTAGAGGTACTGATCCTTGGGCTGGGGTATAAAGGGACAGCACTCTCTGCAGGACCATTGGGGTGCAATGTGCACCCCCTCCCCAGCTGGGAGCTGAGGCTGGGTTGTATGACTCATTGCAGGGCACTTGCCCGTTGCCCACAGGGGTGGGTATGGGGAGGTGAGCCCGGTGAACAGCTTGGCATGGGGCTGGTGGGAGAGAGGCTAGTCAGTGTGGCAGTGATTGTATTGTGTGTGTGACTGTGGTTGTGTGTGAATGGGGGCTAGATTCCCCAAGGGACTTTGGCCCCTGACTGCCACTTTAGACACCTAAATACAAGAATCTGGCCTCACTGGGATTTCTGCCCGCCCCCCCCCCCCAATGCTGTAGGTGCCTTAACTCAGTGCCTCAGTTTCCCAATAACAGTTCCCTCCATGCCTGTGTTTCTGCCTCTGAGCGTTGTGTGCTGCAGACGTGCTCTAGGGGCCAGCCACCTAAGTGTGATGTGCAAACTGGGGGGAGGGATACAGATGTTCCTCTGCCGAACTCACCTGCAGGGCCCAATCCTACCAGATCAGGGCCTGCAGGGGAGCCCACAGAAAGCTGCTGGGGGCAGGGGGAGGGAGAAAGAAGCAGCTCCCTCATTTCAGTCCAGCTGTTACAATATGCACCTGGGGTATGGGAAACCATGGATTCAAGTTCCCCTTCCAAGTGATGGGCAGATGCGGTTTGAACAGGGCTCTGATTCCTCTTAAGCACGGGCCCTAGCCACTGGACTATTGGGGGAGGGAGGTCTGCTCAGTCTCTCCTGTTGAAACTGTTCCACTCTGACTAAATAATTACAGAGTCATTGGGCCAAAGAGCAAGCTTGGGAATGACTCTATAGCCTAGTGGTTAGAGCACTCAGGCTGGCTGGCTGGGAGAAACCCAGGAGGCAGCCCCCCCTGCCCCAGTGACCAAAACAGTGGGGAGGCTCCAGACTGGAAGACAGGTAACATTGTGACAATATTTAAAAAGAGTAAATGGGACAACCAGGGGAAACCTAGGCCTATCAATCTGGACATCAATCCCAGGCAAAATAGTGGACCAGCTGATATGGGCCTTGATTAATAAAGAATTAAAGGAGGGTAATATAATTAAAGTCAATCAGCATTGGTTTATAGAAAATAGATCCTGTCAAACTAATAATATCTTTTTTGATGAGATTACAAGTTTGGTCGATACAGGTAATAGTGTTGATGTAATAGACGTGGACTTCTGGAAGGCATTTGACTTGCTACTGTACGATGTTTTGATTAAGAAACCAGAAGAATACAAAATGAACCTGGCACACATGAAATGGATTAAAAACTGGCTCAAAATGTAATTGTAAGCAGTGAATCATCATAGTGAGGGTGTATTTCCAGTGGGGTCCTTCAGAGGTCAGTCTTGGCCCTACACTTTTAACATTTTCATCAATGACCTGGAAGAGAACATAAAATCATCACTGATAAAGATTGGGGGAGTGATAAATACTGAAGGGGACAGGTCAAATTCAGAGCAATCTGTATCGCTTAGTAAACTGGGCACAAACAAATATGACGTGTTTTAATACAGCTAAATGTAAATGTATACATCTAGGAACAAAGAAGGTAGGCCATACTTACAGGGTCGGGGACTCCATCCTGGGACGCAGTGACTCTCAAAAATATTTGGGAGCCGTGGTGGATAATCAGCTGAATATGAGCTCCCAGTGTGATACTGTGGCCAAAAGGACTAATGAAATCCTAAAATGCCTAGTCAGGGAAATCTCAAGTAGGAATAGAGTGGTTATTTTACTTCTGTATTTGGCAGAGGTGGAATATTGTGTCCAGCTCTGGTGCCCACAATTCAAGGAGGATGTTGCTAAGTTAGAGACAGGTCAGAGAAGATCCACAAGAATGATTAAAGGATTGGAAAACCTGTCTTAGAGCTTAGAGACTCAAGGAGCTTAGTCCATTTAGCTTAACAAAGAGAAAGTTATGGGGTGACTTGATCATAGTCTATAAGTACCGACATGGGGAACAAATATTTGAGCTCTTCAATCCAGCAGAGAAAAGTCTAACATGATCCAATGGCTGGAAGTTGATGCTAGGCACATTTAAAGTGGAAATAAAGTGCAAAATTTTAAAAGCGAGAGCAATTAACTATTGAACCAAGGGCTGTGGTGGAGTCGGACCAGTTTAAAA
This sequence comes from Chrysemys picta bellii, assembly GCF_011386835.1. Lineage (NCBI taxonomy): Eukaryota > Metazoa > Chordata > Testudines > Emydidae > Chrysemys > Chrysemys picta. The sequence goes on from NC_088803.1 coordinate 14,481,695, forward strand.
TAAAGATCAGATCTTTTTTCTTTCTAAAAGTGATACTCCAGTTCAAATGAGAGTTAATTCAGGCAAGTTTGATGGCTGTGTTACGCAGGAAGTCAGACTAGATGATCACAGTGGTCCCTTATAATGTATAAATCTATGAATGAGTTACTGGTGGCGGGGGGGGGGGGGGGGGGAGCTGGGAGTCAGGACTCCTGGGTTCTATCACGGTGCTGGGTGGAGGGTGGGGTTTGGTGGGTAAGAGCACGGGCAAGAATGGAAGCCAAAGCTCCTGGGTTCCCTCCAATGTGCTACCTCCCAATTTCATTATTTTCTCTCTCTTCCAGGCATTGAGCTGATGAATGGCTCGGCAGTCTCACAGTTCACCCTCCTAGGCCTGTCCCACTCCCGCCCTCTCCAGCTTCTCCTCTTCGGCCTGGTCTTGGCCTGCTATGCCGCCAGCCTGCTGGGCAACTTCCTCATTGTGGTGACCGTGCGGGTGGACCCACGCCTCCTCCAGTCCCCCATGTACTTCTTCCTGGCCAACCTCTCGCTCATTGACATGGCCCTCGGCTCAGTGGCTGCTCCCAGGATGCTTGGCAACTTGCTGAGCGAGGGCAGCACCATCTCCTATGGGGGCTGCATGGCCCAGCTCTTCTTCCTTCACTTCCTGGGTGGCTCCGAGATGTTCCTCCTCACACTCATGGCCTACGACCGCTACGTGGCCATCTGCCACCCACTGAGCTACGCCGAGACCATGCACCGCCACCGCTGCCTGGGCCTCCTGGCAACCTGCTGGGCTGGAGGCTTGCTCCACTCTGCCACTCAGCTGGTGTTGGTGGTCCGGCTGCCATTTTGTGGGCCCAGCAAGCTGGATAATTTCTATTGCGATGTACCTCAGGTGGTCAAGCTAGCTTGCACCGACACCTACATGGTAGAGATGCTCATGGTGTCCAACAGTGGCCTGATCTCTCTGGTCTGCTTCCTGGTCTTGCTGGGGTCATATGGTGTCATCTTGGTGACTCTCAGGGGACGCTTTGGTGATGGGGGCGGTGGGAAGGCTTTGTCCACCTGTAGCGCCCACCTGATGGTGGTGAGCCTCATCTTTGTACCCTGCATTTTCGTCTACCTCCGGCCTTTCTCCAGCTCACGGATGGACAAGATGGCCTCCATCTTCTACACCATCATCACGCCAGTGCTGAACCCCATTATCTACACCCTGAGGAACCAGGAGGTCAAGGAAGCCATGAAGCGACTGAGGCATAGGTTTTGGTTCCCTTGTTGGACATAGAAGTCAAATGGGAGCAGAGAAAAAGAGTGATTTATTTATTCATTTATTTATTTATTTTACGAGGATCAGTGTAAAGTTTTGCATGTGGCATAGGGATCTACGTGAAAAAAATCATGCGGTTCTAGGAATATGTTTGGTTTCTTCTTAGGCAGGTGTCAGGGTGTTTTTAATGAGGATTTCTGCCAAATTTGTCATGTGACACTGGGATCCTTGCACATTTTTTTCATCCTTTATGTTTCAGTGTCTCCTCAGTGAGTCTCGAAGGTGAGTGGGTGGGAGGTTAAATATTTTTCAGCAGGATTCATGAAAATTTTTTCATGTGACATCTGGAGCAATGGAAAAAAACGTATGTGGCTTTTGGACTGTCTCTGTGTTTTTGGTGTAGTGTTAAGGTTGGTGACAGAAGTAATTGGTTGGAATGATTTTCATGAGGACTGGTGCAAAATGTCACATTTAATAATGGGATCAGTGAGGAATTTTTCATGTGGTCTCAGTGCCCTAATTGGTTTTGGTTAGTTGTTAGGAAGGAGATGGGGGGTCATGGAGTAATGGTGAGAAAGATTTGCACAAGGTTAGAATCATGGAGTCGTACACGATCCCTTAATGCTTTGGGTTTATTTCATAAAGTAGGTTTGGGGAGTTGGGTTTAAGTTGTTGGCAGTGGACAGGGGGATTCGTGAAAAAGATTTTCACGATGATCCATGCACAACCTTTCATGCAGTATTGGGCTCTGTGTGCCAGTTTCCACAACTCTGCAGGTCCCCTTCAGCTGGGACCCAGTTGCAGTGCATTGTTGGAAAACAGTGGGAAGGCTTTCCCTGGAGTTGTGTGTGAAATTTCTCACATGGATTCAAGACTCCAGGGCTCTCATAAAGGAAAAGAAAGCTTTTGGGAAGAACTGGGGAACATGTTCTTCTGGAAGATAAATACAACATTTTTCATATGGCTTCAGAAGTTATTATTTTGATTTCTCCTTATGAAGGATGTGGGTGATAGGGGGAAGGGGTGATTTTTTTTTCACAAGTATCCATGCAATTTTTTCAAATGAGCTGGGTGAATAATGGCAGTTCCAAATATGAGAGTCTGGACATTTTTTTTTAAACCAAAAAAACTTGGTTCAAGTAGAACCAGATTTGAAAATTTGAAAACACATTTTGGCAAATTGAAATTTTTTTGGTTTGGGTCGAACAAAATGTTTAATTCAATCTGAAACATGTTGTCTCCAGGTGTTTTTAAAAGGCCTGATTCATAAAGTAGCTGGTGGGGACAGCTGTTACTGCCCTTATATGGATTAGAGGGGTGGTTAGGCCACTGATGTGGGAGACCTGAGTTCAATTTCTCTCTCTGCCTGATGGGGAGAAGGGATTTAAATTTGGGTCTCCCACCATGCCCTGGTCTATGGGATTTTTGGATGCAGTGCTCTCTTTGGGTATGTGTACACTGCAATAAAACACCATAGCTGGCCTATGTGAGCTGACTTCGGCAGGGCTTTAAATTACTGTGTAGATGTTTAAACTTGGGCTAGATCCCGGATTCTGGGACCCTCCCCTATCTTCATATCCTTTCTCCTCCTGAAAAATGCACTATATGTGAATTTGACACAAATTGGTGAATAGTTTTGGACAATTTCCACCCCCCCACCCTCTCCCCAGAACTTAGACAACATTCACAAAATACCCAGAGAAGGAGCTATCTCCAACATCCCAGCTGAGCACCCTACCACTTAGAAAGGAGATGGCTCCTTCTCTGGCTGTATAGTTTTGGTACCCCGAAAAGTGCATTTTTCAGTGAATTTACCAGTTGCCAAAATTCTTTTGCCCAGCCCTGTTCAGGACCCATCAGTGTTTTGGTTTTTCATGGTGGAAGAGTTGGGAGCTGGTTTGAGGGTGTTGGGTAGGAGGGGGTAAGTTAAAAACAATTTAATGAGAATGGTGTAAAAATGTTCATGATTTGTGTGTATTCATCCCTGCCTCCATCCACCTTCCAGTCCCCTGTCTTGTTTATCTCTGTACAGCCTTTTGGAGAGTGGGTTTTAGCAGGGCTTTATTTGAAACATGCCAGTGTATAAAGTAAGACATACTGTAAATAGTTTATTTAAATACATGTAACCCTTCTGCTCATCTAAGTTGGCAGCAACAAGGGCCGGGTTCTGTATCTAGGGGTTTCGTTTCAATAACGCAATGCAAAACCGGCTCCAGCCCCCACCCAGTGACCTGGGACAATTACATACCACCTCCTGGGTGCCTCTAAGAGGCAATACTTCCCCTCTCGCAAGCACGGAGTCTGAGTGTAGCAGAAAATGTTTAATAACATGAGGTAAACGACATCAGCATTAAATTGGAAAAACACCACAAACAGGATTCATAACACAAACCCCCATGAGCAAAAACCCACCCCAGCAAATTGGGCTGTGTCCTTTCCCTTTGGTTCTTGAATCCAGCAACCCAAAAATCATCCAGAGTCCCCAAAGTCCAACACCCCCAAAGTCTCTTGGGTCCAGCAACCACCCAAAGTCCCAAAAGTCCAACAAACCCCGAAGTCTCTGTCCCTGCTCAGTGCAGCCCCAGAGTAAAAGGGGGGGGCACGCAGAGTGTTAAGGGGCACCTTACGTGATCCAAGGCCGGCCGTCTCTCCGTGGGGTTCCGCCGCAGCCTTCATCACGAGCCAGTCCACTTCCTGCCGTCCCACGAGCTGCTCCGCTCACCGACCTGTGAGCCGCTCCAGCCGTCCCCGCAAACAGCTCCGCTCGCCGTTCCTTGGGCTGCTCCAACCGGCCCCACAAGGCTACGCACCGCTCCTCCAGTCATCCCCACAAATTGCTCCATCAGCTTCAGGCTCCCCCACTAGTTAATACAGCACTCAGTGATCTCAGCTCTTAATAACTTTAGCTCTCTTATGATTTCAGCTCTTAGCGATTTCAGCTCATAGTAGGGGAGCCCCAGTGCTGGTGCACCCTTGGCCCAAAGTGAATTCAGCTCAGCAGCCTGTAACTAGACTCCTAATAAAAAGAAGAACAGGAGTACAAGGACATGGGTCCTGAACAAGTACTCCTGTTCTTCTTTTTGCGGATACAGACTAACACGGCTGCTACTCTTAGACTCCTAATGGAATCAAAGTTAGCTCTGACATTCCACAGTGGAGAAAGGAGGTGGTGCAATTGGTGTTTCAAGCCCTCAGAAGAGGGCCCATACCATCAGGTACAAATACCTATCCCCATCCTCTCTCCATTCACTGGGTTTTGTAACCCATGCCCCTTGTCAAGCAAGTGCTACTTAGGTAATGGTGAAGGACTCACTCAGTCCTTCTGTCATACAACAGTTCCACTGGCCTTGATTCACAGAATCAGGGTAACAAAACTTTATTCTTCCTGCCCCAATAACAGAGAAACTGGGGATCCCACACCAGCCAAAGTAACCACTTTCAGTTGCTGTTGTTTCATGCCAGGCAAGTGGGTGTGCCTATGCAAACAAGATCAGCCCCTGGAGTTCTTTTCCACACTCGCCATAATTCACCACCAGATGTCAGGGTAGAGCTCATCCTGACTCTGCTTACATCCTTCCCTCAGCCGAGAATTTGTCGTCCCAACAAATCACACTCCCTATTATACCAACTCACTGGTTCCCTCCAAAGGGCCTCAGATAGCCCACTTTAGCTTCCACAAGCCTGTGTGCTAAACATATTGGTTCCTCACTAATCACCCCAGGTGCATCATAAGTCAACCGTTTTACTGGTCTTATTACCCTCTCTCGTCTATTGAGAATCTCTGTTGCCGTAGTAGGGGTGACAGCCTCTTGAACAACAGATGGAGAGGTTTCCTTTGAGGGCCCCTTGGCTACTGGCATAGGTCCCTGCATTTCTAGTTCTAACAGTGGAGGGTCCAAGGTGCCCAGGACATCCTCCACCTGTATGTCTCCACTGTCCAATAACCTGTGTGTGTCATCACATGGGGGTCCCACCAGTGGCTCAGGGGTGTCAGGAATGGGCCTAAATACTTCTGCCATGGGGTTTAGGGCGGAAGAGGAGGAGCTCTCTTTTGATTCAGCTGATCGAGACTGAAATCTTGTCTCCATCCCAGGATACACCATGGTTGTGTCTTCCTCCTCAGACTCACTCTCGGATGTGCTGCATAGGGGTAGGTTAGCTGCAGGGGGCTGGCTGTCCACGTTGGAGGGCAGCTTTGGTCCAGCACCTTCATTCTGCCTGGTTGCCCTGTTGTGGCCCATCTCATAAGGGGTGCCTACCAATTCCGCCACAGGGAGCAAAAGGTTTCTATGCACTGTCTTTGTCTGCCCTGGACCCTCTTCAGGTTTGATCTTGTAGACCGGCAGGTCTCCTAGCTTTTCCATCACCAAATAAGGTATTGCCTTCCATTTATCAGCTATCTTGTGTTTGCCAGCAATACCCAAATTTCGCAGCAGGACTCTGTCCCCCAGCTGGAGCTCTTGCAGACGTACCCTAGCATCATATCGATGTTTGTTGTGGTCTGTGTTCTTCCGAGCCGCAGATGTAGCTAAGTGATAAGCATCCCGCAGCTTTTCTCTTAGTCGGGATACATATTGCTGATGAGTTTCATAGCTATCTCCATCCTCTGATACACCAAAGCACAGGTCTATGGGTAATCTTGGTTCTCGCCCAAAGATTAAGAGATATGGGGTGACTCCTGTAGCATCATTCTTTGTGGCATTGTAGACGTACACCAGAAATGCGACATGTTGGGTCCAGGTTGCCTTCTGCTCTGGCTGCAAAGTCCCCAACATATCTAATAGGGTTCGGTTGAACCTCTCTGGCTGAGGATCACCTTGCGGGTGATAAGGCATTGTCCTAGACTTTTTAATTCCCGCTATCCTCAGCACCTCCTTCAGAAGGTGACTCTCAAAGTCCCGCCCCTGATCTGAGTGTATCCGGGCTGGAAATCCATAAACTGAGAAATATTTCTCCCACAGTACTCGAGCAACAGTGGTGGCCCTCTGATCACGTGTGGAATATGCCTGCACATATCGCATATAGAGGTCAGTCACTACTAGAATGTTCCCAATATTCCTCTTGTCTACTTCTAAAGACAAGAAATCAATGCATACCAGCTCCAGAGGTTTGTTGCTGGTGATGTTCTTCAGATATGCAGCCTTCGTGGGCAGAGTTTTCCTTTGAACACATCGCGTGCAGGTCTCACATTTCCTGCGAACATCTTCAGCCATACGAGGCCAATAGAACCTACTACGAATAAGTTCCAGGGTCCTCTCCATCCCTAAATGTCCAAAGTCATCATGCAAGGCCCTCATGGCCAGAGCTCTGTACTCTTTTGGCAGCACTAGCTGTGCTCGTTGCTTTTGTAAAGGGTCTGTGGTCACTCGGTGTAGCACTCCCTGAATCAGTTTTAGTTTGGTCCATTCTCTCAATAGTAGTTTACCCTCCGGGTTAGGTGGGACAACCACAGCGGGGCTTCGCCCCTCCCTTTTGGCAAATAGTGTATCACAAATGTCAATATCTTGCAGCTGGGCTTCCTGCCCGTCAGCCGCATTGAGCATGGGCAAAGGAGATTGGTCCAACGCAATATCGTTCACTGAAGCAGAAGGCACGCATTCAGGGGGCAGGCCCAAAGCTTCTGCAGCACATCCATGAAGACTCTAATGGGACTCTGGCTCCCAGCAACTCACACTGCAAATAGCCCTCATTCCATCTGTGGGTATCACAGCAACTCCTGGTGCCTGTGGATGCCTGGACAATGCATCTGCATCTACATTGCTTCTCCCTGATTGGTATTGAATGCTGAAGCCAAAGCGGCCACCCATCTTTGCCCTGTAGCATCCAGCTTAGCACTTGTTAACACATAGGTCAGTGGGTTGTTGTCTGTCCACACCTGGAACTGAGCACCATATAAGTAGTCTCGAAATTTCTCAGTGATGGCCCATTTCAAGGCCAAGAACTCCAGCTTGTGGGTGGGATAGCGAGTTTCACTATCAGACAGTCCTCGGCTGGCAAAGGCTACAGGTTTACGTTTTCCTTCCACTTCCTGGTACTGTACTGCTCCCAGACCCTCCAAACTGGCATCAGTATGCAGGATAAATGGCTTGCTTGGGTCAGCAAAGACTAGGACTGGAGCATGAGTTAGGCAAGTAATGATTTCTCGAAAAGCCCTTTCACATCTCTCATCCCACCGTGGCCCAAATGGTTCGAAGGGGCCATAGTGTCTCTGCACAGGAGGCTTTGGGGACCTCCCCTTATTCTTGGTCTTAGATTTGTTCCTGCTGGACTGGTATCCCCTGGTAAGATCATTCAGAGGTTTTACAATCGTAGCATAGTTTTTCACAAATCTGCGGTAGTAGCCACTAAACCCAAGAAAGGTCTTGAGTTCTCTGTAGTTACTTAGACATGGCCATGTAGTGAGTGCTTCTATTTTATCGGGATCAGTACTCACACCCTCTTGGGACACGATGTGACCCATATACTTCACTGAGGTCCTGCAGAACTGGCATTTGTCAATTGAAAGCTTCAAACCATAATCCTCTAACCTATCAACCACTTTAAGAAGTCTTTCTTCATGCTCCTCCAAGGTTCTTCCAAACACAATCAGGTCATCCAAATAAACTAACACTTGCAGTAAATTCATGTCTCCCACAACTTTCTCCATAAGACGTTGAAATGTGGCAGGTGCTCCAGAAATCCCTTGGGGCATGCGTTCAAACTTATAAAACCCTAATGGGCAGATGAAGGCTGTCTTCTCCTTATCTTCTTCACCCAGAGGGATCTGGTAGTATCCACTCCGAAGATCCAACACAGAGAACCACTGGCTTCCCAGCAAACAGTCTAAGGCATCTTGGACTTGGGGCATTGTGTACTGGTCAACCACAGTACGGCGGTTTAGGGTGCAGTAGTCAATACACATCCGGATTTTCCCATTCTTTTTACGGACCACCACAATGGGTGAGGCGTATGGGCTGCGGGACTCTGTAATGATGCCATTCGCAGCCAGCTCCTGAAGATGTTGTCGCACATCTTCCATCTCGGAGAGGGCAATCTTCCTAGATCTCTCCCTGAAAGGTCAAGAGTCATGTAGTCTGATGTTGTGCTCTACTCCTTTTGCACATCCCACATCCCACTCATGCAATGAGAACACCTTGGATCTTTCACAAAGTTTCCTCCTCAGGCGATCTTTCCACTCCTCGGACAACGGTGAATCTCCAAAGTCGAACTTCGCTGGGTCTATTGTCGGAACTTGAGTCTCACACTGGGGTTTTACAATTGATTCAGGCTCAAAGAGGTCTGCTATCTTTTGTCCTTGTTTCACAACAACATCTCAACTTGTTTCATTAGCAATCAGTATAGTCACCTTTTCCTGGGCTTCAGCAGGGAGGGTTATGACTCCACTGGGGACCAGCACTCCTTCCGGGAGCTCTCCTTCAACTGGCTGCTCTACCATTGCTAATGCCCCTTTACTGCCTTTCAGTCGGGTACTCATGACAAGCACTTCTTGCTCCGTCCTTGCAGGCACTACTAAGGGGGTTGTGCCCATGTACTTCAGTGCCCCAATCGGTAGCTCAGATGTCTCATTTTAGCACCCTCAATCTTCCTATAGGCTTCAGCGCAAAGCGTATGGATCATCAGGGTATTCAGGTACTGGTCCCCAGCCCGTCGTCTGCAGTAATCCGCGAGCACCTTGAAGAGGCTGGAGTTGGTCCCTATCAGCACAGACACATCAGAGGTCCCTTTAGGGTCAGGGCATATTAATGCAGCTGTGTCCACCTCTTCTCTTACCCCAGCAACCTCCTCTGGGAATTCCAGGTGCACTATGACATACTCTTGGTAGGGGTATTCATCCATGCTGAGGCCACACAGACCAACGCCAGTCAGTGGCTGTATAGGCAGGTGCCTAAGCATCTGTTGGTAGAATGATTGAAATATAATAGTCACTTGAGATCCAGTGTCAAGCATGGCTTTACACTCCGCCCCTTCAATCTTCACCATGACCTCTGCTCGAGGCCCTATCAGTCCTGCAGGGATCCCAGCTGGACGGTCTTTTCTGGGGGAATCTTCAAATCCTGCAGGCCTGGGTGGTCCCCGTCCCCGGACTCTCTGGCAGCTACCGGATCTCTCCCAACTGATCCTCAGCTTTCCATACACTAAGGAGGGGTTTTCTTCATTATGGCACTTGGCAGCACTGTGTCCATCCCGACCACATCGGTAGCATAAGAATTGTCCTTTCCCCCTTCGCCCAGGTGGGATGGTGGCTCTAAATGCTGACTTCTCCATTGCCACAGTCAGAGGCTCTTTATTCCTGGAAGTCTTAGCTCGGTCAATGGTGCTTTGCAGTTCAGCTATCCGTTCTGTCAGGACCTGCATTTGTTGGGCAAGTTCCTCTGTGGTGCTCACCATCAGTACACTGGCCATTTGCAGTGGTGTTGTGCCGGCTGGCTCCAATGTGTGGGCTTCCCAAAACTCGCTGGCAGCCTGCCTTTCTTCCTCTTCTCTGACCTCCTTTATCAGCTGGGAATAACTTGGGGGATGTTCCCGTCGTTCTCTTAGCCGGAGATGGAGTAGAATTGGGTTCTGATACTGAGCTCCTCTTACAATTTGAGCCAGTCTGGTCTGATTCATCTGTTCAGCAGTCACTGCTCCCCTCATGACAGCTCTCTGAAGCAGACTCTCCAGCCTCTGTATATAGGCTGAAATCTTCTCGCCAATTTGCTGTCGGGAATTAAGGAACTTACAGTAACTGTCTTCAGGGCCCTCTATGTTCCCAAAGGTATGATCAAGGGCCTCTAGGCAGTCCTTCACACTGACCCCAGGGTCAATGAGCTTCAGGGTGCGAATCACATCTAATGCTGGGCCACTAAGGCTCTCTATTAGACATCTTCGCTTTTCTGCATCAGGTACGGCCCACTCCTGCAGCATTTCAGTGGTATGCTCCAACCAGGGTTCGAACTCTTCTGCCCCAGCAAATAATCTTAACTCATGACAAGAGTTTAACATAGCATGGGACAGCACAACCTTTTCCAATATTTGCCCCAGTGCTTTTGCCCAATCATTGGCTGAGGCTGCGGCCCCTGAGCTAGAGGCTGCAGGGCCGGGGCCCAACAAACCTGACATATTAGCCATTATACAAACAGAAATTTCCTCAAAATATAAACACAATTGTTTCCCAATGCAGTGGAACACTCAACAGGTGCTTGCGAGGGGAACTGACCCAGGGAATCCCGGATGAGCCCCCCAAAATGTAACCCTTCTGCCCATCTAAGTTGGCAGCAACAAGGGCCGGGTTCTGTATCTAGGGGTTCCGTTTCAATAACGCAATGCAAAACCGGCTCCAGCCCCCACCCAGTGACCTGGGACAATTACATACCACCTCCTGGGTGCCTCTAAGAGGCAATACTTCCCCTCTCGCAAGCACGGAGTCTGAGTGTAGCAGAAAATGTTTAATAACATGAGGTAAACGACATCAGCATTAAATTGGAAAAACACCACAAACAGGATTCATAACACAAACCATGAGCAAAAACCCACCCCAGCAATTTGGGCTGTGTCCTTTCCCTTTGGTTCTTGAGTCCAGCAACCCAAAAATCACCCAGAGTCCCCAAAGTCCAACACCCCCAAAGTCTCTTGGGTCCAGCAACCACCCAAAGTCCCAAAAGTCCAACAAACCCCAAAGTCTCTGTCCCTGGTCAGTGCAGCCCCAGAGTAAAAGGGGGGGCACATGGGGTGTTAAGGAGCACCTTACGTGATCCAAGGCCGGCCGGCCGTCTCTCAATGGGGTTCCGCCGCAGCCCTCACCATGAGCTAGTCCACTTCCTGCCATCCCACAAGCTGCTCCACTCACCGACCTGTGAGCTGCTCCAGCCGTCCCCGCAAACAGCTCCACTCGCCGTTCCTTGGCCCGCTCCAACCGGCCCCACAAGACTCCGCACCGCTCCTCCAGTCATCCCCACAAATTGCTCCACCAGCTGCTTAGCAATATAGATTCAGGCTCCCCCACTAGTTAATACAGCACTCAGTGATCTCAGCTCTTAATAACTTTAGCTCTTCTGTGATTTCAGCTCATAGTAGGGGAGCCCCAGTGCTGGTGCACCCTTGGCCCAAAGTGAATTCAGCTCAGCAGCCTGTAACTAGACTCCTAATGGAATCAAAGTTAGCTCTGACATTCCACAGCAGAGAGAGGAGGTGGTGCAATTAGGGTTTCGAGCCGGGTGGGTGGGTGGGTGGGTGCCTGCCTGTCAGGGGCTCGTTCACCTGCACATCTACCAATGTGATATATGCCATCATGTGCCAGCAATGCCCCTCTGCCATGTACATTGGCCAAACCGGACAGTCTCTCCACAAAAGAATTAATGGACACAAATCTGACATCAGGAATCATAATACTCAAAAACCAGTGGGAGAACACTTTAACCTGTCTGGTCATTCAATGACAGACCTGCGGGTGCCTATATTACAACAAACTTCAAAAACAGACTCCAACGAGAGACTGCTGAGCTGGAATTGATATGCAAACTAGACACAATCAACTCCGGATTGAATAAGGACTGGGAATGGCTGAGCCATTACAAACATTGAATCTATCTCCCCTTGTAAGTATTCTCACACTTCTTATCAAACTGTCTGTACTGGGCTAGCTTGATTATCACTTCAAAAGTTTTTTTTCTCTTACTTAATTAGCCTCTCAGAGTTGGTAAGACAACTCCCACCTGTTTATGTTCTCTGTATGTGTGTATATATATCTCCTTAATATTTATTCCACTCTGTATGCATCCGAAGAAGTGGGCTGTAGTCCACGAAAGCTTATGCTCTAATAAATTTGTTAGTCTCTAAGGTGCCACAAGTACTCATGTTCTTTTTGCGGATACAGACTAACACGGCTGCTACTCTGAAATCTGTTGGGTTGGGCAGTTATTGTTGCACAAGGGAGTGCTCTATATACCAGCCTGCCCCATGCGCTACCACCCCACTTCCTGCAGCACAGCGCTCCCAAGCACCATGCTGGGGTATTGGGGCAGCATGGGCAAGGTGCCCCCTACTGAGCCCCCATCCTGCTTCCTGCAGCATAGTGCCCCCTAGCACTGTAATGGGGCATTGCAGCTTTGCAGGGCTCTAGGGGGTACTGTGCTGCAGGGAGCAGGGCAGAGGGCTCAGTAGCGGGCGGTTTCTCCTCAGAATGAGCACTGACTCCACAGCCGCCTCGGGGTGCTAAAGGGAGCTGTGCTGGAGTCATCAGAGACCGTCTGGTGATTGCTGTGGAAGTGGAGGGGCATTAAGTTCGATCCAGTGTCCTGGTGAAAGTCTGTTTTCTTTGTGGTCAGCAGCAGGAGGAGAAAATACAGAAAACACAATTCTTGTTATCATTATTAATTCACAAAGCTCCACAAAGTGCCAATAGGTAACTAAGGCCATACCCTCAAAGGTACTTAGGTGCCTAATTGAAACCAATTGGAATTAGGCACCTCCATGCCTCTGAGGAGATGGGCCTAAATCTGTCTGCATTTCCCATCTTAAATTGCTGTGTAGCCACTTCCCACATGGTGTCACTGTTGTCCAGTTGCCCCACCCCAGAGCTGGCTGCATTACAGCTTCGGGTGAGCCATCCCCATGTGGTGTTCTGTGGGGATGTTACCCAGCTGCCCCACCCCAGAGCTAGCTGCATCTCGGCTTCAGGTAAGCCATCCACATGTGGTGTTGCTGTGTGGCTGTTAGCCAGCTTCCCAACCCCAGAGCATCCCAGTACTGAGTGAGCCAACCCTGTGCGGCATTGCTGCACAGCTCTTACCTGGTTGCCCCACCCCAGAGCTGGCTATACCCCAGCAGGTGCGTGAAGCTTTTAAGGCCAAGACATTAAACCGCAGAACAACAGCAAATTGGCAAGCCACCCAGAGAGGCCCTTGAGTCACTTCTCTGCTCTCACCCACCTGCCCCACAGCCGCCTCATGGCTCCCTTCATCTCCATGTTCCTCAGGGTGTAGATCAGTGGGTTGAGCATGGGCGTCACCACTGTGGCCAGCAGCGACACCACTTTGTCAGCTGGGATGGTGGAGAAGGGCCGAGTGTAGATGAAGATGCAGGGTCCGAAGAAGATGGCCACCACCATCAGATGGGCCGTGCAGGTGGACAGGGCCTTGAGCCGGCCCTCAGTGGAGCGGCGCCGCAGGGCAGCCAGGATGACCCCGTAGGAAACCAGCAGCACCAGGAAGCAGCCCAGGGAGATGGCCCCGGTGTTGGACACCACCAGGATCTCCACCAGGGACGTGTCAGTGCAGGCCACGCCCAGCAGCGGGGCCACATCACAGAAATAGTGGTCGATGTGGTTGGGGCCGCAATAGGGCAAGGTGGTGGCCAGTAGGGTCTGTACCAAAGAGTGGGCCAGGGCCCCCATCCAGGAGCCGGCCACCAGCCGGGCGCAGGTGCATCATGATGGCCGTGTAGTGCAGGGGCTGGCAGATGGCCACATAGCGGTCGTAGGCCATGGCGGTGAGGAGAAAGATCTCAGTGCAGCCCAAGAAGTGCAAGAAGAAGAGCTGAGCCAGACACTCGCCCAAGGAGATGGTGGCATGGCCAGAGAGCAGCCCCAGGGCCATCTGGGGGGTGGTGACCGAGGTGTAGCACAGGTCCACCAGGGAGAGGTTGCCCAGGAGGTAGTACATGGGGGAGGCAGCCAGGCGCGGCTCAGCACAGATGGTCAGGATGATGGACAGGTTCCCCAGCAGCACGATGGCATAGGAGAGGAGAAGCAGGATGGCCAAAGCCAGGCTAAGGACCCGGGGCTGTGAGAGGCCCAGCAAGACAATCTCATGCACTGCGCCTGTGTTGCCAGGTCTCAGCGGGTCATTGGACCTGCACAAAGAGAAGAGCAAAATGCCGTGGCTATTGGGTGTTGGCTGGTCTTCCTGTTGGCCCAGTCTGGCAGGACAGACAGCTCCCCAGGCCTTTGCTAGAGAACCAACTGGACAGCCTTTAGTAAAATCCCCAGACACCTCAGGGGTGCGACAGAGTGACAACCTAGAGACAAAGAGAACTAGACACTGGCAGACAGTCAGAGCTTAGACAGAGAGATAGTGCTTAGAGAGATAGAGGATAGATAAAGGAATTAATTGATGGGTAGAGAGATCTTTCATGCATCTATCCATCTGCATCCTTCCATCATTCCATCCATCCACACATCTACCCAGTTATCCATCCATTCATCCATCTACATATATCCATTCATTCATCCATCTATATCTATCCATCCATCCATCTGTTCATCCATCTGCAACCATCCATTCATTCATCCACTATTCTCCTTACTTACTGCATTTAAACTTCACCCTCACAAATATATACACACACAGCTATGTTTAGTATCTTACAGCGTGGAATTTGCTGAATCCATGGTGCTGAGATGGCAATTTCTTTCCACTGCAAAACTCTGCAATACAGATAAAGATTTTGCTTTTCGGGTATGAATGCTTTAGTAATTAAAGCATTTACTATCCTACATTAATTAATACTAAGGCTTAATCAACCCTGCAGTTTCAGAAGAGCAAATAGCCACCAACACTGACAGATAGATCGATAGATAGATGAACAGCTCCTTAATGCTATCATTGCAGTTATCAATGATGAACAGCTATCAATGATGTGTAGTGGGAAAAAAAGCCCTGCATAATTACTGAAGATTCCAATTGGAGTAACATAAGCTGAGGGGTGGAGGTGTCTCCTGCTGTCACTACTAAAGCATCCTTGAAATTTCTAAATATTACAGATAGCAATTTTCTAACTTAAAAGGTGTTGCATCTAACGCAGGGAAATTCTGTATTAAACCTCACCTTGACAAATAAGTAAGAACTGATCACGGAATTAAAAATTAATGGTAGCTTAGGCACAAGTGATTATGGCTTGATCACATTTACAATGTGCAAACAGAATAAAGTCCAGACCAGTGATCTATATCTATATCTATATCTATATCTATATGGTGCTTTAAAAGGGCCAATTTCACAAAGCTGAAAATAATCAGAAGCCAAATCAGCTGGGAGAAAGAATGAACAGAAAATAATGTGACTGATCATAGGGTATTGTTTAAAATATTTTACTAAATGCCCAAAAGACCACAGGCTCACAATGAAAAAGAAGCCTACAGTCATGATAAAATAACAGCCTGGCTTACAGGGGAAGCACAAGCAATTATAAAAAATAAAGCAACTATAGATGACAAAAATGTTACCTGTGTATTTGGCACAGGTGCGGCCGCTGCTGGAATATGGTGTCCAGTTCTGGTACCAACAAGTTGAGAAAATTGGAAAGGGTTCAGAGAAGAGCCATAAGAACGATTAATGTTTGGAAAACATGCCTGAGATACAAGGAGAGAGAGTGAGTGAGCGAGAGAGAGGTGTATGGTGAGAGAGAGATGGGTTTGTATGAGGGTCTACCCTGCAATCTAGTTGCTCTTAGCTTCTCCAGAGCTAAGCAGGCTGGATGAAGAGAGTGGGGGGATTTAACCCATTGTATGCCAGTGGATCTAGTAATATCCTGATGGAAGAAGCAGCCATGAGCTCTTTCCTCTGATGTGCAGGCAATCTTCAGAACAGCACAAGTCAAATTCTCTCTCTCCTGATGTGCTGGCTGATGTGCTGGCTGAGCTATTTCACGTGGGTGAGATTGGCGTGCAGGGCTGGACTCCCCGGAAGGTTTGCACACTGACACTGAGTTTAGAAATGCTGATCACAAACAATAACACATCCCATAATTCACTAGGGTTTTTAAGCTGGATTGTATTATGCTTAATAGAGGAGCAAGACATCTTTGCATTGATCAGATGCAAGGGCATCGACCCAAGGAGGAGAATTCAGGAATATTGAATCCCAGGCCCCTGCTCTAACCCACTAGATTACACTCTTCTCCAATAGCTGTGCATAGAACTCAGAAGTCCTGACTCCCAGCCCCCTTCCTCTAGCCCACTAGATCCTGCTCTTCTCCCACCTCACAGCTGTGGGGGTGGGGATAGAACCCAGGAGTCCTGACTTTCATTCCGTAAGGAGAACTTGAATAGAATAGAAAAGAATTATTAAAGTGTCAAGAGGAATCAGACCCAAAGAGATATGTTTCCTGAAACATAAGTACTGCCTGTCCTATAACAGTACTTAGTGCTGGGGAGAGGGACTAGAAATCTGGACTCATGGGAGGAAAGTGTGGCCTAGTGGGTGGGGAGGTAGAGCTGGTCTAATTTCTCTGTGCCTCGTTGTTCATCTCTGAAATGGGACTAATAATACAGCCGGCCAGGAACTTTCAGTTAGTTGGAGTTCCTTATTGTTACTGTAATACAAATATTAATAACAACATTTGAGATGCACAATCAGAGGACTTTCACTTTAGCACATGCTGTATGCAATCTTAACTAATATTTTACTCCTACTTTAAGAATCCTTCATGCTGATGAAGGTCAAAATCCAAGGAGTTGGGTGGCTGAATCTTTAAATCAGAGATCTTTTCTCCAAAGTGTATGTCAGACTTTTGAGTTATATAGCAATGTGTTGGCATCAGTCTGTCACTCAATAGAAGGGGTGTGAAGCAGTGAATCTTTAATAGAGGCAGATTTCCTCCCAAGTGTGTGTCAGCTGTCTGAGTAAAATATGTGGTGAGAAAAACAACTGAACAACAACAAAAAAACAAGTGAGCAAACACAGGGTGGGTCCCCGAGGGAGGGGGCTGGGAAAAGGTGGAACAAGGGCAGGGCCTCAGGGGAAAGGGTGGAGTGGGGGCTGGGACTTGGGGCGGAGTGGGGATGGAGCATCCACCAGGAAAAATAAAAGTCAGCGCCTTGTGGTCCCGCCAATCTACACAATGGCATCAGGACATTATTTAACACTTGCTTTTCTGACTGCTGGATTTTCCAAGGGGCCCAAGGGAACTAAGACTGGCCAGTGCTAATTTTGGCTGGGAATGTCAAGGAATCATAAGGGATTATATTGAATTTGGACACCTAATTTCCTTTGGCTCCTTGAAAATCCCAGGCATGTGTGAATTGTTCCAGTCATCCCCTCTAATGGGCCTGGCCTTGCAATGGCCATCACTGGATGCCATCAGCCATTGTGTTGCTGTGACAGACCAACACTATCTTGCAATGTGCTAGACATACTCTATGGAATTAAGACAAACCCTTACTGACTTAGCTTTAATACCTTCCATTGCATTAAAATACAGTTGTGTGTATGCTGTGGTGGAATTGTGTGTAACTCTTCGAGGATCTAATGTAATTCCTCTGTTCTCAGCCCTTGGACACCATCCCCGGAGAGGTTCACATACACTAGTTCAAATTGCATTCTCCAGGGACCAGCAGACAAAGAGGATTTTTGGATAAATAGCCTGGTTTTAAACTGGCTCAGGGCCTTCTTCCTGATCCAGCAAATGGACAGGACCCATTGTCCATCAAAGGCCCCAATCCTTAGGGTAAGGTTAGAAGGACTGGGCCTACTGATGCTTCATATGCCTGGGAGCTTGTTCTGAGCTGAAGTTGTGAAGAACTTGAATCCACAAGGAAACCCCTTGGATGTCATAAACAGACAGTTAAGGGTTAATGCCTCATTTACCTGCAAAGGGTTAAGACGTTCACCTAGCCTAGCTGACACCTGACCAGAGGAACCCATGGGGGGACAAGATTTTTCAAGAGGAAGGAGGGAAGATTTCCTTTGTCTCAAAGTTCATTGAGTTTTGTGCCAGAGAGGAAAGATCCAGGAATCAGCCTCGCCTCCTATTAAAGTAGTATGTATTAGAGAAGAAATAAATAGGTTTATGTTTATTTTCTTTTGTAACTTGTCTTGTGCATTAGAGGGATAATCAAATTGGGATTTCTTTTGTGTAACTAAGGTTTTGCCCAGGGGAACATCCTCTGTGTTTTAAATCTGTTGTCTGTGAGAGAAACTTGTATGCTCTCTCCCAGAGGTTTTCCTTTCACCTTTCTTTCTTTAATTAAAAGTCTTCTTTTTAAGAACCTGATTAATTTTTTCCCTTGTTTTAAGATCCAAGGGGTTGGATCAGTGTTCACCAGAAAATTGGTGGAAAAGTCTCTCAAAGTTACCCAGGGTAGGGTTACAGTACTTGGGAGGGAGAGATTTTGGGAGGGAAGACAAAGTTTCCCAAATAACTCATAAACAGCTGTTTTAAACTATTTGGGTGGTGGCAGCAACCAGATCTAAGCTGATAATTAAGCTTAGGGGTTCTCATGCAGGTCCCCACATTTGTACCCTAAAGTTCAGAGTGGGGGTGAAACCTATGACAGATGGGGTTTGGAAGGATTGCTCCAGCCAGAGCCCCTGATGGAATCGGAGTGATCTCTGATAAGCTTATTAGCATAAGCTTGGGCTCTTTTATTGTTTTTAATATATACACCTCTACCCTGATATAATGCAACGCAATATAACACAAATTCGGATATAACACAGTAAAGCAGAACTCCGACGGGAGTGGGGGAGGGAGGTTTGTGCACTCTGGTGGATCAAAACTAGCCAAAAAAAGCCACCATTTCCCATTTTTGAAAGAAAACAACATTGGTCAAAAGCCCCATCTTGGCTAAGAGGGGAAGTGAAAGTAGCTGTTAAAACAGAAACAAAAATATAAGCATAACAAATGAAAATAGGGCAGTAGATAACGAATACATATTAGAATCATTGTCACAGTCGTCCAGGAGATTCCAATCTTCCGTAGAAATCTTTTCCTTCAGGATTGCCTCATCAAAAGCTACCAATTGGTGCCTTCTGTTTGCCATATACAGCACCTTTTTCTCCACCTTCACAATGAACACGAGTCTGGCTCTCAGTAGGTGATGATCGCTACAGATATTGAATGACGGCACTACAGAAATATCCTGCATGATGCGTCATCTATCGATCAGAAAGTAATCAATTTCAAGGAATGGTCTTCGAAAATTGTCTCATGCTATTTGAAGTCATCGTGTATTGAGGTGCTTTACCTCCGATTGAACCGAAACAGCACCCTCAAAATCATCCAGATCTATGCTCCCACAAGTGCATGCGAAGACGATGATGTGACTCAAGCAGTGTCTCGCCCCATTAGATAGTACAACAGTCCATCAAGCTTCCATACACAGGCTAGAAATCCCTTTAGCCTAGCACCAGTACTTCCCCAAGTCCAGTCTTCGTTCCTCAGGTGTTTCCAAGTGTTCTCTTGTGTGGGGAGTGCACTGCTGTGTCATTTCCCCACTTTATAGTTTATTCCATATGGAAGAAATCCCTTGGTTTCAAGCCAATTTCCCAGCCCAGTTTATGGAAAAACACAGGTACCAAAATGGAGTTCATTATCATATCATCTGGTCACAAGCCCTTGCCTGCTGCCGATGAGTCATGGCAGCCATTGTCCATAGGCTGACTGAAGCATCCACAGGTGTGGATAAGCTCTTCTATGGTCCATTGTCTTTGTTGCAGGTCCATTAGCACAGTTGTATCTGAAAGACTAGTGGTGGGTGTTTCCAACTTCACAACATCTTGCAGTAACACACATATAGCAAAACTTCATAACTTCACATACAATGACGGCACATACAATCCAATGGGTTATTAATGTTCAACAGATCAAGACTTTTAGAATGATACTTCACAAGGCATCTTTTGTACAAAGCATATCATAATTATATAACAATGGTGAATGTGGGGGTGCCAGGGTGTTGCTTTGGGGCACAAAGTGTCACAGTCCCCCTATATCTGAGGGGAGAAAGGATTTATATAGGGGTGTCCCAACTCTTGGCAATGTGGCCAAACCACTGACCTGTGTAATATTCTGATGTAGCCCTCCCTCAGTCTCTACTGTTGAAGCTGCTCCACTGTCAATGAAGCAGGAAAACTAGACTAGACTCCAGGTCTCCCACCTCAGAGATGAAGGCCCAAGCTATCCAGTTTTTTTCTGGCTCAATGACTCTTCAATTATTTAGCACACAGTGGATCAGCTTCAACAGGAGAGCTTTCCATTGGAATATCCCATATCTCAGTGGTTAGCACACTCTCCTGAAAGGTGTGAGAGACTCTGGCTCAGATCTTTGTTTTTCCTTTTAGAGAGAGCAGGGAGTTGAACCTTGTTATGATAACTGGGGCTAAAAATTTACCCTAACTTTGAACATAACTGTAAAAATTATCAATGTTAATTATCAATTATCAAAATGTCTTGTGTCTGTTGAAGTGGGCATTCGCCCACGAAAGCTTATGCTCCAATATTTCTGTTAGTCTTAAAGGTGCCACAGGACCCTCTGTTGCTTTTTGTAAAAATTATGTGAAAGTTCATAAGATGTCACAATAAACTATAATAACAAACTTTGATGGGAGAAGGTTTGAAAGGGAGACAGAAAGACTGAATTGGTCTAAACAAAAAGCTCTTGTTGATCTAATTCACGGACTGCTGAAATCATGCTTGCTAAAAACAAGAGATGTGGAGCCATAAATTAGTGAACCAAAATTGGTGTGTTGGATATTAGGCCTAACTGGTGGATAAAATAATAAGGGGATGGGCTATTCCAACCATTGCTCCCCTTTCTGAGTCCTTAAAGAAAGAAGAGGGGGAAGGAAGAACTGACAGAGGCTACTGGAGCAAATTTCATCATCATAACTGCCATCCCTAACATCTTCTGGGACCTTGCGCTTCCTTTGTCCTTATCCTGAGAGATGTCTGGACCAGACCAGGCCAGAGAAAGGGACACAGATGAGTCCAACACCTCCACCAGCTCCAGCTGAATCCCACAGGCTGGCTGCAATTAAAGGATATTAACAGAGCAGCAATACCAATACCTCCAGCTCATCTCAACCAACTTCTTTTCTTTCACCGAAAAGGACAGTTATTACCATCTTCGATACCGTCTGCGAACTGTCAAACAAGAGGTGTTTTTTTCCTTCTTCTATAAACTCTCTTCAGCTAAAGGGAAAGGGAACAAATGATGTTGTTAAAATGAAAGCTTTATTTAATACTTTATACTGAGCATGCCTATTGGATCAGGTCCTGCACACTAAATAGGTCTTTGCCTGCCTATCTTACGCCAGTTCACCTATCATACTGGGGCTTATGTGGGAGTTAGATGTCTGGACTCCTAGAGTGAGCCAGGACTGCCCATACCCAGTGGCAGAAACAGAGGTGCCTAGGGAAATTTGACCCTGAAAACTTAGGCACCAAGTTTTTGGCCGGAGTTTTGTGGGTTGCAGTGAAGGCTGAAACAGGGATTTAGGTGACTGAGTCACATTGTGAGTCACTTAAGCACCTGTATGCTTAACTGTAGATCTTCATGTTTGGAAATTTTAGCCTAAGGAAATTTCCCCAGATAGCAAAAAGAATGTAGCCACCATCTGTTGGCACAGATATAGATCTGCTGACAGAGAAATAAACATCTAGTGAAAGAAACATATATTCTTTATTATATACAAGTAAAAGTCCCAAATGAGGTCAGGAGTCCATTCTCCTAGTCATTGTATATACATATTTTATATACTCCAAAAACCTTCTAATCTAAGATTTATCAAAGACACTTAGGGCAGTTAAGTGCCCAACTGCTATTGAAAATAAATTAGATTTTGTAGATGCATAAATTTTGGGGTCAGAAGGAATCATTAAAATCATCTACTTCTGACCACCTGCATAGCACAGGCTAGAGATTTTCACCAAGAAATTCCTTCACTGAGCTTGTTACTTGTGGTTAAGATAGAGCATATAACTGTAGAAAGCTGAGTACTTAACTTCCTTAGGGGCCTTTAAAAATACCAGTCTAAATAAATAAGAAAGAACGGAAAGATGATTATCTCCATTTTAAAAATGGGTAAACCAAGGCACAGAAAACCGGATTTGTAAAGGTACTTGGAGGGATTTTCAATAGCATCCGGGTGTCTAAAACTCATTGGTTCCAATGGGTATTTGGCACCTAGTTACTTTTGAAATCCCACTAGGTGCCTAAATACCTTTACAAATCTGCCTGAGTGACTTGTTCAAAGACACAAAGAGGATCTGCTTCAGATGGATAGAATTGAGCTAAGGTTTTCTGACCTCCACTCCACTGCTTTAACCGCAACCAGGTGTGTTCCTTTTCAGGTTCAAAGCACTGGAAGATATGCTACAGACTTCAGTGAAAGGATAGCTCAAGGCCTTGATGGTGAAATACCATTAACTTTTTAACAATGCCCACTGGAAACCTTAGAAAGTTACATGATCAAGGTTGTTGACATTTAAAATTAGATAGGAGAAAGCACATGAGGATTCTGTAGGAAACAGTCCTACTGAGTCAAGAGAATGGGAAAGACACTCAAGGGAGTCTTAACCATCACTTACGTCTGTGGGTCTATAATTTATAAATGCTCCTTGAATCAACTCTTTGCAGATTAAGCAGAATAACTATCCTGCAGCAATCTGTGTCATCAGAAATGTGAGGAGACCAATTAGAACATCTCCAAGGCTTGGGAGAAAGGACAACCACCAGAAGGTTTTCAGAAACTGAATTTTTCAAGGTCTGTTTTCTTTGGGAGATCTGCTGCCTCATGGAAAGCACATGGTGACTGGAGCATGTAGGTAAGTGTATGTCAGAAAGAAACAATTTGTTTAATATCGGAATATGTGACCCCCTGCACGAAAACACCAAGGTGCAGAACAGTGTCTATCCTTTCTCTGTGAAAAGTACAGACCGTAGTTAACATTTCATTTATAGTTTCATTGACAAAAAAAGTACAGCGAGGGATGAAAAATAATAGATTTGAAGAAGAAGTAGAAGTGCAGTTCATAATTTTGCAGAGAATATGTATTTAAGACCCCAGTCATGCAAAGACATATAGGTGTTTTGCTTTCAAACTCTGGCAAATCTGTTTGATTTTCCCATATATCTGAACATATTTAAAATATTTTATGAATTAATTAGTGCTTATCAAAAAAATAGAAAACATTGTGAGGAAATGCATAATTTGAAAGATTTTTGTTAATT
Organism: Chrysemys picta bellii; assembly: GCF_011386835.1. NCBI lineage: Eukaryota > Metazoa > Chordata > Testudines > Emydidae > Chrysemys > Chrysemys picta. Next base: position 14,504,875 of record NC_088803.1, read on the forward strand.
CATTTCTTTGTTTTTATGGTGTGATTTTCCATTTTTTACATTTTCAGTGAAATTTAAAATATTCTGTGCATGTGAAAGGATTTTTAAAACATTTTTAAAAGAGCAAAGAAGAAATAAATCTCTTTCTCAAAAGTAAGATGGAAAAAATTTTCACACAGGAAGGGATTAAAATTGTTCCACTTTCATATGAAAAATATTTTTAAAAATTTGAATTTCAAAGATAAAACAAGTTTTGCTTTAGAATTTCAATTAATGTTTAGATTTATTTCTGTGAGGTGTGAAATGGTAAATCCCCATTGTACAGATGGCAAAGTGAGGTACCAATGCTGAGAAATTTTCAAAGGGGACTAAAAGAATCATAGAAGATTACGGTTGGAAGAGACCTCAGAAGGTCATCTAGTTGAACCCGCTGCTCAAAGCAGGATCAACACCAACTAAATCATCCCAGCCAGGGTTTTGTCAAAACAGTCCTTAAAAAGCTCTAAGGATGGAGATTCCGCCACCTCCCTAGGTAACCCATTCCAGTGCTTCACCACCCTCCTAGTGAAATAGTGTTTCCTAATATCCAACCTGACCTCTCCTACTGTAGCTTGAGACCATTGTTCCTTGTTTCGTCATCTGCCACCACTGAGAACAGCTGAGCTCCATCCACATTGGAACCCCCATTCAGGTAGTTGAAGGCTGATATCAAATCCCCCCTCACCCTCCTCTTCTGCAGACTAAACAAGCCCGGTTCCCTCAGCCTCTCCTTATAAGTTATATGTCCCAGCCCCCTAATCATTTTTGTTGCCCTCTGGTGGACTCTTTCCAATTTGTCCACATTCTTTCTGAAGTGGGGGGCCGAAAACTGGATGCAATGCTCCAGACGTGGCCACACCCGTGCCGAATAGAGGAGAATAATTACTTCTCTCAATCTGCTGGCAATGCTCCTACTAATGCAGCCCAATATGCCTTTAGCCTTCTTGGCAACAAGGGCACACTGCTGACTCATCCAGCTTCTCATCCACTGTAATCTCCAGGTCCTTTTCTGCAGAACTGCTGCTTAGCCAGTTGGTCTCCAGCCTGTAGCTGTGCATGGGATTCTTCCGTTCTAAGTGCAGGACTCTGCTCTTGTCCTTGTTGAACCTTATCAGATTTCTTTTGGCCCAATCCTCCAATTTGTCTAGGTCACTCTGGACCCTATCCCTACCCTCCAGCGTATCTATCTCTCCCTCAGCTTAGTGTCATCTGCGAACTTGCTGAGGGTGCAATCCATCCCATCAACCACATAATTAATAAAGATGTTGAACAAAATTAGCCCCAGGACCAACCCCTGGGGCACTCCACTTAATACCGGCTGCCAACTAGATATCAAGCCATTCATCACTACCCATTGGGCCCGACAATCTAGCCAGCTTTCTTTCCACCTCACAGTCCATTCATCCAATCCATTATTTTTTAATTTGCTGACAAGAATATAATGGGAGACCGTGTTGAAAGCTTTGCTAAAGTCAAGATATATCACATCGACTGCTTTCCCCATATCCACAGAGCCAGTTATCTCATCATAGAAGGCAATCAGGTTGGTCAGGCATGACTTGCTCTTGGTGAATCCATGTTGACTGTTCCTGATCACCTTCCTCTCCTCCAAGTGCTTCAAAATGGTTTCCGTTAGGATCTGGTCCATGATTTTTCCAGGGATTCAGGTGAGGCTGTAGTTTCCTGGGTTCTCCTTCTTCCCTTTTTTAAAGATGGGCATGATATTTGCCTTTTTCCAATTGTCTAGGACCTCCCCTGATCACCACAAGTTTTCAAAGATAATGGGCAATAGCTGTGCAATCACATCAGCCAATTCCCTCAGCACCCTCAGATGCATTAGATCTGGACCTATGAACTTGTACATGTCCAGCTTTTCTAAATAGTCCTTAACCTGTTCTTTCACCACCGAGGTGAGTTCCCTGCCCATCAGTTCCCTAAGAGAGTCAAAGTCTACTTTTCTGAAGTCCAGGGTCCATATTTTGCTACTCTCTTTTCTTCCTTTTGTGAGGATCCCAAAATCAACCATCTCAGGGTCACTGCTGCCCAAGTTGCCCACGGAATAAGGAATTAATCCATCCATACTAAGGAAAACGCTTAAACATTTGTTTAACTTTAAGCATGCACTTTCTCCCCTGAATCAAGATGGATTCCAGAATGTGCTTGTAGAGTTTTTTGGGCAGAAAAATGTCCACCAGCCCTGATAAGAAGTTACCATTTTAACAGGAGCTTTAAACCTTTATTTTAAAAGAATCTGTCATTAAGATGGAAAAATATCAAAACAGAGAATATGAACTTTGGGTAGCTGCTGAATTTCCATGATGGATTGATGTAAATTAGGACTGTGCAGCCAGAATAAATATTGAACATCAAGTGTTATTATTTATGTTGTTACATGTGAATATATCTAAAAGTAATAATGATAATAATAATAATAAACGTAAGTGCTTAAGGCTTAATTATGTTCCAAAGAGCTTGATAGACAGAAATACTCCCTGAACTACAGAATGTGGTCCGAAAAGGAAGAGATGGTGGAACATATGTTTAGCATACATATACCTTCTCTCCGTTCCACTGTCTTTTATTATCCGCATGTTGTTTTCAACTGAATATATTCACCTTATTTGTCCCTGCATGCAGGTAAAGTGATAGACATGAACAATCAAAGCACAGTGACAGAATTCAGACTCCTGGGCCTCTCGAGCTTCCCAGAAATGCAGCCGTTACTCTTCATGAGCTTCCTGATTATCTACCTGCTGACTTTGGCTGGCAACCTCTCCATTTGCTTGGCTATCTGGGTGGATACCACACTCCACACTCCTATGTACTTTTTTCTGATCAACTTGTCTCTCTTAGACATCTCGTACTCTTCCGTCACTCTCCCCAATATGCTAGTGACGTTGGTTGCCAAGATTAAATCTCTTTCCTTCTCCAGTTGCATGGCCCAGCTGTACTTTCTCATCTCCTTTGCTGGATCTGAATCTTTGCTTCTTGCCCTGATGGCTTATGACCGCTACATGGCAATATGCCAGCCTTTGCACTACACAACCATCATGAACCACAGGACTTGTATGTGCTCTGCCATTGCTATATGGATAGGTGGTTTTGTCTACTCAATGTTACATACGTTCTTCATAGCCAGGCTACCTTTCTGTGGTTCCAATGAAATCAATCACTTCTTCTGTGAGATCCCTCCTTTGATCAAATTGGCCTGTATGGACACCTATTTTAATGAGGTGCTGGTTTTTCTGCTCAGTGGAGCAGTAGGTGGAAGTTGCTTCCTGTTGATTTCCACATCATACGCTTACATACTATCCACCATCATGAAAATCCACTCAGCCCAGGGCAGACGCAAAGCCTTCTCAACTTGTGCTTCCCACCTCCTCACCGTCCTGCTGTTCTATGGCCCGGGTTTCTTCACCTACCTCTCCCCCTCCTCCAGCTACTCCATGGATATTGGGAAAGTGGTCTCTGTGTTTTATACTGTGGTCACACCCATGCTAAACCCAATGATCTACAGCCTCAGGAACAAGGATGTGCAAGCTGCCTTCAAGAAAGCCATGGGAAGGAGTAGGAAATAGCCATGAAGAGAGAGCCAGTTCTTTCTTTAAATGCAACAACATGTTGCCAAAAAAAGGGCTCCCTAAATTATTTGGCAGTTGATTGAGCACCAGGATTCACAGTAGGAATGGAGGGAACTTGACTTTTTCTTCAGTTACCTCAGCCCCAATTCTGGTGCATTCCCATTTAGTATTAATACCAACCAAAGACATTCCCATCCATTATGGCAGTGTACCTGTCCATTCCCACTCGCCAAAGACATTGATTTATTACAATAATCCCACTCACCCAATCTAAGGGTTTAAAATATTCCCAGCCACCACATCCACAAGAGAGGCACCATTCCATCCATGACTCTGATCTTGTGAGATCATTCTAGACTCATGAACCATTGCTGTGAAAGTTTAGTAGCATATATCTCATGTACTTTGTACTGAAAACACCCTGGGAACTTTATGATTGTTAAATTATTTCAGTAATTAATTAATTAATTTTGTTTGGTCAGAGCATGTGCATTGCTGACTTACTCTGTGGAGCCAGACACCTAAGCCCCAGTCTGATTTATGAACTGGGGGAAGATAGGATTGTTAGAGGGCTTTCCCTTCACCCCTCCTCTGAGATTGGCTTAAAATCGTGAGTTGTTATCTATCTATCTATCTAGATATTGTCAGTATCAGAAACAACATATGAAATGCATGTGGCAATTGGGCCATGTAACCTCCTATGTGTGCAATCTCCCTCGGATAGCCAATGAAATTGTTGCATGCAAATTAGCCATAGTGTAAGGGTGGTGGTTGGTTGAGTTAGCGGTGAAATCCCAGTGTTCTAGAACTCTGGGCATGGCATAGATACATGCCTTATGGTAGCTGTACATCAGATAGGTGTAATTTGCAAAGTCAAAATGGCTGAGAACTTAAAAAATGGATGATAACAGACCACAAATCCCACTGGTGATTGAACCTTGTGGTATTCTGAACAAAATGAGACCTGTGATATGTTTTGACAATCCTGGAATCTAATTATATACATAATTATGGAGTTCTTTGTAAATGCCTTCCATTTCTTTCTTTCTTTCTTTCTTTCTTTCTTTCTTTCTTTCTTTCTTTCTTTCTTTCTTTCTTTCTTTCTTATGAAAAAGGAGTTTAACTTAACCCCCTGACCTCTGGAGTACATTTTACTATTTTGTTTAGTAATCCCTTAGAGTGTATTATTTTACACTCTACACCTCTAATTAAGGTCACAACCAGTGTCTCACTATATAGCTGATGTTGAATGTCCCCCTTGAAAATAGGTAGTAATAATAACAACAATAAACCCCCAACAAGTAACATCAAACAAAAACATGAAACACACAAAAACCCTCAAGCCTTTACCTTTTTATTGTTAAATTGCACTGACAACTGGCCTTAGTACTCAACATTTCAGGTAAAATTAACAGTAAAAGTGTCAAAAGCACTTATGACCAGATTTTGAAAGGTATTTTGACACCCAAAGATGCAGGCAGCTGCCTAGTGGGATTTTTCAAATCATTGAAGGTCCATGTTGTTCAAGTGAGTTTGGCACCTAAATATTTTTTAAAAATCTGGATCTAGATACCTAACTCCTATTGGGAGCTTGGTGCCTAGGCACTTTTGAAAATCTCCCTAGGTGCTTTCTGCATTTTCAGACACCTACATACTTTAAAACAGGCATTAATTCCAAATCACTTTTTAAAATGGGACTTGGATGCTTTTGAAAATTTACCCTGGAAGCTTTAAAAGGTCTCCTTTTTAATGTTTATTTGTCTACCCTTTCCATCTCTCCTTCTAGCAGCCCAAAGAAACTACATTTAATTCAATGTAATGCAACTAATTAATGTAAATACAATTTTGAGATTGGCTTCTGTAATAGAGAACTAGCCACAGTGGTAACTGCTTTAGACAACTGTCTTACTACATGGTTTTCTAGAGGTGACAAGTACATAGGCTCATTTACCAATGGCAGAAAGACTCAGCAGCAAAAGCATCACACACATCATATTTACATAATATCTATTGTGAGCATTGTTGAGAGTAAAAAAAACATGAAAAATCAATAGTCAAAATATCATAGTACAATCCTTGAATTTGCAGATCACACCCATAATTGGGAAGTTCTATTCTTGTCCATCAGTTCTGATATCTATTAGACACCCAGAGAGGGAAAAAATGTACTCCGTGTAAGAGAATGTACTATGGAGGCAGCAGTTGTGTTTCCATAATCACCATTGTGTTCCAATTTGCACTAATGGCACGGCTAAACTCTGTCTGTTAACCAGTTTAAATACTGTTTTTGACTTTAAAAAATGTTACATTGCTCTTCATAGGCTCATTGAATTTTCAATATTTTTTCAATATTTAATTATTTTTATATTAAAACATCCTTTAAATACAACTATTTTGAAACTCAATATATGCTGGTCAGAGCAATTGCTTTGGCTTAAATAAACTCACTAGGTTCAATTTTGGCATAATAATTAAAGCTAACTGAAACATAAAACTTGGGAAACTCAAAACCATTAAAAGGAAATACTCCCCCCCACACACAAGTAATTAAACTGTGGAACTCATTGCCGCATTAAATGGTTCAGGCCAAGATCTTAACAAGAGTCAAAAAAAGATTGGACAATTAGATGGATATCAAGAAAATCCAGGGTTAAGTGATAATCACATACATTTTGGAAGGGATATTAAATTTCATGCTTCAACGCTTACACCAGTCTCTAATTATTAGAGATTCAAGATGATACCTAATGTAGGGAACTGATTATCCTTCAGCTTTCTATGGCTGGTCCTTACACCTGCCTCTGCTGCATTTGGTTCTATCCACAGTTGGAATCAGGATGCTGGATTAGATGCATAACTTGATAATTACTATGTCAATTCCTGTCAATTCCTATACTTCTATTGCATAATCAACAACAAAACAGCAAAATAATCTGCATTTAAAAGGAGATATGAATTACTCACTTCTGTGAAAAGTCTGAGAATTAGGAGGAAGGACTATAAAACACTTCCTTGTTGGGTATTCTGCTGCCCTTTCACCCACTGGAGTTTGATAGCACAGCCACTAAGTAATAATGGGTAAGTGATCACAAAGGGGTTTTTAAACATGGCGGGGGGGGGGGGGGGGCTACTGGGTCACAATATACCCCAGATAATTTCTGAGTGAGTAAACACAAAGCATTACCCAGAACAGGTACTGAGCTGGATTTATTCTCCCAGACTAGCAATCTCTTTCTTTATTGAATGGGAGAGAGAAGATTGCTCTGTGATTTCAGTATGCTGTTATCTAGGGCTGATTGAAATTTTTCCATCAAAAACAGTTTTTCAGTGGAAAATTGGGTATTCACCCTCATAGGGGGCTAGAGCCTGGACCCAGTTATCTACACAGCAATGAAACAGCCCCACAGCCTGAGACCCATGAGCTTGCATCAGCTGGCACAGACCAGCCATGGGTGTCTAGTTGCTGTGTAGATGTACCCTGAGAGTTCTAGCAGCATAGAGACAACGATTTCTTAACATGGATTTTTATTCCTTGCACCTAGAGCTCAAGCTGATGAGATGCGTGCTTGTGTGTGTGTATGGGGGCGGGGGGGACGGGCAGGGGCAAGCAATCCACAAAGTCTTTGGCCCACTGATGTTCCACAATGGCTTGTTTGGTGTCTATGGACCTTCCTTTGTTGGAGAGGAGATGACACCTCTTGTGGTAAACTCCTATTTCACACTTGGAAATGCTCCTTTCTTGACAGTTTCAGGGAAAACACTTTTACAATTACTGAGCAAACGCTTAAATATTAAACACTGAGAACATGGATACAGACATTATAAGTGAGCTTAATGCAGGCAGCAACTCACATGTATTGCACATCTTTATAAATCTAATACCTATTTAACAATACTAATGCATGGGTGAACCTGACTCGTCTCCAGCTGGGCATTCATCTGTGTTCAGTGAGGCCTTGGCATGAGCTGACACCTGGTCTGCCAGTGTCACAGTTTGCATCCTGCATCATTTTTCTCTTTAGAGCGATGGGTCTGAGCTTTCACACTCCCCTTCTTCCCCTTGTTACCCCAAAACCTATGGGTGTAAACCTGAGACTCGATTCTCCCACAATGAACTCAGTCCTGTAATTCTAATTCACTAAAGTTTAACTTAATTCAATATATTTCCTTCAAGATATGTATTAGAATTACAGAAACAGAACAAAACCAGTCTACATTCTCCTAACAAAGCCCAGATCTCTCTCTGTGTCTGTATGATACTCAGGGCTTGTCTACACTGTGGGGACTATAGCAGCATGTATGGTGACATAGCTATGCTGGCATAACCCTATAGTGTAGATGCAGCTTACCACAATAATATAAAATAAATAAAAATATAATGGAGATATCCCATCTCCTAGAACTGGAAGGGACCTTGAAAGGTCATTGAGTCCAGCCCCCTGCCTTCACTAGCAGGACCAAGTACTGATTTTGCCCCAGATCCCTAAGTGGCCCCCTCAAGGATTGAACTCACAACCCTGGGTTTAGTAGGCCAATGCTCAAACCACTGAGCTATCCCTCCACCCCAATGGAAGAGATTTTCCACCATTGTAGGAACAACACCTCTCTGAGTGATGGTACCTATGTTGATAGCTAGGTTCTTCCATTGACTTAGCAACTGTCTCTCTCAAAGAGGTGAATTACCTGAATAGATGGGGAAAAAATCTCTTCCATTGATGTAGGAAGCATCTATACTACTGTGCTGCAGTACCATAGCTGTGCCACTGGAGTAGTTGTAGTGTGGAAATACACTAAGTCCCTTGATGGGTTTGGGCCTAGGTGTCTCACCTGTCTAAATACTTGTGAAAATTTGTCCTTAAATGGTGGTAGAGTAAGTGTATCACAGTCTGGCCCTTTATGATTATGGTTATTATTATTGCTGTTTTTTACAATGCTATGCCTGTGACAAGCAGCAAACTTCTCCAGGTGCTGTGATCACTCAGCCATCAACATATGCAGACCAACACCCAGCTAAATTGCATGAATCCTCTCTAAGCCACTCATGAGTTGTATAAAGAAAGGCACCAACAAATCACCCTAGCTCCCAGCCTTGCAACCCAGAAATATACCATCTTATACTGCTCAAGTCTCCCTTAGACAGTGCAAGCTCATTAATTTGTTCACTTTTCTGACAAAGGGTAGTGGACATGCACCAGTCCGTGTGAACCTGAGCTGAGATTCCCCAAGCACTTCAACCAAAACCACACTGTTTTAGATAAAATATAAAACAGATTTATTAACTACAGAAAGGTAGATTTTAAGTGATTGTAAGTAGCAGGCATAGAGATCAAAGTTGGTTACATAAGAAATAAAAAATAAAATTGCAGTCTAAATACTCCAGACTAAACAAGATTTGAATCAAGCAGTTTTTCACCCTAGTAGATGTTACAGGCAGTTTACAGTTCTTATTACACAAGCAGGATCCCCTTTCCAGCCGGGAACCAATCTTCCAAACGATCTTCCAGATGTTGAGATGCGGGAGGAGACAGGCCAAGTGATAATGCCACTGTACCTCTTTTATACATTCTTCCAGCTGCTATAAAGATCCTTGCTGAGATGTGGGGGTCAGGCAGCCCCCATTGGGTACATGGCCTTTCTGAGGAGTCTCTTGGAGAGTTGATCCTTTGATAAGCCATCAACACATGTCTGGCTGGTCCTGATGTAAATCTGTCTTGTCAGATGCTCCTTTGTTGCCACTGAAAGGTGGGCTATGGGTATCTCTCAACCTCATAATGTATTTCAGTAACACACACATAGCAAAACTCCATAACTTCAGGTACAACTTCAGGTAACACACATAATTCAAAAGGATATTAATGTTCACCAGATCATGACTTCTCAAACGATACCTCACGAGGGATGCATTGTACAAAATACATCATAATCACATCACAGTGGTGAATATGGGGGTCCAGGGCACTACTTTGAGGTACAGAATGTCACAGGGCCCAATCGGGTAGGCAAGCTCGGAGCATGCCGGTGAGCCCGGGCCCTGTAGCAATAGTGTAGTCAAGAGTAAACATGGGTAAATGGAGTTTACCCAGTTCTCATTTGGGGAATATGGACTATAGTTAGGTTAGGTTATCCCTTCTTTATTTACCAAGTCATCACTGTGAGGTAGGTGGAGGAACACCTATCTTTCCCCATTTCTGAATCACTCTGTGTCTTAGGCATCCAGATGCCTGGCATGGGGCATCAGTGTGTGTGCAAAAATGTAGGTGCTGAACAAGTTTAGGTGGAAGCTGAGCAGGGGGTTTGTGAATTCCAGTGTGGCTTGATTCTGGGATTTAGATGCCTAAAGTGGCAGTGAGGTGCCTACGTCCTTTTGTGAATCTAGCCCACAGCATCTAGTATAAGAACTCTACTCTACAGATGGATCTAAAAGAGAATCCATGGACCAAAGATCTTACAATTTTATTAAGAAGAAATGTAATAGTTGAGTGAAACAAATGTAGGAGAACAGGACAGCAGTACTACAAGCATGTTTAATTTTCTATAGATGAACTGTGAGAAGAATTTCTCAATAGAAAAATAGGGCTCAGATTGCCAGGTGGTGTAACTTAGCATAGTTGAGTTGGACTCAACAAATCATATCTCCAGTATAACACAAATGGAGTCAAGAAACCTGATCCCTAGGTTTTCTATATCAGTGTAATTCCACTGAAGGCATGCCAGATCTACAGCTGGTTTTACTTGGCATGGCTCTACTGAAAGCAATGTGCCAGGTTGACACCTTGCATAAATCCATGTGGCCCAACTGGAGTCAATGGATCTTTTGCAAGCTACACCAGCTGAGGATCTTGCCCTGACAAACAGACATATCACACATTACCAATACATTTATAGATACTTCTATTTCACTGCTAATAGTCATCATGTCTTATGACTGAGATTTTCAAAGGTGGTTAAGGGATTTGATTTCAATGTGTGTTAGGCACCTAGATGCTTTTGAAAATCCCATATGCCCCACATATCTTTAAAAATCTGACCTTATGGTAGTTTTAAAAATCTCACCCTCAGACACCAAGTTCACATTAATCTCTTCCTATTTGCAATTTCTGAGCACTCTCCACACACTACTTTTCACTTCATTATTCTTCAGGCTGTAGATGATGGGGTTGAACATGGGAGTTAAGACACTGTACTGGATGGACACCACCTTTTCCAGAATGAGAGAGTAGCTAGAGTCAGTTCGTATGTAGCTTATAAGCCCAATCCCATAGAACAAACCAACCACAATGAGTTGGGAGGTGCATGTGGAGAAAGATTTACATCTTCCCTCCTTGGAAGGTATCCTCAGGATGGTGGAGATGATGAACATGTAAGAGATCAGGGTTAACAGGAGGGAGAGCATCTCTAAAATTATAGTGAAGGCAAACAGCACCATTTCATTGATAAACATGTCAGTGCAAGAAAGTGGTCATAGAACCGGAACCTCACAGCAGAAATGGTTAATTTCCTTTTGCCCACAGAAGTGTAAGTCGGTTACAAGGAGAGTGTTGACAAGGGAATTTAGCAAGCCAGCTATCCATGCGCCACCTGCCATCCACATACAGACCGGTTCACTCATCGTTTTCAAGTAATGCAGTGGCTCACATATGGCAGTGTATCTGTCATAAGCCATCACAGCCAGTAGGTAGCACTCTGGGGTAGCTAAAAAAAAAAAAAAAGGAACAGCTGGGCAATGCACCCATGGACAGAAATTGTCTTCTTCTCTGCTAGGAAGCTCTCCAGCATTTTGGGGACTGTGACTGAGGAGCAACAGATGTCAAGAAAGGATAAGTTACTTAAGAAGAGGTACATGGGAGTGTGAAGGTGACGGTCAGCCCATATCACCAGCATTATCATCATGTTCCTCAAGAGAGTGATTAGGTAAATAGCTAAAAACACCAGGAAGAGGAAAATCTGGAGGTATGGTTCATTGGAAAGACCCAGGAAAGTAAATTTAGTCAGTGTGGTTTGATTCTCAATTAACATGTTCAGAATGGCGATAGACTGCAGTGATAGGAAAACCAAGAAATAAAGGTCAACAGTATCATTAATGGATGAAGAAACCGAGAAAGATGAGGCGAGATTTTATCTGGATCTTGGAAAGAACAGAGACCTTCTGCTTGTTCCTGAAGATACAACTGATGTCTGGAATGATATGAATGCTTCAAAAATAGTTCACTGGAATAAAATATTTCTTCTGCGTTGTTGTGTTTGCTAATTCATGACACTGACCTTTTGTAGGTATTGAGTCTTATTTTTTGTGGTTAAGAGAATTTTAAACAGCATACAGGTCTTGTGAGGGTCCTCTGCACAGAGAAAAAAAATGTGTGTTCTGTGACTAGCCTACTGAATTATAAAAAGAAATTGAGAAAAGTAAATTTTAATCATATAGGAAAGAATGTTTGGATGATGCAATTTTCCAGCTCAGATTTTGTCTTTTGTTTACATTAAAGATAAATAAATGAAGGATTATGCTGGTCCAATAAGGAGACAGAAACAGGACATATGACCAATGCGAGTCCAATCAAAACTAAACAACCATTCAAATAAATACAACATCTTTGCAATTGAGAAGGTACCTGAGTACAATTCCCAATTAGAAAACAAGGAGCATTTTTTCCTAATAAATTATGCAGTCATAAATATTCACTCACTTCAAATGAGTTTGTCAGATTTAGATGAGATATCTAAAGATGGGTGGATGGATGGATAGGTGAGAGACAGTTGATTAGATAGATGCATGGGTGTATAAGGGGATAGATAGATAGATAGATAGATAGATAGATAGATAGATAGATAGATAGATAGATAGATAGATAGATAGATACTAATTCTACCAATATTTAATGGCTATGATATTCCAAGGGACCTGAGGGGGAGTTAGAAGCCCAATTGCAATGGACTCAATGGGACTTGGACACCTAATTCCCTTAGGCACCTTTAAAAATCTCAGCCATTTTAACCTCATCCCCTTTGCTGAATTAATTCTAGACTCCCAGTGACTTCCAATATGCCCTTTCTTTGTTCTCTACCTCTTTTCTACACCAAACAGAGATCATTTCTTTCCACAGCTCCTCAAGTAGAGAAGGGTGAACTGCATCCGCCTTGGTGATAACCAGCTGTCTAAGTGAGGAGTTATCTAAGTCTTTAACAGCTGGCATTTTCCCTTGTTTCCTAATGCTTTGCTTTACCTTTCTCTGTCTATCAATCTATTTACCTCTCTTTCTCCCTCCCTCTCTGAATATTTATTTGTCCATCTGTTCATCCATCTGTCTCTCTCTCTCTCTTTCTGGTCACCCCATACATATCTATCAATCCCTCTATCTATAAATCTGTTTGTTCATATTCTGTCCATCTTTCCCTTTTTGACACACAAACTCTTTTTTCTCTATATATTGATCCATTCCCCGCCCCTCTCTCTCCCCCCTTATTCATTTGTCTATCTAATCAACTATCTCTGACCTATCCATCTATCCATCCACCCAACCATCTATCATTTTTATATATTGCCTGCAACCATAACGTTTAAAAACGCGCTATGCAGCAATGAATTAGTTGTGGCATAGCTGAAATTGGGGACAGACAGAAGATCATTACATTATCAAATAAGGGATTACATGGACTGCATCTATTGAATATTGATAATTTTTAAAAGAAAATTTGGATGGAGGTCACAACTAGATTACTGTCCTACCAACATAAGTAGCATTTATTCTCCCAATTAATCTCATTGAAGGCAATTGGCTGGTTCTCACTTGGTGTCAATCAATGTTTTCCCATTAACTTTTAAATGCAGATAATTGATTCACACCAGCTGGGAATCTGGCCCCTGTGAGCATGAAAGGAGTTTGATTTATGAATTTGCCAGGTTGCCAGTTAGATTTTGAAGCTGAAATCTCACAAACTAGATTTGGCAATATATTAGAATCCAATAGGATAACCCCTCTTATTGAGTCCAGGGAGAATTTGCTTGCTAGTTTAATGCTGGGGTTTTTTTTTCAGGTCAACTTTTTAACTTAAGCTGTATTTCTCAAATCAGGACATTTGCTTATTCTCAACAAACCAACAATTCATTAATTCACTCAGAACCACATTAATATTTAATCAACGGTCACCATTCAAATGTAATCACAAGCAATTGTGTGTACTTAACACAGAGAACCGTGCTGCAAGCTACTATCACAGACTAGAGTTGAAGCTCAGTAGTTACAGCAAAGAATAATGCAAATTGAGCTTATTTAGTCTGCAGAAGAAAAGAGTGAGGGGGGATTTGATAGCAGTATTCAACTACCTGAAGACGGGTTCCAAAGAGGATGGAGTTAGGCTGTTCTCAGTGGTGGCAGATGACAGAACAAGGAGCAATGGTCTCAAGTTGCAGTGGGGGGTGGTCAGGTTGGATGTTAGGAAAAACTATTTCATTAGGAGAGTGGTGAAGCACTGGAATGGGTTCCCTAGGGAGGTGATGGAATCTCCATCCTTAGAGGTTTTTAAGGCCCAGCTTGACAAAGCCCTGGCTGGGATGATTTAGTTGGTGTTGAGTCACTAACCATTGGAATAATGCTAAGAGTCACTAACCATAGGAATAATTTACTTCAGATCATGAAGGATTCTCCATCCCTGGGAATTTTAAACTCAAGATCGGAATTTTTTTTAAGATGTGCTGTAGCACAAAGGGAATTATTTAGAGGAAGATGCATGGTCTGCATCATGATCACAGTGAGCCTTTCTGGCCTTGGAATCTATGAAATCTTTTGAAACACAAGGGCTTGCAAATGTAGCAGGAAGCTCTCCATCCTGAGTACCAAAAGAACTATGTAAATGTACGGAAGTCGGAAGGGAAAATGTGATTAGAAAAAAACGCTGAACCCAAAGGATGAATTATTTAACACAGGTTTTGTTTTGTTGCATGACATTTGGGAGCTCTTCACACTTCACAGTCAAAGCGTGTTCTTGTTGTATTTTAAGAGCAGTCATTAAAACTAAATCTCATTTTTTAATGGCGATACGGAAGCCAGGTTGTTATTTTTATTGCCTGATGCCAGCATTCCACCGGAAAAACATGTCTGAGTGCAATTATCCCCATTTTAAGATGGACAAGCTGAGGAATAGAGAGAGGAAGTGACTTGCTCAAGCCACGTAGCAGCTCAGGGTCAGAACTCAGAACTATGCCCTCCTTATCCATTGGAAAATAACCCACCATTGACTTCAGACTGAGATAATAGGGCAGCTCTTCAACCGCTGTAAATAGAATCATAGACTTTAAGGTCACAAGGGACCATTATGATCATCTAGTCTGACCTCCTGCACAATGCAGGTCACAGAATCTCACCCACTCACTCCTGTATCAAACCCCTGACCTATGTCTGAGCTATTGAAGTCATCAAATCATGGTTTAAAGACTTCAAGGTGCAGAGAATCCACCAGCAAGTTACCCATGTCCCACGCTGCAGAAGAAATGAAGTGACGTAAACTGAAATCAAGAGAATGAAGCAGATTTACAACAGCTGGCGATCTCACCTATTAACTTCAGTGTTACCCCAGCTCAGCATCCTGCCCGTAGATTAATTTAGGGCCCAGTTCTGTGAGGTTCTCCACTCTCTTTGAAATTCAATGAGGCATTTTAAACAATCCAAGCCTAAAGGCAGCGGGTCAGATTCTTCTCTCTTCACTCCCACTGGGTAGCACTCTGCTCTGTAAGGAATTCCTTCGGTTTCAGTGTGGGACAGATTCTGATCACCTGGTGGATACTGATTAGCAGCTCCCTCTGTGAATGTGGGACGACTTGCCCACTGAGGGATTACAGAATCAGTGTAAGTGGATCAGAATCTGAGCCCAGCTAAAGGAATGCAGACACTCTGGATTCACACTGGTGTAACTGCTATCAAAATCATAGAATCATAGAATATCAGGGTTGGTAGGGACCTCAGGAGGTCATCTAGTCCAACCCCCCACTCAAAGTAGGACCAATCCCCAACTAAATCATCCCAGCCAGGGCTTTAAATTAATGCAGATATCCTATCTCCTAGAACTGGAAGGGACCTTAAAAGGTCATCAAGTCCAGCCCCCTGCCTTTACTAGCAGGACCAAGTACTGATTTTGCCCCAGAACCTTAAGTGGGCCCTTCAAGGATTGAACTCACAACCCTGGGTTCAGTAGGCCAATGCTCAAGCCACTGAGCTATCCCTTCCCCTAGTGAAAAAGTTTTTTCCTAATAGCCAACCTAAACCTCCCCCACTGCAACTTGAGACCATTATTCCTTGTTCTGCCCCTTCATATTAAACCAGTCTCCTTGATTATCTCTGCGGAACCCTATCCTAGACAAAGACAGGTGTTGGGTCTAACCCCTGATCATCCGGCTCCCCAAAGGTGACATTCCCATCTCAGCCACCCGGTGTAGGTCAGAGATCCAACTATGGATTTTTCACTGGTGAAGAGAGAGGAAAGGCTGGGATTTTTTAAAAAAAGCCTAAGGGAGTTATGTGATCCAATCCCATTGCATTGGGTTGGAATTGGATGTCTAAATCCCTAAGGGCTTGTCTTCACTACCCGCCCGGATCGGCGGGTAGAAATCAATCTCTTGGGGATCGATTTATCGCATCTCGTCGGGGCGCGATAATCGATCCCCGAATCAACGCGCGTACTCCACCAGCCCAGGTAGGAGTAAGCGCTGTCGACGGGGGAGCCGCGGTGGTCGATTTGCCGCCGTCCTCACAGCGGGGTAAGTCGGATCAGATACGTCGAATTCAGCTACGCTATTCCCGTAGCTGAATTTGCATATCTGAAATCGATCCCTCCCCCGTAGTGTAGACGTAGCCTAAGGCTCCTTTGAACATCTGAGAAGGTGGTGATGAGCTACTGGGAGCAGCATGGGAGATTCAGTAGGGGATGCTCTGTACTCAGAGTGAGTGCTCTCCACAATACTCCGGTGCAGCAGCAGGGGGTGCTGGGCTGCAAAAAGGAGGATGGAGGGGTCAGTCGGGGGTGCCGTGCCCTCATAGTCACACACTTAGCAGGACTTGCTCCCTCGAGCAGGGGGCAGCACACACCCATGCACAGGGCTCACACCCCTGCAGGGGGCAGCAGGGAAACACACACACACACACACACACACACACACATAGAGTTTCCACTTTGCATAACATTCAGTTTAATAGCATTGTGTGACATTATACCCTAGCTGCTTTGCCCTACAGTGGTGTCTCATTTCAATGGTCAGTTGAAAAGAGAATCAAGTTAAACAAGTATGGATTGGATGACTGGACTATAAGGTGGATAGAAAACTGGCTAGATGGTAGAGCTCAATGGGTAGTGATCGATGGCTCAATGTCTACTTCGCAGCCGGTCTCAAGTGGTGTGCCCCTGGGGCTGGTTTTGTTCAATAGCTTTATTAATGATCTGGCTGATGGGATGAATTGCACCCTCAGCAAGTTCACAGATGACACTAAGCTAGGGGGAGAGGTAGATATGCTGAAGGGTAGGGATAGGGTCCAGAGTGGCCTAGACAAATTGGAGGATTGGGCCAAGAGAAATCTGATGAGTTCAACAAGGACAAGTGTAGAGTCCTGCACTTAGGACGGAAGAATCCCATGCACTGCTACAAGCTGGGGACTGACTGACTAAGCAGCAGTTCTGCAGAAAAGGACCTGGGGATTACAGTGGATGAGAAGCTGGATATGAGTCAGCAGTGTGCCCTTGTTGCCAAGAAGGCTAACAGCATATTGGGCTGCATTAGTAGGAGCATTGCAACCAGACCGAGGGAAGTAATTATTCCCCTCTATTTGGCACAGGTGAGGCCACGTCTGGAGCAATGCATCCAGTTTTGGGCCCCCCACTTCAGAAAGGATAAGTCCAGCAGAGGGTAGAGAAAATGATCAGGGGGCTGGGGCACATGACTTATGAGGAGAGGCTTAGGGAACTGGGCTTGTTTAGTCTGCAGAAGAGAAGAGTGAGGCGGGATTTGATAGCAGCCTTCAACCACCTGAAGGGGGGTTCCAAAGAGGATGGAGCTCGGCTGTTCTCAGTGGTGGCAGATGACAGAACAAGGAGAAATGGTCTCAAGTCACAGTGGGGGAGTTCTGGGTCAGATATTAGGAAACACTATTTCACTAGGAGGGTGGTGAAGCACTGGAATGGGTTAACTAGGGAGGTGGCAGAATCTCCATCCTTAGAGGTTTTTAAGGCTCATCTTGACAAAGCCCTGGCTGGGATGATTTAGCTGGTGTTGATCGTGCTTTGAGCAGGGAGTTGGACTAGATAACCTCATGAGGTCTCTTCCAACCCTAATCTTCTAAGATTCTATGATTCTATGATCGAGTGCATTTACATTTGATAGGTTTCAGAGTAGCAGCCGTGTTAGTCTGTATCCTCAAAAAGAACAGGAGTACTTGTGGCACCTTAGAGACTAACAATTTTTTTTTCTGTACGAGTTTTTTCATGAAGTTGATGGATTTCCACTCCATACGGCTAAATGCAGTGCCTTGCATAATGACAGGTTTCAGAGTAGCAGCCGTGTTAGTGTGCCACAAGTACTCCTGTTCTTTTTGAGGATACAGACTAACACGGCTGCTACTCTGAAACCTGTCATTATGCAAGGCACTGCATTTAGCCGTATGGAGTGGAAATCCATCAACTTCATGAAAAAACTCGTACAGAAAAAATTTTGTTAGTCTCTAAGGTGCCACAAGTACTCCTGTTCTTTTTACATTTGATGTGCCTTTGGCTGCATTGCTAAAACTCTTTGTGATCCTATGTGGTGAAATCTTAGACAATATTAAATACACCAGTGATCTGTGGTTGTTGGTCTTGGGGATGAAGCAAGCACAGCTAAAATAGATGTGAAGCTTAAAGACAAACATACACAATCTCTAGGAAATAAACAGCCCCAGAAGAGTAGAAGTGATTATCTCCTGTTTTACACAGAATCAAACTACAGCACCAAATTAGTAAAGAAATGTTATTAGGAGACAGTTATAGGCCATTGCATTATCCTTGTTGCGCTGCATGAAATGTCCCAACAGCAGCCTGGGAGGGGAAAGTTTCTGCTCCCCAGGTAAATTATTTGTCACCCCGTTGGGCCTTATATACAGGAACA
The DNA here is from genome assembly GCF_011386835.1 of Chrysemys picta bellii. Classification (NCBI taxonomy): domain Eukaryota; kingdom Metazoa; phylum Chordata; order Testudines; family Emydidae; genus Chrysemys; species Chrysemys picta. Next base: position 14,523,595 of record NC_088803.1, read on the forward strand.
TTTGACACCCGCAGCTCCCATTGTTGTCAATGAGACCTCAGCACCTTTGCAATTCAAGCTCACATTGATCCTGTGGTGAATGGAAAATGATCAAGGACCATACCAGGTCCAGGCATATCTCCTGCCCTGGCTACACTTGTGAGTGTGGGGCAAAAAGTTCAACAAAAGACACAGGGAGATTTTGCATTGGTTGTGGCAAACCATTACTGAACTGGAGTATTGTGTCCAGTTCTGGGTGCCACATTTCAGGAAAGATGTGGACAAATTGAAGAGAGTCCAGAGAAGAGCAACAAAAATGATTAAAGGTCTAGAAAACGAGCTATGAGGGAAGATTGAAAAAAATGAGTTTGTTTAGTCTGGAAAAGAGAAGACTGAGAGGGGAGATAACTGTTTTCACATACATAAAAGGTTATTCAAGGAGGAAGGAGAAGAATTGTTCTTCTTAACCTCTGAGGATAGGACAAGAAGCAAAGGGCTTAAATTGCAGCAAAAGAGGTTCAAGGTGGACTTTAAGAAAAACTTCCTAACTGTTGGGGTGGTTAAGCACTGAAATGAATTGCCTAGGGAGGTTGTAGAATCTTCATCATTGGAGATTTTTAAAAGCACGTTAGACGAACACCTGTCAGGAATGGTCTAGGTCAGCGATTCTCAAACTAGGGTTCGCGGAACCATGGGAGTCTCCAAAAAAACGCTAGGGGGTCAGAGGGCCCTGCTGATCAACTCCTGTCATAACTATAAAGGGAAGGGTAACAGCTGTCCTGTGTACAGTACTATAAAATTCCTCCTGGCCAGAGACTCCAAAATCCTTTTCCCTGTAAAGGGTTAAGAAGCTCAGGTAACCTGGCTGGCATCTGACCTAAAGGACCAATAAGGGGACAAGATACTTTCAAATCTTGGGGGGGGGGGAAGGTTGTTGTTTGTGTTCTTTGTTTGGGAGTGTGTTCGTTCTCGGGACTGAGAGGGACCAGACATCAATCCAGGTTCTCCACATCTTTCTCAACAAGTCTCTCCTATTTCAAACTTGTAAGTAAATAGCCAGGCAAGGCGTGTTAGTTTTCCTTTGTTTTCTCAACTTGTAAATGTACCTTTTACTAGAGTGTTTATCTTTGTTTGCTGTACTTTGAACCTGAGACTAGAGGGGAGTCCTCTGAGCTCTTTAAGTTTGATTACCCTGTAAGGTTAATTTCCATACTGATTTTACAGAGATGATTTTTACTTTTTTTCTTTAATTAAAAGCCTTCTTTTAAGAACCTGATTGATTTTTCCTTGTTTTAAGATCCAAGGGGTTTGGATCTGTATTCACCAGGGAATTGGTGAAAGGTTTTTCTCAGTGCTTCCCAGGGTGGGAATCTAGAATTGGGAAATGGTGGCAGCGGAACCAGAGCTAAGCTGGTAGTTAAGCTTAGAAGTTTTCATGCAGGCCCCTACATTTGTACCCTAAAGTTCAAAGTGGGGATCCAGCCTTAACAACTCCTCCCTCTTCTTCGTCCCTCGCTCAACTCCTTTCCCTCCCTCCCAGCACCTCCAGTGACGCAGCGGGGCTAAGGCAGGCTTGCTACCTTTCCTGGCCCCACACTGCTCCGAGAAGCATCCCTGCAGACCCTGAGCGCTGACTCTGCAGCTCCCATTGGCCAGGAATTATGGTCAGGGGAGATGCAGGGGTGGTGCCTGCGGGCCCTGTCCGTCCCCCCCCCCCCCCGGCCTAGGAGCGACTGCCAGAGGGATGTGCACCCAAACTCCCTCCCTCCCAGAGACTGCACCCCTCACCCCTCCTGCATCCTAACTTCTTCCCAGAGTCTGCGCCCCTCATGCTCTCCTGCACCCAAACTCCTTCCCAGAGTCTGAGCCCCTCATCCTCTCCTGCACCCAAACTCCCTCCCAGAGCCTGCACCCCTCCTGTCCTCCCCCACCCAAACTCCCTTCCCCAAGCCAGGTGAAAGTGAATGAGGGTTGGAGAGAGCAAATGACAGAGGGAGGGGGATGGAGTGAGTGGGGGCAGGGCCTCGTAGAAGGGGCTGGGCAGGGGTGTGGCCTCAAGGAAAGGTGCAGGACAAGGACTGTGCAGGGGGGCTTTAGGGTCCCTGAACATTTTTAAATCAAAATGGGGGTCCTCAAGTTGCTAAAGTTTGAGAACTGCTGGTCTAGTTAATGCTTAGTCCTGCCCTGAGTGCAGGGGACTGGACTAGATGACCTCTCAAGGTCCCTTCCAGTACTACGATTACTCTTTTGGAATAATTAATTCTATTGATAAAAGAAGAACAGGAGTACTTGTGGCACCTTAGAGACTAACAAATTTATTAGATGCATCCGAAGAAGTGGGCTGTAATCCACGAAAGCTTATGCTCTAATACATTTGTTAGTCTCTAAGGTGCCACGAGTACTCCTGTTCTTCTTTTTGCGGATACAGACTAACACAGCTGCTACTCTGAAACCTGTAATTCTATTGATGTTGATTAATCTTCCTAGCTACAGTAAAATGGGTGATTGCCTCTGAAAACTGGGGAATACACTGCTCTGTGCCAACAAAAGAATCTAAAGCTGCAGGAATAATCAAAGGCCTTGCCATTATTTCTAACAATCCTGTGATGCTCTCCCCCCTTCCAAACACCCTTCCAAGGGAAAGTGAGCTGTTCAAGAGGCAGGGCTGGCTCTAGCTTTTTTGCCGCCCCAAGCAAAAAAAAAATGGCAGCCGCAGGTAGCGCATGGAGGGCGGAGTGAAGGGCGGCGCCCGCCCACTCCCTCCACCCGTGGGCAGCCAGGTGCTGCAGCCCGCTCGCAGCTGGGTGAGAGGGACTCCCCCTTCCAGCCTTGGGGTGCCTCTCCTGCTGGCTCAGCCGGGCTCAGAGCAGCGTGGGAGGCAGAGCCCGGTGCAGGCGGCAGGGAGTGGCACATCCCTGGGAGCCTGGCTGCACGGTGAGCAGCGGGGATCGCTAGTTCCTGCGCCCTCAGGCCAGGGTCCGTGCCCCTGCAGGGCTGGGCTGGGACTGGCGGAGCGCGGGGAGGCCAGACGGGGGCTCCGGAGCTGCGGACCAGGCTGCCAAAGCAAAAAAAAAAAAAAAAAAAAACCCCACGGCAGGGCACCCTGAATATGCCGCCCCAAGATTGGCCGGAATGCCGCCCCTTACAATTTGCTGCCCCAGGCATGTGCTTTCTCGTCTGGTGCCTAGAGCCGGCTCTGTCAAGAGATAATTAACCTCTGCAGGTGACTAACACAAAAAAGCATGACCATCATGAAAGGCTTACAAACCCAAAGCTGCATGGGCATTAATTAGACTTTAATTTACCGGCTAATGTCATTTTGTGTAGCACCCCTTGAATTCAACAGAATTCGACCAGACTGCAGGGCTGATGATTTGGAGAATGAAATAAAATACAACAAAATTCTTCACCACAGTGTGACAACACAGCCTCTCTTTGACCATGCTTTATCCTCTGCCGCCACCTGGTGTCCATTATGGAGCAGAGCAGCATCTTGATCATCCCTTAAGTGTCCTAATGCCCATTATCTGGTAAAATATTTCCCACCCTCACCCTCTGCTGCCCCTAGTGCCCATTATACAGTATAGCTGCCCCTTCCCCAGCTTCACCCTCTGCTGCCCCTAGTGCCCAGCTGGGGATTTCTCTTTAAGGATTAAAATACCCCTCTTGTCTAGATTTTCATCTCTGTTTCCAAAGGAACCTATGGGCTGATTCTCTATGAACACCTGTGGGCTGAGTGTCTGCTGCTTTTTCAGCTTGTGTCATCAGTAACACCTGGGTTCAGTGATTAAAGAGTGAGTGTCAACTGCTGCCAACAGAGAGTGGGAGAGTGGTCAGGAAGCATGTTCTAGTGGCTTGGGTGCTATATGGGAACTTGGACCATTCTCTACTCTATCAGTGACTTACTGTGTGACCCTGAGTAAGTTATTTAAGCTCGGATTTCCCTAGGACCTTACTTATGTTGTATTCATTGTATAGGGATCCTAGATGATTAACTTGGGGTTTGTGGATTCCACTGGGTGGCCAGCAGCCTAAAGGTTAGATGCTGTAATGTTCACCATTGCAACACCCAAGTCCTTTTGTTAAAGTAGCCCAAGATGTGGAAAGTGTTATTTATTGTGGTGGGTGCTCAACTTCTCTGAAAATTGGGCCAATGGTTTGCTCTATGTTAGGGCTCCTTGAAAATTGTTGGTTGAGAAGTTTTTTCTGTTGGAAAATGGGGTTTGGGCAACACTAAAACCCTTAATAGGGAAATTTCATTTTTAGTTAAACTTTTCAATTTTTTTGAAAAAACAAAAATCTGAATTGAAAATTCTGTGAACACAACTCTGAATTTTCCACACTTTCTGATGGTTTCCTGACTTTTACCAGTTGGAAAACAGTCAAATTGTTGAATGTGTGACTTCATGAGAGAAAATAACCTTTTAAAAAGGAATGTTTTCAAAACTGAACTGGACATCACACTGTTTTGAGTTAGGAAACAGTGACAAAGACTGGGAAAATGGGGAGAAAAAGCACTTTTGTGCTTTTTTAAACTTTCCCACAGGAAAATGAAACTTATCAGGTGGGAATATTTCAAAATGGGATTTTTCATGGGAAAAAATCCTGGTTTTCAGAAAATGTTTATGTGACACTGGCAGACCACGGGAGGCTAGAGTCAGGCCAATTCACTTGTGTGTGAATATCAAAGGAGATAAATGTATTAGTATTAATTCAAGCCAATTCACTTGTGTGTTAATAGAGATCAAAGGAGATATTAACTGTATTGTTTTTGCCTATCTATATCCTGTTGTTTTCTATTGCATTACATTTACATTATGCATGACCCGTAATAAAATAACCCTAGACCAAATTGTGTATTAAGCTGAGAGTGTATTCAGGTGTTGGAACTTCATGAATACTAATGGAATGTTACTTGTATTGTTTTTACTTATCTGTTCCTATTATAATTACATTATGTATATCCCTATAACTAAATACCTCACTGAATACAAATGAAGAAGAGTTCTACATTCACAGCAATTGGCCATTGTTTGGATACAGACACTTGTCAGAGTGTTGTTTGTTAAAAGAAGCTATAAGTTTTGATTCATAGATTCATAGATTCTAGGACTGGAAGGGACCTTGAGAGGTCATCAAGTCCAGTCCCCTGCCCCCATGGCAAGACCAAATACTGTCTAGACCATCCGTGATAGACATTTATCTAACCTACTATTAAATATCTCCAGAAATGGAGATTGCACAACCTCCCTAGGCAATTTATTCCAGTGTTTAACCACCCTGACAGTTAGGAACTTTTTCCTAATGTCCAACCTAAACCTCCCTTGCTGCAGTTTAAGCCCATTGCTTCTTGTTCTATCCTTAGAGGCTAAGGTGAACAAGTTTTCTCCCTCCTCCTTATGACACCCTTTTAGATATCTGAAAACTGCTATCATGTCCCCTCTCAGTCTTCTCTTTTCCAAACTAAACAAACCCAATTCTTTCAGCCTTCTTTCATAGGTCATGTTCTCAAGACCTTTAATCATTCTTGTTGCTCTTCTCTGGACCCTTTCCAATTTCTCCACATCTTTCTTGAAATGCGGTGCCCAGAACTGGACACAATACTCCAGTTGAGGCCTAACCAGTGCAGAGTAGAGCGGAAGAATGACTTCTAGTGTCTTGCTCACAACACACCTGTTAATGCATCCCAGAATCATGTTTGCTTTTTTTGCAACAGCATCACACTGTTGACTTATATTTAGCATCACACTGTGGACTCATATGATTCAAAGAGAGATCCTTTATCTCTGGACTGTTTGGATTCTAACAGGACAGAATAACTTAACGAGAAGAGGGAGATCCCCAGAATTTCTCTGGGTAGCCCCAAAGAGACTTTTGGGAAACTGGCAGATTACTACATCTCTGCTATCATTTGGATCTTACAAATGTTGACTCAACTCTTTATGTATTTTACCTGCTTTAACCTCTTAATAGCTCTCATTTCTTTTTCTTTACCCTGTAGTTAGCTTATTAGAGAATTGGCTGCCAGCATTGTCTTTGGTGTGAGATCTAGAGTAACTAGTCCTTTGGGACTGGGAACAAACTGGTGTAGTGTGATTTTTGTTCTATGTGACCATTATCACTGATTCCAGAAAAATATATTTCCCCAGTATTTTCCAAAGTACTATTTTCACCTCCTTATTTTTCAGACTATAGATGATGGGGTTTAACATGGGGGTTAAGATGCTGTACTGGATGGTGAACAGTCTGTCCAGAACCATTGAAGAGGCTGAGCTGGGTCTCATGTACCGAAACATACCAGTCCCATAGCATAAAACAACCACAATGAGGTGGGAGCTGCAGGTAGAGAAGGCTTTATGCCTGCCCTCTGTGGAGGGTATCCCCAGGACGGTGGAGATGATATGTATATAAGAGTGTATAGTGAAGGAGAATGAGATGAGCCCTATGGCCATAGCAGAAGTGAAAAACACCACTTGACTGGTAAAAGTCTCAGTACAGGAAGATCTAATATGGAAGGAAACTCACAGATGAAATGGCTGATTTCACTGAGCCCACAGAATTGCATCTCTGACAGAGGAAGAGTGTTTATCAGTGCATATAAGAGAGCCATTGTCCATGCACCATCCACTAGCTGACAACAGACCTGTTTATTCATGGTCACCATGTAATGCAATGGATCACAGATGACAGCATATCGGTCATAAGCCATGGCTGCAAGAATTAAAACTTCAGTACAGGATGACATAAAAATAAAGAGTATCTGGGCAATTCAGATATTTACAGAAATTGTTTTTTCCTCTCTCAGGAAATCCACCAGCATCTTAGGGACAGAGACAGAGGAATAACAGATGTCAAGGAAAGATAAGTTACTCAGGAAAAAGTATATGGGGGTGTGGAACTGAGGATCAGCCTTTATCACCAGAATGATCAGCATGTTCCCCAACAGAGTGATGAGATAAATAACTAAAAACACCACAAAGATGAAAATCTGGATCTTTGGATCACTGGAAAGTCCAAAGAGAATAAAATGTATTACAGTGGTTTCATTATACATTGAGTTATTTTTATCAGCAAAACTGGGACCTGCAAGTAGAGAAAAATTTATAAAATCAACAAAAAGTAATTGTATCTTCACCATGATATTATTATCTAAGTACTTACTTAGATACATAATCTTGGTAACACAAGAATTTTAAAGTGCGTGCTACTGCATCAAATTGTACCTTATAAAGGTTTAAAGTGTTGGCATTCTGCTTTATCTACTGAAGCTACACAGGTTTCAGCAACATAGTGGTCCTTAAACTCTTTCCATATTCAGAACCACTTCTTGAGATTCACATCTTCTGGACACTTCCCCTGCTGAATTCTGTTCCCAACATTTTCCTGTGACATCTGAAGATTTCAGTTTCAGGAAGGAAAAGTTATTTTGCAAGGTAAATAATGCAACCATATAATAAACACATGGCTCTGAAAAATGACTGATGCTCAAAGAAATGGTGATAGGTGATTTAATGAAAAACCTAGAGAAAGAGAGAGCCCTTTTTGCCAGTTGTGTCCTGAGTTTTATTGATATTCCTGGACAAATCAGAATCTCCACATACATTCTGGGTAGGAGGAGGTGTGAATGTGCTAGAGTGGCCAGACCCAGCCCTTTCCCCCACCCCATCTCAGGACCCCAGAGATTGTCTTTTCCATGCTGGTCCAATCAAAAATCCACCCTTCCACCAGCACTGAGAAGGGAGTAAGGGACACAAAAGAATAAAATACGGACATAGGGATGGATTTGAAAGTAGAATCCCAGAGCTTCATTTGAAATATAATGGGATGGGGGGTAAACCCAGCTCTGCTACTCACCTGCTGGGAGATCTTGTAAAGTCACTTCCCCTTCCTGTGTCTGTTTCCCCATCTGTGTGACATGGCAGCAATGATGCTTAGGGAGTGACGGGTGTATAAGAGCGAGGTATTATTATTATTTGGGTCCAGTTTGGGGTTAAATGACCACCACACCAAATACCCAATATTCAGGGTTGGCCACCATCAGCCTGAACATAGGGTTCTGCCCACCTGTGAATCCTCCAGGCCAGATCATGATACCTTACTCCCTTTCAGTCTCATTGACTCAGGGAGTAAGGGGCTGCCCAGCATAAGTAAACAGCTGCAAGTGGGATGATGAGAGTTGCAATTCCAGGTCCCCAGACTAATCTCAGGACCATTAATGGGGGAACAAATGGAGCTTCAGAAAAGTGGAAACTGAAGCAGCAAAATAGAACTTCCAAGCACAAAATGAATTTAGTGCTGCACAGGGGTAAATACAGGCATAGAAGGGGTCAGCTCCAAAAAAGAAAAGGGAATTCACAGGAACACAATTAAAGTGCTGTGTCATCGAATGAAAGGTTCAAGGAACGAATCACTGGGCCAGCAAAAGCCTGTGAATGACTCCATAGCTTGGTGGTTAGGACATGCACCTGGAATGTTGGAGACCTGGATCCAGTCTCCTTCCTCGATGAGTCTTTAATCAGTTATCCAAAGTGGAGCAGGTCCAACAGGAGAGACTACAGGAGCCATACATCAGACTATCCCATAGTTCTGTGAATAGGGCACTTTTCTGAGACAGGGGAGACCATTGTTCAAACCCTTTCTCTGTATCAGGAGGAGGAGGGAATTACACAGGTCTCACATGTGAGTGCACTAACCACTGTGCTAATAGTTATAAGGTGGACTCCTCCTTCTCCAGACAGATTTTGGGTATGTCTATACTACAAAATTAGATCGAATTTATAGAAGTAGATTTTTTAGAAATTGATTTTATACAGTCGATTGTGTATGTCCCCACTTAAAACCATTAAGACCCTTAACTTGGCGGAGAGAGTCCACAGTACCGAGGCTAGCATTGACTCTCCAAGTGTTGCACTGTGGGTAGCTATCCCACAATTCCCACAGTCTCCGCTGCCCATTGGAATTCTGGGTTGAGATCCCAATGCCTGATGGGTCAAAAACATTGCCATGAGTGGTTCTGGGTACATGTCGTCAGGCCCCCCCACTCCGTGGAAGCAACGGCAAAAAATAATTTCTCACCTTTTTTTCCTGGGTTACCCGTGCAGATGCCATACCACAGCAAGCTTGGAAGCTGCTCAGCTCACCATCACCATATGTCTCCTGGGTGCTGGCAGACGTGGTACTGCAGTGCTACAAGCAGCAGCTCCTCGCCTTTTGGCAGCAGATGGTGCACTACGATTGGTAGTCATCATCATCGTCTCCTGGGTGCTCTTTTAGCTGACCTCGGTGAGGTCGGTCAGGGGCGCCTGGGCAGACATGGGTGCTCCTGGCAGACCTCGGTGAGGTCTGTCAGGAGTGCCTGGACATAAACGGGAGTGACTCCAGGTCATTCTCTTTTTAAGTTTAGTCTCCTGGAGATTCAGTCCTGCCTGCAGCCGTACTGCACCATCTTCTGGTGAGAAGCCAGGAGACAACGACGGCTAGCAATCGTGCTGCACCATCAGCTGCCAGCCTAAGATGTATAAGAGAGATGGAGTGGATCAAAACAAGAAAGAGACCAGATTTGTTTTGTATTCATTTGTATTCATTTGCTCCCCCCTCCCTCCCTCTGTGAAATCAATGGCTGACAAGCATTCTGGTGAGGTCTGTAAGGGGCACCTTCAAAAGTTTAATGGCGATTCAGTCCTAGCTTGAATAGGGAGGGATAGCTCAGTGGTTTGAGCATTGGCCTGTTAAACTCAAGGTTGTGAGTTCAATCCTTGAGGGGTCTATTTAGGGATCTGGGACCCCAAAAAAAAACACCAAAATTGTCAGGGATAGTATCTGGTCCTCCCAGTGAAAGCAAGGGGATGGGACTCAATGACCTTTCAAGGTCCCTTCCAGCTCCATGAGTTCAGTATATCTCCATATAATAAACCCTCCTTCCTAGTGGAAAAAGTTTTTCCTAATATCCAACCTAAACCTCCCCCACTGAAACTTGAGACCATTACTCCTTGTTCTATCATCTGGTACCACTGAGAACAGTCTAGATCCATCCTCTTTGGAACTCCCTTTCAGGTAGTTGAAAGCAGCTATCAAATCCCCCCTCAGTCTTCTCTTCTGCAGATGAAATCATCCCAGTTCCCTCTGAGACATTGCAGTCAATATGGTTTTATAAAAATATGCTAATAAGTGAATATAATGTAACTGGAATATGCTTCATCTATACGATTTTATAAAAAAAATGATAATGAGTGAATACAATGTAACTGGAATATGCTTCATGCAAAAGGTCTCTTGTAAGGTATCATTGCAAAGCTTATTGTCTACTGAGTGTGATCATCCTATTTGTATAAAGGTATCAGGTTAAAAAGCAAGTCCTCACTCACCTCTCCAGCACCCAAGTTCGTGCGGAGTTGGTATGGGGCTCACAATCTGTCAGAGACCAGACACCAATTCGTTGATCAACGGGCTCACACTATCCTTAGCTTGAAAGGCTTCAGAGTAAGTGTGGCAAGTTTATTAGGGGTGAGCATCAATATTTATACACAGAAGTAAACAAAGTGATTAACAGATCATAATGGTCATGTATAATCAATCAAGATTCTACAGGATAAAACAGGTTAAAATGTAAATTCAGAAAGAGAAAAGGGGAGATGGCTACTTAAGGGGAGGGGGGTGTCATGAGTAGTTCACAGGTCAGAGCTTTGATTAAAAGTTCAGACAGAGACATCAAGTCTGGGTTAAGTTTAAGCTCATCAAAAGTTCAGACTCAACATTCCTCCATTTGTAGCTTTGGGATAACTATTTACCAAAAGCTACACCCCATTTTAAGGAGCCAAGGGCCGCTTGGCAATTTCAGCCTGGGCCAACTCGAAGAGAGTAAGGCCCTTGGCTCAAGTAGGAAAAGAATAAACTGACCCACATGAGTCTATGAGGGAGGGGACACACTGAATACAGCAACACAGTATTATAAGGATTACTATGGCCCCAACAATACCAAGAGTTTTTTTAACCCACCCAAATCCAGGCAGCCAATTCCATAAGGCTCCCCACCAATCATAAGGTGGCTGGCCAGAGGAGTAGTTCTTAGCCATTTCCCTTAGATGTTTGGTACGTTGAAAAGTGTCAGGGTAGATGTCATTTACAAAAACACAGCATTCTTCATTTATGAGGGCGCAAGTTCCTCCCTGGGCTGCTAACATTATGTCTAAAGCCATTCGGTTTTGCAAAGCTAACTGGCGCAGCTGGGACATTTCCCCGGCCTGATTCTCAAATAGGGTCGCAGTTTCATTGGTTAAAGATTCTAGTAGTCCCTGTAGATGGATGACACCACCCCTCAAGCTAATGAGACCAGCCCACCGCTGCCATGACAAACCATCACGGATATTAATATCTCTGAAGGTTTCACGGATGTTACGAACGTGGGGAAAATGAGGGGGAGTGAGGGAGATGCGAGAAGGCGGTGTTAGCCACGCTAAATAACATGACCCTGCCCAATCAGGGGAGAGAAAGTTATAAGCTTTGGGCCCGCACACCCAGTATGTTCCATACAATGCGTTTCGGGTATTCCATTTCTCAAAGTAGGAGGTAACCCACCACCCGTTGGACCACTGTTCCCCTGGTAACGCAGAGGGGTCGTTGTGCGAACTGCAGAGGCACAATTTGGTAGTGGTGTTTTCAAAGGGCAGTGTAGTACTGCTTGAGCAGTTGTAGAAGGCAATCGTATGTCCCTTAGCAATTAGTTGGACACCCTCGTGATCTGAGCAGGGCTTCTTAAAAGCTGACTCTGAAGGCTTGCCCACCCATGAAAAAGTTGGATCGGGGTGAGGGATCCACATATGGGATAAGTGGGATGCGCAAGGCTTGAAGCCGAGATTTTTACTAAAGGCGGTGCCATTAAAATACATGTTGCATTTACTTGTTCCCACAAAAGTTGACCCCTTTTCTTTAACAAAACACAGTGATCCTGTCTGATTGATTACCCTGAGATATCTGTTAATTGGCACTCCTGTTTTGTTCCATGTAAGATTGTGTTGGACTGGATCTTTTACTCTAGCCGGTGGCATCCAAGTCATATTAGCAGTGGTCAGGGGAATGGGTGTGAAGGGGAGTTCCTGTTCTGCATTTACTGGAAATTGAGTACATACCCAGCAATTACTTCTATTTCCTAAAATACGAGTTTTAACCTCGTGGGAATATCTAATAAAAGCATTATCTTCATAAGCAGAAAATAAACTAAAAAGGCATAATAAAAAACATACAGTTGTCAGAATAAAAGGTCCTCTCATTTTTGCCGAGTCAATTTAAGTCTGATGTCTGAAAGAGGTAAGCTGGTCCACTGGTCGGAGGCAGTGTCCTCAGTGGTGGCAAGAGCTGCTGGTCCGTCACTGTGGTCCACTACGGCTAGCTTGACGTGGGAGTGGTGGATCCAGGATTTGCGTCCTTCCAGGAACACTGCAGTCTGGGTTGTTAAAAGAACCTGGTGGGGTCCAGTAAAACTTGGCTGGAAGGTGTCGCCACGAACGAACTTTTTGGCCCGGACGAAGTCCCCTGGTTGGAACGGGTGGATCTGTTCTTCCAGCGGCACGGTCTGGGAAAACTGCGAGGCTTTCCAAAGGGTATGGAGGCGAGCCTGTAGGGAGAGAAACTGGCACGCGGTGATATGATCGCCTCCCAATAGTGAAACATCAGCACGTGGTAGCGCCCCGCCTTTGAAAGGGGGGTGTCCATAGAGCAGTTTAAAGGGGGATAATCCCAATACACAGGTTGGGCGAGTACGAAGGTGAAACAGGACCAAGAGAAGTACCTGAGGCCACTTTAACCCTGTTTCCTGACAGTATTTAGCCAATGTAAACTTAAGCTTCCTATTCATACGCTTAACTTTCCCGCTAGACTGGGGGTGGTAGGGTGTATGAAAGGAGTGTGAAATGCCCAGTTCTTGTTCTAAACGGCCAAGGACATGACCAGTAAAGTGAGGTCCGCGATCGGAGTCAAGCACGAGAGGGATGCCAAAACGGGGTACAATGTCTCTAAGGAGAATCTTCGCCACTGTGGCAGCAGTACAATTAGCAGTAGGAAAAGCTTCGACCCAGGAAGTTAGAGGGCAAACCAAAACAAGGAGGTGCTTTTTTCCAAAAGCCTTTGGCATATCTGCAAAGTCAATTTGAAGATGTTGAAATGGAGCAGCAGGCGGAGGTCTTCCACCCTTAATTTTTTTTTTTAAGAGGCGGAGCAGGTCCATTACGCTGACATGTGCTGCATGCTTTCACTATTGACAGGCAGTAGGGTTGAATACCTGGAGCATACCAAAAGCGAGCGATGGTGTCCACAAGGGTGTGCGTGCCGTAGTGACCCCCCTTATTATGGTGCCAGCGAACTGCCACGGGGTATGTGGAGCGAGGGAGGCAGGCTCAGCCATCCGGCATAAGCCAGGTCCCTTTGACCAGAGTGGCTCCGAGGCTCTCCCACAACTGTAGTTCAGCAGCTGGTACTGGTACGGGGTGCGGTGGAGTAAAGGAGGAGGCTGCAATAGCCAACGTGGGCATGGCTAAGGGTAAGACGGCAGCCGTCTTGGCAGAGGCGTCAGCCAGGGCATTGCCACGGGTGACGGGGCTATCATCTTTAGTATGGGCCCGGCAGTGAACTACAGTCAGGACCGAGGGTTCTTGGAGGGCGTCCAAAAGCTTGTGGATGAGGGGGAGGTGCTGAATGGGTTTACCGGCAGCTATCTGGAAACCTCGAAACTTCCAGAGGTGGATGTGACAATGCACAACTCCAAAAGCATACTTGCTATCAGTAAAAATGGTAACGGTCTTACCAGCGGCCAACTGGCAAGCTCGGGCCAGGGCATAGAGTTCGGCGGCTTGGGCTCCCCAGTTGCCTGGCAGTGAGGCGGCCTCTTGAATGTCCCATTCAGAGGTGACTGCATAACCGGTGAAACGCTTGCCATCAACATAGAAGGAGCTTCTTTCCGAGAAGAGGATGCAATCAGGGTTGTCCAGTGGCACGTCAAACAGGTTGTCCCTTATCTGTAAGATGCTATAAACTACTTCCACACAGTCATGCTGATCCTGGAGGACTGGCAGGTCAGGAAGCAAGGTAGCTGGATTAGGGGGCCCACACCTTTCAAAAATTAGGTTAGTGTCTTCTAAGAGTTCGGCCTCTAGCTGTTGCTGATGATGGGCTGAAAAGACTTGGGTTGTGCCCCTACGCAGAAGGGCTGACAAGGCATGAGAGGTCCAAACCGTGGTAAAATGACCCAGGGTCAGGCTCTTTGCCTTTGTGATCAGCAGGGCAGCTGCTGCCAGAGTCCGGGTGCAGGATGGGGTTCCCTGAGCGACAGGGTCGATCTGCTGAGAGTAAAAAGCAAGCGGGAAATGGTGGGGCCCGCTCAGCTGGGTAAGGACGCCACTAGCAATTCCGCCCCTCACGTGGACAAAAAGGTGAAAGGGTTTGCTGTAATTGGGGGGGCAGAGAGACATGGAGGAGGCCACACTGTCCTTGAGTAACTGAAAGGCTTGGATTGTGTCTGGGGACCACTGCAAAGGGTCAGGAGCAAGGTTAGCAGTGAGTCGGTGGAGCGGTTTGCTTAACTCCCCGCAGGACAGCAACCAGGGGCGAGAGAAGCCAATTAATCCTAAGAAACCTCGAAGTTGTTTCTTGGTGTTTGGCAGAGGGCAGTTTTGGATAGTCTTTATGCGGACTGGGTCCATTTGTCTCCCCTCTGGGGTTAACAGGAAGCCCAGATATCGGACCTTCTGTGAGACCCACTGAATCTTGTTAGGGTCTACCTTGTGGCCTCTGGTGTGTAGGTATAATAAAAGTGCCTTACCATCGATGCGGAGGGCAGCTTCTTCGCTGTTACCTAATAGGATGTCATCTACGTATAGGACTAACGTGGATCCCTGCGGACTGGTGAAGCCTTCCAAGTCGTGGCGGAGGCATTGGCTGAAAATCGTGGGGCTGTGTCTGTAGCCTTGAGGAAGTCGTTGCCAGACATAACTTTGTCCCTCCCAGGTGAAGCCAAAGAGATACTGAGAGTCTGGGTGCACAGGAATGCTGAAAAAGGCTGATTTTAAGTCAATAACAGTGAACCACTCAGCATTTCAGGGGATTTGGCTGATGATAGTAGCTGGATCAGGAACTACTGCATGAAGAGGGACCACATACTGATTAACAACCCGTAGATCCTGTACAAAGCGCCAACGAATAGGGTCTCCGTCCTTTTTAGGAGGCTTTTTGACAGGCAGTATAGGGATGTTACGGGGGTGCGCTGAGGGCGGACTAGCTTTTGTGCAATGAATCCATCGATAATGGGGCGGATGCCCTCCCGGGCTTCCAGCGACAGGGGGTATTGAGGGACTGATGGGGGGGGTTCCCAATTACCCTGAGTTGGGGCCGAATCTCCTAACACTGTCATCAATAATCCTACCCCTTCAGGAGTGTAGGTTAAAGTAGCCTCAAGCTTACAGAGTAAATCCCGGCCCATCAAAGGGATTGGACAAGCTGGGGAAAAAAGAAAACGGCGAGAAAAACATTTATCAGCATAAATAACATTTAGAGGCAAAGGGAGTCCCAGAGACTGTGGGTTGCCCTCCACCCCAGTTGCAGTTTTAACCTCAGAGGATAGCCAGGGAGAGGGGGCATAATTTAAAAGAGAGAAAGTAGCTCCAGTATCAATGAGGAAGGAGACAGGCAGTCCTTGGACTGAAAGGGTTAGACGAGGCTCTTTGCTGGGAGGGGAGAAAGTGAGGAAGGAGCCGGCTAAAGACATTAAGGAAATAAGACCATCACATTGTTTGCCTTCGCCCCCGGGGTATCGTCATTGAGGAGGCTGAGTTTGGTGCAGCTGCTGCTGTTGCCGGTAGTTGATCCAGGCCTGGGGAACGGGCTGAGCTGGTGGTGCAGGGGTGTATTCGTCCCTGGTGTAAGTATCTGCGGATGCGACCGGACCCTCTGGGCGTCCCCAGGGGAGGGGTATGCAACCTGCTGCATCTGCTTGATTTTTTTTTTTTTTTTGCCTAGTAATTACTTCTCCCGAGGTGTGCCCTTCCATTTCCCCCTTATCCCTCTGCAGAGATTCCGATCTGGAGTCCTGCAGATTCCCTTCTGCGCCCTGGAGAGAGTCCCCCTGCGGAGGAATAGGGGCAGGTGCAGTGGGGACCAACTGACGAATCAAAACACACCGTGGTTTACACCCTTCATCGAAATAACATGGAGGGGGTTCACTCTCGGGAGAATACCTGACTGCCATAATTTTTAAAGATTTCCACAGCTCTGCTGCTGTGTCCCAACAAAACCAGTAACATAACTGTCCCGGATGGTCTTTTTCGATCTGGCTCCTTACTCCTCTTAAGGCAGCCTGTTCGAAAGAGCCATACGAAGGCCACCTCATCTCCGGGTCGGCCAATACCGCGGTATACCCAGTCCAATTCCTTACACACAGTGTGTACAACTTCCTCCTAGACATTCCTGTCTGTACTGGGAGTTTCCCTTCGTTCCATAACTTATTTACAATCCCCAATGGACTCTCAAGAGGCACACTAGTCCCTTGACCCATGGTGTCTGACAGGAGCCCTCCAACTGGCGTTTACCCTGCTGTCCAGTACATGACCCCTCAATATTGAATTGGCTGGGAGAAATCTCCCGTGGTGCCTGCCAATTCGTATATGAGTGGTCTGACCACTGGACAGAGGCACCGCACCAGAAGGAAATCCCGGACAAGCCCCCAAATTGTTAGGTAAAAAAGCAAGTCCTCACTCACCTCTCCAGCACCCAAGTTCATGCGGAGTTGGTATGGGGCTCACAATCTGTCAGAGACCAGACACCAATTCGTTGATCAACGGGCTCACACTATCCTTAGCTTGAAAGGCTTCAGAGTAAGTGTGGCAAGTTTATTAGGGGTGAGCATCAATATTTATACACAGAAGTAAACAAAGTGATTAACAGATCATAATGGTCATGTATAATCAATCAAGATTCTACAGGATAAAACAGGTTAAAATGTAAATTCAGAAAGAGAAAAGGGGAGATGGCTACTTAAGGGGAGGGGGGTGTCATGAGTAGTTCGCAGGTCAGAGCTTTGATTAAAAGTTCAGACAGAGACATCAAGTCTGGGTTAAGTTTAAGCTCATCAAAAGTTCAGACTCAACAGTATCACTCTTGTATCTGAAACTAGAAATATGAAATATAACTTTGAGGGCCTATTGTAATTATGCAAATTGTGGGCCATTAATGGTGGTTTGGAATCTTAATGGCTTCCATCAACCAGGACAATTGACTGGATGGCTCTGTTTGCAGGCAAGCCTTCCTGTGAGTCAGGCTGAGGGAATGAAGGCTTGGGGTCTTACAGTGACATGTGATCATGTCACATGAACTGGAATCCATCTTTAACCTGGTGCTTTTCCAGTGAGGGGGGATGGAGACCCAGAGGGACAAAGGATTTCCGCCAAAGAAGAGGAAAGCCATCATGAAGAATCCCCTAGCTACCACCTGAGCTGACACAAGAGCTGTACCGGGGAAAGAATTGTGCCCAGGCCCGGAAGGTGTCCAGTGTGAGGAAAAAACTTACTGAAGCATCTCTGAGGGTGAGATTATCTGTATTCAGTTTGATTAGACATAGCTGTGCGCATTTTATTTTATTTTGCTTGGTGACTTACTTTGTTCTGTCTGTTACTACTTGAAACCACTTAAATCCTACTTTCTGTATTTAATAAATGTGGTGACGACACAGGAAAGGAAACAACCCCAGGTCTGTGGTAGCTAGAGAGCTTTAAAAGCCTCAAGCAAAAAGCCTCCCAGGAAAACTTTTCCTGGGGTTTTTATTATTCTCCTTACTTTGTTTACAACTCTTCTTAGTGGTTACATTGATGCGCATAAAAAAGCTAGGCAGTATACATGCACATAAGATAACGAACCCATCTCTTGAGCGCGTGAATGCCAGCTGCGAGGGAACAATCAAATCAGCCAAATAAGTTTTCCAAACATAGGCGCTAGAACAAGGTCACTCCTGCCTCATTGCCAAGGGAACAGTTTGCCGTTCTTCAAGGCTTGTGATTAAGGAGCAACACATTCCTACAAATAAAATCACTTTTTACTTATTAATTAACTCAGAGTATGTATTAATACCTGGGGGAGCAAACAACTGTGCATATCTAGCTATCAGTGTTATAGAGGACAAACCATTTATGCGTTTACCCTGTATACAGGGTAAAACAGATTTATTTGGGTTTAGACCCCATTGGGAGTTGGGCATCTGAGTGTTAAAAACAGGAACACTTCTGTGAACTGCTTTCAGGTAAACCTGCAGCTTTGGGACAAGTAATTCAGACCCTGGGTCTTTGATGGAGCAGACAGGAGTGTCTGGCTCAGCAAGACAGAGTGCTGGAGTCCTGAGCTGGCAGGGAAAGCAGGGGTAGAAGTAGTCTCGGCACATCAGGTGGCAGCTCCGAAGAGGGTTTCTGTGATCCAACCCGTCACACCCTCATCTTCTCATCATAAGTCATGTGCTCCAGTTCCCTAATCGTTTTTGTTGCCCTCCATTGGACTCTTTCCAATTTTTCCACCTCCTTCTTGTAGTGTTGAGCCCAAAACTGGACACAGTACTCCAGATGAGGCCTCACCAATGCCAAATAGAGGGGAATGATCACATCCCTTGATCTGTTGGCAATGCCCCTACTTATACATCCCAAAATGCCGTTAGCCTTCTTGTCACCCAGGGTACACTATTGACTCATATCCAGCTTCTCGTCCACTGTAACCCCAAGGTCCTTTTCTGCAGAACTGCTGCTTAGCCACTCGGTCCCTAGTCTTTAGCAGTGCATGGATTCTTCCTTCCTAAGTGTAGGACTCTGCACTTGTCCTTGTTGAACCTCATCCAATTTCTTTTGGCCCAATCCTCTAATTTGTCTAGCTCCCTCTGTATCCTATCCCTTCCCTCCAGCATATCTACCACTCCTCCCAGTTTAGTGTCATCTGCAAACTTGCTGAGGGTGCAGTCCACGCCATCCTCCAGATCATTAATAAAGATATTGAACAAAACCAGCCCCAGGGCCAACCCTTGGGGCACTGTGTTTGATACTGGCTGCCAACTAGACATGGAGCCATTGATCGCTATGATGAGCAGAGGTTTTGGACCTAGGCATCTAACATGGAAGTCAGCCCCCAAAAGTCCCTTTGTGAATCTGGTCCTGTGTGGATGTCTGAGGGATTTAAAAAAACTGAATGGGGGGAGGAGCAAGCAACATACTAAAATAATTGATAGAATTATAAAAAAACACCTGGCTTGAAGGACCAGAAAATTCCTTTTTTTATGTACTGATTTAAAGACATTGACTTTTTCAGTCTAAATGTTTATGCACAGAATTGACTAGATCCGCTGAGGTGATGGGTATCAGAAATTGCCACTACTTCATCATATCTCAGGCTCATATCTGCTGCTGGTATTTCTACGAGCAAGCTAAGAAATTCAGTAGAAATAAAATGTAATCAAATTTATGCAATAGTTCAAAGGAAATCACAGGAAATGTGAGACATCTGAGGCTTCTCCATCATTCCTAGCGGTACCGATTAAAGAGCGAGAGACTATCTCAACAGCTGCACATAGCAAAGCAGAGCATTCTTCACCTTGAAGAGGGAAATCCAGCTCAAGTTAGAATTGATTTCATTTACAGAGATATGTGTCTATTTATACTCAGTGAACAAAGAGCAAGGCATTAAGCTATAGGTTTCCAATTAATTCTGAATGTATGACTGCCACTCCTGATATATCCTCCCGGATGTCTGTCTGAACAGCCAATTGCTTTATCACAAAAGCCACACAGCTGCATGTTTATTTTTTATTTAAATTACATTAAAATTTTAATTATATATATTGGCTATTTCTCTCATTCAGCAGGTGGCCATGTTGCTGGATGAGGTTTCAGGAACATCAGGTCAGATTGCTGGGTGGGGCTCTGAGTCAGAACTTCAGATGGCTGGGCTCGGGGAGGGGGATCATATGTCTGAGTATTTTAAAGACATCAGGTGAGAATTTTGACATGCCAGCAGTAAATATCTAGTGTACCATTCAGATTATGGGTTGCCTGGAGTTATTTATTATGGTAACGCTGAACTGAGTTAAAATGTTGAGCAACTGAACAAAATTCAGTGGAATTTCTTCTGGTTCACATTAGTTTAAATGAGAACACAATTCACCATGAGGATAAGAAAAGTTCTATACTTCATTCCCAATCACCAAACCACTCAGTCCCTCAAATGGTCTAAATCAGTGGTTCTCAAACTTTAGCAACCCGAGGACCCCCATTTTGATTTAAAGTTCTTTGGGGACATCCAAGTCCCCCCTTTCCCCAAGGCCCCACCCCACCTCTTCCTGCCCCGCACTCACTACATCCCCTTTCTCTCAGTCACTCGCTCTCCCCCACCCTCACTCACTTTCACCAGGCTGGGGTAGAGGGTTGGGATGCAGGAGGGGGTGTGGGATGTGGGCTGGGGCAAGGTGGTGGGGTCCAGGAGGGGGTGTGGGCTCTGGGAGGGGCTTGGGGTGCAGAAGGGGGTGCAGGGTGCAGACTCTGGGAGGGAGTTTGGGTGTGGGGTGTGGGCTCTGGACTGGGGCATGGGGTTGGGGTGCAGGAGGAGGTGTGGGGTTCAGGCTCTGGCCAGGTGGCCCTTACCTCGGGTGGCTCCCAAAAGTGACCAGCACATCCTCTAGCAGTGGCTCCTAGGTGGGGGGCCAAGGTGTCTCCGCACCTTGCCTCTGCCCAAAGACACCACCTCCTCAGCTCCTATTGGCCACAGTTCCCAACCAATGGGAGCTGCGGAGTTATAACAATAGAGTTTTCTTCCCATGGCCACCCCCTGCCCTCTCCCTTGATTTAAGTTACATTGCAGTCCAGAAGTACAAATTTCTTCTTCAGATTCTTCAACAAAAAGAATGTGTTGGAAAACTGGGTGCGGGAGAAAATTTGTAAAAATTTTGCCAGTTGAGTTGAAATTCAGATTTTGGTCCAAAAACATAAGAAAAGACAGAAAACAATGATTTTTTTGGTGAATTTTCAGTGAAATTTTGAAATTGATAAATTTCCATTAATGTGCATCATACTGTACTTTAAACATCTGGTTTCTCAGCAGGCATGCAAAATTTCACCTAGTTAGTGGATCTTGATTTAATGGCCCTAGGCAGCTTGTCAAAGGACAGTAACCCAGTGGTAATTTAGGTCCATGATTTATTGACAGTGTACCCTACACACCTGCTGGGTGTAGTGTTCTGTCCCATCTAGAGAGAGAGAGAGACTTAGCGAACAGTCATATGGCTTTTAGCTCATACAGTAGAGGCTTATGAACTAAGCTCCAAAGGTCCCAGGGTCGACTGAGATCTGTAGGTGTTACAAGAGCAGTCTTAAAAATCATGTCTTCAGAAATTTTCAGAAAGGAGAGAATTTTAGAAAGGTTCCTATAAAAAGTTAATACTTGTTCTCCCTATGCTGGACCCTGCCCCATTGAAGTCAACAGGAGCTCTATCATTGGCTCCATATTCTGCAGAATCAAGCTATTATGGTGCATCTCGTTAATTTAAGTCCCTCCTTCTGGTTCTACTGCTATGTTTTTCCCAATGAGCGACCAGGTGTAGCTATTATCTGAAGGATTTTTATTACCTCCTTCAAACAGAAATGAAATCACAATGCAGCTATGAACATGGAACTGCGAAGGTGTAAGATATGTGGTTCGTGGAGCATTTCCCAGGCTGAACCTGATCTCAGTGTGGATTTCATCTACAGCTCTGTGAATAACCACTTTTCTGGATCATGGGCTGAACTGAAAAAAAAGAGGGGGGGAAATTGAGTCAAACTAAAACAAAAACCTTTTGCATTTTTTTGGCAAGATGAGAAAGTAAAAAAAATCATTTGGGGTTCAGCAAAACAAGAGTTGTGTACTTGATAACTAGAATTGAGCACTTAAGAGAACAGATCATGAACCAGGCAGCAACTCAAATCTATGCCCAGGGCAAGTTGTAAACCTTGAGACAGGACTTCCAGGCAGAAAAGGAAGCACTGGCTAAGCAAGTACTGGTCCTTCAGGGACTTGTCAAAATGTAACCATTTGTGCTCAGCATACGCCATAACAGCAGTGTGTTTGCCACAAGAAGGGAGGAATTGAATAGTTAAACGTCATTGGGCCATGCGTTTTGCCCAGGTGGCAAGCCTTTTGAGGGAGGACTCAGGTAGCCTTGTGAGTAAGAATGTTTAAGGGAAGAGACCAGGAAGAGTGGGGGCTAGTTGAGAAGCCCACCCTCCTAGCTAAATTGGTAGAGGGAATCCGGTGCCCATGGAAGGGATGGTTCAGTGAGAAAAGCAGGATCGGGCCCAAGCAGGCAGGCAACAGATAGAGAGATTGGAAAACAGGTTGGAAATTTTGAGGGCATAGTGGAAGTAAAGGAGTAAGTAATTATAAGCATGGGGATTTCAAATCCCCAGGACAATAATTGGAATGGTAAAATCTGAGTTGATTGGGTGTCCTTTTGGGAGACAAGCAAATGATTTAGGAAAAGAGAGTGAGAAGTTAACCCTCTAGTTGCTAGAGGGAATCAAGCAGTGAAACTTGGTAGGAATGTCTGTAAGTAACGCAGGCAAGAGGTTATTTAAGTGGAATTATTCAACTATGAATAAATTAGTTGAATTTGCTGAGGAACACTCCTGCTGTGAACAATCTGTATTTTATAAGTTTGAGATGAATTGGTATTGTTTAAAGTTGCAAAACCAAGAATACTTTTGCCAGACACAGGAAACTAGTGTTGTTTAATATGGTATTTAGCATTTAATTCTTAAGGTGACTTAATGCTTTACAAGATGTAAAATGTTTTAAATAAAGACCAAAGGTTGTGGCTGCAGCAGGGTAGTCAAAGCCAGGAGAATAAAAGATTTGAATTTGTTTTTGGGTAACAAAATAGCAGATAAAAGATCTGGTAAAGAGAGAGAAGGACAGTGCCCCCTGGCTCTGTGTGGTCGACCTGTCACTTTACTAGGGGTGCATGGAGATTTTATAAGCACAAAAGAAACAGTTACACCTTGTGTAGAAATTAATGTGACTAGTGTTGTGGAAGTTGAATTATGGAGGAAATGTGCATTTTCCCCAGAACATGTGTAGTGTATATTGTAGCAGGGGTAAAAGAAATGCAAACTTACCATGCTATTTAATTAAAATCCCATTAGGCTCTAAGGGGCACTATAAGTAGTGTTTTCTTTCAGATCACTGTGTGTTTGAAAGCAGAAGTTAGAAGTAAAAGGCAATCAAAAGTCTGAGAAAATTACTTGTGTCCCTTTTTAAGAAAGAATCTTTAAGCTGTGGATAGCTTTGGATCCAGAAGCAAGCCAGAAAGCATCTATATTAATGCAAATTATCTAACTGATAAGGTAGAAGCCACTGAAACCTAGTCTGCTTAGAGACAAATACAAGGAAATATGGGTAATTCCTCTGTTTTGCCTGAAATCAACAAGAGTATTTGTATATAAAGGAAATATTTTAAGCAACGACTGAGTGCCCAGAAGAGGTAGACCTCTGTTCTTTTGTCTTTCAGATCATCAGAGAAAACGGATGCCAGCTGAACAGCATTCAATGTACCATGCATTTACTGGCACAATAGGAATTATTTCTGTGTTCTATGTCCTGTCTTGTGATGTTTGTCTTGTGGCCAGAATTGTTGTGTTTAATATTTTTATAGGACAGTCTAGTTCAAAATTAAATTGAAGGATTAAATCATAAAGCAGATACTTGTTTTATTCAACTTGGAATACAAAGTGTTGGGATAAATCAGGAAAATGTGATATACTAAAGTCTAATACATTTGCTTAAGTAAGAAAAAGTAACTTCATTGGCCAGATCTTTTAATTGAAAAAAATGTTGTTATAATTTGCATACCAACAGTCTTTGGAAGCAAGGACATGAAAGGTTAACCCACTCCCCATATAGCACATGGGATCCTTCTGGCTACCTCAGATTTCTAGCCAGAGGGCTGGGGAGGGAGGAAAGGTATTGGACACCAGAGGTTGTACTGAGTGGACTCCTCAAAAGTGGATGTGCTTGTCCTGGCTTGTTGTTCCAAAGCTCTGTATATAAGTTATTTTACTGGAAGGGTGTATGTGGCATACATTGAATAATAAGACTAATGCACTGTATAATGGCAATGTGTATGTGTTCATTGTTGGAAAACGGTGCATGAGTGAAGAGTGGAAGTTTCCTTTGTAGGTTAAAAGAAGCCAAGAAGGGGAGAAGGAAAAAGAACAGAACGAGTTAACTGGAAAAAAAAATAGCTAGCAAGCTCAGTCCAAAGATAAGACGCTGGCCCCATTCAAGGACATTGCTTACAGCTAAGACTTGGCTGACAACCAAGAAAAGGGGGGGCTTGAATGAGCTGTAAAATCTGCAAAACACTGCCAGGCGTTAATGAAATGTGTTAGGTTTCTTTTCTCACAGGTAAAAGAAGTGCTACCCAAAGATCCTAGCAGCCTGCCACTCCTTGGAACCAGGAGACTGGATCTATGTAAAGATCTACCAATGAAAGACTGCTTTAGCTCCATGCTGAAAAGACCCTTATTAAGTACTGTTAACCACCACTACTGCCATGAAGTGCCAAGGACTTCCTGCCTGGACCCAGGCTTCTCACTGAAAAAAGACCCCTTCTCCTCGGGAGGATTCTCCTACTGAAGAGATTATTCTATTTCTCCTTCTAGCTCTGCTGTGCCTTCTGGACAGCAGGGAAAAAAAGACAAGGTGAAGTGCTAGTAACCTCTCCCTCGTCCACTGACAGACCTACTGTGCCTTTGGATTTTTCTAGAAGAAGCAAAACCATTACAGGGTGATGTGCTAGTAACCTCTCCCCTGTATGATGCTGAACCACACTGTTTCAGGAAAAGAGAAGAAGGAACACTCGTTCCATTGAAACCACCAAAGTCCAGGGATTCCTGACTACAAAAGACATTAAGAACTGACCCCGGTGAAGAAACTTGTGGGACCCATGCTTAGGAATGTGGTATTGATGGGATTTTGGGGTTTATTCTACATGCTGCGCCCTGTGTTTTGGATAAGTCCTTCAGCATGTATTGCCCTCCCTAATTGGATTTTAAATGACAAGTACCAAAGGCACCTTGTTGCCACTGCCCCTGCCATCTCCTCCATTACACTATTACCCCTGTAACTTATCCAATACAGACAATACCATATATTAGATAAAACCAATGGCCAAGGCCTTCACACTTTAGTGATTTATTTAAATATTGTTTGAAAAAATTATTTTAAGGTTCAGGATATCCCATATAAGCGAACAATTGAGTGGAAAATAAATGGATCAATGGAGATAGAAATATATGATATCACTACAAATGAACCCCAAGAATCTGTAATTGAAATGGATGGGTTTTATAGCGAAGTAGTTATGATGGCTGTTTCTGGAATTTGCACTGTGTTAAATGAGAGTGGCTCTTATTGTTATTTGGTCACCCAATTAGTGAACAATTAAACCAATACCCAAAGAGTTTGTTCTGCCACTGGAAATTTTACCTGTATTGAAATTATTGCAGTAACTAATAATGTTACCTGTACTTTATTGCAATACACCCACTCTTATGCCATTAATATTAATGCCTCCCAGAAGTACATAAAGGTGTTCAACCAACAGATGTGGTATAGTACTACACCAAAGAGAGATGTATTAGGATATCGATGGACTGTGATTAACACTATACTAGGGACTATTAAATTTTCATTGCCCTTATCCAGTTTCCAGATCACCTCTACATACCCAAATTGTTCAAGGGGGGCTGCCATTAGATTAGCACAACGGAGGGCCTGGGTTATTTCCTCTAGAAAGAAGAGAGACTTGACCGGATCCCTATGGGATGGGGCCAATAATGCAGCAGCAGTTTGGAATATTTTTAGAAGCCAAGAACATGATGAGAAATTGGGGCAAATAGAGAAGGCCACTGGCCTTATTTCTGGGGCACAGCCAACCCAGGTACAAGCTGGAATTGATGAATTACATGTTATTTCTGTCCATAGTTCAATGACCCAGAAGTTGCTGACAGAGATGGTGTTGAATATCACTGAGGCTGGGAAGGCATTGCAGTGGGATTTGGCATGTTCAGAAATTCAAGATTTCCTGAAAGGCCATTCAGAGTGATCTCGAGCATGAGGCTTGTCCCACTGGCCTTAGACACATCAGGAGTACCATCTGATCTGTGGCCATGGAGACATACTTGGAGATATTCTGGGTGGAAGTGCGGACATTCACAGAACTCCTTCTAAGCATATGGGCCAGTAGGAGGGGTGTGGGCTCCCACATACCGAATCCTGCCGGGTCCATGGGGAGGATGCATGTGGGATTGGGTAATTCAACGAGACATCTGGGAAATTAGACTACCTGATATGTCCAATCGATTTTTAGTCAGTGCTCCTGGGATTACACCTGATATTTGAATTGGGATAGGGAATCAATGGGCATTCTGGCCATCACAACCCCCACAGCTTCAGTGTATCCGTAAACTGAAACCAGAAGTTGTCACTGTTCATGACTGCATTTGCTGGGAGGGTAGAGGATAAGGAACTACCCTGACAGGACACTTACTTTTTCAAACTAATGATAGCTGTGTATATGTTAAAGCCACCACATTGCAAGACATACATTTTAATCTCACTACTGCTGCAGGCAATCATATTATTTACTGGCCTGCAGATAGAATTTTACAAGTAGCCCTTAGGTTCCAGATACCCTTTAATTGGACTAGTTTAGTACCTGATCGATTTCAAAATTTGCTTTCACTGTTACCAGAGGTTCAGAGAATCTGTGAAATACAAGGGCAAATTCACATGCTTCAAAATATATATCAATTTGAAAAGTATGCCTTTCAGACAGCTTATAGAGTGTCTACTTTATGTACTAAGTATGATGTATTGTGCTTTATGACTAAAACTGTACAACAACTCCATCATATTATTGCTATGGGAATGTTATTGCTTGTATTGTTATTAGTTAGTTTAGGATTATGTTGTTGTTGTTGTAAAGGACGTAATAATAGTAATACCTTTCATGTCCATGCTAATCATGCATTGTCATTACATCCAATCAAAACCCCTAAGGTTGAAGCATCTGATGTAGAATCTGAATTCCAAGACTTAATGCAAATAGAGATTTGAGAATGTTTGGTGTACTAGTAGTACAAAAGGGGGGAGGTGTGGAAGCAGAGAAAGAACTGACAGGAAGGGGATTGCAATGCATGACAGTTTGTTAGCAAGAGTCAGGCTAACTGTAACCCTAATAATGTGAGATTAGTAGAAGCGAGGATTGTGTGAGGTGAGTGGGAAAGAACTGTGTGAGAAGTTGTTGCGACCTTGTGTAGATAATGTGTAGATAATATGGAATGTAGACTAGAGTTTAAATAAGTGAGAAAAATAAGATATCAGGATGACCTATGTATAAACAAAATGCAGCTGTTGCTCATTATTGTCTGTAACAAAAGGTATAAATGCTTGCTGTAATTGTTTACCTGTAGAGAGACCTGCCTAGGAGGGGGAGACCCTGTGTCCTAGTGCACTCTCTCCCTCTATGCAATTGCAAGAGAAAATAAAGTATCTAACTTTGCTGTACCCAACCAAAAGAGTGAGAACTCTGTTATTCTCCGACAGAACAAAATCCATACCTGGGAGAGACATAGTTAAGCTTACCTACCCCATGCCCCCAAGCCTGCCCTGGTGTAGACAGTGATATGTCCATGGATGGATTCCTTCATTGGTCCACCACTGCCTCTCAGAAAGATTGATTACCTAAAATGATGGGAGAAATCTTCCTGGCCCTGTAGGGATCATGTACACTGGAGTGCTTCAGGGGCGCGGTGGTGCCGCGGTAGTGTTTTAAGTGTAGACGCAGCATTAGAGTAAAAACTTCTAGGTTTTATTCCCAATTCTACCAGATGAGAATTTGAGCCTCCACTAGGGGCCACCCATCCCACTGACCCCAAGCCCCCACTCAGCAATCTGACCTGCTGATCCTGAATAATAAAATTACTGAAACAAAAAAAGCTACCTACATCCGAATCTAAAATAGAGTTAGGCTAAGCATAAGAAAATAACTACATAAGAATGGCGATACTGGGTCAGACCAAAGGTCCATCTAGCACAGTATCCTGCCGTCCCACAGTGGCCAATGCCAGGTGCGCCAGAGGAAATGAACAGAACAGGTAATCATCAAGTGATCCATCCCTGTCACCTATTCCCAGCTTCTGGCAAACAGAGGCAAGGGACACCACCCCTGCCCATTGTGGCTAATAGCCATTGATGGACCTATCCCCCATGAATTTATCTAGTTCTTTTTTGAACCTTGTTATAGTCTAGGCCTTCACAACATTCTCTGGCAAAGAGTTCCACAGGTTGACTATGTGTTGTGTGAAGAAATACTTCCTTTTGTTTGTTTTAAACCTGTTGCTTATTAATTTCATTTGGTGACCCCTAATTCTTATGTTATGAGAAGTAAATAACACTTCCTTATTTAATTTCTCCACACCAGTCATGATTTTATAGACCTCTATCATATCCCTCCATTAGTCATCTCTTTTCCAAGCTGAAAAGTCCCAATCTTATTATTTTCTCCTCATATGGAAGCCATTCCATACCCTTAATCATTTTTGTTGCCCTTTTCTGAACCTTTTCCAATTTCAATATATCATTTTTGAGATGGGGCAACCACATCTGCATGCAGTATTCAAGATGTGGCCATACCATGCATTTATATAGAAGTCATATGATATTTTCTGTCTTGTTATTTATCCCTTTCTTAATGATGCCCAACATTCTGTTTGCATAGAGCTTAGTGTAATTTATGCAATGTCCGACTGCTGGGATGGAAAGAAATACTTCAAGGACTAAGTGCCAAAGGGAACATGAAGATTTGGTAGCATCCTCCTGGAATAAACTGCAAAGCTCTGAATGAGATAAAATCTTGCTCTTTGTCTTTGCTTAAGGACAGATAGATGGAACCCTCCAAACCCAGATGGAAATTGTGTTTCTTTCATTTTCCACTCTGAAATTTCCTCACTCACAGATCTATCTATCTATCTATCTATCTATCTATCTATCTATCTATCTATCTATCTATCTATCCTTAGAATGCAGTAGTGCAAGAACTGGTATCTCATATTCCTGTGATCTTCATGGAACTATCAAGTGAGTGTGTTTATATTTTGTTTCAGGTAATCTGTTATTTATATAGAAAACAAGCACCAATCCTGAGAGCTAATGATGCCGGAGATGGTCCGGGTTTTTTTTGTTGCTGTTTGTTTCCTTTAAATTTATCCCCCTTTTAAAAATATATTTTGTCTGCTGAAACTCTTTATAATTTTGTCTATGGAAACTATTAATACCAAAATGTATCAAGTTTATTCTTCAGTTAGGGCTGACTCCAGGCACCAGCCCAGCAAGCAGGTGCTTGGGGCGGCCAATGGAGAGGGGCGGCACGTCTGGCTCTTCGGCGGCAATTCAGTGGCGGGTCCCTCAATCCCTGTCGGAGCGAAGGACCAGCCGCCAAATTGCTGCCAAAGACTGAAGTAGCAGCGGTAGAGCTGATCGCGATCACGGCTTTTTTTTTTTTTTTTTTTTTTGCTGCTTGGGGCAGGAAAAACCCTGGAGCCGGCCCTGTCTTCAGTTATGATGATTATATTTTTGAGTCTGATTAGACACTACTCTAAGGAAGACACAACAGTTACTATCCTCATTTTACAGATGGGGTAACTAGAACCAGGACTGAAACCCTGGCCTCATTGAAGTCAGTGTAGTCAGTCTCCATATTCTTAAATAAGGCCAGGCTTTCACCCAGGGGTCTAATATAGCAACCCTTAAGTTTCTTTCCCTGAATCACACTGCCTCTCAGGAAAAAAACATCACCAAATCTCGGTGCCAAGCTATACTCTCTGTAAAATGAAGGTACACCTGCCTACCCATCTTTGCAAAATGCTTTGACATTCACTATTCAAATGAGTACAATGTACCAGGAAATGAATATTTCAAAACAAATAATATTTGAGATTCCTGGCAGTTCTTTGCTTTAACCACTAGACCTCACTTCTCTCCTACAAGTCAGGAATAGAGCCAGACAAGCAATTCATTTTTCAGTCTGGCCAGCAAACTGAAAAGTCAGGGAAAAAATCACCTGTTGCCTGATGTCATAGGTTTCACCCCCACTCTGAACTTTAGGGTACAGATGTGGGGACCTGCATGAGAACCCCTAAGCTTAATTACCAGCTTAGATCTGGTTGCTGCCACCACCCAAATTGTTTAAAACAGCTGTTTATGAGTCATTTGGGAAACGCTGTCTTCCCCCCCCGAAATTTCTCCCTCCCAAGCACTGTAACCCTTCCCTGGGTAACCTTGAGAGACTTCTCCACCAATTTCCCGTTGAACCCTGATCCAAACCCCTTGGATCTTAAAACAAGGAAAAAATCAATCAGGCTCTTAAAAAGAAGACTTTGAATTAAGGAAAAGGGGTAAAAGAAATGCCTCTGAGAGATTAGCATACAAGTTACACTCACAGACAACAGATTCAAAACACAGAGGATGTTCCCCTGGGCAAAACCTTAGTTACACAAAAGAAAACCCAATTTGATTATCCCTCTAATGCAAAAAGACAAAGTCACAAAAGGAAATAAACATAAGCTAATTTATTCCTTCTCTAATACTCACTACCATGATAGGAGGCTGATTTTCTGGAACTTTTCTCTCCAGCACACAACTCAATGAGCTAACTGAACAAAGGAAACTTTCCCTCCTTCCTCTTAAAAAATCTTGTCCCCATTGGTTCCTCTGGTCAGGTGTCATCTAGGCTAGGTGAACTTCTTAACTCTTTACTGTCTGTTTATGACACCTGAGATGGGGCAGGGCTGAATTGAAGTCCAAGCTTGAAAGTGGGAATTCAAACCTCAGTCTTCCACACTCTAAGCAAGTATCCTAACCACTGGGATCAACTTTTTAAAGGAAGACAGCTGGTTGACTTGGGAAAAGCCCTTTCCCAGCAGAAATGGGGTCAAATACACTAATAATCTTGGATTGATTGAAATTGCATTTTTTGGTGAATAAACAATTTGTTTTAAAATATGACACTGAACTTCATTCAGGAGTCCCAGTTCCCAGCCCCCTGGTTTAACTCATAAACACACTACTCTCCCAGAGATAGGAATAGAACCCAGGAGTCCTGACTGGCAGACTGTTGTTAGAGCATACCATCTAGGCTGCAAGCTTTAGAAATATAATTCCCCATTAAGTAAAACAAAAGGCTTCTTTCCTCTTTACTTTTGCAGACTATTGGCTTGAATGCTAATTGGCTGAAGTGAAATGCTCAGAGAAAGTTGTAGCATTCCTTAAGCGTGAGTTCAATTGGCTGGTGGAAACACAAGTTCCCCAGTGCTCTAGAAATGGTTTTATTGGGAGCTGTTTTATCAGGACCGTTGAAGATAAATTGTGCAGCTGAGACACATTATAATTCTCTGATGCTGTTGTAATTACATTTGCTGGTCACAAACCCTGGGAGGGATCCTCAAAATGCATAAGGGCTGGAGTTTTGAAGACATACAAGCATCCAGTGGGATTTTCAAAAGCATCCAGGATGTAGTGCTGCTGGAGTGGTCTGCAGTGTTGCTCTGGCACCTGAAATCCAGGACAGAACCATACTCTGGCACTTGATACATGGGGTTGCACTTGCTGCACTACTCAAATTTGTCCCTCTCTAATGCCAGCCGGAGAAGTGGCCAGGGCAAATTTCAGTGGCATTATGACTCCAGGTGCCAGGTCGCAAACCAGTCAAATTTGGCCCATCTGCCAATATTCTCTTTAATCTGTGCACAAGTGCAGGCACCCAGCAGTGACTACTTCATGTGCCTGGGAGCATGGCCAACAGCCTGGTCCCACTCCGCCTGCCAGGCCCTCCTGTCAGAACCCACAGCAATTCTCCCTGGTTCCAGGGACCAGTGGGAAACCAAGAGCCAGTAAGAAGGGGTAAGCAGTGGGGTGGGGCTGTAGGGGAGGCAACTTTCTCCTGGGGAACTTTGGGAGAAGCAGGACTGTAGGTAGGGTAGAGAGGGAGGGAAGCAGGTCTGGGTGACCCAGGGATCTCTTGGTGACAACTGGCAGAGAGCACAGGGGTTTCAACGATCCCCTGGGCCTGGTGTTTACATCCTGGTCTGCCATGTAAGGTTTCTACTAAAAGCCTGTGTCACCCTGGGCACCATGACCATTGCTGCTGTGCCACTTTAGTGCAGTAGTGTAGAAGCTTCCTACAGGAATGGAAAGAGTTTTTCCATTGCTCTAGTTAATCCACCTCCCTGAGATGTGGTAGCTAGGTCCATGGAAACATTCTTCCATCAGGCTAGCTGTGTCTACTCCATGGGCTAGGTCAATCTAACTATGGCACTCAGGGGTGTAAATTTTTCATATGCCTGAGTGATGTAGCCTGTTTAATCTCATTTTTCAACATAGACAAGGCCTTAGGTGTTTTTGAAAATCCTGTCCTCAGATGTCTGAATTAAAGTTTAGGATGGAAATTTCAGAGGAATCTAACCAGCTGAAATTCAGTTGGATTTAGGTACCTAGAAGCCAGATTTTTAAAGGCAGGAGAGGAGTTAGGCATTTAAATACCTTAAAGTATCTGGCCACTAACTCATTAGGCTCCATTGAGAATCCCAGCTCTTATTTTCAGTAAAAGCCAGAAAAAAATATGTGGAACTTTCTTGACACTGCTTGTTCCATGAATAATTTTACCCAACATTGTCATAATCACCTTTTGATATCACATTTCCTTCCTGGAATCTACCACAGGGAACTGAAAAGACCAGCATTTCAGAGGTTCGGAATCAAGATGTCAAGGAAAACACCAGAATCTTCAGAAGTTATACCCACTATGGATAGTTCTTGGCTAAAACTGTGCTAAGTTGTTGAACCATGCATAATAAGGACTGTTGAAAATACAAGCCCACACTGTTCCATTCACTTAGAATACATATTTTGAAGAGTTGGACCCATTTTTTAATTATGCTAGAGCTCATATTAGGTATTTATCCATCCCTATCCACCTACCAGCTCCATCTATCCACCTACCAAATCTAGCTAGCTAGCTATCTCAGCTTATTCAATGATTGCATTTTTATTGTGTTCCATTGCTTGCTTTAATTTCACCCGTTTTTCATGTTCTGCAGGTCCCAATTTTGCTGAATACATGTCAATGGAGAATCAAACCACGGTGACCTACTTTATTCTCTTTGGACTTTCCAATGACCTGCAGCTCCAGATTTTACTGCTCTTGGTGTTTTCAGTGATTTACCTATTTACCCTGGTGGGGAATATTATGATCATGCTGTTGATAATGTTTGAATGTTTGATCCTCACCTCCACAGCCCCATGTACTTCTTTTTGTTCCATTTATCCTTTGTTGACATCTGCTATTCCTCAGTCACTGTACCTAAGATGCTAGATCTTCCTGGCAAAGAGGAAAACAAATTATTTCAATGACTATATTGCCCAGATGTTCTTTTTTATCGTGTCTAGTTTTACTAAAGTTTTCATCCTTTCAGTAATGGCTTATGGTCGATATTCTGCCATATGTAATCCATTGCACTACATGGGGACTATGAACAAACAATTCTGAAGTCAGCTAGTGGTCAGTGCATGGATAATGGATGCACTGTTAAACACTATTCCTGTACTAAAATTAAACTTCTGCAGGCCCAATGAAATCAGTCATTTTAGCTGTCAGCTCCCTTCTCTTTTGGTCTTGTCCTGCACTGAGACCTTCATGAATAAAGAGATACTTCTTACAACCCTTGTAATATTTGGAATGAGCTCTTTCTTTCTCATTCTGGTCTCCTACAGTCACATCATCTCCACTATACTGAGGATATGCCCCATGGAGGACAGATGTAAAGGCTTCTCTAGCTGCAGCTCCCACCTTATCATGATCAGTTTATTCTACATGTCGGGCTTTTTACGGTACATGAATCCAAATTTAAGGTCGCCATTATTTCTGGACAAACTCTTCTCCATCCAGTACAGAATCTTAATCCCTATGTTGAACCCCATCATCTATAGCAATGGTTCTCAAACTTTTGTACTGGTGACCTCTTTCACATAGCAAGCCTCTAAGTGTGCCCCCCCCTTATAAATTAAAAATGCTTTAAAATATATTTAACACCATTATAAATGTAGGAGGTAAAGCAGGGTTTGGAGTGGAGGTTGACAGCTCATGACCCTTAGGGTTACCATTCATCTGGATTCTCCAGGACATGTCCGGCTTTTTAGGTTAATAATAGCATCTGGGGGGAAATTTGTAAATATCTTAAAATGTCCAGCATTCTCCTCCCCCTCCCCGCAGAGCACGGCACGGGTGATAGGGCGGCCGGCTGGATTGAGCCACTTGCATGGTGCTACAGTAGCCAGAGCCTTTCCTCTGCTTCCCCCCTCCTCTCCCCTGCAGCTTCAGACCACTGGCCAGGTGGCCTCCAGCAGCTCTAGAGCTCCTCCCTCCTCTTCCTCCTCCTCCCCCTCCCCTGCTGCCCAGCGTGCCGCTCCCTGGGGAGATCCTGGGCACGGCTGTTCTAACCTGCTTTTGCAGGGGGGAGAGAACTGCCGCACAGCAGGGAAAACAGAGAGTTTATCTCCTGTCTGGAGCCCAGATGTCCGTTTCCTCGCAGGGTGATGGTTGTGCCCTCGCTAGAATGGAGCGGGGGCAGGGGGAGACTGCAGGGTACTTGACTGATGGAAAGGACTCCTGGCAGCAGTAGCCATGCCCAGCCTGATGCTGGGCGCTGGGGGATAGATTTTGGAAAAGATTTAAAAAAACAAAGCCCCAGACAGATGATGGTTAGAGGCCTTGGGGGTCCCCCCATTAATGTCTTCTGAAGTCTCCCCACCCCCAGGCCCTCTGAGCCAGTTGTGGCTGTGTCCAGATGCCCCCTGGAGTGTGCTGCGGAGTAGCATGGTAAGGGAGCCAGGAGGTTGGAGAGGGGGCAGGGGGGTTCTGGAGGGGGCAGTCAGGGGACAGGGAGCCGGGGGGTAGATGGGTTGGCGGTTCTGGGGGGGGCAGTCAGGGGACGGGGAGTGGTTGGATGGGCATGGGAGTCCCGGGGGTCTGTCTGGGGGCGGGGGTGTGCATAAGGGTTGGGGCAGTCAGGGGACAGGTAGGGGGTAAGGTCCTAGGGGGGCAGTTAGGGTGGGCGGGTCTCAGGAGGGGGCAGTCAGGGGACAAGGAGCAGAGAGGCTTAGGTAGGGGGTAGGGTCCTGGGGGCAGT
Organism: Chrysemys picta bellii; assembly: GCF_011386835.1. Lineage (NCBI taxonomy): Eukaryota > Metazoa > Chordata > Testudines > Emydidae > Chrysemys > Chrysemys picta. The sequence goes on from NC_088803.1 coordinate 14,558,859, forward strand.
TAGGGGCAGGGATCCCAGGAGGGGACAATCAGGGGCAAGGAGTGGGGGGAGGTTGGGGGTTATGAGGGAGGCAGTCAGGGGGTGGGAAGTGGGAGGTAGTGGATGGGGGCAGGGTGGGGGCAGGGCTAGGGTAGGGCTCCCCCCCCCCGTGTCCTCTTTTTTGATTGTTGAAATATGGTAACCCTACATGGCCCCCCCCCCCCGTGTAATAACCTCGTGACCCCCTGAGGGAACCCAACCTCCAGCTGGAGAACCCCTGATCTATAGCCTGAAAAACAAAGAAGTGAGAACAGCTCTGAGGACTGTATTATGGAAATGAAAGTTGCTCAATTAATGTTAATGTTTGGTTGGTTGGTTGGCTGTTTTGGGATTTGATTTGAATTTTTTTGTCCTTTTTTATTGAGGTTCTAGTGAATATTCAGAGAGAACAGTTTGCCAATATCAATTTTCTGAAATGATAACCTGTGTTTATTATGGAGTTAAATATTGCCGTTAAAGTAGGGATTAAAGAGAAGATTTTCAAATTTGCAAAAGAGCAATGTCTGCTTGAAATTCTCAACTGTCAGCCCTCTCCTAGAGTCAGGTACCTAACGGTTTTGCTGCTGCTGTATTGCAGGTCATTCTGTCTCAAGTGTGAATGTCCATTACTTAAAATGTTAGAATTTATTCTGAATGGGTTCTAAATTCAGGGTGTTGGTTTTGAGATCATTACAATATATTTGTGATTTTTGTACTCTTTGTTTCCTGATATATACTGTCAACTTTCACTCAAATGTAACATAGAGTTTTGTTTTGTTTGTCTGAGAAGTTTATTCATTACCTTAAATTTAAGTGTCCCAAAAAAATTCTACACCCAGCCTTGGGGTCCTAACATTGAATTAAAATTTAAATTCATGTAATACAAGTGGAGCCAGCCAGCAGCATATTGAGTCCACACATCTCAAAGTTGAAATCAAAATAGCTTCTCGACAACCAATATACTACCACGCCTGAAAACAGTAAAGGCCACTGGATTCAGGATATTTTGGGCTTCCTCTTGAAAATGAAAGATACAGTCTGGGCTGATTTAAATCACAGTCAGTAAAGACCCAGGCTAAGCCCCAGCTCATGGAGTCAACAGATTTACATCAGAATTTCAGCTCCCAATTAAAAAGAAAAAAGTAAGGGTTTATTTTATGACAGAAAGGTTGAAATCATGAACCCAGATTGAGCAATGCAGTGACATCTGCCTGAGTCTGCAGGGAGCCTGAAACAATTGCTTAGAGAGAGGCAACTGCCCACTGTATAACTGATACTTTCCTGAATGTGTAAAAAGCCTGAGAGACTGGATCTGAGAGGATAGGACAGCTCCTTGCACCTCAGTGTGGCAGTAGACTCCAAGCCCTGTTCAGGGGGGACTCTGCCAACCACACCCCAGTTTGGATGCAGCAAGAAGGAAGAAGGCACTGGCCCTGTTCCAGTTCCCTACATCAGAAACACCTCAGCTGCTGGGATAAATACTGGGGCCCTCTTACTGCCCCCTGCCTCTCTAGAGGAGAGAAGAGACACTGAGGGAAAAAATATGTCTCACACCCCCGTCCCTGCCTATCAGAAAGCAGACATGCCAGCAGGGGCGGCTCTAGCTTTTTTGCCGCCCCAAGCATGACAGGTAGGCTGCCTTCAGCAGCTTGCCTGCGGGAGGCCCCGCGGCTTCAGCGTACCCGCTGCTGAATTGCCGCCGAATCCGCAGGACCAGGGACCTCCCGCAGGCGCACCGCTGAAGGCAGCCTGACTGCCGCTCTCACAGCAACCGACAGGGCACCCCCCGCAGCTTGCCGCCCCAGGCACACGCTTGGAGCACTGGTGCCTGGAGCTGCCGCTGCATGCCAAACACACAATAAAACACAGAAATTGGGCTTGTTTTTGGCTTAATTGGCTTGTGGGTTGCTTGTTGGCTAGTTTTTTTGGCTTGTAGCTTGTTGCTTTTTTAGTTTATAGCTTGTTGCTTGCTGTAGCTTGTTTCTTTTTTTTGATCGGCTCCCAGCAAGCAGGGGCAAGGCGGGGGAGAGAGTCAGGAGTGCACAGCAGGACCACCACTGTCCCAGACTGCATATCAGGGGGATCTAGTCACTTAGAGTGTTGAGGTTCTTAGGATTGGCTTGTTTTGGCCTTGTTTTGAAATGGGATTAGCTTGATTTTTGGTTTATTGTGAAAGTCGGGGTGCTTATTTGCCGTGTGAAAGTTGGCAACTGTGTCAGAAAGTGAGGAATGGGACTACAGCTTGGGATGGGGTTAGGAGGGCAGAGGATCCATGTTATGGTGTGTTTATGGCCCCAGATAGCCTTAATCCAGCCCTGTGCAGCTCCCTCTTTGAACTGTGTGTATGGTGACCAGATGTCCCGATTTTATAGGGACAGTCCTGATATGAGGGACTATGATCGGGGTCCCAGAGGGGCCACGCTGAGATTGTTCAATTAGTGCAAACTGCAAAGAATGAGGCAGACAAATGCCAAGATTGGTGGTTATTCTAGTACTTAGGCTACATCTACACTACGGGGGGGGGGGTCGATTTAAGATACGCAAATTCAGCTACGTGAATAGCGTAGCTGAATTCGATGTATCACAGCTGACTTACCCCGCTGTGAGGACGGCGGCAAAATCGACCTCTGCGGCTTCCCATCGACGGCGCTTACTCCCACCTCTGCTGGTGGAGTAAGAGCGTCGATTCGGGGATCGATTGTTGCTTCCCGACGGGATGCGATAAATCGATCCCCGAGAGGTTGATTTCTACCCGCCGATTCAAGCGGGTAGTGTAGACCCAGCCTTAGATTCACCAATCCAGCAACAAACAGCTTCTCTATAATACCTTACTGGTTACTCAGAAACCAAAAACACAGTTTCCTTGAAACAATCCAGCCTTAGGCTCCCATCCTGTCATCCAAGTCAAATATGATGAGGATTACTGAAAATCTTGTTCATCATATAAAAAATTCTACCAATCCCAAAGGATCAGACACATTACCCCCCAGGTCAATGAATATTTCCAATCTTACCCAAATGCACTCTTACAGCCAATTCTTATTAACTAAACTAAGATTTTTTTTAAAAGAAAAGAGAGAGAGTATTGGTTAAAAGAGCATTACACATACAGATATGAATAAAGTTATTAAGTCAGATTCATAGCAGAGATGGTGAGCTTCAGAGTTGCAAAAAGTTCTTTCAGAATTAGTTTCATAGGCTGTAGTCCAATGTCCAATATCAGAATGATCCAGACTGGAGCTGGCAACCTTAGTCCTTTGACTTAATCTTCCCCTGATATAGATTAAATGGAGGTGAGATTCAAGAGTTCCTTTTGTAGTTCTCTGGCAGCCTCTTGACAGTGGGTGAATAAAAGGTGAAGCACTGTGTACATAATTCAAAGAGAAATAAAGTCAATGATTTTACTACATGCACAATTCATCTAAATGTTAACATCTCCTTTTAATCTCCAAATTAACAGAATACAGCAACAGACAGGAACTGTTTGGTTACATTGCCAACTTCTAACAAGATATATGTAAACACACAAAACCCACAGTCATTATCTACTAACGTCTCTAAATTCAGAATCTAGGTCAATTAGACTCCTAGTTGTGTAATCCTTTCTGGCCCTGTGTCACAAGGGCTTTGTCTTGTATAGGCATGTATTACACCCCATATCTGTCTCAATTTTTCACAATTGCTCTGCGTCCCAGGTTGCAAACATGTGAATCTAAGTTAGGGTTCTGAAATCCCAGGTTGGATATCAGGAAAAACTATTTCACTAGGAGGGTGGTGAAGCACTGGAATGCGTTACCTAGGGAGGTGGTGGAGTCTCCTTCCTTGGAGGTTTTTAAGGCCCGGCTTGACAAAGCCCTGGCTGGGATGATTTAGTTGGGGATTTGTCCTGCTTTGAGCAGGGGGTTGGACTAGATGACCTCTTGAGGTCCCTTCCAACTCTGATATTCTATGATTCTATGATTCTATGAAATCCATCAGCATGCCTGTCTCTGTATCCCAAAGTTGCTGCCATACTGTGAAGACACAGCTGTTGGCCCTGATATACTGTTGTTCATCCGAGACTGGCACTGGGCCAGTAGCACTGCCAAGAGTGCCTGAACAGCTACTGCAAAAGGATGTCATGAAGTCATTTTTGGCAAATCAACAGGGATGGGAGGTGTAGGTATTTTCTTCTGGAGGTGGGTAGCTCTTCTCAGAGGGAGTGTGCATTGCTTATTTGTACCCATTGGAACCATTGTCAGCCTTGTGCGCAGCAGATTGTTTTAATCCGTCATAGGCCTTGTCAAGGCTGTATCCCCACTTTGAACTTTAGGGTACAAATGTAGGGGCCTGCATGAAAACTTCTAAGCTTAACTACCAGCTTAGCTCTGGTCCGCTGCCACCATTCCCTCCCTGGGAAGCCTTGAAAAACCTTCACCAATTCCCTGGTGAATACAGATCCAAACCCCTTGGATCTTAAAACAAGGAGAAATTAACCATTCCCCTCCTTCCTCCCACCAACTCCTGGTGAATCAAGATCCAAACCCCCTGGATCTAAAACAAGGAAAAATGAATCAGGTTCTTAAAAAGAAGGCTTTTAATGAAAGAAAAAGGTAAAAATCATCTCTGTAAAATCAGTATGGAAATTAACCTTACAGGGTAATCAAACTTAAAGAGCTCAGAGGACTCCCCTCTAGTCTTAGGTTCAAAGTACAGCAAACAAAGATAAACACTCTAGTAAAAGGTATATTTACAAGTTGAGAAAACAAAGGAAAACTAACACGCCTTGCCTGGCTATTTACTTACAAGTTTGAAATAGGAGAGACTTGTTTAGAAAGATGGGGAGAACCTGGATTGATGTCTGGTCCCTCTCAGTCCCGAGAATGAACACCTCCCAAACAAAGAACACAAACAAAAGCCTTCCCCCCACCAAGATTTGAAAGTATCTTGTCCTCTTATTGGTCCTTTAGGTCAGATGCCAACCAGGTTACCTGAGCTTCTTAACCCTTTACAGGGAAAAGGATTTTGGAGTCTCTGGCCAGGAGGGATTTTATAGTACTGTACACAGGACAGCTATTACCCTTCCCTTTATAGTTATGACAGGCCTCCATGCAGTTTTAAGGGCGATGGCATCTTGTTAAAGTTTTGGAGGAGCTATATGAGCCAACACATATAAATTGGATGTTAATGTGTGGCTAAGGCAATCAGCAGCAATGTGGGTAGCTCTGTTTAGCACTGAATCAAAGAGGTGTGTATACTCACTTTTGCCTCAAACTGCTGCACATGATTCCACTGGAGCAAATACCAGAACCCGACTGAGGTTCATAAAACACTTGCCTTTGCTCCCCAAGAGGGTCCTGCAGGCCTCTGGATCATGGCAGTTCAGGAAGTGATCTTTTTCTTTGCATTCTAGATAGGACTAGTATGTTAGACTACAGTCCAATTTGACTCCTAAGTAAGTGACAACTGGCTGCAAAGGGAGTGGGCCATCCTCAGCACAGACTGTGAGGGGTTGAGTGGCCTGGCAATTGATCAGATGGAAAGCAGTGGCCACAGTCTTAGGGCTGGTCTATACTGGGGGGGAGGGAGGGATCGATCTAAGATATGCAACTTCAGCTACGCGAATAGCATAGCTGAAGTCGAAGTATCTAAGATCGAATTACCTGGGGTCCACACGGCGCGGGATCGACGGCCGCAGGTCCCCCATCGACTGCGCTACCGCAGCTCACTCTGGTGGAGTTCCGGAGTTGATGGTGAGCGCGTTCGGGGATCGATATATCGCGTCTTAATGAGACGCGATATATCGATCCCCAATAAATAGATTGCTACCCGCCGATACAGCGGGTAGTGAAGACGTACCCTTAGACTCATTTAAGACAGGTCTCTTCTGATGAAGGTAAGTGGCCAGAGCATTCCTGTCCTGGCTGAGGGACCCTTTGCTATCATGTAGATCATTACCCACATCGACAAGACAGATGTCATTCACATATACATACTTATCGGCCTTAGTTATTGATAGGTCATAAGTATACAGGTTGAAAAGGAGAGGCGCTAGAACAGATCTTTATGGAAGTCCTTTACGGATATGCCTAAAGACAGCTGACTGTTCTCCAGGGTGCAAGATGAAGCTCCAATTTGGTCACCCTATCTGCATGTTCCTGTGATATTATAATGATTTTCCTGCTGTTGACTGGATTTATTATTGTTGTTATTGTTATGGTTATTTTAAAGCTGCTCAGGGCTAATCTAGGTCAAAGTCTCAAAGTTCTGCCATTTTTCAAAATGGCCACTGGCACAGTTCACAGCATCTGCACCAGTATTCCCCTTCTATAGTCTAGCAAGGGCACCCACACCACACTTCCAGCTCCCCAGCCATCACCTCTCTTGGGTGGAAACATGCCTATCTCCCTTCTGACCAGGGTTTTTCCCAGGCTTCATTGTTCTGTGACTATACTGTGATTTTCCCCAGCAAGACAGACTGCCTAACCAAGCCGGCCTGCTTTCTCTTCAGAGACTAATAGCCATGTACTTGTCACAGTTAAATTATTGCACAGCTCTTTCTGTGCTAATGTATTTGTTCATTGATAAAAGTATTAGAGAGAAAACATGAAAGCAATAAAAGAATCTGCACTTGTGCTTACCATGAATCACCCCAACTCCAGCATGGGCTCGAGCAGGTGATTAGCCCTTCAGACCCCACAAAGGGGGTCTCTTACACGGTCACAAGTTCACAACAGCCTCAGCTCAGAACTAGCACAAGCGTGAAAAGTTTAGTCCATCCTTTATAGAGTTTGGGGGTCTTTGATTTGGAGTTTCCAGGTGCACGTATTCCGTAGACATTGGGTTTTTCTTCACAGGACCTAACTACAAAAGGCCTCCCAAGTACTTCCTAGGGAACCCACTTCACAAGCATTGTCCCAAATAGTTCTTTGAAGTTACAACATTTCCCCAGTTTTCACATTGGTCACATCTCCTAGAAAAGTTACATACAGTCCTACAATAATGCATACACATTTGCACTTGTAATACAATGGACTCCAAATATATTAAATGTAATTCAATAAAGTCTAACTTAATTCAATAAGGTTATGACCCAAAAACTCCTTTCCAATTGACAAGAAGATTACAGGGATGCTCTTATTCTCGTATGCACATTCCGATTCGTCAAAGAACATAATGTGAGGCCTTAGATAAAAGCTGGGGTCACTCTGGTCATGAATATTATTGTGAAATGTACATACAGATAGAATGTAATGAGTTATGTAAATATGATGAAAACACATTCTTTGAGTCTGTACCACTGTCTGAGTCACTAGCAGAAGTGAAGAAAACCGGTTTTTGGTCAGGCAAAAGATGTGTATTGACCTCTCTCTCTCTGTCAGATGTAAATTAAGCATTGTAAGCTAACACAATGGATGCCTGTTTATATATGTGGTTATCAAAGAGATGTGAAGTCTGCAGGGAAAAAGTAGCACGGGGGGGGGGGGGGAAACAAGCCATGGGCAGTTAAACTGTCTCTGAGTACAGTGAACTTTGGGGTTCCCCAACCCGGATGCCTGCACTGTCCACTAGACCTGACTCCTCCTCTAATTACTAAGCCAGAGCCTACATCCTAGTGCATAAGAATGTCTTTTCGCAGTGGGTTAGTGAGACAGGTGTTTTCATTTGTATGTGTCCAAAAGCTACAAGAACGAGTGAAAACTTCGTATTAGCATATGACACCCAGCTGTGTTTGAGTCTTTTTAATCTATTGTCATCTTTTCATGTTTGCAACAATATTTTAATAAAGAATTATTGGAGTCCAGGGGGTCCCCTCCCAGCTCTGCCACTGGCCTAATGAATCATTTTACCCTCTCTCTACTTCACATTCCCTGTATCTAAAGCTGGGGATGCTGATAGTTACTTAGTTTGTTCAGGTATTTTGAGGTCTATCGATGAAAAGTGCTGTTTCAAAGATGAGGTTGATGAAGAGTATCCCCTATTTGCACATGACAGAATAAAGTCATTTTAAACCCCCTCCTCCTTTAAGTTAAGTTTAGTGTCTAGAAAATGTGTTATGATTTTGTTTTACATGTAAACATTTGTTTCCAGTCTTCTTACTCACTATCACTTGAATCTTGAACATTTGTTAATAAACTTATTCTGCTGTCCTTTGTTGAAGGCAAAGTCTTGTGCTGAATACGAGTATTTCTGTATGAGTTTGTGTGTCCTGGCTACCTCTGCTGGAGGACATGAGCAATGACGGTGTGTGTGCATGCGAGAGAGAAAAAGAGAGCAAGAGGGTGAGTTTGGGCCATCTGCTAGACTGAGCGAGGTCTGCTCCATCTCCATGTTAGTGTGTGTAACATTATTGACATAAACTATGACTATATAGATCATTGTTGCAACCAAGATCCTGTAGTGGTACCAAATATTGTACAAAGGTTGTCGAGTGAGGTGTCTATTTACAAGGTTAGGATTTGCTGGTTATGATTATGCTGTCTGTATGTATGTATCATGGAGGGAATGGTTTAATGGTAAAACATAGTAGCCAAGGAAAACTAAGCAATGGTACGTAAATAGCATAACGGCCAACAAGGGTCAGGCTAGAGACTCTTGCCTATATGCTCGGGGTATTACTGATCGCCATATTTGGGGTCGGGAAGGAATTTTCCTCCAGAGTAGATTGGCTGAGCCTCTGGAGGTTTTTTGCCTTCCTCCGCAGCATGGGGCAGGGATCACTAGCAGGAGGGTATCAGCCGATTGAAGTCACCAAAACACAGGATTGGGGACTTCAACGGCAGAGTCCAGGGAAGGGTCTTGCGGCCTGCAGCATGCAGGGGGTCAGACTAGATGATCATAATGGTCCCTTCTGACCTTCAAGTCTATGAGTCTATGAGTCTATTTCTGTAGTTGAAGTTATGAATATGGGCTATATACTTGTATCTCAAATGTATTTAATTCCAAGTAGCCTCAGTGAAGCTTTTGGTCAGCTTCCTAAGAAAGGATTATTCTCAGAAAGTGCCCAATCAAGAAACACTTAACTGACAATGGACTTTGGGAGACACCAATCCACATCTAAGCTTTCCTGGGAATGTTCAAACTAACATGTAAACAATGGCATCGGCCTGCAAACTGAGTGATGCATGGACATGTGACTTGCCCATGTGACTCCAAACTCCATCTTGCTCCTGTGATTTTTCCACAGTAAGAACAGAGGGGTGTCCTTCCATGGTCAGAGAATATATGAGGCCCTGGAAACCCCTCCATTTTGTCTTCAGTACTGCTTCTTACATCTGGAGGAACCTTGCTACAACCTGAAGCTCTGAACAAAGGACTGAATGACTCATCCCAGCTGTGGATGTACTCCAAATACTTGATTTAAACCTGCAGTTTATTCCATCGCTGCTACAAACCTGAACCAAGAACTTTGCCATTACTGTATGTAATGGATTCCATTTAACCAAGTTTAGCTCTCATCTATACCTTTTTCCTTTTATAAATAAACCTTTAAATTTTAGATTTTAAAGGATTGGCAACAGCATGATTTGTGGATAAAATTTGAATTGCATGTTGACCTGGGTCTGGGGCTTGGTCCTTTGGGATTCAGAGAACCTTTTTTCTTTTACTGGGTGTGACAGGGTGGTAGCTCACCCCTGCGGCGCCTCTTCCTGGTCGTCTCGGGGAATTAGTTCGAACCAGTAGAGCGCCCCCCTTCGGGTGGCGTCACGCCTGTTGTCTCACCTTTGTTAGGTGCACGGACTTGCGTTGCTCCCAACGTACGGCGTCCTCTTCTGGAACACTGTCCTCCGACAGTGTCCCTTTGTCCATTCACACCCCCTTCTGGGGGGTGGTGTGGTTAATCAACAGCCCCACACCTTCAAACCCAATCCTTGCAGTCCTGGGTCTGGCGTGGTTCTGGCCGGCCGCTCCCTGCGGCATATGGCTGTGCGTAGGGCACCACAGCACACAAAAGGGGAAGAAGGGGTGTGGGGGGGACTCAGGCCCGCCCACTACTCTGAGTCCCGGTCCAGAGGCCCTCTGGCAACAGTCTCACTGTCCTCCTTCTCCTTCCTCCTCTGGCTACCCCTCTGGACCGCTTCCCCAAGGCCCTTCTCTGTGTTAGGCCTCCTCCTTTCAGACCTGCTGCCTGGCAGGCTATGGAGAAGGGCCTTCTTCCACTCTCTCAAGCTGGCCTGCACTGCGCTGTCCGCGGAGCTGGCCTCCCAGCTCTGGAGACAGACCTTCCCCTCCGAAGGCCTGGGACAGACTGACTGCTCTCACTCTGAGCAGTCTTTAATATGGCTGAGCCGGGCCCTGATTGGCTGGCCCCAATCTGTCCTCTGATTGGCTCCCTGTAAGCCCTTCTCTGATTGGCCGCGTGTCTACGCAGGCGCCTAGGCCCGCCGCAGCCCACCCTCTCCGGGGGGGGGGAATCCTAACCGGCCTAATGGCCTAGAGCTTGGAACTTTAGCCTTCTCACGCTGGCCCTCACGCTGGCCCTGCTTACCGGTTCATAGTCTAGGAAATTAGCCCTCTTCACCGGGCGCTATGGCCTACTGGCCTAAGTCTAGGAAATTAGCCCTTGTCCCAGGGCGATCCGGCCTAGTCACCGTCTCAGCGGGGGGGTCCTACCGAAACACGCTGAGGCTTACTGGGTCCGACGTACCAGTCCGTCGATTCTCTTAGACTGCTTCCTAGCAGTTCGGCTGCTGGAGTGCCCCACGGGTCTCCTGATTCTCCACGGGTCTCGTGGTCCACCACCTCTGTTGGTCCCTCCCACACTGAGGCTCCCCCTCGACTTGGGGAAGTCGCGGCTCTTGGCGGCTCCAGGAGTACAGGCTGGTCCTCCACCGGGGCCTCCCGCATAGGTTCTTCTCCCATGGCTGCCTGCCTAGGCTGGGGTACGCTCCCTCCTTTCACACTCTCGGTGCATTTGGGACATACCCCGTACGAGCGGGACGAATCCTCTGCCATCAGGGCTACCTGTCTGGGGCCCCGGCAGTTGGGTTGGGGCTTGGCTGCCCCCTCGTAAACCGCCCCCTGCACTAAGGATCCCCCTCCTTGGTCCATTTCTTCGCCCTCCTCCCCTAGCCTGGAGAAGAAATCGGCATTAGTATGGGCCTTACCCGGGCGGTGGAGCACCTGGAAGTCATAAGGCTGGAAGGTGAGGTACCACCGCATAATTCTAGCGTTTGTGTCCTTCATGCTGTGGATCCATCGCAACGGGGCGTGGTCTGTGATCAATTTAAAACTGTTCCCCAGCAGGTAGTAACGTAGGGCGTCGATAGCCCACCGTACCGCCAGGGCCTCTTTCTCTATCATTGAAAACCACCTTTCCCGGGGGAACAGCTTACGACTTAGGTACAGTACTGGATGTTCTTCCCTGTCTACTTCTTGGGAGAGCACTGCACCCAAGCCAACTTCAGAAGCATCTGTTTGTAGTATAAACTCCTTCGTGAAGTCGGGGTGTCGTAGGACAGGTTCTTGAGTGAGCCGTTCTTTTAGTGTGTTAAAGGCTCGCTCACATTGTTCCGACCACTGTACCTGTCGAGGTTGGGAGTTCTTTGTCAGGTCTGACAAGGGGGCGGCTATAGATGCGAAATCTGGCACAAAACGGTGATAGTACCCAGCTAATCCTAAAAATTGACGTACTTGCTTTTTCTTCGTGGGGACCGGTACGTCTTTGAGGGCTTGTACCTTGCTAATCAGGGGCATTAGTTTCCCCCCTCCTACCGTGTATCCCAGATAGGTCACTTCTTCTTGGCCCAAGTGGCACTTCGCCGGGTTAGCCGTTAAGCCGGCTGCTCTGAGGGCCTGTAACACCTCTGCCAGGTGGTGTAGATGGCTCTCCCAGTCGAGGCTGTAGACCACAATGTCGTCTATATACGCCGCCGCGTATTGGTCGTGGGGTTGGAGGATCTTGTTCATCAAGCGCTGGAACGTAGCCGCCACTCCGTGTAGCCCGAACGGCATGGTTACGAACTGGAAGAGGCCGAAAGGCGTGGGGAAGGCCGTCTTCTCACGGGAGTTGGGCGTAAGTGGGATCTGCCAGTATCCTTTAGTTAGGTCTATGGTTGACAGATACCTGGCTCTCCCGAGGCGCTCCAACAGTTCATCCACTCTCGGCATTGGATATGCATCGAAACGAGAGATAGCGTTGACCTTTCTGAAGTCGATGCAAAACTGGGTCGTCCCATCTGGTTTTGGGACTAAGACGATAGGGCTTCGCCACTTGCTCGTCAATTCCTCTACCACTCCCATCTCCAACATCGTCTCCACCTCCCGTCGCACTGTATCCCACATTTTCTTGGGTAACGGTCGGTGGTTGTCCGTCACCCTCTTCCCGGGGTCGGTGGCGATATGATGACTCATTAGAGTCGTCCAGCCCGGGCAGGCTGATAAAACATCTGGAAACTCCTCCACCATCTGTTGTAGTTGCCCCCTCTGTCTGGGGTTGAGGCCTGACCCCAACGTGGCTGGTCCGGGGTCGGGAAGGTCCCCTGCTAGGGGTCCAAGTTCCGACTCTGGGGTGGACGGGCCAATGAACAGGGCTTCCCGGGTTTTCCAGGCCTTTAGAAGATTAACATGATAAATACAAGTCTCTTTACATCGCCCAGGTAATCTGACCTTGTAATCGACCGGTCCCACTCATCGGATTACTTCATAGGGGCCCTGCCATTTGGCTAGGAGTTTCGACTCCGCAGAGGGCAGTAAGAGCAGCACCCGATCGCCTGGGCTGAATTTCCTCCCTCTAGTCCCGCAATTATAGAGGCGCTCCTGGTGTGCCTGGGCCCATTCCAGGTTTTCCCGGGCGAAAGCCCCTAATGTTTGGAGTCGCTCCCGGATTGTAGCACATATTGTGTGGTTCCAACGACCCGCATTTCCTGGGCTTCCCACTCCTCCTTCAGGAGGTCCAGTATTCCCCTGGGCTGTCTGCCATATAAGAGCTCAAAAGGCGAGAACCCCGTCGAGGCCTGTGGTACCTCTCTTATCGTGAATAACAAGGTCGGCAACAGGGCGTCCCAATGCAAGGGGTCCTCTTCTACAAACTTCCGTAGCATGGCCTTAGCGTACCATTGAAACGTTCTACCAGGCCATCAGTCTGCGGATGGTACACCGATGTCCGAAAGGTCCGTATATGGAGGAGGCGACATAGTTCGGCTATTAATTTGGAGGACACGTTGGTGCCCTGATCCGTCAATATTTCCCCGGGTATCCCAACCCGGGCGAAAATCTTTACTAATTGGTTCGCGATGGTCGGTGCCGTCGCTGTCTTTAGGGGAACGGCTTTGGGATAGCGCGTTGCATAATCCACGACTACTAGTATAAAGCGGTTCCCTGTCTTACTTCGTTCAAGGGGGCCGACAAGGTCCATTCCGATCCGCTCAAAGGGTACCCCCACGATCGGCATGGGTACCAGGGGTGCCCGGGCTACCCCTTTCGGTCTGGCTCGTTGGCATTCTGGGCACGAGGCGCAAAAGTCTGCCACTTCTCGGTGGATGCCTGGCTAGAAGAACCGGCAAGCCACCCTCTGTAGGGTCTTCTCGCACCCCAGGTGTCCTGCCCAAGGGTTCGCGTGGGCTAAGTGGAGGAGGCCGGGCCGGAGTCTCCGGGGGACCAACAGCTGGCGGAACGTCTCCTGGGTCTGGGGTTCCTGCGCTATGCGGTACAGGCGGTCCTGCCATATTTCAAAGCAGGGGCCCTGCGGAGTCCGCAGTGTCACGTCCCCCTCAGTAGCAGGGCTGGTGGCTTGCTCCGAGGCTCTGCTTAGGGTTGGGTCTTCCCGTTGCTCCTGTAAGAAGTCCCCGTCACGCTCTAATTCTACTTGGGCGTCCTCCAACGAACGGGGTCTGTCTCCAAGATGATTCACGGGGGTCTCCGCAGTCGAGGAGGTCCCCACGCCGGGGTCAGCCCTTGGCCTGTGCCCGAGCAGCCCCGTTCTAGGTACTATAGTCCTGTCTGGTCGGGGCTTGGATGGCTGATATCTCAGGAGGACCTCTCCGAAGCCGGTCCAATCCCGTCCCAACACCACCGGGTAGGCCAGCCTAGGGGCCACTCCTACCCGGAGACCCTTCTCTCGGCAGCCTACTCCCATCTTAACCCAGGCTGTGGGATACTGGCGGATGTCCCCATGTACACACTGTAGGTAGATCGGGGGCCCCGCAAGATTCAGATTCGGGACCAGCCCCTCTCATATGAGGGTCTGGCTACACCCCGAGTCTATGAGGGCGTCTGTGGGGTTCCCTTCGACCCGGACAGGAACTATCAACTTTCCTACCCCTCCCTTCCGAGCCCTTCGGCCGGCTACCCTGGTTTGCCCGTAGCTGCAGTCCATAAAAGGGCACTCTCACCGAAAATATCCTTCTTGACCGCAACCCCAGCACCTCCCTCGGGCCTCAGCCGGGCCTGGGCCTCTTCCTAGGGGGCCTTCCCACTCCGGGGGCTGTTGCTCCCTCCGAGTCGTCATCTGTGGTAACTTGTGTCGGGGCTCGGGGTTGGGGCTCGGGGTTGGGGGTCCTCAGATACCTCTGGCTGTTGCCTGCCAGAGGCTCGGAGGGTCCCACCCCACGAAAGTTCCCCTTCTCTGCTCCGCCCTTGCGACCAAGGTTCCGTGCGACCACTCGGGGTGGCGCCTCCGCCCCCTCAGCCGATAAGTAGTCCTCCATTAAGGCCACCGCTGTGGATAGGGTGGCCGGTCGATGCCGTCGCACCCAGGCCCTCCCTCCCGGGGGTAGGATCTGGGTGAACTTCTCTAAGGCTACCATCTCCGCCACCTGGGGTCCCGTCAGGCCCTCCGGGTTCAACCACTTCCAGCAGTGGTCCCGGATGCGTTGGGCCACGGCGCGGGTTCAGGCCCCCGGAGGATATTGTTCCTTGCGGAGGCGTTGTCGGTAGGTCTCCGGGCTAATGTCGGTATGGTCCAGGACGGCCGCCTTCACTCGGGCGTACTCAAGTGCTTCCCGGGGGTCAAGGCTACGATATGCGGCCTGAGCCTGCCCCATCAAATAAGGGGCTAGTAACGTGGCCCAATGTTCTGAGGGCCACCGGGCAGCGGTCGCCACCTGTTCAAATGTCACCAGAAATGCCTCTGGGTCGTCCTCAGGCCCCATCTTGGTGAGGCGTATTGGTAGTGCCCCCAAGGTATCCCCCAGTCCGGTTCCCATGGGGGCGGCAGGGGTGCCTCCTGCCGGGCGTAATAGCGTGGCCATCTGTTGCACCAAATGTTCCTGCTGCACCCGCTGCTGGGTGGCCAGCTCCCGGAGGAGCTGCTGCTGATGTTCTTGGTGCTGAGTCATCAGCAGTTGCTGTTGAGTAGTCATTTGCTGCAGCATTTGCACCTGCTGCTGGTGCTGCTGGGCCGACTGCTCCTGCTGCTTTTCTAGCATCCATTTTCATAGTTTCTCGGCCTCCATGTTGGGGTTCAACAGGTTACTCCCGGTTCAACCCCCACACTCTGGACCCCTTTTACAGGTCCGGATCTATACCCGCAGTCTGGGTCGACCGCCTGTCTGCACAAGTCTCTGCTCCGGGCAATAGTCCACAATCTTGGCCCGGGCCCCTCGTATCAGGGGCGGACCGCTATGCCCGCATTCTCCACCACATGTGACAGGGTGGTAGCTCACCCCTGCGGCGCCTCCTCCTGGTCGTCTTGGGGAATTAGTTCGAACCAGTAGAGCGCCCCCTTCGGGTGGCGTCCCGCCTGTCGTCTCGCCTTTGTTAGGTACGCGGACTTGCGTTGCTCCCAACGTACAGCGTCCTCTTCTGGAACACTGTCCTCCGACAGTGTCCCTTTGTCCATTCACACCCCCTTTCGGGGGGGGTGGTTAATCAACAGCCCCACACCTTCAAACCCAATCCTTGCAGTCCTGGGTCTGGCGTGGTTCTGGCCGGCCACTCCCTGCGGCCTATGGCTGTGTGTAGGGCACCACAGCACACAAAAGGGGAAAAAGGGGGGGGGGACTCAGGCCCACCCACTACTCTGAGTCCTGGTCCAGAGACCCTTTGGCAACAGTCTCGCTGTCCTCCTTCTCCTTCCTCCTCTGGCTACCCCTCCGGATCGCTTCCCCAAGGCCCTTCTCTGTGTTAGGCCTCCTCCTTTCAGACCTGCCGCCTGGCAGGCTATGGAGAAGGGCCTTCTCCCACTCTCTCAAGCTGGCCTGCACTGCGCTGTCCGCGGTGCTGGCCTCCCAGCTCTGGAGACAGACCTTCCCCTCTGAAGGCCTGGGACAGACTGACTGCTCTCACTCTGAACAGTCTTTTATATGGCTGAGCTGGGCCCTGATTGGCTGGCCCCAATCTGTCCTCTGATTGGCTCCCTGTAAGCCCTTCTCTGATTGGCCGCACGTCTACGCAGGCGCCTAGGCCCGCCACAGCCCACCCTCTCCGGGCGTGGGGCAGCCGGCCCACCACACTGGGGTATTGGTTTTCATAACCATTCATCTCCATAACAAGTGGCACTGGTGGTGATACTGGGAAACTGAAGTGTCTAAGGAGATTGCTTGTATGACTTATGGTTAGCCAGTGGGGTAAAACCAAAGTCCTCTCTGTCTGGCTGGTTTGGTGTGCCTTAGAAATGGAAAAACCCCAGCCTTGGGCTGTAACTGCCCTGCTCTAAGCAATTTGTCCTGAATTGGTACTCTCAGAAGTGTCCCGCCAAGGGCAGCATCGTTACGGTGTGTATGTGTCACTTTTGTCCACTGCTGGACGGAAGGGGACCTGACCATTGTGTATGTTTTCATTGATTCCAAGGCTTGAAGGAACTATTGTGATCACCTAATCTGACCTTGTGTATAGCAGCACAGGTGAGACAACGTCCGTTTCACCACCACCCCGCCCCCCGCAAATAATTCCTAGAGAAGATCTTTTAGAAAAAAAACATGCAATCTTGATTGAAAAAATTGCCAGTGATGGAGAATCCACCACGACCCATGGTAATTTTTTTCCAGTGATTAATTACTCTCATAGTTAACAATGTACATCTGATTTTCAGTCTGAATTTGCCTAGCTTTAACTTACAGCCATTGGATCATGTTAGGCCTTTCTCTGCTAGATTAAAAAGCCCATTAAATATTTGTTCCCCATGTAGATACCTATAGACTGTGATCAAGTCATTGCTAAATCTTTTCTTTCTTAAGCTAAATAGATTGAACTCCTGGAGTCTATCACATGTTTTCTAATCCTTTAATTCATTCTCATGGCTCTTCTTTGAACCCTCTCCAAATTATCAACGTTCTTTTTGAGTTGCGTCCATCAGATCTGGACACAGGATTCCAGTAGCGGTTGCACCAGTGCCTACTTGAGATTCCCTTCTATGGATCTAAGGATCACATTAGACCTTTTTGGATACAGCATCACACTGGGAGCTCATGTTCAGCTGATTCTCCACCAATCTTTTCCAGAAACACTAATTCCTAGGATACTGCCCCCCCCCATTGTGTAAGCAGGCCTATTTTTGTGTGCCTAGATGTATACATTTACATTTAGCCATATTAAGTGTGTGCGTGCGCATGTGTGTGTGTGCAAAACACATGTCTGTGTGTGATTGCTGCTGCTGGGAGAAAAAAAAGAAACTCTGTTCAGTGTGTATGTATGTTTGTGTATATATGTGTGTCCCTCCCTCAGGAGAGAATAAGGCTGTGTGTGTGTATGTGTGTTTGTCATTGCTACCCCCTTATGAAGAGAATGAGACCTGCTTCTTTTGTATGTATGTGTGCGCGCATATATCCGCTTCTGGAAGGAGTGAAAATTTGTGTGTGTGTGTGTGCGCGTATGTGTGTGTGCATGCCCTCCCCTTATGGAAGGAAGGAATCCTTGTGGGTTTGTTGGGGGGTGTATGTGCTGTCCCCTTATGGAAGGAATGAAACCTCATTATTGTGTGTGTATGTGTGTGTTGGGGCTGAGGGTGTGCAAGTTGTTGTTGATGCATTGAGACAGCTCAGTTTGGGCCCAGTTCTGGGCTGGCAGGCTGTGCGGCATATCAGAATTAAGCAGAAATAACCAAGCTCGGAGGATGCCAGGCCTGGGCCAGCAAGGGCTTGCTGAGTATATCTACACTGCAATTAAAAACCTACAGCCGACCCGGGCTCATGAGGCTAAGGCTGTGGGAGTATTTAATTGCAGTGTAGATGTCTGAGCTAAAGGCTGACGCCCAGGCTCTAGGACACTACGAGGCAAGAGGGTCCCAGAACTTGGGCTGCAGCCCAAACCAGAACATCTACACTGCAACTGAACAGCTCCACACAGCCCAAGTTGGCTTCATGGGACAGTCGCGGGTGTCTAATTGCAATGTAGACATACCCTACTAAGGCTACAAAAACAACGAGGAGTCTGGTGGCACCTTAAAGACTAACAGATTTATTTGGGCATAAGCTTTCATGGGTAAAAAACCTCACTTCTTCGGATGCATAGAGTGAAAGTTACAGATTCAGGCATTATATACTGACACATGGAGAGCAGGGAGTTGCTTCGCAAGTGGAGAACCAGTGTTGACAGGGCCAATTCAATCAGGGTGGATGTAGTCCACTCCCAATAATAGATGAGGAGGTGTCAATTCCAGGAGAGGAAAAGCTGCTTCTGTAATGAGCCAGCCACTCCCAGTTCCTTTTCAAGCCCAGATTAATGGTGTTAAATTTGCAAATGAATTTTAGTTCTGCTGTTTCTCTTTGAAGTCTGTTTCTGAAGTTTTTTGTTCAATGATAGTGACTTTTAAATCTGTAATAGAATGACCAGGGAGATTGAAGTGTTCACTTACTGGCTTTAGTATGTTACCATTCCTGATATCCGATTTGTGTCCATTTATTCTTTTGTGGAGGTACTGTCCGGTTTGGCCAATATACATGGCAGAGGGGCATTGCTGGCACATGATGGCATATATAACATTAGTAGATGTGCAGATGAATGAGCCCTTGATGGTATGGCTGATGTGGTTGGGTCCTCTGATGGTGTCACCAGGGTAGATATGGGGACAGAGTAGGCAACGAGGTTTGCTACAAGGATTGGTTCCTGGTTTGGTGTTTCTGTGGTGTGGTGTGTAGTTGCTGGTGAGTATTTGCTTCTGGTTGGGGAGTTGTCTGTGTCTGAGGGGTTGGAGGCATGTAGGTACGTATAGCATATACCTGGGGAAGTGAGGAAACAGATTGACAGAGCAAGATTTCCCCAGGTATATGCTATGCGTACCTACATGCCTCCATCTTCCATCCAAGGCACATTACACGATCCATTGTCTACAGCCAAGCCCTAAGATACAACTGAATTTGCTCCAACCCCTCAGACAGAGACAAACACCTACAAGATCTTTATCAAGCATTCTTAAAAGTACAATACCCACCTGGGGAAGTGAGGAAACAGATTGACAGAGCAAGATGGGTACCCAGAAATCACATACTACAGGACAGACTTCAAAGAGAAACAGCAGAACTAAAATTCATTTGCAAATTTAATACCATTAATCTGGGCTTGAATAGGGACTGGGAGTGGCTGGCTCATTACAGAAGCAGCTTTTCCACTCCTGGAATTGACACGTCCTCATCTATTATTGGGAGTGGACTACATTCACTCTGATCGAATTGGCCCTGTCAACACTGGTTCTCCACTTGCGAAGTAACTCCCTGCTCTCCATGTGTCACTATATAATGCCTGCATCTGTAATTTTCACTCTATGCATCTAAAGAAGTGAGGTTTTTACCCACGAAAGCTTATGCCCAAATAAATCTGTTAGTCTTTAAGGTGCCACCAGACTCCTTGTTGTTTTTGTAGATACAGACTAACACGGCTACCCCCTGATACCCTACTAAGTCTGTGTGTAGTCCCAGGACTGGAACACCAGGGGGAGCTGCAGGTCACACCAGTGGTGCATTGAGAGACGTGTGTGTGAGGGAGTGAATTTGACAAGCACAGGGTCAGGATCCAGGGGAACTATCAGCATTGTGTGTTTGGGGCAGGACAGCCAGGACAGAGGGGGTGGTAACTCATGATTGTGGTGTATTGGCGGAGTGGGGAAGTAGTTTGGGGCAAGGAATAGTAGCGGTATTGTGGGTCAGGACTGAGGTACCTCAGCTGAGCTGTGAAGGGAACCAGGGCTGGAGTAGCAGGGGGCTGCTGGCTGGAATTAATGGCCATTGGCAGAGCTGTGTGTGCGAGACAGAGATGACCTAGTCGCAAAAAGAAGAACAGGAATACTTGTGGCACCTTAGAGACTAACAAATTTATTAGAGCATAAGCTTTCGTGGACTACAGCCCACTTCTTCGGAAGTGGGCTGTAGTCCACGAAAGCTTATGCTCTAATAAATTTGTTAGTCTCTAAGGTGCCACAAGTATTCCTGTTCTTCTTTTTGCGGATACAGACTAACACGGCTGTTACTCTGAAACATGACCTAGTCGGGGGCTGCAGGTGAGGATCAATAGGCATTGACAGAGTGAGGAAATGGGGGGAACTAGAACAGGGGTGGTGTAATGACACTGCACGAGATGGCTTCCCAGAGACTGGTATCATATTGAACCTTTGCCCTGTACTATATGATTATTAGTTTATAGCAAGGATGTCAGAGCCATCCCAAAAATGGGGGGACTCAGGGGCTCGCCGGCTCCCTCCCACCCCTCCTCTTTCCCCAAAGGCCCTGCCCCCGGCCAAGCCTGAAGCTGGAGCAGAGCCAGGGAGTCTGCCCCCCAACTGTGTCCCCGACCTCTTCCCTCCCTAGGACTGAAGCCAGAGCAGAGCCGGGGAGTCTGCCCCCCCCCCCCCCGACTGTGTCCCCGGCCTCTGCCCCCCCCAGGACAGGTGGAGGGTCTGTGCCATCTCCCCACAACTGCCCTTGCAGCTCTTATCATGGCAGTGTTACAGCTCTGAGGCCCCCACTCAGCTGGAGAGAGCCGGGTGGAGGATAGAGCAACTTGTGCAGCTGTGGGGAGCTGGTGCGGAGTCACAGACCCTCCACGTGCCTTGGGTTGGGCAGGGAGCTCACAGGGTGGTGACACGGGCAGGGGGACTGTTTTCGGCCTCACCCCATCCTGGGCTGGATGGGGGGTCCACACAGCTCCCACAATTGCCTGGGCTCCCTGGTCAGGCTCCACAAGCTGCTGGCCTGGCCTGTGGGTGGGGCCTTGGGGGGAAAAGGAGGGGAAGGGGGTGGGGTCTCTGGCCATCCTCCCCCATTGCAGCACCACTGGTTTATAGCAATCAACCTCGCTTGTTGCTGAGTTAGTCTTTTGCATCTATTTCGTACTGAACCAAAGTGTGATCAAGCAACTGACCACACAATTTATTCCCAGGCACTGGGAGATTTGGAAGAAGGGGGACAGGGGGCAGTGCTGGGACAGCAGGGTGTCTGTGGGTCAGGATTGAGGTGCAGCAGCAGCAGAGCTGTGTGTGTTGTGTGTGTTAGCCCAGAAATGGGATAGAAGGCGGAGGCCACAATCAGCATTAATGGGCATCGACAGAGCTTTACGGGACATGGAGGAGCCCAGGGCTGGTATTGAGGGGCACTGGCAGAGCTGTGGGGTGGGGGCAGCACAGGGCTGTGACAGCCAGGGAACTATAGTATCAGGATTGAGATGTGTGTGAGTGTGGGCCCAGAGATGGAATAGCATTGTGGATAGTGGCTGTGGGTTAGGACTGAGGGGCACTGGCAGAGCTCTGTGTCTGAGTGGGTCCAGAGATGGAATAGCATTGTGGGTAGGGGCTGTGGGTTAGGACTGAGGGGCATTGGTAGCACTGAGTGTCATGGGCAGACAGCAAAGCCTGTCACAATCCAGGTACTTTGGTTGATCTCTGTCATTGAGGCTTAAACACTTGGAATTGCCTTTCACTCACTGCACCTGGGCCCTGCTGCCTCGGCTAACCCAGTGGGAATCTCTGGTTTGTTCACATGTCAGTTTCACTGCAATCCATTCCTTCTCCCCGTCCCCCCTGATTTTATAGGGATAATACCGATATTTGGGGCTTTTTTTTATATGGGCTCCTATTACCCCCCACCTCCTGTCCCAAATTTTCACACTTGCTATCTGGTCACCCTATCCCCTAGCTAGGTGAGACTCTGGTGGAATTTATGAATGAAGGGATCACCCTTCACAGGAGCTGGCCAAACTGGCTTGACCCCTTTCACTTTACACAGTAGGGGCTCCTTGCCGTAGGAACAAACCCTCCCCTTCCTTTGTCCAACATTAATCAATGTCTCTGACTTTCCTTCCTAATCAGCCCCAATGGGACTGCTGCCGCGACCTGCATTTCCCAACAGTGTTTCCATTCTAAAGGCCTCCATGGGATCCATTAAAATGATGAGTAACTTTGTTTCTGCCACTGGCCCTTAATTCCATGAGAGGTTTGTCAGATCTCCAGACAGTGCCCAGATCTCAGCTGGACATAACATTTCTCAGAGTGCTGATTAAGACATGAGGAGTTATAATGACCTCAGTGTCCTCCTGCAAATCCCTATAGCGCCACAGGAGAGATTTCTCTTTAGTAGTTCTGTGTTGCTAATGGCAGTGATTTTAATGAGCACATAACAAAGCAAGGATTTTGTATGTAATTATTATTTTTATCCTAAGCAAGAGTCAATGAAATTAACATGTTTCAAATGACACTGTTCAGGGTTCCTTCATGCTGGGGATCTGTCACTGCAGATCTGCTGTCAGACCTATAGAAACAGCTGCATCCTTAAGGTCAAGCACTTTACACACTATGTTCAGACTGTTTATTGCCACTTGTCTGGTCAGCCACCAGGGACTGAGATAGCTCTTGTTACAGTCTATCCTGTTGCCACTGCTGCCCTTAGCAGAGTGTCACAGTCACACTGCAAGCCCCTTGTCAGCTCCAATTCCCATCTGCTTTGCCTGTGATAATAGTTTCCCACAGTGTCAGAAGGAATATCCTTTAGTTACCAAAAATCATGATATATTTTTTAATTAAATTTAATGTCCATGACTGTGAAAAGTACCCACACAGCAGCCCCTGCCTACGTAAGAACATAAGAACAGCCATACTGGGCCAGACAAAAGGTCCATCTAGCCCAGCGTCCTGTCTTCTGACAATGACCGGTGCCAAATGGATCAGAGGGATTGAACAGAACTTGGCAATTATTGAATGATCTGTGTCCAGTCCCAGCTTCTGCAAGTCAGAGGCTTAGGGACACCCAGAGCATGGGTTTGCATCCCTGGTCATCTTGGCTAATAGCCACTGATGACCCTATTCTCCATGAACTGCTCTAATTTTTTTAACCCAGTTATACTTTTGGCCTTCACAAAGTCCCCTGGCAATGAGTACCACTGACTGAGTGTGTGTTGTGTGAAGAAATACTTCCTTTTGTTAATTGTAAACCTGCTGCCTATTAATTTCTTTGGGTGACCCCTGGTTCTTTTTTTATGTGAAGAGGAAAATAACACTTCCTTATTCACTTTCTCTACACCAGTCATGATTTTATAAACCTCTATCATGTGCCCTCTAAGTCTTTTTTCCTAGCTGAACAGTCCCAGTATATTTAATCTTTCCTCATATGGAAGCTGTTCCATACACCTAATCATTTTTATTGACCTTCTCTGTACTTTTTTTTCAATTCTAATATATCTTTCTGGAGATGGGACAACTAGTACTGTAATGGTACTGTCATAACTATAAAGGGAAGGGTAATAGCTGTCCTGTGTACAGTACTATAAATCCCTCCTGGCCAGAGACTCCAAAATCCTTTTCCCTGTAAAGGGTTAAGAAGCTCAGGTAACCTGGCTGGCATCTGACCTAAAGGACCAATAAGGGGACAAGATACTTTCAAATCTTGGGGGGGGGGGGAAGGCTTTTGTTTGTGTTCTTTGTTTGGGAGTGTGTTCGTTCTCGGGACTGAGAGGGACCAGACATCAATCCAGGTTCTCCACATCTTTCTAAACAAGTCTCTCCTATTTCAAACTTGTAAGTAAATAGCCAGGCAAGGCATGTTAGTTTTCCTTTGTTTTTCTCAACTTGTAAATGTACCTTTTACTAGAGTGTTTATCTTTATTTGCTGTACTTTGAACCTGAGACTAGAGGGGAGTCTTCTGAGCTCTTTAAGTTTGATTACCCTGTAAGGTTAATTTCCATACTGATTTTACAGAGATGATTTTTACCTTTTTCTTTAATTAAAAACCTTCTTTTTAAGAACCTGATTGATTTTTCCTTGTTCAAGATCCAAGGGGTTTGGATCTTGATTCACCAGGAGTTGGTGGGAGGAAGGAGGGGAATGGTTAATTTCTCCTTGTTTTAGATCCAAGGGGTTTGGATCTTGATTCACCAGGAGTTGGTGGGAGGAAGGAGGGGAATGGTTAATTTCTCCTTGTTTTAGATCCAAGGGGATTGAATCTGTATTCACCAGGGAATTGGTGAAGGTTTTTCAAGGTTTCCCAGGAATGGAATCCATTGAAATGGTGGCAGCCGAACCAGAGCTAAGCTGGTAGTTAAGCTTAGAAGTTTTCATGCAGGCCCCTACATTTGTACCCTAAAGTTCAAAGTGGGGATCCAGCCTTGACAGGTACAGTTAGCTTTTTTGATTGCTGCTGCACATTGAGTTGATGTTTTCAAAGAACTATCCATAATGACTACAAGATCTCCTTCTTGAGTGATAACAACTAATTTAGACCCCATCATTTTAAATGTATAGTTGGGGTTATGTTTTCCAATGTGCATTACTTTGCATTTATCAACACTGAATTTTATCTGCTATTTTGTTGCCCAGTCACCCCCAATTTAGTGAGATCCCTTTGTAACTCTTTGCAGCCAGCTTTGGACTTAACTATCATGAATTATTTTGTATCATTTGCAAACTTTGCCATCTTACAGTTTACTCTTTTTACCAAATTGTTTATGAATATGTTGAACAGCACTGGTCCCAGTACAGACCCTGGGGGACCTGTTACTTACCTCTCTCCATTGTGAAAACTGACCACTTATTCCTACCCTTTGTTTCCTGTCTTTTAGCCAGTTACCGATTAATGAGAGTGTGGTTAGATGCTGATAGATGTTTGGCTGCGCGTGTGTGTTCCCTCTGTTTGCCACCTCAGCCCTGCACAGACAGATGGCATGGCAGACCTTGAGCAAACTGCCCAATGACCACAAGATCCGTTAAGAGATGAAGGCACCCAGCCAGGTTTATTGTCGAAGAAGCATGGGCACTAGTATCCCACAGCCTCTATAGGACCACTAACACATGTATACCCATAACAACGAACCAGCTCAGTGAACAGTGGGACTTTCCATTCCTCCCTCGGCCAGACAACAATACTCCCTCTGAGATACATTTTTATACCCAATACAGACAAGTTAGTACTGCCCCTCTGACATAGTTAATTACTGTCCCCTGATGTGACTAGTTATAACTCGTCACCTTGCACATGTGTTTGCGTAAGTACTCTGTAACTAGCACTTCTTAGGAATGTGTATTTCTGCAATATCAGCCCTGTTCTTGCCAAATTCTGTAGACTTGCAAGCAGACAGAGCCTGATGTTTGCTCACAGCCTGACTTTTGTTAACTTTGCTTTATATTAAAAAGCTTGACCACTACTTTAATTCAGGCCTTATACCAGGCCTCTGATATAAGGGCATATATCTTAGGCTCTCTTTCTAATACAGAGAGGTCTTATCCCATGACAGCTTACTTTGCTTAAGAGACTTTGGTGAGGGAAGTTGTCAAAGGGTTTCTGAAAATACAAGCACACTATATCCACTGGATCACCCTTGTCTACATGTTTGCTGACCCCTTTAAAGAATTGAAACAGATTGGTGAGGCATGATTTCCATGTACAAAAGCCATGTTGACTCTTCCCAAATAAATCATGTTAATCTCTCTGTCTGATAATTCTGTTCTTTACTGTTTCAACCAATTTGCTTGGTGTTTCAGTTAGATTTACTGGTCTGTAATTACCAGGATTGACTGGAGCTGCTTTTTAAAAATTGGCATCACATTAGCTATCCTCCACTGAAGCAGAACTTTCTGTAACCTCAAAAGCTCGTCTCTTACACTGACAGAAGTTGGACCAGTGAAAAATATTACCTTACCAAGTATAGATGGGCAATTAGACAGATGGATAGATAATTGGGTGGAGAAAAACCAGGAGGTAAAATGGACAGACATCTTGATGGACAGAGAGAAAGATGGACAATTTGGTGGATTGACAAATGATTATACAGATGAATAATTAGATGGACAGTTAGATGGACTGATAGATAATTAGAGAGAGCAGTGGGAATACAAGCTCATTTACTCACACATACACACACGCATGCTCCCATCAGGCAATATGTTTCAAAAATGACCCAAAGGAGATAATTTCTATGGGCCAGAACCCAGAAGTTAGTTCACATGCCATGTCTGTCTTCCCTTAATGTGACTTCTGAGCCTACCTTTAAATAGGCCAATTGCCATCATACACATACGTATTGTAGTTTTCATGTGGCTTCCTGTCAACTTCTTCTTCTTCTTAGCATATGCGCTACATCCCTTAGGTGGCATGTGATCAGGATTCTTCACCAAATTTGGTCCAGTGGTTGGATCATTAGCTTCCCCAGCCTGAGGCTGGGTAGTGCAACATGAATGCTGATCCATGCCCCCTCCTGTCAACTCATAACTAGCGATAGATCCGGGGTGTGAAATTCAGTCCTGGGGCCTGGGACTCACCACGTTTATTGGCATTCTTCAGATCTGAAGTTTTTCTCTTAGATCCTGGAGTCCAGGAAGCCTGTTTCTGCTGTGAATTAGACCAGGACCACTAAGCAATTCACAGAGAGGCCAGGACAGAGCTGTAAGATAGTGACATTATCCAGTTGCTGCCAGGGATGCATATGCTCCCACTGATATATCAGGCCGTGGTGCATTTAGCATCAGCAATTTGCAGTGGTGGTACTGTGGAGCACAGTTCTGCCTGGACATCAATGCTCCACGGGATAAACCAGGGAGAAATGTGGAACTTCAGGACACAGCTTCAGCTGGTGAAAATGGATGGAACTTAGTTGGCTTCCACAGAGTTACATTCATATCCACCAGCTGAGGACCTGGCTTTAGCTGTCCATGCTACGCAGCAGATCACAGTTCACACACATAGAGCAGGCAAATAAATTCACTCACACACACATATTAACCAAGAATTCATTCATTTATGCATATACACACAAACAGGCATGTGCGCACACACACATGGGCACACTGCAAATCCACACAACACATACACTGCAGACCCACTTTTAGAGGTGCATACGTACAGATTCACACATTGAAATGCATGCGCTCAAACACAGCCACACAAACACAATGCACACACACTCTCTCTCTCTCTCTCTCTCTAAGGCATAAGCACATGTACATAGAAAATCACTCTGATATATAAACCATCAAATACACACCTGTCCTTTCACAAAGATATATAAAGGCTGTTTTTCTTCACCCACACATTCACATTAATTCATATATGTAGTCTTATGATTTAATTCTCCATTCAGATTAGTTTACAAAAGTGTATCAGTAGTCATACCAACAGATTTCCTCCTGATTATGCCAACTAAAGGAAATGCACATAAAGGTATATGCTGTAAACCTAAAAAAACTTCCACACTTGCCTACCTCTCACCCTCTGCTGCCCCTAGTGCCCTTATACACTATAGTCACCACTTCCCCATCCCCACCCTCTGCTGCCCCTAGTGTCCATTATTAAGTATAGTCCCCAGTTCCCTGCTCCTCGCCTTCTGCTGCCCCTAATGCTCATTATACAGTATAGCCGCCCCTTCCCCACCTCCATCTTCTGCTGCCACTAGTCCCCATTATACAGTATAGCCGCCCCTTTCCCACTTCTCTCCCTCTGCTGCCCGTAATGGCCATTATGCAGTACAGCTGCTCCTTCCCCACCCCCACTCTCTGCTGCCCCTAATGACCATTCTACAGTATAGCTGCCCCTTCCTCACCCCTCACCCTCTGCTGCCCCTGCTGTCCATGAAACAGTATTGTCCCCTGTTCCCTGGTCCTAACCCTCTGCTGCCCTTTGTGCTCATTATAATGTATAGCCACCCCTTCCTCACCCACATTCTCTCCTGTATCCTAGTCACATTTTATTATAGTAACACCATTCACATCCTTTAGCCTCTGCTTCTGTGTAGTCCCTGCAAACAGCATATATCCCCTGATTTTCAATGGTCTCCCACCTCCTGTTGTCATTTCCATTTGTGATAAATTAGTGCAGAGTGGTTGGGTAACTCTATCAGCTCACTCTTTCCTCCTCATACCAATTATAGCATTGGACCGCCACTTGACATTCCCTTTTCATGATGTAAAACCCAGCTGATGTTAAAAGCAGTTGGCTAATCACCCCCAACATATGACACTTCTGTAAACTCTTGCAGTGGGAGGCGAACAGAGGTTGAAATATATATACTTAGATGAAATATACATATTATGGTCTGAAAAGCCATTTGCTGAGTCACTAAAGAGAGAAGCCAGATCTCCATCTGATGTGAATCAGAAATACTCCACTGAAGTCACTGTTTCAGGTCCCCATCTGGTGCAAATCAGGTTAGCTACACTGATGTTAATGGGCCAGATTTTGAGCAGGGGGTAAATCTGCATAGCTCTGTTCATATCATTGGAGTCCGATCCTTCAGGGATGTAAATTGACATAGGTCAGATTAAGTCAGTGGAGTTATGCCAATTTACACCAGCTGAGGATCTGGATGTAAGCATCCAGATGAGTGGCTCTGTCATTGTTAGACTAGTGGTTCTCTGCCATTTTTATCCTGAGTGCAACTTAATAAGTAAATGAGCAATAGCGTCTCATAATCAGTCTCACCTCCCAAAGCGCTGGTGCCTGTACTGTTGTGTGCAAATTAGTGAATCTCTAACCTATAAAATAGAATAATAGAATATCAGGGTTGGAAGGGACTTCAGGAGGTCATCTAGTCCAACCCTCTGCTCAATGCAGGACCAATTCCCAACTAGATCATCCCAGGCAGGGCTTTGTCAAGCCTGACCTTAAAAACCTCTGAGGAAGGAGATTCCACCACCTCCCTAGGTAACCCATTTGAGTGCTTCACCACCCTCCTAGTAAAAAAGTATTTTCTAATATCCAATCTAAACCTCCCCCACTGCAACTTAGAATCATAGAATGTTAGGGTTGGAAGGGACCTCAGGAGGTCATCTAGTCCAACCCCCTGCTCAAAAGAGGGCCAATCCCCAGAAAGATTTTTGCCCTAGGTCCCTAAATGGCTCCCGCAAGGATTGAGCTCATAACCCTGGGTTTAGGAAACTGATGCTCAAATCACTGAACTATACCTCCTCCCTTCCAGCACTCACACCAGGACTTGAGACCATTACTCCTTGTTCTGTCATCAGGTAGTTGAAAGCAGCAATCAAATCCACCCTCATTCTTCTCTTCTGCAGACTAAACAATAACAGTTCCCTCAACCTCTACTCATAAGTCATGTGCTCCAGCCCCCTAATCATTTTTGTTGCCCTCTGCTGGACTCTTTCCAATTTTTCCACATCCTTCTTGTAGTGTGGGGCCCAAAACTGGAAACAGTACTCCAGATGAGGCCTTACCAATGTCGAATAGAGGAGAATGATCACGTCCCTCGATCTGCTGGCAATGCCCCTACTTATACAGCCCAAAATGCCGTTAGCCTTCTTGGCAACAAGTGCACACTGTCGACTCATATCCAGTTTCTTGTCCACTGTAACCCTTAGGTCCTTTTCTGCAGAACTACTACCTAGCCATTCAGTCCCTAGTCTGTAGCAGTGTATGGGATTCTTCCATCCTAAGTGCAGTACTCAGCACTTCTCCTTGTTGAACCTCATCAGGTTTCTTTCGGCCTAATCATCTAGTTTGTCCAGGAGAGCTCAGTGATTTGAGCATTGGCTTGCTAAACACAGGCTTGTGAGTTCAATCCTTGAGGGGGCTATCTCCTCCCCATGCTGTGCTGCTCAGTACAGTAGTCTGGGAGCTGACCTTGTTTGTGAAGGCAGAGACAAAAAAAGCATTGAGTACATTAGCTTTTTCCACATCCTCTGTCACTAGGTTGCCTCCCTCATTCAGTAAGGGGCACACACTTTCCTTGACCTTCTTCTTATTGCTAACATACCTGAAGAAACCCTTCTTGTTACTTTTAACATCTCTTGCTAGCTGGAACTCCAAGTGTGATTTGGTCTTCCTGATTTCACTCCTGCATGCCTGAGCAATATTTTTTATACTCCTCCCTGGTCATTTGTCCAAACTTCCACTTCTTGTAAGCTTCTTTTTTGTGTTTAAGATCAGTAAGGATTTCACTGTTAAGCCAAGCTGGTCACCTGTCATATTTACTATGCTTTCTACACATAGGGATGGTTTGTTCCTGCAACATCAATAAGGATTCTTTAAAATACAGCCAGCTCTCCTGGACTCCTTTGCTCCTCATGCTATTCTTCCAGGGGATCCTGCCCATCAATTCCCCGAGGGAGTCAAAGTCTGCTTTTCTGAAGTCCAGGGTCCGTATTCTGCTGCTTTCCTTTCTTCCTTGTGTCAGGATTCTGAACTCGACCATCTCATGGTCACTGCCTCCCTAATTCATCCCAGTTTGTGAGCAACATTTCAAGAAGAGCTCTGCCCCAGTTGGTTCCTCCAGCACTTGCACCAGGAAATTGTCCCCTACACTTCCCAAAAACTTCCTGGATTGTCTGTGCACTGCTGTATTGCTCTCCCAGCAGATATCGGGGTGATAGAAGTCTCCCATGAGAATCAGGGCCTGTGATCTAGTAATTTCTGTTAGTTGCCGGAAGAAAGCCTCATCCCCCCAGTCTGGTGGTCTATAGCAGACTCCCACCACGACATCACCTCGTTTCTCAACAGTCTCTCCATCACATTGTGTCTAACGCATGCATCTGATGAAGTGGGTATTCACCCCACGAAAGCTCATGCTCCAATACGTCTGTTAGTCTATAAGGTGCCACAGGACTCTTTGTTGCCTTTTACAGATCCAGACTAACATGGTTACCCCTCTGATTCTCTGGCACATTGTGAATCCTAGCTCCTGGCAAGCAGCAGACTTCTCGGTTTTCCCAGTCGGGGCGACAGATAGATGACTTAGGCCTGGTCTACACTGGGGGGGGAGGGGGTGTTGATGTAAGATACGCAACTTCAGCTACGGGAATACCATAGCTGAAGTCGACGTATCTTATTCCGACTTACCTCCCGTCCTCATGGCGTGGTATCGATGGCTGCGGCTCCCCCGTTGAATCCGCTACTGCCGCTTGCTCCGGTGGAGTTCTGGAGTCGACAGGGAGTGCGTTCAGGGATTGATATATCAATCCCCAATAAATTGATCGCTACCCGCCGATATGGTGGGTAGTCTGGATGTACCCTTAGTCCCCCAGAGAAGGGAGTCCCCGACCACCACCACCCACCTCCTTCTCTTGGGAGCAGTGGTTGTGGAACCCCCATCCCTAGGACAGTGCATCTCATGCCTTCCAATAGGTGGAGTCTCCTTCTGCTCCCTTCCCTCAGATGTATCATCTAGTCGACTATCCACATTATTACCTGTGGAGAGAACATGAAAATGGTTGCTCACCTGTATCTCCATTGCTGGGACATGGACGCTCCTCTTTCTTCTTCTGGAGGTCACATGCTGCCAAATTTCTTCACCGTCCTTCTGTCCCCACTGCACAGCCTACTCTGATTCTTCAGAACATTGTGCCTGTAGAAGCATATCCTGACGTCTGTCCAGGAAATCTTCATTTTCTCTTATGCAAGGCAGGGTCTATACTTGTTTCTCCAGACCTTGAACCTTCTCTTCCAATATGGAGACCAGCTTGCCCTTTGTACAGATAAAGTCGCTCCTGTCCTGTGGAAGAAAGACAAACATGGCACAATCTGTGCAGGTTACAGCGGCTAAACACTCTCCATTCATATTACCTTCCTTCTAGGAGCTTCCTCAGCTGTTGCAGTTACCACTCAGAGAAGCCCACAAGATGAAAGCCTCAGTGGGCTTTCCCCAGGCAAACTCCCAGGCAAACTCCCTCTGTTAGCTTCTGCTGTTTGCCACTCAGTGGATCGCTGCTGACTGCCTTTTTATAACAGTCACTATATAACTATAAATAATAGTAATAATAGAAGTTATAAATGTAACCCAACTAAAGCTTTTTATTTATTGCCCTTTATTTGGATTGGTAAATAATAAAAGTGCAATCATACAAAATCTCAAAATCTGTGTGTGCCCTCCTTTAATTTACAAGTGTGTACAAATTATACAGGGCATGCTTTACATAGTTTGTTAGATATCTCTGACAGCAAACGAGAGGGAGATTGAGAGAGAGAGAGAGAGAGAGAGAGAGAGAGAGAGAGAGAGAGAGAGAGAGTGGCTGATAGATACATATGGTAGCTTTGTGTAAGCTGAAAGTTTCTCTCTCTCACCAACAGAAGTTGGTCCAATAAAAGATATTATCTCACCCGCCTTGTCTCCCTCCAATACTACAGTATCAGACTCAGCAATGATGTATGCAGAGGTAATACTACCTGTGACGGGTTGGATCACAGAAACCCCCTTGGGAGCTGCCACCTGATGTGCAAAAGACTACCTCTGCTCCTGTTTTCCCTGCCAGCTCAGGACTCCAGCACTCTGTCTTGCTGAGCCAGACACTCCCATCTGGCTCCAGACACAGACCCAGGATCTGAATCACTTGTCCCAAAGCTGCAAGTTTACCTGAAAACAGCTCACAGAAGTGTGCTTGTCTTTAGCACTCAGATGCCCAACTCCCAATGGGGTCTAAACCCAGATAAATTCGTTTTACCCTGCATAAAGCTTATGCAGGGCAAACTCATAAATTGTTCGCCCTCTATAACACTGATAGAGAGATATGCACAGTTGTTTGCTCCCCCAGGTATTAATACATACTCTGAGTAAATTACTAAATAAAACGTGATTTTATTAAATACAGAAAGTAGGATTTAAGTGGTTCAAAGTAGTAACAGACAGAACAAAGTAAATCACCAAGCAAAATAAAATAAAATGCGCAAATCTATGTCTAATCAAACTAAATACAGATAATTTCCTCACCAGTTCCAGAGCACTCCCTTTTACAGGCTAATCTCCTTTTAGCCTGGATCCAGCAATCACTCACACCCCCTGTAGTTACTGTC
This sequence comes from Chrysemys picta bellii, assembly GCF_011386835.1. Lineage (NCBI taxonomy): Eukaryota > Metazoa > Chordata > Testudines > Emydidae > Chrysemys > Chrysemys picta. The sequence goes on from NC_088803.1 coordinate 14,591,940, forward strand.
CTTTGTTTCAGTCTCCTTCAAGTATCCGGGGTGGGGTGGGGTGGAAAGGCTCCTTCTTTAACCAGCTGAAAACAAAATGGAGGGGTCTCCTACTGGTTTAAATAGACTCTTGTGGGTGGAGACCCCCCCCCCTCCCTCCTATGCAAAGTCCAGCTCCAAGATGGAATTCTGGAGTCACCTGGGCAAGTAACATGCCCCTGCATGACTCAGTCTTTACAGGCCAACGCCATTGTCCACATGGTATCTTGTGAGGTACCCTGACAGAGGACTCCCTTGGTCTCAGTCCTGTTGAAGCTATTTCATCATGGATACCTGACAAAATGGGTTTCCATCTCCCAGGGGGTACCTTATGCACCAACCTGCAGAGACAGTCTCATCTCTCTCTCTCTCTCTCTCACCCAATATCTACATATCCATATCCCCATGGTTACGGCACACATCTCAAACACAAGAAACATTCATGCAAATCCTTTCCCTCCTTAGCATGAGAATCATAGACTCATAGAAGATTAGAGTTGGAAGAGACCTCAGGGCCTCATCTAGTCCAATCCCCTGCTCAAAGCAGGACCAACCCCAACTAAATCATCTAAGCCAAGGCTTTGTCAAGCTGGGCCTTAAAAACCTCTAAGGATGGAGATTCCACCACCTTCCTAGGTAACCCATTCCAGTGTTTCACCACTGTCCTAGTGAAAAAGATTTTCCTAATATCCAACCTAGACTTCCCCCACTGCAGCTTGAGACCATTGTTCCTTGTTCTGTCATCTGCCACCTCTGAGAACAGTTGAGTTCCATCCCCTTTGGAACCTCCCTTCAATTAGTTGAAAGCTGCTATCAAATCCTCCCCCACTCTTCTCTTCTACAGACTAAATAAGCCCAGTTCCCTCAACCTCTCCTCATAAAGCATGTGCCCCAGCCCCCCAATCAGCTTGACAAAGCCTTGGCTGGGATGATTTAGTTGGTGCTGGTTCTGCTTTGAGCAAGAGGTTGGAGTAGATGACCTTGTGATGTTATTGATATAATCTGGGACCATATAGATCATTGTTGCAACCAAGGTCCTGTAGTGGCACCCAGATCTTGTATAAAGGGGGTCAAATGGGGTGTCTAAGACAAGGTTATGGTTTACTGGTTATGATTATGCTGTCTATATGTGTGTATCAGTTTTGTAGTTGAAGTTATGAATATTGGCTCTATACTGTCTGTATTTCAAACTTATGCTATGCTTCTGGGTGACATCCCAGACAAACTGGTGCTAGTTCTGCCTAGCCTGCTTGATGGCCCCTTAAGGACCATCAGCTATACAATGGACCCATTGAGAGAAGGCAGATACGCATTGTAACTCAGCAAAGTATGCAGGAACTGGCCCATGTGACTCCAGACTCCATTTTGCTGGAATTTTCAACAGTAAGGACAAAGAGGTGTTCTTACACCTGGAAAAGACTATATAAGGCTGATGCCTCATCTCCATCTTGTCTTCAGTCCTGCTTCATACCTCTGGAGGAACTTTGCTACAAGCTGAAGCTCTGAACAAAGGACTGAGGACCCATCCCAGTGGGGGATGTATTCCAGAGACTTGATTTGAACCTGCAGTTTATTCTATCGCTGCTGCAAGCCTGAACCAAGAACTGTGCCATTACTGTATGTAATTGATTCCATTTAACCAATTCTAACTCTCATCTCTATCTTTTTCCTTTTATGAATAAACTTTTAGATTTTAGATTCAAAAGGATTGGCAACAGCGTGATTGTGGGTAAGATCTGATTTGTATATTGATCTGGGTCTGGGGCTTGGTCCTTTGGGATCAGGAGAACCTTTTTCTTTTACTTGGGTATTGGTTTTCATAACCATTTGTCCCCATAACAAGTGGCACTGGTGGTAATACTGGGAAACTGGAGTGTCTAAGGAGATTGCTTGTGAAACTTGCGGTTAGCCAGTGGGGTGAGACTGAAGTCCTCTTAGTCTGGCTGGTTTGGTTTGCCTTAGAGGTGGAAAACCCCCCGGCCTTGGGCTGTAACTGCCCTTTTTGAGCAATTTGTCCTGAGTTGGCACTCTCAGTTGGGTTCCTCCAGAACCGCATTGTCACAGACCTCCTGAGGTCTCTTCCAACTCTTATCTTCTATGATTCTGTGTTGAACAAAACCATCCTCAAGACAGACCCCAGGGGCACTCTGCTTGATACTGGCTGCCAACTAGATTTCGAGCCATTGATCACTACCCACTGATCCCTATGATCTAACCAGCTTTCTATCTACCTTATAGTACATTAATCCAATCCATACTTTTCTAACATGCTGGCAAGAATACTGTGGGAGACAGTATCAAAAGCTTTGTAAAGTCAAGATATGTCAGGTACATTGCTTTCCCCATATTCACAGAGCCAGTTATCTCATCATAGAAGGCAATCAGGTTGGTCAGGCATGACTTGCCCTTGGTGAATCCATGCTGACCACTCTCCTCTCCTCTAAGTGCTTCAAAATGGATTCCTTCAGGACCTGCTCCATGATTTATCCAGGGACTGAAGTGAGGCTGACCAGTCTGTAGTTGCCCAGATTATCCTTCTTCCCTTTTTTAAAAGATAGGCACTACATTATCTTTTTTCCAATCATCGGGGATCTCCCCCAATTACCATGAGTTTTCAAAGATAATGGCCAATGGCTCTACAATCATATCAGCCAACTCCCTTAGTGCCCTCGGATGCATTAGATCTGGGCCCATGGACTTGTTCATGTCCAGCTTTTGTAAATAGTCCTTAACCTGTTCTTTCACCACTGAGTGCTGATCAGCTCCTCCCCATACTGTGTGCCCGGTGCAGCAGTCTGGGAGCTGACCTTGCCTGTGAAGATCGAGGCAAAAAACAGCATTTAGTACTTCAGCTTTTTCAACATCATCTGTTACTAGGTTACCTCCAACACTGAGGGTCCAACACTTTCCCTGACCTTCTTGTTGCTAACATACCTGTAGAAAACCTTCTTGTTACCTTTAACATCCCTTGCTAGCTGCAACTCCAATTGTGCTTTGGCCTCCCTGGTTAAACCCCTCCATGCCTGAGCAATAATTTTATACTCCTCCATAGTCATCTGTCTAAGGTTCAACTTCTTGTAAGCTTCCTTTTTGTGTTTAAGCTCACCAAAGACTTCTCTGTTAAGCCAAGCTGGTTGCCTGCAATATTTGCTATTCTTTCTGCACATCAGGATGATTTGTTCTTGTGGCTTCTGTCAGGTTCCATCCCCACTCTGAACTCTAGGGTACAGATGTGGGGACCCGCCTGAAAGATCCCCTAAGCTTATTTATACCAAGGCACAAATTCTTCCTTCTCCTTGGACGGTATCGCTGCCACCACCAAGTGAGTTAGACAAAGATGCAGGAAAAGGACCACTTGGAGTTCCTATTTCCCCAAAATATCCCCCAAGCCTCTCACCCCCTTTCCTGGGGAGGCTTGAGAATAATATACCGACCAAATAGATAAACAAGGTGTCGGAGAAAAACACAGTTCTCACTCTTTGGTTGGTTGCAGCAAGTCAGATACTTTATTCTCAAGCAATTGCATAGAGGGAGAGAGTGCACTAGGACACAGGGTTTCCCCCTCCTAGGCAGGTCTCTCTACAGGTAAACAATTGCAGCAAGCATTTATAACTTTTGTTACAGACAATAATGAGCAACAGCTGCATTTTGTTTATACATAGGTCATCCTGATAACTTATTTTTCTCACTTATTTAGACTCTAGTCTATATTCCATCTTATCTACACAAGGTCGCAACAACTTCTCACACAGTTCTTTACCAGTCGCCTCACACAATTCTCACTTCTACAAGTATTGTGTTATTAGGGTTACAGTTAGCCTGACTTTTGCTAACAGAAGAGACTGTTTGCATTGAAATCCCCTTCCAATCCCTGTCAGGCCTTGCTCTACTTCCACAAAGGTAATCACAGACCAGACCCTTGGGTTTTTAGGACACTGAGCTGGTCCTTCCTGCATTAAAACTGATCCCACACCACGCTCTGACATATCTGTGGTTACTAGGAACAGTTTCTCAAAGTCTGGGGCCCTTAGCACAGGGTGAGACATGAGTGTCGCTTTAAGCTAGTTAAAGGCCTTCTGACACTCTTCAGTCCAGTGAATTGCATATGGCTGTTTCTTTTTTGTTAGGTCTGTCAGTGGGGAGGCGATTTGGCTGTAGTGTGGTACAAAGGATTGGACCTGTTTCTTTGACTTTGGGATAGAACACTTTTGGATAGCATTCACTTTGGCCTGTAGGGGGTTGATAGTTCCTTGACTCACCTGGTGTCCAATGTAAGTCACTTTGTTTAGGCCTATTTGACACTTTTTAGCCTTAACAGTTAGTCCTGCCTCCCTTATGCTCTCGAAGACTTTTTGCAGAAGCTCCAGGTGTTCTTCCCATGAATCAGAAAAGATGGCCACATCATCAAGATAGGCAACTGCAGATTCTCCCAATCCCACTAGGAGACAATCTACAAGTTTTTGGAAGGTGGCGGGTTCATTTCGCATCCCAAAAGGGAGCACATTAAATTCATACAGCCCTACATGGGTGATGAAGGCTGACCTTTCCTTGACAGATTCATTCAGCGGCACTTGCCAGTATCCCTTGATTAAGTCTAAGGTAGAGATGAACTGGGCATGTCCCAGTTTCTCCAATATCTCATCTGTGCGTGGCATTGGATAATTGTCTGGGTGAGTCACAGAATTTAGCTTAGGGTAGTCCAAGCAAAAGTGTATTTCCTTATCTGGTTTGGGAACTAGAACCACTGGACATGTCCATACACTGTTAGAGGGGCGGATTACACCCATCTGTAGCATGTCTTGGATCTCCTCTTCTATAGCAGTTTTGGCTTGAGGAGACACCCGGTAAGGTTGAAGTGTGCCCCTTCGGTCCATCTCGGGGAGCTGAGAACATCGGCGTGAAGCTAGTACTCAGTTCTTTGATCTGCTGTCACAGCACACATCCAAGGATCATGGAGAGGTTCACCTCTTCCACGCCACAGTCACTTTTTCCTTCATAGTAGACACCTGCAGGCCACTCAGTGTCATCTTGTCCCTGGACTGTAAACTGACAAACCTTTAATTCTCTGGAATATAAGGGCTTTAGAGAATTAACATGGTACTTTAGGCATTAGGTTTGAGGTGGGGGTTACTATGAGATAGTTAACAGCTCCCAGGCACTCTTGGACCATGAATGGCCCTTCCCATGATGCTTCCATCTTATGGGCCTGGAGCACCTTCAAGACCATGACCTGGTCCCCTACGTTGAAGGAACATTCACTGGCATGGTTATCATACCAGGCCTTTTGCGCTTCCTGAGCATCTTTTAGGTTTTCTCTAGCAAGGTATAAAGAGTCTCAGAGGGTGTTTTGTAGGTTGTTCACAAAGTCTAGAAGAAGAACAGGAGTACTTGTGGCACCTTAGAGACTAACAAATTTATTAGAGCATAAGCTTTCGTGGACTACAGCCCACTTCTTCGGATGCAAAGTCTAGAAGGTTAATTTCTGGAGAAGGCATAAACCCCTCCCATTGCTGCTTCACCAACTGTAATGGTCCCTTAACCTCACGACCATACACAAGTTCAAATGGTGAAAGCCCTAAATTGGGATGTGGTACAGCCTTGTAGCAAAGAGAAACTGCTGCAACACTAGGTCCCAATCATTGGAGTGTTCATTTATGAATTTACGTATCATGGCCCCCAAAGTTCCATTAAACTTCTCCACCAGGCCATTTGTTTGATGGTTGTAAGGGGTGGCAACCAAGTGGTTCACCCCATGAGCTTCCCAAAGGCTTTTTATGGTCCCTGCCAGGAAATTAGTTCCCAAATCTATAAGGATGTCGGAGGGCCAACCTACCCTGGCAAAAATGTCTGTTAATGCCTGGCACACATCTTTAGCCCTGGTGTTGCTTAGAACTACTGCTTCTGGCCATCGGGTAGCAAAATCCATGAAAGTCAGTATATACTGCCTTCCTCTGGGTGTCTTTTTCAGAAAAGGACCCAGAATATCCACAGCTACTTGCTGAAATGGAAGCTCAATTATGGGGAGTGGCTAAAGAGGGGCTTTTACCTGGTCTTGGGGTTTTCCCACTCTTTGCCACACCTCACAAGACTGGACATAGGTAGAAACATCCTTGCCCATTTCCTCCCACTGGAAGGATTTTCCCAAAGGGCCTTTGGTCCTGTTCACCCCAGCATGGCCACTAGGATGCTCATGGGCTAAGCTTAGTTGGAACTACCAAGTCATGTCTCTGAGCATGCTAGACCCACCAGCAAGAGTTTCCTTCTATAAAAGTCCTCTTTCTACAACAAACCGTGATTAGTTAGAAGAGCTCAGAGGCAGTGGGTTGCTCCATGCCACCATCCAAGCTCCCTGGAGGCTTTCATCTTCTTCCTGCTTGGCCTGGATCTGTTCCCTTGATGCTGGGGACATCAGTTCCTCACTGGATTGTGGACTTGGGCTTGGTCCCTCTGGAAGCGATGTAGGTGATGGGGCTGTTCTGTTGACTGTGAACCAGGGCTGCCCAGAGGATTCAGGGGGCCTGGGGCAAAGCAATTTCAGGGGCCACTTCCATCAAAAAAAGTTGCAATACTATAGTAACATGTATTTGGAAATGTAAAAAATAACCAGTGAAATACATTCAAAAATTAATTTTTAATAATTTGAAAATACACAAAATACATTATTTAAAAACATTAAATGCTTTAATGGTATGTATACGTTTGCAATTACATAATGCTTCTTATGAGGTCGTTTTTTAAAAATTGTTCTGAACATTAATTATACAGCTGCAAAATTTTTCCTCGCTTTCATTTTGGCAAACTCATTATTAATGTCATCATAATGTATGTCTTTGGCCATTTCATATTCTATGCTCAAAGTGAGCAAATGGTTCAGCCTGTCTTCCCCGGTGGCTGAACGCAAACAATTTTTAATCAATGTTAGCTTACTAAATGCATGTTCTCCCGATGCTACCAACACTGGCAACATGTTAGTAGGTGTAAACAAATACAAATCTGTGGAAATGCATTTTCCAACCCTGTTTTGAAGAGAGCATTAAGAAGTGTAAGTGTAGAGGTTATATGTCCATCGACTCTTAAGTTGGAATCTTCTTTTATTTTGTAAAAGATTCTAAGTTCCTCTTTAAGATTTTCTCTCTGGAGGTCTTTTGGATATGCTGTGGCCAAAGTGTTAACAACATTTTCTATAGACGATTCATACACTTTATCTGGCAGACACAAAATGCATGAAAATAAATTTGAGACTTCAGCCATTCTTTCGCCGAGACCTCCTAGCTCTGATAGAAGCAAATCCTTTGTCAGGAAGAATACCTGTACTTTGAACTTAATATCAGGAGAGTCAAACGTATAGTCTGCATCCCCTGTGTCATCAAAGAGTCACTTGTTCTTCCGGATCTTTCAGTCACTTTTCATTTTTGGGTCAATGCCGAGGCTTGAAGCGACTTGTTTGGCTTCTTCAAAAAAAATTGGCCAAGAATCTTTCATTGTTTGAATTTTCTTGACTAAGTTGCTCATGTGTTTAGCTCCCTCTTTCATTGTTATTTTGGTGCTTTGTAGGACCTTGTTCTTATCATCAATAAACTGAAGCACTTTAAACCATATTGTAATAAGAAGTACAAATTCAAATGGCTTAAGCCACTTAATCAAACAGTCAACATCTGCCTGGATTTCCGGAGGTAAATGAAGCTCCTCTTCAATTTTAATTAAACATTCCAGCATGCCTGTGTGATTTTTGATTAGGGGGTGAACATAGGGTTACCATTCGTCCGGATTTACCCGGACATGTCCTCCTTTTTGTGCTAAAAATAGCGTCCGGGGGGAATTTGTAAATAACTCAAAATGTCCAGGATTTCCCCCCCCCCACCCCCCCCGGCAGAGCAGAGCGAGCAGCTGGGAGGGCTGCAGGAAAGTCACGGGCTGGACTCATAGAATCATAGAATCATAGAATATCAGAGTTGGAAGGGACCTCAAGAGGTCATCTAGTCCAACCCCCTGCTCAAAGCAGGACCAATTCCCAGCTAAATCATCCCAGCCAGGGCTTTGTCAAGCCGGGCCTTAAAAACCTCCAAGGAAGGAGACTCCACCACCTCCCTAGGTAACGCATTCCAGTGTTTCACCACCCTCCTAGTGAAATAGTTTTTCCTGATATCCAACCTGGACTTCCCCCACCGCAACTTGAGACCATTGCTCCTTGTTCTGTCATCTGCCACCACTGAGAACAGCCGAGCTCCATCCTCTTTGGAACCCCCCTTCAGGTAGTTGAAGGCTGCTATCAAATCCCCCCTCATTCTTCTCTTCTGGAGACTAAACAATCCCAGTTCTCTCAGCCTCTCCTCATAAGTCATATGCTCCAGACCCCTAATCATTTTTGTTGCCCTCCGCTGGACTCTTTCCAATTTTTCCACATCCTTCTTGTAGTGTGGGGCCCAAAACTGGACACAGTATTCCAGATGAGGCCTCACCAATGTCGAATAAAGGGGAACGATCACGTTCCTCGATCTGCTGGCAATGCCCCTACTTATACAGCCCAAAATGCCGTTAGCCTTCTTGGCAACAAGAGCACACTGTTGACTCATATCCAGCTTCTTGTCCACTGTGACCCCTAGGTCCTTTTCAGCAGAACTGCTACCTAGCCATTCGGTCCCTAGTCTGTAGCAGTGCATGGGATTCTTCCGTCCTAAGTGCAGGACTCTGCACTTGTCCTTGTTGAACCTCATCAGGTTTTTTTCTGCCCAATCCTCTAATTTGTCTAGGTCCCTCTGTATCCGATCCCTACCCTCTAGTGTATCTACCACGCCTCCTAGTTTAGTGTCATCTGCAAACTTGCTAAGAGTGCAGTCCACACCATCCTCCAGATCATTAATAAAGATATTAAACAAAACCGGCCCCAGGACCGACCCTTGGGGCACTCCACTTGAAACCGGCTGCCAACTAGACATGGAGCCATTGATCACTACCCGTTGAGCCCGACGATCTAGCCAGCTTTCTATCCACCTTACAGTCCATTCATCCAGCCCATACTTCTTTAACTTGGTGGCAAGAATACTGTGGGAGACAGTATCAAAAGCTTTGCTAAAGTCAAGAAATAACACATCCACTGCTTTCCCCTCATCCACAGAGCCAGTTATCTCATCATAGAAGGCAATTAAGTTAGTCAGGCACGACTTCCCCTTCGTGAATCCATGCTGACTGTTCCTGATCACTTTCCTTTCCTCTAAATGTTTCATAATTGATTCCTTGAGGACCTGCTCCATAATTTTTCCAGGGACTGAGGTGAGGCTGACTGGCCTGTAGTTCCCCGGATCCTCCTTCTTCCCTTTTTTAAAGATGGGCACTACATCAGCCTTTTTCCAGTCATCTGGGACCTCCCCCGATCGCCATGAGTTTTCAAAAATAATGGCTAATGGCTCTGCAATCTCACCCGCCAACTCCTTTAGCACCCTCGGATGCAGCGCACCCGGCCCCATGGACTTGTGCACGTCCAGTTTTTCTAAATAGTCCCGAACCACTTCTTTCTCCACAGAGGGCTGGTCACCTTCTCCCCATGCTGTACTGCCCAGTGCAGCAATCTGGGAGCTGACCTTGTGCGTGAAGACAGAGGCAAAAAAATCATTGAGTACATTAGCTTTTTCCTCATCCTCGGTCACTAGGTTGCCTCCCTCATTCAGTAAGGGGCCCACACTTTCCTTGATTTTCTTCTTGTTGCTAACATACCTGAAGAAACCCTGAAGAGACTCCGGAGCAGCTGTAGAGGAGCTCCTCCCTGCATTCTGAGCCGGCAGCTCTCCCCTGCAGCCCGACTCTGGCAGCACTGTGCAGGGCCAGGGACCAGGTTGTGTGTTGCGCTGGGGAGCGCAGCCACGTGTCCGGCTCGCACAGAGCCCAACACCCTGTTCTGAGCAGCAGGGTAAGGGGCCAGGGGGCAGGAGAAGGGGCAGGGAGGTTCTGGAGGGGGCAGTCAAGAAACGGAGGGGGGTCGGGAGTTCAGGGGGGGCTTTTGGGAGGGAGTGGAGAAAGTTTTGGGCAGTCAGGGTACAGGTAGGGGGTAGGGTCCTGGGGGGCAGTTGGAGGGGGTCTTAGGAGGGGGCAGTTAGGGGACAAGGAACAGGGAGTCTTAGGTAGGGGGTTGGGTTCTGGAGGGTAGTTAGGAGCAGGGGTCCCAGGAGGGGGCAGTCAGGGGACAAGGAGCGGGGGTGTGGGGGTTGGGAGTTCTGGGGGGGAGCTGTCAGGGGGTGGGGAGTGGTTGGATGGGGCGTGGGAGTCCCAGGGGTCTGTCTGGGGGTGGGGGTATGGATAAGGGTTGGGGCAGTCAGGGGACAAGAGGCAGGGAGGCTTAGATAGGGGGTGGAGTCCTGGGGGGCAGTTAGGGGCAGGGGTCCCAGGAGAGGTCAGTCAGGGGACAAGGAACGGGGGGAGGGTTGGGGGTTCGGGGGGGGAAGTGGGAGGGGCAGAGGCGGGGCTAGGGCGGGGTTCCTCCCGTCCTCTTTTTTGCTTGCTGAAATATGGTAACCCTAGGTGAACAGCATCAACTCTTGCACTCCACCTCGTTTTAGATACAGAGTGAAGAGATATATTCGTAGTGGTCTGCAAAATTTTCCATCCTGCAGGGCTAAGAGCAAATACTTTATAGAGTTTCTGGACATTTCCAAAATATGTTTTTACCTCTACGCTGGTTTCCATAGTGTGGGTGCCACAGAGGTTCAGTGTGTGAGCGCTGCATGGAGAAAAATAGGCTTGGACATTTTCTTCCAAAATTCTTGTCTTTACTCCCTGTAAATTTCCTGACATGTTAGAAGCATTGTCATATCCCTGCCCTCTGCACCAAGAGAGTTCTAAGTCACATTCTTTTAAAAATCTCTTTATCTGTTCTGCTATATCTGCACCAGTCTTCTTTTCAAAATCTACTAGTTTAACAAATCTTTCATGCACATTCCATTTTTTTGCATCACATATCTGTTAAGAGCTGGCGAGTTGTTTTCTGAGGGGGCCACATACATGACAATCAGGGTCCCGTAGAAAGTGGTGACCACAATGAGGTGGGAGGAGCAGGTGGAGAAGGCCTTTTGCCTCCCGGTGGTGGAAGGGATTCTCAGGATGGCCCTGTCTGCTGTACACCACAGTGACTCCCATGTTTAATCCCATCATATACAGCCTCAGAAATCAGGAAGTTCGAGAGAGTGTGAAGAAACTCCTATAGGCAACGGTTTTGAAGGGTGGCAAATTCAAGATCACATTATGCAAATAAGAATAGGAGCTTCTATCTATCTAATCTAATCTATCTATCCAATACCTCCTACACCATGGTGTTTGGAGGTGATCATCCTTCTTTTTTAACCCCTCTTGAAATCAGCTACAAACATTGCAATGACCTTGAAAACCCTGACAGTTAGGGGAATTGGTGAGTAACCTGTGATGAAGGATTTCTGGCGCTACCTGTAACCCTTGGAAATGAGAGAAACGTTGGGGAAGTTGATTGTAAATTAAGAATGGCCCTGTAGCTAAAACAGAGGACTGACAGTTAAGAGATTTTGGCACTGGTCCTGACTCTGCTGGCAGTCTCATTTTGCAAGTCACTTCCTTTCTCAGTGCCTCAGTTTCCATAAGTGTAAAATGTGTTGTTATTAATCTCTGTAATGTATAGCTTTAAAATCCGTGTGTATTAGACTTTATAGAGAGGACATTATATAGTAATATTATTGTTGTTGTCACAGTTTCAGGGTTAAATGCACCATTGGCCCTCTTCCCCCACACCTCCAGCCTTCCTTGAGGGCATCCATGTAAGGTTTTAGTCTTCCCAGTTGCCACTTCTTTAAACTGGGGGGTTTAAAACTTGCAGTCCCCTGCACCTCAGTAGCTCTGACCAGTGTCCAGCACCAGTGGTTAACTCTTTCTCCAGAGGCTATAACAGTGTATAGCAGTTGCCAACCCCTTCAAAAAGCAAAATACATTTATTCTTAGAGCAAAAGCATTACAACAGAGAAAACATATAAAAAACAATAAAAGAATCTATATCAGTGGTTCTCAGCCCACGGCCTGCAGGCCTCATGTGGTCCAATTAGCACACATAGGGTTACCATTCGTCCGGATTCCCCCGGACATGTCCGGCTTTTTTGAGTTAAAAATAGCATCCGGGGGGAATTTGTCAATGTCCGGATTTCCCCCCCATGCAGAGCGTGTGCAGCTTACAGGGCAGCCGGCCGGATCCTGCCACTCGCATGGGGCTCCGGCAGCCTGAGCCCCTCCTCCACTTCCCTCCTCCTCTCCCCTGAAACTTGACACCACTCCCCTCCTCTCTCTCCCTCCCTCTTCCTCCCCCCCCTGCATTCACAGATCGCTGGCCGGCCGTTCACCTCGGGCCTCCGGCAGTCTGGAGCGCCGACCCTGCTCCCCTCCCCTGCTGCCGAGTGCGCTGCAGCACAGTAAGTGGGCCAGGAGGTCAGAGAAGCGGCAGGGAGTTTCTGGGGGGGGGGAGTAGTCAAGAGACAGGGAGCAGGGGGGAGGATTGGATGGGTCAGGAGTTTGGGGGGGGCTGTCTGGGGGTTGGAGATGTAAGGTTTTGGACAGTCAGGGTACAGGTGGGGGGGTTTCAGGAGGGGGCAGTTAGGGGACAAGGCACAGGGAGGCTCTCTTAATGGCTCTTCATGCGTCTCTGGACCCTCTCAGCTGTCGGGCTTGGACGGAAACATTGCCTGAGGGTAGTGAGAGAATGGGTTATCGGTGAGGTGGGGGTGGGCGTGAGCCCGGTCAATAGGGGCAACCCCTACCAAGATCTGAGCCTTTTCTCACACGCCCATTAGAGCTCGACATTATGCTGTTTGGGACCCCTCTTTGAGGAAAGCCTCTGGATTGCAAGTCCAACCGCTACCTCCTCGTGGTGAGAGTCGGTAACTGGCTTGGATAGCCAGGCGGATTGCGGAGGATGAACCCACATCCCACATTCAGTGGGGTGTGGGACGGGGTTGGGCAGCCCCATATGGTGCCACATGGATGCCCCCCTGGTAAGGGTAGCCTCCCCCAGGTACGGGTTGACTCCCCCTGGTAAGGGTTAGATTCCCCCTGGTAAGGGTAGTCTCCCCCAGGCACGGGTTAGTTTCCCCCTGGAAAGGGTAAGTTTCCCCCAGGTACGGGTTAGTTTCCCCCTGGAAAGGGTTAGCTTCCCCCTGAGAAGGGTAAATCTTTTAGCTATGGAAAAAAGTAATTTATATTTTTATACCGGATTGGCGCTGGACCGGGTTAATAACGCCCCCGCTGTTGGCTTTGATGCCCCGGCTGACAGTGTTAAATATATTAGGGGTGTGATCAGGGTCGCTGGACCAATGGATAAAATGGTGTGGACTATAATGAAGTCTCATGAGAATGAGAGTGAGAATCAAGTCCTCCCAGTGGAGCATGGAGAGGAGGTAGAGGAGAATGTTTGTGATGATCATGGTGAGGAGATTTTATCTATCTTACCGATGGTTTTTACAAGGGACACTTTTAATGATTTAACTATGGACAGTTTTAATCCAGATTTTAAGTATTTAAGTACATTTGATGATCCATATGTTAGGGAATCAAGTACTGATTTTAATAGGGATCGTAATAAGGATTTTAACAGTACTGGTAGTAATATAAATATATTAGAAAGTAGTTCGTGGAAGGATGGGGTTTTTTATTTAGAGTATCCCGTTGATAGTTTTAATTGTCCAATATGTCCCCAGATATTACCAACATTTGGTAAATGGGCCAAACACATTAATGTGGTTCATAAAAGTAAAGCCATATGAGTTGTATGTAGTAAATGTGGAAAATCTTCTCAATATCATAATATAGCTTGCCACTACCCCAGGTGCATACCCAAGAAGGCGGATACCCCAATGAAGAGCCATACATGCTCGGTCTGTGGGCTTGGTTTTCATACTAGATCTGGATTGAGCCAACACTGTAGACATAGACACCCTGCTGTGAGGAATGAGCAAAGAAAAGAAGATATGGCTGCTAAAAGTAAGATCAAAGAGGGATCGACTAGATCTCGTATATGGACTAAAGATGAGGTTGCGCAGCTTATACAGTTGGAAAGGAAATATATTGGGAAAAGGAATATAAATAAATGTATTGAGAGCGAGATGAGGACCAAAATGAATAAACAAATATCAGATAAAAGACGAGAATTAGCAAAGAAGAAGTTAGTGGTAACAGGAGATAGGGAGGAAGTGACTGAGGTAGAGGACATTAGAGTAAATATATTAGAAATTCCGCCCCCAAGAGAGAGGATTTTCCCACTAAAAGGACATCCAGAAGTGGATTTAGTGGAGAAAATATGTAAAAGGGGAAAACAAAGTAGGGAGGGAAGAGAAATAATAAATAGTTTAGGGGAAATTGAAGGATTATTAAAGGAGGATTTAACAAAAGCTCTCGGATGGGCAATGTTGGAAAAATTATGTTATTCATTAGTAGAGGGACAGGACCCTAGAAATGAAAGTCAAATAGAGTTGAGGAATAAAGGAAAAGGGAAGATTAGAAAGGAGGGGAGAAGGAAGCAATTTAATGCAATTAGGAGATATGCTACAAAGAAAGCTAAGTATAAATTCTATCAACAATTATTTGATAAGGATAGAAGAAGATTGACTCGCATTATAATGGGAGAGCCAGATAAGGCTAAGTGTGCTATCCCTATGAAAGAAATTGAGGAATACTATGTAAATATTTTGGGAACAATTGGACATGGTAATATGATAGGGTGGCCATCATCCACAGAGAATGCGGATAATGATATATTAATGAGTCCGATCTCTGTGGATGAGATTAGAATAGCTTTAACAGAAATAAGAAAAGATAGTGCTCCTGGCCCAGATAAAGTAAAAGTGAGCAATTTGTGGGATATTTTTAATTTAGACTCCTTAATACTTACAAAATTTTTTAATATATGGTTTCTAAATAGAGAGGTACCAGATGAATTTAAGAAAAATAGAACGATTTTAATACCAAAGACACAAGATGAGGAGGAAATGAAGAAGTTAACATCTTGGAGACCATTGACAATTGGGTCAGTTTGGATTAGAATCTATACCAAAATATTAGCAAAAAGATTGGTGGAAACAGTTAAGATATGTAGTAGACAAAAAGGATTTATATCCGCCCCTGGGTGTGAGGAAAATATTGCTATATTAGATAATTTGATTAAAGGGGCTAAACGAAATGGGAATGAAATTGCAATAGTGTTCGTAGATCTGGCTAAAGCATTTGATTCTGTGGGACACGGACATATAATAGCCGGGTTGAGAAGATTTGGTATAGATGAACATTTTATAGATATTATTAGGGACCTTTATGATAATTGCACAACTAGGGTATGGGTGGGTGATGAAGCTACTGAGTCTATTTTAATTAGGAGGGGGGTCAAGCAGGGTGACCCGTTGTCCCCAATTTTGTTTAATATTGCTATGGATCCCCTTTTAACTAGATTAGAAGTAGAAGGAAGTGGTTTTTATGTTAAGGGTAATAGTGTCACGTCATTGGCTTTTGCCGATGATGTGGCAATTTTAAGTAGCTCATATAAAGGAATGATCAAAAATTTGGGTATCTTAGAGGAGTTTTGTAAAAATACTAATCTCTCTGTTAATGTGAAGAAAACGAAAGGCTTTCATATTTTAACTAAACATAAAACCTATGTAGTTAATCCTAAGGATAATTGGCAGATAGGGTCAGAGAAGATTGAATATGTTCAACCAGGGGATTTTGAAAAATATTTAGGGGCTAGAATAGATCCCTGGATAGGTGTAGGGGGACCGGTACTTAAAGAAAAATTGAAAGATTGGAGTGAGAATTTAATTAAGGCCCCATTAAAACCGGCTCAAAAATATTAATTTTACAGACATACATCTTACCGAAGCTATTTTATAATCTTCTTTTAATAGAACCCCCTTTTAATCTTTTAGACGATCTTGATGTGTTAGTTAGAAAAATAGTTAAAGAGATTTTACATTTACCTCAGTGTACCACAGATGGGATATTTTATTCTAGAGGTAGGGATGGTGGTTTAGCTCTCACTAAGTTTAGTGTGCAAATCCCAAATATGTTAATTCGTAAATGGAGGAGACATATTGTCTCGAGAGATGATTGGATGGACCTATCTTATCTATATGCAGGAGAAAATCTTGTGGATAAAATATTGTCATTTAGTGCAGTAACATCTCATCCCAAGAAATGGAGGGAAGAGGAATTTTTAAGATGGTCGGAACTGAGATGTCAGGGAATAGGGATAAAATATTTTAAAAATGATTTAATTAGTAATTCGATTTTTAGAAACTCTAGTAAAGTTAAATCATCAGCATATATCGCAGCATTGCAGCTTAGGGCAAATATTTATCCTACTAGGGAGACATTAGCAAGAGGAAGAGGAGGTGTGAATGCTCTTTGTAGATGGTGCGGTAAAGTGCGGGAGACTGTTCCCCATATCTCAGGACAATGTTATAAGACTAAGAATGCTAGGATAAAAAGGCATAATAGAGTAGTGTCTGCAGTTGTAGATAAGGTTGGTAAATTAGGGTGGAAGGCAATGATAGAGCCCCATTTGAGAAATAGTAAGGGTGAGTTAAGAAAGCCGGATATTATACTTATAAAAGGAGATACAGCAGTGGTGGTTGATGTTACAGTGCGATGGGAGGATAATGCCGGAAGTTTGGAACAAGCCCACAGTGAGAAGGTGGCTTATTATCTTGAGTTAGAGGAAGAAATTAAAAACTTAACGGGAGGTAAAAATATCCACTTCTTTGGTTTTGTGCTTGGGGCGCGTGGCAAGTGGAGTGAAGGTAATAATGATTTGTTACAATTATTGGGAATGGACAGAAGTAAAAATTTTAAGAGAGTATATGTAGACTTGTTTTATATTCCACTATTGGTATGATGGCTATATTCAGTGACAGGTAAAGATCCCGGAGTTTCCATTCTGTGTATCTTGCCAAAACTAAATTTTAGCTATTTTGGTTTCCATGCTCTAAATTTTCAATTTTTTAATATTGTTTTGAACATTAACATATTTAGTGTTATTTAATATCTGCCCTTCAATAGAATGGTTTTAACTATATAATAAATACTTATTAATGGATGAAATTCCAATTTAAATTATTAGTTTATTATTTTTTTTAACTACTGGATGTGGATGCGGACTGGCCGTGTATAGTAACCAGGAAAGGGCAGGTAGTCATGCCTGTACATAAATAGGGAGTGGGGTTCTGGAGGGCAGTTAGGAGCAGGGGTCCCAGGAGGGAGCAGTCAGGGGACAGGGAGCAGAGGGGTTTAGATGGGTCAGGAGTTTGGGGGGGGCTGTCCGGGCGTGGGGGTGTGGATAAGGGTTGGGGCAATCAGGGGACAGGTAGGTGGTAGGGTCCTAGGGGGCCAGTTAGGATGTGGGGAAGGTCGCAGGAGGGGGCAGTCAGGGGACAAGGAGCAGGGAGGCCTAGGTAGGGGGTGGAGTCCTGGGGGGCAGTTAGGGGCAGGGGTCCCAGGAGGGGTCAGTCAGGGGACAAGGAGTGAGGGGGAGGGTTGGGGGTTCTAAGGGGCAGGAAGTGGGAGGGAGTGGAAGGGGCAGGGGCGGGGCTAGGGCAGGACGGGGGCGGGGCTAGGGCGGGGCTCCTCCCGTCCTCTTTTTTGATTGTTGAAATATGGTAACCCTAGCACACACCTGCAGCCCAGCTGTGTGCTAAAGGCTGTAGGGCTGCATGGGACCAGGTTACTGGCTGCCTGGTTGGTCAATGCTGTGAGGTCTGGGATGCCCGGCCGAGCAGGGTGAGGGTTCAGGGTCACCGCCTGGCCCCACATGGCAGGGGCCAGCCCCACATGGCAGGGTCTGGCAGGGTCTGGGGCTGCTGCCCAGCCAGCGCCGAATGGTGGAGTCCTGGCACTGCTGCCTGGCTGGCACCGCAGAGGGTCCTGGGTTGGTGTTGGGGCTGCCAGCCGGCCTGCAGGGTCAGGATCCAGGCTACCGCCCAGCAGCTTTGGCCCCATGTGGCCAAGCCCAGTGTTGGGGCTGCCACCGCACCCTGCATAGAGGGATCCAGGGTGCCTGCACTCCTGGCCCCACTTTGTGGAGGGGTATCTAGGTGGGAGGCACTGGGCATAGAGGATCTGTGCGGGGACAGAGTTGGGGGACATGCTGTGCTTCTCAACCTGGGGCCCAGATAACACATTGTGGCCTGCATATGCATCCCACAATGATAAATAGGTTGCGAACCACTGATCTATATGCATGCCAAAAGTTTACCAGAGTCACCCCCCCACACGCTCCAGCCTAGACTGTGGTAAGTGTCAGATTTTCAACCCCTACAACTGGTTTTGTCCCCTTCATTACAAGTACAAGTCAGTTTTCAAATCAGGAATCAGATCCTTATGCAGCTATGGCCTTTGATCTCTGGCCCCTTGGAACAGGTAATCACCAGCCAATTACTCTCTCTTCATCAAGGACATAGCTGGGATTGTTCAGTTTTCATTAACCCACCCCCAGGGATTCCCCAGAAAACCCACTTAGAGCTTATATTTTCCCAAAAGTCCATGCCAGTCTGGCACATTTCAATACAGTCATTTGAACCTCTTGCACTACCCAGGTCCCCCATTTGTTACAGTTACTACTACTACAATGGAAGTGATGCACCGAGTAACTGTAGATATACTTACTAGCAACTGAAAGCCCATGCTGTCATGAACTGAGGCAGTTGAGTCAAATAATTCACCCTTTGTACAGCCAATGAAATTGCTGCATGCAAATTAGCTGTAGGGGTAACGTGGTGGTTGGTTGAAATACCTCCAATATCACAACAGTCTAGGAGTCCTGGACTGAATGTAGCTGAAAGGACATGCTGTAACACAGGTGTATTTCTGAAAATCTAAATGGCTGAGCACTTAAAAATTGGGAGATAACAGACCAGAAAACCAACCCCTGGCTCCTTGTCCCAGTCCCATTCTACTTGCCCACTCAGTCCCAGGTCTCCACTGCTTAAGGCTTGTCATCCCAGTCCCAATCTCCTTGCCCACACAGTCCAATTCCCTCTTCCTAGCTGGATGCGAGGAGGACTGTCTGTCTGGAGCGGTGAGGTGAAGAGCCTGGCTAGAGGGGTAGGGGCCCTGTTGGAGGAACTCTCTGGACCAGTGGGGCAAGGGGATGGCCAGAGTGGGGGAGAACATCATGGAAGGGAGGGGCCTGGCTGGGTGGAATTGACCAAAGTGGGAGACAAGGAGCCATGCTGGATTTGCTAGACAAAGCATAAATATACAGAGGCTTGTAAGGATTAGATTTTAATCAGTGAAAGTTGATAAACATTGATTTCATCATACACATACATGCAAAACTGCAGTGAGGAAAATGCCATCAATAATAAAAAAATGTCCAGGTAGGCAAAGAAAAATGCTGCTTGAGAACTACTTATGAGTTTGAGTTAAGGATATTTCCTTTCCTTTATAAATTTAGATGTGTGATGTTGACAAGTCTCTGTGTGTTAACAAATACAAAGGTTAAAATTTTTGAAACTTAACATCCATGGTCATAAAAATAATAATATCTCACCCCACAATAAAGAATGCTTAAAACCCATAGTTTTGTGCAAATGAGAGCATTTAAAATCACTACAGATTTGAATAAAGCTTAAAAAACAATGTTATCAGTCAAAATGGTTAACAAAAGACTAAATGAAAATAAAATTACAAAAACACTTATATACATATAATGTATGTGTGTGTGTGTGTGTGTAAAATAAAATAAAAATACTGTATATATAATACATGTAACCCTTCTGCCAGGCCAAGTTGATAGCAGCAAGGACCGGGTTCAGTACATAGGGGTCCCTTCCCAACAGCGTGACACAGAACCAGCTCGAGCCCTCACCCAGTGACCTGGGAAAATCTTACACAAACCCCCAGGCACCTCGAAGAGGCAATATTTCCCCTCTCGCAAGCACAGAGCCTCGGTGTAGCAGAAAATGTTTAATAACATGAGGTAAACGACATAGCATTAAATTGGGAAAACACCACAACTAGAGTTCATAGACCAAACCATGAGCGAAGACCCACCCCAGCAAATTGGGCTGTGTCCTCTCCCGTTGGTTCTTGAAACCAGCGACCCAAGAATCACCAAAGTTCCAAAAGTCCACCGATCCCAAAGTCTCTTGGGTCCAGCAACCCAAGAATCACAAAAGTCCCAAAAGTCCGACAACCCCCCAAAGTCTCTGTCCCTGATCAGTGCAGCCCCAGAGTTCAAAGGGGGGGGGGTGAGCAGGGTGTTAAGGGCACCTTACATGATCCGAGGCCAACTGGCTGCTTCTCTGTGGGGTTCCACCGCAGCCTTCACCACGAACTGCTCCACTCCACCTGCAGTCCCACTCCTGCCGTCCCACGAACTGCTCTGGCAGCTGCTCCGCTCCACTCACCGACCTGTGAGCCGCTCCGCTCCGCTCCGCACACCGACCTGTGAGCCGCGCCGCTCCGCTCCGCTCCACTAGGCTCTGCTCACCGACCTGTGAGCCACTCCGCTCACCGACCTGTGAGCCGCGCTGCTCCGCTCCGCTCACCGACCTGTGAGCCGCGCCACTTCGCTCTGCTCCGCTCTGCTCCAGCCGTCCCTTGGGCCGCTCCCACAAGGCTCTGCTCTGCTCTGCTCGCTGCTCCTCCAGCCGCTCCGCTCACCGACCTGTGAGCCACTCCGCTCCCGCTAAGCTAAATTAGCTTAGCAATATAGCTTCAGGCTCCCCCCACTAGTTAACACAGCCTCAGTGATCTCAGCTCTTAAATAGCTTTAGCTCTTTTGTGATTTCAGCTCTTAGTGATTTCAGCTAGTAGTAGGGGAGCCCCAGTGCTGGTGCACTGGCCCAACGTGAACTCAGCTCAGCAGTCTGT
Source organism: Chrysemys picta bellii (assembly GCF_011386835.1). Lineage (NCBI taxonomy): Eukaryota > Metazoa > Chordata > Testudines > Emydidae > Chrysemys > Chrysemys picta. The sequence continues at coordinate 14,612,817 of NC_088803.1, forward strand.
AACTAGACTCCTAAGGGAATCAAAGTTAGCTCTGACATTCAACAGTGGAGAGAGGAGGAGGTGCAATTGGTGTTTCAGCCCACAAAAGGGACCCACACCACCAGGTACCAATACCTACCCCCAACCTCTCTCAATTCACTGGGTTTTGTAACCCATGCCCCTTGACAAGCAAATGCTACTTAGGTAATGGTGAATGACTCACTCAGTCCTTCTGTCATACAACAGTTCCACTGGCCTTGATTCACAGAATCAGGGTAACAAAACTTTATTCTTCCTGCCCCAATAACAGAGAAACTGGGGATCCCACACCAGCCAAAGTAACCACTTTCAGTTGCTGTTGTTTCATGCCAGGCGAGTGGGTGTGCCTATGCAAACAAGATCCGCCCCTGGAGTTCTTTTCCACACTCGCCATAATCCACCACCAGATGTCAGGGTAGAGCTCATCCTGACTCTGCTTACATACATAAAAATTACAAAATATATATATAAGAAAAGGTTTCAGAGTGGTGGCTGTGTTAGTCTGTATCAACAAAAACAATGAGGAGTCCTTGTGGCACCTTACAGAGTAACAAATTTATTTGGGAATAAGCTTTCATGGGCTAAAACGCACTTCATCAGATGCACGAAGTGGAACCATACAGTAAGCACGGATAAATACACAGCATATGAAAAGATGAGAGTTGTCTTACCAAGTGGAGGGTCAGTGCTAACGAGCCAATTCAATTAAGGTGGAGGTGGGCTATTCTCAACAGTTGACAAGAAGGGGTGGAAATTACTTTTGTAGTGCTAATGAGGCCAATGTAAACAAAGTGGCCCATCAACTCCCATTTTTTTAATAAAAAAAAAGGAAAATTTGAAAATAATAAGGTGTTTGTTGAAAGTCCATGGGATCTGTACTCCTAAACACATGTCAGGAGCTTTGTATAAAGCTTATATAGGGTAAACTCATAAATTGTTAACCCTCTATAACACTGATAGAGATATATGCACAGCTGTTTTCTCCCCCAGGAAATAATGACTTGCTCTGGGTGAATTAATAAGTCAGAAGTGATTTTATTAAATATAAAAAGTAGCATTTAAGTGGTGCTAAGTAATATCAAACAGAACAAAGTAAAGTACCAAGCAAAATAAAACAAAACCACGCAAGTCTAAGCCTAATACAGTAAGAAATTAAATGCAGGTAAATCTCACCCTCAGAGATGTTACAATAAGCTTCTTTTACAAACTATACTTCCTCCTAGTCTGGATCCAGCAATCACTCACACCCCTGTAGTTACTGTCCTTTGTTCCACTTTCTTTCAGGCATCTCTTTGGGGTGGAGAGGCTATCTCTTGAGCCAACTGAAGACAAAATGGAGGGGTTTCCCAGGGCCTGATATAGTCTCTCTTCTGGGGTGGAAACCCCTTGTCTTCTCCTATGCAGAATCACAGCTACGAGATGGAGTTTTGGAGCCTCCTGGGCAAGTCATATGTCCATGCATGACTCAGTTTTCTCCAGGCCGATGCCATTGTCCACATGCTAGTAAGAATGTTCCCTGGAAAGCTCAGATGTGGATTGGCATCTTTCAATGTTCATTCTTACTTAAGTACTCCCAATTACTTGAATAACCCCTTCAGAATATGCTGACCAAATCTGTTTTATGTTCTTCCTACAGCAAACATTTTAAATATAAGCATAGAGCCAACGCTCATAACTTCAGATATAAAAATGATACATGCATACAAATAGAATGAATACATTCAGTAGAACATAACCTTTGCAAAGATATGTTACATGACGTATGTAGCAGAAAACATATTCCAGTTATGTCATATTTACATTCATAAGCATATTTCTATAAAGGATTATGGGGTGCAACATCACAACACTATTCAGACAAAACATTAACAACACCCCCACTTGTTACATGTGTCAAATAACTATTAAAGGAACAGGGCAGTATTGTAGAGGAGGAAACTGAATCAGAGAGAGGTTATGTGAAATACCAAAGGACACACAGTGAGTCACTGACAGATCTAAGAACTGAACCCATATTTCCTATACTCCCAGCCAACTACTGTGTTATAACCAACAGAAATATTGTTTGCCTTCATGGAGTTAAATGACTAATTAAGAATAAGGACACAAGCCCATTTCAGGCAGTCACATCTTCCCACTCTTTTCTTTCCACCAAGAAGCAAATTTTCTACCTACCAGCCTCTTCAGGGCTTCGCGCACTTCCCTGTTTCTCAGACTATATATGAGGGGATTCACCATGGGGGTCACCATGGTATAGAAGATGGAGAAGACTTTATTCAGATCTAGGGAGTGGTCAGCGGCTGGTACCACATACATAACAATCAGAGTCCCATAGAATGCGATGACTACTATAAGGTGAGATGAGCAAGTGGAAATGGCCTTTTGTGACCCAGTGGTGGAAGGGCGGTTGAGGATTGCAGATAGGATATAAATATAGGACACCACCGTTAACAAAAAGGGGACCAGTGTCAGAGTGGAAGACAAGAAGAAGGACACCTTCTCAAAGAGGTAAGTATCTGAGCAGGCCAGTTTCAGGAGTGGGGAGAAATCACAGAAGAAATGATCTATTTCATTGGGACCACAGAATGTTAAGCTCGACATGAACAGAATAGTCACCAAGGTGATCAAAAAGCCACTGATCCAGGAGGCAGCTGCCAGGCAAAGGCACATGCCCCTGCTCATAACAGCTGCATAGCGGAGCGGATTGCATATGGCTAGATACCGGTCGTACGACATCATGGACAGGAGGAGACACTCGGTGCCACCCAAGGAACCGAACAGATAAAACTGGGCCATACAGCCACTGAAAGAGATCGATTTTGCCTCAGTGAGGAAACTGGCTAACATACAGGGGAATATGTTGGTTGTGTAGCAGATCTCCAGGAAGGAGAGGTTACCCAGGAAAAAGTACATGGGGGTATGAAGGCTCCGCTCAGCAGACAGTGTGATGAGCAGGAGGGTGTTTCCTGCCAGGGCTATGAGGTAGAAAAGTAAAAACAACGCAAAGAGTAGGATCTGTACTTCATGGCTCTCTGAAAATCCCAGCAGTATGAACTCCGTGACCGACGTTTCATTCCATGGGAGGAGCTTTGCCATATAGGATTTAGCTGGAGAAAAGTGACATGAGAATGCAAGTAAGTATTACGGAGACAAATCTAAAGTTCTTACTCTGTCTTTATTCATTCCTCAGTAAGAGCTAGATTCTGGCCTGATTCATTTGGTGAAATTCACCCCTGTGCACTGGGGCCAGCACAAGAACTATTCAACACTTCAGCCCAAAGTGCACTTTGATACAGTTCATCCCTCTGTGTGGTCCAGCGGGGGCACTGACTCTATGGCTCCTGGCTCCTCAACCATCATCTCTCTTGGGCAGAGACTCATGTATCCCTCCCTCCTAACCCCCAGCATATTTCCAGTCTTCACAGTTCCCTGACTGTTCTGTGAATTTCCCAGTAAGACTATCTGCCTCACCAGGCCTGCTTTGCTTTCCTTCCTCAGAAGCTATAAACAATATAATTGCTCACTGTTCAATTACCACACCACCCTTTCTAAGCAAGCACATTGATTCTGAAGGTGAGATCATTACAGAGAAAACACTAAGAACATAAGAACGGCCATACTGGGTAAGACCAAAGGTCCATCTAGCCCAGTATCCTGTCTTCCTACAGTGGCCAATGCCAGGTGCTTCAGAGGGAATGAACAGAACAGGTAATCATCAAGTGATCCATCCCCGTCACCCATTCACAGCTCTGGCAAACACAGGCTAGGGACACCATCCCTGCCCATGCTGGCTAATAGCCATTGATGGACCTATCCTCCAGGAACATATCTAGTTCTTTTTTGAACCCATAAAACAAAGCTACACACCTGCTAATGACCTCACTAGAGACCACCCCAACTCCAACCAGGGCACTGGCCGGTCCTTCAAATACCACTAAGGGTATTTTTTGTGCTTACAAATTCATAACTGCCTTGGTTCAGAACAAGTACACCATGCATCTATGACTCACTTCTTTATACAGTTTCAGTCTTTGACCTGCCCTCATTTAAGAGCTGATCTATAGACAAAGGGTCACCTTTTCCCTCCCAGTGGGGATTACATTAGCATACATCTCTGTTTAGAGATTTCCCGAGGAACCCATTTAACTTAAAAAGTTCACGTTGTTCCAAATAGTTCTTTGAAGCTCATAACCCTTCCCAAGGTTTTCATTAGTCAGGTCTCCTCCTTAGAGGCATTACATTCATCCCACAATAATACATAAACACTTGCATTTTTAATACAATGAACTCCTAAAATTACTTATTTCAATAGGGTTTAATGTAATTCAGTAAGGTCTGCCCAGGATATTGCAGGAAATTGCCATGTATGGCTTTCTCAAAGATCAGAGCCTGAAACCATTACTCCATTTTTTCCCCTGGTTTATACAGCCAAATTCCCACTGAAGTAATCATGAGTTTGCTTGAGCTAGGACTTTAGGAATGGCCATTATTTATGCAACCTTCATCCACTTTGGAAATCATAGTGTGGGGCCCTGGGTTTTAGAGATGCTGATACCAATTACTTCAGCTGCAGTCATGAACTCTTCCTAGAGCTAGTTGACGTTTTCTGAATTTAAATTTTTTGGACAAAAGAAAAAGAGGATGAAATGTTTCTCAGACTTTTCATGGTAAATTTCCCCCCTTTTGGCAGCAGCTGTAGTACTGATCCCTTCTGAAAACTGGCCTCTAGATCCCGTCATCTAGAAATAGACATAACTTATCAGAATCAAGAAAAATTAACACGTGTCAATACTTTAACTTCCCGTCATACCTGGCCAGATCCTTATCCTATTTAAATCCACTAACGCCAGTAGAGGTAATTCATTTTTACACCAGTGCAAATGAGATCAGAATCTGGCCTGTGTTTTCTTTGTAGAAATGCACTATATAGGCCCTGATCAGAGTCACAATTTCAGTAATTATTCGGGACAGTTATCAGTCACCTTTCCTTCCTGATGTTTTCTTCTTCTTTCCATAAGAATTGCAGATAGAAGGAGAGAATGAAGGGGATGGATTTAAACCTCTTGTCTTCAAGTATTACTCTGTCTGGTAGCCAACAAATGAAAAGTAACCTCTCCTTCTACCTAACAATGTGATATTTATAGCAGACAGCAAGATTTCCTTTAATGCTCTTGAGGGGCATAAGAATTACTGAGCTGGAGAGCTAATAATTTTTTTTGACGACTGAGTAAACAGCAATTTTAATTACAATTGTAACCTCAGATGAAGCAGTATTGCAATAACTAGTCCATTATGGGAGGTCTCTAGTGGATGCAGAGAGTGGTCTGCAGCATGAAATCCTCACTGAAATATGCCAACCCCACCGTATTCCTGTACTAGTGAAAAACACTTATGCATGTCATTAGCATGAAAAACACTTATGCATGTCCTGTATTCCTGCTGTACTAGTGAAAAACACTTATGCATGTCATTAGCTTAATACATGAGTAATCCCATTGAATTTAGGCATAAAATGCCCCACATGCAAAAGAGTCAGTAGAAAGGCCTATCGAGTGCGTAACCCACTGCCTGCTTGGTGTGGCACTCTGTTCCCGTCTAGTAGCACCTAGACCAGCTAAAGATTACAGAGTTTACAAAAACCTGAGCTAAGAGGCGCATGGCTTTTAACTCCTGCAGTAGAGGCTCATGCACTAAGCTTTAGAGGTCCCAGGTTCGATCCCACCTGCTGATGACCATGATCTGTTGGTGTTACAAGTGCAAGTCTGTTCTTGTGTTTAATGTATTGTATGAAAATATGTGAGCTATCAACTCAATTCTTGCACATGCTTCAGACTGTGAGGCCCTGGAGGGGAAATCAACCTGTGTTGACTGCACAGTCCCCATTAGAAATTAAAAGCAGTAGAGCCCCATAGGTGGCCTTGAAAAATCCCATCCTCTGTAACATGGGGACAGATTTATTGTAGGGTTATGTTTATAAATACAAAGTGGTCATGCAGACCCTAGTGTAACAAAGTGGGGCTCTTTACTTCAACCTAGGAGCTAGACCATGTACAGCTGTTTACCAGTCTACTACTCCTTCCGAGCAGGCATGGCTGGTACTTTAGTTCAATCAGTAGACACACATGTTTTTTGATCCAGAGGTCTTATGATCAGTTCCCCAAGATGACCCAGCCAAGGGTGCCCTAACACTAGGTTAAGAGGAGCTGTAGAAGTAGATAGGTTGAAAGTTACATCATGTTTACAGAATGTTACTTCCAGCTGGGGCAGACATATCCCCACTAGTTTTGACTGAGCTAGCCCAGTAAGGTAGCAGTGTAGCAACAGTGATGGGGGCAACAGGGTGGGTTGCCTGTCCTGAGGACATCACTAGGGATCTCGGTGGGATTCTGCTTGCCTGTGCTGCCAAAGCTACCCTTCTCTTTTTAGCCAGCTTGCTTGCTCAAAGCTAGTGCAGGTATGTCTAACCCAGCTGTCATGTAGACGTTTCCATAGGTAGAAGTGGAACTTGTAAGGATGCCTATCAAAGAGTATTAGGGATAATACAGTCTAAGAAAGCAAGAAAAACACGGAGTGATGGAAGATCACAAAAAGGATGTTAGACATATTTGGTGATTCTTTTTCCATTTCATTAAATTTGCTATTGTGATATTCCTACCCCATCACACGCACATGGGTCCATCCCCGCAGCTTAATTATATTTGCCTTGTATCAAATATCGGAGACCCTTTCACTCTATCACCTGTCTCTGCCCATTTTCAGCTAGCGCCACCCTCCTCAGCCTCAGACTGACATTTACCCAGGTCAGAGGCCACAAACAAGGACAAATCAGGCCTGAAACTGGGCTCTTCTAAGAAGACAAAGGGAGTTAGGAACCCAATTCCCACTGTTGAGCACCTAAGTCCCTTAAACTGTTTTGGGCACCTAACTCACTGGGGAGCTTTTGAAAACCTTAACCTACAGCAGGCTTTAAAGGCTTTGTGCTGGTTTCACTGAATTTTCTCCCAATGCATACAGTGATTACCACCCATCATCATTAGCACCTCATTGTTGGCAACCATCATGACCAAAGTGGGTTGGAAATTGGAAAGACTTTCATGAAATTTTTTTTCCACATTTTATATTGAAAAATATTATTTAAAATATTCCTGTTAGAAAATTTTCATTTCTCTGCATTTTCTGGGGTTATTCTTGTTTGGATGGTTGGTTTTCCCTCCCTATCCCCTCCTGTCCCTTTCTCTTGTCTCATCTTCCTCCTTCCATGCCCTGCTGCCCCCACATTTCCTCTTTTTTTACATTTTCCATTTTGCCACTGAGAAAGGGGAGTGGGGAAAGAGAGGGGAAGGGAGGGGCGGAAATAAAAAGAAAGAAGAGAATTAAAAAAATAGTTTTCAATTTAATTGAAAGAAATGGAAAATGACAGATAGATAGATTCACAAAAATTACCAATTTAGAAAAAGGACAATTTTTCAACAACAAAATTCAACCAGCTTTAATAATTACCATAGGCACTGACTCTGTGGGTGCTCCAGGGATGGACCATCCACGGAGAAAAAAATAGCAAATGCTTAGCACCAACTGGCAGCCAAGCTCCCTCACTGCTGCCCAAATGCCTTCCCCTCCCTCCCAGTGCCTCCTGAACGCTGCAGAACAGCTGTTCAGCATCATGCATGAGGCCCTGGGAATGAGGGGGAGGTGCAGGCACGCAGTGCACTTGGGGTACGGGGAGGAAATAGGCAGGGAAGAGGCGGGGTGGGGACGGGGCTTTGGGGGAAGGGGTGGAGTAGGGGTGGGGCTGGAGACAGAGCAGGGGCTGAGCACCCCCAGGGAAAATTAGAAGACAAAGCCTGTGATAATTCCTAGCCACACTGAAAAAGAAATAAAACAAAGTCATATATGCTAGATGGACCCCTGACCCCAGCTCAACACATATGAGTTTTAAATTGAGTGATGGTCACACATGTCAAAATACTCAGCGTGTGCTTGTTTCCCCAAGATTTTGAAGCATCTAATGACCATCCACATGCACTATCTCCAGGTTATTTATCCTAAATAATTTAGCTCAGATTCTCTGAATTCTTCTAAAAGCCACAAGTTTCCTGGCAGCTTTTCTCAGAGCCTGCTTGACCTCTTTGTTTCTTAGGGTGTATATGAGAGGATTGACCAAGGGAGTAAAGACCATGTAGAAGACAGAGAACACTTTGTGTAGGTCTCCCATCAGGTTATGGTTTGGCAAGATATACACAATCATTAAGGTCCCCTAGAAACTTATCACCACAATGAGGTGAGAGGAGCAGATGGAAAAAGCCCTCTGCCTCCCAGTGGTGGAAGAGATCCTCAGGATGGTAGTGATGATATGAACATAGAATGTCAAGGTTAATAGAAATAGGGGAAAGAGTTTTAATGGCAGACAGTATGAAAGCCAGAAGTTGTATCTGGTGGGTGTCACAGCAGGACAATTTTATCGTTGGCGTGAAGTCACAAAAGAAATGGTCAATTTCATTGAGGTCACAGAAAGTTAAAGGTGACATTAGAAGTATTATTATGCAAATAGGTAGAAATGCACTGAACCAAGACCCAGCTGCTAGCTGAAAGCACAACCTGCGATTCATAAGGACAGCATAATGCAGGGGGTTACATATCGCTAAATACTGGTCATAAGACAACACAGCTAGGAGGTAACACTCTGCATACAAGGAATCCAAAGAAATATAATTGCACAATATAGCCGCTAACAGAAGTGATTCTGTCCCCAGTCAGGAGACTGGCCAGCATCTTGGGCAGGATGGTGGAGGTGTAGTAGGTGTCCAAGCAGGACAAGCTCCCCAGGAAGAAGTACATGGGGGTTTGGAGGTGCTGATCAGCCACAACTAGTGCAATGCAGCAGATGTTCCCAACCATGATCACAATGTAGATCACTAGGAAAACCAGGAAGAGAAGAATCTGTAGTTCAGGGAGATCCCTGAATCCCAGGAGGATGAATTCTGTGCTGGTTGATTGATTCCCCCAATCCATGTTTGCCTTGTGCTGCATCTATGGGTTATAAAAGAAACTGGAATTTAGTTTAAAGAACATCATGTTATATTTTGATGCAATATTTTTATATCAATCCTGCACCTCCCTTGCTGTTTATATTCCCCCAAATTAGGTCAAGAGCTTAGACTAGGAAATTTAGATTCCTCATCTTTCAACTCGTGGAGTAGATTTTAAAAATTCTGGTATCCTACTTCCTCCAAAAAAAAAAAAAAAAGCACTTTGCTAATTGGAGACTTGACTACTGCCATGACATTTTAGATCATCTGTTGATTTTCTTATATATTCTACCTCCCAAGCCGAAAAATGCCCCTTTTCAGAGGGGTTTCCATAGCTTATGGTAGTCACCAGGTGATGTTTTATTGTCTGCATGTATAATTAAATAACTCTTGATGCACTTTAATGTTCATTACAAATATTTCAGTGTTCTGCATATGGAGGAAATCCTCCTGCAAGCACATACTGTTGTTCAGTCTATGACATCTATCTTTACAAGGGATTACATTTTTCAGGGAGAGAGGATAATATGGGCCTGGTGATTTTGTGGCTAAGGTACCAACCTGGTAAGCTGGAGAGCTGGGTTTGAACGCCTTTCTCTGTGAAAGGCTCACAGCGTTACCTTGGACAATTCACTTAGACTGGGATTTTCAAAGTTGACTTTGAAAGTAGAATCACTACGCGACTTAGACACTTCACTGCCACTGCCTCCAACACTGAGGTGACACTGACATCCTCAGGACTCCCTGTGACGTTGTGCAGTCTATATTGTTTTATAAAAACTTGATAATAAGTCAATATAATGTAACTGAGATAGTTTTAGAGAAAATACGGTAATAAGTGAATGTAAGTAACTGGGATATGCTTCATGCAAAAGGTCTCTTGTAAGGTATCATTACAAAGCTTATAATCTACCGAGTATGATCATCTGATTTGTATAAATGTACCACTCTTGTATCTAAAACTAGAAATATAAAATGTAACTCTGAGGGCCTATTGTAATTGTGTAAAGTGTGGACCATTAATGATGGTTTGGAATCTTGATGACTCCCATTGTCTGCAGATGGCTGTATTTACCTGTGAGTCTTCCTGTATATGTGTGTGCTGGCAAGTGAGTAATGAAGTCTTGCAGTGACATGTGATCATGTCACCTGAACTGGAATCCATCTTTAACCTGGTGCTTTTCCAGTGAGGGGGGGTGGAAACCCAGAGAGACAAAGAGTTCCCGCCTTATGCAAAAGATATATAAAGGGGTGGAAGAGAACAGAGAGGGGGAGAAGCCATCATGAAGAATCCCCTAGCTACCACCTGAGCTGCAGCAAGAGCTGTACCAGGGGAAAGAATTGTGCCCAGGCCTGGAAGGTGTCCAGTCTGAGAAAAACTTACTGAAACATCTCTGAGGGTGAGATTATCTGTATTTAGTTTGATTAGGCATAGATTTGCGCATTTTATTTTATTTTGCTTGGTGACTTACTTTGTTCTGTCTGTTACTACTTTGAACCACTTAAATCCTACTGTCTGTATTTAATAAAATCACTTTTTGTTTAGTAATTTACTCAGAGTATGTATTAATACCTGGGGGAGCAAACAACTGTGCATATCTCTCTATCAGTGTTATAGAGGGCGAACAATTTATGAGTTTGCCCTGCATAAGCTTTATGCAGGGTGAAACGGATTTATTTGGGTTTAGACCCCATTGGGAGTTGAGCATCTGAGTGCTAAAGACAAGCGCACTACTGCGAGCTGTTTTCAGGTAAACTTGCAGCTTTGGGACAGGTGATTCAGACCCTGGGTCTGTGTCTGGAGCCAGACAGGAGTGTCTGGCTCAGCAAGACAGGGTGCTGGAGTCCTGAGCTGGCAGGGAAAACAGAAGCAGGGGTAGTCTTTGCACATCGGGTGGCAGTTCCCAAGGGGGTTTCTGTGATCCAACCCGTCACACTCCCACTCTGCCTAACCCTAAAGGCACCTAAAGTCCCTAAACATCTGCCGGTGGCATGTGCACAGCTACCTTAGGCCTTGGCTACACTGGCAATTCACAGCACTGTACTTGCTGCTCTCAGGGGTATGAAAAAAACACCCCCCGTGAGCGCAGCGAGTGCAGCGCTGTAAAGCGCCAGTGTAATCAGCACCTGCAGTGCTGCACGCTCGCTCACAGCACTGCAAGCTATTCCCCTCGGAGAGGTGGAGTACTTGCAGCGCTGCTAGACAGCTCTCGCAGCGCTGACAGCGCGACTACACTTGCGCTTCACAGCAGCAGCGCTGTGAATCCGTGAGTGTAGCCAAGGCCTAAGTCTTGATGCAGCTAGTGCCTAAACCAGGTGGGATTCACAGAGAAAGCTTTCCCCTGCCTATCTCACCTGATCTGGTAGGTGTTCTCAAAGCACGCCTAACCCATGAGGAGGAGGAGGAGGTTATGTGTGCTGTAACCATGTTTTGGGCACCTGCATTTCTTCCTTTCAGGAACCTGTGAATGGTAATATATTGACCAAAAAGAACAGGAGTACTTGTGGCACCTTAGAGACTAACAAAATTTGTTAGTCTCTAAGGTGCCACAAGTACTCCTGTTCTTTTTGCGGATACAGACTAACACGGCTGCTGCTCTGAAATATATTGATCAACCTCCTCCTTACAATATTTTCATTTATCAGCTAGAAAAAGGAGAAAAAGGATTTTAAAACAGAAAACAGCCTTCACTCATATATAGTCTCATCCTGTCTTACACTTCACTACTAACTAAGGTGTCCTCTGAAATTACAGGAACAGAACTTGGCCATGTAAAATCCATCAGGCCAGCCCATTGACTCCCCATTGACAGTTTGCCCTATTGTTCTGCCTTTCTCATCGCTAGTGGGTGAGGGTCTCTCACCCTTGTTCTCTTTGACCCATGCTATTCAATCTATGATTTTCTAATCAGGCATAGCATCCATCAAGAGCTACCCAAAACAGGGCCAGCTCTGGCTTTTTTGCCGCCCTAGGCAAAAAAGCCTCCCGCTGCCCCCCGGCGGGGTGCGTGGCAGGGGAGAGTGGTGAGCCCGGCTGCGGCCCTGCTATCCCCGACTGGCCGGAGTGCCAGGAGTAGGGCGGCCCCGTTCTTCCCGGCTGGTCAGAGCGCCGGGGAGATGGCAGCGAGCCCGGCCAGGGCCCTGCTCTCCCCGAGCCACCGGAGTGCCAGGGGGAGGGAGACGAACCTGGCGGGGGCCCCGCTGTCCCCGAACGGACAGAGTGCTGGGAAGAGGGTGGCCCCACTCTCGGGGGGCCCCGCTCTCCCCGACCAGCCGGAGCGCCAGGAGCACGGCGGAGAGGGCGGCGAGCCGGGAGCAGGGCGGAGAGGGCAGTGAGCCTAGCCGTGGCCCCACTCTCCACAACCGGCCGGAGCACCGGGGGTAGGGCGGTGAGCCCGGCCGTGGCCCCGCTCTCCCCGACTGGCCGGAGCACTGGGGTGAGGGCGGTGAGCCCGGCAGGGGCCCCGCTCTCCCCAACCGGCTGGAGCGCCGCGGGGAGGGCGGTGATCTCGGCCATGGCCTCGCTCTCCCCTTCCGGGCAGAGTGCCAGGGGGAGGGCAGCATGCCCGGCCAGGGCCCCGCTCTCCCCGAGCGGCCGGAGTGCTGGGAGCACGGCGGAGAGGGCAGAGAGGGCAGCGAGGCCAGCCGCGGCCCCGCTCTCCGCAACCGGCCGGAGCACCGGGGGGAGGGCGGCGAGCCTGGCCGCGGCCCTGCTCTCCCCAACCGGCTGGAGCTCCGGGGGAGGGCAGCGATCTCGGCCACGGCCTCGCTCTCCACTGCCAGCCGGAGTGCCGGGGGGACTGTGGCAAGCCCGGCCGGAGCTCCGCTCTCCCTGACCAGCCGGAGCGGCAGGAGGAGGGCAGCCCTGCTCTCCCCGACCGGCCGGAGTGCTGGGAGGAGGGCGGTGAGTCTGGTCGCTGGCCCGCTCTTCCCAGCCGGCTGGAGGGCGGCGAGCCTAGCTTCGGCCCCTCTCTCCCCGACTGGCCAGAGCACCAGGAGGAGGATGGAGAGCCCGGTCGGGGCCTCGCTGTCCCCGACCGGTCGGAGGACCGGGAGTAGGGCGGCCCCACTCTCCCCGACCAGCCGCAGGGCTGGGAGGAGGGCAGCCCCGCTCTCCCCTGCCGGCCAGATCGCTGGGTGTGGACGGCGAGCTCGGCTGCAGCCCGGCTCTGCCCTGCCCGCTGGATCGCCGGGTGTGGACGGCGAGCTCGGCTGCAGTCCCACTCTCCCCTGCCAGCCGTATCACCGGGTGTGGACAGCGAGTTCAGCTGCAGCCCGGCTCTGCCCTGCCAGCCGGAGCTCCGGCGGGAGAGCGGCAAGCCCGGCCGTGGCCCCGCTGTCCCCGACTGGCCGGAGTGCCAGGGGGAGGGCGGTCCCGCTCTCCCCGCCCGGCCGGAGCGCTGGGAGAAGGGCGGCCCCGCTCTTCCCAGCCGGCCGGAGCACCAGGGGGGGGGCGGGGGAGGGTGGCGGGCCCAACTGCGGCCCCGCTCTCCCCAACCGGCCGGACCTCCGGGGGAGGGCGGCGATCTCGGCCACGGCCTCGCTCTCCACTGCCAGCCGGAGCGCCGGGGGCACGATGGCAAGCCCGGCCGGAGCTCCGCTCTCCCTGACCAGCCGGAGCGACAGGAGGAGGGCTGCCCCGCTCTTCCCAGCTGGCCGGAGCGCCGGGGGGAGGGCAGCTAGCCCGGCTGGGGCCCCGCTCTCCCCGACCGGCCAGAGCTCCGGGAGCACAGCGCAGAGGGCGGCGAGCCGGGAGCAGGGCGGAGAGGGCAGCGAGCCCTTCCGTGGCCCTGCTCTCCCCAACCGGCCGGCGTGCCGGGGGGAGGGTGGCTAGCCCGGCGGCGGCCCCACTCTCCCCGACTGGCCAGACCGCCAGGAGGAGGGCAGCCCCGCTCTCTCCAACTGGCCAGAGCACCGGAAGGAGGGCGGAGAGCCCGTCCGGGGCTCCGCTCTCCGTGATCCCCCAGAGTGCCGGGAGGAGGGCGGCCCCGCTCTTCCCAGCTGGCTGGAGTGCAGGGAGGAGGGCGGAGAGCCCGGCCGTGGCCCCGCTCTCCCTGACCGTCTGTAGCGCCGTGTGGAGGGAGACGAGCCTGGCTGCGGCTCCGCTTTCCCCAGCCGGCTGGAGCCTAGGGGAGAGCGGCAAACCCACTGCGGCTCCGCTCTCCCCGGGTGAGCGCTTCCCCCCTCTAGGTTCCGCCCCAAGCACATGCTTGGTAGGCTGGTGCCTGGAGCCGGCCCTGACCTAAAAGAACACCCCCATGATGATGGCAGTGCCAGTGTTTGCTCAATTAGAACCATTTGTTCTCCATGGGTTGTAAACATTAGCCTGAGGTAGGTGAGGGAGTTGGAATGTTCTGTTCCTCTTTGTCAGCCTAACACATCATCTTGGAAGTCAAGGACATAAATCATGTTTTGGGCTACACATCAAAGTATGCATTAATACCTATGGTAATATTTTGTCGCAATTACTGATCTACCTCGGAGGCATAGGTGCAGGGTATACAGTTTGGTTAAGTGGCTCTCAGCACCCCCACTATAAACATTTTTTCAGCATTCCTGGTCAGAGGTGTGTTGTCAGGGCTAATAAATAAATAAATAAATAAGATGGGCTCAGACAGTAAGGAGTTTATTATTGCCAATAAAGTTATAAAATAATTCTGGATTTGGGAAGAGGGCTTTTCAGGTTGACTCCTTGTGGCAAAAAGAAATCTATTATTTTATGGTTTTAAAATTATTTGGTACCTTTTAATGCATATAGTTCCAGAGATCATTATCTAATCTATCTATCTATCTACCTATCTACTGATTATACCAAAAGACTTTCCAATAAACATACAATGAGTAGACAGGAGGTTCTCAAATGATCTTGTTCTCCTTGAAGTCAATTTTAAAATCCCCATTTATTACACAATCTGCATCATGGGGGCCAACAGTTGGTGGTGATTTAGGGCCAGAGTCTGTACCCAATCACATGGATGCAGGTCCAGTTGGTTCATGACATAAATAATACAATCAATTTCAATCAGTGAGAACAAAGAAAACATTGCTTGAAACTTTCTTCCAGCATATGAATGATCAGCTTCATCTTTTATACGAGTCTAGGTGTTAAATGTCCCCATAGGTCATTAACTGTAATTTTTTTTCTTCCAATTATCCTAAAGAAATGGAAGTGGTGTGTAGGGTGTGAATACAGGGGTGCTTTCAGTCACACGCCCTCAAAATACTTTATGTTCTTTCCAATTTATCCACATCCTTTCTGTAGTGGGGGGCCAAAAACTGGATGCAATACTCCAGATGTGGCCTCACCAGTGTCAAACAGAGGGGAATAATCACTTCTCTCGACCTGCTGGCAATGCTCCTACTAATGTAGCCCAATATGCTGTTAGCCTCCTTGACAACATGGGCACACTGCTGACTTATATCCAGCTTTTCATCCACTGTAATACCCAGGTCCTTTTCTGCAGAACTGCTGCTTAGCCAGTCGATCCCCAGCCTGTAGCAGTGCCTGGGATTCTTCTGTCCTAAGAGCAGGACTCTGCACTTGTCCTTCTTGAACCTCATCAGATTTCTTTTGGCCCAATCCTCCAATATGTCTAGGTCACTCTGGACCCTATCCCTACCCTCTGCCATATCTACTTCTCCCCCTAGCTTAGTGTCATCTGTGAACTTGCCGAGAGTGCAATCCATTCCATCATCCAGATCATTAATAAAGATGTTGAACAAAACCGGCTCCAGGACTAACCCCTGGGGCACTTCGCTTGATACTGGCTGCCAATTAAACATCGAGCCATTGATCACTACCCGTTGAACCCAACAATCTAGCCAGATTTCTATCCACCTTATAGTCCATTCATCCAATCCATACCTTTTTTTAATTTGCTGGCAAGAATATTGTGAGAGATTGTATCAAAAGCTTTACTAAAGTCAAGATATATCACGTCCACTGCTTTCTCTATATCCACAGAGCCAGTTAGCTCATCATAGAAGGCAATCAGGTTGATCAGGCATGACTTGCCCTTGGTGAATCCATGTTAACTGTTCCTGATCACCTTCCTCTCCTCCAAGTGCTTCAAAATTGTTTCTTTGAGGACCTGCTCCATGATTTTTCCAGGGACTGAGGTGTGGCTGACTGGTCTGTAGTTCCCCGGGTTCTCCTTCTTCTGTTTTTTAAAGATGGGCACTACATTAGCCTTTTTCCAATCATCCAGTCATCTTGAAAACTGTGTTCAGATCTGGTCACTCCATCTCAAAAAAGATATACTGGAATTGGAAAAGGTACAGAAAAGGGCAACAAAAATGATTAGGGTTATGGAACAGCTTCCATATGAGGAGAGATTAATAAGACTGGGACTTTTCAGCTAGGAAAAGA
The DNA here is from genome assembly GCF_011386835.1 of Chrysemys picta bellii. Taxonomy (NCBI): domain Eukaryota; kingdom Metazoa; phylum Chordata; order Testudines; family Emydidae; genus Chrysemys; species Chrysemys picta. Next base: position 14,629,233 of record NC_088803.1, read on the forward strand.
GACAACTAAGGGGGGAATATGATAGCGGTCTATAAAATCATGAGTGATGTGTAGAAAGTAAATAAGGAAATGTTATTTACTCCTTCTCATAACACAAGAACCAGGGTCACCAAATAAAATTAATAGGCAGCAGGTTTAAAACAAACAAAAGGAAGTCTTTCTTCACACAACACACAGTCAACCTGTGGAACTCTTTGCCAGAGGATATTGTGAAGTCTAAGACACTAACAGGGTTCAAAAAAGAACTAGATAAGTTCATGGAGAATAAGTCCATCAATGGTTATTAGCAAAGATTGGCAGGGGTGTTGTTCCTAGGCTCTGTTTGCAGAAGCTAGGAAAGATGGATCACTTGATGACTGTCTGTTGTGTTCATTCCCTCCATAGCACCTGGCATTGACCACTGTTGGAAGACAAGATAATGGGCTAGATGAACCTTTGGTCTCACCAAATATGGCCATTCTTATGTCGCCTTTGTTTCAAAAACTTGTCAAAGGTCAGATGTATTATTCAGGGTGGGTGTCATAGACCCAAAAGTGAATATTATTGTTTTAAAAACCATGCTCATTGCTAAAATATTGAACAGCTCAGTCTGACCTGCCACCCAGATGAAGTTAACGTTTTTTTTTTATTCCCATTGTAACACAGACCATTAACAATTATTTTATTATTATGGAGGCAGAAAAGGAAGGAAATATTTGAAACTTATAAAATTAATGATCATTTCATTTTAACAATCTCCCTTTTCCCATTTTCTTTACTTTTTATCTGGTCAGCATTCTTCAAATGGAAAGTGTCTCACCTGAATGACAAATGACCTTTTTTAAAATAAAAGCTTTTTAAAAAAACTTGCTGAGTTTATCAATTATTTTTGTTATTTTTTCTCAAATATTTTGTAAGATTTGTATTAACATTGTAGAAACAAGTCTTATTTTAAAAATATATAGCTTTAATGAAAAACTATCAACAATTCTGAAAACTTTAATTTCCTGCACAATTGAGTCACTTTTAATCTTTTTTTTAATTTATGAAATCTTCAAAACTTTTATTTTTTATTAACATAAAACTCAGTTTTTTCTGTAAACAACAAAAACTTGAAAACTTTTAAAATCAATATATTGGAGTTTGTATGTGAAAAAGTTCCAAAAATAAATGAAAATGTTGGTGGAGGGGGAGTTATACTTTAGTTTTAATGGTCAAATCCCCAACTGGAGTAACCGGCAAAGATCCATGAAAGTCATCTGGGGATATGGGACATAAAATCATATATGAAGGAAATCCCTGTAATGACAGTAACTGTAGATGATATTGTTGGCAATGGGGTTTGTTGCAGGGATAGGTTCCTGGATTAGTGTTTTTGTTGTGTGGTGTGTAGTGCTGGTGAGTATTTGCTTCAGGTTGAGGGGCTGTCTGTAAGCGAGGACTGGCCTGTCTCCCAAGGTCTGTGAGAGTGAGGGATCGTTCTTCAGGATAGGTTGTAGATCTTTGATGATGCGCTGGAGAGGTTTTAGTTGTGGGCTAAAGGTGACGGCTAGCGGTGTTCTAACTAACCCAGGAACCTATCCCTGCAGCAAACCCCATTGCCAACTCTATCTGCATATCTATTCAAGGGACACCATCATAGGACCTAACCACATCAGCCACACCATCAGGAGCTCTGTCAGGGTTCCTTCCCCACTCTGAACTCTAGGGTACAGATGTGGGGACCTGCATGAAAGCCCCAAAAGCTTATTTCTACAAGCTTAGGTTAAAACCTGGTACACTGCCAACACCAAATGACTTAACAAGAAACAGGGAAAGGACCACTTGGAGTTCCTCTTCCCGCAAAATATCCCCTCAAGCCCTTACACCCCCTTTCCTGGGGAGGCTTGAGAATAATATCCTAATCAATTGGTTACAAAGTGATCAAAGACCCAAACTCCTGGGTCTTTGGACAATGGAAAAGTCAGTCAGGTTCTTAAAAGAAGGATTTTATTAAAAAGAAAATGTAAAAATGTCTGTAAAATCAGGATGGAAAATAACTTTACAACGTAATCAGATTCAAAGAGCCCAGAGGAACCCCCTCTAGCCTTAGGTTCAAAGTTATAACAAAACAGGGATAAACCTCCCTCTAGCAAAGGTAAAATTCACAAGTTGAGAAAACAAAGAAACTAATATGCCTTGCCTGGCTGTTACTTATAAGTTTGAAATATGAGAGACTTGTTCAGAAAGATTTGGAAAACATGGATTGATGTCTGATCCCTCTTAATCCCAAGAGCGAACACCACCAAAACAAAGAGCACAAACGAAATCCTTCCCCTGCCCCCTCCACCCAAGAGTTGAAAGTACCTTGTCCCCTTATTTGTCCTTTGGGTTAGGTGTCAGCCAAGTTACCTGAGCTACTTAACCCTTTACAGGTAAAAGGATTTTGGTGCCTCTGGCCAGGAGGGATTTTATAGTATTGTATACAGGAGGGAAGTTACCTTCCCTTTATAGTTATAACAGGCTTGTTCACCTGCACATCTACCAATGTGATATAGGTCATCAGGTGCTAGCAATGCCCCTCTGCCATGTACATTGGCCAAACCGGATAGTCTCTACACAAAAGAATAAATGGGCACAAATCACATGTGAAGAATTATAATGTTCAAAAACCAGTCGGAGAACACTTCAACTTCCCTGGACACTCAATTACAGACCTAAAAGTGGCAATTCTTCAACAAAAAATGTCAAAAACAAACTCCAACGAAAAACTGCAGAACTGAAATTAATTTGAAAACTGGACACCATCAGATTAGGCCTGAATAAAGACTGGGAGTGGATGAGTCACTGTTACTCACACCTTCTTGTCAACTGTTTAAATGGGCCACCCTGATTACACTGGCCTCATTAGCACTACAAAAGTGATTTTTAACTCCCTTGGTATTTTACTGTTAAGAGTAGGCCACTTCCACCTTAATTGAATTGTCTTGTTAGCACTGACCCCCCACTTGGTAAGGCAACTCCCATCTTTTCATGTACTGTGTATTTATATCTGCTACTGTATTTTCCACTCCATGCATCTGATGAAGTGGGTTTTAGCCCACAAAAGTTTAGGCCCAAATAAATTTGATAGATCATATGCTCAATTTCATGTCACCCTCTATAAATGAACTCATGAAAGCCACAGAGTTCCTGACAGCTTTTTCCCAGGGCCTCCATGACCTCTTTGTTTCTCAGGCTGTAGATGAGGGGGTTGGCCAGGGGAGTCAGGATGGTGTAGAAGACAGAGAACACTTTGTTAAGTTCTCGCAGCATCTTGGTTTTTGGTAAAATATACACAATGATTAGCGTGCCATAGAAAGTAGTAACCACAATAAGGTGAGAAGAGCAGGTGGAAAATGCCTTTTGCCTCCCAGTGCTAGAAGAGATTCTCAGGATGGCAGTTATGAAACAAACATAGGATGTCAGGGTTAATAGAAATGGTGGTAAAGTGAATAGGAAGGAGCCCAAGAAGATCACAAGTTCCATCTGATGGGGGACACTACAGGACAGTTTTATCACTGGAGTGAGATCACAAAAGAAATGGTCCATTTCTTTGGGGCCACAAAAAGTTAATTGTGACATTAAAAATATTATTATGGTAACAACCAAAAATGCACTTAGCCAAGACCCAGCTGCTAGGTGGAGGCAGAACCTGTCATTCATATGGGTGAAATAATGCAGTGGTTTACATATCGCTAAATACCGATCATAAGACATTGCAGCTAGCAGGTAACATTCTGTACCTACTAGACAACCAAAGAAATATAATTGCACCAATTGTTTCTGAGCCTTTCGGGGTATGTGGTCACATTTTCAAGCGTTCCCCCACCACTGTGATCACAACTGCAGCAGGGTCACAGACAGAGTGAAATTCACCTGTAACAATGGCCAAGACAGACTCATGTCCCACTCACAAGCCTAAGGATTTTAGAATACGTTTCCACTGCAGTCACAGGGTGTGATGGCAGCACAGGTAGATATAAGCACACTAGCTTTTATCTAGCGAACATAAGGACCAAAATCCATGAAGCAGGGGCAGCACGGGCTGTACAAACCTGGCCCAGGACTCTGGGTACATACTTGGGTGGTTAGCCTGCTGTTGGCCAATAGATGTGTTATATGTACTGCACACTATATTTATATGTATTGCATATCACACGATAAACATTAGCACAAAGTTCTGCTAAATTGTATTAGGTTCACTCTTGCTCCCTTGTGACAAGAGCTATATGTCCCACAATACACAGCAAGGGTAAATGGAGTGTTTGGCACTAGAGAATATAAACCCTGTCAAAATCAGGATACGTGAGTGTTCTACCCTGGTACAAGTTAAGGAATGCCTTCATGCCTCACTGGTTTGGAATGTTGTGTTCAAAAATAAGAGCTATAGGGTACATCATGGTACCAGAAAAAACAAAGTATAAAATCATGACTAGTGTGCACAAAGTAAATAAGGAAGCGTTATTTACTCCTTCGCATACCACAAGAACTAGGGGGTCACCAAATGAAATTAATAGGCAGCAGATTTAAAACAAACAAAAGGAAGTATTTTTCACACAACACACAGTTAATCTGTGGAACTCCTTGACAGGGGATATCATTGTGACATTGCACTCCATATGATTTTATGAAAATATGCTAATGAGTGTGAATATAATGAACTGGAATGTGGTTTGGAATCGTGATGGCTCCCATTAACCAGGACAATTGGTTGTAATTGGCTCTGTTTACTTGTAAGCCTTTTTGTATATGTGGGTGCCAACAAGTGGGTAATGAAGTCTTACAGTGACATGTGATCATGCCACCTGAACTGGAATCCATCTTTAACCTGGTGCTTTTCCATTTAGAAGGATGGGTGAGATCCCAGAGAGAGATAAAGGATTCCCACCTTTTGCCAAAGATATATAAGGGGATGGAACAGAACAAAGAGGGTACCAGTCATGAGAAATCCCCTAGTTACCACATGAGTTGGAGCTAACAAGAACTGTACCAGAGAAAGGATTGGGCCCAGACTAGGAAGGAGTCCAGTGTGTGAAAAAAGCTTATTGGAACATCTCTGAGGGTGCGATTATCTGTAATCAGTTTCTTAATGTATTAGGTTTAAACTTACATGTTTTGTTTTATTTTGCTTGGTAACTTTCTTTGTTCTGTCTGTTATTACTTGAAACCCCTTAAATCCTACCCTTTATACTTAATAAAATAACTTTTGTTTATTAATTAACCCAGAGTAAGTGCTTAATACCTGGGGGAGCAAACAGCTGTGCATCTCTCTCTATCAGTATTATAGAGGGTGGACAATTTATGAGTTTACCCTGTATAAGCTTTATACAGAGTAAAACAGATTTATTTGGGGTTTGGATCCCATTGGAAGTTGGGTGTCTGGGTGATGAAGACAGGAGCACTTGTTAAGCTGTTTTCAGTTAAGTCTGCAGATTTGGGGGTGTGGTTCAGACTCTGGCTCTGTGTTGCAGCAGGCTTGCATGTCTGGCTCAACACCACAGGGTTCTGCAGTCCCAAACTGGCAGAGAAAATGGGCTCAGAGGTAGTCTCAGCACATCAGGTGACAGTCCCAAGCGGGTCTCTGTGACCAAACCCGTCACAATCATGAAGACCAAGACTATAACAGGGTTCAAAAAAGAACTAGATAAGTTCTTGCAGGATAGGTCCATCAATGGCTATTAGCCTGGATGGATGGGGATGGTGTCCCTAGCCTCTGTTTGCCAGAAGCTGAGAAGAGGCAACAGGGGATGGATCACTTGATGATTACCTGGTCTTTTCATTCCCTCTGGGCCACCTGGCATTGGCCACTGTTGGAAGACAGGATACTGGGCTAGATGAACCTTTGATCTGATCCAGTATGGCTGTTCTTATGTTCTTAAGTAAAAAGCTGATTGGTGAATTCTTGTCTTGGGTGATCTATAGAGTTCTTGTAACTGGTATACAATCAATATAACTAATGCCGGGGGGAGGGGGGGGCGGCATACTTTGGGAGTGTACCTTCTGTGCAAGATGAACTGACATGATACACGGAACAGTTTCTCAGAAGTATCAGTAACATAGTAACTCTTCCCTGTACTGCACTGTTATTGACTTTTAGCAGTAAATTTAGGTATTTTTAGTTATTTAGTCTTTTGAACACTTATGATCATGAACTACACATGTGTTCAATCTTCTTCTTCTTTCATTTGGCTGGTGTAGAGCAGCAACTACCATGTCCCCTGAGGTTGATCGAGCCAGATGGCTCCATCAGGAGTAGCAGAATTTATTGCAGGGATGCGTCCTTCATATATATAAACTGGGCAGTAGGTGGTGATGTTTGATGGTCTGTCATGGGGATCTGCCACACCACACCGGGGAGTGCTTGATTTTCCATTTGTGCATTAGATGTCTGCATCTAGCATGGTTGGTTTGGATTTGGTTCAGAGTTGACCAAGATGTCCATGTTCAATCAATTGACTGTACTATTAGTCAGCACCACACTGAAGAGCATGCTATTGTGGCGTCACTTGGTACCAATGCTAGCTAGATTAAAGCTAACACAGGTATGATGATGATGATGATGTTTTGTATTACGATTGCACCTTGGTCCCCAGTCATGGACCCAAACCCTATTGTGCTAGGTGCTGTACAAACATAGAACAAAAAGATGATCTCTACCCAAGGAGCTTTCAATGTAAGTACAAGACAAGAGACAACATGTGGATACAGATAGGGCAACAGGGGAGTAGAAGGAAACAATGAGATAATATTGGTCAGTGTGGTAGGTAGTGGTCTCAACTCCCCAGTGTTCTAACTGTTATCAAAGTTTTTTTGGCAGATATTATGGTAAAGGAGATTTTTAATCAGGAATGTGAAGGAGGATAATGAGGTAGCTTTGTGGATAATTATGGGGAGCTCCACCCAGGCATGAGGGGCAGCATGGGAGAAAACATGAAGCTGCTTGTTTGAAAACTTAATAAGAGGGCAATGAAGGCTGGCATTGATAGACTCATCAGAGGTGGGAGTTGACATCTTGATAGTGAAAGAAAGATGGGGATAGGCCAGGAAGGCCTTGAAAATGAAGACCAATAAATTATGTTTGATGTGATGAAGAATAGGGAGCCATTGGAGGGATGTAAAGAGAAGGGTGACATGGTCAAAGACATGAGCTAGGAAAAGTGTCCTCAAGAAGAGCTACTCTGCTTACCAACTGGCCTCATGTAACTTGCATGACCTTCAACTTGAGAGCAGATTTCAGTTGTGTCCCACTACAGAGGGCATCAAAGTAATCTGCTTTGGAGCTGACCAAGTCATAGAGGGGCCCACATCTCAGAAGAAAGAAGGCCTCTTCTCTGGATGTGGATAGACCTCTTGCCTGGTGTTGGCTGAAGCTACTGGGAATCTAAGTCCCTACCTCCAGTTCTGAACTCAGGTAACAAGTGGTGGCTGCATTCCCTCAGTCAACTGAGGGAAGGATGGTCTTGTGGTTCAGGAGACTTGGAGGAGACTTGGGAGACCAACTCTGCCAAAGATTCACTTGTGACCTTAGGTAAGTCATATAGGGCCAGATTTTTAAACTTACTTTGGCGCCCAATGGAATTTTCAAAAGCATCTAGCTGCTTCACAATGGGTGATTTCAATGGGTGTTACGTGCATCGGTACTTTTGAAAATCCCATTAGGCTCCTAGATACCTTTAAAAATTTGGCCCTACATGCCTATCTGCATCTTTAGGAGCCTAAATACCTTGATAGACATGGTCCAAGGATATTTTTGAAAATGGGACGTAGGATCCTAAGTCATTTAGTTGCTTTGGACAATTTGAACAGTAGGCAAAAAAATTCAAAAGCAAGAAAATAACTGTGGGTGCCTAAGTACTTGAAGTACTAAGTATTTGAAGATTAGAATTTCTAAAGCATTTCAAATTTGTGACAAAATTAACCTTTTTTCCCCCATCAGAATTTCACCTTTTTTCATCAATGTTTTGAAATACAAAATTTTCAACCAGAAAAATAGGACAAATTTTTCATGCCCATAAGCATGAAAAATTATCTATTTCTTTGTATTGGCATTTCAAATTTGATGGAAAATGTCAGTAACAAAATGTGAAACTCCAAACATTTCAACTAGCTGTATGCTGAGTAGGTGGTGAGTTATGGGGATGGACAGAGGGACATGTTTATCTTGGCAGGTCTCCTCTCTCCTTTACTTTCCCTTTGAGGATTTAAGTTTATTCCTTTGACTGTTTGTATAGTCTAGAGAATAAACATGTTATTAACAGTCCCCTTCTCATTAATTTTGAAAACCCAGCAACAAAAGAATCAAGATAAACCCTCCTATTGAAAACAACAAGGAGTCTGGTGGCACCTTAAAGACTAACAGATTTATTTGGGCATAAACTTTCGTGAGTAAAAACCTCACTTCTTCGGATGCATAGAGTGAAAAGCCTATTTATCCTATTGGAAGGATAAATACTAAGTTAGGAAAGGCACTCATTTGCTGTCACTGGATATAACACAAGACGTACCACGCGGGACAAGAGAACCAGGTATCATTTCTGAGAGAATTGAAGCACATGAGATAGATGGGGAGTCCAGACAGCCTGCAGAAATAGCATATGTGATACTGAGTGAAGGAGTCAGATCAGGGTTTAAATATTGTGTCCATCATTCTTTAAGATAGAGTAACCATTTAATCACTCATTTTATTTGCAAATATGAGAATCAGATATGGAAATAAAGCTTAGGCATTAAGTGATCTTGTTCATCCACCACCACCCTGCCCCAGAGCAGGATTTTATCATATTGTTGCACTTCCTTCACAAGCCTGCTGAGGCACTGGATAGATATGATTATATGGTAAACAGCCATAAAGGGCTTCAGTCTCCAATGAAAATTTCAGCCTTAAACATTCATAGATTCCAAGGCCAGAAGGGACCATTGTGATCATCTACTCTGACCTCCTGCATAACGCAGGCCATAGAACTTTCCCAAAAATAATTCCTAGAGCAGATCTTTTAGATAAACATCCAATCTTGATTTAAAAATTACCAGTGATGGAGAATCCACCATGACCCGTGGTAAATTGTTCCATTGGTTAATTTTCCAGTCTGAATTTGTCTAGCCTCAAATTCCAGCAACTGGATAATGTTGGACCTTTCTCTGCTAAGTTGAAGAGCCCATTATTACATATTTGTTCCCCACATGGGTACTTATAGACTGTCATCATGTCACCTCTTAACCTTCTCTTTGTTAAGCTAAATAGCTTGAGCTCCTTGAGACTATCTCTATAAGGCAGGTTGTCTAATCCTTTAATCATTCTCAGATCTTTTCTCTGAACCCTCTCCTATTTGTCAACATCTTTCTTGCACTGTGGGCAACAGAACTGGACACAGGATTCCAGCAGCGGTCACACCAGTGCCAAATACAGAGTTAAAATAACCTCTCTACTCCTACTCAAGATTCCCTTATTTATGCATATAAGGATTGCATTAGCCCTTTTGGCCACAGCCCTGCACTAGGAGCTCATGTGCACCTGATTATCCACCACCACTCCAATCTTTTCCGGAGTCAGTCCTTCCCAGGTTACAGCCCCACATCAGTGAGTATGACCGACATTCTTTGTTCCTAGATGCATATATTTACATTTAGCCATATTAAAATACAAGTTGCTTGTACCCAGTTTACCAAGTGACCCAGATCACTCTGTATCAGTGGCTTTTTCTCTTCTTATTTACCACTCCTTCAAATTTTGTTTTGCCTGAAAACTTTCTCAGTGAACTTTTTATGTTTTATTCCATTGATGAAGCTGAGAACTGTCTTCACTTCCCTCTAAACCAAGTTAGTTTTTTTAGCTAATACCTATTTTCTTCCTTGAGTGTGTCTTTTTGGGTGACTAGTAAAGCATCCTTAAATGATTCACATTTTTTTTTATTAAATTATTCCTCCCAGCTGATTTGTCTCATAATTTTTTTCAGCTTTGTGTAATTGGCCCTTTTAAAGCCCCAAATGTGTATATATATATATATATATATATATATATATATATATATATATATATATATACTGCTCTAGATGTTATTCTTTTTGTACATTGTATGTGTCGTTAAGTCATGAATCACTTGTACTTAAGTTACCATGATTTTTTAGTTCTGTGATCAGTTCCTCTTTATCTGTCTAGACAAGATCTAATATAGAAACCCCCCCATATAGGATGCAACACCTTTTTCATTAGAGAATTATTATCTATAATATTTAGAAATTCAAGTGATGTTTTAGCATGAGACCTGCAGCAAATGTCACTCAAATTGGAGTCCCCTATGATGATTCATCTTTTTTTCTTACACATTGTAGACAGGCGGGTACAGTCTGTTCCCTAGTGTGATTTGAGGTTCTGTCACAGTCCCCATCTTGTGCTTTATCTATTAGAATATAGATCCATAAGAATTCAAGATAATTTTCTTCAAAGTTAGCAGTAACTCAGGAACAGGTAATGCCATTTTGATGTAGAGTGCCATTCCACCCTCCCTTTTGCCCATTAACCATTAATTTTAACAATCCAATCATAGGAATCATTAAGCGGCAGATGTTTCAGCACCCGCTAGCGAATGCTTACTGAGATTGTCAAAGGGGCCAAAGGAATTTAGGCATGAGCTCACACTGAATTTCAGTGGGAAGATTATCACAGGTATTTGGGTGCTTACATTTGTAGATAGATGCCTAGTGGGGTTTTCAAATGTGCCAACATTGATCTCCCAGTGATATCACTGAAGTCCCATTGAACTCCTAATGTAACCATTCATTGAAATCAATGGGAGTCAGGCCCATGCTGTGCTTAGGCATTTTTGTCAATCCCACTAGGCCCCTATCTGCCCCTTTAAGTACCTAAATACATTTGAAAAGCTGGCCATAGGAGCCTAGGCTCCTTTGAAATTTCTAGTCAGGGAGAGAAATTGTTGCTGCTGGGGGGCTAAAGACTTTTGAAAATCTAGTCACTCATATAGGTGATTGAATTGGGATTCCACTCTCATTTTCATGCTCTTTCTCTTTTAGATTGTTTTATTATTCTTATTCTTATTAATTATTGTTATTATACCAATCACTGTAGAATCTATGTCCTGACAAACTAATTTTCAGCTTCGGACATCTCTGATTACATCTGGGTGAAATCATTGATATCCCACCTGAAGCAGAAAATGCAGGTGCAAGAATGGCTGAAAGAAACAAATGGGTGGTGATAGCAGGAAGGAAACTAGATCTGCAAATCCTCATTGAAGAAAGAAAAGAATGGCTCAAGCCCAACTCTCCACTGATTCTCTGATACAAAACAGCTATAGACATTGTGAAAGAGAGCTGGATTTTTTTTACTTAAACTGAAGGGAAAGTGTGTATTAAAAACTGTGCATAACACCTTTGGAAACTATGACCTATTTTTTACTGGCTCAGAAGAAGCAATGGGATTGATTCCCCTCTCAGTCACCCTGGTGTAAATCATGAGTAACTCCATTGAAGCCACTGGCCATTTCTGGGGATGTGTTGTACTTCATGATTTATGGCATCAACTGATCATCTCTACTAGGAAGGTGTGACAGTCTGTAACCCTATATTCACCCCTTTTAGAGGACTATGATAAATCTTGTACAAAGTAGGCCTTGTGAGGTATCATTTATAAACTCATAATCCGCTGATTATTATTGTCTTGTTAAAATATGTGGGGTAGCATTGTATGTAGGATTATAAGATTCCACTGTATGATGTTACCAAGACATGTTCCAACATATTATGGAGGACAGTCACAAACCAGTTCCACAGAGACAAAAGGTTAGCCAAGGGCTCAGCCAGGTCTCAGCAAGATCAAATGAATCATCAACAGATTAAGTGGCCACTTTTTGGCAGGAAAGAGGGTATGGGCAAAAAAACTACATTTTGAAAAAGAAGCAGCTTAAGCTTCTTGTCCTCACAAACTTTCTGTCTCCTGAACCCGAATGGGAGATGAGTCTTGTTGAAGAGTCATAACAATACAAGGTGAGAGCAGCTACCCAGAATCATCTCTCCTTTTCTTTGGGCCAACAGCATCAACAATATCTGAAAAACAAAGGAGCAGAATTGGACTGGGGGAGGGATCCTGACTGAAAGATTCAGCCAGTAAGACTGTTGCAACTTGTGGTGAGAGAGAGATTTGCTTTGAATTAACTTAGATTGTTAAGTTAAGTATTAGTTTTGTTTTACATTTTATTTCTTTGTAACCATTCCTGACCTGTATGCCTTATTACGTGTAATTAAGGCTACATTTTAGCCACAGGTATTTTTAGTAAAAGTCATGGACAGGTCATGGGCAGTAAACAAACATTCATGGTCAATGCCCTGTCCATGACTTGTACTATATATCTCTGACTAAATCTGAGTACTCTGGGGGGCGGTCTGGGGATGGTGTGGGTGCTCTGGGGGTGCCAGCCAGGGACCCCTGCTGCTGCTGTGGGGGGTTGGCGGGCTCCCTACCTGGTTCCACACAGCTCCCTGGAAGTGGTGACATGTCCCTCGGCTCTTAGGCAGAGGCACAGATAGGGGGCTCCGCGCACTGCCTCCACCTTGAGTGCTGGCTCCACAGCTCCCATTGGCTGTGAACCATGGCCAATGGGAGCTGTAGGGGCAGCACCTGTGGGGAAAGACAATGTGCAGAGCCGCTGGGCTGTGCCTCCACTTAGGAGACGAGGGAGGGACATGTTGCCACTTCCAGGGATCCTCCCAAGGTAAGCGCTACCCAGAGTCTGCAACCCCTTCCATGCCCCTACCCCCTGCACTAGCCTTGAGCCCCCTCCCACACTCTAACTCCTGCTGCTGCTGGGGGGGCCTGATGGCTTGAGACTGCCCCAGCAGCGGCTGGTGCATCTGGTCATGGGGCTGCCTGAGCTGCTCAGGCGGCCCCCAGACCAGCCACACTGGCCACTGCAGAAGTCACAGAGGTCCCGGAAAGTCATGGAATCCATGAGTTCTGTGACCTCTGTGACTGACTCGCAGCCTTACTTGTAATGACTTAAAATCTATCTTGCTGTAGTTAATATATTTGTTTTATTCTTTTATCTAAACCAATGTATTTGGATTGAAGTATTTGGCATTTCAATTTTAGATAATGGGATTTGAGTGTATCACTTTCATAGAATCATAGAAGATTAGGGTTGGAAGCACCTCCGGAGGTCATCTAGTCCAACCCCGTGCTCAAAGCAGGACCAACACCAACTAAATCATCCCAGCCAGGGCTTTGTCAAGCTGGGCTTTAAAAACCTCTAAGGATGGAGATTCTACCACCTTCACCTTTCTATTGATGAAGTGACAGACTTTATATGAGCTTGTCTAGAAGGAGAGAGCTGGGCTGTACAAGACACACATTTCTGGGGGGAAGTCAGGGACTGGAAGTTTGCAGGTGTTCTGAAGTGTAATTCAAGAGTGCCTGGTTATAGCAGTCGTACAATATAGCTGGGAGTGATTTACATGCTGGAGATTGTGTGTGAACAGACTAGGTGTGGTGGCTTTCACAGTGAAGCAGTGTAAAAGGCACCCCAGACTGGAGAATGGAGGAGACAGCTGTTCAACAGTCCAGATTGTACCCTGGGGAATGTCACGGAAGGAAAAATGTATATTGAATTTAGAGTTTGGGATTGTAAAAATTGTCTAAGGCAGTTGAGTACTCATATTCCACTGTGAGGAGATAGGACACCAAAGAAGATGAAAGAGTTTGGATGGTACCAGCCAGGTGTGTGGATAAACAGAGCACCTGCTTGAACTCTCACAAGAGGAGATTGGTTACCAGAATTAAAATGAATTTGTATAGTGGGAATATCAGACATTCAAACTGCTGGGAGCCAAATACATAATTGGTTAAAATGTCAAGATACAGGAAAGTTCACCTTTCTGATCTGGGGTCTTGACCCACCTATTGGGAAAGTAAATAGCCCAGCACTTGGGTAAAGAACCCAGATCCCAGAAGAGAGGTGAGGATTTTGGTATTTCTGGGATTAAATAGAAGATGCTTGGCTAAAATTTAAAAGTATCTCCTTTAAATTTAAATGGCTGAGATTATTTTCTTTCCCCTAGATGCAATCAGCGGCAAACACTGAGTGTGGAAATCAATCAATAATCACAGAATTCATCTTCCTGGGATTTGAGAATATTCAGGAACTGCACGTTCTTCTCTTCCTGATATTTCTAGTGATCTACATTGTGACCGTGACTGTGAACATGCTCATCATTGCTCTAGTTATGGCTGGTCAGCACCTTCACACCCCCATGTACTTCTTCCTGGGGAATTTGGCCTGCTTGGAGACCTGCTACACCTCCATCATCCTGCCCAGGCTGCTGGCCAGTCTCCTGACTGGGGACAGAACCATCTCTGTCATGGGCTGTATTATACAAATGTATTTTTTTGGTTCTTTGGCAGCTGCAGAATGTTACCTCCTCGCAGCAATGTCTTATGATCGGTATCTGGCAATATGTAAACCACTGAATTATGCAACCTGTATGACAGGCAGGTTCTGCCTTCAGCTCACAGCTGGGTCTTGGATAAGTGCATTTCTGGCTGTTAGCATAATAATACCGTTCATGTCACATTTAACTTTCTCTGGCCCCAATGAAATTGACCATTTCTCTTGTGAACTCAACCTGGTGGTAAAACTCTCCTGCAGTGACACCAACGTCGTGGAATTTGTAGCATTCCTATTTGCCTGCATTTTCACTCTGCCTCCATTTCTATTAACCATTATCTCCTATGTTCTTATTATAGCCACCATCCTAAGAATCTCATCCATCACTGGAAAGCAAAAGGCATTTTCCACCTGCTCCTCTCACCTCATAGTTGTTACAATTTTCTACGGGACACTAATAATTGTCTATGTGTTACCAAATAACAACACACACAGAAATTTAAACAAATTGTTTTCTGTCTTCTACACTGTCTTAACTCCTATGGTCAATCCCCTTATATATAGCCTGAGAAACAAAGATATAAAGCAGGCTCTGAAAAAATATTCCAGTATGTTTTTGGCTTTCCCAAGAATTCAGACAGTCAGAGCTAATCCATTCAGGATAACATCAACTTGAAAGAACAAAAAAAAATGACAATTTTTCAGAAACCAAATTGTTCAGAAAAAGTTTAGTTTGTTTGTTTGTTTATGAAATTTTCTTCTCTCTTTTTTCCATTGGAACTTGCCATGAAAATTTGTTTTTTTGTTTGTTTTTCTTTAATTTTCACTTTTTCACTTCTTGGTTTTTTTCTTTCTTCCCCAAATCCCGCTTTTCATTGGCAAAACAGGAAAAAACAAAAACATGGGGAAGGGGAAGGGGAATAAAGGGGAAAGGAAAGGGGAAGGGAAAAAAATCTAGCAACATTGTGGAAAAAGCAAGAAACAAACATCAAACCACATAATAAATGATTTCTTCAGCTCCATATTTCAATAATAAATGTCACGACAATTTCTGATAAGTTAAAATGTAGTCCTTTTCAAAATATGCTGAAATAAAATGATTATTAAGAGCTTGGGGTTTTATGAGAAATCTTTACAATTTTTCAAACAGCTCTTTGTGTTAGATAAAACGTTGTGCAGGGTATGTAAAATTGGATAGCGTGGGTAGGAGTTTTCAAAGTATCCAATGTGGTCATTCCTAAAGAAGGAAAAGATCTTACCAACTGTGCATCATACAGACCTATTTCTTTAACTAATGTGGATTTTAAAACAATCAAAAGCCTATAGGCCTGTCTGTCTAACCTAGAGCTTACCATCATCGGAAAAGCTTAGGATGCACCAGTTGTTTTAGCCCCATCTGGAAGGGCCTTTCTATGGACTGGTCTACACTAAAACTGTAAGTTGACCTAAGTTATGCTACTTCAGTTATGTAAATTATGTAACTTAAGTCCACGTAACTTAGGTCGACTGACAGCGATGTCTACACCACGCTGTGTTGACAGGAGACACTCTCCTGCCAACTTACATTCCACCTCTCAGGGAGGTGGAGTAAAGAGGTCCATGGGAGACCATTCTGCTATCGACTTAGCTTGTCTTCATCAGACCCGCTAAATCGACACCACTGCATCGATCGCAGCAGTGCCGATTTATCCGTAAGTATAGACAAGCCCTATGTGTCAGTCTGTTTCCCTCCAAAGAGCCCCTGACAACTCTCTCTCTTGCTCGCTTTTTTGAAAACTGTTTCTGTCCTTTTGATCTGTCTTTTCCCAGCATGGGCAGAAGAACCATATAACTGAGCAGGATCCCCTGTAAATAACATCTTCACAGCTCAGTTTTAATTATAAACCTAGACTGATACAAAATTAACATGGCACACCCTAAATGGATTAAAAACTGATTAACTGACAAGTCTCAAAATGTAATTGTAAATGGGAAATCATCACCTAGTGGGCGTGTTTCTAGTGGTGCCCTGCAAGCCTTAAGGCATTTAACCTTTTTTGAAAAACCCATACAATCTTCACTGGCAAAGTTTTCAGATGACTCAAAGATTCGGTGAGTGGGTAAATAATGAAAAGGACAGATCACCTATGCAGAGAAATCAGTATTTCTTGGTAAACTAGGCACAATCAATAAAAATACATTCAAATATGGTCAAATGTAAAGTGGTACATCTAGGAGCAAAAGCATAGGTCATACTTACAGAATCAGGGACTTCATCCTGAGAAGCAGTGACTTGGAAAAAGACTTGGAGGATTAGCTAAAAAAGAGCTCCCAGTGCGGTGCTGGGACCAAGAGGATAATATGATCCTTGGCTGTATAAACAAGGGAAATCTCGAGTAAGAGTAAGTAGGATATACTGCCTTTGAATTTGTCACTGGCATAACCACCACTGGAATAACTTGTCTCGTTCTGCTGGGCACAATTCAAGAAGGATGTTAACAAATTGGAGAGGGTTCAGAGAAGCCCCACAAGAATGTTTAAGGGATTGGAAAACCTACCTTACAGTGACAGACTAAAGGAACACATTTTTATCAGAGAAGGTAATTAACCATTGGAACAATTTATCAAGGGTCGTGGTGGATTCTCCATCACTAGAGATTTTTTTAAATCAAGATTGGACATCTGTCTTAAAAATATGCTCTGTTTTACAGGCATGAACTCAGGGAAGCCCTGTGAAATGTGTGACACAGGAGGTCAGACTAGAGATGATGGCTGTGGTTCCTTCTAGCCTTTTCATAGATTCATGCAACTGTTGGGCAGGAAGGGGCCTCAAGAGATCAAGTCCAGCCCCCTGTGCTTAGGCAGGACCAATTAAAACTAGATTTGTAGATTCAAAGATTCCAAGACCAGAAGGGACCATTGTGATAATCTAGTCCAGGAGTGGGCAAACTTTTTTGCCTGAGGGCCACATTGGGGTTGTAAAACTGTATGGGCCTCCACAAACAGCCCCATCACACTTCCCACCCCCTTACTGCCCACCTCAGAACCTCCAACCCATCCAACCCCCCTTCTCCTTGTCCTCTAACTGCCCCCTCTCGGGACCCCTGCCCCTAACCACCCCCGGGACCCCACCCGCTATCTAACCCCTGCTCCCAGTCACCCAACCCCTATCCACACCCCCATCCCCTGACAGGCCTCCTGAGATTCCATGCCTATCCAACCACCCCGTTCCCCATCCCCAGACCATCCGCCCCCAGAACCTCCACCCCAACCAACTGCCTCCTGCTCCCTGTCCCCTGACTGCCCCCTGGAACCTCCTTCCCCTTATCCAACCCCTCTGGCCCTGGTCCCGGCCCCCTTACTAAGCTGCTCAGAGCAGCATGTCTGGTAGACACACCGCCAGGCCGGAGCAAGACACGCTGCCACTGTGCTCGGCAGAAGCTCACAGCCCGGCCACCTAGAGCGCTGCCCGCGCAGTGGCGGGGGAGGGGCTGGGGGCTAGCTTCCCCAGGCAGGAGCTCAAGGGCTGGGAAGAACGGTCCCGTGGGCCGAATGTGGCCCGCAGGCCGTAGTTTGCCCACCTCTGATCTAGTCTGACCTCCTGTAGAGCACAACCCATGGGACTTCCCCAAAATAATTCCTAGAGCATATCTTTTAGAAAAAAAAATCCAATCTTGATTTTAAAAGTGCCAGTGATGGAAATCCACCACGACCCTTGGTAAATTGGTCCATTGGTTAATCACTTCATCTTTAGAGAATTACACCTTATTTCCAGAATGAATTTGTCTAACTTCAACTGCCTGCCATTGGATCATGTTAGACCCTTGTCTCCTAGATAGAACTCATTATTAAATATTTGTTCCCCATGTAGATACGTATAGACTTCAATTAAGTAACCCCTTAACCTTCTCTTTGTTAAGCAAAATAGATTGAGCTCCTTGAATCAAACACTATTAGGCATGTTTTCTAATCTTTTAATCATTCTTGTGGCTCTTCTATGAACCTTCTCCAATTACCAACATCCTTCTTGTACTGTGGGCACCACAACTGAACATGGTTTTCCAGCAGCAGTCACTCCAGTGCCAAACACAGAAGAAAAATGGCCTCGCTACTCCTTTTTGAGATTGCCATGTTTATGCATCCAAAGATTGTATGAACTCTTTTGGCCACAGCGCTGCGCTGGGAATTCACATGGAGGTGATTATCCACCATGACCCTGCAAATCTTTTTCAGTCACTGCTTCCCAGGATAGAGCCTTTTTCTTGTAAGTATGGCGTACATTCTTCGTTCCTAGATGTACACATATCCATGTAGCCACATTAAAACTCAAATTGTTTGTTTTTGCCCAGTTTACCAAGCAATCCAGATGGCTCTGTATCAGTGATTGTCCACTTCATTATCTACCACTCCCCCAATTTTTGTGTCCTCTGCATACTTTATCAATTATGATTTTGTTTTCTTTCAGGTCATGGATAAAAATGTTAAATAGTGTAAGGTGAAGAACCGATCCCTGTGGGACCCAACTGAAACACACCCACTTGATGATGATTCCATGTTTACAGTTACAGTTTGAGACCTATCAGTTAGCCAGTTTTTAATTCATTTAATGTGTGCCATGTTAATTTTACAATATTCTATTTGTTTTAAAATGTCATGTGATACCAAGTCAAATGCATTAGATAAGTCTCAGTATATTGAGTAAACACTATCACCTTTATCAACAAACTTGTAATCTCATCAAACTAAGGTACAAAGTTATTTTAACAGGATCTATTTTTTTTATAAATTTATGTTGATTGGCATTCATTACATTAATATCTTTAACTCTTCATTAACTGAGTAACATATCAGCCACTGCATTGTCTTGCCTGGGATCAAGGTCATTCTCACAGGCTTATAATTAACTGGACCATCCCGTTTATCCTTTTTAAATATTGGCCTAACATTAGCTTTCTTTCCGTCTTCTGGAACTTCCCTAGTGCTCCAAGACATTGAAAATTAACATTACTGATCCATCAAGCTCCTCAGCCAGCTCTTTTAAAACTCTTGGTGGCAAGTTATCTGGACCTGCTAATTTTAAAATGTCTGTCTTTGGTATCTGTTGTTTAACATTCACCAGAGATACTAGTGGAATGCAAAGAGTGTTAACATCACTACTAAGGGGCATAAGAGAGTTAGGTGCCCGCCTCCTATTGACTTTCAATGTGAGTTGCATGCACTGATTTGAAATGAAAATATGGTCCATGGTCCTGCAGTGGGAGTTCTGTTAAATTTCAGCCAAACTCCACTGTACTGAATCGAGTTATTCTGAACCTTAACTGGTGGTAGGATGTGGCCATTTGCCTTTTCCTGGCCCTGTCTCCAGTATTTCTCCTCACAATCCCACCTGCTGATCGCAACTTGCTCTTTCTGATGTATTCACACTGAGGGAAAGTGGTGTAGAGAGAGATATGACTTAATACAAAAAGGAATTGTTAGACAGACAGATCTCATAGATTTCTTTGAGAAAGGATGTTGTGTGGCCAAGATTTTCATGTCTGAGAACCTAAAGATAGGTCTCTAATCCATGACTTTCGAAGGGGCCTAAAGGTGTAATACATAAGAGAACTCAGTGAAAGTGAATAGACAAATCAAACCAGTCAACAAAAAGCCAGCTATCTTCCTTAAAGTCCTTCAGGGTATGTATGTGTTTCCCATTGTCCACCATCATAACTAGGGAGGGTTCTCAGAGTCCTTTCACCAGAAATCCTTAAAATATGACAGCATGAACTGTCTGGGAAACATTACAATTTTGTCCTTCTCTTGAAACAATCTGTGCTCCTACCAACATAGGCTCAGATTGTCAAAGAGGTCTATGAGAGTTAGGTGCCTGACTCCCACAGAAAGTCAATAGAACTTGGGTGCCTAATTCCCTTAGGCTCCACTGAAAATCCCAGCCTAGATCTCAACTAGTTGAGTGAGTCCAGTAAGCTAGTTCAACCTGATGATATGGCCTTGATGCAATTATCACTGGGTGAAATACTTAGTACTGTAATGGTAGAAAGTTGTATTCTTCAGGCTTCCTAATTGCTCTATAAATTGCAAAATGCATCAATTCCTCTATGACATTAATTGAAATATGATTATCACAAGCAATCTCAATGGACAATCATGGATCAGCATGATCCAGGGAGGCTGATTTCTTCTATAAAGCTGATAATAATCAAGAGAAAGGCAAAGGAAGATTTTGTGTAATGCAGCGTAGCCGGACCAGACCACCCTGTCAAGGAGAGTGGAGGGGTCTTTACAAAGAGAGTGAAAGCATATGATGAAGATGAAAGACAGAAGAGCGAGAGTGGAAACTGGATTATGATTCCCAAAATCAGTCACTAGCAATACAACAGCCACTCCTCATACTCTGAGATATCAGTCACTCCTTCCCAGTCATAACTAAAGGTAGGAGTGAATGAAAATTGTCCACCAACATTTTCTCTTGGAAATTAGATTTTCAACTAAAGGAATGTTTGCATGGAAAATGTCTGCTTTTGTCTTGTGATGAGGCTGTGAGAGTCTTGTACTTAATGTGGTGTCAGCCCCTGGACACCACCAGACTGTTAGCCACCCAAGCAATCACCAGGGTTTGGCAGAAGCATGTCATAAGCTTTTATTGGATACCTCCCAGGCCATCATTTGTGAATGAAAGTGTCCTGGTAGGTATAGTGAGTTTGTCAGGCCTATCTGGAGTTGCTGTTACTGAACAGTGACTCCCATAGAGGGGTTCTTAGGGTCAGAGAGGATCGAGGGAATGAAAGGGTTAAGAGTAACGAAAAGGCTATAAACAACAATAGAATCATTTCCCCAGATCGCACCATTTACAACTATGCCCCAGCCCCAGCCCCCTCCCTGGCATCTTCTCAGGCAGATGGAATGCCCAGGATGAGTCCAGAGATGCATGTTGCAGCATCATAAATGCTGGTCGGCTTAAAGAAAATTCAAGGACAGGGTCCTTTCCTGGGTCCCTGGTCTGGAGTCCCATGGAGGTCCTGGTTGGCTCTAGGTAGCCGGCACCAGGCTGGATCTTTGCCTCTGGATCCTGGTCTCCTCAGGCTTGGATCTGCCTGATCCTTGCATCAGGTCCCATGTCAGTTCAGGGTTTGCCTTTTTGGGGAGGAGGAGCTAAGCAGAGACTCCCTGAGCTGTTCTGCTTCTTATTCCAGACTCAAACTCTAAGCAGGCTGGGAAGTGGTGTCCAGAGGCTCTGGAGTTATTATTGTTGTAGTCCATGAGTAGGTCCCCTAGAAGCTCAGTCCAGCATTCCAGGAGCCGACAAACTCTGAAATCGGCCCATTTATAGATTACATAGGAACACAGGACATACACATAATTTCCAGGTCCTGATTCTGATCGCACTTGTTCAACTGTCCAGTGGGAGTCTCTCCTACAGAAGTTAATGTTGTAAAAAACAATTTAAGTGGGGTCAGAATTAGACCAAGGCAATTTCTCATGTGAGGAAAGGCTGCAAGATTGGGCCCATTAGTACTGGAGCAATTCCAACACTCTTGCTTAGCTCCTTAGACCTTTACTGAGTGGTATAAAACTCCCCACTGGCTAGCATACGTTGAGAAACCAGTCCCTATGTTGCTCTGTATAGCTTAATTAAAGTCCTTATTCAGCAAAGCACTTGGGGCCATATTTTTAAAGGTATTTAGGCACCTAGCAGGATTTTCAAAAGCACCTAGGCACCAAGAACTCATAGATTTCAATACAGGTCCTAATTGCCTTTGGCACCAATCTGCAATTTTAAGCACCTACTGCTTTTGAAAATCTGGCCTTCATCACTTGCTTAATCCAGTGCAAGTTCAGGGTTTCACAATTCTGCCTTTGAAAGCCCTGCCTCTCCTATATAGTATTTTTATATTTACCTAGATGACCCACATACAGAAAGTAGAAGTGGGCAATCAAACGGTCATCACCAAGTTCATCCTCTTGGGATTCGGGGATCTCCTTGAAATGCAGATTCTTCTCCTCATGCTGTTTCTAGTGACCTACATTGTGACCATGACTGGGAACATCCTCATCATTGCTCTAGTTGTGGCTGATCAGCACCTGCACACCCCCATGTACTTCTGCCTCGGGAATTTGTGCTTTGTGGAGAACTGCTACAGTTCCACCATCCTGCCCTGGATGTTGGCCAGTCTCCTGACTGGAGACAGAACTATTTCTGTTTTATTGTTTTGGTTTTGTGGCATGTACAGAATGTTATCTCCTAGCAGCAATGTCTTATGACTGGTATTTAGCTATATGTAAACATCTGCATTATGCAGCTCTTATGAATGGCAGAACCTGGGGTTCTAGCAGTTGGGTCATGGCTATGGGCATCTGTGGCTAGTACCATAACTGTATGTTTGATGTCACAATTAAAATTCTGTGGCCCCAGTGAAATCGACCATTTCTTCTGTGATCTCAACCCATTGATTAAACATTCTTATCATGACACAAACCTAATCAAGCTGCTGAGTTTCATACTCAGCTCCATAGGTGTCCCTTTCCCATTTCTATTAACCCTGGCATCCTACACTTTTATCATCACCACCATTCTAAGAATCCCTTCCACTACCGGGAAGAAAAAGGCATTTTCTACCTGCTCCTCTCATCTCATGGTAGTGACAATTTTCTATGGGACTATAATCATTGTCTATGTTTTACCAGACACTGACACTCTTAGAGACCTCAACAAAGTGTTCTCTGTCTTCTACACTGTTCTGACTCTCCTGGTCAATCCCCTCATCTACAGCCTGAGGAGCAAAGAGGTCAAGGAGGCCCTGAGAAAGATCATCCATAATTGATGGTGCTCACAGGAATTCAGAAGGAGTGACTGCTGTGGGAACCAAACCATCTGGCTGAAGTAGCAGTGGAGATAGCATCTAGGTTTCCTCAAGCTCATGCCCATTGGTGCTTCCACGGGGAATGTGAGGTCATACTAAGTTTTGGGACAGCCGCATTTCCATTAACTACTAAAGCTCCTATTTACTACTGCCCTCACTGCAAACATAACTGTGATATGCTCTGCACTCCACACAGCACAATTCAAGATTCCAGTTCCGTATTTCATCTGCTCTTCTGTTCTAACTGAGTTGGGAAAACACTTTTTGCATAGCCCTGGTTTTGGATTCCAGTGGGTGGGTTTGGATTGTTACACTATTTGGTCTTTCCTTTGTGTCCTGGATTCCTAAATGCTCCCTAATTTTGTCTCTGGGAAGACTGTATTTTTGTAATATATGTTCTCTTGAAAAAATTAGTAGGTTTAGAAGACCCAAATAGTTTCCTATCAATCAATCATCAGTCAATAAATGATAAAAATGTTTTTGTTGAAACATCAATTTATAACAAAAAGTCACTGTTAAGTAAAAAATTATAAGTACGTGTGGAGAAAATGCTACTCAATTCTGTATTTGAAAAATGCCAGGATCTATTCTCCTGAAGCACATTGGGTAAAATTATCAAACTGCCTAAATGCCTTAAAAGCACAAATCTCATTGACTTTCACTGAAACATACATTTCTAAGGACCTTGTTAACTTTTGAAAATAGAACTTAGGCTCCTAAATCACTTAGAGGCTTTGCAAATTCTACCCATTGAGTAGTACCTTGTGCCTTAAACATCCATTCAAAGTAATATACAGGATCTAATTCAAGGCATAACAGTAGAGGGAGCCACTAAGCAGCAGCGCCCACAGTATAATTAGGCTCAACATCCTAGGGGCAGGTAGGGTACCAAATAGTGATAGTTTTGGTTTTGTGGCTAAATGTTATCTGCTAGCAGCAATGTCTTATGATTGGTATTTATCAATATGTAAACCACCCTATTATGCAGCCCTCCTGAATAGCATAAGTACCTTTCTGTCTATTACCATAGTAATATCTTTGTTGTAATGAATAAAGTTCTGTGGCCACCAATGAAATTAACCTTTTCTTTTGTGACTTCACCCCATTGATCAATCTCTCCTGCCATGGCATCATCTGAATGACTGGTGACCTTCAGATTCTCTTCCATGGACACCCTGCCCCATTCCTATTGACCCTGGCATCCTATGCTTGTGTCATTACCACCATCCTGAGAATCCCTTCCATGACCACAGCAAAAGGAATTTTTCACCTGCTCCTCTCACCTTATTGGGGTTATAATTTTCTATGGAAGCCAATAGCCAGTTTGCTACCAAATGCTGTTGCACTAACAGACCTGAACAAAGAGATCTCCACCTTCTTTTACTGCTCAATCCCTTCAAGAAGACAAAGGAAACCTGGAGAAAAAGCTGTCAGGAAATCCGTAGAGCTCAGCAGAATTTAGGCCAGTTCAAAAAAAAAAAAAAACAGTTTAAGGAGCAGTTTAGCTTGGTCACAGCAGAGTCTAGTGCAGGGTTTCTCAAACAGGGGTTGCTGCTTGTGTAGGGAAAACACCTGGCAGGCTGGCCGGTGTGTTTACCTGCCCTGTCTGCAGGTCCGGCCAATTGCAGCTCCCACTGGCCACAGATTGCTGCTCCGGGCAAATGGGAGCTGCTGGAAGCCGCACGGGCTGAGGGACTTACTGGCTGCCACTTCCAGCAGCTCCCATTGGCCCAGAGCAGTGATCCGTGGCCAGTGGGAGCTGCAATGAGCCGGACCTGCGGATGGGGCAAGTAAACACACCGGCCCAGCCCGCCAGAAGCTTTCTCTAGACAAGCTCATAGACTCATAGACTTTAAGGTCAGAAGGGACCATTATGATCATCTAGTCTGACCTCCCACATGATGCAGGCCACAAAAGCTGACCTAACCCCTTTCCCTTGACTCTGTTGTTGAAGTCTCCAAATTCTGTGATTTAAAGACTTCAAGTCGCAGAGAATCCTCCAGCTAGCGACCCCCGCCCCATGCTGCGGAGGAAGGCGAAAAACCTCCAGGGCCTCTGCCAATCTACCCTGGAGGAAAATTCCTTCCCGACCCCAAATATGGCGATCAGTAGAACCCCGAGCATGTAGGCAAGATTCTCCAGCCAGACCCTCATTGGCCATTAATACTATTTACCAGCGATGGCATGCTATTGATTTGACTAAAATCACGTTATCCCATTAAACCATTCCCTCCATAAATTTATCTAGCTTAATCTTAAAGCCAGACAGGTCCTTCACCCCCACTGTTTCCCTCGGAAGGCTGTTCCAATATTTCACCCCTCTGATGGTTAGAAACCTTTGTCTAATTTCAAGCATAAACTTCCCCCTGGCCAGTTTATATCCATTCGTTCTCGTGTCCACATTAGTACTGAGCGATGACTCCTGTTTGAGAAACCCTGGTCTAGTGACCTCGGCTGGGATTTTCAGAGGCCTAAGTGAGCTTGGCGTTCAACTGCCACTGAATTTTACGGTAGGGTTTTCTAAAGCACCTCAGTGATTTAATTGCCTGAACAGAGAAAGGAAAGTAAGGAAGGTGTATAGGGTGGCATTTTCAATAGTGACAAAGAGCCAGATTTTTAACGATATATAGACACAGATGCAGATGGGGCCAAATGGGATTTCAAAAGCACCTAGGCACCTAATTTCTTCTTAGTTCATTGGGAGTTCGCCACCTAGTGCATTTTTAAGTGCCTATTCACCTATCTGCCTCTTTAGGCAACTAAATACCTTTAAAAAATCTGGCCTAAGTGACTTGGGTACACAAGTCCCATTGACTTTCAGTGAGGAGTAGGACACGTAACTCATTTTGGCCTCTAGGAATAACTGAATGGCTTCTCTTGGGGGGATTTAGAAACTACAGACTTTCCCCCTTCCCCACTCTTCTGGGTGGATATACAGGGCCGTGGGCCAATTGTCTCTCTCATTAAGTTGTTGGGTTGGTACTGACAACTGCATTTGGACCTATGGGTATAAGAGTCTGAGCATTCAGGGTTGTGGAGTGGGGACCCCAGTGAATGAGTCAAGCAAAGTTGAGCAATACACGTGAAACCATGTAGATGAACCAGACACATGGCGCAATGGGCAAGAGCTAGCCCAGGGGTGATGGCATTTCAAATACACTGTTCAATTACTGATTCATTGCAGCATGATAGTCTCCTAGCAATTTTCAATTTAAATAGATAAATAAAATCTCTTTTCTCAAGCCATGACAATAAAATCAATGCTCTAGCACAACTCAATCAGTGACGCTGTTGCACATCATCTAGACACTGCTCTCCTTAGTGCGTGGACAATGGACAGTCTTTGAAGAAATGGTTTATTGTCCTTGGTTTAGTGATGGAGTTTCTGTTGTGGAGAGTTGTTGCAAACAACAAAAGAGATTGCTCTCTGTCTGAATCTCATAACTAGAGTCAATGTTTGACGAAGAGCTGTTCTCCGTAAACCAGACATTGGTATCTGGACTGCTATTTCTGAAAGAGGGGTTTACCTTCATGCCATTTATGACCACCTCTGTTCCAGAACTGGCATAAATAAACTTCAGTAAGAATTCACCCAGACTCCATATCACTGAGTTTTCCTCCAACAGGAAATGAAATTGCAACCACCCTACATCAGCTACTGCTCAGCAGAGGAACAGACAATAAAGTCAGTCTAACTTACTTCTTTATGCCACTTTTCTTTCTATCCACAGAATAGTCTATTCCTAACTCCCTAGAGAGGGCTTTGAGTTCTGGCATAGAAGTGATTCATGCTAGCGGTCTCCTTGTCTCTTGAACCTGCCTCTCATTTCTGGCCTAGTCCCTGGCTCTTGTCTCTTTCCCTCACAACCAGCTTTTAACACTGTCAGGAAAGACTGTTTAGACCATGCTCTGACTCATCATTGTGCTGCTCCAGATTTACACTGGACATATCCACTGGGCATCAGTCCATTTTCAAACAGTGTCAGAGCTCCCCTGCATAGCTTACTACTCCGTTGCATCACCAGAGATTTGAGGGTGATTTGAACTGTGAACTCTAGGCTTGCCTCATCTTGACATTATTTAATAAGAAATAATCAAGGATAGGATTTTCAAAAGACAGGGATTATGGTTCCTAAATCTATTGTGCCCAAAGCCCATTAATGGTCAGAATCCCCTGCGAGAATAACATGAGGGGGAAAGGAGTCCAGGAGAGATGGATGTATTTTAAAGAATCCTTATTGAGGTTGCAGGAAAAAAACATCCCGATGTGTAGAAAGAATAGTAAACATGGCAGGCGACCAGCTTGGCTTAACAGTGAAATCCTTGTTGATCTTAAAAGCAAAAAATAATCTTACAAAAATTGGAAGATTGGACAAATGACCAGGGAGGAGAATAAATATATTGCTTAAGAGTGCAGGAATGAAATCAGGAAGGCCAAATCACACTTGGAGTTGCAGCTAGCAAGAGATGTTAATAGTAACCAGAAGGGTTTCTTCAGGTATGTGAGCAACAAAAAGAAAATCAAGGAAAGTGTGGGCCCCTTACTGAATGAGGGAGGCAACCTACTGACAGAGGATGTGGAAAAAACGAATGTACTCAATGCTTTTTTTGCCTCTGTCTTCACAAACAAGGTCAGCTCCCAGACTGCTGCACTGAGCAGCACAGCATGGAGAGGAGGTGACCAGCCCTCTGTGGAGAAAGAAGTGGTTCAGGACTATTTAGAAAATCTGGATGAGCACAAGTCCATGGGCTGGATGCACTGCATCCAAGAGTCCTAAAGCAGTTGGTGGATGTGATTGCAGAGCCATTGGCCATTATCTTTGAGACCTCATGGTGATCGGAGGAGGTCCTGGATGACTGGAAAAAAGAAGGGAAGAAGGAAGATCCCGGGAACTACAGGCCAGTCAGCCTCATCTCAGTCCCTGGAAAGTTCATGGAGCAGGTCCTCAAGGAATCAATTCTGAATAACTTAGAGGAGAGGGAAGTAATCAGGAACAGTCAGCATGGAGTCACCAAGGGAAAGTCATGCCTGACTAACCTAATTGCCTTCTATGATGAGATAATTGGCTTTGTGGATGAAGGGAAAGAAGTGGACATGTTATTCCTTGAGATTAGCAAAGCTTTTGATACGGTATTCTTGCCAGCAAGTTAAAGAAGTATGGACTGGATGAATGGACTATAAGGTGGATAGAAAGCTGGCTAAATTATCAGGGTCAATAGGTAGTGATCAATGGATCCATGTCTAATTGGCAGCCGGTATTGAGTGGAGTGCCCCAAGGGTTGCTCCTGGGGCCGTTTTTTTTCAATATCTCATTAATGATCTGGAGGATGGCGTGGAGTGAACCCTCAGCAAGTTTGCAGATGACACTAAACTGGGAGGAGTGGTAGATACGCTGGAGGGAAGGGATAGGATACAGAAGGGCCTAGACAAATTAGAGGTTTGGGCCAAAAGAAATCTGATGAGGTTCAACAAGGACAAATGCAGAGTCCTGCACTTAGGATGGAAGAATCCCATGCACTGCTACAGACTAGGGATGGAATGGCTAGTCAGCAATTCTGCAGAAAAGGACCTAGGGGTTACAGTGGACGAGAAGCTGGATATGAGTCAGCAGTGTGCTCTTGTTGCCAAGAAGGGGCATTGCCAGCAGGTCGAGGGACGTGATCATTCCCATCTATTCTGCATTGGTGAGGCCTCATCTGGAGTACTGTGTCCAGTTTTGGGCCCCACACTACAAGAAGGATGTGGAAAAATTGCAAAGAGTCCAGCAGAGGGCAATAAAAATGATTGGGGGCTGGAGCACATGACTTATGAGGAGAGGCTGAGGGAACTGGGATTGTTTAGTCTGCAGAAGAGAAGAAGGACCCCCCTCCTTTGATTTGATTGCTGCTTTCAACTACCTGAAAGGGGGTTCCAAAGAGGATGGCTCTAGACTGTTCTCAGTGGTAGCAGATGACAAAACAAGGAGTAATGGTCTCAAGTTGCAGAGGGGGAGGTTTAGGTTGGATATTAGGAAAAAAAATTAACTAGGAGGGTGGTGAAGCACTGGAATGGGCTACCTAGGGAAGTGGTGGAATCTCCACCCTTAAAGATTTTTAAGATCAAGCTTGACAAAGCCCTACCTGGGATGATTTAGTTGGGATTGGTCCTGCTTTGAGCAGGGGGTTGGACTAGATGACCTGCTGAGGTCCCTTCCAACCCTGATATTGTATGATTCTATGATCTAGTCTGACCTGAAGAATTCTATCCAGAGAGCTCCACCCACTGATTCCTGCAGCCAGTCCTATCATTTGGATTTCACTTATAGTGTATCATTTAACAAGTCACTCAGCAAGACGTCAAGGAATTGAGAATCCACCACATTGCTTGGGGATCTGTGGTTGAGGCCTTTAGTCCTTTAAAAGCCCACTGGGTTTGTCGTTTATATTGCTCTGTAACCAAAGCTGGGTTAACAGAAGCTCCATGGAGCCTGAGTTCAAAGAGGTTTTATTGACCCAGCTATCTGAGATCCAATGATCTATGGAGAGTGCCTACTGGGGTCTGCGAAGGGGCTTTGGGAGCACCACACGCAGGGAATAGAAACAAAAGTGGTGTGAAGAATGGGATTTAGTGTGGACTTTGTTTGAATGAGCCCACCAGTCTTTCTCCGCCAGCATCATCATTATTCTTTTCTTCTACATGTGCTGCACCTTTACGTTTCAAGGAGTCTGTCATTCTGTGAGTGGCAGCTGCCATTTTCACTCCGGTTCTGAGACATACAACCTATGGTCTCCTCTCCTAGACATTCTTGGTGGCACTTTCCAAACCTGCTAAAGGATTTTGGCACCGTCTCCTAGGCAGTATTAACATTTCTTCCCAAGAGCACATCAGAGACTGGGATTTTCAAAGTGCGCAAGGGATTTAGGTGCCCAACTCCCATAGAAATTCAATTCACCCTCCTTAGTGGTTGGGGCAGTAGCCTAGGGGAAACCTAGGCCCGGACCCACAAAAGGATATAGACACCTACCTGCCATGTCAGGCCCCTAAGCCTGACCTTTAGAAGCCACTGAGATCTCAGAACCCCTGCTCAGCTGCCACTTAACTCTGGAGGCACCTTAAACCCTCTAGATACCTACATTTTCCCCACTAATATAGCAAAAGTGCCTAAGTTTCTGCCACAGGGCTTGTGCCATGCTACCTGAGTCCCAATGGCTGGCGCCCATCTAGCAGCAAAGCCATAGTAGGATACCCCAGTTCAGCATTGTCCTGTCTTCCTCGTCTGGGGGTCATACCCAGAGCATGCCCATGGCCACACAAGACTGCTGGGGAGGGAAAGGGAATTAAACTAGGGTCTCATATGTCACATGTCAGAGGAGTAGTATTATGGCCCCATCGTCAATCAAACCCTAACCCTACCACTTGACACCTTAAACACCGCCCCTTGACCCCTTGGTCCATCCCACCTGTCACCAGAAGTCCCACCCCATGAGGGTATTACTTCTTGGGTCAAGGTTCCATCTGATCGGAAGCAAGGTGTGTCATGTGACCCCTCTAAGAACTCCTCCCACCACCCTCTACCAATCAGGATGGGATTCGTCCCGATAGGACCGCCCCAAGAGGAGATTTTGACAAATCAGGGTGACTTCTGGGGCGGGGCTGACCGGTATGGAAGTGGGTCATGTGACCCCCCTAAGTACTCCCACCTCCACCCTCTACCAATCAGGAGGGGTTTTGTCCCAAGAAGACCTCCCTAAGAGGAGATTTTGACCAATCACGGTGACTTCTGGTTTGGGGTGACCCCTCCAGAAGTGAGTCGTGTGACCCCACTAAGAACTCCTCACAAGGCCCGCCACCATTCAGAGTGCAGCACCATTACCCTATAAGTCCCAGCACCAGACAGAGTAGGCAGCAACCTCTTACCAAGGACACATGTTTTCAAAATCACGGAAAGGCTGCTGAGAGGAAACATGGACTCCTTCACCACCCCTGTAAGAACTTTGGACTTTTTTTTAGCCCCGAGCACCTTTGGACTTGTGTGGAGAAAGCGCTACATCAGCGACAGTTCTGAGGAGGACCCTTTGACCCAACCATTGATGAATATGATGAAACCCGACCCCGCAACCCTCGTGAGGCACCCCGATGAGCGTGACGGCCTCTCTTTGTCTACTCTCTCAGAAGCGGAAGGCGATAGCAGCTCGGGGGAGGCCCCGGTGGACAAGGCGAATGGAAAAGAGGGCGCTCAGGTAAAATGAATGATTAAGAAGTGGCGGTCAAGGAGGGGTGGGTAATGGGTTAGGAACCGGGGGTTGTGTAAATTAAAAAACAAGCAGTGGGGGTGCTTACACGGTTTCTTTTCTGAAAATCTCTCAACAGCTCGATGATGCCT
Organism: Chrysemys picta bellii; assembly: GCF_011386835.1. Classification (NCBI taxonomy): domain Eukaryota; kingdom Metazoa; phylum Chordata; order Testudines; family Emydidae; genus Chrysemys; species Chrysemys picta. The sequence continues at coordinate 14,660,832 of NC_088803.1, forward strand.
TTTTAGAGGCCTTTACGAACTTACACATCGGTAGCCCTGTGGGAGTAACTATATTGTGCGTCAGCTGTTTTTGCTTATGTCTGAGACAGAGATCTCAAGACGAAAAGGACAAAATGGAAGAATGAACCATCTGAGACTCCCTTATGTAGGGGTCATGGCATCCATTTTTACAGGCGGCTGTAAAAGGTCGTGTTAAACCAGGCAATTAATAAAACTTATTTTAATGTGTCAATATGAATGTGTCCCCTTTCATACTCGTGGTAGTAAAAGACGGTACCAGTAACAGTCATGTCTTCACAGACGGCTCTGTTAAAAAAAATATATTACGCCCCCGGAGAAGTTGGGAGCTTCTGTGGGGTCAACCCTCTTTTTCAAGTGGCCAGAAAGCATAGTAAAACTTTAAACAGAAGACAGTTAATAGCATGGCTTTCAGACCAGGATGCTTACACTTTACACAAACCGGCTCGAATACGTTTTAAAAGAAACAAGACCATTGTTTCAGATGTGGATGCACAGTGGCAGGCAGATTTGGTGGATATGCACCGCTTCTCCAAACACAACAGCGGTTTTAAGTACATCTTAACAGTGATAGACATTCTATCCAAATATGCCTGGGCCTTAGGCCTAAAACACAAGACGAGTGGTGAGGTATCTAAGGCCTTTAAAGCTATTTTCAGTGAAGGTCGCAAGTCTCAAAAATTACAAACCGATCGGGGGAAAGAATTTTTAAACAAACATTTAAGTGGATTTTTAAAGCGGCATGGAGTTCACCATTTTGTTACCAATAATGAAATCAAAGCAGGGGTTGTGGAGCGATTTAACAGAACTTTAAAAACTAGGATGTGGAGATATTTTACAGCCCATAACACGTTTTGCTACATTGACGTCTTACCTGACTTTATAAAGAGTTACAACCAGAGCTTTCACAGAACTATACGTACCAGACCTGCTGATGTTAACCCTTCAAATTCTCTGAAGGTATGGAAAACTGTTTACGGCGATGGGTTTAAAATAAAATCGGTTGTTGCCCCTTTTAGAAAAGGTGACCACGTGAAACTATCTAAAACCAAAGGCACTTTTAAAAAAGGTTATGAACAGACATTTACCTATGAGATATTCATAGTGGATGAAGCCTTAACCAGAGGCCAGAGACCTTTATACTGATTAAAAGATTATGAGGGTGAGGAAGTTACTGGATCCTTTTACCCTGAAGAATTATAAAAAGTAAACCGCAAATGAGACAGGATTTATAGGATTGTAAAAGTTCTAGAGGAGAAAGGAAAAGGGAGAAAAATGCAGCTACTGGTGAAATGGTTGGGGTGGTCCGATAAGTTTAACAGCTGGGTGGAAGCTTCTCAACTCTGTGACATCTAGACACGAACAAAAAAGAAAGAAAAAAAAAAAGAGCGACAGCGTGTTTTACATTACTTTGCCCAGCAAAGCCAGCTCTGCAGTTTTTCCCCAAAACACCATCTCAAACTTTACAATACAGTTAATTAAGCCCTTGGATCTCCCGGGTGCCTGGAAGGTGGGGTTAGTGGAAATACAATACCCTCACAGCTGAAATACTATCAACGAAGACATCCCTTTTGAAATCACCTTTGGAGCTACAACATGGAATTTCATCCTACGACGAGGTTATTACTCAACCGTACCCAAATTACTGGAGCATATGTACAGCAACATGGCTCGTCATCCCGGACCACCTGAGGTGCTCATGAACTACAACCCTGTGGGTAGAAAAGTGAGACTTAAATCTATGTATGTGTTTTCTACTGGCGGGGAGCTAACTAACATTCTGGGTTTGGGCCCCAAATGCAACGTCCAAAAATTCCCCTTCTCGGCAGACATCACAGGAGGTTTTAACTCCTTGTATCTATACACAGATATCATAGAACACCAGTTTGTGGGGGACTTTTCTGTTCCCCGTTACGCTGCATCAATGTCCGAGGAAGGAACAACGAGTTTGTTACCATCACCTACAATAAACCTCATTACGTCCATGTCAGTAAACACCACATCGACACCATCACCATTGAAATAAAGACAGATCAGAAACAGACATGTCTCTTATCGCTTCGGCAAGGTGATCATCAAGCTGCATCTGCGTCCACGGAGACAGCGAGGTTTCTAAAAAAGCAAAACCCTGTTATGGCGAGCCCAAAAAATTATGGCGACCCCACCATCTACAGGAACTATTACAAAGCCCAGGCTGGATACACCCTTCCTGGATATCATGGGGCCCCCGTGATGTACGGAGCGGGTATGGGTGGAATATTTCATAGCCTCTTTCAAAAAGTCGTACCACTTTTGAGAAGGGAGCTAGAGATTATTAAACCCCACGTAAAAACCACCACTCAAAACATAGCTAAAGATGTGGTAGGTCATGTCTCCCGTGCTGTTCTGGAGAAGGTGGGGAATACAGCTTCACAGGAAGGATTGGGACTGATGTACATTAAAAGGAGGAAGAGAAAGAGAAATATGTCATACCTGCGATGCACAGGTTCCCCGAAACCCTTTAAAAGAAGGGCTTTGACATGCAGGGCTCGCCATAAGTGAAAGTCCAAGAGGAAGCCTGGGCGAAGGAGGAGACGTGCTCTGCCTGGTAAAAGAGACATATTTTAATCAACATGGCTTTTGTTCACTGCGGGTCTGAAGATTGCACCAAATCCGAACTAGACTTGTTTCAAATAGCCCCTACGCAGACCAGAATCGAGAAAAGCATCTACATCAATGTGCCGCCTCTATCGGCCATTACGGAGTCTGCCCCCATTGACTTTTTTATAGCAAGGAATGGCATAGATTATATGGATTTAAACAACACACTGTTGTACCTGTGTTGCAAGATTGTAAAAGGAGACGGAACTGAACTCGCTGTGGACGCCGAAGTAGGCCTGTTGAATTACCCCGTGGCCTCTATTTTCAGTCAGTTGGATGTCTCGCTGGGAGACCGCCTCATAAGCCAAAGCAACAACTGTTACCCTTACAGGGCCTTTATAGAATTGGTGCTCAATTACAGCAACAACGCCCTCGCCACGCAATTTTTCGCCAGCCTGTTTTACAAAGACACTGCTGGGCAACATGAAGAAACAGAGTTGGATGGAGGGAATCTAGGGTTTGTGAGGCATGCAAAGCTGATGGCAGAGAGCAGAACGGTAGAGCTGCTGGGCCATTTACACAGCAACCTGTTTTTTCAAGAAAAACTTTTGTTAAACGGAGTGGATGTGAAAATTAAACTGATGCGCAGTAAAGACGCTTTCTGTTTAATGGGCAGTGCGGCTGAAGGCTTTAAACTGCACATTGTGAAGAAAGTACAGGTGGCCCCAGGAGTCCATCTGGGGCACGCAGAGGCCCTGCTTACCGCTAATGCTAAATACCCCATGGACTGTGTGGGAATGAAAGTGTTTAGCATTCCTGCGGGCAGCAGGGTCAGTAATCAGGAGAACCTGTTCTTGGGACAGTTACCCAAAATGCTTGTCCTAGGGTTTGTGGATAACGATGCCTTTAGAGGAAGTTATGCTAAAAATTCCTTTCATTTTAAACATTACGATATTAATTTTGTGGCCTTGTATGTGGATGGTGAACAGATACCGACCAAGCCTCTGCAACCAGACTTCGAGGCAGGATGCTGCGTGAGAGAATACATGAATTTGGTACAGACAGCTGGTAAACACATGAAAGAGCGTTCTCTGTTAATCGACCGTGAGGAGTTTGCACAGGGTTACACCTTGTTTGCCTTTGACCTGTCTCCCGACCAGGAATGTGCTGATCACTATTCCCTGATTAAAACCGGGAACCTGAGAGCAGAAATACGTTTTAGGAAGGCTCTAACTGTTACCGTCAATATGATTGTGTATGGGGTTTTTGACAATGTCATAGAAATAAATCAGAGGAGAAACGTTCTGTTTGACTACATGTGAACATGGACACTATGCAGCTCTCATGTGTCTTATCAATGGACCCTTACACGAAAAATAATTTCTTAGACGTGTTCCCTTGTGATTGGTTCCCTGGAGGCAAGCTGTCTCAGAGACCCTAGGCTTAGTGGTGAACACGCATCCACACAACTAACCAGGTGAATACTGGCTCTCCTTGTATCTGGCGGAGCGTAACGGTGGAGAGTTTTTTGACTCATATGGGCACCCCCCCCGAACAGCGTGTTGTTTCCTAAAAGCATTATGAAATTGTTAAACAAAAATGCCACAGACATGGTGTTTCACAACAGACAATTACAAGACCCCCACTCCTTCACCTGCGGCTATCACTGCGTGTTTTTCTTACATCATCGTAGCAAGGGTTTATCTTTTGACCAGATTTTAAAATTGTATTCTAACGACTTAGTGCAAAACGACCGGATGGTGATGAATTTTGTAAAAAATAAATTTAAATTCTTGGGCATGCCTAGCCTTGCTCAAACCATGCTTCAACAAGCCCAGACATATATATCTTGCAATGATTTTCATAGGCATGTTACCCAATAAAGCACCCCAGCTGAGGGGTTTAAAGACAATTGATGTTTGGTGGGTTTTTAAAAACAAAACAAAACAAAAAAGCCATGACCAATTGAGAAAAAGTACACAGATTTTTTTTTAAATTATAGAAATGTTTTATGTAAAGCAAAACATTACCATTTTTTTAAAATTTAGAATGTGAAAAACATTACACACTGAGCCAATTTTCGTTTTTTAGACGGCAAAAAAGGGGTCACGGTTTCTCGATCCACCCCGCTGTCAGCAGTCAAGGCCTTGAGGTGTTCCAAAAGATCTCTGTTGGCCGCATTGCCCATGGCGGAAGGTGGTACGTTCAGTTCCGCCATGGCAATCATAAACACATCCCATGCTTTAGGTACATGTCTGCTAGGAACAGAGCGAGTGTGGGTGACGGCCCTGACTAAGTCGAGCATGTTAGAACCATTAACCACAGAGCCTTTGTACACAAAAGACCCTTTATCATTCCATGAAAAGAGATTTTTATCCTGGCTCAGCTTATTTAGCAATACTATTGCATTTTTCTTAGAACATTTGTTCACGTTATCCAACACCTCCTGAGCTACAGAGTCTGAGTTCTGTGGTGTTTCTGGGGGTTTGGCAGTCACACTTTGTTCGTGTTCCGGTAGAAACAGACTTATTTTCCCTTTATCCGCATCGCTCTGCTTCACGTACATTAGGTACCTTTGAAGCACGGCGCTGTAAAGTTTAGCCTTTTCGTATTCAGCCAAGTCAGTTCTTTGAAGAACAGACTTCATTTCAGCATCCAGTAAGCGAGTTGTGGTTGTTCTGATATTTTCCTCTGCCAGAGGGTAGCCCTAAATTGCTCCAACCGGTGGCTGGGCATCAGGAACATTTTTTCTGCATACTCCATTTTCGATTAGTTAAAAGCCCTGTTGCTATCCCCAGAGGGATAGCAAAACTTAGCAGAGGTCCGATAAATCCCCCAGACTGCTTCACCAGATGCTTTTTTCTTTTAAGTGAAACCCTTTTATTACACAAAGTTTTTATAAGTGTGCGTTTCTTTTTCAGCACACGCACTTGATTCTGTGTTAAAGGTACGTTTCCTTTTAAGGTATTGAGTGCTATTTCTGAGATGGCCGCTACTAGATCGTCAGAGGCCGAACACAGTATAGCCCTCCTTTGCTGTGGGGATGATTTTCTAAGTAATTTTAAAAGGCCCAGGTTTCTCTTCACGCAGCTAGACATGTTTTTGGTCAGCAGCCCCTGCTGTTAAAAAGGGGCCTGCCAATAAGTCATCTCTTTTTATACCCGGCTGTTGTTCTTTTCAAAGTATAAACCGCCGGCCAGTCTGGAGGGAAAAAACCAGTTCTTAGTCTATAAGCTTCTGGTGTGGAAGCATTTAAATCCACCACCAGGTAGCCATAAGGTCTTTTGGTAGCCTCCTCAAAAGCTTCTAGAAAGAATTGAGCTTTGCCGGGGTACAGTTGCCGAGCGAGCATAGCAATTTGTAATTTATCCCTGGGGTTTTTGAACAGAACCATGTATTTTGTGTTTAGGTTAATCTTGCAACTCTTTTTTCCCTGACAAAATACGTTTTGAACTATATACATAATGCTTAGGTTTCTCTGATGTATGTACTTGGTAAAGGCTTTCTCGATTTCATCACTTTCACAAGCAGAGTTAATCAGATCATCTATGATAATCATATTTACTTTATTAGTAGGAAACAAACTGTCATCGTCAAAAGCATCAGCAGCCCCTCCACAAAAGTGATAAAGGGATATTTACAAAGCGGTTCTTTATACAGAGGTTGCCAACAACTCTAATACCACATGATATTCTCAGGCATAATAGACAGTGTGTGTTTGACATTATCCAACATGTTTTTTATAAAGTAACTTTTCCCACAGTTGCTAGGCCTTGCGAGAATTGCAGAAAACGGGTGTTTCCACATTGTATCCATTTTTTCAAAATCCGTAGGGCAGGGTTTTAAAACCTTCTACTAGGACCCTCTTGTTGTAAACCACTTTCTGTGTCTTTTTAAGAGTTTTTGTCTCTATTTGCCACAGGTTTTTGTTTCTTATGATAGAGGGCTGCTGCACCTCTATCTTTTTTGAGATGTTGTCTTGCAGACCTGTGCAATAGTCCAGGACTAGATCTTTCAAATTGTCGAAGTTGATCTTTTCAAAGTTTGCTACATTTTGGGTAATACCCTTGACTTTCATACAGGCCTTTCCACCCGACAGCTTATACCCATAGGTTTTCGAGCCTGCCAACACAAACTCGGTGATGGATAGAATGTCTATCACTGTTAAGATGTACTTAAAACCACTGTTGTGTTTGGAGAACCGGTGCATATCCATCAAATCTGCCTGCCACTGCGCATCCACATCTGAAACAATGGTCTTGTTTCTTTTAAAATGTATTCGAACCGATTTGTGTAAAGTTTAAGCATCCTGGTCTGAAAGCCATGCTATTAACTGTCTTCTGTTTAAAGTTTTACTATGCTTTCTGGCCACTTGAAAAAGAGGGTTGACCCCACAGAAGCTCCCAACTTCCCCGGGGGCGTAATATATTTTCTTTAACAGAGCCGTCTGTGAAGACATGACTGTTACTGGTACCATCTTTTACTACCACGAGTATGAAAGGGGACACATTCATATTGACACATTTAAATAAGTTTTATTAATTGCCTGGTTTAACACGACCTTTTACAGCCGCCTGTAAAAATGGATGCCATGACCCCTACCATAAGGGAGTCTCAGATGGTTCATTCTTCCATTTTGTCCTTTTTGTCTTGAGATCTGAGTCTCAGACATGAGCAAAAACAGCTGACACACGATATATTTACTCCCACAGGGCTACCAATGTGTAAGTTCTTAAAGGACTCTAAAAAGGCATCATCGAACTGTTGAGAGATTTTCAGAAAAGAAACTGCGTAAGCACCCCCACTGCTTGTTTTTTAATTTATGCAACCCCCGGTTCCTAACCCATTACCCACCCCTCCTTGACCGCCGCTTCTTATTCATTCATTTTACCTGAGCGCCCTCATTTCCATTCGCCTTGTCCACCGGTGCCTCCCCCGAGCCGCGATCGCCTTCCACCACTGAGAGAGTAGACAAAGAGAGGCCGTCACGCTCATTGGGGTGCCTCACAAGTGTTTCGGGGTCGGGTTCCGGCGTATCCATCAACGGTTGGCTCAAAGGGTCCTACTCGGAATGGTCGCTGATGTATCGCTTTCTCCACACAAGACCAGAGGTGCTTGGGGCTAAAACAAAGTCCAAAATTCTCACAGGGGTGGTGAAGGAGTCCATGTTTCTTCTCAGAAGCCTTTCCGCAATTTCAAAAACACGTGTCCTTGGTAAGAGATGGCTGCCTCCTCTGTCTGGCACTGGCACTTATGGGGTAATGGTGCTGCACTCTGAGTGGCGGAGGGCCTTGGGAGGAGTTCTTAGTGGGGGGTCACACGACTCACTTCCGGAGGGGTCACCCCAACACGGAAGTCACCCTGATTGGTCAAAATCTCCTCTCGGGGCGGTCCTATCGGGACGAAACCCCTCCTGATTGGTAGAGGGTGGTGGGAATAGTTCTTAGAGGGGTCACATGACACACCAGGCTTCCGGTCAGGTGGCACCCATGGGGCAGGACTTTTGGTGACAGGCGGGAGGCGCCAAGAGGTCAGGTGGCGGTGCTTACGGGGTCAAAGGGTGGGGTTAGGGTTTTATTAATGGAATGGCCCTTATACTACTCACAGGGAAGCACCTTAGCCCTTTGGATAAGGATGTGCTTCCCCCTTCATTCTTTCCCACCTCCCAGAATTCCTTGCAAAATGGCTTTGGTGCCTAACTCCAGGGTCACAGCTGAGAACAACAAGCGGAGGTAGGTGCCTCCTTCTGGCCCAGCCCCTTAGAGGGAGGGAGGGACTTAGGCCCCACCCTCCTCATCAGCATCTCCCATTGGCTCACTTAGGCAGCTCTCAGCCTAGTGTGCTTCCTTTGTGGATCCGATTCCTAGGTGCCCAAACTCTTACCATGCGTTGTATATGGCACCTAACCTGGGGCTGGAGATGCCACTGGGTGGTTAGGTATCTAAAACACTCACCATTGCCCAAGTTCCTTGGTGGATCTGTGCCCGAGTCTCTCTGTGCCTCAGTTTCCCATTGGTGCAATGGGAATAATACCTATCTGTGGCATTATGAGTATAAACACTTTACAGAATGAGAGACATTCCCATGCTACAATCATGTGGCCCATAAAAGTACTTTAGAGTGCTAGATTAGTAAAATTGAAAATTTTATCCTTAATGTGGGGTTTTGAATGACATTTCCTAGGGATTTCTAAAAAGAAAATACATATCTCAATTGTTACATGTAATAGAAACAATTCCCCACATCTAACACCAGCAGGTTTTGAACCCAGGACTGTCTAATCCACTACACAGTCCTCTGCCACTTGAACTAGAAGAGGAAGTTAGCACCTTACTGCTAGCTGTTACACTCTAGTACTTCGAAGTCTCACCATGCTATACTCTAGCAGAAAACCTGAGCAGTCAGGTATTGACACCTCTCTACTTCTTTATTATACATTCAACATCATGGTGTTTGGGTTACCTGGGAGCTGGTTGGTTCTTTTTCCCCAGTAGTCTCCTCAGAGCTGCATTCACCTCCTTGTTTTTCAGGCTGTAGATGAGGGGATTTAACATGGGTGTTAAGATGCTGTTCTGGATGGACACCAGGCCATCCAGCACCACCAAGGAGGCCAAATTGGATCTGAAATACCTAAACAAGCCTGTCTTGTAGCATAAACCCACCACAATGATGTGGGAGCTGCAGGTGGAGAAGGCTTTATGCCTGCCCTCTGCAGAGCATATCCTCAAGATGGTGGTGAGGATATGAATGTAGAAGCCCAGGGTAAGGGAGACTGAGACCAGACCTATCATCAGAGCAGAATAGCTCAGTGGTTTGAACATTAGCTTGCTTAAACTGGGAGTTGTGAGTTCAATCACTGTGGGAGCCACTTAGGGAACTAGGGCAAAATTAGTACATGGCCCTGCTAGTGAAGGCAGAGGGCTGGACTTTCAGGGTCCCTTCCAGCTCTATGAGATAGATAGGTAATCCCCAGATCATTTTCTGCAGAACTGCTGCTTAGCCAGTTAGTCCCCAGCCTGTAGCAGTGCATGGGATTCTTCCATCCTAAGTATCTACCTCTCCCCACAGCTTAGTGTCATCTGTGAACATAGTGAGGATGCAATCCATCCCATCATTCAGGTCATTAACGAAGATGTTGAACAAAACCAGCCACTAGAAAATGACAGTCACCTTAACGTACTATGGCTCATGCCAAGACAGAGATATGTTACTATGAAAGATTCAAGGCAATAAGAAGATATTGTCATGGCAAAGGTATTTCAGCTCTGAGAAATGACTGAAAAATTCCATTATGAGCTACGAAAGCCAAGCTAGGATCCTCCCAGCTCACACATCATCACCTGTGAAACTATTTCTGTGTTTGGAAAGTGCACATTCTGCTGCTGATGCGAGAGTCGGAATCAAAGACCGCTCCTTCTCTCTAAGTATGAAACAAGGTTTTGGTTTTTAAGTATTTTAGTCACTAACAGCTGCTGAAGAAGAAGGTGCCATTTTTACATAGTCACTTTGCACCCACATGTCTGCAGTTGCTGGGTTAGTTCTCCCGGTTTGTACCTATTCTTTAGACCACATGACACTAAGCTGCCAATCCAGATCAAGCAGGGAAACCATCTCAGCCAGTATGGTGTCTTGCATCCCAAGAAGAGATGAAGGTTACTCCTGGGTTGGTGCATCACGCAAGCATATTGGAGCTGTGGTTCAAGTCTCTGTTCTTCTCCTTGCACAAATTACTTAACCTCTTTGTGACTCAGTTCCCCATCTGTATAATGGGGATTGTCATAAACAGATAGTTAAGGGTTAATGCCTCTTTTACCTGTAAAGGGTTAAGAAGTTCACCTAGCCTAGTTGACACCTGACCAGAAGAACCAATGGGAGGACAAGATGCTTAAAAGGGAAGGAGGGAAGGTCCCTTTGTCTGGCTCAGTTTCACTTTTGACCGGAGGGAAAAGCTCCAGAATTCAGCCTCTTATTAAGTAGTGAGTATTAGTGAAGGAAATAAATAGGTTTATGTTTATTTCTTTGTAACCTGTCTTGTGCAATTAGAGGAATAATCAAATTGGGTATTTGGGTATTTTTTGTGTAACTAAGTTTTGCCCAGGGGAACATCCTCTGTATTTGGAATCTGTTGTCTGTGAGAGTAGCTGGTATGCTCATTTCTCCCAGAGGGTTTTCTTTTACTTTTCTTTAATTAAAAGCCTTTTTTTAAAAATACCCGATGGATCTAAAAACAAGGAAAAATCAAAGGGAGTTGGATCTGTGTTCACCAGGGAATTGGTGAAGAGTCTCTCAAGGCTACCCAGAGAAGGGAATTATTGCTTGGGAGTGGTGGCAGCCAGACCAGATCTAAGTTGTTAATTGAGCTTAGAGCTTCTCATGCAGGTCCCCCACATCTGTACCCTAAAGTTCAGAGTGGGGAAGGAACCTTGACAGGGATAATAGCACTTTCCTACTCCATGTTGATGTTTGGAGGCTAAATACATTAAAGATTGTGCGACACTTTGGTAGTGAGGTCCATATTAGTACCTTAGAGAGACAGGGCCAGCTTCCTTAGGGGTATGGAAGGACCGAATCTTTTCCTGAATGCTGCTTAATTCTTGGCTTCAATTTTGTCATGTGGCAGTGAGTTCCATAGGCTAACTGCATTTATGAACATCGTGTGAAAAAGGATCTCCTTTTGTGAGTGTCAATTTTTCTGCCATTCACTTCTATTGAACAACTCTCTTCTTCGTATTGAGACAGGGAGAACAGAAGTGTCTGATCTTTTTTCTTTGTACAATTTAGTGTATTTTGTATACTTTAATCAAGTGTGTACTTATCCATCTCATCTCTAAAGAGAAGTGAGCTCTGTATTCCACATCAGAGCATACCACATTGTTCCCTCCTACATGCATTATTTTTTAAATTTCAACACTGAATTTCATCTGCCTTTTTGATGTCTCTCTATCTAGCTTGGTCAAGTCACTCTGAAATTCCTAACATCCTTCTCTGTCTTGACAGTACAAAAGAATTTTGTTTCATCGGCAAATTTTCCCATCTCACTTGTTTAACTCCATTTCCACTCATCCATCTGTTTCACTATCCCCATATGTAAGCAGGGGAATGGTCCCGCTATTGTGGGGAACTTTCCTGGCTTATACCCTGGTGAAGTGGGCTAGCAAAAGGATCTGAGTCCTCCCTCCCACTTCCTTTACCCAGATCCCTGCCTCACCTAGAGGCCTCCCCTTCCACTGTCCTGTGTGCCAGAGTCATTGTAACCCCAACAAGGCTGGGCCCAGGATTCAGGGGGGCTAGACCCCCAATCTTCTTGTGGTAACTTAGGACAGGGGCCAAGGTGTCCCCATTCCAGGGTGCTCTCTGTATTGGATGCTTCCCTGACCCATTGATCATTACATACAGTTCAAAGCAAATACAATTTATTAAACAACAATCAATTTTAAAAAATAAGGAAAAAATGGGAAAGGTTAAAAGAAAACACATCACCCTGCTCTGTGACATGGGGACATCACAGCCAGCATCTCTGGAATGTGAGGGAAGTTCAGTCTGTTCCTCACAAGCCCCAGGCCTCCTGCCCAGGCCCTGTCTGTGCTGCAGGGATGCTGCCGGTCAGACATTTGCTCTGGCGGTGGCCACATGCCTTCAGGCTCAGGGTGGCTGGACCCAACTTCCCAGCATTGCCCCTGTCCAGTCAGGGTTACGATCCCCCTCCAAGTCTGGTCTGCAAGGTGTCTTGGCTGGGGGCGTCTCCCTGTGCTGGGTCCATTGTCCAGGGTCCCCCTCACTCTCCCCAACTGCTCACCGTACCTGGCTCTGGACTGCCCCAGCCCCAGCTCCACTCTCCCTCAGCTCCAGCTGCTGCTGCTGCTCTGCCTCCAGCTCACTGGGCTGCTCCTCTGGCCCTGGTTGCTGCAGCTCTGCTCTGTGGCCTGCTTCTGGGACTCTGCTCCCACTCTGACCTGCTTTCTGGGCTGCTTTTCTGGCCTCTCTGGATCTGGCACAGTTCTGCTCCCCAGCTCAGCTTAGGGCCCTGTCGTCTACTTAGCTTGGTCCCACTCTGTCTGATCCAGGCAATTCCAGCTCACACAGAGGACAGTACCCACCCCCCCGCCAGCCTCCTGACTCCCTCATTAGCCTGACAGCCCTGTCAATCAGGCTGACCTGGAACATTGGCCTCTCCCCATTGTTCCTGGAGACTGTCAATCTCAGGGTCCTGATTTCCTATCAACCCTTCCCCTTCCTTTTAGTACTGGGCACTAACCAACCAAAACACCCCACTGAGTTTTAGAAAGGGGACAACAGTCCCGTTATACATACACACCCATCTTTCTGTTTACTTAGCTATTCACAACACTGTCCCATGGTGCTAGAGCAGCTTTTTTAGTGGGGGTTCTGAGCTTCATCTCTCTTACCCTGTCCGTGCCCCTCACCACCTCCTAGAGCTGGGGCTGGGAGCAGGGCCATGGCTCTGGGAGGGGGGACTCAGTCACAGGTAAGGCAGAGGAGGCTGGGGCCACAGCTAGGGGCAGGAGCCCTGGGCATGGGGCTGGCAACCAGGAACCTCTATGGAGAGCTGGTAACAGACCCCGGGAGCACAGGCGGTGGTTGTACAGGACCCCTGGGGCTGGTTGCGGAGCTTCCAGGGTCTCGGCTGGACTAGACCCAGGAGGGTTCTCTGGCCAGGACCCAGGGCACAGGACCGGTGGCAGGGATGCTGGGCACAAAACCTGAGGGTGCTACAGCACCTGCTACATCCCTACTTTCCGCACCTATGCACGGTCCCTGTAATGGAAGCTCAAGGCATCCCAGTGTTAATTTGCCAAGTTGAAAATTATCCTCTTAATCCATTCTGTTTCTTGACCCTTAAAGAACTTCTGATCCATGACAGAATTTGACCCTTCACACCATGATGACTTCAGATTAAATATAATGTGCACTAGCTGCCATCTTCATAAAGAAAAAAAATACACAAAACAAAATTAATGTCCTATGACAAAGTTCCTCCTCTGCCTTGGTGGGTCCTGCACTTATTGGCGGATTTGCTCAGCTCAGAGATTCATGGCAGCCTTCAGTTTGGCCACTTTTGTTAGTGGCTCAAACCTGCCATTCATTCAGCTAACCTCATCTATGACCAGCATGGGGAAAGGGAGGAGAACAATCCCCACAGTCTCTACTGACCCACCTGGTGGGTCAGAGGATAGGTGAGGGACCTTACTCTCTGGTGTGACCCACAGTCCAGGTCACCTCCTCTTGTCTTAAATAGGGAGCAGAAGGGGGATGTGGGGAACCCAGGCCTACCCTCTACTCCAGATTCCAGCCCAGACCCCTGTAGATTGCAGCTGTCTACAGTGACTCTTGTAACAGCTGCGTGACAGCTACAGCTCCCTGGGCTACTTCCCCATGGCTTCCTCCCAACACCTTCTTTATCTTCACCACAGGACCTTCCTCCTGCTGTCTGGTAATGCTTGTACTTCGCAATCCTCCAGCAGTGCATCTACTCACTCTTAGCTTCTTGCACCTCTTACTCCCAGCTTTTCACACATGTCTCACTAACTGAAGTGAGGGCTTTTTTAAAACCAGGTGCCCTGATTAGCCTGCCTGTGCTAATTGATTCTGGTAGCTTCTTAATTGGCTCCAGGTGCCCTAATTAGCCTGCCTTAATTGGTTCCAGCAAATTCCTGATTGTTCTGGAACAGCCTATTATCTTCGGGGAAAAGGGACTTGCTTAATCTGGGGCTTACATCTCTCCCATTGATCACTCTCCTATAGCCCTCTAGCCTGGAGGAAGGTAGGTAGGAGGCTGCTCCTCCTGCTACTAGGCCCTGGGCTCTCCCTACAACTGCAGCTTCTGCTACTCCAGCTACTCCCCTGGCTGGGCCAGACCTCCCCTCCCCTCCCCTGCTACCTACCTGCTTGCTTGCTTGCTGGCTGCTAGACACCCCCTTTCTTGGTTTCTGTTGCTTCAGCTACAGTCCCTGGGAGGGGGCCTGCTAGCCCACTCCCCAGAGGAGGGGAGGAAGGGACCCCAGCCATTGCTCCTGCTGCTGTGGACACCACTGCCACCACCTTCACCTGAGAAGGGTCCTTCCTGCTAGCCACCAGACTACTGCCTAAAGCTGCTGTGTTTGCTGCTAGAGCCCCGAGGAGGAGGAGAAGAAGAGGACCATCTACCAATGAGGGAGCACATAGGAATTCTACAGACCACCGTGGAGGGGGCCCTCATGGACTGAGTAACTTTTGAACTGTGCTCTTGTGGTGGGGGTCTTGACTGTGTTTGTGAGGACACAGGGGGTGTGGTGTGGAGCCTGCCCCCTGGTCCATCTGTGTCCCCCCTGACCCCCCACCATCATCGTTGCCCCCTCCACCACCCCCACCGGCTACTCACTATCTGCCTCAAGCTCCTGCCTCTGAGACTCAGCTGCTCACTCAGACTTGCCACGCCCTGTTGCCACCATTGAGCCTGAAGCAGCAGCCAACCTAAACTGACTTTCTTTTTTGTTACAAGCGCACGTGGGTGCATGTGCCCCCGCATTTTGAACTAACCCCTCCCCTCTGCAGCAAGCCCCCAGCTTTGCCCCCGCTGCCTACCCATTTGCCCCTTGCAGCCTTTTTTCCCCTTTCCCTTGCCCTAGCCCCTTGCTAGCTCCAGTTTGTTTGCCCTGCCCTTTGCCACTACAGCCTTTGTCTGTTTGACCCGCCCCAGCCTCTGAAGGTAGCCCCGTCGTTCCTCTGCCCCACTCCCAGCCTGATTGTTGCCCTCCCCTCTGCGGTCCCCTTGCCCTGATTAGCCCCTCCCCTTGTACGCCCATGTCCCCTCCCTTGCACTTGTGCCCCTCCCTGTTTTAGTTTGACCCTGTCTCACTGCACCTTCCCAATACTGTTATATCTCCCCTTCCTTGGTGCAACTAGAGGAGCCAGAAACCCTCCCTGAGTTGGTGACTGACCCCTAGCCCTTGATAGTCCTGCCCCCATCTAGCCCACCCCTTTTTGGTGCCCTCCTCCCCTGCCTGCAGCCTAATGGGGAGGAGTGGTCGACCTGCTTCCCCTCTCCCTGCCCCCTCTGGTGTTTGTCCTCCCCAATCCTCATTATGGCAGGGGACAAGGTGAGTGGGATCCCTTGGGCAGATACTGCTGCCCCTCCTCCACCTGCCCCACCATCGTCCCCCCTAGCCTCTACCTCAACAGCCGCTGCTATGCCACCTGCTAACGCCCCTGCTGGAGCGCCGGGTAACAAGGTGACCTCCGCTGCTGCCACGTCCCTTGCCCCCTCGGACTTTGGGGGAGCCCCCCGAGCTAGCAGGAAGGGCCAGGGCACAAAGAAAGGTAAAGGCCCTGCCAAAAAGCCCAGGCCCTCCATGGCGGGGGCTGCCCCCACTGCTGCGGCCCCGCCATGGGCCGTGGCGTCCCTCCCCGCTGTTCCCTCCACCAGCTCTGCAGGTGTCCCTCCACCGGACCCTAGGGCATATGCCCAGGTGGCGGCAGCCCCCCTGCCTGCCGCTGCATCATCATCTCAACCAACCACCGCCTCTGCTACCATCTATAGTGGCCGGGACCCCTTCCCCACCTTGACCAGGGAGCATGGCATCCGTTGCCTCCTGGTGCCCACCTCGCCCCACGGGGAGACCTACATGCAGGCGTTGGTGAGGGTGGTGGGGCCCACGACCATTGTGGTGGCCTCCAAGATGTACGGAAAGGTCGTCTTCTTCCTAGCATTGGAGGCCGCCACTGAGGAGGCGGTAGAGAAGGGCGTGGTGGTGGTGGTGGTGGGGGGGGTGTTCGTCCCCCTGGAGCCCCTAGAAGACCTGGGTGCCTGACTGGTCCTGACTTCTGTCACTCCCTTCCTTCCTAATGCTGCCTTGTTACCCGCCCTCTCTACCCTGGGTAGGCCGATCTCCGTGGTCAACCCTCTCCCATTGGGCTGCAAAGACCCCGCCCTCTGTCATGTCCTCTCATTCCACCGGCAGGTACATTTACAGCTGCTGCCGCTGGCACGTGACAGTGAGGTGCTCGAGGGGTCCTTCTTGGTCCCCTACCAGGGGGCCCGCTACCGGTTGCATTATTCGACGGGGGAGGCCCGGTGCTACCTCTGCCGGGCAATGGGAAACGTCCTGAGGGACTGCCCCTTGGCCCGGCACGAAGGGGCATCTGGGACCACCGAGCCCCAGCAGGGCGCCGGCCCTGTCATCATCAGTGCCCCTGCCTGCCCGGCGCCCAAAGCCGCCCCTCCTCCTTTCCGGCCCACCAACTCTCCCGCTCAGGCCCAAGGGGTATCTCCCCCAGTGTGCCCAGACGAGCGGGAGGACTCCGCCTCTGCTGCCTGCGATCTGGCGGGGCCTGTGGAGGAGGGTGAAGTAGGGATACCACCGGGCATAGAAAAGAGCATGTCCCAGAGAGAGTCCTCCCTCCTACATGCTGCCCCACCATTGCCTCCCCGAGTCCCTGAACCTTCGCCCTTGCTCCCTGACCTGACCCCTGTTAGCCAGCCCCCAGATGAAGCCATGGAGGGCTGGCCCTTAGTACAGGGGAATCAGGGCAAGCAGAAGGCTCAAGCTCCGCTCCTCCCATCTGATGTGGTAGCCCCCCAGAAGACCAGGAAGGGGGGCACCGATGCCAAGCCTTCCGCTTTGCCCCATTCCGATTCCCATTCAATGGTGCCAGTTGGGGATGCCATGGCAGCACCAGAAGGTAATATCGCCCCTCCTCCAGAGTCCCTTCCTATGGAAGCCCCTGATGGGGGCCCCTTTCGCCCCCTTACAATCTGAAGCCCCTGCAAGCACCCTTGCAAGCATCGCTTCAGGTGCTAGCGGGGAGAGCCCTGGGGTGGTGGAAGGTGATCTCCTCTCCATTTATGAGGAGATCGAGGTCCTGGGTCTGACCCGGGTTACCCAGGGGGAGGATGACCCACTGCCTGCGGGCCTCGATCTGAACGACCTTGCCTTGGCCCCCCTTTCTTTTGTACCGTCCCTTTATCCACTGCCTCATCTCCCGCCTCCGAGGAGCCCCTGGACTCTTCCACCATCCAGGCCGCAGATGGCACCCCACTAGCAGCTGCCGAGCCTCTTGAGGCAACGACCAGTGCCACACAGCCGGGACCCGAGTTGCCAGGGGACTGCCTCGTGGCTGAGGGGCAGCCAACCTCCTTTCCGGGTGGGGGCCCCATCACTGATTCTCCACCTACGGATGCCGTGGCCTTGCCATCTGCCTTGGGGCACGAGCCCGGCATTGCCGAGGGCCCACCTCCCTCCCCGCAAATCCCTGAGCCCATTTGTGGGGTGTCACCCCCCCCCAGTGGTCTGGCTGCTGGGACCCCCAATCCCAATATTGCACCTTCCCCTGTCCCTATTCCTGATTCTGGCCCTGCCCCTGATACCTATCCTGTCCCTGTCCCTTCCACTTCCCGTGATGCTTTTGCCATCCCTGGAGCTGTCTCCTTCCATATCCCAGAGGATGACCCCCAAGGAGCGGCCTTTGTTTTTCCCTTTCCCAACCCACCAAGGGCTGCTATTTTCCCTCCGCCGCCAGCCATTGAGCCAGGATCTGAGGCCGGCCACGTGGCGTCAGCGGATTGGACTCCACGTCGAGGGTCTGCCCCCTGCCCGCCCATCTCGGCGGACCACGGTATTGTGACAGGGGCCCCACTGGGGGAAAGCCATAGATCGGTAACCCCACCCCCCATACCCTGAGAGAGGAGCTATGGGAGTTCCTTGAGGACGTCCGTGGCTCCCGCAACAAGGTACAGCTTGCACTCCAGCGATGGAGGGATTTTCATCAGATCCTCCGGGCCGCGAGGGCCCTCATGGGGGAGGGTAAGAGGACCGGGAAGCAGGCCGCTGTGGCCTACCAACAGGTCTGCCTCTTTCCTGACTCCTTAATCGCCCACTGTTGTGCTGCCCGACAGCGGCCATGAGCGTCTCTGCCAGCGAGGATCCCCCCAGACTCCTTATGGCACCGATCATCTTTGCAACATTAAACACCCGGGGCTGTAGGATGGGTCTCCGCAGGAGCCAGGTGCTCTCCTTCCTTTGGGAAGGGGGGGTACTCTGTAATTTTCCTGCAGGAGACCCATACAGATTCGTCCACTGAAGCTAGCTGGCGGCTGGAGTGGGGTGACAGGGTCTATTTTAGCCACCTCACAGTTCGTACGGCTGGAGTGGCGACCCTGTTCTCCTCCGACCTATGGACCGAGGTGCTGGGGGTCGCCGAGGCTGTGCCGGGCTGCCTGCTGCACCTCTGGGTCCATATGGAGGGGCTTGTGATTAATCTCGTCAATGTTTATGCTCCAACATCGGGCACGGAGAGGTTGCATTTTTATCAGCAGTCGTCCGCCTTCCTTGGCACCTTGGATCCTCATGAGTGCCTGGTCCTGGGCGGGGACTTTAATGCCACCCTCGAGGAACAGGACCACTCGGGGACCGAGCAGCACCCGGCTGCCGCGGACGTCCTCCGGGAGATCGTTGAACATCACTCCCTGGTGGACGTCTGGCTTGACCACCACCCGGATGACGTTTTGACCTCCACTTTTGTCCGGGTGGAGGTCCATCGGTCACACCACTCCGGTTGGACTGCATTTATTTGTCATGCTTCCATCCTTCCCAGGCCCACTCCTCCAGCATCCAGCCGACCCCTTTTTCAGATCACCATCTGGCTACTGTGACAGCCTCTCTGTTTGCATGGAGAGGCTGAGGCCGGCCTGGCACTTTAATAATAGCTTGTTGGAGGATGTGGGCTTCGTGGCGTCCTTCCGGGAGATCTGGCTGGCCTGGTGAGGGCAGCGGCATGCCTTTCCCTCAGCGCGGCAGTGGTGGGACCTGGGGAAGGTGTGCGCCCGGCTCTTCTGCTGTGACTACACACGGGGCGCCAGCCAACGGAGGAATGCGGCGATAGGGCAGTTGGAACAGGAGGTCTTAGAGCTAGAGAGGTGTCTGGCCACCAGTCCTGGTGATCCATCCCTCTGCGGAGCGTGCTGGGAGGAGCTCCGGACCCTCGAGGACCACCGGGCCCAAGGTGCCTTTGTTCGATCCTGCATCCACCTCCTTCGGGAGATGGATCGCGGCTCCCGCTTCTTCTATGCCCTGGAGAAAGAGGGGGGCCAAGAAGCACATCACCTGTCTTCTAGCAGAGGATGGCACCCCCCTCACGGATCCGGCGGAGATGTGCGGGAGGGCCAGGGCCTTCTACGCAGGCCTTTTCTCTCTGGATCCAGCCGATCCTAACGCTTGCAGAATGCTCTGGGATGAACTCCCAATGGTCAGCGTGGGCGACCGAGACCAGCTGGAGCTGCCTTTCTTCTGGCTGAGTTCTCGGAAGCCCTCCGCCGCATGCCCACCAATAAATCTCCGGGCATGGACGGGCTGACCGTGGAGTTCTACCGCGTGTTTTGGGATGTCCTCGGCCCTGACCTTGTCACCGTCTGGACCGAGTCCTTGCAGGGCGGGGTCCTCCCTCTTTCGTGCAGGCGAGCCCTGCTTGCCTTATTGTCAAAGAAGGGGGACCTCCACGATTTATGGAATTGGCGTCCCATCTCTCTCCTCAGCACAGACTATAAAGTCGTAAGTGAAGGCCATCTCACTGTGGCTAGGGTCCGTGCTGGCAGATGTGATCACCGTCCCAAGCCACACCATCTTCGACAACTTGTATCTGGTCCGGGACCTCTTGGAACACGGGTGTAGGGATGGTCTGTCGTTCGCCCTCCTGTCCCTGGATCAGGAGAAGGCGTTCGACAGGGTGGACCACGGGTATCTCCTGGGCACTCTGCGACAGTTTGGCTTCGGCCCAAGTTTGTGGATTTTCTCCAGGTGCTTTACGCCTTCGCAGTGTTTGGTCAGGCTCAACTGGACCCTGACCAAACTGGTCAGCTTCGGGCGAGAAGTATGTCAAGGGTGCCCCCTCTTGGGCCAGCTGTAGGCTCTGGCGATTGAGCCCTTCCTCTGTCTCTTCTGTAAGAGGTTGATGGGGCTGGTGCTGCGGGAGCCAGAGCTGAGGCTGGTGCTGTTGGCGTATGCCGACGACGTGCTCCTCATGGTCCAGGACCCGGGCGAATTGGTGTGGGTGGAGTCTTGCCAAACCATCTATTTGGCAGCCTCCTCCGCCCGGGTCAACTGGGTCAAGAGCTCTGGCCTGGCGGTAGGGGACAGGTGGCAGGTGAGCTCCCTCCCACCCGTGCTTCAGGCCATCCGGTGGAGCGCGGGTCCGCTGCTCTATCTCGGCGTTTACCTTTCTGCCATGCATACGTCTCCGCCGGAGAACTGGCGAGGTTTAGAGGGCAGGTTGTCAGAGCAGCTCCAGAATTGGACAGGACTGCTCCAGTGTCTCTCCCTTCAAGGGAGAGCGCTGGTGCTCAATCAACTAGTCCTGTCAATGCCCTGGTACCGGCTCAACACCTTGGTCCCAGCCCCGGGTTTCCTGGCCAACCTCCGGACATCGATTCTGGAGTTCTTTTGGTCAGGACTGCACTGGGTCTCTGTGGGGGTTCTCCATCTACCCCTGGAGGAGGGAGGGCAGGGCCTGAAGTGTCTGCATTCTCAGGTCCACGTCTTCCATCTCCAGGCCCTGCAGAGGCTCCTTTATAGTGCAGGTAGTCCAGCATAGAGCGTATTGGCACACGGCTTCCTGCGCCGCTTCCGAGGGCTCCGATATGACCGGCAACTCCTTCGTCTCCATCCGAGGTCTTCTGCGAGACCTCTCTGGGCTGCTGGTCTTCTACCAGGACCTCCTCTGGACCTGGAAACTGTTCTCGGTGACCAGGTCCATAGTGGCCACCATGGGGGCAGATCTCCTTGCGGAGCCCCTGCTACACAACCCCCAGCTCTGTGTGCAGGTGGCGGAGTCCCCCATGGTGCCCCAGAAGTTGATCCTGGCAGAAGTCAATGAAGTCAGAGACCTCCTGCACTACGACCGGGGAGATTGGATGGATCCCCTGACGCTCGCTCAGTGCATGGGGCTCTCCAGACCTCGTACTCCCCAGTGCATACTTCAGGAGGTGAGGGCCGCTTTGCTTGACCGTGTCCTGCGAGAGGGCACGCCCCCCCCCCTTCGAGCCCTCCAGACTTAATCGGGCCCTTGCCCCGTGGACCCAACCGGCCCCCTCTCTGTCGCTTCGCCATGAGCCGGCTGCACAATCTGCAGCTGATTCTGTTCCGGACCGTGCCAAGAAAACATCTATACATGCTTGTGCTCCATGTTATTCGTGTCCTCACCCTCGCATGCTTCCCCGATACAAACTGGCAGGACCTTCTGCCACCTCTGGAGAGTGAGGAGCCCTGGTCGGCCAGCCTTTATTCTACTCTGATCCCAAAGCCCACCGGGGACATTAGTTGGAGGCTCCTTCACAGAGCCGTGAGCACGGGCGTGTACTTGCCACGGTTTACCCCTATCCCAGACTCCTGCCCCTTTTGCGGCATGAGGGAGATTCTGGTGCATGTTTAGCTGGAGTGCACCAGGCTGCAGCCCCTATTCCAGCTCCTCACGGATATTTTGTTAAGATTTTGGTTGCACTTTTTCTCCTCACCTTTTTATTTATGCACTCCCTATTCGTCACCCCACAAAGTCACGGGACCGTCTGGTCAACCTCCTCATGGCCCTAGCAAAACTGGCCATCTATAAACCAGAGTGAGGAGGTTGGCCGATGGAGTCTCCTGTGACTGTGGGGCCTATTTCAGGTCCTCCGTTCGTTCACGTATCCAGGCAGAGGTCCTCTGGGTGACGTCCACTTGCTCCCTTGACACCTTCGAGGAGTAGTGGGCACTGTCCAAGGTTCTCTGCTCGGTGTCCCCGTCTGGTTCCCTTCATTTGACCCTTTGACCTCACTCCTGTCCCTGTTCTTTTATTAGTTGTCCCCCATAATTTTTTGGTCTCCAGGTCCTATGGACACCCCCCCCCCCCAGGCTGGGGGCGGGGAATCCTTTAGCTGGATCCCAATAGGATCACTCTCCTGTAGCCATCTGCCCTGACCCTGTCACAGTCCCCTAAAAGTGACATCAGTATATAATCCAACATTTCTTTTATTTGTTTCTTACTTTGCAAAGTACTAATATTCACATAATGAAGGATTTCCTTGTGATGTTGCACTCTGATTTTTTGCAAGTATGCTGATGAGTGTGAATATAATGCAACTAAACTATACGTCATGCAAAAGGTCTCTTGTATGGTATCATTACAAATCTTATAATCTACAGAGTGTGTTCATCCTGTTTATATAATGTATCTCTCTTGTCTCTGAAACTAGAAATATGAAATATAACTCTGAGGACCTATTGTAATGGTGGTTTGGAATCTTGATGGTGCCCATCAACCAGGACAATTGACTGTGTATGGCTCTGTTTGCAGGCAGAACTGCCTGTGAGTTAGGCTGGGAGGAATGAAGGCTTGGGGTCTCACAGGATATGTGACTGTCACCTGGTACTGAAATCCATCTTAAACCTGCTGCTTTCCCATTTAGAAGGGGGGGATGACCCAGAGAGACAAAAGATTCCCCCTTTGTGCCAAAGACCTATAAGGGGGTGGAACAGAACAAAGGGGGCTGCAATCATGAGAGATGCCCTAGCTACCACGTGAGCTGGAAGAAGCGCTGTACCAGGGGAAACGATTGTGCCCAGACTAGGAAGGCATCCAGTCTGTGAAAGAAACTTATAAAATTTCACCCTCAGAGATGTTTTAATCTTTATTCAGTTTTCTTACTATATTAGGCTTAGACTTGCGTGTTTTCTTTTATTTTTCTTGGTAATTCACTTTGTTCTGTCTGTTACTACTTGGAACCACTTAAATCCCACATTCTGTATTTAAGAAAA
Source organism: Chrysemys picta bellii (assembly GCF_011386835.1). NCBI lineage: Eukaryota > Metazoa > Chordata > Testudines > Emydidae > Chrysemys > Chrysemys picta. The sequence goes on from NC_088803.1 coordinate 14,684,210, forward strand.
TCACTTTTTACTTATTAATCTAGAGTATGGGGGGGGCATGCAGACAGCTGTGCATACCTCTCTATCAGTGTTAGAGAGCGAACAATTTATGAGTTTACCCTATACAGGGTAAAACAGATTTATTTGGGGTTTGGAGACCCCGTTGGGAGTTGGGCACCTGATTGTTAAAGACAGGAACACTTCTTAAGCTGCTTTCAATTAAGCCTACAGCTGTTAGGGGATGTGGTTCAGACCTGGGTCTGGGTTTACAGCAGGCTATCGGGTCTGGCTCAAACCAGGCAAGGTACTGAAGTCCAAAGTTGCCCAGGCAGGAAATCAGGGGCAGAAGTAGCCTTGGCACATCAGTTGGCAACCCCAAGGGGTTTCTGTGATCCAACCTGTCACATCCCTCTCTACTTTTTCCCTTTTGTATGATTGCAATTTATTTTAAATGTTACAAGAATAGAAAGAACATAAGAATGACCATACTGAGTCAGACCAAAGGTCCATCTAGCCCAGTATCCCGTCTTTTGTCAGTGGCCAATGCCAGGTGCCGCAGAGGGAATAAACAGAACAGATAATCATCAAGTGATCCATTCCCTGTCGCCCATTTCCCAGCTTCTGTGCAAACAGAGGCTAGGGACACCATTTATAAGACAATTTCTGTGCTTATTAGAGCTGCATACATATTACTGTGTGTGTGTTGATCATAGAAGATTAGAGTTGGAAGTGACCTCAGTCCAATCCCCTGGTCAAAGCAGGACCAACACCAACTAAATCATCCTAACCAGGGCTTTGTCAAGAGGGCCTTAAAAAATCTCAAAGGATGGAGATTCCACCACCTCCCTAGGTAACCCATTCCAGTGCTTCATCACCCTCCTAGTGAAATAGTTTTTCCTAATATCCAACTGTCATAACTATAAAGGGAAGGGTAACAGCCCTCCTGTGTACAATAATGTAAAATCCCTCCCGGCCAGAGACACCAAAATCCTTTTACCTGTAAAGGGTTAAGAAGCTCAGGTAACCTCACTGACCCCTGACCCAAAGGACCAATAAGGGGACAAGATACTTTCAAATCTTGGTGGGGGGGGGGAAGGCTTTTGTTGTGTGCTCTTTTTTTGGTGGTGTTTGCTCTTGGGACGAAGAGGGACCAGACATCAATCCATGCTCTCCAAATCTTTCTGAACAAGTCTCTTATATTTCAAACTTGTAAGTAACAGCCAGGCAAGGCGTGTTAGGTTTATCTTTGTTTTTTCAACTTGTAACTGTTCCTTTTGCTAGAGGGTTTACCTCTGTTTGCTGTAACTTTGAACCTAAGGCTAAATGGGCTTCCTCTGGGCTCTTTGAATCTGATTACCCTGTAAAGTTATTTTCCATCCTGATTTTGTGGAGATGATTTTTACTTTTTCTTTCTTTAATTAAAAATCTTCTTTTTTAAGAACGTGATTGATTTTTCCTTGTTTTAAGATCTAAGGGGGTTGGATCTGGATTCACCAGGAATTGGTTGGGGGAAAGGAGGGGGGGATAGTTAACTTCTTTTTGTTTTAAGATCCAAGGGTTGGATCAGTGTTCATGAGGAAATTGGTGGAAAAGTCTCTCAAGGTTACCCAGGGAAGGGTTATAGTACTTGGGAGGGAGATATTCTGGGTGGGAGGTAGACAGAGTTTCCCAAATGACTCCAAAATAATTTGGGTGGTGGCAGCAAAACCAGATCTAAGCTGGTAGTTAAGCTTAGAGGTTCTCATTCAGGTCCTTACATCTGTACCCTAGAGTTCAGAGTGGGGAAGGAATCTTGACACCAACCTGCTACTCTGCTGGTTCAGAATGTAATGACCAATGGCTAATTATGTATTTATAAATTAATTTAGTACTAGTGGTCATACATTTGATTTTAACTTCATGTACAAAAGGATGGCTATCCAAAGTTTGTGAGCCTTTGAAAAACCTTAAAACACACACATACACAAAAGAATTCACATAAAAATGCCATTGCTCTACCGTTTGCTTTTAATACATATTTTCTGTATTTCATAACAATTTGAAGAATTCATAAAACAGATTTTTATTTTAGTTTGGCATACTCCTGTTTTGAAATTCAGTGTTATGGATGGGGAATTGAGAGTCAGTGGTCCTCTGATAAAAAATAAAAAAATTAATTGTAATTTTTTAGGTTCATCCCTAAAAATCAACACTTCAAACTAAATCTGAAAATCATTGCCAGGGCAGAGTTTTTATACTCCACTAAATATGTGGGCTGTAAATTTCTGCAATAGTGATAGGACCAGATTTTCAAAAAAGTTCAGATTTTTAAAGGTATTTAGTCAGCTAAAGATGTAGATAAATGCCTAAATGGCTGTTAGAGGGATTTTTAAAGAGCAATAAAGCACCTATGTGTTTAAGTATCTTTAAAAATATGGCCACTGGCCCTTAGCTCCCACTTAGGCATCTACACGAAGTGATCAGATTTTCAAATGTGCTTAACCTCCAGCAGGTTCCCTCTCATGCCCCTTTTTAGCAACAGGAGATGCTGGAATCTGTTTCTTGGACTTGGAGAATCTAGACAAATCACTTATATAGCTACATGGAATCTGGGCTCATTTGAGCACCTGACCAGCAGTGATCTTCAGTCTGGAACTGGCCAGGAATGTTTTCATGAAAGGTTTTTTTCATCAGAAAATAGCAACGTATCAAAACCAGAATATTTTCCTGGAAAGAGTTGGTTTCAATGAATTGCCCAACTCAAAATAATTTTGGGGAAAAATGAAAAACAAGAAAAGATTTTTTGTTTAGAAATTTAAGCAAATTATACTAAAATATACAATTAAAACAGTCAAAAACTGAAAAGATACGTATTGAAATTATCGAAGCAAAACATTCTGATGGACCTGAACAGCAATTCAAGGGGATTTGCAGTCTGTGAACAATTATGAGATTTTGACTTTTCATCCTGATTTGAAATGGTAAAATTTTTTGAAATCTCAAAAAATCTCACAGCATAGGAAAACTGTTTCCCACTCAGCTCTGCTTCAGATGTAAGTCATGAGCCCTCCTGCCTTTATCTAGAAACAGGGGTGCTCAGAATCCATGGAAAAAAAGGCTTTGAGGTGGTTCAGATTTGGCACTGACTTAGACTTGAATTTAGATAAGTCCCCCTTTCTACCCACTGGAACATCGTTAGTTGTTTGAAGATTCACTGGCAGTATATTTTCCTCTTTTTTTGTCTTGTGAATATAAAACTCAGGTCTATACAAGTTTGCAGCAGCAGGTTGGCAGATTGTGGGACAATAGGAAAGAAACTGACAGAAGCAAATCTGAGCTCTTTCTCCTCTTGCTGACATTGGTTTTATGATGGTGTAATCCCTACAAGTGGTTGGTCAGGTTATTCATTTATTTTCATTAAATGTATAGACTAAATAAGGAAATTAATAAATTTTCAAGCCAAACATGTATTAATTCTAATGAACAATGCCACATTATGCAGTATTCATTTTTTAAAGTTTATAATAAAGTGATGCTCCGGGGGGAGGGGTGGGAGCAGAGGGCTCAAAGTGGAAGTTTCGCCTAAGGCACAAAATATCCTTGCACGGGCCTTGAGGGAATTAACTCTACATGTATAAGAATGTTGATCTGTGCGATCAAGATTACTTGAGACAAAAATCCCATTCACTTGGATCATGATTTTCTTGAGTCTAATGCTGGGAAATCATAAATATTTCACACGGAATGTATTCACACTCCATTCCTCAGGCCCTGATTTTATAATCAGATTCATTTGGATTAACCTGTAGCCCATGTGTAGAGAACTGAAATCAATGTTTCCTCCCTTTCCCCTATGTTTTAGCTGACTTCTCTATTTAGATTAAAAGTTCTTTGGACAGAGACTTTCTTTTATTCTATGTTTATCCAGTACCAAGCCCTATAGGACCCATTCTAGGTTGGCACCTAGGAGTAGCATAATGAACATAGTAACTACTACTAACAAGAATGTTACTCTGCATCGGCATAAAGGAACATCTGCATGAATCTTTCTTCAGAGTAGCAGCTGTGTTAGTCTGTATCCGCAAAAAGAACAGGAGTACTTGTGGCACCTTAGAGAATAACAAATTTATTAGAGCATAAGCTTTCGTGGACTACAGCCCACTTCTTCATATGTATATAGAATGGAACATATATTGAGGAGATATATATATATATATACACATACACACACACACACAGAGCATGAACAGGTAGGAGTTGTCTTACCAACTCTGAGAGGCCAATTAAGTAAGTGAAAAAAAACCTTTTGAAGTGATAATCAAGCTAGCCCAGTACAGACAGTTTGATAAGAAGTGTGAGAATACTTACAAGGGGAGATAGATTCAATGTTTGTAATGGCTCAGTCATTCCCAGTCCTTATTCAATCCTAAATTGATTGTGTCTAGTTTGCATATCAATTCCAGCTCAGCAGCCTCTCGTTGGAGTCTGTTTTTGAAGTTTTTCTGTTGTAAGATAGCCACCCGCAGGTCTGTCATTGAATGACCAGACAGGTTAAAGTGTTCTCATGCTCTCTGTATGTGTGTATATATATCTCCTCAATATATGTTCCATTCTATATGCATCCGAAGAAGTGGGCTGTAGCCCACGAAAGCTTATGCTCTAATAAATTTGTTAGTCTCTAAGGTGCCACAAGTACTCCTGTTCTTTTTGCATGAATCTTGTTTCAGAAGCAGGGTTATAGCTTCAGTTAGATACTTTGATTGATGGAAATCATCATGAAACAAGTGACCAGTTAATCATGATTGTCACAGTTCAGGGCTAGCAGCACCTCGGACCTCTCTCAGCTTCTCCCTGAGTGCAACCTGTTGTGGTGACAGGCCTCTTGCCTTCACCTCTCTGGGGTGGAATCCGACAGTTCTCCCACTCTCAGAGAAGGGTGCAGCCTGTTGAGTACCAACTGTGTTTACTCCACAGGCCCAGCTGGATTTGGCTGCCCTGCAAGGCTTCCCTTCAGGATCTCGGACTAGTGGTGAATCCAGTAACCACAAAACAGCCTTTTCAAAACGAAGTATCATTTAATCACAACAGCAGGAATCAAAGCATAACAATTAAACAACAGAAAGCCTACATGTACCTGTCTTACTTAAAGTTTATCCAAACACTCAAGCTTCTAGGACTGGGGTTCAGTCTGCTTTCCCTTTCTTCCTGTGTCTGTTGCTGCCAAGCTCTAAGGCTCACGTTTTCATCAACTGCAAAGGTGTTTGATTCAGTTTTCCCACTTGAATCTCTCCCCCTACCCTGATATCAAGATGGAGGTTCGGACTCAGTCACAGGTAAACATCAAAGGAATTGACACCTAAATTGTCCTGATAAGTATTGGTGAATGATTCAAACTGAAAATTATACTTTTCTTCCTGCCTACCTGCTGTCCACTTGTGTGAAAGTTAACATCTTTGTAACAATATAGCAACCAACACCAATACAAGCAAACAAATAGATGAACAGTGAATATTCATAAAATAATATAGACATCTTCCATGTCCCTCAGAACGATAATAATTTTATTTACCACAGAAAACTTTGGCAAATATCAACAACGGAAAATTTTACCTTTATATATAAAAGAAATGGAAAAAATACCAAGCTTTTACTGAATTGATAGCAATAGATTAACAATTACAGCAATCAAACACATAGAGTTTGCCCATGTTTTTAATGTAATGATTAATGATTAACTAGACCGCTAGATAGTCATTATGTCTTAGGGAATTTTCTTTTTCATGCTTTTTCTCCTAATTTTTTTGTACTGAAAATAAAAACCAAACAAATATTATAATTTTCATCCTTTTAAATAATTTTAGAGTAATTATCCAAAACACGGCAGCCTATAATAGGGATACTGAAATACTTTTGGCTACTGCTATTAACAAAGTATTTAACCCTAATTCCTAATACTGTATCTTTAGCTTCCCATGTCTTCTTTTCACCTTTCCTATGTTATTGATGTTTATATATATCATGACCGCAGCAGTCTCTGGAATCTCTCTAGTCTGTTGACTAGAGCTGGGCGAAAGTTTTCCAAATAACAGTTTTCCATCAAAAAAGGATGATTCAATTAAATAAAAAAAAAAATGTACCAATGTTATTGTATTTTGACTGAAAATTATCAAAATGTTTAATATAATATAATATAATCATTGAAATGATAAAGTCAAAATAAAGGGCTTCAAACTTTAAAAAAATGAAACATATTGACCTGATTGAAATAAAATGTCTTGGTAAGGTTGTTTCAATATTTCCAAACTGAGGGGATTTTTGGCATGTTGGTTTCATGGGAAATTTCAGAAATATGAGTTTTTCTTCCTGTTCTGGATGAATGAAAGTTTCAAAATGTAGAATTTCCTGTGGAATAGAAATTCCAAGATTTGACCTGCTCTCCTATCAACTTTATAACAGTCTGCACACAGAGCCATCCTCCATTTTAAATTAAACAAGCCATATCAGCAATAGGTAGCATTTTCTGTACATTTATCTGGAGCCAGATCAAAAACATTCCCAAGGAAGAGTGGGTTACAATACATATGTTTACCCAAAGGTCCTGGCCCCCTTCTCGGTTATTCACAGCACAAAAAGTAATAGTGCTAGCACTGTAGCATATAGAGGCCTCAAACACCAACCAGTTCCCTGTTGTGCTGGGTGTTATACACACATGTATTAAAGAGACAGCATCTGCCCCAGATAACTTATGGGCAGAATGAAACAGGTGGACAAGAAAAGAAAAGAAAAGAAAAGTTAAGTAACAATGGGTAAAGATAGGAAGAAGTCTGCATCTCCCTCACCCTTTTCCTTTGCAGCCCCTCCCAGATACACCAGGTCTTTCACCAGCTAACACATGCTAGCTTTATGGGAAAACATAAAATATTCCCAGCCTGTCAATATCTCCTATTCCTTTCTTCGAACGCCTGGATGGACCCACATCTACACTGCCACACCACATGACCCCTCATCAGATCCCTACACCATTAATTCCAAGCCCCGTTTATTCCCTTCTCTCACTAGCACCTTCTCCCAGGCTGCCAGGCTGAGATTTTCAAAGCTGCCTGACAGTTTGGGCACTTCATTCCCATTATACTTCACTGGAATGGTATCCAAAGCCATGAGCTGCTTTCCCTGAACCAGTTCTGCACAAACATCTCTCTCCTCCTTCATTTCAGTCTTCGGAACAATGCCTTATTCTAGAATCCCCCCAGTAGTACTTCCAGTCAAGAAAGAAAGAAAGAAACTAGGATTCCTGTGCTACTAGCCAAGCAATGCTCATTGCCCAGTTGTGTGCATTCTGTCACACTCCATCCATCCATTGCCTATTGTTATCGCCCCAGCATGTTGACTTGCCATGATCAGCTGAGTCAATAGGCTCTTAGGAGCAAGGACCATGTATTTACTTCCATTGTAAGGCACCGTGCACCCCACCTAGCTCTCAATACATGTCTTAAAGAACAACGCGAGACAATATGATTATTAGTTCTCTAATAAAATCAAGGAAGTCTCTCACCTGCCTTGAGAACAAAGGGTCATTTCTTCAGTGGCTCATCAGGCAGCTATAAGTATGAGCCAAAGAACATGTCTAGGGATACGAGACCCTATGTGTGGTCTCACTGATCTCCACAAACAACTGCAGCCTCCCCAGGGCATTGTCCACCTTGAACACCAGTGTGAATAGTGAGGATTTGTGAAGCTTAACATAACCAGCTAATATATCAGCACTCAAGTGAGTAACTCTTTCTCTAGCAGTTAGTCCCAGAGTTCTCCTGCCCACTTCAGCAAGGACCACACATTGCCCAAAAGAATAAGCATTGCAGGATTTGGTCCTTAAGGGAATGTCTATATCGTAGATGGGAGTTAGCTTGGTTCCAACTAGGACACTAAAACTAGCAGTGTGTACATTGCAGAGATGCAGGGGATCAGCTGTGTTTGAGAGCCAGATCTGCTGGCTGAGACACAATGTCTACACTGCTAGTTTTCCCTCACCTGTGGCTAGTGCAAGTCTGTGTGCTCAGGCTGGGGGGGCTCACATCCACCTGCAGTGTAGACCTAGCCCTAAGGGTCTTCTTCAATCCACCGGGTCATCCACTGAGTTTTACTTGCAAAAGTGGACGCCTCCTGAAGCCCTTACACACACAGCTAGTAGTTACTCATGCCAGTGCTCATAGCAAAGTCAGCATGGTCACTAGATTACTAGGTTACTCATGGTTACTCATGTAAGGGTGGCAGGATCAGGCCCACAGAGTGCAGAATCGGGCCCAGGTCAATTACACAGAATGAATTTGGAGCCGAACTCTGGATCTGAAGCCAGCAGGAGCTGTGTGTGCTCAGCACCTCTCAGGAATGGGGTGAACAAAGCTTGTGTTGAGTCTATGCATAAACTACCCCCTGAATTAATGTAATCTAGAGCTCTGCACTGGGCCAGTTTGTCACCCACAAAGGGCCACATTAAATAGTTTGAAAACTGTGTGATTCATGCAAGACTTTTGTATCCAAATGGTCAAGTTCCCATGGACTGTGAGTGCCAGCACTTGGGAAACAGTGCATTCTCAGTCTTTAAAATCTTCCGATCCAGATTGGCTGCCTTTCAAACATAAACTATTGTGATCAGTACGGGGTAACCAGGTGAAAGTATACATCCTTTGCTATTCAAGAGGTCAGGCTAGCTGATCTAATTGGTCTTTCTGACCAGCAAATCTATTAATCTATGAAAAAAGCAGGAACAACTAAAATCTTAGGCGATTATTTCCAAAAGTGGTTCCTAGCTTTGGGCCTAAATTCCAGCATTGCTGACCACTCCCAGATCATACTAAAGCCAATAGGAGCTGCAGCTTCTCAGAAGTTCCAAAAATAATTCAAGCCCGATGGCCAAAATTGTGCAGCCTGTCCACTAATTTGGGGAGCCTCCATTTTTGGTGCCAGTTTGTGAGAACGGAGACCTGGGTTTTCTGATTTGCTGAGCACTCTGAGCTTGCATGGATTTCTGTTGAGGTTGTAGATGTGCAGCAATTTTGGAGAGAAAGCCCAGATTGGTTGGCGTTAAATTGAGGCACCCAAAGTTAGTGGCTATTTAACAAAATTTGGCTTGCAAAGACCCAGCACCTGCAGGGTCCAACTTTTGGTAGAATCAGACCTTTAGCACAAAATTCCTGTGTTTGTTACTTAGGACCCTCGTACATTCTTCATCCTTACTTTTATCATGTGAGTTGTACCATTGGAGCCAATCATAGAACCTTAGGGTTAGAAGGGACCACAACCCCTTCCAAGATGCAGGATTTGTTGTGTCTAAACCATCCAAGACAGATGGCTATTCAACCTCCTTTTGAAAACCTCCAGTGAAGGAGCTTCCACAACTTCCTGAGGCAGTCTGTTCTATTGTCCTATGAATAGTAATCTTAAAAATCCATAGATTAATAGATTTTAAAGGCAGGAGGGACCACTATGGTCATCTGGTCTGAATTCCTGGCAGAGAATCCACCCAGTGTTTCCTGCATCTAGCTCAGCAAATTATAGTTCAATTTGAATGTATCATTCAGAAAGGCATTTGTTCTTTGGATAGGCTGGGATTTTGAAAATTCCTGAGGGATTGGGTTGCCTAACTAATTTAGATTCCAAGACTCTAAGATATGAAGAATGCATCACTTCTCTTGTTGAGTCCTTGCTCAGGAAAAGGTCCCACAATAGTCTATTGTATATAGTTCTGTAACTAGGACTGAATTAAGGCAGGATCGAGGGAGCAGCCCTTAGGCTGGAAGGTTGCTCCTGAACCCACAGAGCTATGGAGGTTGCCTACTTCCAGAGAGTATTGGAATCTGCTGTGGGGACAACGTTGGCAGACCACTGAGCCAGTGGTATCATAAGTACTTTGCTGAGTTGGTGGCCCTATGGTTGGATTGAACCCAGGCCTTACTCCACCTCACACCATCAGTGAATTTGCTTTCATGGCCTGTTCTTTATGGCCCCAATTCAGCAAGGTATCTAAATATGTGTCTAGTTTTTAAGGATGTTTGTTGTCCCATGGAACTCTGAGAATTCTCTTGTGCTTAAAGTTAAGCATGTCCTCAAGTACTTTGTGGAACTGGGATATAAACTGCTCAGATGCCAAGGGAACTTTTACCCTGAACACTTAGGCACCTACAGAGTGAGACAGCAGCCAAGCAGGGGTTTTTAGGATGATGGTGGAGCCTAAAACTGGGCCTTAAGTGCTGAAAGCTGGGATTTAGGTGCCTAAATACCTTTGTGGCTCTGTACCCAAGACTTCACTTAGTACTGTGTCATCACCGTGGTGGGTTGCTTAGATAGTCAGCCATGGGCAGTGGGTATAATAGGCTCTGCCAACCTTGGTGCTGCCGCAGCCATGCCCACCGGACCCCAGTTCCTGGGTTTGTTGGCAACGTTTTTGTTTTTTTATGCCTCATGCAGGTTCTGGGGCGGCTGAGGAGGCACATACCACATACCACCTCCTCAGCCGCCCAGAACCTGCATAGGGTGTATCAACAGCATTTTCTAACAGATGCTTTCGCTTTTCCCTGAGAGGGTTGGCTTCACCCGCCACCCATGTTGTCAGCACTTGTGGCGTGACTGTCCTTTTGTTCTGCCTTTTGCAGTTCCCTAGTCCATGACAGGGCCTCTGTGCACTATGGCAACAACAATATTGTTGCCTCTTTCCGACCTGAGCAGCTAGTCATAGTTCAGGACCCTGGGGGAGTTCCCAGCTGGAAGCAGACGCCAATGGAGGATTGTGTTCGCTCAGATGCACTCTTGTTTATTTACAAGGGATGTACCAAGTCCTCCTTTTCCAAACACAGGAGGAGCTAGGAACAAAAGGAGCAGTTCCTCAGCTCATGGCCCCAAGCCTCTCTATCCAATGGATCCACAAGCTCTCCTCAGATTTTGTCAGAGTTTCACTGTGTTCACAGGCTACTGCTTGGCTTTGTTGCCTCTGCTTCTCTCTGTCGTCTTCTTGTCTGGTCTCATTTGCTGTGTGTTCTCTCACAGACCTGGTCACAATACCCATAGAATACTGAATGTCCACATGGTGCTACTTTCTGGGCACCGCTTCTTGGCCTCTTGTCTCTTACAACTATCTTAAATGAAGGGCCCATTGACACATCCATTTGAATGAGGTTTCACTCAACCTGTAACAAGTTTTCACCCAGCTCACAGCAGTGCAGTAAGAGTAACTACAGTTAGTAGGGGTGCTGTACTGCTGGATGTATCTTTTTGATGGATGTAAAATGAAGTCCTGGCCATTTGCACTCATTAATAAGCTCTTTTCTCTGAGCTAAGATACAACCCAGCAGTCTGGGCCTCCATTGCTCTAATCACTAGACCCAACTCCCCTCCTTCACTGCTGTAATCACTAGACAGCACTACTTCCCACAAGGATACACAGCTGCAGGTTTTATGGATAGTTTTTTCATTTTCTCATAATTATCTGACTCTCTTTCCCTCAGACTCTCCCTATGAAGGACACAGACAGTGGAATCCTCACCACCATCTCCCACATCCTCCTCCTGGGATTTGGGGACCTCAAGGAACTGTGGATCCTATTCTTTACTGGCTTCCTAGCTGTCTATATCATATCCATGGCTGCCAACCTCCTCCTGGTGGTGCTGGTGCTGGATCCACATCTCCAGACCCCTATGTATTTCTTCCTCTCCAGCCTCTCCTGCCTGGAGATGGTCTCCACCTCCAACATCTCCCCTGTGATTCTTGCTGGTCTCCAGGCAGGCAATGTGACGATATCTCTGGGCGGCTGCCTTGCGCAGCTCTATCTCTTCGGCGCCCTGGCCACTGTGGAGTGCTTCCTGTTGGCAGTCATGTCTTATGACCGGTATTTGGCCACGTGCCACCCACTCCACTGCGGACAGCTGGTGGTTGGGTCCTGGGTGGGCGGGTTCCTGTTCATGGGGATTGTGTCACTGTCGCTTATAGCCTTGAGCTTCTGCGGGCCCTGTGAGATAGACCACTACTTCTGTGATTTTCAGCCCCTCCTGGAGCTCTCCTGCACCAACACCCCCATGGTCCAGATGGTCACATTCTTCCTGTCTTTCATCCCAGCCTCCCCATTTCTCCTGACAGTCACTTCTTACATTTGCATCACCTGGGCTGTGCTGAGGGTCCCCTCTGCCTCAGGGAGGCGCAAAGCCTTCTCTATCTGCTCGTCCCACCTCACTGTGATGATGCTGTTCTATGGAACACTGGTGTACCCCAGGGATGGCACTGGGCTGAACCCCAGAAAGGAGCTCTCCCTGCTCTACACAGTGCTCACCCCACTCCTCAATCCCCTCGTCTACAGCCTGAGGAACCAGGAGGTGAGCAAGGCCTGTGGGAGAGTTGCCAGGATGGTTTCATGGGGGGGGAGGGGGCGTTATGTCACCGGCCGGTCTCCAGCTTATGGCCCACGCAATAGCTGCTACTGCATGAGAGAGACTTGGGGACACCACTACTGGGAATTCTAATGGGCTGCATTATTCTCATTCCACTGCTCCCTGATCATCAATCTGTGGGCCTTACTGACCTTGTATGACTGTAATAATCTCTGATGGTCTCTACTGCTCTCTGTTGGAGTCTTTTGGCCTGCTGATCTCCCTCCACCCCTTCTGCTCTCTTTTGGCTACAGTTGGGTTCTACCAGCCCCTGCCAGTCCCACTGCTCAGCCCTGGGTTCTACCAGCCGTTGCTGGACTGTGCTGGCCCCTGCTTCTCTCTATTGTCCACAGCTGTGACCTTCTGGCCTCTGCTGGGCTCTGATTGCTTCTACCAGACTATGTTTGTAGCACCAGAGCCACTAAGTTCACTAGATCCATTGCTCCCTTCCAAAATCTGGCTGCCAGCTGGAAGCAGTTGAATTTCTTCCACTCGGATGGGGAGAGGGTGAACAGAGCAGCATTCCCATTCATAGTGCATCCAAGAGGGAGCCTACTGTAATCCCCTGCTCATGCATCCATTATGAGGTGCTTCATACCCCAAAAGGAGCATGTTTAGGTGTGCAGGAGGTATAGGTAGGACTCCCCCAGTCCTGCATATTCACAACAGTGATAGGAAAGGCCCGTACAGGCCAAGCTGATCTTCCGCTGTAGATGTAGAAATTGCTGCTGCACTTGATTATTTCCCCAATGGCCTTAGAAGGATATGTCCTTCACAAGCACATGTCAAAATTCGAGCTGGTTGAAAAATTTCGGATGGGCATTTAACTGAAATCCGCAGCAGTGTCAATTCTGATAAACATTTATTAAAAAAACAAACACAAACATTTTGCGATTTGTTTTATTTTATATTCTAAATTTGCCTCTGTGTTCCATTGACCTGAAACAAAGTTATTTCAAAAATTTCATTTGGCAGGAAACATCAAAATTCGATGGGAAACAAAAGCAGATTTCAAAATCACTGGACTTCACACAAAATGGAAATGCCAGGCATAGGGCTGACTTATTTTTCCCTGGGGGTGCTCCACCCCACTCTGCCCTGAGGCCCTACCCCCACTCCACCCCTTCCCCCAAGGCTCCTGCCTGCCCATTGCTCGCTGCTGTTCACCCTCCCCTCAAGCCACCAAACAGCTGTTTGGCAGCAGCATCGATCAGCTCTCTGCTGCACCATCGATTCGTTGTGATATTTTTTCCCATCGGCACTCCATGGATTCGGCGCCTATGATTCCAGGTCATGCACAGACTAGTTAGAATGCTTTAAATTGTCGTCTGATTTTGGTTACCTTCTTTTTTGGGGTGCCAAAACTGTTGCACTGTAGCTATGTTATGCATGTTCACCATCTTTCAAAACCAGGCCTGACATTTTCCAGTTAGGGGCCTAAATTTAAATCCCTAAATATGGGCCTGATTTTCAGAGGGCCATTTCATTCAATGGGAGCGTTGGGTGCTCAGCACTTCTGAAAATCAGTATATACCTGGCCAAATCAACATTTAGTGCTAGGCACTCAAGTTAGATACTTCCTCACCAGCAGCCAAAATGTAGCCCTACATGAAGCCCCACAATGTGAACATAGGAACAAGTTTGGGGCCTCTAGAATTGAAGGTTCAAGCCCTAAATATATGAACTCAGGTGTTGATGCAATAAGTCCTCCAACAGACTCCCAGGCAGCTGCTACTTCGAAGAATGATCAGCCAGTGGCAGAGAGACTCAACACAGAACAGACACGTTAGCGTTCTGAATCATAGATACAGTGTTAGGGCAAGCTAGTTATCTTCACTTTCATGGCCTGACCTGTTATCTTTAATTTGCTTTTGAGATGTTGACTCCCACCTTCAACTGGCCCAGGATGTCTGCCTCCATCACCTGCTTGTTACATCTTCAAATGAGACCCTTTGTGCTGTCTCTTGTGTTGCCACTCATGCTTGGGAGAAGCTCCTGGTAAACAGCCAGAAACTACCTCATTATCATCTTTCAAAACCCTCCTTGAAGCTCTCCTTTCCCGTCATGCCTATAAAAAACGTGAGAACGGTTAGGCCACTGGTTTGCTGAAATCACTGCCTGTCATGTTGACCAATACTGCCTCATAGTTGTCTTGCATTCTCCCATCTGTCTGTATCCCTCTGTTCTCTCTTGTCTTATATTTAGATTGTAAGCTCTCTGGGACAGGGATCATTCTTTTGTTTTGTGTTTGTACAGTGCCTAACACCAGGGTGTCCTGGTCCATGAAGGGGGCTCCTAGTTGCTACTATAATACAAATAAATAATAATAATACTTGATCAGGATTGTGTGACAAAAAGAAAGAAGGACTTCTTGTGACTGAGTCAAGGGGGAATTCACACGTGGCGTGGTCAGATGGAATAGAGTGTAAGGCCAACCTGAGGGGATCATTTATGGTGGACTGGTGAAATTATGGAAACTGATGTGAAAACAAGAGGGACCAGCCTCTTTAGAAACTGATGTGTCGGTGTAATAGTTGTGATTTAGTGTCCAGGAAACTCCAAGCCTGGGACACTCTCAAAGAGACTTAGGCGCCTAACTCCCATTGGTACTTTTGGCACCAGTGGTGTCTACATTTCTGGGGGCCCAAATTGACATAACTTAGAGGCCAGATTTTCATAGGTGTTGAGTGCCCTCAACTCCAGTTCAAGCCAATGGGCTCATCACCTAGGTGCTCATTACCTATCAAAATCAGACCTCTGGTGTATCAATTTTGGGCATGCAGCACACCTTCCTATCTACGGTCATATAAGGCCCTCTATTGCCATAGGATTGGAGCACCTCCCGATCTGTAATGTATTTATTCTCACCCATGCCCCTGTGAGATAGGGAAGTGCTGTGTACAGATGGGCAACTGAGATATGTGGAAACAAATGGCCAGATTTTCAAAAGTGATTTTGGTGCCTAAACATGCAGATAGATGCCCAGAAGGATTTCCAAAAGTTCCCCGGGCCCAGATTCTCAAAGGGATTTAGGTGTCTAAATTAATGTCAATGGGAGTTAAGTGGCGGGAGCTTTAGAAACCCACTAGGCATCTATCTGCATCTTTAGGCACCCAAATACCTCTAGTAATCTGGTCCAAAATGACTTGCCCAAGGTCCCACCACTCCCAGTGAAGTGCCCCATGCTGAGCTCTATATCCATATACCCTCTGAATTTGGCAGGTTCAAGATAGTAACCCAGCTCTGAACATTATAGTGAATAACAAAGTTATGTGCTGCCTGGAAAAGGAAAGCTGCTCTGTTAGCTCCAGGCACCTTCTGGGGGAGCCAGCATTAGAACCCTGATTTGTCATCTCCAAAACAGAGCAGGAGCCTCCCACCTGCATTAAAAGACACTGCTAGGAACGGCCACTACTAGCAAGCCCTTTGGCCCATCTGCACATTCACCACTAGGTGGCAGTACCTTTTCTTACAACATGCACACTGCCAGTGTACCAGAAACTGCCTCCAAGAATTCACATTGGGCTGACTCAAAATCTCACATCTAAATGTCCTGGGATTGTAGGCTGTTTGAAATGTGGGACCAAATTATGCAACTGGAACAATTTGCCATTTTTCTAACAGTAGTGACAAGTAACACCCACTGGGAGGGAGTGGAGGCCTGGTCCTGAGATTTAATTCAGTTCCCTGTGTGGAACATCATAGCGGTAAAAAGGGGATATTTAATGTTGATTTTCAGTAAGTTTTGGAACGCCGAGGAAGTTCCAGAAGATTGGAAGAAAGCAAATGTTGACAATGTTGTGTCAATGTTTAAAAATGATGCAGTAATTTCAAGTCTATCAGTCTGACTTTGATCCCAGCAAGATAATACAGTTGCTGATCTAGGATTCAATTAACAAAGAATTAAAGGAGGGTAACATATTTAATGCCAATCAACACAGGTTTATGGAGGACCAATCCTCTCAAACTAACTTGATATCTTTTTATGATGAGATGACAAGTCTGATTGATAAAGGATGGACAGGGATGGTGTCCCTAGCCTCTGTTTGCCAGAAGCTAGGAATGGGCGACAGGAAATGGATCATAAAAACATAAGAATGGCCATACTGGGTCGGACCAAAGGTCCATCTAGCCCAATATTCTGTCTACTGACACTGGCTAATGCCAGGTGCACCAGAGGGAGTGAACCTACAGGTAATGATCAAGTGATCTCTCTCCTCCCATCCATCTCCACCCTCTGACAGACAGAGGCTAGGGACACCATTCCTTACCACATCCTGGCTAATAGCCATTAATGGCCTTAACTTTACACATTACTTCTTAACCTCCATGAATTTATCCAGTTCTCTTTTAAATGCTGTTATAGTCCAACCCTTTGGTGGGACCCACAGTCCAGGACAACTATTCCTGTATCCAACAGGGAGTTGAGGGAATGGGGGAAACCCAGGCCCACCCTCTACTCCAGGTTCCAGCCCAGGGCCCTGTGAATCACAGCTGTCTACAGTGTTTCTTGTAACAGTTGTGTGACAGCTACAACTCCCAGGGATACTTCCCCATGGTCTTCTCCCAACACCTTTATCTTCACCACAGGACCTTCTTCCTGATGCCAGATAGCATTGTACTCCTCAGTTCTCCAGCAACACACCCTCTCACTCTCAGCTCCTTGCAAGCCCCTCACTGACTGAGCCGAGGTCCCTTTTTAAACTAGGTGCCCTGATTAGCCTGCCTGTCTTAATTGATTCTAGCAGCTTCTTAATTGACTCAAGGTGTCCTAATTAGCTTGATTGCCTTAATTGGTTCCAGCAAATTCCTGGTGCTCACCCATCTCCTGTAGCTATCTGGCCGACCCTGTCACAGTATGTACACGCCTACATCCACTACAACACCCCCAAGACCTTTATTAAGTAATAGAAACACTCATGGTTAGTGAACCCACCTCTGTCTATTACTCATAGCATTACGCATTACTTCTACCTTGAAGATATATTTCTTTTCAACAATTTGTTGCCTTAAATCTTCATTATTAGCAGTTGTCAGGGGAGGGAGGAAGGGCTGTGAACAGTTCTCAGGGGAGGGCGCAGGAAAGGCTGGTTTAAGTAGCTGGGAAAGGGAGGAAGCGGACAATAACATTCCTTTTACCTTCTTTTACACAAAGGGCATTTCTCCTGAAGCTTCTGCAGTTGCATCCTTATCAATCTTTATAAGCAACAGATAAGGAAGAATCTGGCAACTTATATTTTAGACAAAGAAATACTAATGAATTTGCAACTTATATATTCATCACAAAAATATTGCCTAGATATGCCTTTGTCGCCTAATACCATGTCAGCACATTAGCAGCTTATCATTATACTTAACCCTACCTTATCCCAACAGGTAGCAGTACCACAACCCTCCCTCACCCCACACACAATAACCTTGTTACCCCCCCACACACACAACTCCTTTTTGGGTCAGGATCCCTACAATCACAACACTGTGAAATTTCAGATTTAAATAGCTGAAAAAATGAAATATGCAATTTTTAAAATCCCATGACCGTAAAATTGACCAAAATGGACAGTGAATTTGGTAGGGCCCTACCTATATACAAATAATGGTTTAATTGGAGCTAGGACAGTTTACTCTAGCTAAGGATCTGGTCCTATAACAATATTTTTCATGGGTAGGCTATTCAAAGCCCTCTAAAGCAGACAGATGCCCCAATCTCATTAATATTTCTGGGAGCTGGGTAGACAAATCCCTAAATGACTTTGAAAATCTGAGTCTGTAAACACAAGGGGGCAGAGCTAAGATGGTGGGTGCAACATTGTCCCGAAATGAGTCCATTATTGTGTATCCTTTGTGTTTTCTGAATGCATAATTGTGTGATCGATTTTCCTAGGTTTTCAAGTAGGAAGATTTCAGAAGGAAAAACAGAAAAAGAAACAGCTTCAATCTGCAGAATTTTGAAAACTTGCTAGCAATTGGCACAAGAGGAAGAGTAAAGGTTACATTTTAAGGGATTATTTTTCTTTATTTGCTTTAAAATAGGTTACTGTTCATAGTTCTTTTTAAACCTTTCTCAGCACACACAGTTCTCATGCAGATCATCTAATGCATCAACTTTCTCCTACACAAGCATCTTGCCTGATATATATTTCCTTCTGTGTTTTAACATAATAAACGCTAATAACACAAACCTCCTCACAATGTTTGGTCTAATAATACTTATGTGAATGAAAATGAGCATTGCACAGTCAGTACAAATAAATAAAAGAAAAAGAATCTGTGTTCTTTGTTAAACCTGGTGTAAACAATTGTGTTACCTGCAAGATACTGAGGTGATACACCAGAGATGCCCCATAGATATTAACAAAACAGTACATTGTTATTCCATAGATAAACCTGACTTAATGAACAGACACTACAGAAGTACTACATTGCTATTACTCCTGTCATAACTATAAAGGGAAGGGTAACAGCTGTCCTGTGTACAGTACTGTAAAATCCCTCCTGGCCAGAGACTCCAAAATCCTTTTCCCTGTAAAGGGTTAAGAAGCTCAGGTAACCTGGCTGGCATCTGACCCAAAGGACCAATAAGGGACAAGATACTTTCAAATCTTGGTGGGGGAAAGCTTTTGTTTGTGCTCTTTGTTTGGGAGTTCGTTCACTCTTGGGACTGAGAGGAACCAGACATCAATACAGGTTCTCCACATCTTTCTAAACAAGTCTCTCCTATTTCCAACTTGTAAGTAAATAGCCAGGCAAGGCATCTTAGTTTTCCTTTGTTTTCTCAACTTGTAAATGTACCTTTTACTAGAGTGTTTATCTTTGTTTGCTGTACTTTGAACCTAGACTAGAGGGGAGTCCTCTGAGCTCTTTAAGTTTAATTACCCTGTAACGTTATTTTCCATACTGATTTTACAGAGATGATTTTTACCTTTTTCTTTAATTAAAAGCCTTCTTTTTAAGAACCTGATTGATTTTTCCTTGTTTTTAGATCCAAGGGGGTTGGATCTGTATTCACCAGGAGTTGGTGGGAGAAGGGAGGAGGGGGAATAGTTAATTCCTCCTTGTTTTAAGATCCAAAGGGGTTTGGATCTGTATTCACCAGGGAATTGGTGAAGGTCTCTCAAGGCTACCCAGGGAAGGGAACTAGCCTTGGGATGGTGGCAGCGGACCAGAGCTAAGCTGGTAGTTAAGTTTGAAGTTTTCATGCAGGCCCTTACATTTGTACCCTAAAGTTCAAAGTGGGGATACAGCCTTGACATGGTGGCAGTGGTGGGATTCATTTTAAACCCAAAAGCCAGTGAGATTTTTTTTTCCTTCTAGCTGCTTGGAAAGCAGAGCTGAAGGTAGATGCATATCTTATCTCTCATTGCCTGAAGGCAGAGGTGTTAAGTTTTTTTTTAACAAGCTCCTTTGTTAAGAGAAGGGTTCAATTAATGAGCAAACGACTGGTAAAAGGAATTTGCAAGCTAAATTTTTTTTTCGTTTTACATCCTCGGGAGTAGCTAGTTAGAAAGTCTCTGTTAACTCAGCAGCAGCCAGAGCTGAGTACATACCAGTTTCAGTCAACTGCAAAGGGGGTGACCCAGCACAAGAAGACAGGAAAATAACTACCAAAGAATTAGCTAAAAAAATAGAACTGGCCAAACTAGAAGCAGAAAAAAATGAAAGAAAACATCAGAGACTGCTTCAATTAACAAAACTCGAGACAGAGCAGAGAGAAAGAGAAGAGAAAGCCAAAAAGGAGGTCCATGAAAAAGAGATGGAGATGGAAAAAGCCAAAGAGGAGGCTCACAAGAGAACTATGGATCTGGAAAAAGCCAAAGAGGAGGTGAGAGAAAAAGAGATGGAGGAGAGAGAAAAAGAAAGGAAGCATGAACTGGAAGTAGCAAGGGCTAGGCAGGATGCACCAGCCCATCCTAGCAACTCCTCTCCCGGTACCCCTTCCCATCCCAGAAAATTCCCCACCTACATGGCAGGCAATGATACTGAGGCCTTCTTAGAAAATTTTGAAAGGGCCTGCCTTGGATACAGCATCCCTATAGACCAGTACATGGTAGATCTGACGCTGCAGCTCAGTGGACCCTGAGCAAAGGTGGCGGCTGAAATGCCTAAGGAGCACATGAACAGTTATGAACTTTTTCAAAACAAGGCCAGACTCAGAATGGGGCTAACACCCGAGCATGCCCGTCGTCGGTTCAGAGCCCTAAGGTGGAAACCGGATGTGTCATTTACCCGGCATGCCTACCACATTAACAAAAATTGTGATGCCTGGGTATCAGGAGCAAATGTTAAATCTCTGGAAGACCTGGTTTCCCTAGTAAAAATGGAGCAGTTTTTAGAGGGTGTTCCTGAGGAAATAGAAAGGTACATCCTAGATAGGAAGCCGAAAACTGTAACCGAGGCTGGGGAGATTGGAGCCAAATGGGTGGAGGTGGCAGAAAAGAAAAAAAACTAGTAGCAGTTGGAGCGAATATCAGAAGGGGCAAGCCACAATAAAACCTTACCACCGGGGACAACCCAAGGCCCCACCCACATCCCAAGGAAAACCCCAAACACCTTCTCACCTCACCACACCAGTCTCCACCAACCAACATCGCCCCGGTGATACCTTAGCAGGGCAATGTTTTAAATGTAATAAACTGGGACATATAAAGGCTCACTGCCCCAAAAACCCCAACCGATTACAGTTCGCTACACCACGATCACACCAAAGATCCCCAGACCCAGATGCCTCTCTCATACCCTCGGAGCGAAGGAAAACCTTGAGAGTGGGCGGAAAGAAGGTTATCGCTTGGAGGGACACTGGGGCACAAGTGTCAACTATCCACCAATCCCTAGTGGACCCCAAACTCATCAACCCGAAGGCTACAGTGACAATTCAACCCTTCATGTCACAGTCTGTAACCTTGCCTACAGCCAAGTTGCATGTCCAGTACAAAGGCTGGTCAGGAATGTGAACTTTTGCAGTCAATGACGATTATCCCATTCCCATGCTGCTGGGGGAAGACTTGGCCAACAAGGTGAAGCTAGCCAAGAGGGTGGAAATAGTCACCCGCAGCGAGGCTAAGCAAGCTTTCACCCCCATTCCTGTTCCTGAGCCATCCACCAAGGCCCCGTCTGTGTTACCAGAGACCCAAACAAAGGTGGTGGAACCGGATCCCCTGCCAACAACTGCAACAGCCGTAGTGGATCCAATCCCAGAGACCCAGCCAAAGCCAGTCCCAGAACCGGCAACGCAACCAGCACCAGAACCATTGCCAGCACTGAGTCCAGGGCTTGCAAACCCGTCTACAACTTCAACGCCAGAGAGCATCAGCGAGCCTGACCTGGTGTAAGCAGCAGATAACCCTACACAATAGGCTCAGCCAGAGCCTGAGATACGACATAGGGCACCAGCGGAGAGCGGTTCACAGTCAATGGAAACAGCCCCAGCACCTGCATCGCTTCCAGAGGGACCAAGCCCCAGTCCACAGTCCAAGGAGGAACTGATGTCTCCAGCATCAAGGGAACAGTTCCAGGCTGAGCAGGAAGCAGATGACAGCCTTCAGAAAGCTTGGGCGGCGGCGCAGAGCACCCCACTGCCTCTCAGCTCTTCTAACCGATCCCGGTTTGTTGTAAAACAAGGACTTTTATACAAGAAGACTCTTTCTGGTGGGCACCAGGAAGACTGGCATCCTCAAAGACAGTTGGTAGTTCCCACTAAGTATCGGGTAAAGCTCTTGAGCTTAGCCCATGATCATCCCAGTGGCCATTCTGGGGTGAACAGAACCAAAGACCGGATGGGGAAGTCCTTCCACTGGAACGGAATGGGCAAGGACGTTACTAATTATGTCCGGTCTTGTGAGGAGTGGGAAAGCTCCAAAACCAGGTTAAAGCCCCTCACCAGCCACTACCCATAATTGAAGTCCCATTTCAGCAAGTAGCTGTGGATATTCTGGGTCCTTTCCCAAAGAAGACACCCAGAGTAAAGCAGTACATACTAACTTTCATGGTTTTTGCTACCCGATGGCCTGAAGCAGTACCCTTAAGCAACACCAGGGCTAAAAGTGTGTGCCAGGCATTAGCAGACATTTTTGCCAGGGTAGGTTGGGCCTCCGACATCCTTACCGATTTGGGAACAAATTTCCTGGCAGAGACCATGAAAAACCTGTGTGAAGCTCATGGGGTAAATCACTTAGTTGCCACCCCTTACCACCATGAAACCAATGGCCGGGTGGAGAGGTTTAATGAAACTTTGGGGGCCATGATATGCAAATTCATAAATGAACACTCCAGTGATTGGGACCTAGTGTTGCAGCAGTTGCTTTTTGCCTACAGGGCTGTACCACATCCCAGTTTAGGGTTTTCACCATTGAACTTGTGTATGGCCACGAGGTTAAGGGGCCATTACAGTTGGTGAAGCAGCAATGGGAGGGGTTTACGCCTTCTCTGGGAACTAACATTCTAAACTTTGTAAGCAACCTACAAAGCACCCTCCGACACTCTTTAGCCCTTGCTAATGTAAACCTAAAGAATGCTCAGAAAAAGCAAAAGGCCTGGTATGATAAACATTCCAAAGAACGGTCCTTCAAAGTAGGAGACCAAGTCATGGTCTTAAAGGCGCTCCAGGCCCATAAAATGGAAGCGTCGTGGAAAGGACCATACATGGTCCAGGAGCGCCTAGGAGCTGTTAACTATCTCATAGCCTCCCCCACCTCCAACATAGAGCCTAAGGTATACCATGTTAATTCTCTTAAGCCCTTTTATTCCAGAGAATTAAACGTTTGCCAGTTTACAGCCCAGAAAACAGATGACGCAGAGTGGCCTAAAAGTGTCTACTACAGAGGAAAATAGGATGGTGGCGTAGGAGAGGTAAACCTCTCCACGACTCTTGGACATCTGCAGCGACAGCAGATCAAGGAGCTGTGCACACGCTTTGCACCAATTTTCTCAGCCACTCCAGGACGGACCGAACGGGCATACCACTCCATTGACACAGGTAATGCTCACCCAATTACAACCCCACCCTACCGGGAGTCACCTCATGCCAAAACTGCTATACAAAGGGAGATCCAGAACATGCTACAGATGGGTATAATCCGCCCCTCTAATAGTGCATGGGCATCTCCAGTGGTTCTAGTTCCCAAACCAGATGGGGAAATACGCTTTTGCGTGGACTACCATAAGCTAAATGCTGTAACTAATCCTAACAACTATCCAATGCCACGCACAGATGAGCTATTGGAAAAATTGGGACATGCCCAATTCATCTCTATTTTAGACTTAACCAAGGGGTACTGGCAAGTACCCCTAGATGAACCCGCTAAGGAAAGGTCAGCCTTCGTCACCCAGGCAGGGGTGTATGAATTCAATGTACTCCCTTTCGGGTTGCGAAATGCACCCGCCACCTTCCAAAGACTTGTAGATGGTCTTCTAGCGGGATTGGGAGAATCTGCAGTTTCCTACCTCGATGATGTGGCCATTTTTTCTGATTCATGGGCAGAGCACCTGGAGCACCTGGAAAAATTTTCCGAGCGCATCCAGCAGGCAGGACTAACTGTTAAGGCTAAAAAGTGTCAAATAGGCCAAAACAGAGTGACTTACCTGGGGCACCAGATGGGTCGAGGAGCTATAAATCCCCTACAGGCCAAAGTGGATGCTATCCAAAAGTGGCCGGTTCCAAAGTCTAAAAAACAGGTCCAATCCTTCTTAGGCTTGGCTGGATATTATAGGCGATTTGTACCCCACTACAGCCAAATCACCGCCCCGCTAACAGACCTAACCAGAAAGAAACAGCCAAATGCAGTTCAGTGAACTGATGAGTGTCAAAAGGCCTTTAACCAGCTTAAGGCAACACTCATGTCTGACCCTGTGCTAAGTGCCCCAAACTTTGACAAACTGTTCCTAGCAACCACAGATGCGTCCGAGCGAGGCGTGGGAGCAGTTTTAATGCAGGAAGGACCGGATCAAGAATTCCATCCTGTCGTGTTTCTCAGCAAGAAACTGTCTGAGAGGGAAAGCCATTGGTCAATCAGTGAAAAGGAATGCTACGCCATTGTCTACGCGCTGGAAAAGCTACGCCCATATGTTTGGGGACGGCGTCTCCAACTACAAACAGACCATGCTGCGCTACAGTGGCTTCATACCGCCAAGAAAAATAACAAAAAAACTTCTTCGGTGGAGTTTAGCTCTCCAAGATTTTAATTTTAAAATACAACACATTTCGGAAGCTTCTAACAAAGTGGCTGATGCACTCTCCTGGGAAAGTTTCCCAGAGTTAACTGGTTAACAATTGTTCTTGGAATAAATCATATTGTTAGTTTTTATATAATAAGTAGTATGTCTAAAGGTACATGTGTCTTATTAACTCTGTTTTCTCCTAGAACTCCAGGAAAAAATCACAGCCAGGGAAAGGAACTAGCCTTGGGATGGTGGCAGCGGACCAGAGCTAAGCTGGTAGTTAAGCTTAGAAGTTTTCATGCAGGCCCCTACATTTGTACCCTAAAATTCAAAGTGGGGATACAGCCTTGACAACTCCATAGATACTACAGTATTACAATAAAGTTACCACATAGATACTGTCAGCAGAATGTGACTTTTATTTTTGTGATTTCAATGGATAATATTGATATTAATTTTTAAGCATTTTTTTCAATTTTTCTTGATTTAAATTTTCACTATTGTGGAAAATTATGTGAGGATCAAATAATTTTTTAGTGGCAGTAGACTCAGATTCAAAAATGTAAAGCTTTATAAATGTTAAAAACACACATTGTCACCATCACATGTAAATATATACAAAGTAAATATCTTTAAATCAAACTCTAATAACTGCTCAAGCAGCATTTTTCTTACTTTGCCAAACTGTAAATTTCACTTATTATTGATGTAAATATTCTTTTTGTTGGCTCCTGTGTGTATAGTGAAATTTACCTTTACCAATATTTACAGATAAAAATCTAATCTTCCCACACTTATGCATAGATAATAGAGATTTGCTACAAAGTTATTCCACTGATTATATAGGTTTATTAGATGAAATCTACTTAATGTGACAAAGTTCCTTCTCTAACTTGGTGGGTCCTGTGCTTATTGGCGGAATTTCTTGCCATAGAGATTCACTATGTGGGTTGGGGAACAGCCCAGAGACCTTCCCCTCTGGAAGAACCCACAGTCCAGGTCAATTGGGATGTTTGGGGGGAACCCAGGCCCGCCCTCTACTCCGGGTTCCAGCCCAAGGCCCTGTGGACTGCAGCTGTCTATAGTGCCTCTTGTAACAACTGCATGACAGCTACAACTCCCTGGGCTACTTCCCCATGGCCTCCTCCAAACACTTTCCTTATTCTCACCACAGGACCTTCCTCCTGATGTCTGATAACGCTTGTGCTCCTCAGTCCTCCAGCAGCACTCACTCTCAGCTCCTTGCACCTCTTGCTCCCAGCTCCTCACACTCACACCACAAACTGAAGTGAGCTCCTTTTAAAACCCAGGTGCCCTGATTAGCCTGCCTTAATTGATTCTAGTAGCTTCTTCTTAATTGGCTCCAGGTGTCCTAATTAGCCTGCCTGCCTTAACTGGTTCTAGCAGATTCCTGATGACTCTAGTGCAGCCCCTTCTCTGGTCACTCGGGGAACAGAAAACTATTCATCAAGTGACCAGTTTATTTGACCTCTACCAGACTCCTGTATCCCACTGGTCTGGGTCTGTCACAATAATTACTATATAATTTCTTCATAGATACTACATACTTACAATAGAGTTACTCAATAGATATTACAGATTTACAACACTGTTATTTAACAGATATTATAGGTATTACATAAAATATGAAGAGTTACGCCATAGATACAACAGAGTTGCTCCATGTGCTGTACAATTACAATATATATTTTCCTATAAATATTACAGAGATACAACTAAGTTGCTCCAAAGATGCTGTGACGTTACCACAGAGTTACTACTAAGTTAGTCCATAAATAGTACAGAGTTACCACTATATTGCTCCATATATAACAATGAATACTGCATGGATTCTACAACATTACTACTTAGATACTAGAGTTGCTACAAATGGACTCCATATGCAGTACAGAATTACTCCATAGATACTATAGTTATTAACTGTAATATATCATTTTTGAGATGGTGCGACCAGAACTGCACACCATGGATTTATATAGTGCCATTATAGTATATTCTGCTTTATTATATATCCACTACCTAATGGTTACTAACATTTTGTTAGCTTTTTTGACTTCCTCTGCATATTGAGTGGATGTTTTCAGAGATCTATCTATGGTGACTCCAAGATCGCTTTCTTGAATAGTAACAGCTAATTTAGACCCCATCATTTTGTATTTATTGCTGGGATTATGTTTTCCAATGCTCATTACTTTGCATTTATCAACATTGAATTTCATCTGCCATTTTGTTGCCCAGTCATCCAGTTTTATGGGATCCCTTTATGAAGCTTCACAAACTGCTTTAGACTTAACTATTCTGAGTAATTTTGTATTGTCTGCAAACTTTGCCACTTCACTGTTTGTCCCTTTTTCCACTTTATGAATATATTGAACAACACTGGTCCCAGTACAGATGCCTGGGGGACACCACTATTTCTCTCTCTCCATTTTGAAAACTGACTATTTATTCTTATTCTTTGTTTCCTATATTTTTAACCAGTTACTTATCCATGACAGATTTTCGTTACCAATCTGCCCAGGACCACAGTTTACCAGGCTGTGGCCACATGATCTTTTGGGGAGGAGAAGACGAGGCACACACCAAGTGTCTAAATTTTAAAGCGCTATTGATAAAACAATAAAATAACAGGAGAGTGTGCTGGGACCGTTCCCATGTCACTCAGGGGAAGAAAGAGTTAATGCCCCCAGGCCCTAACCCACTTTCATACTCACATGCACACGGTGTAACATCAGAAGAAGAGGGGGGAAAGGTGGATGGGAGTGCTATCCTGGGACCAAGCTGTCCGAGAATCTGTTGTGCTCTCCAAGTTGCTCCAGCTTTCAGGAGGGTTTTAAGTCCTGGGCTGCTTTGGGGGTGTTTTTGTCCAGAGCCCTCTGTTCCTGGTACTCTTTGTACCAGTCCAAACAGGCTTGCTATAGTCTCTTTCCCTTTCCCAAAACATCCTAGCTTCAGGGACGCCTGACTCGGCACCCCCTCTTGTTGTCTCACCTGTGTTTTCAGATTGGCAGCCGCGGGCTTTGTTTTCCTCTCCACTGGCTTTGCTGTCCTGCAGGTGCAGGTCAGTGTAGTCGGTTTCCCACAGCCTCTCGGTCAACTTTCAAGCCCCCGTCTTTCTCATCTGTCCGCCAAGTCTCAGTTGTGAGCAGTGTCCTTGGGTGGAGGCCAGCATCTTATCTTCAGACTGAGCTTGCTAGCTGCAGGGTTGAATTAACCCATTCTCTGCTCTCTTTCTCCTCCCCTTTTGGCCTCTCTTACCTACAAAGGATACTTCCACTCTCCACTCACACACTTTTGACCCTCCCCAAAATGCTTTGCACTGCTTGCAACAGAGTTAGCCACATACAATGCTGATCTGCCTTCCCCAGAGGACTCCCTACTGGGAGGGGTGCATTGGAGTGTGACACCTTCCCTCTCATCCCATGATACCTTACTTTGCTTAAGAGCTCTTGGTGAGGGACCTTGTCAAGGGCTTTCTGAAAATCTAAGTACACTATGTCCATTGGATCCCCCTTGCCACATGTTTGTTGACCCCCTCAATTTCTTCTTCTTCTTCTATTTCCCTCTCCACAGCCCATATCTGCCCAGCAGCCTCTTCATGGCACTGATGATCTCCTTGTTCCTGAGTGTGTAGATGATGGGGTTCAGCAGGGGGAAGACCACAGTGTGGAACACAGCCACCACTTTGTCCACGGGGAAGCTGCGGAAGGGCCGGCAGTAGATGTAGGTGGCCGGGCCAAACATGATGATGATGATGATGATGATGTGGGTGATGCAGGTGGAGGCCGCTTTGCTCATCCCCTTTGAGGAGCCACCTGCCCACAGCCAGACCAGCAGGGCCCCGTAGGAGATGAGCAAGAGGATGAAGCACAGCATGGTGACCAGGCCACTGTTGAAGAACATGAAGAACTCCAGCACATAGACATCGGTGCAGGCCAGCTTGATCACCTGGGTGATGTCACAAAAGAAACTGTCCAGCTCATTAGGGCCACAGAAGGGGAGACGGACAATGGGGATGACCTGGATGAATGAGTGCATGAACCCCACGGCCCAGGCAGCCCCTACCAGGGCCCAGCAGACCCCTCTGCTCACCACAGTGGTGTAGCGCAGGGGCTGGCAGATGGCCACATACCTATCAAAGGCCATGCCCATGAGCAGGTTGATTTCAGCCCCTCCTAGGAGGTGGAGAAAGAAGAGCTGGGCAAGGCATCCCCTGTAGGAGATAGTCTTGTGGTGGGACAAGAAGTGGCTTAGTACCTTCGGGGGGATGACAAAGCAGTAGCAGATGTCTAGGAAGGCCAGGTTGGCCAGGAAGAAATACTTGGGGGAGCCCAGGTGGGGGTCACCCCAGATGCTGAGGATGATGAGGACGTTGGCTGGGAGGATGATGATGTAGAAGAGCAAGAAGAGGACAAAGAGGAAAAGCTGGACCTCCCGGGTCTCGGACAGCCCCAGCAGTAGGAACTCTGTCACCTCTGTGTGGTTCCCATGCTCCATACTTTCAGCATGAGGTCCTGCAACAGAAAACAGGGTGAATGTTATTGTAAAATTTACTATGCACATTATAGTAGCGTTGTGGTGCAACTTATACATGGCCCCCATTGTACCAGCTGCTGCGAAGATCCCAACTGAGATCAGGGTCCCCATCATACCAAGTGCTTCACAGACACTCAGCGAGAGGCAATTGCTGGCCAAGATGTAAGATACAGGGATATAACTAGGGCTGATTAGAAATTTTCCATCAAAATGTTTAGCTGGTGATGAAGTGAATATTTTTGTGAGAAGTACCTGCTTCCCTTGTAATTAAAACATTTTTTTCCTTGGAAAAACTCAAACCTTTCACTTTGAAATTTTGGGGTTTTTCAATGCAAAATCAAAAATTTCCCCCCTCACAATTTTGACCCAAAAGGCCTTTTCTTTTCATTTTAATCTTTGGGGGGGGTTTTGGCAGGGGAATGATGGTGGCATGTGTGTGCCTGAGTGTCACCAAAAGAATTTGGATGGGGTTTAGTGAGGAGGGGTTAGTCAGATAACCAAACCAAGAAAGTGACAGAGCCATAGAAGCAGAGAGATAAGGGGGACAGGGCACATGGGGAAACAGGAGGGCTAGTAAAGAAGAAGCATGTGGGAATTGTTACTGTGAGTGGTAATGTCTTGATATTTCTTCCTTCCTTTTTTTATTCACTTATTCTTTTATCTCATCCTCCATTTATGTATGTATTCCTCCAATTTCTTATGCATGCATTTGATTAGTTGTCCCTTCATTTACAAATTAATTGAAATTATTAATGTAATTTAATCAGCACAATGAGGGCACTGATTAACACATCCATTTCTTCATTTATTTACATGTCATTCATTGTTTGTTATTCTTGTATTTGTTCAATACACCATTTATGTTTTTATTTATACATTGATCTGTTGTATTCTTCCACTATTTGTTCATTCATTCATGTCTTTATTCTTTTCTTTATGTGTTATACATTCATTTATTATTTCCTTCCATTGTTTATTCATTTATTTATACATTAATTTAATCATCTATCCACTTTTTTGTTCATTTATACATTCTATTCTTAATTTAAATATTAATTTATTTAGACATTAATTTATTCATTAGTTTAATCAATCATTCATTCTTTTTATTCTTTCACTTAGTTATACATTCTATTAACATATTATATATACATTATATATATATTCCTTCATGTATTGGTATTCATTTATTTATTTCATGCATTAATGTATTCTTTTAAAAATTACATATATTTTCATTGAGTAATCAATTTAATCATGTATCAATCCCCTCATTTATTTATTTATGCATTTCTACCTCGACTTATTTATTTATTCATTTATCAATCCAATCATGGATTCCTTCTTTCCTCTAATCCTTCATTTATATGTACATTCTCTTATTCATTTATTTATTTACATAATCATGTATTTATTCCTTTATGTATTTATCTGAACATTCACTGATTGCTTCATTGATTTATTTATACAAGTATTTATCACTTAATTATTAATTATCTTTAATCAATTACATATCCCTTCACATTCATGTGTAGACATTTATGAATTCATTGTAACACTTATTTGGTCTTTTATTTACTAATTAATTTATGAATTTATTTACTTTTTAATTATTTATTTCTACATTCCTTCCTTCCTCCCTCCCTCATTCATTTATTAATTCTTAGGTCCCGATTGTGCAGACACCCTACAGTTCCCTGTCAATCACTGGGATGACTCAGCAACATGAAGTTCAGCACACACATTGCAGCACTGTGTATGTGTGTGTATGTGTGTGTTACTTAGTTCCTACTCTAGCCATTTATTAATTAATATAATCCTGTATTTATCCTTCCTTTTACTCATTCATTCCCCAGCTATTCATTCTCCTGCATTGATTGTCTTGATAAATATGCACCATGGCCAGGCAATATGAACAGTGACATTAGAAACACTCCTACACCCCTCCCCGCCCCACTGTATTCCCTGAAAATCCCCAACTCTGACCTCTCTGGGAATGTCTGGGATAGCCAGGGGCTGCAGGTTGGGATTGATGGGGATTGGCAGAGCTGTGTGTGGGGGGGGGGAAAATCCAGGGCTGGGATAACAGGGATTGAGGGGCTCTGGCAGAGCTGGGGATGGGGGAAGCCCAGGACTGGAAAGAAAGAAAGGATTCACCCTGCACTGCCTTAGCTGGAAAGGGGTCACTCAGTTGGTTCCATCTCTGTCTCCTCCTTCCCTGTGGCCCCTTCCCCTCTGGCTGCCCCTGGCTATATCCCCTCGTCTGGGAGGGTGCTGGCATCGGGGGTGGGAGGACGGAGCTCTGGGGCCCTGGGGAGCACAGTTGCTGATCGGTACCACAAGGCTTGTTAGCGAGTCAGGGCTGATCCCCGGGACCCCCAAGAGATGGATAGGTGGGGGAGTCCTGACTTCCAGCGTCTCTGCTCCATCCTGCTCTAACCACTAGACCTCACTCCCCTTCCAGAGATGGGTACAGAAGCCAGGAGTTCTGATGCACAACCCCTCTGCTCTAATCGCTAGATGAAACTTCACTCCCAGAGCCAGAGAAAGAACTGAGGAGTCCTGATTCCCAGCCTCATCTCCTGCTCACTCAATGACTACTTTGTGGGGCTGTCACATTTCATCACCAGTTTTCCTGTATTAAGAAGCACAACTTAGTGCAGTGGGCTAATGAAAATGATGCTGTTGATTTTATAATACATACATATATATGTATTAATATTAATTTCCCATTGCTTACTGATCTGTTTACTGATCATTCTTTTCTCGTGTTCTTCACTACTACTCTTATTAATGTCATCACTCTTCACAATGGTTCTGCCTCTCATGACTTTTAATTATTCAGCTGGTTCATTAGCAGAACCATTTGTTTTACGTTATCTTAAAATTAACATAATCATTAAGGTTATCATTTACATAATTAATCACACTATATACACTATGTATATTAAGGATATACTGTTCTATTAATCTTAATAAGATGCAGTAAGTGTGGAGATGAATAGAAAAATTAACAACTGAGAAGAGAACAATATTAGGCCAAGTCAGTTCTTTGAAGAACAGACTTCATTTCAGCATCCAGTAAGCAAGTTGCAGTTGTTCTGATATTTTCCTCTGCTGGAGGGGGAGCCCTTAATTGTTCCAACTGGTGGCTGGGAATCAGGAACATTTTTTCGTGCATACTTCATTATCGATTAGTTAAAAGCCCCGTTATCAGAGGGATAGCAAAACTTAACAGAGGTCCGATAAACCCCCCAGACTGCTTCACCAGATGCTTTCTTCTTTTAAGTGAAACCCTTTTATTACACAAAGTTTTTAGAAGCGTGCGTTTCTTTTTCAGCACACGCACTTGATTCTGTGTTAAAGGTACGTTTCCTTTTAATGTATTGAGTGCTATTTCTGAGATGGCCGCTACTAGATCGTCAGAGGCGGAACACAGTATAGCCCTCCTTTGCTGTGGGGACGATTTGCTAAGTAATTTTAAAAGGCCCAGGTTTCTCTTCATGCAGCTAGACATGTTTTTAACAGCCGGGGCTGCTGACCGAAAAGGGGCCTGCCGATAAGTCATCTCTTTTTATACCTGGCTGTTCTTTTCAAAGTATAAACCGCCAGCCACTCTGGAGGGAAAAGACCAGTTCTTAGTCTATAAACTTCTGGTGCGGAAGCATTTAGATCCACCACCAGGTAGCCATAAGGTCTTTTGGTAGCATTCTCAAAAGCTTCTAGAAAGAATTGAGCTTTGCCGGGGTACATTTGCCGAGCGAGCATAGCAATTTGTAATTTATCCCTGGGATTTTTGAACATAACCATGTACTTTGTGTTTAGGTTAATCATGCGACTTTCCCCCCCCCTCACAAAATCCATTTTGAACTATATACATAGTGCTCAGGTTTCTGTGATGCACGTACTTGGTAAAGGCTTTCTCAATTTCATCGCTTTCACAAGCAGAGTTCATCAGATCGTCTATGATAATCATATTTACTTTATTAGTAGGAAACAAACATTCATTGTCAAAAGCATCAGGCAGCCCCTCTACAAAATTGATAAAGGGATATTTACAAAGCAGTTCTTTATACAGAGGTTGCCAACAACTAACACCACACAATATTCTCAGGCATAACAGACTGTGTGTGTTTGGCATTATCCAAGACATTTTTTATAAAGTAACTTTTCCCCACAGTTGCTAGGCCCTGCGAGAATTGCAGAAAAAGGGGTGTTTCCACCTCATATCCATTTTTTCAAAAGCTGTAGGGCAGGGTTTTAAAACCTTCTCCTAGGACCCTCTTGTTGTAAACCACTGTGTGTCTTTTTAAGGGTTTTTGTCTCTATTTGCCATTGGTTTTTGTTTTACGATAGAGGGCTGCTGCACCTCTATCTTTTCTGAGGTGTTTTCTTGCAGACCCATGCAATAGCCCAGGACTAGATCTTTCAAACTGTCAAAGTTGATCTTTTCGCAGTTTGCTACATTTAGGGTAATACCTTTGACTTTCATACAGGCCTTTCCACCCGATAGCTTATACCCATAGGTTTTCGGGCCTGCCGACACAAACTCGGTGATGTGTTGATCTGGTGGGATCTCGTTCGTGAGGTCCCGTAAATAATCCCCCAGAGGGGGATTCCAGTCACCCTCTCTTTTCACAAATATCACCGAGTCAGTGTCGTGGTACAGACATCGCTCTTGCAAACCATCTAGGATGCTGTATAATTTTAAGGGGGCATAAGCGGTGGTGAAACAGGCTATGAAAACATTGGTATTGCCAGAGACAGGGTACCGTTCTTTTACATGCTTCCACGACATGCACACTGTTTCATCATCCATAAACTCGCAGGATGAAACCTCATAATTGGGGGAGAACGGGTACTACAAGTGTTCGCCAGGGTCTCTCACACTGCTGGTGTTGGGTAGGTTGGATCTTTGGCCGAATTTACCCCACAGAGAATTTAAAAACAGTTTAGCGATTTGGTGTTTAGCAGGGTTTGATCTGATCTCATGTTGGCATAAATGCACGTCTTCTTTCTGGTAGAAATCGCCAATGTACTTATTTTGTTTTTCCTCATCGGTGCACCAATTGGGATACCCTGAAGCCTCTTGTTTCTGGCAGAGGTGTAATTTTATGTACTCTGAAAAGAGTTTCAGATTTTTCATTAAAATGCCAGATTTCATAGATCTTAGCCACCGTGTACCCCTTCGCTATGACCACGTTCAATTCCACCGTGCACCAAGTCCCCAGGATGGCCCGCTCCTCATCAGTATGGGTGCATGTCTCCCATTGCTGGGTTTCCACACAGGTTCGGCATAGCGGGAACATAAGCTTGCCACCCACTCTGACAGGTAACAATGGGGAAGAGAGGCCTCGTGGGGGGTACACTTTAACTTTTGCAATTCCAAAATAATTTGCAAGGGGCCCAAATTTATCATAGACTATATCTGGGTGTCCGATAGGGTATTCTTTGGTTTTGTTTATGAAAGGGTACAGGCTGGTAAAAATCATAATAGTGGATTTCTTCCCCGGAGTTAGGCTTATAACAGACAGATAGCGTTTGTCCTCCCCCCAAGAAGAGCATCCCTAGGCACAAGAGGCTGGGGTAACTGGGCTCGGTTTAAAAAGTCTGCAAGCTCCCTGTCTGTTTCTTTCATCACCTCCCACTCCTGCTCCCAAAGAGTCCTCACTACAAAACCAAGTCATTTCAGATAGTTGGTCTTGAGTTGCTTCTTGTAATGAAGAAACCCAAAAGATGTCCCCGTCATAGGATTTTGTGCTTTTTCCCACAATAACAGGTGACACAGCCATGGAAAAAACACCCGTTAAACTCAAAGGCTGTGCGTACCCCATCAACATCGGCATAACTGTATAAAAAGTAGGGGCCTGCCTGTAGTTCCCCACCCTGTAAAGCGTGCCATATTTGTGTATCTCTCTCTCAAAGAAAATTTAACAGCCACTGAATAGATGGGGTCGAATATCTTTCTGCCTGTAATAGTTGTCTGGAGGGAGAAGAGCTAACTTGATAGGCTCCAAAATCAAACCTGAACATAACACTGGCATCTGTCTGCATGGCTATGTACCGGAATGGATCGATACACAGTTCTCAGTGAATTTACCAGGTTCTCTCTCTACTACATCTCCCTTCTCCATCATTTTTATAATCTCTTTTCTGTATAGGATACAGGCCTGTCTCAAAATTTTTACATCCTGCTGACAGTAATATGCAAGCTCTTTCTTCAAGTCAAACGCCTCAGAGCTGTGGTCCCAATACCAGTCAAACTCTGCTTTTTCTCTGGGCATCATGCTTTCTACACCATAGTGCTCCATACTGGGCATAGGCCCCACATAATTTTGATTTTCTAATGTGTTAGAAAAGTGTGGAAAATACCCTTCAAACCCCATCGCCTGCGGTAGCTTGCTAAGCTTCATGGGCAAGAATTTTAAAGAGTCTATAAAATGAATGCCCAGGGCCTTAACTTCCACGCACATTAGTTTACTACCCTGAGTGATCAGTTCTAGCCCCATCTTTTCCTTCAGTAACTGTCTAACAATGAAGTACGCACCATAACCTGTAGAATTGTGTGCTAGGAACGTGTAGTCCCAAAACTCTTTGCCAATAAAGGTCTTCACAAAACACAGAAAGACACTCATCGCCCTTAAATTCCCAGGATTTTTCTGGCTTTAGGGACATAGCAAAAATGTAATTGGGAGTGTGCAACCTGGTCTTCTGCATGCATTTGAAATCATAAAAAAAATATATATACTTTTCTGAAGATTCAGGCTTTCTAAGGCAGTCCATAAAACAGAGGTGACCGTCTTCATCACCAATGATCAAACCTTGACACTGCTTACACCGTCTCCCTTTACACCTATGCTGCTTTTCCACGTAAGACTGACTTCTCACACAAAGTTTTAGACAGGCATTCAACTTGGTTTTTTGATGCACAGTCGATATGTCTGTCTAAACACTCTTTGGACTGACAATATAGTCTACAGATAGGACACCACTGCTGCACGCACACGCTGTCTGAGCACGTTACGCTCAAGCAGAGGGGGCAACGATACCTGCAAGAGTGGTTGTGGCTGTACACTGTGTGGCAAAACTCACAATAATTTTTTGCTCCGAACAACTTTTTTACATCCAGAACCCCATAGTAATGCTCATCGTGCAACAGGATAAAATAAGTCTTGGGGTACACTGTGCCCCGTTTTAAAAAAGCCCCAGCCGCCTTTCGCCGTATACAACACCACCTGCATGTTAACTCCTAAATGCTGTTCAAACTTTGCTATGTCACTGAGCATAACCTTTTTTTGATCTGACCACCCCAGTTTCTCATGTAACTTTCTGGCCTCTGCTAACAATTTTGCATCCGTAGGTTTACGATCTGACATGATGGCCAAGAGCCCACCCGCAAAACACAGATTGGTACCAGTGTAAGTCAGGTCTACTAAACACTCTTTTTATGAATAATTTGACTACTAAGGATAGAATTTAAAACTCTACTAGTGCCCCCACCCCTGTTTTTTTAAAGCGGTCACAATGAGGTGCAATTGTTTACAGGCATTAACTGTGAAACATCAAGTATCAGAGGGGTAGCCATGTTAGTGACTTGCATCTGAAGAAGTGAGGTTCTTACCCACAAAAGCTTATGCTCCCTATACTTCTGTTAGTCTCAAAGGTGCCACAGGACCCTCTATTGCTTTTTGTGAAACATCAGTATAACAAGGCCTTTTAACATAACGTGTGTTCTCATGTATTCCTTTTAACATGTTCAAGGGATTTTCCAAAAGATTAGGCACATTGTACATTTTTACAGTTTGTGGTAATAGCAACACATTTGTTAAAAAATTACCATTAGCAATAACAAATTCATTGCAAGTATCCATTTAAAATCATGTTTGTCATGCCACACCTTTGGCTCAATACCATTGGAGTTTGGGCATTTTAGGGTTAACCTGTGGCTTCCCTTTGCAAAATTCAGTTCTCTTTCCTCCTTGTCCTGCAGGATCAAACCCTGATTTCTCTTGCTTAACAGAATTCACTGGCTGATGGGGTGGGCTCTCTGTGCTAACAGCTATTAGCAAGTCCTTCCTCTCCCAGCCAGGAAAGTAATTTGCATTACCACAGACAGGAGCCAGTCCACCAGTTTTCATATCCTTAACTGTTATCATTTCCAAGGCTGGACTGTGTCTTAAAGAGCTACCACACAAATCCAAAGAGTCTGAGGGTGAGAGTTTGCTTGCTCTCCCCTGCATCCTCAAGCATTCGGCCATAAAACTGTTCTGCTTTGAAACACCAGTAACCAAATCTGTCCTCAGACCCTGAAGTACAGACTGCTTACTTAAAGAATTAACATGGAGACAGTCCTGTCCCAACACCATTGTCTTCCCAACAAGCTGGCCACACACAGCCACTTGGTTATAGGGCTGTTCAACTTTCTTAACAGCTCTTACTCCATCTGAGACCTTCTCAAAGCTATCCACACTGGATCTGTCAAAAGGACAGTCAGTGGATCCATTCACAACACAAAATTTCTGGTTGTTAGGAACTGAAACTTCCTTGATTAAATCGCTTTCACACCCTTCAGTTGCAGGGAACTGCTTGCACAGGTTACCAAGAGGATTCCTTTCCCCAGGAGCTTTTCTAAGCAGCAATTCACCCTTCGCAGAAATTTTGCCTTTACCCTCTTCACCTAGGGCTTGCTCTAAAGGAACACTTTCCTGAGAAACAGACTGACTTTTTCTGGGTCTTACTTACATCCAGGATCACCTTTGGTCCATCAGGCAGATTTCTACACAATCCTCTTTCAGACAAACCCACAGACTTCCTAGATAAAAGGTTAGAAACATTTCCCTTCCCTTTGCCACACACAAGTTCAGGAATTCTTTCCTTCTTGCTACAAGTTTCCACACCATCAGTAGGTAACACAACCAAATCAACTTCATGCTCTCCTTGTGCCCTGATTAGACAGAGTTGCTACACCCTTTACCAACCACACACTAGCAATAGGCAAAATATAAGCACCAGAATTGTCTGGTCTCTGGGATTTTGCTAAGACACTAACTGGATGCAACTTAGTTACAGTGCAATTCTCCCCAGCAGACACAGACTTAGGACCATTCCCTTCCTGGGCTTTAGTTGAATTCAGAACCAATTCTGAGACAACTGCACTATTCTCCAACCATCACAGGCTGAAAGGCACCTTCTGTCTGCTCCACAGACAAAGAAGAGCTGGAGACACCTTTTTTTACCAGACACACATCTTCGGATTTCATTTCCCTTGTCCCAGCACACAGGGCTGTTCACAGACAACTGCTTGGAGACTGAAGTAGCTTCCTCCATAGGCAAGTCAATACCCCTGACAGACACAGGCACATTTCCTTCACTGTCACTATTCTCCAAACAGGAAACAGGTAAGGTATAGGGACATTCATCTTCCACTATCCCTGCCTTCCCAAACTGCTGACTAGACAAAGCCATCAGCTCACAAGGCTGCCTTGGCTCCTCCAAACTTTTCCTGCCTTCCTCTCCTTTGTCCCAGCACACAGGGCTGATTACAAAGACTGGGAGAGTGGGGCAGCTTCCTTACCAGGCACCTTGCCACTCCCAACAGATAAACTGCTCTTCTTACTACACTGAGCCACTGCCAGCAAATCACAGTTACCCTTTTCAGGTTCACTTTTACAAGCTGTACTAGCCACCAATGCATCACCCATCAAAAATCCACCCTTTTCTTCCTCAGGTAGGGCTTCCACCTGACCATCCACTTTAATCTGCTCCAGAGAAACATTTTCCTGCCCAATAAGATTGTGCTGCTCTTGATTTAACTCCAGATTCACTTTCGAGACACTAGACCGACATTCAGAAACTTAATTTACAGACAAATAGCTCTTCTCAGACAAACCTTTGGAGCAACCCTCCCCAGGCAAATCGTTGCCCACAATAGACACAGGTTTAAGATCATTCCTGTCCTGTGACTGACTACCTGGACTGAACAAAGCTTTAACATTTTCCCCAATCAAAAGATCCTTAGGCAATAACTTTTTTACACCAGCTATAACTTCCTGCTTCGTACCATTCCATTCAAGGTGGATTCTGGCTAAAGGCACACTTACAGTAAACTCAGAGGACTACAACATTCACACTCTGATTTGGTAAATAATCTTCCTCTTTAACAAGATCTGCTTTAACAAGAGTGATGTTAGAAGCCATAATTTGCCCTAAACAGCTTTTACTATTGATTTTTACATTCTCTGTGAATTTTTCATTACCACTCCCATACAGAGCATTGGCACAAGTTATGGAGCCACCCTCTACTGAACACACAGTAAAAGCATTTACATAAAAGGTGGCAGTGTTGGGGTTCATTTGGTTACACCCAGACAACTGCTCAGAGTTATACAACATACCAACAGTGTTATAAACTGGACTTTCAAGAGGATACAATTTCTGCTTTTCTTCCCTTGCTTTTTTGACTTGGAATTGAAGTCTTTGCACTTTTGCCTTAGCTTCTAGTTCCTGCAATCGAATTTCTGCCAGTCTTTGTTCATGCTCAAGTTGCAGTTTACTTGCTGCCTTTTGCATTTCAATTGCTTCTGCCTTCTGATCACTGGCCATTAACAGATCTCTCAGTTCTTGATTTGTAGCTTTCTTTCTAAAGCTTATCCCCTTTTCCGAACACAAATCTTTTAGGGCTTTTTTGTCAAGGCCCTCATATGTTCCTTGCTCACCCATTGCAACTATTCTTTAACCAACCAAACTCTCAATCCCAAAATTCAAATTTGGATAGCATGGGGTTTTGACCCGAAGCTTAATTAACCTCGTTCTGTGGATCCTAGCACAACTACACCACTGTAATGATGCGGTTCTGGCGGGACACAACTGAGAGTGCCAATTCAGGACAAATTGCTAAAACAGGGCAGTTACAACCCAAGGCTGGGGTTTCTCCGCCTCTAAGGCAAACCAAACCAAACCAGCCAGCCAAAGAGGAGTTTGGCTTCACCCCACTGGCTAACCACAAGTCACACAAACAATTCCCTTAGACACTCCAGTTTCCCAGTATCACCACCAGTGCCACTCATTATAGGGATGAATGGTTATGAAAACCAATACCCCAGTAAAAGAAAAAGGTTCTCCTGATCCCAAAGGACCACACCCCAGTCCCAGGTCAATATACAAATCAGATCTTTCCCACAAATCACGCTGTTGCCAATGCTTTAGAATAAAAAATCTAAAGGTTTATTCATAAAAGGAAAAAGATAGAGATTAGAGTTAGAATTGGTTAAATGGAATCAATTACATACAGTAATGGCAAAGTTCTTGGTTCAGGCTTGCAGCAGTTATAGAATAAACTGCAGGTTCAAATCAAGTCTCTGGAATACATTCCCCGCTGGGATGGGTCCTCAGTCCTTTGTTCAAAGCTGCAGCTTGTAGCAAAGTTCCTCCAGAGGTATGAAGCAGGATTGAAGACCAAATGGAGATGAAGCATCAGCCTTATATAGTCTTTTCCAGGTGTAAGAACACCTCTTTGTTCTTACTGTGGAAAATTACAGCAAGATGGAGTCTTGAGTCACATGGGCCAGTTCCTGCATACTTTGAGTCTGAAGGCATATTTGCCTTCTCTCAATGGGTCCATTGTATAGCGGATGGTCCTTAATGGGCCATCAAGCAGGCTAGGCAGAGCTAATCCCAGTTTGTCTGGGATGTCACCCAGAAGCATAGTGTAAGTTTGCCATACAGACAGTATAGAGCCAATATTCATAACTTCAGCTACAAAACTGATACACACATATAGACAGCATAATCATAACCAGTAAACCATAACCTTTTCTTAGACACCACATTTGACCCCCTTTATACAAGATTTGGGTGCCACTACAGGACCTTAGTTGCAACAATGATCTATATATGGTCCAATTTATGTCAATAACGTCACAAGCACTAACTGTATTCCCCGGTATATGGCTTCAACAACCTGCTGAGCTGAATTTATTTGCTCAAGATTGACAAAACGAAATTCCTCACAATACACCAACCCCCCAAATCTGGATAATTCACATTGCCAACTTCTCACTCTCTCCATATACACCCCGGCATTTTCAGGGTTACTTGGGGATTGCTCTACGGGATCATTAGCGGCATCTTCTACATCAGATGCTATTTGAGAGTCAGACTCTGTGCCTCCATGAGGGTCATTGAGAGTAGAACAGGACCTGTCTAGAGAGCCCTCTGGGGAATTTGCTAAACCAGAGTCTGATTCTGCCTCCCCATTTTCAGACAAGCCAGTTTGAGAGCCTCCAGTAGGGGGTATCTTTTTGGTTTTTTTTCCCCCCTCATTACCTCTTTAGCCCTTTTTAAATTTTTTTTTTTTACAACAACCCAGGCCTGGAACTTTTTGGCAGCCATCTGTTTATCCCTCCAAGCGCCATCCCCCCTTTTGTTTACACATGAGCTGATGTGTACCCTGGAGGGTGCCCCTTTTACCCAGGCCCCTTTTCACGACTAGTCATGCCTGCTCAGAGCCATCCTTTCCAGCCCTCATGTCTTTCACCATGGTTCTGAACAAAGCATCATATTTTTCCCCATTTCTTTCTAGAATCCTGTTCTTTTAGACTCCCTGAGGATACAGCAGCCATCACTTTTCTGAGGGAAGCATTAAACTCTTCCCAAATAGTAGAATATGGGGGAGCTGTGACAAGCTTATGGTTTTGGGAGAATGGTTTGTCAGTTCTTGATTTTTTATTCACAACCCCTAGAGCGCGTGCTCCGGGTTTGTGAATGTGGGCATTTT
Source organism: Chrysemys picta bellii (assembly GCF_011386835.1). Classification (NCBI taxonomy): domain Eukaryota; kingdom Metazoa; phylum Chordata; order Testudines; family Emydidae; genus Chrysemys; species Chrysemys picta. Next base: position 14,726,066 of record NC_088803.1, read on the forward strand.
CGCTCACAGTTTCCTCAGGGCTTGGTGTGGTGGTGGCCACTGAGGAACCTGAGTTGTGGTGGCATGGTTGTTTTTTTTACCAGAGTCTTTTGTTTTGTCCTTGGGTTTGATGTATGAGGTTTGGACCGCCCGGATGCTTCAGCTCCATTCTTGTGCTGTTTTGCATTGTTAAAGGTCTCAAAGCAGATTCCTGGTTTGTTGGCAGTTCTGGAGGAAGTGGCCTTGTAGCTCTGACTACAGTATTGTCAGAAAAGTTGCCCAGGCCTATGAGGGGGAAAAAACAATAACATTTTACAAAACTGAACTTTACCCTCTCTCTCACCCATACCTATGTATTTACTTAAAATACAAAACCTCATAGAACAACCAAACCAATAAGCAAAATATATTTACAGGGCTTCATCGATCCATCACTGATGCTGGTGAATTTTCCTTTTCAGCTGTCTCTTTCCTTTTTCTTTTCAGCTTGTTTTCCCTCTGGTCTAAGGATCTCATGTTTTGACTGTACTGTGGAGCAAACAACATTATTATAAAACACATGAAATTGTTTTGTAAACTTATATATAAGTTTACATTTTCTCATTTCATTAAGGTGTTTTTCTATTTTAAAAAGTCATAGCTTTACAACAAAATAATCCATTTCAGTCTGTACAACAAACACAGGTTTTTAAATACATCTCATTTTGTAGAATAAAAACCAAAACTGCTTTTAAAATCCATTTTGCAGAGAAACCCTTGTTAGTTTGAAACACACATACAATCAGTTTAAAACCCACAGTTTGCAACCAAATACTTTTCAATAAACCCACATACATTTAAAAGCCACATGGTTGATCTGTCCCCCAGCCATGTGTGTTTGGGGCCTGTGGTTTAATTAGTAGCATTCCCCCCTCCCCAAGTGCCTCAAACCCCATTTTAAAAACCCATCACATTACGCACAGTAAAAAACCCTGTTAGTTTGAAACAAAGTACTTTTTAAAAAAAACAAAACTATGCCTTGCACAGGCCCCCCCTCTCTCTCTCACACATACACATAAACAGCAGCTTTATAAAATACACTAAACCAAGTTTGCAGCCATATACTTTTCAAAAACCCACATGCATTTAAAAGCCAGTTGCAAAAAAAAAAAAAAAAAAAAAAAAAGTTACCTTTCACTATGGGATAAAGTGTTGCAGGCACATGCTTGTTCTGTTCCCCCTCATGTGTGCTTGGGCCTTCAGGTTCAAGAAGCAAAAATGTTAGTTAGTATTACCATCAAATCCCTATACAACCTGTGTAATACTTTTTTTTTAATTCAACAGTATTAAGCACAACTATAGTTAAAATGGTTTTTACATTGGCCTGGTGGTGAAATGCAGTTTAAAGTTACTGGTTCCATGCTAAACAGATCAGACTGCAATAAACAGAGGCACCATTATTTACTAAGACAGCCTGGGCAAAGAGTGGCATTATATAATATATAGTTTCAGAGTTAAAAACAGCAAATCTTACCTCTTTTTGCAGTCCAGCAGCTATCCAAGAAAGTTTTCTGTTGAAAAGGGCAAGCTCCAGCATACCTGAGGTTTTTATACCATCTTAGCCCATTGTTTCAAACAGACTTCAACACAGTTGCTAGCAGGTTAATTTAATCACCCCTCCTATAGCATTCCCTTTTGTGATCTGGGGTAGTGAAACCATGTTGTCTGCACAACAGGGCTATTTTCCCCCCTTTAAGTTAAAATACATTTGTGGTTTTCATACAGTATTAAACAGCACCCATTTCCAAGTGGGGGGGGGGCCCTTTGCAGATATCAATGAATGCCTTGGGGCTTGGATGTTTTTTAAAACATGTTTCTTTCATGCTTAAAGTCTGGGGGGTGGGGTTGTTTCCTAGAAAGAATGACCCATAGCATCCAACCAACTCCTGGGCCATATTTAAACTGTCAAATAGTGTTCCACCAACTCCTGGGTCCTTTAAACTGTCCAATAGTGCTTTACCAACCCCAGGGGTTATATTTAAACTGTCCAATAGCATCTGTGAATTCCTGAGGTTTAATTTCATTTCATATTAAGCAGAACTCACCATCCACCCCCACCCACCCCTTACTATGGGTGCATTCCCATCAAATGTAACCCTATTGCAACAAGGGTAAGTAATTGCAGTCACCCTGGCTATTCAGTGAGGGGTATGTGTGTGGTTAAACCCATTCATTTCAACAGTTTAAGGATAGCTCAGTGGTTTAAGAATTGCCTGGTAAGCCCAGAGTTGTGAGTTGAATCCTTGAGAGGGCCACTTAGGGATCTGGGGCAAAATCAATATTTGGTCCTGCTGGTAAAGGCTGTTCTATGAGATAGGTATATCTCCATTTTAACTCTATTGTACTCAGACACATGTCTGAACTAGCCCTGTTTGTTTTATTGTAAGCACATTTTTAGGATTTTTCCCCTTCCCCACCACAACATACATTTCAGATTTTTGCTATAAATGGGTCTCTTTTACACACACAAAAACACAATAGCTAATTCTCACAAACTATTTTTTTTTATTTAAAAAACATACAGCTCCTTGAAAACAAACCAAGATGCTTCATTAAAACTTTTTAGCTCACTTAAAGGCCAAAGGACTTCTAACAAAACACAGATAGTCACAAACCCCCCTTTTAAAAAAAAATTACAGCTACCAAGTTTTATATCGCATGTTTGTCCCCTCACCATTCTCTAACTTAATCCTTTTAGATTTCTTACAAATAGTCTTTTTCTTAAGCAGGGTTCTGTAACTTTTTGTGCGGACAAGATGGTCAATATAATGCTGTAAGCAGGTATCTTCCGGTTTGGTCATATTCTTTAAAATACAGTCAGGGTCTCCACTGAATTGCACAGCATTTATCAAGGTCACCCTTTGCGCTAAATGTTAGGCACAGACATTGCATAGCATAACCTATGTCAATAACAGTGTTTAATAAGCTTTCCAAACACAGCTCAGCACACAGGCCCCGGAGCTTGCAGTTTATATCCACTGAAGTCCAAGTCAAACAGTCATGGTGCCTTTGGCCTGGCGCATCTATGACACAGGCTCACAATCTTCAAAAAGCTTTTCCCTAAGGCAGTGTTTAAGGATAGCATAAACAGCAACGCGTACAATAGTCCGCATGACTTTTTTACGCTCACGATGTGGCACTGGCTCAGTTAGTTCTATGCCAAGCCACCTCCTAAACTCCTCATAGCCATCATCCTCAGAGTCCTCTTCAACAACTTGTATCGGCGTTGAGCAAAAACATGGTGGGCCCAGTTCATCTTCGCTGCTTGATGCAATGCTGTCCAGGGCCTCCAGGGCCTCCAGAAAGGCATCGTTCAGCTGGTGAGAAATTTTCAGAAAAGAAAATGTGTAAGCACCCCCACTGCTTGTTTTTTAATTTACACAGCCCCCGGTTCCTAACCCATTACCCACCCCTCCTCGACTGCCACTTCTTAATCATTCATTTATGTGAGCGCCGTCTTTTCCATTCGCCTTGTGTGCCAGTGACTCCCCCGAGCCGCAATCGCCTTCCACCTCTGATGGGGTGGACAAAGAGAGGCCACCATGCTCATCAGGATGTCTCATGAGGGTTTTGGGGTTGGGTTCCGGCGTATCCAGCAACGGCTGGGCCAAAAGACTCCCCTCAGTCGCTCCCTCCACCTCCTCAGAACTGTCACTGATGTAGCACTTTCTCCGCGGATGGTCAAAGACCCTCGGGGCTAAAACAAAGTCCAAAGTTCTCATGGAGGTAGTGAAGGAGTCCATGTTTCCTCTCAACAGCCTTTCCGTGATTTTTCGAAAACACGTGTCCTTGGTAAGAGATGGCCGCCTCCTCTGTCTGGCACTGGGACTTTTGGAGTAATGGTGCTGCACTCTGATTGGCGGAGGGCCTTGGGAGGAGTTCTTAGTGGGGTCACACGACTCACTTCTGGAGGGGTCACCCCAACCCGGAAGTCACCCTGATTGGTCAAAATCTCCTCTCGGGTATGTCCTGTCAGGGCAAAACCCCTCCTGATTGGTAGAGGGTGGGGGGGGGAGTTCTTAGAGGGTTCACATGACCCACTTCTGGACTGGTCACCCCTGCCTTGGAAGTCACCCTGATTGGTCAAAATCTCCTCTTGGGGTGGTACTTTTGGGACGAAATTCCTCCTGATTGGTAGAGGGTGGGGGGGAGTTATTAGATGGGTCACATGACCCACTTCTGGACAGGTCACCCCCGCCCCGGAAGTCACCCTGATTGGTCAAAATCTCCTCTCGGGGAAGACTTATCGGGATGAAACCTGTCCTGATTGGTAGAGGGTGGTGGGAGGATTTCTTAGAGGGGCCACGTGACACACCTTGCTTCTGGTCAGGTGGCACCTTGACCCCAGAAGTAATACCCGCATAGGGCGGGACAGGCGGGAGGGACCAAGGGGTCAAGGGCAGCGCTTAAGGGGTCAAGGGGCGGGGTTAGAGTTTGATTGACGGTAGGGCCATTATACTACTCTCCTCCATTCAGTAAGAGTCCCACACTTTAACTGACCTTCTTCTTGTTGCTAACATGTTCAAGTCCTGATCATCGGTATTTAATGTAAGAATCAGTAAGTCTTGAATCTTGGCTTGTAGGGTACCAGGCAACCAATATACCCAGACTGCTACCCAACAGCAGCTGTAACTTAGCCACTCCCTGCGGCTCACAATTTGCAGAAATTGTATCCCACGAGTGACTGACAGTGGTCTCAGTGATCTCTGATTGGCTCTTTGATCCCATAGAAGCCCTGTGGGTGTATCTGGAAGTGTTCCAGCAACCATGTGGATCCCTAGCTAGCTGCCCTGTTTACCCTGCTTCTCCATTTTTGAACTCCCAGTACTGACCTTGGCTCTGACTTGGATTCTAACTCCCGATTGATCCCTGGAACCCTGATCCCCATACCTTTTATTGACTGTCGGCCTGATTTCTGGCTCTAACCATCTGCTTGACTCTTGACCCTGATACTGGCTCTGATCCATGACTTCAGTTCCTGGATCCCGAGCGCCTGACACTAGACCTGCCAACTTTTCCCCAAGATCCTGACATTTCAGCAACCACTAATATTTGATTCTCTGATCAATTCTCTTTCTCTGTCAAGAAGAGGTCTAACATAGAATTCCTTCATGGTGGAGGCAACACTCTTTGAGAAATACCCCTTTATGTTTATGTACTGAGAAGCGTAGTGCAGGGGACAAACGATAGGATATTGGGTCCCATCCCTTGCTCCAGTATAATTTGGGAATCCCATGCATGCAAAGCCATCAATAATCTCCTGAGCATTACCAAACTTTGTAATCAGCACATTTTTGCATAGCAGAACACACCTCCCTGACAATGGCCCCAGTTATTGATCTTCTCCCATCAAATTGGTTGGCTACCCACTGGTAGCAGTCAGTAGTGGCCAGCTTCAAGATGGCAATTGCACCCCATTTCTCTAAGGAATGGATGTCTACATGCTGGTGCACTTCTGCTGCAGCCCCAGAGTGAGCTTGGCACAGATCTCAAAAATAGTTGCCTTCATCATCCTAAACTTCTGGTGCCATTTACACTAGCTGGGAATCTGGCACCATTGACTCCAGTGGGGAGTTACACTGGTTTGCACCAGTTGGGGAGCTGGCCCATTATTTGTTTCTAGCCATAAAGCACAAACTAATTGCAATTTTCCCTCAAAAAGAAGAACAGGAGTACTTGTGGCACCTTAGAGGCTAACAAATTTATTAGAGCATAAGCTTTCGTGGACTACAGCCCACTTCTTCTTCCCTCAGACTCACTCATTATCTATTTAATGCGGAAATCCTCTGAGCAATCATTTCCAGCAGTCTCCAGTGACATTGTCTGGATTGAGCATTAGCAGTAAATACCAGCAACACTTCATCAATGGTTCAATGAGGGAAGAGACTGAGTTTCTCAGACGAGCTGATATGAGACCTTCAGTCAATCAATCTTAACTTTCAGATCCGCAGCTTTGGATTCATCTGTCTATAGAGAGTGGAAATGTGAAAGGCAACACTAGAGTTGGTTGGAAACAGGGCCAGCTCTAGGCACCAGCAAAGCAAGCAGTTGCTTGGGGCGGCAAATTTGGAGGGGTGCAAGAATCCAGCATGGGAGCTGAGAACCAACAGGGGGCCCTGGGAGCTGTAGTTCATTGGTTAGCTCCCTGCCTACAGAGCCAGCCCTGGAACAGGGAAATAACTACATTTCCCAGCATTCCCTCGGCCACTAGCAACAGGAAAGGGAGGGGAAGGAGTGAAACCTCATGCTGCAGCTTGCTGTGAATGGTAGGGACAGAGCCAGCTCTCGGTTTTTTGCCACCCCCCACCCCAGCCGTGGGCTCCCCCCACACCCCCGTGTTGCCCCAGGCCTGGACTTTTTTTTAAATAAAAAAAAAAGTGCAGATTCATAGGTTTATTAATAGAAAGAGAATTTGAAGATAAAACAGGAGTCCTTAGGTACCCAGTGAAGGTACTCATACACTGTGATCACATCACCATCACCCCTGCCATCCCAGCTCTGGCCCCCATCCGCACCTCTGCCGCCCCAGCCCTGGGCTCTCCCCCAAAGAAAGAATTGGGTGGACTAAATGGACAGTGCACCTCTCTATCTGAAGCCTAGCAAGGGAGGTACGTGGATCCCACTAGAATTTAAAATGAAAAGTAAGGGAGGGGAGGCTCTATTAGACTGGGCAGCTTTAGCTACAGTACCAGGCACGTAGGAGGATTTCCACTTCTGAGCCATGGAAGCAGAAATTGACTTTTCCTTTCCAGATGTAGCTAATATTCAGAAAGGGAATCTAGCACCTGCCTTCCAAATGTGAACATCTCAAAATTCAGGAGTGCTCAATCTCAATTTGGCCAGCTGTTACTTCATTTCTCCCAAATCAAATATAATGATCCACTGTAATTTGCTGTAGAAAAAGTAGAATAAATTGAGCAAGAAATGCTTCCCAGTGGTTATTAGGACTGGAATTGCTATTTTCAACACCCATTGCTTTTTTTTATTTATTTTTTTATTTTTAGTTTTATTTGTTTAAAAGGAAGACAGTGATGTTGCATTGGCAAATTCCCCATAGAAACAAAGAATGGAACAAAAGAATAATAAAGGCACCTCAACTTTTCCTCATTTATGTAGGACAGTCTTATATTATGCATCCAGATATCCTTCAATCACACAAGCTGAAAATTGTTCCACTTTACTGCAGTTCTGTAACCATATGGGAACCAATCCTGTCTATGTTCTGTGCACATCCAAAATTCCTGCTGAATGACCCGCCTTGGGAGCGAGTTACCAGTGACCCAGAACTGGGGTGGCAAGTGGGTGCAGTTGGGGGGGCAGGGAGGGAGAGAGAGCCCAAGGCTGGGGGTGGGGGTAGCCAATTATTTTTTTGCTTGGGGCAGCAAAAAACCTAGAGCCAGCCCTGGTTGGAAAATGGAATTTTCATTCTGCAAGAAGTTCCAACATTCCAAAATGTACTGAGAAACAAAAATTACATAATATTTTGTGCCAGAAGCATCAAATTGACCTTCTCAAGATGTTTAATGTTGATAATGTTGAGATGTTTCATTTCATTGATGTCAAAATATAAAATATTAACTATTGCATATCAAATAGTAAATGTAAGTGATATAAATACAATAGAATATTAAATTTCAACTTTTAATTAAAAAAAGTTGAAACAAATGATGAAGTAGGAACAAAACAAAACAAGAAAGTTAAATGGGAAAACCAAAGTTAAATACTCCATTTCAATCCTAATCATTATGACAGGTTTCCATCAAAAATTTTGTTTAAATTGTTCTCCTGCTAAAAATTCAATTTGATCAAACCAGCATTTTCCAATGCAAAACTGTTGTCAAAAATGTTCTAACAAACTCTAGGCATCACCTCTTTTGATTGTTCCAGTTATAGAGAAAATAGTTATAATTGTCACATGATGCAACCTTTATAGCTGGGAACACGAAAAATGTTTGTAACATTTTCTAGAGTAGGGAGACTGGATGGCTGGCTCCGTGGATTGAGACTGGGATCTATCTATCTTGTTTGTAGTGTTGTTGAAGACATGTTGGTTACAGGATATTAGAGAGACAAGGTGGATCTTTCATTGGACCAATTTCCGTTGGTGACAGAGACAAGCTTTTGAGCTTATGCAGAGCTCTTCATCAGGTGTCTATCTATCTATCTCATGTTCATTCTATTTGGTATTTGTCAATACCAAAAATATTTTCTCTCTCTCCTATGTATACAGGATAATTCATGCTAAGCAGAGCTGGACGATATGTGTTGACTAAATGTTTCCCCCAGTGAATAGGGGGTTGTGTTAAAATAGATTTTTTTCATGGCAACATGTTGATTTTTAATGACATTTTAGACAGGAAAATTCAGAACAAAATATTTTGTGTTGATTCAATATTTCTGGGTGTTGACATTTTGAAATAAAATGTTTTGTTTTGATGTAAAATATAGTAATTGTTAACTTTGACAACTCTGAATTTTTGGGAACTTTTTGCTTTCATGAAAATGTTGGTTATTTCAAATTTCCATCCTATTTTGGAATGAAAACAAGTGTAAATATATGAGAATTTCCTTCGGGGTGGGAATTCCATTTTCCAACCACCTCTACATCAGAAGCAATGTATCTGGCTATTTGCTTGTCTTTTTATCTATTTGTCCATATGTCAATCCGCACCTGTTTTCTTTTATCTATCCATCCTTCTGCTTTTTGCTTATCTACTTTTCTCCTGTCTCTTTCTTATTTTTGTCTCATATCTATCTATTTTTATCAGTCAAATTTACCAATATTCTCTCTCTGCATTTTTTGCAAATTGAAAACCATGATATCTAAAATACATTGGACCAGATCTTCAATTTTTGGTCATTGTTGTAGCTTCATTTAAGCTATACGTATTTACATCAGCAGGCGATATGGCACAGGTTAAGTTTATACTGCAGCTGGGAGCATGCTTCGCAGCTTGAGTAGACAGACACACTCTAGTTCTGCTAACGCCAGCAATATAGCCAGGTGTAGCAAAGGTGAGTAGATTATTATTAGTTATATGCATTGCAGTTGCTCCTAGAGGAGGGTCTATTCTATTCCATTCTATTCTATTCCAGTTCTTTTACTACCCTCATCCCCATAGTATCTATGCACCTTCCAGAAGAGCATTATATATCTCTGGGCATTTCCAGACCCTTACATGAAGGCTGCTGTAGCAATGTGGGGCCCTATTGCCATGCTACCTCAACGTAAGAAGTCCCAAGTGTCTCTTGCAGATGAAACATGACACACCTACAGAAGGAGGCAACTGGACCATAGTGACTGAATTCCTCCTTCTGGGATTCTCCAGCCATCCATGGCACCAGATTGTGCTCTTTGCTGCTGGGCTGCTGATCTACCTGCTAACAATGCTGGGCAACCTGCTGATCATTGCCTTGGTTAGAATGGATCACTGCCTTCAAACACCCATGTACTTCCTCCTGGACAACCTCTCCTTCACTTAGATCTGCTACATCTCTTCCACCATGCCCAAGATGCTGTGGAATCTCCTCTCTGGAGACAAGGCCATTTCCTTCATTGGCTGCCTCTTACAGATGTATTTCTTTGTTGCCCTGGGGGGCACTGAGTGTGTCCTCCTCTTGACCACGGATTATGACTGCTATGCTGCCTTCTGCCACCCACTGCTCTACATCCTCCTCATGAGGAGGTGAGTGTATGTTTGGCTCCTGGGGGCTTTGTGGTTCATTGGCCACCTGAACTCTGTCATCAATACTGCAATGGTCTTCTCCTCGAGCTTCTGTGGCACCGTCGAGATCCACCACTTCTTCTGTAACATCCCACCCCTGCTCCAGCTCTCCAGCTCCAATACTTCCCTGAGCCAGCTGGTGACCTTCTCTGTCTCAGGGTATGTCATCATCCTCCCCTTCTGCCTGACCCTGCTCTACTACCTCCTCATCCTCTCCTCCATCCTGAAGGCAAGATCAAAGCTTTCTCTACCTGCTCCTCCCACTTGGCCATGGTCAGCAACTTCTATGGCACCATCATCTTCACCTACATGTGCCCCTCAGCCAGCTACTCAGCAGCAAGACCCGCTGGTCTCTGTGTTGTATGGCATTGTCACCCCCATGCTCAACTCTTTCATCTACAGCTTCAGGAACAAGGAGGTGCAAGGGCCTCTCTAGAGAGCCCTTGTCAGGAGCAAGGAGCAGATGGGATGAAGCAAGAATGGGTCTGATTCCAACAAGGACAGAGCACAGGCCTGGCACTGCAGAAACTGGGGTTCAACTCCTAGCTCCATCCCAAGCTGATTTTGATTAGTCAGGTTTCAGAGTAGCAGCCGTGTTAGTCTGTATCCATAAAAAGAACAGGAGTACTTGTGGCATCTTAGAGACTAACACATTTATTAGAGCATAAGCTTTCCTGGACTACAGCCCACTTCTTATCCGAAGAAGTGGGCTGTAGTCCATGAAAGCTTATGATCTAATAAATTTGTTAGTCTCTAAGGTGCCACAAGTACTCCTGTTCTTTTTTTGATTAGTCAGTTTTTCAATTGACTTCAGTGGGGCTATACCAGTTTACACCAGCTGCGAATCTGGTCCATTGACCCTAATGAAGAGATGTCATTTTATTCCAGCTATGGATATGGCTCATTGACTCCAATGAAGCAATAGCGGATTTACACTAGCTGGGAATTTGACCTTTTCTGTGATTCAGTTTCCCACCTACATAATATAATGTGAAAATCATTAATTTCTCCCACTCCGTATTTATATATCAAGATCTTCAGATTGGCATCTATCTCTTCATGTCTGAACAGTAAATAGCACAATAGATCCATGGTTTAGGTTTGGTCCCTAAGTGCTAATGAAACACAAATAAAATTACTTTTTCAATTTAGCCGAAGTGAATTAGGCACCTGTGTTCAGTAGATGGTTGGCTTCTAACTCCCCTCACTCCTTTGACACTCCTAGCCATAATAAAACATAATCATTCTCCATTTTCTTGCAACTTTGTATCATCATTTACAATGCTCCAAAGGAATGTGTCCCACTCCCAAACAAGAGTTTTCCATTCACTGTGGAATCCCGTGTTAAGAGATAACACTCAATTTTGCATCATAGACCAGTTTAGTTTTTCTTTCTGTAATTCCTGTTTTATCTTCAAATTCTCTTTCTATTAATAAACCTATGAATCTGCACTTATGCAAGTAAACCCAAGGAGGTCAGCCCATGGAAATTGATTCTTATATTTACAAAATACCCTTTCTTGTAATTGTATTTACACGTTGCCATTAAAAGCGCTGAGACTTTTCAGTTTGAAAAAGAGATGAGTAAGGGAGGATAGGATAGAGGTCTACAAAATCATGACTGGTGTGGAGAAAGTAAAAGGGAAGTTATTTATGCCTTCTCATTACACAAGAACTAGGGGTCACCAAATGAAATTAATAGGTAGCAGGTTTAAAACAAACAAAAGGAAGTATTTCTTCACACAACACACAGTCAACCTGTGGAACTCTTTGCCAGAGGATGTTGTGACGTCCAAGACTATAACTGGGTTAAAAAAAGAACTAGGTAAGTTCATGGAGGATAGGTCCATCACTGGCTTTTAGCTTTGCCAGAAGCTGGGAATGGGCAACAGGGGATGGATCACTTGATGATTACCTATTCTGTTCATTCCCATGGGGGCACCTGGCATTGGCCACTGTCGGAAGACAGGATACAGGCTAGATAGACCATTGGTCTGACCAGTATGGTCGTTCTTATGTTAAAACCCCAAAAGGAGCAATACAACTGAATCCAGGCTCTGTGTAAATAGACTTGGAGATTCGTAGATTCAGGGTAGAAGGGATCATAAGATCATCTAGTGTCACCTTCTGTATAACACAGGGCATCATATTCCACAGTTGCCACTGTATTGAGCCCACTAACTTGTGTTTGATTAAAGGCTATCTTCCAGAAAGGTCTGTAGTTTGGTTCTGAAGAAACCAAGAGATGGAGAATCCGACACTTCCCTTGGCACTTTGTTCCAATGGTTAATCACCCTCACTATTAAAAAATTGTGCCTGATTTCTAATTTGAATTAATCACATTTTAACTTCCAGCCATTAGTTCCTGGTCTGCCTTTTTCCATTAAATTAAAGAATCCTTAGGTACCCAGTGAAGGTACTCATACACTGTGATCACATCACCTCTTAGTCTTCTTTTTCATTCAAAGAGAATGAGCACTTTCTCCAGTCCTCAGGTCAGTTTTAGTGTTCTCTTCTGCACTCCCTCTAGTTTCATTAGTTTTTAATTTCACAGAGTCCTAGAAATGCAGGGCTGCAAGGACTCTTGATAAATCATCAAATCCAGTCCCTGCTCTAAGACAAGACCAAGACCAAATCTAAACCATCCCTGACAGGTGTTTGTTCAACCTGTTCTTAAAAACCTCCAACAATGGTGTGACAGGTTGGATCACAAAGCACCCCTGGGAGCTGCCAACTGATGTGCCAAGACTACTTCTGCTCCTGCTTTCCTGCCCCGGCAGCTTAGGACTCCAGCACCCTGCCTGGTTTGAGCCAGACTTGCTAGCCTGCTGCAAACCCAGACCCAGGTCTGAATCACGTCCGCTAACAGCTGCGGGCTTACCTGAAAGCAGCTTACAGAAGTGTTCTTGTCTTTAACACTCAGATGCCCAATTCCCAATGGGGTCTAAACCCAAATAAATCCATTTTACCCTGTATAAAGCTGAGTTAATTAATAAGTAAAAAGTGATTTTATTAAATACGGAAAGTAGGATTTAAGTGGTTCCAAGTAGTAACAGACAAAACAAAGTAAGTCACCAAGCAAAATAAAATAAAACATGCAAATCTATGTCTAATCAAACTGAATACAGATAAGATCCTCCCCAGTTCCAGAGTGCTCCCTTTTACAGACTAATCTCCTTTTAGCCAGGGTCCAGCAATCACTCACACCCCTTGCAGTCACTGTCCTTTGTTCCAGTTTCTTTCGGTATCCTGGGAGGTGGAGAGGCTCTCTCTTTAGCCAGCTGAAGACCAAATGGAGGGATTTTACACAGGCTTAAATAGACTTTCTCTTGTGGGTAGAGACACCCTCCTCCCCCCTATGCAAAGTCCAGGTCCAAGATGGAGTTCTGGAATCACCTGGACAAGTCAATATCCATGCATGAATCACAGTTTCTTACCAGGTAGCATCCATGGGTCACATGCTACCTTGAACATCCTCAAGTAGACTACTTATGTGATTGGAGCATTCCAAGATTCATTGTACTTTAAGTGTTTCTTGATTAGGTACTTAAATTCAACATTCCTTTCTCCAGGAACTGACCAAATGCTATACTAAGGATATTTAGAAATAAAGCCAGTACACAGCCAATATTCATAACTTCAAATACAAAAATTATACATGCATACAGATAGGATTAATAGATTCAATAGATCATAACTTCTACATAGATATGTTACATGGCACATGTAGCTATCATAACTATAAAGGGAAGGGTAACAGCCCTCCTGTGTACAGTACTATAAAATCCCTCCTGGCCAGAGACTCCAAAATCCTTTAACCTGTAAAGGGTTAAGAAGCTCAGGTAACCTGGCTGACACCTGACCCAAAGGACCAATAAGGGGACAAGATACTTTCAAATCTTGGTGGGGGGAAGGCTTTTGTTTGTGCTTTTTGTTTTGGGGGTTGTTCGCTCTTGGGACTGAGAGGGACCAGACATCAATCCAGGTTCTCCAAATCTTCTGAACAAGTCTCTCATATTTCAAACTTGTAAGTAAACCGCCAGGCAAGGCGTGTTAGTTTTTATCTTTGTTTTCTCAACTTGTAAATGTAACTTTTTGCTAGAGTGTTTATCTCTGTTTGCTGTACTTTGAACCTAAGGCTAGAGGGGATTCCTTTGGACTCTAAGTTTCATTACCCTGTAAAGTTAGTTTCTATCCTGATTTTACAGAGATGATTTTTACCTTTTTCTTTAATTAAAAGCCTTCTTTTTAAGAATCTGATTGATTTGTCCTTGTTTTTAGAGCCAAGGGGGTTGGATCTTGATCCACCAGGAGTTGGTGAGAGGTAGGATGGGGGATGGTTAATTTCTCCTTTTTTAAGATCCAAGGGGTTTGGATCTGTATTCACCAGGGAATTGGTGAAGAGTCTCTCAAGGCTACCCAAGAAAGGGAATTAGCACTTTGGGAGTGGTGGCAGCGAACCAGATCTAAGATGGTAGTTAAGCTTAGAAGTTTTCATGCAGGCCCCAACATTTGTACCCTAAAGTTCAGAGTGGGGAAGCAGCCTTGACATGGTGGCAGAGTGGTAGGATCATTTAAAACCAAAAGCCAGTAAGATTTTTTTTCTCCTTTCTAGCTGCTTAGAAAGCAGAGCTGAAGGTAGGTGCATATCTTATCTCTCGTTGCCTGAAGGCAGAGGTGTTAAGTTTTTTTAACAAGGGTCTTTGTTAAGAGAAGGATTCAAGCAGTGAGCAAACAGCTGGCAAAAGGAATTTACAAGCTGAATTGTTTTTTTTTTTTGTCTTTCTAGCTCTCGGGGATAGCTAGTTAGAAAGTCTCTGTTGCCTGAGCTGAGTGCATCCCAGTTTCAGTGAACTGCAGAGGGGCTGTGACCCAGCACAAGAAAACAGGAAAATGAGTACCAGGGACGTAGCTAACAAACTAGAACTGGCCAGACTAGAAGCAGAAGAAAATGAAAGGAAAAATCAGAGACTGCTCCAATTAAAAGAAAAAGCTATGGAGCTAAAAGAAAAAGAGATGGAGGAGAGAGAAAGAGAGAGGAAGCTTGAACTGGAATTAGCACGGGCTAGGCCGGATATACCAGCCAATCCTAGCAACCCCTCTCCAGGTACCACTTCCCATCCCAGAAAGTTCCCCACTTACAAGGCAGGCGATGATACTGAGGCCTTCTTAGAAAATTTTGAAAGGGCCTGCCTTGGGTACAGCATCACTACAGACCAGTACATGGTAGAGCTGAGGCCGCAGCTCAGTGGACCCTTAGCAGAGGTGGCGGCTGAAATGCCTAAAGAACACATGAACAGTTATGACCTTTTTAAAAACAAGGCCAGAATCAGAATGGGGCTAACACGTGAGCATGCGCTTGGAGGTTCAGAGCCTTAAGGTGGAAACCCGATGTGTCACTTACCCGACATGCCTACCACATTGGGAAAAATTGTGGTGCCTGGATATCAGGAGCAAATGTTAAATCTATGGAAGAGTTGCCCTTCCTAATGCAAATGGAGCAGTTTTTAGAGAGTGTTCCTGAGGAAATAGAAAGGTACATCCTAGATAGGAAGCCCAAAACTGTAACCGAGGCAGGGGAGATTGGAGCGAAATGGGTGGAGGTGGCAGAAAAGAAAAAAACTAGTAGCAGTTGGAGCGAATATCAGAAGGGGAAAACCGAAACAAAATCTTACCACCGAGGACAATCCAAGGCCCCACCTACATCCCAAGGGAAACCCCAGACGCCTTCTCACCCCACCACACCAGTCTCCACCAACCAACCTTGCCCCGGTGATACCTTAGCAGGGTGATGTTTAAATGTAATGAACTGGGACATATAAAGGTCCACTGCCCCAAGAACCCCAACCGATTACCGTTCATTACACCACAATCACACCAAAGATCCCCAGGCCCAAATGCCTCTCTCATACCCTCGGAGCGAAGGGAAACCTTGAGAGTGGGCAGAAAGTAGGTTATCTCATGGAGGGACACGGGCACAAGTGTCGACTATATACTAATCCCTAGTGGACCCCAAACTCCTCAACCCGGAGGCTCCAGTGACAATTCAACCCTTCATGTCACAGTCTGTAACCTTGCCTACCGCCAAGTTGCATGTCCAGTACAAGGGCTGGTCAGGAATGTGGATTTTTGCAGTCTATGACAATTATCCCATCCCCATGCTGCTCGGGGAAGACTTGGCCAACCATGTGAAGTTAGCCTAGAGTGTGGGAGTAGTCACCCGCAGCCAGGCTAAGCAAGCTTTCACCCCCATCCCTGTTCCTGAGCCCTCCCCCAGGGCCCCATCTGTGTTACCAGAGACCCAGCCAAAAGTGGTGGAACCGGATCTCCTGCCAACGACTGTAACAGCCATAGTGGATCCAATCCCAGAGACCCAGCCAAAGCCAGTCCCTGAACCGGAACTTGCAACGCAACCAGCACCAGAACCATTGCCAGCACTGAGTCCAGTGCTTGCAAACCCGTCTACAACTCCAACGCCAGAGGGCACTAGCGATCCTGAACTGGCAGAAGCAGCAGAGAACCCTACCCAAGAGGCTCAGCCAGAGCCTGAAATACAACATAGTGAACCAGCGGACAGCGGTTCACAGTCAACGGAAACAGCCCCAGCACCTGCATCGCTTCCAGAGGGACCAAGCCCAAGTCCACAGTCCAAGGAGGAATTGATGTCTTCAGCATCAAGGGAACAGCTCCAGACCAAGCATGAAGCAGATGACAGCCTTCAGAAAGCTTGGGCGGCGGCAAGGAGCACCACACCGCCTCTCAGCTCTTCTAACCGATTCTGGTTTGTGGTAGAACAAGGACATTTATACAAGGGCTCCAGGAAGACTGGCATCCTCAAAGACAGTTGGTAGTTCCCATTAAGTATCGGGTAAAGCTCTTGAGCTTAGCCCATGATCATCCCAGTGGCCATTCTGGGGTGAACAGAACCAAAGACCGGGTGGGGAAGTCCTTCCACTGGGAGGGAAAGGGCAAGGACGTTGCTAATTATGTACTGTCTTGTGTGGTGTGCCAATGAGTGGGAAAGCCCCAAGACCAGGTCAAAGCCCCTCTCCAGCCACTACCCATAATTTAGGTCCCATTTCAGCGAGTAGCTGTGGATATTCTGGGTCCTTTCCCAAAGAAGACACCCAGAGGAAAGCAGTACATACTGACTTTCATGGATTTTGCTACCCGATGGCAGGAAGCAGTACCCTTAAGCAACACCAGGGCTAAAAGTGTGTGCCAGGCATTAGCAGACATTTTTGCCAGGGTAGGGACATCCTTACTGATTCGGGAACTGATTTCCCGGCTGGACCATGAAAAAGCTGTGGGAAGCTCATGGGGTGAATCACTTGGTTGCCACCCCTTACCACCATCAAACCAATGGCCTGGTGGAGAGGTTTATTGGAACTTTAGGGGCCATGATACGTAAATTTGTAAATGAACACTCCAATGATTGGGACCTAGTGTTTCAGCAGTTGCTTTTTGCCTACAGGGCTGTACCACATCCCAGGTTAGGGTTTTCACCATTTGAACTTGTGTATGGCCACGAGGTTAAGGGGCCATTACAGTTGTTGAAACAGCAATGGGAGGGGTTTACGCCTTCTCCAGGAACTAACATTCTAGACTTTGTAAGCAACCTACAAAGCACCCTCTGACACTCTTTAGCCCTTTCTAAAGAAAACCTAAAGGATGCTCAGGAAGAGCAAAAGGCCTGGTATGATAAACATTCCAGAGAACGGTCCTTCAAAGTAGGAGACCAAGTCATGGTCTTAAAGGTGCTCCAGGCCCATAAAATGGAAGTGTCGTGGGAAGGACCATTCACGGTCCAGGAGCACCTAGGAGCTGTTAACTATCTCACAGCATCCCCCACCTCCAACATAAAGCCTAAGGTATAGCATGTTAATTCTCTTAAGCTCCAGAGAATTAAAGGTTTCCCAGTTTACAGCCCAGGAAACAGATGACGCGGAGTGGCCTGAAGGTGTCTACTATGAAGGAAAAAATGACGGTGGCGTGGAAGAGGTGAACCTCTCCACAACCCTTGGATGTCTGCAGCAGATCAAGAAGCTGTGCACTAGCTTCACGCCAATGTTCTCAGCCACCCCAGGATGGACCGAACGGGCATACCACTCCATTGACACAGAGCTCCAGGAAGAAATCACAGCCAGTGTGGAACCGGCTGTCCAACACTATCTGTGATTTGGGGGTGTGTCATAACTATAAAGGGAAGGGTAACAGCTGTCCTGTGTACAGTACTATAAAATCCCTCCTGGCCAGAGACTCCAAAATCCTTTAACCTGTAAAGGGTTAAGAAGCTCAGGTAACCTGGCTGACACCTGACCCAAAGGACCAATAAGGGGACAAGATACTTTCAAATCTTGGTGGGGGGAAGGCTTTTGTTTCTGCTCTTTGTTTTGGGCGTTGTTCGCTCTTGGGACTGAGAGGGACCAGACATCAATCCAGGTTCTCCAAATCTTTCTGAACAAGTCTCTCATTTTTCCAACTTGTAAGTAAACAGACAGGCAAGGCGTGTTAGTTTTTATCTTTGTTTTCTCAACTTGTAAATGTACCTTTCTGCTAGAGTGTTTATCTCTGTTTGCTGTAACTTTGAACCTAAGGCTAGAGGGGATTCCTCTGGACTCTTTAAGTTTGTTTACCCTGTAAAGTTAGTTTCCATCCTGATTTTACAGAGATGATTTTTACCTTTTTCTTTAATTAAAAGCCTTCTTTTTAAGAACCTGATTGATTTTTCCTTGTTTTTAGATCCAAGGGGGTTGGATCTTGATCCACCAGGAATTGGTGGGAGGTAGGATGGGGGATGGTTAATTTCTCCTTGTTTTAAGATCCAAGGGGTTTGGATCTGTATTCACCAGGGAATTGGTGAAGAGTCTCTCAAGGCTACCCAGGGAAGGCTATTAGCACATTTGGGAGTGGTGGCAGCGGACCAGATCTAAGCTGGTAGTTAAGCTTAGAAGTTTCATGCAGGCCCCCACATTTGTACCCTAAAGTTCAGAGTGAGGAAGCAGTCTTGACAGTAGCATAGGACATATTGAAATTATGTCATATATATTCATAAGCATATTTCCATAAAGCATTATGGGG
Source organism: Chrysemys picta bellii (assembly GCF_011386835.1). Lineage (NCBI taxonomy): Eukaryota > Metazoa > Chordata > Testudines > Emydidae > Chrysemys > Chrysemys picta. Next base: position 14,744,890 of record NC_088803.1, read on the forward strand.
TACAGTGTCACAGATGGGGATTTCCACAAGCTCCCTTAACTATCATTATAGTTAGAAGGGTTTTTTCTAAAATATCTCACCTAAATCTCTCTTTCTGCCGATTAAGCCCATAGAATCATAGAATCATAGAATATCAGAGTTGGAAGGGACCTCAAGACGTCATCTAGTCCAACCCCCTGCTCAAAGCAGGACCAATTCCCAGCTAAATCATCCCAGCCAGGGCTTTGTCAAGCCGGGCCTTAAAAACCTCCAAGGAAGTAGACTCCACCACCTCCATAGGTAACACATTCCAGTGTTTCACCACCCTCCTAGTGAAATAGTTCTTCCTGATATCCAACTTGGACCTCCCCCACTGCAACTTGAGACCATTGCTCCTTGTTCTGTCATCTGCCACCACTGAGAACAGCCGAGCTCCATCCTCTTTGGAACCCCCCTTCAGGTAGTTGAAGGCTGCTATCAAATCCCCCCTCATTCTTCTCTTCTGGAGACTAAACAACCCCAGTTCCCTCAGCCTCTCCTCATAAGTCATGTGCTCCAGACCCCTAATCATTTTTGTTGCCCTCCGCTGGACTCTTTCCAATTTTTCCACATCCTTCTTGTAGTGTGGGGCCCAAAACTGGACACATTATTCCAGATGAGGCCTCACCAATGTCGAATAAAGGGGAACGATCACGTTCCTCGATCTGCTGGCAATGCCCCTACTTATACAGCCCAAAATGCCGTTAGCCTTCTTGGCAACAAGAGCACACTGTTGACTCATATCCAGCTTCTCGTCCACTGTGACCCCTAGGTCCTTTTCTGCAGAACTGCTACCTAGCCATTCGGTCCCTAGTCTGTAGCAGTGCATGGGATTCTTCCATCCTAAGTGCAGGACTCTGCCCTTGTCCTTGTTGAACCTCATCAGGGTTTTTTTGGCCCAATCCTCTAATTTGTCTAGGTCCCTCTGTATCCGATCCCTACCCTCTAGTCTATCTACCACGCCTCCTAGTTTAGTGTCATCTGCAAACTTGCTGAGAGTGCAGTCCACACCATCCTCCAACAATGTTATAAGAAGCTTTAAGTCAGGTATGGAAAATCATCAGATCATACCTAGAACTACTTATTTGAACCCCAAATAGGTAAGTAAATCAGGGAATGTCTAGGAAGACACGATTAGGATTATTTATTTTATTTCTTATTGGCTTGTGGACTCCTCTGTGCTAACCCCAGGTGCTTTTGTTTTGCTTGTAACCTTTAAGCTAAACCTCAAGAAAGCTATTCTTGATGCTTAATTTTTGTAATTGCTTTTTTTTAAGGTCTAGCAAAAAGCCTAAGTTCCAGATGTATTTTTTTCTTTTTGTTTTTAATAAAATTAACCTTTTTTTTAAGAAGAGGATTGGATTTGTTGGTGTCCTAAGAGGTTTGTGCATATGTTGTTTAATAAGTTGGTGGCAACAGCTGATTTCCTCTGTTTTTGTTTTCAGCTCTTCACGGAGAGGGTGTTAAAGGGCTTGATGGTACCCTACAGGAAGGAATTCCCAAGTGCTCCTTCCTGGTTTCTCAAAAAGGGGAAAGGGGGAGGGGAATTGCACTTGGGTGGTGGCAGCATCTACCCATTCAAGGTCAGAGAAAAGCTGTAACCTTGGGAGTTTAATACAAGCCTGGAGTGGCCAGTATTAGTTTTTAGAATCCTTGCAGGCTCCCACCTTCTGCAGTCCAAGTGCCAGAGTGGGAAATCAGCCTTGATAGGGGGTATCAGTTCATTTTGTCACTTATTCAAGGTGTTAATGTCATAATCTCTTTAAAGGGTTTTTCTGGGAGACATGAAGTTTTTCTTTCCCAAATGATAAAGAATTGAAAAAAAAATTCTTTTCAGGTGTCTGAATATCTGAGTTCCTGTTCAAATTATTATTTTAATGCTGATGGGATTTTCTTGTCTTATTTATGAGGTGGTAGGGCATATAGAGCCTTATATAGTTATATGTAGTATTATTTTTTTATTTAAAAAATAATTACTTGCTATGGTGAAAAGGTATTTTGGAAGAGAAAGTTATTGCAATGTTTCAAAAAGACAAACCGAATCTGAGTTATAAACCCAACTTTTTATCCCACCAAATGACTGCAGTGATGGATCTAGAAGTGCTCATATTTTCTCTTATGTTATGCTTTGTTCCTACAGTGGTAAATAAATCATACTTGGTATGATGAAGGGTGGCCAGTCACTAGTCACTCAACTTACTACGGGTCACAACTCCTGTGGGAAGACCTGCAGGTACCAAACATGGTTGGAGAACTCATTTGTTGGTGCACAAGTTGCTATAGCCTGGGACCCAGTTGGAGAGTGTGAGAATCACATGATTCCACCCTAAGAGAGGGACAGTCACAAAGCTGAGACCTGAGGGTTTGCACTAAGAGATCAGACCAAGGAGAAGAGGTTCAGCTAACCTTATATTCGTAACAACTGAGATATAGTAATTTGCTTCAAAGGTGGATTTGGCCATGGTCTCTCATCCACACAAGGATCCAAATGTATCTAGATCACAGAAGTTGGCTGTTGTCATTATTTATTCATTTATTATTATTATTATTTATTATTAAATCATGTTTGTGCATGGTTGTGTATACTACATATACAATAGATAAAAGAAGAGCATGTGGATAGACAGATAGATAGATCATGAATAATCAATGCCAATTTATTTTGCCTCTTCTTCTGTCTTTGACTGTTGATTTCCAAATCATTATTTTCCTGAGAGTATTTATTATTCATTGTTATTTCTATGAATATTTCTTATTCCACAGCTTTTTAACAAGAACTTCATCATCTGCATTGTATGTGAGCTTTGAGCCATTTTGACTAGATATATTTTAATGTGCTTTGTTTTTTGGGTTTTTTTTTTTGCCTTATTGAATACATTGGATTATTATAATGGGAGTTTTCTTAAAAACAAAGGTACAACTCCTCATATGGTCTAAATCATCATTGATCTTTGTCCAAACACTCAGTGATTATGAATTTAAAACTCAACTCCTTTGAGACTGAGGCACTGATCTGCAAAACCAAATAAGCCAGAAGTCCCCTTTAATTTTTACAGCTGAATTTATGCTTAAGTGCTCCCCCCCCCTTTGAATTAGGGAGGAAGGAGGTGATTTTCAGCTGGACCTACAGCAGTTAGTCATTCAACTCTTCTGCAGGTTATCCCTCCGTGTAAACTTTATTCAAGCTGTGAGTAAGGTGACGGAGCATGGAGCTTCCTTCACCCCCAGACTCATTCTGCCCTCACTGGCATTAGCTAAAATGCAAATTGTTCTCTTTCCTGCCATCTCCTCCTCCTGCTGTCTTGATGCTCCTGTTTACTGCTTGTATGTAAACTGAGGCAAACCCCCATTCCTTTGTTTAGGACAGACCTATTTAACATCTTTACATAGGCAAAGCCATCTCGTCTTGAACATATTCTAGTAACATCATATGGGGGAATTCAGAACGTTATGTATAACGTTGCTCCATACATTTTGCTGTTGTATTATTGACCAGCCAGTTATTAATTTTTAAATGATACCTTACAAGGCATATTTAGTTCAAAGATTATTAGGTGCGTAGGGTGTGAAATATCTGGGTGCTTCAGGTCACGCACAGGGTTCCATTCACTTCCACAAGTGCTAGCATTTTACACCCACTTTATGCAGAGTGTAACAAAGTGCACAGCAGTGGTGGATCAGGCCCAATGTGAGCAAGAGCAATGATAATTATTACATCATTTTTCTTGGATTAGGCATAACAACATCTACATAAGTGTTGCAGTGGATACCTATCGTAGGTACTTTTTATGGCCTTAATTACCACACTGAGTGCCTCTCAATCTTTAATGTATTTATTGCCACAATGTCCATAAGGCAGGGAAGGACTATTATCTCCATTTTATAGATGGGAACTAAGGCAAAGAGACTAAGGCCTGGTCTACACAACGACTTTAATTCAGATTTAGCAGCGTTAATTCGAATTAACCCTGCACCCGTCCACACAACGATGCAATTTAATTAGAAATAAAGGGCTCATTAAATCGATTTCTGTACTCCACCCCGACGAGCGGAGTAGCGCCAAAATCGATTTTAGTATTTCAAATTAGGGTTAGTGTGGCCGCAATGCGATGGTATTGGCCTCCGGGAGCTATCCCACAGTGCACCATTGTGACCGCTCTGGACAGCAATCTGAACTCGGATGCACTGGCCAGGTAGGCAGGAAAAGCCCCGCGAACATTTGAATTTCATTTCCTGTTTGCCCAGAGTGGAGAGTACAGGTGACCACAGATAGCTCATCAGCACAGGTAGCCATGCAGGCCGATAATTGAAAAAGAGAACCAGCATGGAGCGTACGGGAGGTACTGGATCTGATCACTATATGGGGAGAGGATTCAGTGCTAGCAGAACTTCGTTCTAAAAGACGAAATGCAAAAACTTTTGAAAAAATCTCCAAGGGCATGATGGAGAGAGGCCACAATAGGGACTCAGGTCAGTGCCACGTGAAAGTCAAGGAGCTCAGACAAGCCTATCAAAAAACAAAGGAGGCAAACAGTCGCTCCGGGTCAGAGCTGCGGACATGCCGCTTCTACGCCGAGCTGCATGCAATTCTAGGGGGGGCTGCCACCACTACCCCACCTGTGACCGTGGATTCCGGGTCGGGGATAGTCTCATCAGCTATACCTGAGGATTCTGCAGACGGGGAAGAGGAGGAGGAGCAGGAGGACGAGCTTGCAGAGAGCACCCAGCACTCCGTTCTCCCCAACAGCCAGGATCTTTTTCTCAGCCTGACTGAAGTACCCTCCCAACCCTCCCAAGCCAGTATCCAAGACCATGACCCCATGGAAGGGACCTCAGGTGAGTTTACCTTTTAAAATATAAAACTTGTTTTAAAAGCAAGCATTTTTAATGATTACTTTGCCCTGAGGACTTGGGATGCATTCGCGGCCAGTACAGCTACTGGAAAAGTCTGTTAATGTGTCTGGGGATGGAGCGGAAATCCTCCAGGGACATCTCCATGAAGCTCTCCTGGAGGTAGTCCAAAAGCCTTGCCACAAGGTTTCTGGGCAGTGCAGCCTTATTCCGTCCTCCATGGTAGGACACTTGACCACGCCATGCCTGCAGCAAGTAATCTGGTATCATTGCCTGACAAAGCCTGGCAGTGTATGGTCCCGGTGTTTGCTGGCATTCAAGCAACATCCGTTCTTTATCTTGCTGTGTGATCCTCAGGAGAGTGATATCACTCATGGTAACCTGGTTGAAATATGGGAACTTAATTAAGGGGACAGAGGTGGCCGTTCCTACTGGGCTGTTTGCCTGTGGCTGAAAAGAAATCCTTCCCTGCAGTTAGCCAAGCACTGGGGGGGGGGGTAATTGGCCCTGAGCTTTTCGCGTTTGGCTAGCAGGGATCTTCCCTGATACCAGCCACGCGTTGGGGGGAGGGGTACAGCGATCATCCCAGAGAATTCATGGCCGGAGGGGGGAGCGAGGGGGTTAGTTTGGTTTCTGCAGGGATCTTCCCTGATACCTGCCACGTGGTGGGGGGAGGGATAAAGCGATCATCCCAGAAAATTGGATGGGGGGGGGTTAGTTTGTTTTCTGCTGCTGAAGGTTAACAGGAAAACCGCAGCAGTCAACGGGCTTTGCTTGGTATGTGGGAAAGGAGGGCGCAGAAGCCGAAAGACAATGGCTTACCATGGCTGCATGAAAGCTGAATTCTATTGCCTGGACCTGCGTCTGTGATCTCTAACACCAAAGCCACAGGCACTCAATATTAAGCTGGAAATTGCGACCTTGTATTGAAATCACATGTGCTATGTAATGTGAATAGTGTTTTTCACCAAGAAAGGGTATAAGCATTGTTCTGTAAAATGTATCATTTTAAAAACTTCTCTCCTTTTTCTCAACCCTCCCTCCAGCAGCTGCAAATTTATCAAGCCTCCCTCCTCCGTCATGAAGGCCATCTCAGATAAGGCGGCGTAGAAAGAGGACAAGAGACGACATGTTCACTGAAATAATGGAATGCACCCGAAATCAAAGAGCTCATTTGAATGAGTGGAAGGACACTGTAACTAAATTTAGGAAAGATGCCAGTGAACGCGAGGTCCTGAGGGACGCTCGAGATGAGAGGTGGCAGGCTGCAACACTGGGGCTGCTGCGTGAGCAAACGGACATTCTCCGGTGTCTGGTGGAGCTTCAGGAACGGCAGCAGGATGACAGAGTGCCACTACAGCCCCTGTATAACCTCCCTCCCCCCCTCACCATGTTTCATATCCTCCTCACCCAGACGTGTAAGAACGCGGGGGGGGTAGGCTATGTGCACCTTCCTACTCCACCCCAGTGGACAGCCCAACCAAAAGGCTGTCATTACATTGAATTTGTTCAGTGGCCTTTTACTTCCCTCCTATCCTCCTCCCAAACCTCACCCAGATTACCTTGTTGGTTCTCTCCCTATGTTTATAATCAGTTAATAAAGAATACATGATTTTTAAATGATATTGACTTTATTTCCTTTGAAAGAAAGCTGGGGGAACGGGGAGGGTGGGTTCCTTACAGAGAATGAATGAGTCAATAAAGGGGGCGGGTTTTCAAGGAGAAACAAACAGAAATTTCACACTGTAGTCTGGCCAGTCATGAAACTGGTTTTCAAAGCCTCTCTGATGCACAGCGCTTCCTGGTGTGCTCTTCTAATCACCCTGGTGTCTGGCTGTGCATACTCAGCAGCCAGGCGATTTGCCTCAGCCTCCCACCCCGCCATAAAGGTCTCCCCCTTACTTTCACATAGACTGTGGAGCACACAGCAAGCAGAAATAACAATGGGGAGATTTCTTTGGCTGAGGTCAGAGCGAGTCAATAGCGATCTCCAGCGACCTTTTAAACGGCCAAATGCACATTCTACAACCATTCTGCACTTGCTCAGCCTGTAGTTAAACAGCTCCTGACTCCTGTCCAGGCTGCCTGTGTATGGCTTCATGAGCCATGGCATTAAGGGGTAGGCTGGGTCCCCAAGAATAACTATTGGTATTTCAACATCCCCAACGGTTATTTTCTGGTCCGGGAAGTAAGTCCCTTGCTGCAGCCCTTTAAACAGAGTAGTGTTCCTGAAGACGCGAGCATCATGAACCCTTCCCAGCCAGCCCGCGTTGATGTTGGTGAAACGTCCCTTGTGATCCACATTGCTTGCAGCACCATTGACAAAGCCCTGGCTGGGATGATTTAGATGAGGTTGGTCCTGCTTTGAGCAGGGGGTTGGACTAGATGACCTTCTGAGGTCTCTTCCAAGCCTAATATTCTATGATTCTATGACCCACCACAATATTTGATTGGCAACAATTGTCCATTTTGATGGATTCACAGTCTCCATGGAAAGAACATGAAGTGACTGGCACTGGGAGATAGAACTACCCTCTCCCACTTCTGAGGTGTTCCCTTCAGATCAGGGCTGGTCCTTGGTCTCTGCTGAGGCTGCTCACATGGGTTCCAATTTGGATGGTTGGTATGTTTGTTGAGTGCGCTCATGACATGTCCAAGGAGTTGAGGCACAACACCAATCTTGTATTTCTAGTTCTTCCTTTTTATTCCCCGTACCTCTTGCATTAAAAAAACAAACAAACATATATCTAAAGCCTTGTCTCATCACACAGTTTTGTCAACAAAAGTCAGGTATCATTGATAAAACAGTGGAGGTGTACACACTACAATTATCCTTTGGCTGACTGCTTTGCTGACAAAATAAAGCCACCTCAACAAGAGGTGTAGAGCTTTTGGCGGTAAAAGTTATATTGACAAAGTGTCATTATAGACACCGTGCTTAGATATGTTACTGTTAATGGCCTCCAGGATGTGTCCCACAATGCCCATCTTGAGCGCTCCGGTCAGCAGTTTGAACTCCACTTCCCTGCACCCAGATAAACAAACATCCGCCTCTCCCCCTTTAAAGGCCAGGGAATTTTTGAATTTCCAATTCCTGTTTTTTCAGTTTGGAGAGCTCACATCGCATCTTCCCAGCTGACCATGGTGGCTCTGCACAGCAAACGCTCTCTGGCTTGGAGCTCACCTGACTTGCTGGATCTGCTGGAACTGTGGGACGAGGAGGCTGTCCAGTCCCAGCTCCACTTCAGCCGTAGGAACTTCAGTATCTACAGCCATATTTTTCATGGCTTGTTGTAGAAGGGTTACGAAAAGGACATGCAGCAGTATTGAGCTGAGATAGGAATATCATAAGGCAAGGGAGGCACACCGTCGTTCTGGTGCTGCGCCAAAAGCTGCTGCTTCTACAAGGAGCTGGACAGTATCCTCAGCAACAATGTCACCTCCACTGCCAAGAGCCTTCTGGATACTTTGGTGGGACTGGTGGCGACAGAGAGGGGACTCGACCCCGAGGACAAAGCTGTGGATGAGGAGGTCGAGTTGGAGGATGGTGCAGAGCACATGGCAGTGTCGTCTAGTGGTGAGGTGAGTCAGGAGCTCTTTTCCACTGTGGAGAGGTTTAGCTAGTACAAGAAGTCTGTCTCTGGTGCGCATGATGCAGGCAAGGAGTAAGTGATCTTTTTAATTGATGCTGCTTGGTTATATGAGGTAGAGCTGTCCTTTGCTCTTTATATTGTAGAAGTGGGTGAAGGGACAGAAATGTATAAAACTAGTTTTGTTTGCATGTGTTCCATATTCCCTTGTGAAGCTAAGCAGTGCAGCAGGACAGTGTGTTAATGCACACCAAGATTTTAGATGAATCCTCTGGAGAGATCTCTAGGAAACTTTTCTGGAGGTACTCGCCAATCCTCTGCTGAAGGTTCCTTGGGAGAGCTGCTCTGTTCCTTCCCCCACTGCAGGAAACTTTCCTGTGCAAATCAGCAATCACTTGTGCAGGGACCAAAACAGCACACAGGCGAGGAACATAGGGACCGGGTCTGAAGCTGCACATGTGGACCCTTACTGAATGAGTGAAGCAACCTAGTGACAGAGGATGTGGAAAAAGCTAATGTACTCAATGCTTTTTTTGCCTCTGTCTTCAGCTCCCAGACTGCTGCACTGGGCAGCACAGCATGGGGAGGAGGTGACCAGCCCTCTGTGGAGAAAGAAGTGGTTCATGACTATTTAGAAAAGCTGGACCAGCACAAGTCCATGCAGCCGGATGCACAAGTCCATGTGGATCCGAGGGTGCTAAAGGAGTTGGCAGATGTGATTGCAGTGCCATTGGCCAGTATCTTTGAAAATTCATGGCAATCGGGGGAGGTCCAAAATGACTGGAAAAAGGCTAATGTAGTGCCCATCTTTAAAAAAGTGAAGAAGGAGGATCCTGCTTGACTATGCCACTGTGATGGGTTGGATCACAGAAACCCCCTTGGGAACTGCCACCTGATGTGCCAAGACTACTTCTACCCCTGCTTTCCCTGCCAGCTCGGGAACCCAGCACCCTGTCTTGCTGAGCCAGACACTCCCATCTGCTCCAACAAAGACCCAGGGTCTGAATTACTTGCCCCAAAGCTTCTGGTTTACCTGAAAGCAGCTAACAGAAGTGTGCTTGTCTCTAACGCTCAGATGCCCAACTCCCAGTGGGGTCTAAACCCAAATAAATCTGTTTTAACCTGTATAAAGCTTATGCAGGGTAAACTAATAAATTGTTCACCCTTTATAACACTGATAGAGAGATATGCACAGCTGTTTGCCTCCCCAGGTATTAATACATACTCTGAGTTAATTAATAAGTAAAAAGTGATTTTATTAAATACAGAAAGCAGGATTTAAATGGTTCCAAGTAGTAACAGACAGAACAAAGTAAGTCACCAAACAAAATAAAATAAAATGCACAAATCTACAATAATGAAACTGAATACAGATAGGCTCACCAGTTCCAAAATGCTCCCTATTACAGACTAATCTCCTTTTAGCCTGGGTCCAGCAATTACTCACATCCTTTGCAGTCTCTGTCCTTCGTCCCAGTTTCTTTCAGTATCCTGGGGTGGGGGTGGGGGTGGAGGATGGAGAGGTTCTCTCTCTTTAGCCAGCTGAAGACAAAATGGAGGAGTCTCCCAGGTCTTTCTCTTCTGGATAGACACCCCTCCCTCCCCGTGTGTAGAATCCAGACACAAAATGGAGATTCAAAATCACATGGGCAAGTCACATGTCCATACATGACTCAGGCCTTGCAGGTAGCAGCCATTACCCACATGCTTCCTTGAATGTCCTCAGGTATACTTCTTATGTGGATTGGAGTCTTCCAAGCTCTTTTGTCTGTTAAGTGCTTCCTGATTTAGCACTTAACTTGCACATTCCTTTCCCAAGAAGTGTCCACATTTCTAACTAAGGCTTCTTAGAAATCAAGCGAGTATACAGCCAATGTTCATAACTTTGAACACACAAATGGTACCTGCATACAACTAGGATGAACATAACCAGTAGATCATAACCTTTACCTAGATATGTTACTTGGCATATATAGCAAAACCCTATTCCATTTACATCATACATACATTCATAAGCGCCCCCCCCCCCCCCCATAAAGCCTTATGGGGTACACTGTCATAGTATACATGCTGTTGGAATGTTGATATTATTGTTAACTGTGATCACACTATTGTCATTACTGCTATTCCTCACGCAGACTCCAGGAACACTCTTGACGGTAGCGTGCCACAGGAACAGGAACATATACAAAGTAAGGAAAGGAAACGAGCCACTCTGGAAATGGAGGTGCTCTGGTGGCACCAAAACAAATAATGGAGCGATATCTCACAGTAGTGGTGGGGGAGGATCTCACTGTGGCATGCATCGTCCAAGCACACAAGCTCAAGACCGATACAGTATACTTGGACTGGTTTCGAGCAGTAGACACAGTAATTAGTTACATAGAAAGTAGTATAAAGACATATGGAGATTGGACAAACAGGGTGGAGTTTACTGACTTGCAGGATAAGTGGAGTGCACCTATTCGCATTTGAAACATCCAACTAAAGTATACAGAAATATACATGGGGACTTGGTCTATAACCCCGAGAACTAGGAAATGTATCTACCATGTGCAGGTCTGTACAGATGCCTGTCCAACAACAACAACAGCCCCAACACCACCTCCTCCCATCCCTCCACACACTGACACTATCCCAAGGAGTGAGTGTCCCATCATACAACCATGGCCTACCTCAGGAATCTTCCTACACCCTACTGCAGAATATATGATAGAAAATGTAGGATGGATCTATGTGCCACTAAAACTTGATTTTGCCAGTATGACCATACCACATCAGTGCCCTGAACACTATAAAGATTGGTTTAATGCAGAAGTGTAAAAGCAATTACAATTTTTGAATGGTTCTCAAATTACCCCACAATATGATAGAGATAGAAGGGATTTGTTAGGAACAGCGTGGGGAGGCTCCAGCCTTGGCATGTCCCTATGGAACTCGGCAGATATTGAGAATCTTAATTTAAAAATAAATACCGTGGTGAATGGAATAGGCAAGGCAGTTAAAACAGGAGGAGGTATTAGCCGTCTATTACTGGACCAGCATGCGATCACTATTGATAATATGCATGTAATCGCTCAAGGGTTTAGCCACCTGAATGCTACCATTTTGTCCCTCATCAACAGCATACAAAACAATGACATTTCATTGGCAGTTGCTTCCATGTCCTTTGGCAATAGGGTAATTATGATAGTACAGCAAAGTTTGCTGCAGTTGCAATTACAGAATTGGCCATGGATACTAGACTACACAGCCATCTTAAACCAGATACAACAACAGGGCATAAACCATATGGTGCCTATCTTTTTATAATTGCTAAATTGGATAGGATTCCGAGACTGGACCAAGAGGACGGTAAAAGCATGTACCTCATGATGGCGGTCCCAGATGGGTGCAAGAGCCAGTCAAGGTATATTACACAAATAGTGTGGGAACGCTTTTAAATATGTACAGCATTACCCCACTGTTCACCTGGTAACTGAAACTGGCTTGGAAATTAATCAAGTCTGTTGCACAAAACATAATGGATGGTGGCTGTGTGAGTGGTATGCCACAATTGACATTAATGACATGAGAAAAGTCTGGGCGTGACTGGTGCAAAAGGAATTGGTTTATGAGGTAGTACGCATTCACGACATGGCCTGTGCTATAGGTTATCATATTTTTTCCATAAATGACAACATCTGCCCCACAAGTGAGGCTGGGTTCTGTGTGCCTGTTACCAACACCATTCAAATAGGGGCCCATGCCTTCTGGCCAACAAGCAAGGGTAATGCTCTCACTGAAATGATCATTCCACATGAACGCTTACAGGATTTATTAATTGACTTGTTTCCCCCAGTGAAACTCTTGCAGCTAGATATACATGAATTGGTGACAAGAACTAAAGAATCCCTAATACCAATAACCCAATTGATCCAACAGCAAATAAATGAAATAGAGAATGTGCAAAGAGAGGTGGAAACACCGTGGTGGGCGATTCCAGAGGATGTGACTTTACATCCAGTGGTCCGCACCATAAGCGTAATTCTAATGGGAATCCAGGCACTAACAGTTGTTGTTCTACTAGGAATGTGCTATTATATGGCCCGTCAAACTAGGAAAGCTAAGCTACAACGTTGAGTGAATAAGGGGATGGAAATGGTGATCAACACTGCTGTGGTGCACCCAAATAATCATTTTAGGGAGTGAGGAGTTGAGGCATGTGTGTGTCAAAATGCATATTCATCCCTTAATAACCCTCACTGTGATACAACATATATGCATCCCTTCCATAACCAACAAACAGTCAGATGTATAGCTTACATATGTGCCCTTACTTATATCACATATATATCATATATATATTACCTTACTTATATCCATATATTCAGATATTTAGATATTTGGGATATTTATTTTATCCTTATGAAGCCCTCAGTGAAATAAAAAGACAGGCCATCTCATACCGTTCACAGACCCCGCACCCCTACTTAAGGTCCTGGGACTAACATTCCCAGGCCCATCATAAGGGACTAAAAAAATAATTGGAAAATAAAATCTGTCTATCAATCATACGTGGGAATGTACAGACTAAAAAGACAGATGGGGCATGAGTGAATGAATGGTAAAATAAGATAACCACATAACAGTCTTTAGTCCGCTGGGTTATCTTTAGTCCATACATTATGCTTTTCCGGGATGATGGGTAAACATCCTCCCCATAAAAAGACAAAAAGTAGGGGAATGTAGTAAGAGGAGGCCCTGAGATATAAACCTTGGTATCAGAGGCCCGGTATGAGGCCTAATGCCTGAACTAAAGTAGTGGTCAAGACTTTGCTAACATAAAGCAAAGTTAAGCTGTGAGCCAGAGGCAGGTCCTGTTTACAGAAGCTTGCAAGGAAAGGGCTGATGTTGCATAAACATATACCTACAATGTATTGGTTACTAGAGATATAAACATATGGTACCAGAACACTCTGATACTTGCACATTCCACACTGATAACAAGGAAAAGGCTGACCCACCCTAAAGACAGGGTCCAAAGGGTAATATGATGGATAGAGTTGTTTTGTTCGAACCAACATGTACAAGATGAGAGGCGGCACCTTATTGCATAGAGGGGTTGGACCTTGCTACGTAGAAGGGTTGCACCTCAATACGTCAGGAGTGATGTGTAACTTGTTTGTACCTGTGTATAAGAATTCATCCCTGGGGCGGTGTCTTTGTCTGGCCTAGGGGGCAGTGGAAAGTCCCGCCACTGACTGAGCTGGTCCATTGCCAGGGAGCACATATGTACTAGTTAGCAGAACCTTGGATATCTAATCCGGGGAGCTAGAGACTGTGTTTCTCTTCGACAATAAACCTGGCCCAGGTGCCTTCGTACTTCATCGGAGTCTGTGGTTATTGGGGGTTCTCTCGAGGTCTGCTGTGCCAACGACTTGCAGAGCCAGGGTAGCACATAGAGGGAACACACGCAGGCAGCCGACTGATATCAACATTGAACAGAGCAGAACACCACACTGGTGGCTGTCTGATGACACTCAGAAGTCACCTACTACAGGATAGGCCCAACAAGGAAAATAACAGAACACCACTGGCCATCACTTACAGCCCCAAGCTAAAACCTCTCCAGCACATCATCAACGATCTACAACCTATCCTGGAAAATGATCCCTCACTCTTACAGGCCTTGGGAGGCAGGCCAATCCTCGCTTACAGACAGCCGCCCAACCTGAAGCAAATACTCACCAGCAACTACACACCACGCCACTGAAACACTAACCCAGGAACCAATCCTGTAACAAAACCCGTTGCCTTCTCTGTCCCTATATCTACTCTAGCGACACCATCATAGGACCCAACCACACCAGCCACATCATCAGGGGCTCATTCACCTGCATATCTACTAATGTGATATATGTCATCATGTGCCAGCAATGCCCCTCTGCCATGTACATTGGCCAAATCGGACAGTCTCTACATAAAAGGATAAAAGGACACAAATCAGACATCAGGAATGGTAACCTACAAATGTCAGTAGGAGAACACTTCAATCTTCCTGGACACTCAACAACAGATTTAAAAGTAGCCATTCTTCAACAAAATAACTTCAAAAACAGACTTCAAGGAGAAACTGCTGAGCTACAATCCTTTTGCAAACTTAACACCATCAATTTGGGCTTGAATAGGGACTGGGAGTGGCTGGCTCACTACAAAAGCAATTTTCCCTCTCTTGGTATTGACACCTCCTCATCAATTATTGGGAGTGGACAACATCCACCCTGACTAAATTGGCCTTCAACATTGGTTCTCTACTTGTAAGGTAACACCCCTTTTCTTCATGTGCCAATATACATTTTTGCCTGTATCTGTAATTTTCACTCCGTGCACCTGAAGAAGTGGGTTTTTTACCCACAAAAGCTTATGCTCAAATAAATCTGTTAGTCTTTAAGGTGCCACCGGACTCCTCACTGTTTTTGTGAAATATAAATAAAGACAATAATTAACCCTGCAGGCTTTAAGTGGCATGAATTTAGCTCTAGACAATTGACCCATGACCAAAATTCCTTCCATGTTTTAAACACAACTAATACAAGTGATGATCATCTCCTGAGTATTAAGTATTATTAACCAGGACTGGCACCATATTCAGATATAAAATAGAATGAGCTAATTTATTCTCTCAGTTATAGCAGTGTAAACTCCGGAGTTACTCCATAGATATTCCACAGATCCTCTATTGATATTATACATTCATGATATAGTTAGTCCATAGAAAGTACGGAGTAAATCCATACACTCTATAGAGTGACTGCATTTAACCACAGGCTCCCTCCACAGCTACTGTAGACTTACTCATGCAAGTCACTATATAGATGCTACAGATTTACTAATTACTCAACAGACTGTACAGGGATTTCAATATGTACTACAGACATATTCCATAGATACTACAGATTTACTATAAAGTTATTTAACAGATTCAAGTTGCTCAATAGATACTACAGCATAACTACAGAGTTTCTCCAGTGTATCTAAAAGCAAAATGGAGCCCCGCACATAGAAAAGTATATCACAGTTTGAAACTTCTTTATTCTGGCTTCCATTTACTTCCCACCCCAATAGCTGTATCTGATCATCAGTCTCTTCATGGAGCAGATGATCTCCTTGTTCCTGAGTGTGTAGATCATGGGGTTCAGTAGTGGGAAGACCACGGTGTGGAACACGGACACCACCTTGTCCTGGGGGAAGCTGCGGAAGGGGCGGGCATAGATGTAGAGGGCTGGGACGAACATGATGATGACCACGATGATGTGGGTGACACAGGTGGAGGCCGCTTTGTTCTTCTTGCAGAGGGACTGAATCCTGAGCTTGACCAGCAGAACGGTGTAGGAGATGAGGAGGAGGACAAAGCACACCAAGGTGACCAAGCCGCTGTTGGAGAACATCAGCATCTCCATCACGTAGGTGTCGGTGCAGGCCAGCTTGATCACCTGGGGCACATCACAGAAGAAGTTATCCAGCTCATTGGGGCCGCAGAAGGGCAACCTGATGGTCAGAGCCACCTGGACTATGGAGTGCATGAAGCCCCCCACCCAGGCAGCCCCCACCAGGGCACAGCAGACCCCCCTGCTCACAATGCTGGCATAGTGCAGAGGTTTACAGATGGCCACATAACGATCATAGGCCATAATCATCAGCAGGAAGATCTCAGCTGCCCCCAAGAAGTGGATGAAGAAGATCTGGGCCATGCAGCCCCTGTAGGATATGGCCTTGTGGCGGGAGAAGAAGTCAACCAGCATCTTTGGGGGGGTAACAGAGCAGTAGCAAATGTCCAGGAAGGCCAGGTTGGCCAGCAGGAAGTACATGGGGGAGCCCAGGTGGGGGTCACTCCGGATGGTGAGGATGATGAGGACATTGCCTGGGAGGATGACTATGTAGAAGAGCAGGAAGAGGAAGAAGAGGAAGAGCTGGAGCTTGTGGGCCTGGGGTAGCCCCAGCAGCATGAATTCCGTCACCCGTGTGAGATTCCCATGCTCCATCCCATCAGTGTGGATCGCTGTAGCACACACAGGATGGAGAGAGAGGAGGAGATTATAGCGGTCACTGTGAATGAGCATGCAATAGCACAGTGCGCTGAGCCGAAACATTTGGGCCAGGCATGGAGGAGCCTCATTATGGGCAAGGAACATTAGAATATAAGAACCTAAGAACAGCCGTACTGGGTCAGACCAAAGATCCATCTAGCCCAGTATCCTGTCTCCCTACAGTGGCCAATGCCAGGTGCCCCAGAGGGAGTGAACCTAACAGATCAAGTGATCTCTCTCCTGCCATCCAGCTCCAAACAGAGGCTAGGGACACCATTCCTTATCCAGCCTGTCTAATAGCCATTAATGGACTTAACCTCCATGAATTTATCCAGTTCTCTTTTAAACTCTGTTATAGTCCTAGCCTTCACAACCTCCTTAGGCAAGGAGTTCCACAAGTTGACTGTGCGCTGTGTGAAGAAGAACTTCCCTTTATTTGTTTTAAACCTGCTGCCCATTAATTTCATTTGGTGGCCCCTAGTTCTTGTATTATGGGAATAAGTAAATAACTTTTCCTTATCCACTTTTTCCACACCACTCATGATTTTATATTCCTTTATCATATTCTCCCTTAGTCTCCTCTTTTCCAAGATGAAAAATCCTAGCCTCTTTAATCTCTCCTCATATGGGACCTGTTCCATATGAGTAATCATTTTAGTTGCCCTTCTCTGAACCTTTTCTAGTGCCAGTATATCTTTTTTGAGATGAGGAGACCACATCTGTATGCAGTATTCAAGATGTAGGCGTACCATCAATTTATATAAGGGCAATAATATATTCTCAGTCTTATTCTCTATCCCCTTTTTAATGATTCCTAACATCCTGTTTGCTTTTTTGACTGCCGCTGCACACTGCGTGGACGTCTTCAGAGAACTATCCACGATGACTCCAAGATCTTTTTCCTGATTTGTTGTAGCTAAATTTGCCCCCATCATATTGTATGCATAGTTGGGGTTATTTTTTCCAGTGTGCATTACTTTACATTTATCCACATTAAATTTCATTTGCCATTTTGTTGCCCAATCACTTAATTTTGTGAGATCTTTTTGAAGTTCTTCACAGTCTGCTTTGGTCCTAACTATCTTGAGCAGTTTAATATCATCTGCAAACTTCACCACCTCACTTTTTACCCATTTCTCCAGATCATTTATGAATAAGTTGAATAGGATTGGTCCTAGGACGGACCCTTGGGGAACACCACTAGTTACCCCTCTTCATTCTGAGAATGGGAGGAGAATGGAGCCTCCACTGAGGTAACTTACACACCGAGGGATAGACTGTGCTTGCAGGTGCATGGCTGCAGGTTCTACTGGCTTACCCATATGCAGATCTGCAATATAGATGGTCACACTTAACTGAATGGAGTGCTGCCAATTCACACCAGCGGTGAATCTGACCCATTGACTTCAATGGTGCTACTGCCAATTGATGCCAGCTGGGGATCTGGCATTGAGTGTATAAATAGACTTATGGAGTTGGTGGTAGAACATCTATACTTAGGGTGACCAGACAGCAAGTGTGAAAAATCCGGACAGGGGGTGGGGGTAATAGGAGTCTATATAAGAAAAAGACCCCAAAATCGGGACTGTCCCTGTAAAATCACTATATCTGGTCACCCTATCTATACTCATGGTAGCATTCAGATTTTCACTTAAAACATGGAGTTTTGCACTGTGTGAAGAATATAACGTAATCTCCCCAAATTCACAGCATGTAATTGATAAATAAAGACTGAATTTTCAGATTCTCTCATTTTCTAGTCCAGATTGTAAATCAAGTGATTATAAATTGGCCCCTTCTAAAATTTGAAATGTAGAAGGTGTATGGATTTGGGGGGGGGCACCCTCCAGAAAAATTTTTACTGATTTTTGAGATTAGCAAAATCATTCACCTTTGGTGATTTCATCATAGGCGACTTTTGAAGTTTCATAATCTGTCACTTTTAAGACTGGTTGAAAATTAGTCATCAAATCTCTCTTTTTTTTAGAGAGAGAATTGGGTTTCTGATTTTTTTTTAATGTGGGAAGGGTTTTCTTTCCAATATTTTTTTTAAATTAGGCTAGAAAACTGAAAACCAAAAATATTTCAAGTTTCTGATATTTTTGTCTGTGGTTCTTTTTAGCAGTTTTTGGCCGTTTTTTGGTTTGTTAGTGACTGTTTGTGTTTGAATTTTTTTTAAGTTTGATTTGGCCAAAAAGAAAAAAAATCTTTTGTTTCTTGACAAAAACCTCAAGTTTTCACCCCCCGCCAAAAACAAAACAAACAAAAACAAAGAAACAAACAAAAAGAACAGAAAAAAGTCTGATCAGCTCTAGTCATTTAAAAGATATATTTACAATTATATAGAATAATATTCTGTGCTAAAAGAAAATTCTTTGTGTTTTAAAGCCAAGCACTTAAAATTTCAGAAATGCCAGAATGTAGGTTGCTCATGTAACATTTCTTACTCATTTATTGATTCATAGATTCCAAGTCTAAAAGGGACCATTCTGATCATCTAGTCTGACCTCCTGTGTAACACAGGCCAGAGAATAGCCTCAAAATAGTCGCTCTTTGAGCTAGAACATATCTTTCAGAAACCCTAAAAAACAAAAAAATCCAATCTTGATTTTAAAATTTCCAGAGATGGCAAATCCACCATGACCCTTGATAAATTGTTCCAATGGTTAATTGCCCTAATTGTTAAAAAAACCTACACCTTATTTCCAGTCTGAATTTGTCTAATTTCAACTTCCAGCCATTGGATTGTGTTATCATACCTTTGTCTGTGCAATTGAAGAGCCTATTGTGAAATATTTGTTCCCAGTGTAGGTACTTATAGACTGAGATCAAATTTTCCCTTGCCCTTCTCTTTATTAAACTAAACAGCTTGAGCTCCTTAAATCTATCACTATAAGGCAGGTTTTCTAATCCTTTAATCATTCTCGTGGCTCTTCCTTCAATCCTCTTTAATATAGCAACATCCTCCTTGAATTGTGGACACGAACTGGAAACAAGATTCCAGCAGCAGTAGCACCCTTGCCAAATTCACAGGTTATATAACCTCTCCTCTCCTGCTCTAGGTTCCCATGTTTAAGCATTTCAGGATAGCAATAGCTCTCCCCCCCCCCACAGTGTTGCACTGGGAACTCATGTTCAGCTGATTATACACCATGACCCCTCCCAATCTTTTTTTCTAAGTCACTGCTTCCCAGGATAAAGGCCCCCATCCTGTGAGTATGGCATACATTCTTTGTTCCTAGATGTGTGCATTTACATTTAGCTGTATTAAAATGTGTATTGTTTGCTTTTGCCCAGTTTACCAAGCAACCCAGGGCCAAAATGTAGGGCCAAAAACGGATCCCTGTGGGACCCATAGGTGTAGTTTGACTTCCAATCAGACCATGTCGGGGGTGGGCGATTCTGTGTATGCCAAAGGCTTGCAGTTGGGGGGGGGCAATGCTCCCCCCGTCTTCTCCAAACTACACTCATGGTGTAGAATCACACCCTCTCAATAATGATTCCCCGTTTGCATACAGTTTGGGTATAGCTACACTGCAATTGGGATATCTGATTGCAATTTAGACATACCCTTTGAGACCTAGACAGTTTTTAAATCATTTAATTTGTCATGTTAATTTTGCATCTTTCTAATTTCGTAATAAAAATATGGTGTGGTTCCTTCTGTCCTGTCCTCTCTGCATTAGAAAGGCAAGGTGGGTGAGCTGATAACTTTTATTGGACTAACTTCTGTTGCTCAAAGAGACAAGCTTTCAAGCTACACAGAGCTCTTCTTCAGCTCCTTGGACTAATACAACTATAACAATACTGCAAACAATTTTTAGGCATTGATATTATGATACACTGTAATTACATGATCACAAACTATATTTTCCTGCTTTATTCAGTGCACAGGACAGACAAGAGTATAATACTCTCTGCTCAGAGCTGTTGTTCCCAGTGTTTAAAATCAATGAAATTCCTCTTATCTCTCAGCTGTTCAGCCAGGCCCTAGTGCTGCCTGGTAATTGTCTAGAACACAGAAGAAAAAGCCAGATGTAGAGCTGCTCAGAAAATGGGATTTCCATCCCATGGAAAATTCCAAAATGTCAACAATAGCTTCCATCGTGAATTGGGATGAAAATTGAAAAGGAAAAGCTCAGAAAGTTTTCAATTCAGAAAGGTCAAAACAAAACATTTCAACATTTCCTATCACAATACAAAGTTGAAATGTTGATGCAATCGTGCAGATTTGTTGAAGGATTTGTGTGTGTGTTTAAGGGAGTATCAATGGAAATCAAGAGATTTCATTTGGAATCAACTGCTGGCTGAAAATGTGGATTCAAAATGAAACATGCCATTTCAAAGTATCATTCAGCACATTTGTTGTTTCAATTTTCATTACAGAAAATCAAAAATGGAATTGAAATCAGCAATGTTAACAATTTCAAGAAAGAAAGAAAGAAAGAAAGAAAGAAAGAAAGAAAGAAAGAAAGAAAGAAAGAAAGGGGAGGGAAGGGAAGGGAAGGGAAGGGAAGGGAAGGAAAATGAAAAGAAGATTTAAGGTGGAAAGGAAGCACCTAACTGCAGACAGAAGGAAGGAAGGAAGGAAGGAAGGAAGGAAGGAAGGAAGGAAGGAAGAGTACATGAGCTTGGGTTTCCTCCCTGTAAAGGAGCTTCTGTCTCCATTGCTCAGACAGGTTGGCCAAGCGGGGCAGAGAGCAACTTACCTGGAGGTCCCTGGATGGGATCCCAGCTGTGCCAGCAGTGGCTGTATGATGAGGTTATGGTGCATCTCCATCCAATATCCAGCTGCCCCCATGACACTGAAAGCACCACCTCAGTTGTCAGCCTCAGCTGAGAAGTGAATATGCCCCCTTTCCTGCCTTGGCAGGCAGGGCCAGGCTGATGTTAATGTGAATGCAGCTATGCCATGAACCAAGGGCATCTGCCTCCCGGCACTCAGTTCACTCCAACACATGGCACATAGCCCAGCAGGACTCTGGCCCTCTCACCCACCTTCAGAGGAGCAGGGATGTAGGGAAGATGTCTTAGCAAGGGCCCACCTCTGCTCAGCCACCTCCTAGTGAGGTGCTGGGAACGCTGCCCATGTGATTGTGGGGAGTCAGGGGACGAGATGCCTAGCTCAGAGCCAAGGGCCTTTGTTATAGGTAGCACAGATCCAGTCCCTAAGGGGTGCGGAAGCAGCTGGGGGAGGTGCCAGACAGTCGCTTGGCAGGAGAGAAGGGGCAGTGATGGACAGTCTATGAGGGTTACTGTAGAACAATATCTCTCACAGCAGGTGTGATGCCAGTCACAGTGCTTCAGTGTATGAATCCAAAGATCCGAAGACCTCTAAAAAAGGGGGATGATGTGAGTCCGACTGTGACAGTGTACCCCATAAGGCTTTATGGGGGTGTGTGCTTATAAATGTATGTATGATATAACTGAAATAAGATTTTGCTACATATGCCATGTAACATATCTACGTAAAGGTTATCATCTACTGGTTATGTTCATCATAGTTATATGCAGGTACCATTTGTGTGTTCAAAGTTATGAACATTGGCTGTATACTTGCTTGATTTTTTAGTAGCCTTAGTTAGGATATTTGGCCACTTCTTGGGAAAGGAATGTGCAAGTTAAGTGCTCAGTCAGGAAGTACTTAACAGACAAAAGAGCTTGGAAGACTCCAATCCACATAAGAAGTCTACCTGAGGACGTTTAAGGTAGCATGTGGGTAATGGCTGCTACCTGCAAGTCCTGAGTCATGCATGGGCATATGACCTGTGACTTGACCATGTGATTCCAAATCTCCATTTTGTCACTGGATTCTACACAGGGGGAGGGAGGGGTGTCTACCCAGATATGCAAACTAGATACAATCAATTTAGGATTGAATAATGACTGGGAATAGCTGAGCCATTACAAACATTGAATCTATCTTGTAAGTATTCTCACACTTCTCATAGAGTCAGATTCATAGATTCTAGGACTGGAAGGGACCTCGAGAGGTCATCAAGTCCAGTCCCCTGCCCGCATGGAAGGACCAAATACTGTCTAGACTATCCCTGATAGACATTTATCTAACCTACTCCTAAATATCTCCAGAGATGGAGATTCCACAACCTCCCTAGGTAATTTATTCCAGTGTTTAACCACCCTGACAGTTAGGAACTTTTTCCTAATGTCCAACCTAGACCTCCCTTGCCGCAGTTTAAACCCATTGTTTCTTGTTCTATCCTTAGAGGCTAAGGTGAACAAGTTTTCTCCTGCCTCCTTATGACACCCTTTTAGATACCTGAAAACTGCTGTCATGTCCCCTCTCAGTCTTCTCTTTTCCAAACTAAACAAACCCAATTCTTTCAGCCTTCCTTCATAGGTCATGTTCTCAAGACCTTTAATCATTCTTGTTGCTCTTCTCTGGACCCTTTCCAATTTCTCCACATCTTTCTTGAAATGCGGTGCCCAGAACTGGACACAATACTCCAGCTGAGGCCTAACCAGAGTAGAGTAGAGCGGAAGAATGACTTCTCGTGTCTTGCTCACAACACACCTGTTAATACATCCCCGAATCATGTTTGCTTTTTTTGCAACAGCATCACACTGTTGACTCATATTTAGCTTGTGGTCCACTATAACCCCTAGATCCCTTTCTGCCGTACTCCTTCCTAGACAGTCTCTTCCCATTCTGTATGTGTGAAACTGATTTTTTCTTCCTAAGTGGAGCATTTTGCATTTGTCTTTGTTAAACTTCAACCTGTTTAACTCAGACCATTTCTCCAATTTGTCCAGATCATTTTGAATTATGACCCTGTCCTCCAAAGCAGTTGCAATCCCTTCCAGTTTGGTATCATCCGCAAACTTAATAAGCGTACTTTCTATGCCAAAATCTAAGTCGTTAATGAAGATATTGAACAGAGCCGGTCCCAAAACAGACCCCTGCAAAATCCCACTCGTTATGCCTTTCCAGCAAGATTGGGAACCATTAATAACAACTCTCTGAGTATGGTTATCCAGCCAGTTATGCACCCACCTTATAGTAGTCCCATCTAAATTGTATTTGCCTAGTTTATCGATAAGAATATCATGCGAGACCATATCAAATACCTTACTAAAGTCTAGGTATACCACATCCACAGCTTCTCCCTTATCCACAAGACTCATTATCCTATCGAAGAAAGCTATCAGATTGGTTTGACATGATTTGTTCTTTACAAATCCATGTTGGCTGTTCCCTATCACCTTACCACCTTCCAAGTGTTTGCAGATGATTTCCTTAATTACTTGCTCCATTATCTTCCCTGGCACAGAAGTTAAACTAACTGGTCTGTAGTTTCCTGGGTTGTTTTTATTTCCCTTTTTATAGATGGGCACTATATTTGCCCTTTTCCAGTCTTCTGGAATCTCTCCCGTCTCCCATGATTTTCCAAAGATAATAGCTAGAGGCTCAGATACCTCCTCTATTAGCTCCTTGAGTATTCTAGGATGCATTTAATCAAGCCCTGGTGACTTGCAGGCATCTAACTTTTCTAAGTTTTAACTTTTTCAAACTGTCTGTACTGGGTTATCTTGATTATCACTTCAAAAGTTTTTTTCTCTTACTTAATTGGCCTCTCAGAGTTGGTAAGACAACTCCCACCTGTTCATGCTCTCTGTATGTGTGTTTATATATATCCTCAATATATGTTCCATTCTATATGCATCCGAAGAAGTGGGCTGTAGCCCACAAAAGCTTATGCTCTAATAAATTTGTTAGTCTCTAAGGTGCCACAAGTACTCCTGTTCTTTTTACCCAGAAGAGAAAGTCTATTTAAACCCTTGGGAGACCCCACCATTTTGTCTTCAGCTGGCTAAAGAGAAAGCCTCTCCACCCCACCCCCAGGATACTGAAAGGAACTGGAACGAAGGACAGAGACTGCAAGAGGTATGAGTGATTGCTGGACCCAGGCTAAAAGGAGATTAGTCTGTGTCATAACTATAATGGGAAGGGTAACAACCCTCCTGTGTACAGTACTATAAAATCCCTCCTGGCCAGAGACTCCAAAATCCTTTTACCTGTAAAGGGTTAAGAAGCTCAGGTAACCTGGCTGACATCTGACCCAAAGGACCAATAAGGGGACAAGATACTTTCAAATCTTGGGGGGGGGGGTGGAAGGCTTTTGTTTGTGCTCTTTGTTTTGGGCGTTGTTCGCTCTTGGGACTGAGAGGGACCAGACATCAATCTAGGTTCTCCAAATCTTTCTGAACAAGTCTCTCATATTTCAAACTTGTAAGTAAACAGCCAGGCAAGGCATGATAGTTTTTATCTTTGTTTTCTCAACTTGTAAATGTACCTTTTTGCTAGAGTGTTTATCTCTGTTTGCTGTAACTTTGAACCTAAGGCTAGAGGGGATTCTTCTGGGCTCTTTAAGTTTGATTACCCTGTAAAGTTAGTTTCCATCCTGACTTTACAGAGATGATTTTTATCTTTTTCTTTAATTAAAAGCCTTCTTTTTAAGAACCTGATTGATTTTTCCTTGTTTTTAGATCCAAGGGGGTTGGATCTTGATCCACCAGGAGTTGGTGGGAGAAAGGAGGGGGATGGTTAATTTCTCCTTGTTGTAAGATCCAAGGGGTTTGGATCTGTATTCACCAGGGAATTGGTGAAGAGTCTCTCAAAGCTACCCAGGGAAGGGAATTAGTACTTTGGGAGTGGTGGCAGTGGACCAGATCTAAGCTGGTAGTTAAGCTTAGAAGTTTTCATGCAGGCCCCCACATTTGTACCCTAAAGTTCAGAGTGGGGAAGCAGCCTTGACAGTCTGTAAAAGGGAGCATTTTGGAACTGGTGAGATTATCTGTATTCAATTTGATTAGACAACAATTTATGAGTTTACCCTGCATAAGCTTTATACAGGGTAAAACTGATTTATTTGGGTTTAGACCCCATTGGGAGTTGGGCATCTGAGTGTTAAAGACAGGAACACTTCTGTTAGCTGCTTTCAGGTAAATCTGCAGCTTTGGGGCAAGTAATTCAGACCCTGGGTCTGTGTTGGAGCAGATGGGTTTGTCTGGATCAGCAAGACAGGGTGCTGGATTCCCAGGCTGGCAGAGGGAAAGGAGGAGTAGAAGTAGTCTTGGCACATCAGGTGGCAGCTCCCAAGGCGGTTTCTGTGATCCAACCCATCACACTGACCACCCCCTTTTTATAGATGGGGAAACTGAGGCATAAAGAGACACAGAAGTGATTTGTTCATGGTCACACAGGTATTCAAAGGCAACAATGAATAGAGCCCGGAAGTCCTGACTCCCAGTGCACCTCACACTAACCACTGGAGATCACTCCCCTTTGAGGGCTGGGAACAGAACCCAGTCCTCCACTCTAACCACTAGGCCCTTTTACACCCCAGAACTGGGATGGAGCCCAGGAATCTTGCTTCCCATCATCCCTGTGCTAGACCTGTAGATCCCAATCCCCTCCACAGGGATGGGTATATAACTCCCAGTCCACACTGCTCTGACCATCTGGACCCTCTAGTTAGGAAATTAAAATAAATAAGTTTTTTTTTTAGTTATATAAATAAAAAGAGAATAAGAAAGGTTGAGTTTGGGCTGCTATGGAGTGTGGATGGGAAGGAGATTAAAGATATTCTAGCTATGTCCCACAACCTAAATGAATACTTTGCCTCAGGTTCTCAGTAAGGCTGATAACATGGTAACTGTTCATCAAGGCAATACAGCTGATAGAAACCAGTGTCTAGAAATGTAAATGCTACATCTGAGGGGGAAGAAAAACATAGAATCAAAGAATATCAGAGTTGGAAGGGACCTCAGGAGGTCATCTAGTCCAACCCCTTGCTCAAACAGGACCAATCCCCAACTAAATCATCCCAGCCAGGGCTTTGTCAAGCCTGACCATAAAAACCTCTAAGGAAGGAGAGTCCACCACCTCCCTAGGTAACCCATTCCAGTGCTTCACCACCCTCCTAGTGAAAAAGTTTTCCCTAATATCCAACCTAAACCTCCCCCACTGCAACTTGAGACTATTATTCCTTCTTCTGTCATTGCTACCACTGAGAACAGTCTAGATCTATCCTCTTTGGAACCCCCTTTCAGGTAATTGAAAGCAGCTATCAAATCTCCCCTCGTTCTTCTCTTCTGCAGACTAAATAATCCCAGTCCCCTCTGCCTCTCCTCATAAATCATGTGCTCCAGCCCCCTAATCATTTTTGTTGCCCTCCACTGGACTCTTTCCAATTTTTCCATATCCTTCTTGTAGTGTGGGGCCCAAAACTGGACACAGTACTCCAGATGAGGCCTCACCAATGTCGAATAGAGGGGAACGATCACGTCCCTTGATCTGCTGGCAATACTCCTACTTATACAGCCCAAAATGCTGTTAGCCATCTTGGCAACAAGGGCACACTGACTCTTATCCAGCTTCTCATCCACTGTAACCCCTAGGTCCTTTTCTTCCAAACTGTTGCCTAGACATTCAGTCCCTAGTCTGTAGCAGTGCATGGGATTCTTCCATCCTAAGTGCAGGACTCTGCACTTGTCCTTGTTGAACCTCATCAGATTTCTTTTGGCCCAATCCTCTAATTTGACTAACATAAAGAGCTTAATGCATAGAAATTGGGCAGAATGGATCATTTGCATCCCACAATACTAAAAGAACTGGCACATGAGATTGCTAGTCTGGTAGCCATCAATTATTAATAAATCTGTGTCATGGTATCTGGTATGGGTCACAGCTGAGAGGGCCAATCTCAGGTCAGACAATCAAAAAACTGGGCAGACACCCCTACACTGGTTAGGGTTACCATATCTGAACATTCAAAAAAGAGGACACTCCACGGGGGGTGTTGGCCCCACCCACAGTCCACCCCCACTCCTCCCATGCTCCACCCCCACTCTGCCCCAAGTCCTGCCCCCTCCCCACTTGGCCCCACCACTGCACCCCTCCTCACCCCCTGACCCGACACTGGCTGGCTGCATCCCTCCTCAGTCCCCCACCCACCACTCACCTCCTCTCACCTGCCACTCACCTCCTCACTCCCCTGCCAGAAACCCCATGCCTATCCCAAGAACCCCCGCCTGCCACTGGCTCACCACTTCTTCCCTCCAAACCCCTGCCCGCCCACTCGCCGCTGGCTCGCTTGCCTCTTCAACCCCCTCTGCCCGCCGCTGGCCTTTTCACCTGCCCCCGCTCACCTACTCAACCCCCGCTGCTCACCGCTTGCCTATTCACCCCGCCCCACTCTCCTACTCACCCCTCCTTCCGCAGGTCCCACTGGCTCCTAGGATCAGGGGCAGCCGAGGGGTCTCCACGTGCTGTGCCCGCCACAAGCGTGAGCTCTGTGGCTCCCATTGACCAGGAAAAGCACCAATGGGAGCTGCCGGAGCCACAGAGTGGGGCTTGCAGGTGCCGGCAGCATGCAGAGAGCCCTCCACCCCCTCGACCGTACCCAACCCTAAGAGCCAGAGGGATCTGCTGGGGGGTGAGCTGGGGAATCCTGGTGGTGCTTACCTGGGGTGGCTCCCAGGAAGCATTCGGCAGGTCCCTCTGGCTTCTAGAGTTGGGTTGGGTCGGGGGGGCGGAGGGTTCTCTGCCCGCTGTGGGCACCTGCAAGCCCTGCCCCTGCAGCTCTGATTGGGCAGGTGGGAGCTGATGCAGCACGTGGAGACCCCCTCCACACACTGCAGGCTCCTGCCCGTGGGCGGGGACTGGGAGCAGCCCCAGGAAGCGCTGTCAGCCCCGGACTTTGGATTTAGGATTGCCATACATTTATATTTTCCCGGACATTTTTAGATATTAAAAAAATTTCTCCCCGACGGCAATTTAAGAACTAAAAAGCCGGATATGTCCGGGAAAATAAGGACGTATGGTAACCCTAACACTGCTGGTATAGTCTATAATAAGATGTAACCAAATGAGCAATAAATTTGTGCTCCTGGATCACTATACTAGCTTAAAATGGAGCCACAGACAGTCCCCTTAGACCAGGGGTCTCAAAGTTCTGATCCGCAGGCCATCTGTGGTCCAAGAACCTCCCCACTTCGGCCCCCGGAAACTTTTTAAAAAGTTCTTTCATCCGGCCCTCATGGCTGCCAGCTATGGGGGGTGGGAGGGGGCGGGAGGAGAGATTAACATGCCACTCCCCCCAATGTTGCTCCATCCTGCTGCTCCTGGGACCCTCCCAGGGGTTGCATGCAGCAATGTGTCATTCACCTCGGGCAGCTCTGCTCCCTGCAAGTGGTTCCCTATCTCTGTTGTTGCCAGCAGAGCCACAGAGGAGAGTTCCATGCAGGCACGCTGCTGACTGTCTGCTACAGGCACCGCCCCCTGCAGCTCCCCTTCCCTGGGGGAGAGGGGGAGAGATACCATCACTAGTTGCTGGGCAGAGTCAGCCATGGAGCCAGCATCACTAGTCACAGGGCAGAGTCAGCCGGGATGGCATGAAAATTCATTGGTCCAGAGAGAAAAGAGATGGTTCCCAAGGCTGCTTTTTCTTATAGTTGAAAACAAACTGACAAGTGTTAACCCAGCATGAGTCTGTCAGCTTTCACTGTTGAACACACAACGACCCACTCTTTGAAGATAACATTTTACCTCCTATGGATATACCAGTAACTTA
Organism: Chrysemys picta bellii; assembly: GCF_011386835.1. NCBI lineage: Eukaryota > Metazoa > Chordata > Testudines > Emydidae > Chrysemys > Chrysemys picta. Next base: position 14,774,014 of record NC_088803.1, read on the forward strand.
GGTGCAGTGATTTACCTAATGTAATTTTCAGCCATCATTACAATAGGGATAGATGAGTGACAATATTACAGGTAACATTCATGAGATTCATGCACTGTATACATCAAATAGATTTTTATCTTAACACGTCTTTGATCTAAGGCTAATTTAATCCAAGATACAGGCAGATAAAAACAATACAATTAACATCTCCCTTGAGTTCAATCAAGAAAAATGAATGGAGCTATGTCTACTAGCCCACTTACTATCTCTTTGATAATCTTACGCAAGTGAATTGCCCTGTTGGTCTGTCTCCATCACAGAGTTGGCAAACTGTTTAGACAGCATCACAATCTGTCTATACTTTAAAAAAATCTGTCTAAATAAATCCAGCTGACTGGAGAATAGCTAACATCATACCTATTGTTAATATATAGTCTTGTTTGTTAGCCTGAGATAGAATTTTGGGTTTGACTTTTTGACACTGTGTTGCATTTCCCACAAACAAATGGTCACACACATTTCTCACAACGAGATGGTCACACAGAGATTCAAAGGCAACAATGAATAGAGCCCAGAAGTCCTGTCAGATGGGGCTTTTATTGTAATTCAAAAAGATAAGGGATAGAGCTAAAGTGTTACAGGGTATTGTGGGAGTGTAATATATGAGCATACACTGGAAGGCTGCCTGGCTCCTCTCTCAAGCCAAGGTCAAGCAACCAGTTAGGAGGGGCAAGGGGAAATGGGAGGTGGGGGGCAGGCATAAGAAACACTAAAAGCCAAAGAAAAGCCTGGCCTTGGCCAGAACACAACCCCACTCCTTAGCCCTCCAATGGAATACAAAAAAGGTGGGACGAAGACCCTAGCCTCACAACCCTCCAATACAGAACACGACCATAAATTGTAAGAGGTGAGATTAAGGGCGTGCACTGCAGGTATATTTGGGCCTGATAAGAAGGAGGAGGTGGGAATGGGAATGGGGAGGTGGGAATGGAACACTGGGGAAACAGACTCTGCCAGTTTGTAGAACTATGGATCTGCTTCCTTGGAACTAACCCCAATAAACATTACATTGCCTACACTTCGGACTTCTGTCTTCTGCTTTCTGTCTGCGTGACAAGAAACAGGGGAGGGGTGAAGGGAAAGCCCTCTAACACCTATATTTAATAAAGAGAAAAAAGTGACCTGGGCGATTAGAGACCTGTTAGTCTGACCTCAATAGTAAGCACAGCTTTAGAATAAACAGTGGAGGAAATAATTAAATTAATGGAGGTAAATGGTAAAGGAAATGTAATGCAACATGGATTTACCCAAGGTAGATCATGCCAAACTACCCTGAATTCCTTCTTTGAGAAACTATCTGATTATTTAGAGAAGGGAAGTTCAGTCGATCTAATCTACTTTCACTTCAGTAAAGCATTTGATACAATACCACATGGGAAATTATTAGTTAAATTAGAGAAGATGGGGATTAGTACAAACATTGTAAAGTAGATAAGGAGCTGGCTAACGGGGAGAAGGCAATGCATTCTGCTGAAAGATGAATTATCGGACTGGATGGAGGTAACAAGTAGAGTTCCTCAAGGATTTGTCTTTGGACAAGCCTTATTCAATATTCTTGTTATTCACTTTGGCACAAAGAGTAGGAGTGTGCTAATGAAGCTTGCTGATGACACAGAGTTGGGAGGCATCATCAAAGCACGGGAGGATCAGAAAGTTATACAGGAAAATCTGAATGAACTTGAAGACTGGACGATCGAGGTGCTAAAGGAGCACTCAAGGATGATAAGCCCGTTGCGGAGAACCTAAATGAGTTCTTTGCATTGGTCTTCATGGCTGAGGATGTGAGTGAAATTCCCAAACCTGAGCCATTCTTTTTAGGTGACAGATCTGAGGAACTGTCCCAGACTGAGGTGTCATTAGAGAAGGTTTTGGAACAAATTGATAAATTAAACAGCAATACGTCACCAGGACCAGATGGTATTCACCCAAGGAACTCAAATGTGAACTTGCAGAACTACTAACTTTAGTCTGTAACCTATCATTTCAATCAGCTTCTGTACCAGAGGATAGCTAATGTGACACCAATTTTTAAAAAGGCCTCCAGAGGTCATCCAGGCAATTACAGGCCTGTAAGCCTGACTTCAGTACTAGGAAACTGGTTGAAACTATAATAAAGAACAATATTGTCAGACATATAGATTAACATAATTTGTTGGGGAAGAAACAACATGGTTTTTGTAAAGGGAAATCATGGCTCACCAATCTATTAAAGATCTTTGAGGGGGTCAAGAAGCATGTGGACCAAGGGGATCCAGTGGATATAGTGTACTTAGATTTTCAGAAAGCCTTTGACAAGGTCCCTCACCAAAGGCTCTTACGCAAAGTAATCTGCCACAGGATAAGAGGGAAGGTGCTCTCGTGGATTGGTAACTGGTTAAAAGATAGGAAAAAAAGGGTAGGTATAAATGGTCAGCTCTCAGAATGCAGAGAGGTAAATAGTGGTGTCCCCCAGGGATCTATACTAGGCCCAGTCCTATTCAATATATTAATAAATGATCTGGAAAAAGGGGTAAACAGTGAGGTGGCAAAATTTGCCAATGGTACAAAATTACTAAAGATAATTAAGACCCAGGCAGACTGTGAAGAGCTACAAAAGGATGTCTCAAAACTGGGTGACTGGGCAACAAAAAGGCAGATGAAATTTAATGTTGTTAAATGCAAAATAATGCACATTGGAAAGCATAATCTCAACTATACACATAAAATGATGGGGTCTAAATTAGCTGTGACCACTCAAGAAAGAGATCTTGAAGTCATTGTGGATAGTTCTCTGAAAACATCCACTCAATGTGCAATGGCAGTCAAAAAAGCGAACAGAATGCTGGGACAGAACATATCATGTTGCCTCTCTATAAATCCATGGTACGCTCACATCTTGAATACTGTGTGCAGATGTGGTTGCCCCATCTCAAGGTTCAGAAAAGGGCAACCCAAATGATTAGGGGTATGGAACGGCTCCCATATGGGGAGAGATTAATGAGACTGGGACTTTTCAGCTTGGAAAAGAGACAGCTAAGGGGAGATATGATTGAGGTCTATAAAATCATGACTGGTGTAGAGAAAGTAGATAAGGATGTGTTGTTTACTACTTCTCATAAAACAAGAACTAGGGGGTCACCAAATGAAATTAATGGGCAGCAGGTTTAAAACAAATAAAAGGAAGTATTTCTTCACATGACACTCAGTCAACCTGTGGAACTCCTTGCCAGAGGATGTTGTGAAGACCATAACAGGGTTCAAAAAAGAACTAGATAAATTCATGAAGGATATGTCCATCAATGGCTATTAGCCAGGATGGACAGGAATGGTGTCCCTAGCCTCTGTTTGCCAGAAGCTGGGAATGAGCGACAGGGGATGGATCACTTGATAATTACCTGTTCTGTTCATTCCCTGTGAGGGACCTGGCACTGGCCACTGTTGGAAGACAGGATACTGGGCTAGATGGACCTTTGGTCTGACCCAGTAGGGTCATTCTTATGTTCTCATGTTCTTGTGTGAGAGAAATATGGTGACATTCAATAGTACAAAGTTCAAGGTCATGAGGATTTTGGCAACACTTTGTTTTCATCTTACAGGGAGTTAAAATTAGAAGCTTCTGATGGAAAATGTTGAGTTAGAGCTACTAATTTTTGTGAATTTTTATTGAAAGACCCTTTTTCTGCATTTGACATCAACATTGGAAATTTTCATACACTAAAATCCGATATCAAAAACTGTTGACTGTATGTTAGCAATATTTAAACACTTTTTTACATTGAATGCTGGGGAAAATAGTGAAACCAAGGCACAGAGTGATGCAACTTGGGCCAGGTCACACAGCAGGTCAGTGTCAGGGCCAGGAATAAATGCCATGTCTCCTGAGTACCAGGCCTGTGCCCCTACCAATAGGATCGGACTCATTGTTCTATATCCTACTGCCTCTCTGTAATTGTGATCACTTGAGTTTCCGGGAACTGTGAGGAAAACACGCTACAGTAACTTTGCCTCTGCTCCTGTGCTGTGCAGGGCTCCAGGGAGCGAGTGCCTGAAAGCCCTTAGGGGAATAGATATGGATAAATATCCTTCCAACAGTTAGACACGCACAGCTCGTCTGCAGAGAGCAACAGGTCTCAGTATATTTCCAGCAGGCCAGGCTCCGTGTCAGCAGAGAAAGGTCTGTCTTAATACAGTAATAGGGACATTTAGATTGATAGATAAATAGCCAAAAGGAGGCTGGGGTTGGAGGAGAGAAGAGCTGGGAGGATTCCACACACAACGGTGCGGTAAGTTTGCTGTTGCAATGAAATACATGTGGGGTTTGCAGAGGCACCCTTTAAGGGGGGAAAACATAAATGGACCCTATGTATTTTTTTCAGCCTTTGAGTTTGTCCATGGAAGGCTAAAGCAACCCAGATCAGGGGTTACTTTAGGAAAGTGATGATAGAATGTTTGTGTCTCAGTTTCCTCCCATGGAAAGTGGGGGAATTAATCAAAATGACTCAGATATTTTTTAAAAATGGATCAAGAACACTGAAAGAAAATTGTCCATAAGCATTACACACTGGTGTCTTCGGTTTGATTGTTCATGGGAAATATTATGCGGTCCATTTAGCAGTGACTGAGTAGAGAGGTAGGGAAAGAGAGAACAATTCCAATACATGACAAACAGGGCAGAGATAAAAAAATAGATCTCTCTCTCTCTCTCTCTCTCTCTCTCTCTCTCACTGACTGTCTCTCAGGGACTAATGAAAAACAAATGCAGAATCCATATATCCATTTATTAATCTAATTATTTGTTGTTACTTCTTTCTCTCTACTTATCTTTATTCTTATTTCTTCTATTACTTTGTTGTTACTTCTACCTAACTTGCTAGCTATGTGCTGTTACTTCTCTTCCTTTCTATTAGTCTGATGTATATTATGTTCATTTTGTTGGCATAAATTGTCCCAGAGAGTCAAAGGCGTTGAATTCTCCCTATCACTGTACAACACTGAACAGTCAAACGTGCTTCCAGATTTTGGGTACAGAGACCTCAACCTGTTTAATCCCATGGCATATGCCCTGGAAAATCCTTTCCAAAGATTGGAAATGTATTGACTAGGATACACAAGGAAAGGAATCAAAGCAAGACATAAAGCATATGGAAATTGAAACAGAATGGTTCTATAAAACAACCATAATTAAAACTCACCCAAGTTCCTTTTAAAGAGAGAGGGTATTATTTAGAGCTTGTCTACATGGTGCTGTAGTCAATGGGAGAGGGGTGTATACTCTACTGTGCACTAGCTTGTCACACTCCAAAAGGACTCTAGGGCACACTGATGTAGTTCTGTTTCAAACTATACTGTGTTAATGTGCACTAGGGAACTTTTAGTGCAGGCCAGCAGAATCCACATGAGCGCACAAGAATTTACACCCCCCTATTGCAGACTAAGGCACCATGTTGGAAAGCCTTTAGAGTCTCTTATTCTGAAAGGCAATTTATTGCTGAATGTCAAGTGAACCCCTGTGAATGGTGGTTACTTTTCCTGCTTTTGAAAAGACTGACAGACACAAAGTGGGGAAATATAAGATCAGTTACACTGGGTCAGACCAATAGTCCTCCTAACCCAGTGCCCTGTCTTCTGACAGAGGCCGGTGGCAGATGCTTCAGAGGGAATGAACAGGACAGGGCAATTTTCAAGTGTAACTAGATTCCTCATTTTTGTGTAGTTCCCATTTTTGAAGTTGAATGCTACTATGGTGGGCTTCTTTGGTAGTTCCCACCCACCAACCTGTGGATATTAAGTTTAATTACATTATGGTCACTATCGCCGAGCAATTCAGCTATATTCATCTCTTGGACCAGATCCTGAGTGCCACTTAAATCAAGAATTGCCTCTCCCCTTGTGGGTTCCAGGACTAGGTGCTCAAAAAAGCAGTCATTAGTGGGCTTTAGAAACTTTATCTATGCATCCTGTCCTGAAGTGACATGTACCCGGTCAATATGAGGATAATTTGAAATCCGCCTTCATTACTGCATTTTCTCCTGTTATAGCCTCTCTAAGTTCCCTGGGCGTTTCACAGTCACTATCACCATCCTGGTCAGGTGGTCTGTAGTATATTCCTACTGCTATACCCTTATTATTCAAACATGGATTTGCTATCTATGCAAATTCTATGGTACAGTTTGATTCATTTCAGATTTTTACTCTATTTAAGTCTATACTTTCTTTCACGTGTAGTGCCACTCCTCCACCAGCAGGACCTACTCTGTCCTTCCTGGATATTTTATACCCTGGTGTTACCGTGTTCCACTGATTCTCACTTCTCCACCAAGTTTCCGTGATGTCAGTTATCTCAATATCCTCCTTTAATATCAGGCATTCAAGTTCACCAAATTTAGTGTTTAGACTTCTAGCATTTGTATATGAGCACTTATAAAATTTGTCAATATTTAGTTGTCTGCCTTCATGTGATGTAATTAAATGGGACTCTTTTATGCCTGGATGTTTCTGTTCAGTTCCTACCTGTCATAGAATCCTAGAATCATAGAAGATTAGGGTTGGAAGAGACCTCAGGAGGTCATCTAGTCCAACCCCCTGCTCAAAGCAGGACCAACACCAACTAAATCATCCCAGCCAGGGCTTTGTCAAGCCGGGCCTTAAAAACCTATAAGGATGGAGATTCCACCACCTCCCTAGGTAACCCGTTCCAGTTCTTCACCACCCTCCTATTGAAATAGCGTTTCCTTATATCCAACCTAGACCTCTCTCAGTGCAATTTGAGACCATTGCTTCTTGTTCTGTCATCTGCCACCACTGACAGCAACCTAGATCCATCCTCTTTGGAAACCCCGTTCAGGTAGTTGAAGGCTGCTATCAAATCCTCCCTCAGTCTTCTCTTCTGCAGCCTAAACAAGCCCGGTTCCCCCAGCCTCTCCTCGTAAGTCATGTGCCCGAGTCCCTGGATCATTTTTGTTGCCCTTTGCTGGACTCTCTGCTATTTGTCCACATCCCTTCTGTAGTGGGGGGCCCAAAGCTGGACAAAATTCTCCAGATGTGGCCTCACCAGTGCCTAATAGAGGGGAATAATCACTTCCCTCGATCTGCTGGCAATGCTCCTACAAATGCAGCCCAATATGCTGTTAGCCTTCTTGGCAACAAGGGCACACTGCTGACTCATATCCAGCTTCTCATCCACTGTAATCACCAGGTCCTTTTCTGCAGAACTGCTGCTTAGCCAGTTGATCTCCAACCTGTAGTGGTGCATGGGATTCTTCTGTCCTAAGTGCAGGACTCTGCACTTGTCCTTGTTGAACCTCATCAGATTTCTTTTGGCCCAATCCTCCAATTTGTCTAGGTCACTCTGGACCCTATCCCTACCCTCCAGTGTATCTACCTGTCCCCCCAGCTTCTATCAACTTTATCCACTTCTCTCCTCTCCTCTTTATGAGAATAGAGAGAATCCCCATTAATAAATCCTCCCCTATGGGATGTGTGTCTCCAGACCCTGTGCTCCTCTGGTCCTGTAGGCTTTCCCCCAGCCCTTCGTTTAAAAACTTCTGAAGAACCTATTTAATTTTACATTCAACAGTCTGGTTCTCTTTTGGTTTAGGTGGTGCCCATAGTTCCTGTATAGGCTCCTCCTTTCTCTAAACGTTGTCTGGTTCCTAATGAACCTAAATTCCTTCTCTGAACAGTATCATCTCATCCACATATTGAGATCCTGTAGTTCTGCCTCTCTCCCTGGCCTGGACGTGGAACTGGAAACATTTCCGAGAATGCTACAATGGCACTCCTGGATTTTAATCTCTTACCCACAGCCTACGTTTGGCATCCAGGACCTGTCTCCTTCCTTTCCCTATGTCATTGGTACCTACATGTACCATGAGCTCCTCTTCATCCGTGCACATACGTCTTTCTAGATATCTTGAAAGGTCCACAACCTTCACACCTAGCAAGGAGAAGATATAGGATCATAAAGGTGGGAAAAATACATCTCAGCATAGCTGGTGGCTGCCCCATCACAGATGGATGCTTTCGGTTGGTGGCAGGTCAGCCAGGACAACTATTGCTCTGGATTCTGGCTCACTCCCTTGGTCTGGGATGTCACATGGTGGGTATGGTCAGGTCTCTATTTTTGCTGATCCTTGTCAGCCTGGGCCGAGCTGGATGGGCCATCTCAGCTCACTGTGCTCATGCTGTATGGTGCAGTTGGTCTCAGGATCAGGTGAAAAGCCAACAGAGAGGATGATAGTGGGGGAGGGAAATGGAGGGGAAATAAGAGCAGGAGCTCACATCTATTAGTCTGTGATCATCACTGGTCCAGCGCTGATGGCCAGGCATATCCACTCGTGACCTGTGGTCTGGTTATACAAGGGCTCATGAACAAAGGACAGAGTCTCTGGAGTTGAAGGAAAGGCCTGTCCGTCTGTCCCCTGGGAATCTCCCAAGAGTCTGTTCCCCAATTGAGCCCCCCATCTTTTTAAGGACCAAAAACAGGATTATGGTCAGACTACCCCATTGGCTTATTATATTGTCCAACAGTTAAGTATAGTTTCCAACAAACAAATTTTGGTTCCTCTTCAATGAAGTTATAATGCAGTCTTTAATTACACAACCATGTAGTACATTTTGCACGGGACCCCTGCCTTGTTTGCACAGGATGGACAGGACTCACTGAGTAAGCTGGTTTTCAGTATTTTGCTTTCTCCTCATCTTCAGTGTGTGGCCCCAGGCCTTATTCACAGCACACTGCTCTAACTTTGCTCCAAAGGCAAAATTATTGATTTTTATCTTGGCATTTTCTATGTTGCTCATCAATACAGCACCTGATTGCTTTGTTAGAGGGCTGGCCAGGAACCAGCAAGTCCATTTCATGGGATAGGCTGTGATTTGAAAATTTGTTTTCATTCCAAATTGTAATCAAATTTCAAAATTTCCCTTGAAATGATTTTGTTTTTTAAATTTTGGTATCGGTTCAAACATTACATTTCAGCGAAATTGAAGCATTTTGTTCCATTTTCAATATTTTATTTTTACTTTATATCTTATTTTAGATTATTTTTATCTGACCTTTTTTATTTTATAAAATGACTCCATGCCAAATGTCAAGTCCAGCCTCCAAAGCATTGTCACACTAGAGCTTAAAATGAGCAGAACAGTATATTTTCCCCTGGCTTCGTTCTTGGAAATGTCTCAAGTGTTTTGAGCTAGATACCTGGCATAGAAAATAGCAATTGCAGTGGTTAAGGTCTGGTAAAGTTATAAGCAACAGAAAACAGGACTTTATAATGAGAAGTGTTAGGCAACATTAATAAGAGGCAGCATTACCAGCCCCACCTAGAATAATGTCAATCAATACCCAAATGCCAAACAATATTTTGTGTACCCCAATGACTTTAACAGGGGGATGGATTGGGTGACCCTGCATACGAGTGTTCCAGAAAGGGTAATCATTATTCCTTCTGAAATCTCATTTATCTTCCTTTTCGATGCAACTTGTAATTGATTAGGTGAGAGGGAGAGGGAGAAAGGAAAGGATGCTGTTAAATCTTGCAGTTCATACACAAGACAGACCATCATTGATATCAAAGGAAGTAAAATGCAGGACAATTAAAGAGAGCCCAGCTTGGTGGTGCCCTGATCTTGACTAGATCTTGATCCTGTGGCATTCTACTACTATTTTTGGTGACAAATCTGAGGAACTGTCCCAGATTGAGGTGTCATCAGAGGAGGTTTTGGAACAAATTGATAAAGTAAACATCAATAAGTCACCAGGACCAGATGGATTCACCCAAGAGATCTGAAGGAACTCAAATGTGAAATTGCAGAACTACTAACTGTAGTCTGTAACCCATCATCTAAATCAGCTTCTGTACCAAATGACTGGAGGATAGCTAATGTGCTACCAATTATTTTTTTAAAGGCTTCAGACGCAATCTTGACAATTGCAGGCTGGCAAGCCTAACTTCAGTACCGAGCAAATTGGTTGAAACTATAGAAAAGAACAGAATGATCAGACACACAGATCAACATGATTGGTTGGGGAAGAGTCAACATAATTTTTGTAAAGGCTGATCATACCTCAGCAATCTACAAGAATTCTTTGAGGGTGGTCAACAAGCATGTGGACAAAGGGGATCCAGTGGACATAGATTTCAAAGTAGCAGCCATGTTAGTCTGTATCCGCAAAAAGAACAGGAGTACTTGTGGCACCTTAGAGACTAACAAATTTATTTCATCATAAGCTTTCATGGGCTACAGCTCACTTCTTCAGATGTATAGAATGAAACACACAGACAAAAGATATTTATACATACAGAGAACATGAAAAGGTGGCAGTACACATACCAACTGTAAGAGGCCAATCAATTGAGATAAGGTATCAGTAGCAGCAGAAGAAAAAACTTTGAAGTGATAATTGAGATGACCCATAGAAGGTGTGAGGAGAACTTAACACGGGGAAAAAAAATTCAATTAGTGTAATGACCCAACCATTCCCAGTCTCTGTTTAGACCTAAGTTAATTGTGTCTAATTTGCATATGAATTCGAGTTCAACAGTCTCTCTTTGGAGTCTGTTTTTGAAGTTTTTCTGTTGCAAAACTGACACCTTCAAGTCTGTCACTGAGTGATTAGACAGGTTGAAGTGTTCTCCTACTGGTTTTTGAATGTTATGATTCCTGATGTCAGATTTGTGTCCATTTATTCTTTTGCGTAGAGACTGTCCAGTTTGGCCAATGTACATGGCAGAGGGACATTGCTGGCACATGATGGCATATATCACTTTGGTAGATGTGCAGGTGAATGAGCCCCTTATGGTGTGGCTGATGTGGTTAGGTCCTATGATGGTGTCACTTGAATAGGTATGTGGACAGAGCTGGCATCGGGCTTTGTTGCAAGGATAGGTTCCTGGGTTAGTGTTTTTGTTGTATGGTGTGCGGTTGCTGGTGAGTATTTGCTTAAGGTTGGGAGGCTGTCTGTAAACGAGGACTGGTCTGTCTCCCAAGATCTGTGAGAGTGAGGGATCATCTTTCAGAATAGGTTGTAGATCTTTGATGATTTGCTGGAGAGGTTTCAGTTGGGGGCTGAAGGCAGCGGCTAGTGGAGTTCTGTTATTTTCTTTGTTGGGCCTGTCCTGTAGTAGGTGGCTTCTGGGTACTCTTCTGGCTCTATCAATCTGTTTTTTCACTTCAGCAGGTGGGTATTGTAGTTTTAAGAATGCTTGATAGAGATCTTGTAGGTGTTTATCTCTGTCTGAGGGATTAGAGCAAATGCGGTTGTATCTTAGAGCATGGCTGTAGACAATGGATCGTGTGGTGTGTCCTGGATGGAAGCTGGAGGCATGTAGGTAAGTATAGCAGTCAGTGGGTCTCCGGTATAGGGTGGTGTTTATGTGACCATCGTTTATTAGCACAGTAGTGTCTAGGAAATGGACCACTTGTGTGGATTGGTCTAGGCTGAGGTTGATGGTGGGATGGAAATTGTTAAAATCATGGTGGAATTCATCAAGGGCTTCTTTTCCATGGGTCCAGATGATGAAGATATCATCAATGTAGCCCAAGTAGAGTAGGGGCGTTAGGGAATGAGAGCTAAGGAAGCGTTGTTCTAAGTCAGCCATAAAGATGTTGGCACACTGTGGGGCCATGCGGGTACCCATAGAAATGCCGCTGACTTGAAGGTATATATTATCCCCAAATGTGAAATAGTTGTGGGTGAGGACAAAGTCACAAAGTTCAGTCACCAGGTTTGCCGTGATGGTATCGGGAATGCTATTCCTGATGGCTTGTAGTCCAACTTTGAGTGGAATGTTGGTGTAGAGGGATTCTACATCCATAGTGGCCAGGATGGTGTTTTCTGGAAGATCACCGATGGATTGTAGTTTCCTCAGGAAGTCAGTGGTGTCTCAAAGATAGATGGGACTGCTGGTAGTGTAGGGCCTGAGGAGAGAGTCCACATAGCCAGACAATCCTGCTGTTAAGGTACCAATGCTTGAGATGATGGGGCGTCCAGGATTTCCAGGTTTATGGAACTTAGGTAGCAAATAGAATACACCTGGTCGGGGTTCTAGGCATGTGTCTGTACAGATCTGTTCCTGTGCTTTCTCCGGGAGTTTCTTGAGTAGATGGTGTAGTTTCTTTTGGTAATCATCAGTGGGATCAGAGGATAATGGCTTGTAGAATGTGGAGTTAGAGAGATGTCTAGCAGCCTCTTGTTCATATTCCAACATATTCATGATGACTACAGCACCTCCTTTGTCAGCCTTTTTGATTATGATGTCAGAGTTGTTCCTGAGGCTGTTGATGGCGTTGTGTTTAGCACGGCTTAGGTTATGGGGCAAGTGATGCTGCTTTTCCACAATTTCAGCCTGTGCACGTTGACGGAAGTAATCTAGGTAGAAGTCAAGTCTGTTGTTTTGACCTTCAGGAGGAGTCCATGCAGAATCCTTCTTTTTGTAGTGTTGGTAGGAAGGATTCTGTGGGTTAGTATGTTGTTCAGAGGTGTGTTGGAAATATTCTTTGAGTCAGAGACGGTGAAAGTAGGATTCTAGGTCACCGCAGAACTGTATCATGTTCGTGGGTCTGGAAGGACAAAAGGAAAGGTGCCAAAATAGGACAGATTCTTCTGCTGGGCTAAGAGAATAGCTGGAAAGATTAAGAATATTGTTGGGTGGGGCAAGGGACTACTGTTGTGGCTCCCTGTGACATGTAGCAGTTTAGACAGTTTAGTGTCCTTTTTCTTTTGTAGAGAAGCAAAGTTTGTGTTGTAAATGGCTTGTCTAGTTTTTGTAAAGTCTATCCATGAGGAAGTTTGTGTAGAAGGTTAGTTTTTCATGAGAGTATCCAGTTTTGAGAGTTCCCTTACCTACATTGTTCTAACATGCCAGACGCTATTCACCTTGGAGACCTACTGCGGATATGGAGACGGCCCGGCGCGAGATTTACACCATCTCCCCCGGATTTTCAAGGGTCAGCGAGAGCTCACCGGACGCTGCCGGAACTGCAATGCTTTCCAAGGCTCGGGCCCCTCTCTTGGGGTGAACCCATTCCAGGGATATAGAGTACTTAGATTTTCAGAAAGCCTTTGACAAGATCTCTCACCAAAGGCTCTTAAGCAAAGTAAGCTGTCATGGGATAAGAGGGAAAATCCTCGCATGGATCAGTAAGGGGTTAAAAGATAGGAAACAAAGGCTAGAAATAAATGGTCAATTTTCAGAATGGAGAGAGCTAAATAGTGGTGTCCTCCAGGGGTCTGTACTGGGACCAGTCCGATTCAACATATTCATAAATGATCTGGAAAAAAGGATAAACAGTGAGGTGGAAAAAATTGCAGATGATACAAAACTACTCAAGATAGTTAAGTCCAAAGCAGACTGTGAAGAGTTTCATAGATTCATAGATTCTAGGACTGGAAGGGACCTCAAGAGGTCATCAAGTCCAGTCCCCTGCCCGCATGGCAGGACCAAATACTGTCTAGACCATCCCTGATAGACATTTATCTAACCTACTCTTAAATATCTCCAAAGATGGAGATTCCACAATCTCCTTAGGCAATTTATTCCAGTTTTTAACCACCCTGACAGTTAAGACATTTTTCCTAATGACCAACCTAGACCTCCCTTGGTGCAGTTTAAGCCCATTGCTTCTTGTTCTATCCTTAGAGGCTAAGGTGAACAAGTTTTCTCCTGCCTCCTTATGACACCCTTTTAGATACCTGAAAACTGCTGTCATGTCCCCTCTCAGTCTTCTCTTTTCCAAACTAAACAAACCCAATTCTTTCAGCCTTCCTTCATAGGTCATGTTCTCAAGACCTTTAATCATTCTTGTTGCTCTTCTCTGGACCCTTTCCAATTTCTCCACATCTTTCTTGAAATGCGGTGCCCAGAACTGGACACAATACTCCAGCTGAGGCCTAACCAGAGTAGAGTAGAGCGGAAGAATGACTTCTCGTGTCTTGCTCACAACACACCTGTTAATACATCCCCGAATCATGTTTGCTTTTTTTGCAACAGCATCACACTGTTGACTCATATTTAGCTTGTGGTCCACTATAACCCCTAGATCCCTTTCTGCCGTACTCCTTCCTAGACAGTCTCTTCCCATTCTGTATGTGTGAAACTGATTTTTTCTTCCTAAGTGGAGCATTTTGCATTTGTCTTTGTTAAACTTCAACCTGTTTAACTCAGACCATTTCTCCAATTTGTCCAGATCATTTTGAATTATGACCCTGTCCTCCAAAGCAGTTGCAATCCCTTCCAGTTTGGTATCATCCGCAAACTTAAGCGTACTTTCTATGCCAAAATCTAAGTCGTTAATGAAGATATTGAACAGAGCCGGTCCCAAAACAGACCCCTGCAAAACCCCACTCGTTATGCCTTTCCAGCAAGATTGGGAACCATTAATAACAACTCTCTGAGTATGGTTATCCAGCCAGTTATGCACCCACCTTATAGTAGCCCCATCTAAATTGTATTTGCCTAGTTTATCGATAAGAATATCATGCGAGACCATATCAAATACCTTACTAAAGTCTAGGTATACCACATCCACAGCTTCTCCCTTATCCACAAGACTCATTATCCTATCGAAGAAAGCTATCAGATTGGTTTGACATGATTTGTTCTTTACAAATCCATGCTGGCTGTTCCCTATCACCTTACCACCTTCCAAGTGTTTGCAGATGATTTCCTTAATTACTTGCTCCATTATCTTCCCTGGCACAGAAGTTAAACTAACTGGTCTGTAGTTTCCTGGGTTGTTTTTATTTCCCTTTTTATAGATGGGCACTATATTTGCCCTTTTCCAGTCTTCTGGAATCTCTCCCGTCTCCCATGATTTTCCAAAGATAATAGCTAGAGGCTCAGATACCTCCTCTATTAGCTCCTTGAGTATTCTAGGATGCATTTCATCAGGCCCTGGTGACTTGCAGGTATCTAACTTTTCTAAGTGATTTTTAACTTGTTCTTTTTTTATTTTATCTGCTAAACCTACCCCCTTCCCATTAGCATTCACTATGTTAGGCATTCCTTCAGACTTCTCGGTGAAGACCGAAACAAAGAAGTCATTAAGCATCTCTGCCATTTCCAAGTTTCTTGTTACTGTTTCTCCCTCTTAACTAAGCAGTGGGCCTATCCTGTCTTTGGTCTTCCTCTTACTTCTAATGTATTGATAAAAAGTCTTCTTGTTTCCCTTTATTCCTGTAACTAGTTTGAGCTCATTTTGTTCCTTTGCCTTTCTAATCTTGCCCCTGCATTCCTGTGTTGTTTGCCTATATTCATCCTTTGTAATCTGTCCTAGTTTCCATTTTTTATATAACTCCTTTTTATTTTTTAGATCATTTTATTTTTTAGATCATTTTTTAGATTTCGTGGTTAGGCCAAGGTGGTCTTTTGCCACATTTTCTATCTTTCCTAACCAGCAGAATAGCTTGCTTTTGGGCCCTTAATAGTGTCCCTTTGAAAAACTGCCAACTCTCCTCAGTTGTTTTTCCCCTCAGTCTTGATTCCCATGGGACCTTACCTATCAGCTCTCTGAGCTTACCAAAATCTGCCTTCCTGAAATCCATTGTCTCTATTTTGCTGTTCTCCCTTCTACTCTTCCTTAGAATTGCAAACTCTATGATTTCATGATCACTTTCACCCAAGCTGCCTTCTACTTTCAAATTCTCAACGAGTTCCTCCCTATTTGTTAAAATCAAGTCTAGAACAGCTTCCCCCCAGTAGCTTTTTCAACCTTCTGAAATAAAAAGTCTGCAATGCAGACCAAGAATTTGTTGGATAGTCTGTGCCCTGCTGTGTTATTTTCCCAACATATATCCGGATAGTTGAAGTCCCCCATCACCACCAAATCTTGGGCTTTGGATGATTTTATTTGTTTAAAAAAAGCCTCATCCACCTCTTCCACCTGGTTAGGTGGTCTGTAGTAGACTCCTAGCATGACATCACCCTTTTTTTTACCCCTTTAGCCTAACCCAGAGACTCTCAACACTTCCATCTCCTATGTCCATCTCTACCTCAGTCCAAGTGTGTACATTTTTAATATATAAGGCAACACCTCCTCCCTTTTCCCCCTGTCTATCCTTCCTGAGCAAGCTGTATCCATCCACACCAACGTTCCAATCATGTGTATTATCCCACCAAGTTTCAGTGATGCCAACAATGTCATTGTTGTATTTATTTATTAGCACTTCCAGTTCTTCCTGCTTATTACCCATACTTCTCGCATTTGTATATAGGCATCTAAGATACTGGTTTGATCTTTCCTCCCAGTTTTGTCCTGACCCTCCTTTCTCTCTGCCAATATAGCCCACACTCCCTCTCATTTCCGACCCATCTCCCAGGTCTCCATGTTCCCCACTTACCTGCGGGCTTTGCTCACCTGTCCCCGTCAAACCTAGTTTAAAGCCCTCCTCACTAGGTTAGCCAGTCTGTGTCCAAATAGAGTCTTTCCCCTCCTCGAAAGGTGAACGCCATCTCTGCCTAGCAGTCCTTCCTCGAATAGCATCCTGTGTTCTAGGAAGCCAAAGCCCTCCTGGCAACACCATCTTCGCAGCCAGGCATTCACCTCCATGATGCATCTGTCTCTGCCCGGGCCCCTACCTTTGACAGGAAGAGTCAAAGAGAATACCACCTAGACATAGAGTTACAAAGAAACTTTGGAAAACTAGATGACTCGGCAACAAAATGACAGATGAAATTCAATGTTGATAAACGCAAAGTAATGCACACTGGAAAACATAATCCCTACTATACATATAAAATGATTGGGTTTAAATTAGCTGTTACCAATCAAAAGAGATCTTGGAGTCATTGTGGATAGTTCTCTGAAAACATCCACTCAATGTGCAATGGTAGTCAAAAAAGCGAACAGAATGTTGGGAATCTTTAGGGAAAAGATAGATAATAAGACAGAAAATATCATATTGTCTCTATATAAATCCATGGCACACCCACATCTTGAATACTGCATGCAAATTTGGTATCTCCATCTCAAAAAAGACATATTGGAACTGGAAAAGTTTCAGAAAAGGGCAACACAAATGATTAGGGTATGGAACAGCGTCAGCATGAGGCGAGATTAATAAAACTGGGATTTTTAAGCTTGGAAGAGATGACTAAGGGGGGATATGATAGAGGTCTATAAAATCATGACTACTGTGGAGAAAGCAAAGGAGGAAGTATTATTTACTCCTTGTCTCATATCACAAGAACTAGGGATCACCCAATGAAATTCATAGGCAGCAGGTTTAAAACAGACAAAAGGAAGTATTTTTTTCACACAACGCACAGTAAACCTGTGGAACTCTTTGTTGGAGGATGTTGTGAAGGCGAAGACTATAACAGGGTTCAAAAAGGAACTGGATATGTTCCTGGAGGATAGGTTCATCAATGGCTATTAGCCAGGAGGGGCACAGATGGTGTCCCTAGCCTGTGTTTGCCAGAAGCAGGGGAATGGGTGACAGGTATGGATCACTTAGAATCATAAAATCATAGACTATCAGGGTTGGAAGGGACCTCAGGAGGTCATCTAGTCCAACACTCTGCTCAAAGCAGGACCAATCCCCAACTAAAACATCCCAGCCAGGGCTTTGTCATGCCTGATCTTAAAAACCTCTATGGAAGGAAATTCCACCACCTCCTTAGGTAACCCCTTCCAGTGCTTCAGTGCCCTGCTAGTGAAAAAGATTTTCCAAATATCCAACCTAAACCTCCCCCCAACTTGAGACCATTACTCCTTGTTCTGTCATCTGCTACCACTGAGAACAGTCTAGATCCATCCTCTTTGGAACCCCCTTTCAGGTAGTAGAAAGCCGCTATCAAATCCCCCCCTTGCTCTTCTCTTCTGCAGACTAAATAATCCCAGTTCCCTCAGCCTCTCCTCATAAGTCATGTGCTCCAACCCCCTAATCATTTTTTTTATCATCCGCTGGACTCTTCCCAATTTTTCCACATCTTTCTTGTAGTGTGGGGCTGAAAGCTGGACACAGTACTCCAGATGTTGCCTCAGCAATGACAAATACAGGGGAATGATCATGTCCCTGGATCTGCTGGCAATTCTCCTACTTATACAGCCCAAAATGCTGTTAGCTTTCTTGGCAACAAGGGCACACTGTTGACTCATATTCAGTGTCTCATCCACTGTAACCCCTAAGTCCTTTCCTGCAGAACTGCTGACTAGCCACTCGGTCCATAGTCTGTAGCAGTGTATGGGATTCTTCCATCCTAAGTGCAGAACTCTGCATTTGTCCTTGTTGAACCTCATCAGATTTCTTTTGGCCCAATCCTTTAATTTGTCTCACTCACACTGGAGGATAGGTATAGGATACAGAGGATCTACCACTCCTCCCAGTTTAGTGTCCTCTGCAAACTTGCTGAGCGTGCAATCCACGCCATCCTCCAGATCATTAATGAAGATATTGAACAAAACCATCCCCAGGACCGACCCTTGGGGCACTCCGCTTGATACCGGCTGCCAACTAGACATGGAGCCATTGATCACTACCCATTGAGCCCGATGATCTAGCCAGCTTTCTGTCCACCTTCATTCATCCATTCATCCAAACCAAACTTCTTTAATTTGCTGGCAAGAATATTGTGGGAGACCGTATCAAAAGCTTTGCTAAAGTCAAGGAATAACACGTCCACTGCTTTCCTCTCATCCACAGATCCAGTTATCTACTCATAGAAGGCAATTAGGTTAGGCAGGCATGACTTGCCCTTGGTGAATCCATGCTGACTGTTCCTGATCACTTTCCTCTCCTCTAAGTGTTTCATAATTGATTCCTTAAGGACCTGCTCCATGATTTTTCCAGGGACTGAGGTGAGGCTGACTGACCTGCAGTTCCCCAGATTCTCCTTCTTCCCTTTTTTAAAGATGGGCACTAAATTATCCTTTTTCCAGTCATCCGGGACCTCCCCCGATCGCCATGAGTTTTCAAAGATAATGGCCAATGGCTCTGCAATCACATCCACCAACTCCTTTAGCACCCTCAGATGCAGTCCATCCGGCCCCATGGACTAGTGCATGTCCTGCTTTTCAAAATAGTCCTGAACCACTTCTTTCTCCACAGAGGGCTGATCACCTCCTCCCCATATGGTGCTGCTCAGTGCAGTAGTCTGTGAGCTGACCTTGTTCGTGAAGACAGAGGCAAAAAAAGCATTAAATACATTAGTTTTTTCAACATCCTCTGTCACTAGGTTGCCTCCCCCATTCAGTAAGTGGCCCACACTTTCCCTGACCTTCTTCTTATTGCTATCATACCTTTAGAAACCCTTCTTGTTATTCTTAACATCCCTTGCTAGTTGTAACTCCATTTGTGATTTGGCCTTTCTGATTTCACTCCTGCATGCCTGAGCAATATTTTTTAACTCCTCCCTGGTCATTTGTCCAAACTTACACTTCTTTTAAGCATCCTTTTTGTTTTTAAAATGAGTAAGGATTTAACTGTTAAGGCAAGCTGTTCGCCTACCATATTTACTATTCTTTCTACACATCAGGATGGTTTGTTCCTGGAACCTCAATAAGGATTCTTTAAAATACAGCCAGCTGTCCTGAACTCTTTTCCCCCTCATGTTGTTCTCCCTGGGGATCCTGTCCATCAGTTCCCTGAAGGAGTCAAAGTCTGCTTTACGAAGTCCAGGGTCCATATTCTGCTGCTCTCCTTTCTTCCTTTTGTCAGGATCTTGAACTTGACCATCTCATGGTCACTGCCTCCTAGGTTCCCATCCACTTTTGCTTCCCCTACTAATTCTTCCCTGTTTGAGAGCAGCAGGTCAAGAAGAGCTCTGCCCCTAGTTGGTTCCTCCAGCCCTTGCATCAGGAAATTGTCTCCTATACTTTCCAAAAACTTCCTGGATTGTCTGTGCACAGCTTTATTGCTCTCCCAGCAGATATCAGGGTGATTGAAGTCCCCCATGAGAACCAGGGCCTGTGATCTAGTTACTTCTGTTAGTTGCTGGAAGAATGCTTCATCCACCTGGTCTGGTGATCTATAGCAGACTTGGTGATTACCTTTTCTGTTCATTCCCTCTGGGGCACCTGGCATTGGTCACTGTAGGAAGATAGGATACTGGGCTAGATGGACCTTTGGTCTGACCCAGTATGGACATTCTTCTGTTCTTATATACTACTGATCTTACTGTTATTAAGAGCACTGTGCAATATTGCTACATTTTTTAATAGTGGAATCATGTGGTGTAGTGATTAGGGTGGGTGGCTTGGAATCAGGACTTCTTGGTTCTATTCCCAGCTCTGGACTCAGCATATAATCCAATGATTATGGGAGGGTCTGGGCAGTATCAGGACTCTTGGGTTCAAATCCCACTCTGGGAGAGCAGTGGGGTCATGGGGTGCTATAGGTTATAGAAATGAGAAAGCCGCCTGGGACCTTTTTCTTCTGTTTTGGGTAGATAATGTTGGGTCATGGCTAGAACAGCTGACTGGGATTCAGGATTTGTCCTGCGTTCTGTTCATGATTCTACAGCTCAGTCATTGTATAGCCATGAGTGAGCTCTTTCGCCTCGGTGGTAGATGCTCCTCCCATTTGCAGCAGTGTAAACACAAAGTAATTCCACTGCTTTCAGTGACATTACCCGATATTTACACTGAGGTATCTGACAGCAGATTCTAGCTCTCTGGTCTGCATTTTCCCCTCTATGAAATGCAGATAAGATTCACTTAACTTTATACTTCTTTGAGTGGAAGGTTTACAAACCCCTACA
Organism: Chrysemys picta bellii; assembly: GCF_011386835.1. Lineage (NCBI taxonomy): Eukaryota > Metazoa > Chordata > Testudines > Emydidae > Chrysemys > Chrysemys picta. The sequence continues at coordinate 14,794,737 of NC_088803.1, forward strand.
AAGCAGTTGGTGCTTACTCTGTTTTCCTTCAGCTTGGTGTAAATCAGCAGTGATCTCATTCCGTCAATGGCCCTGACTATCCTCTCATTCTGCCCAGTGTAAATCCGGACTAACTCCACTGGAGTCAATGGATTCTGCCCTCCCCTTCCCATATTACACCAATCTGCACAAGCCAAGGGTCTGACTCGTGTGAATTAAGGTGGTTTTCACAAAAGGAGAGTTATTTTACTGATGTAATCCTGACCATTACACTTCTCCTTCCCTCCAGAGGCAGCACATGATTTTCTGAAAAAGAAAATGTCCAACCGCACCACCTTGACCCAGTTCCTTCTCCTGGGATTCTCTGACATTTGGGAGCTGCAGATTTTGCATTTTGTGGTGTTCCTGGTGATTTACCTGGCAGCCCTGATGGGGAACCTTCTCATCATCACAGCCGTAGCTCTCGATCACCATTTGCACACCCCCATGTACTTCTTTCTGGTGAACCTGTCCATTATAGACCTTGGCTCGATCTCTGTCACCATCCCCAAATCCATGGTCAATTCCCTAATCAACTCCAGCTCAATTTCCTATGCTGGATGTGTCACCCAAGTCTTTTTCCTCATCTTCTTGATGGGAGCAGATTTTTCCCTTCTCACCATCATGGCGTACGACCGATACGTCGCCATCTGCCAACCACTGCACTACGAGAGTGTGATGAACAGAAGAGCTTGTGTCCAAATGGCAGTCAGTGCCTGGATCGGTGGAATTCTTTACTCTGCACTGCACACCGGGAATACATTTGCAGTAACTTTCTGTGGAGGTAACATGGTGGATCAGTTCTTCTGTGAAATCCCCCAGCTCCTCAAACTTGCCTGCTCTGACTTATACCTCAGTGAAATTGGGGCTCTCATTTTTAGTGCATGCATAGTCTTAAGTTGTTTTGTTTTTATAATTGTGTCATATGTTCAGATCTTCAACACAGTGCTGAGTATCCCCTCTCAGCAGGGACGGCATAAAGCCTTCTCCACCTGCCTTCCTCACCTCATTGTGGTCTCCTTGTTTGTTTGCACTGGCATCTTTGCCTACCTGAAACCCACCTCCAGTTCAGCATCAGGTCTGGACCTCGTGTTGGCTGTTTTCTATTCTGTAATGCCTCCAATGATGAATCCGGTCATCTACAGCATGAGGAACAAGGATATCAAATCTTCATTGAGGAGACTGAGTAGGGGGAGGTTATTCACCAAGAATTATTTTTCTGTCTTTCTCGAATAAATACTCTTTGAGTTTGTGTTTCCCAGTCCATGCCATTTATTTCCATGACAATACAGTTTATGCAGAAGTGGGCCAGATTCTGCTGTCAGTTGCCCCCAGTGCAAATCCAGATTAATTCCACTGATGTCAATGTACTTGAGCTGGTTTACATCAGCAAAAGATCTGATCCAATCCTGGAGTTAAGCTGGTGTGCATTTCATTGGAGGGAAGAATCAGCCTTTCATTCTGTGCCCAAGCAATGCCTATTAAATTGTGTTGCCACTTACACCTTTTCCATGGACACTAGAAGGCAAGAATGGGAGCTTCTTTCCCTTGTGTGTATAAATGAAGTTCAAAGGGACCATCATGATCATCTAATCTGACCTCTTGCACATTGCAGGTCGCAAAACGTGAACCACCCACTCCTGTAATAGACGCTTAGCCTGCGGCTGAATTACTGACATCCTCAAATCATGGTGTAAACATTTCTAATTACAGAGATTTAACCCTTTACATTAGTTTAAACCTACAAGTGACTCATATATCATGCTGCAGAGGAAGCTGAAAATACCCTAGGGTCTCTGCCAATCTGACTCCAAAGATGGTGATCAGTTAGACATTGAGCAGATACCTGGAAAAGAATTATCTGTAGTAACTCAGACTCTTCCCCACCTAGTGTCCCGTCTCCAGAACTTGGGGATTTTTGCTACTGGTAGTTGCCGATGGGCCATATACCATATGTTGTGGTCAAAGACACCCACACAGTGATTTTAGTTCAAGGACTCAAGCCTGAGGCCAGTTTATTGACATACATATCAGTGCACTGGGGTGCAGTCCGAAGACTGACACACTGAGGACCGCTCGCAGGTGGGTTTTTATTTCATTAAACCGCAAGCAAAGTACAAACAATACGTCATGAGTTAAGAAATTGGGGTTGGGGTCAGCCCCCCACTCCACCCGGTACCCTCCTCATTATTTCCCAAGAGCTGGGTGTTTATTTGGGTAGAGGGGCGTTTGGTGGTTTTCCCCAGGGGTGGTACTTGGCACCAGTTTGAGTACATTTCTCGGCAAGGCACATGTTATTTTCCGGGGGGTTTCGGTGAAGGGTTAAGGGGGGTTTATCAGGGGACGCTAAAAAAAGATCTATGATTGGCTAATTTGCAAAAGCAATTTCTTCATACAAGCGGTTATTATATTTCATAAACTTGTGGTTATTAGGTTGCCAAGGCCTTTACCACTGTTACTTCCTCCCCCCCCCCTGGCCATTACCCTTGACTGAGTTTGGGAGAGAACCATGTTGTTCAGTCTTGCTCAGGCTTAGGCCTGTACTACTTTTTGTAAAGGCAGTCAGCATAACAGTCCTCTGTTAGAGGGTTTATTTCGGGGCCTTCAGATTCACAGCTTTGGCTATTAAAAAGAAGGCCCCCTTGTTCTACTTCCCCACACATAGTAGGCGGTTTCATCATGCCATCCCCTCCATAAGCATATCAAGCTCAGTCTTGAAGCCAGTTAGATTTTTTTGCCCCCACTGCTCGCCTTGGAAGGCTGTTCCACATGGCATTAAAGAAGTCAGACTGGCATATGTGAGAAAATAATGAGACCTTAACATTTAGGGCTAGATCCTTAGCAAACCAGTGTAGTTCTATTCACTTTGATAGTGCTTAACCAATTTCCTGCCTATGGGGATCTGGATTCCTAATTTCAATGGACATACATCCATTTACATCTAACGTTGATAGAAGCTACGTAGGTGTTGAACACAGGGCCTGTAGATTTTCAAGCAGGATCTCGTACTATCTATGCTACAAGCACTAAGTGAACTAGTACAGAGAGAACAGCAGACTCATAAGCTGCTGTACAAGCTCTGACCACTAGAGGGGGAAAAGGAGCCACACTGTGTTAGTCTGGGTTATTTGCATTTTCTGGAGTGTTAGGATCTGAGTGACCGTGTGTACCTGAAAATAAACTGCAATAACAATGACATGGGATTAGTGGGAACGTCTGGCATCCAGGATGTGTCAGGTGAATTGAGTTCAGATAAAGCATCCGCACAGAGTCACATGTACAAATGCCACCCACTGGTCTTTGTGTTTTACAAATCCCTTCTGCGCCCCATCACCAGAGCCCATAAGTCTGTCACAGCCCTACCAGGGAGCCTGCCTGTTTAGATCAAGCTGCAGGGTCTCCCACCCTTATGTCTGAAGGTCCCTGGTGCAACCACAAGGTACAAGCCAAGACAGTGACCATCATATAAGTGCAACAGGGGCCCTATTTCTATATTTATCATAGAATCTTAGAATCGTAGGACTAGTCCAGTCCCCTGCACATATGGCAGGGCTAAGTATTATCTAGACCATCCCAGATCGGTGTTTGTCTAACCTGCTCTTAAAAATCTCCAACGATGGAGATTCCATAACCTCCCTAAGCAATTTATTCCAGTGCTTAACCACCGTGACAGTTAAGAGGTTTTCCCTACTGTCCAAGCTAAACCGCCCTTTCTGCAATTTAAACCCATTGATACTTGTCCTATCCTCAGAGATTAAGGAGAATAAATTTTCTCCCTCCTCCTTGTAAATATATTTTATGTACTTGGAAACTGCTATCATGTCCCTGTGACACTTTGTGCTCAAAAACAGTACCCTGGCACCCCCATATTTTCCATGGTGATATGACTATGGTAGGTTTTGTACAAAATATGCCTTGTGAGGTATCATTTCAAAAATCTGAATATCAATAAACATTAATATCCTGTTGCATTGTATGTGCTATCAGTGTATGGGAAGTTATGAAGTTTGGCATGTGTGTGTTACTGAAATATATTGTAAGATTGGAAACACCTACAACCAGCCTTTCGGGTACAACAATGGAGAAGACAGCCAGCATTGATGACCTTTAAGGGGAATCCACACTACAAGGACTATCACAGGATCTGTATACAATGAAGGCTTTCCATAGGGAGCACATAGAGAATGGAGGCTGCTTTACTCACATCATAGCAAAGAATCTTTCCAGAACGCTGGAGGAATCTATAAAGGGGAGAAGTGACATAATTACTTGGTCTCACTCCCCCCACAACTCAACACCTGGAAAGACAGCTTGTGGACAAAGACTTTGAACAGGGGAGGTGGTCCCAGGCTGAAAAGAGAATCCCATTCTGTGTCGGAAGGAACTATACCATCATGGTGAGACATTGTTTGAGTCAAATCCTGTCTAGTTTATTGAACTCAGATTGTAATTTTGCTTTTATTTATTGGGTAACCAACTTTGATCTGTATGTTTATTACTTATAATCACTTAAAATCTATCTTGCTGTAGTTAATAAATCTGTTTTATGTTTTACCTAAAACAGTGTGTTATGCTTGAAGTGCTTCGGGAATCTGCTCAGTGTAATGAAGTTGGTGCATGTCGACTTTCCTTTGTAGAAGTGGCTGATTGGGTAATAAACTTTCACCGGTGAGGCTTCTGACCAGGTGTGATGGGGTGTACCTACCTTGAACTACCCCTAAAGGGTTGACTGTGCTTTTCAGGCTGGGGAAGCCCCAGCTCTCTGACTCTGCTCAGCATGCTCAGTCTGGAGGCAGAGTATAAAAGGAAGCAGCCCAACTCAATGTGGGCAGATTGCTGAAGGGGGAGGATGCAGACTGCAGGCTCTCTCCAGGGAGCTGCTACAGGCCCCAGACACAGATCCAGAGCACGCAGAGCTCCAGACTGACCCCAGACTGCCTGAGGAGCCCAGAGAAGAGTCCGCACTGGCAGGAGCTACCACTTGAGGATCCCACAGACCCGAGGGAGCTGTAGAGCATCGCTGAGGGAGAAAGGGTAGGATGCAGCCCAGGTGACTTAGACTTTTCTCCAGTGAGTGAACTGGGGAACCAGTCAGTGTGTTTCAGGAGGATGCCCACTGACTCGGTGGTGAGTACCCTGATCACTGCCAGGGCCCAGGGCTGGGACTCGGAGAAGAAGAGAGGCCCTGAGTCCCCTTACCCTGGGCAGCACACACTCCTGAGTGGTGCCTCCATTCCCCAATGGTTCAATAGGCCTCACAATTCCACAGAGTGTGGCAAATTCATTGACTCTGGACATTAGGTCATGCTGCCCTGACTGGAAGGGTCACTTTATTGTCTCTGGCCATCTGCCTGCCTGACCTGGCTTCCCAGGAGGTGTACTGCCTGCCAGAGGCCTGTATCTGAGACATTATGGAAGGATTCTCGAGGCTCATCTGTCCCTCTGACTACTACTACTACATCCATGTGGGAAGTAATGGTATCTGCGATGTATGACTGTGACTACTGGGCTCTGGAAGTGAGGGTAAAGGGTTTGGGGGTGCAGGTGGTGTTCTCATTGATACTCCCGGATGAGGGTAGGGGCCCAGGCAGAGACTGACACATCCATGGGGTGAATGCCTGGCTGTGCAGATGGTGTTGCCAAGAGGGCTTCAGCTTCCTCAGCCATGGGAAGCTGTTATGGGAAGAAGGGCTGCTGAGCAGAGTTGGGGTCAATCTATTGAAGAAAGGGAAAAGTATCTTTGGCTACAGACTGGCTAACCTAATGAGGCTGGCTTTAAATTACGTTTGAAGGGGGAAGGAAACAAAATCCCACTGGTAGTCTAGAACATGGAGACCTGGGTGGAGGGTTGGAATCTCGGGGAAACATGGGATATCGCAGCATGAGCAAAGGAGACACAAGAGGGAACATAGAGGGGAAATCTAACAGTCATCTTAGATGTATGTCTTCTCATGCAAGAGATATGGGGAATAAAAAGGAAGAACTAGAAATACAAATAACAAGATTAGTGTAGTGATAAGTAGCAGAGGGATAGCTGTGTTAGTTTGGATCTGTAAAAAGCGACAAAGAGTCCTGTGGAACCTTATAGACTAAAAGATGTTTTGGAGCATAAGCTTTTGTAGGTGAATACCCACTTTGTCAGATGCGAAAGGTGCTAAAAGAGTTGGCGGGTGTGATTGCAGATAATGGCCAATGGCTCTTTGAAAACTCATGGCGCTTGGGGTAGGTCATGGATGACTGGAAAAAAGGCTAAAGTAGTGCCCATCTTTTAAAAAGGGAAGGAGGAGGATCCAGGGAACGACAGGCCAGTCAGCCTCACCTCAGTCCCTGGAAAAATCATGGAGCAGGTCCTCAAGGAATCAATTCTGAAGCACTTAGAGGAGAGGAAAGTGATCAGGAACAGTCAGCATGGATTCACCAAGGGCAAGTCATGCCTGATTAACCTAATTGCCTTCTATGAGGAGATAACTGGGTGTGTGGATGAGGGGAAAGCAGTGGATGTGTTATTCCTTGACTTTAGTAAAGCTTTTAATACAGTCTCCCACAGTATTCTTGCCAGCAAGTTAAAGAAGTATGGGCTGGATGAATGGACTATAAGGTGGATAGAAAGCTGGCTAGATTGCCTGGCTCAACGGGTACTGATCAACAGCTCCATGTCTAGTTGGCAGCTGGTTTCAAGTGGAGTGCCCCAGGGGTCGGTCCTGGGGCCGGTTTTGTTCAATATCTTCATTAATGATCTGGAGGATGGCGTGGACTGCACTCTCAGCAAGTTTGCAGATGACACTAAACTGGGAGGAGTGGTAGATACGCGGGAGGGTAGAGACAGGATACAGAGGGACCTAGACAAATTAGAGGATTGGGCCAAAAGAAATCTGATGAGGTTCAACAAGGACAAGTGCAGAGTCCTGCACTTAGGACAGAAGAATCCCATGCACTGTTACACACTAGGGACCGAAAGGCTAGGAAGCAGTTCTGCAGAAAAGGACCTGGGGTTACGGTGGACGAGAAGTTGGATAGGAGTCAACAGTGTGCCCTTGTTGCCAAGAAGGCTAATGGCATTTTGGGCTCTATAAGTAGGGGCACTGCCAGCAGATCTAGGGATGTGATCGTTCCCCTCTATTCGACATTGGTGAGGCCTCATCTGGAGTACTGTGTCCAGTTTTGGGCCCCACACTACAAGAAGGATGTGGAAAAATTGGAAAGAGTCCAGCAGAGGGCAATACAAATGATAAGGGGGCTAGAGCACATGACTTATGAGGAGAGGCTGAGGGAACTGGGATTGTTTAGTCAGCAGAAGAGAAGAATGAGGGGGGGATTTGATAGCTTCTTTCAAGTACCTGAAAGGGGGTTCCAAAGAGGATGGATCTAGACTGTTCTCAGTGGTAGCAGATGACAGAACAAGGAGTAATGGTCTCAAGTTGCAGTTGGAGAGGTTTAAGTTGGATATTAGGAAACACTATTTCACTAGGAGGGTGGTGAAGCATTGGAATGGGTTACGTAGGGAGGTGTTTGAATCTCCTTCCTTAAAGGTTTTTAAGGTCAGGCTTGACAAAGCCCTGGCTGGGATGATTTAGTTGGGAATTGGTCCTGCTTTGAACAGGGGGTTGGACTAGATGACCTGCTGAGGTCCCTTCCAACCCTGATATTCTATGATTCTATGAGATGAATGTAGTGGAAATTTCCAGAGGCAGGTATGAATATGCAGGCAAGAATCAGGTTAGAGATAATGAGGTTAGTTCAATAAGGGAGGATTAGGCCCTCTTCTAGAAGTTGAGGTGTGAATACCAAGGGAGGAGAAACTGTTTTTGTAGTTGGCTAGCCATTCACAGTCTTTGTTTAATCCTGAGCTGATGGTGTCAAATTTGCAAATGAACTGAAGCTCATCAGTTTCTCTTTGAAGTCTGGTCCTGAAGTTTTTTTGTTGCAAGATGGTTACCTTTAAATCTGCTATTATGTGTCCAGGGAGATTGAAGTGTTGGTCCTGCTTTGAGCAGGGGATTGGACTAGATGACCTCATGAGGTGTCTTTCAACCCTAATATTCTATGATGCTATGATTCATATTTTAAGTTAAGCACTGATTTATGAGTTGTGTGAGATTAGTACCTTAGTTCAGAATATTCAAAGGAGCTGAGTTTTAAATACATATGTAGTATACACAACCCTGCACAAACATGGTTTAATAAATAATAAATAATAACAATAATAATGCAGCCAACCTCTGTGATCTAGACACAATTGTATCTTTGTGTGGATGAGAGACCATTGGCTAGATCCCAATCTACCCTTTGAAGCAAAAGGCTAAATCCTATTTGTTATGGTTATAAGGTTAGAATAACCTCTGCTTTCTGCTCTGGTCTTTGAGTTCACACCCTCATGTCTCTGTCTTGCGCCTGTCCCTCTCTTAGAGTTGAATGATGTGATTCTCTCTCTCAAACTGGGTCCCAGGCTATAGCAATTTGTGCACCCACCGTGATTTCTCCCACTGTGCTTGGTACCTGAAGTTCTTCCCATTGGAGCTGTGACCAGTAGTAAGTTGAGTGACTAGCCTGGCCTTCACCATACAAAGTACAATTTATTTACCACTATAGGAACAAAGCATAACATAAGAAAAAATATGAGCAATTCCAGATCGATCATTGCAGTAGTTTGGTAGGATAAACATTTATGTTTATTACACAGACTGAGTTTGTCTTTAGGAAACATTACAATAGCTTTCTATTCCAAAATGCCTTTCCACCATAGCAAGAAGAGTACAGTATTTACTTATTTATTTCAATAAAAAAGATAATATACTTAATTTTATAAGGAGTAGGTGCCCTAACACATCATAAATAAGACAATAAAATCCCATCAACATTAAAACAATCATTTAAACAGGAACTCAGCAATCCACACACCTACAGAACCTTTTTTTAATGCTTCATCTTTGGGGAAAGGAAAATTCCGAGTCACCCAGAAAACCCTTTCAAAGACATTATGACATTGACACCTTGAATAGATGACAAAATAAATGGATATCCACATTTAATCAAACATATCCCACCCCGCAAATTCCTACCCCCCAAAAATCACCTGTAACAAAGAAGCAAGTCAACCAATGAATCAATAAAATGAAACAACATGAAAAAAGAAACAATCAAGCAACCAAACAAGCCAAGCCTCTCATACCCCGAACACATTTTTATCCCAAAAAAGGAGAAGTGCCAGAAAGTTCATGAAGACCTCTAGTAACTTAGCTATGGCTATTCTGTGCAACATGCTCAGATAGCAAGGTGATGTTAACAGTATAAGACAGATAGGTGTGTATGTACATTTATGGACAGATATTTAGATTCTGATCTTATTTATATTAATAGAGATATCCCATCTCCTAGAACTGGAAGGGACCTTGAAAGGTCATTGAGTCCAGCCCCCTACTTTCACTAGCAGGACCAAGTACTGATTTTGCCCCAGATCCCTAAGTGGCCCCCTCAAGGATTGAACTCACAACCCTGGGTTTAGCAGGCTAATGCTCAAGCCACTGAGCTATCCCTCTCAGTGTGAAACAGAGGATAGGGTGCTAGAACAGGAGATCTGGGGTTTAGCCACATTGCCCTCTTCTATGTAATTGAGCAAAGACAGGCTTTGGCTGGGGGCTTCAACTCTCTGTGCCTCAGTTTAAAGGTGACTGCATGTATAAAACATAGTCTGAGGATACTAACATTGCTGCTTACTCAGTTTTAATATCCTGCAAGAATCTTGTTGAAAGAGCAATAAACGTGATTGGAATAGAGGGTGTTATTGGACAATATTAATGCTGGACCACTGGCTTAAATATTAGTTTCCAATCTGGAGAATTCAGATATTTTCTGTTCAAATTATTTCAAAGGAAAAGTGGGCTTTAAATTGAAAACATTTTATGATAGGACTGTGCTATCCTTAATATCAACTTATGTATTGGAAGCATCTTTTTCTTTTTAAAAAAAACTCAGTGAAAATTTTTCAGTTTTCAGCATTTTTTACCAGCAATTGTTTGGTTCTCAATTTACAAAACCAAAAAATTGGTTTGGTTTCTACAATTTCAATGACAATAGAAATTTTTATACTGGAAAAAAAATCAGCAGCTCTAGATATTTGATTAAATGATAGTAAAAGTTTCAAAGAGTTCCAATTGTAACTCATAGTTCTAGTTTTACATTGCTCCACTATATTAGCACCCAAACATATTTAACTGAAATAGCAGACTTACAGTGTTGGTCTTTGTGGAATGTTTCCCAGCCTCTGAAGCATTGGACAGTCCACTGCCAGGATTCTTCAGTCATTGTCTGTCTGTGCACCTGTCAGTAATGCCTCATCACTGTATTATCAAGCTGCTGTCTCCCAGTCTCTTTGCGATATTCCCTGAGTTGCTGGATCTCTCTGCAGTTCCTAGTAGACAGGAAACCACTCCACAGATGGGTGCCCCTCTTTGGGCAGACTTGGCTGAAAGGTGAAGGACTAAATGGGATGGGGATTGGAAACCCCTCCTAGCTCTGAAATTGATCCTCACCTGTGCAGAATTCAGACACAGTCATAGCCCAGGATATACCTGGCTTGGAGCTAAATAGCTGAATATGGTCTCCAGGACTGTGAGCCCAGCTGTGATCTCACCTCAGGAACAAACCACTCTGACAAGCTGCGCTACCTGACCCTAATCCCACAGAGGGGCAAGAGCACCCAGCTTGGATCTCACATGATGGCAGCATCCCTGCAAGTACCCCTGGTTAAAAACAAGGCAGGGCTGAGTCCCATGTGGCATCCCAAGGAGATTGCAGAATAGAATAAATATTGGTAGCACAGACATCTGAGCTACCATAGCTCAGAGCCCAGTGGCACCAGAGCACCAGTTGGCCTGGAATAGCCTGTTCCTTTATTAATGCCACATAAACAGCTTTGGGGGAGTAGAGTTTTCTTTTTCTCCTGCATTCTGTCTGCAGCTCTTGGGATGCAGCCACCAGAGGAACCCACAGCTCAGGCTGCTCTGGCTGTTTGATGTTGGTCACTAAGAGGTACCCGGAGGCAAACACTAAAAGCTCAGCGCAATGTCCTAAAATGGTGTAAATTGATACAGTTCCATTGAGTTCCAATGAGTTAGGGCTCTTTACACCAAGTGGAGATGTGGCCCTTTGATTTCAATGGAGCTACTTTGTTTCACATTAGCTGGGGATCTGGCACTAAAACAGCGATGAAGCTATGTCAGTTTTCACCAGTTGGGAATCAGGCCTCATTAACTCCACTGGAGCTATTGCTGATTTACACCAGCTGGGGATATGTCCCCTTAAACAATTTCAAATCCATTTTATTTGCCTGTGAATCTCAACTGAAAGACAAAAGTTTCTATTCAGTCGACACGTTCTTTGCTCTTTGCCCCATGGGATTAATTGCCGGAGTGTAAATTCAATGGCTAAGGAGCAATTCATTTCCACGGGGGAGAGAACTTTGGACCAGTTCAGTGTTGCAGAGTTTTTTCTGTATCTGAATTTCAACTTCTATAGGGATGGCTGGCCCTGCTTTCTTTCTTTCTTTCTTTCTTTCTTTCTTTCTTTCTTTCTTTCTTTCTTTCTTTCTTTCTTTCTTTCTATATATATTAGCGCACACAACACAAAATAAAAGACACATTAGTCTGCAGGTGAAATGCTGTATGCCATCTTAAAACTGTTTATTTCACACTGATTGTAAGTATATCAGAGAGACTGAACAAATAAGAAGGGTCAGATCCCCATGTGGTGTAAATCAGTTGTAGCTCCATTGGAGTCAAAGGGGCCAGATCCATATCTATTGTACATCAGTCCTGCCCACACACACACTTTGTGTAAATCTGTTACAGTACCATTGGAGTCAATGAGGCCAGATGCCCAGATGGTGTAAATTTGCCTAGTGCTATAGAGCTATTCCAGTTGATGTGACCTGAGTATCTGTACCATGATGCCTAGTTTTATGTTTGTTTCTGTATTTGAGATTCTTATTGCTTAGAACCTCCATCCCATTTTAATAGCCATGAAACAGTCTAAGATCTTGAGATCATGGTTCATAGACAGAAATGTGAGAGGTGGTCACCCAGCTGGGAAATTGGCTGATGAATATATACACATTAGGTATGTGGTGGCTAGATAACATAACAGGGATGGTGTGGGATCAGAGAGTGGGGAAAGGCCCAGTCACAGACATCCACCCAGAGAAAGCACCTACTCCAGCATGAGGCAGGCAACTTCAGAGGTACTCCTAGAAAGAGTGGGGAGAAGTGGTGGCACATCTGTAAAAACTGGGTTGTATTTCCCAGAATTGATCCATGTGGTAAAGTTAACTCCCCATCTGGAGTTAACATTTTCACTGTATCAGGCTCTCTGCAGACTCAGGCAGATGTTGTATTGGTTACACTTGGCTATCGTCTTAGTTATGGGTTGTTTTCAAGCTTTCTAGCCCATGAAGAATTGAAAATTACTTTTGTTTAAAAAAATAAAAAACTGAGATTCTGCTGTAATTCCATGACTCCTGGAGCTGGGGCCCTGTGCTAGGTCTACAGTGCTTAACCCTTAATCCAGTTACTAATACTACTGTCACATTTCCATATGAACAATTTCTATAGCTTGTGCAGGGATATTATGTGATGTTGAATGGGCAATGTGGATAGTCCCCGTAATTTTGTCTGGGTGAAGAGGCAGAGGATCACAAATGAGAGAGGAACCTTCCACAACACAATCTCTCTACTGTGCTCTAAAAAAATAGTCTGAGAACTTCAAGACAGAAAAGTCTGCCTAGTTGAGTCCCTTTTCAAGATTGGAACCAAAGAAAAGCAACATTTGAAAACAGGTCTCAAAATAATTATTGCAAATATTGTCTTAATATTAACAAGATGGCAAATGCTAACACTGAAGGATCCCTAATGTTACCGAAATATCGGGTCCGCCTAGCTGAGAGCCAATAACAGCCACACAGGGATAAGGAAGAGATTGCTTTATTCTGCAGAAGAAAGGAGAGCTTTGCACCTTAGTACAAAAACTCTAACTCATACAAAAACCAAAAATCTTTTATACACACTCAAACACAGGCTCTGGTCGTGTTAACATTTGATTGGTGGTTGCCAAACCCTGCATTTCTACTATCTGGTCAGTGAAAACCGGTTTGGGATCAGCTCCAACTACCTCAAGGCAGAGAAGGGAAGACAGTTCAAAAGTTCAGGCTACTGTGTTCATGAGGTGTCTGTTTCCCCGTAATGGCCACTGGCTGCCATAAAGGCTGCTAGCTGTTAAGGGGAGTCACTGCCGACTGTCACAGTCCCCCCTTCAGGCCTGACAAACCCAAATTGTCAGGCCCGTGGCGCAACTTGCGATCAAGCTGGAGGGAAAGATACTGTGTTTTCCCACCGACAGCAGAGCCTTTAGTAACAGCACTACACAAACATTTTGCACATTGTAACATTACCCAAATGACACATAGAAAGAAAAGAAGAAGAATAAGCCACTTGATAATTTTTCGGAAGGGCCCCATAAACCATGACCCGAGGTCTGGGAGGAGGTCCTCAAAGCTAAAGGTATGATCAAGGGATACAGCATGAAAAACAACAGCAGCATTCTTAATAGCTTGCAAATCCTCCTCAATTAAGCCAGAGCGATTAATATAAAAACAGCATTTTTCCCCAATGTGAGCACAAGCCCCCCCCCTACTTCAGCATTCATGGCATCTAGCACACGCCTATTTTGCAGTGTTACTTCTGCTATCTCATCGATTTCTTGTTGCAACCTTTGAAAAGTGTCTAAGGAGGCATTAGCTGCCTTTTCAAACTCAGCAGAAATATTTTCTACCGCCCTTTCCAGCTCTGCTACTCCCAGCCCAGGAATGAGTGCACAGACAAAGGAATGAAACCCCGTTTGCCTGACTACTAAGGGATTTTCAGCACATTTAACTCGAGTCCCTTTCAAGGAGGTGAAGAGCTTGTGAGAATAGGTTCCCAGGTTGAGGATTTGGCGTGAGTATAGTGTGGTGTTTATCTGAAAAGATGGCAATGCTCTGGCCACACCACACCAGCCATGTCAACCTGGCGGGAGGGCTTTGTAAGTGTTATGGCCACAAATGAAATACAGACCAGGGGTTTGTAAATAAAGGGTGAGAGAGCTTCCTGCTACTCGGTGGTGCCAATTTACCCTGACATCTTGATGCTTGGAGTTGCCAACTATTCGGCCCCGGCACCGCCAATGAGACACCTTCAAGTGTCCCAGGGCATGGGTGTTGTTTAGGATGCCCCCACAATATGTAACAGCAAATAGATGTGATGTAAAGCTTACTAGTGCTCCTTGGCACTCAGAAATCTTTTCAAGGGATGAGTGAGGTGACAAAATACCAGAGGAAATATCCATATAATATGTATATGTCTCATTTATGGGACCTAACGGAAGGAATGAAGGAATCCACTCCCCCTGATAACGTCTGCCTGTCAATTTTGCAGTATAGGCCTTTTGAAACTGGCAGGGAGGTCTCTGGGCGTCTCCAACAATTCTTAAGGGGTAAAGGGTTCCATTCCTAACACTAAACCGAAGGGTTTGATTACAGGCTTCTAGGGGGAGGTAACCTATTTCCCTCCCGGTTCCATCAGTAGCCTCAAAACATAGGGCCAACTTCTATCCGATCCCAAGAATATTGAAGAGTGGGACCCCCTTAGCCTCCCAACTATAATGCCAAACCTCAGACATTTTCCCATACTTATCAGACTGGTACTCCCCATCCCACCACCATTCAGTTTTCCGTACTACCTGTAGTAAGAGTGCTTCAGAGAGATTTACAGGTACAGCCCACAGTCCTATTCCTTCCTCAGAACGAGTCTGGTGACACAACCAGCAGTCAGATAAGTGTCCCAAAGTGGCCAGTCGCTGAAGGGATCTGGCTGCTGGGTGTGGGTTGGCTTGTACAAGGGGCAGGCACAGAAATAATAGCCACCGCAGCACCGTCTGCGAATCCATAGTCACAAAGTCTCAGGGTTTTGCTCGTCGGAACAAAAGTTTTAGTCCCTCGAGAGGTTCAGCTTTCCAGGTGTCGTCTGCTTCTGGCTCTTCCAGGTCATGGTGGGAAGAGCTAGCGGGGCTCCCTCGAAGTCCAGTGTCGTCTGCTTCTGGCCCCGGCCTAGGGGCTAGCTTGACCCGGGTGTGGTGGATCCAGGTATCCCATTCCCTTACTCGAATGGCAGTGTGGGAGGTAAGAAGGACTTGAAAAGGACCAGCCCACCGGGGTTGGAGAGGCTCGTTTCTCCACTCCTTTGCATAGACCCAACTCCCTGGCTTGATCCAGTGAGCAGGTACATCAGCAGGTAGGGACTGAAATTGAGCTGCATACCTGTGAAGAGACATGAGATTGTTTTGGAGGGAAACAACGTATCTGGTCAACTCCTCGTCCCTCCAAGTGGCTAAATCAGTCACTGGTCCTGGGTCAGCAAATCCGGTGTATGGTCTGCCAAAGAAAACTTCAAAAGGTGAGAGAGCAAGCCGGCCCCTAGGTGCAGTTTGAATTGCCAAGAGGGTCAAAGGTAGAGCCTGAAGCCACTTTAACCCAGTGTGTGCGCACAATTTGGAGAGCTTAAGCTTTAAAGTTTGGTTCATTCTTTCCACTTGTCCAGAAGATGGTGGTCTCCAAGGGGTATGTAGAAGCCAGGTAATACCTAGGACCTTAACAATGTGTTGAATAACCTGGGCGGTGAAATGAGTCCCTTGATCAGAATCAATAGACCTAGGAGGGCCAAACCTAGGAATGACATGGTTCAATAAGGTCTTTCCCACTTCCAAGGTGGTTGCTCGTCTAGTTGGGAATGCTTCGATCCAACCAGTCAGCTGGCATACAATTACAAAAAGCCTTTGACAAAGTCCCTCACCAACGGCTCTTACGCAAATTAATCTGCCACAGAATAAGAGGGAAGGTGCTCTCATGGATTGGTAACTGGTTAAAAGATAGGAAAAAAGGGTAGGTATAAATGATCAGTTTTCAGAATGGAGAGAGGTAAATAGTGGTGTCCCCCAGGGGTCTGTTCTGGGACCAGTCCTATCCAACATATTCATTAATGATCTGGAAAAAGGGGTAAACAGTGAAGTGGCAAAATTTGCAGATGACACAAATTACTAAAGATAGTTAAGACCCAGGCAGACTGCAAAGAGCTACAAAAGGATCTCTCAAAACTGGGTGACTGGGCAACAAAACGGCAGATAAAATGTAATGTTGATAAATGCAAAGTAATGCACATTGGAAAAGATAATCCCAACTATACATATAAAATGATGTGCTCTAAATTAGCTGTTACCACTCAGAAAGAGAACTTGGAGTCATTATGGATAGTTTTCTGAAAACATCCACTCAATGTGCAGCGGCAGTCAAAAAAGCTAACAGAATGCTGGGAATAATTAAGAAAGGGATAGATAATAGGACAGAAAATATCATATTGCCTCTATATAAATCCATGGTACCCTACATCTTGAATACTGTGTGCAGATGTGGTCGCCCCATCTCAAAAAAATATATATTTGAATTGGAAAAGGTTCAGAAAAGGGCAACACAAATTATTAGGAGTATGGAACAGCTTCTGTATGAGGAGAGATTAATAAGACTGGGACTTTCCAGCTTGGAAAAGAGACAGCTAAGGGGAGATATGATTGAGGTCTATAAAATCATGTCTGGTGTAGAGAAAGTAGATAAGGAAGTGTTGTTTACTACTAATCATAACACAAGAACTAGTGGTCACCAAATGAAATTAATAGACAGCAGGTTTAAAACAAATAAAAGGAAGTATTTCTTCACACAACTCACAGTCAACCTGTGGAACTCCTTGACAGAGGATGTTGTGAAGGCCAAGACCATAACAGGTTCAAAAAAGAACTAGATAAATTCCATCAATGGCTATTAGCCAGGATGGGCAGGAATGGGTCCCTAGCTTCTGTTTGCCAGAAGCTGGGAATGAGCAACAGGTTGGATCATTTGATGATTATTTGTTCTGTTCATTCCCTCTGGGGCACCTGGCACTGGCCACTGTCGGAAGACAGGATACTGGGCTAGATGGACATTTGGTCTGACCCAGTAGGGCCTTTCTTATGTTCTTATATTCTTATTGTTTGCATGTCCCATTTAACTAGTGATCCAGATAATTCTGTATCAGCGGCCCATCCTCTTCATTATTTACCACTCTCCCAATTTTTGTGTTACCTGCAAACTTTATGAGTTATGATTTATGTTTTCTTCCAGGTCACTGATAAAAATGTTAAGTTGTGTTGGGCCAGGAACCAATCCCTGCAAAATGTCACACGGTACCACCTCAAATGCCTTCCAGATGTCTAAATATATTACATTAACATCCATTTCTTTATCAACCGAACTTGTAATCTCATCACAAAAAGAGATCAGGTTAGTTTGACAGGATCTATTTTCCATAAACCCATGTTAACAACATTAAATTCTTTATTAATTGAGTTCCATATCAGTCATGCTTGGCTGCAATCTATGATAGGCCAATAATTACTTGGGTCACCCCGTTTACCCCTTTTAAATATTGGCACAACATTAGATTATTTCCAGTCTTCTGGAATTTCCCCTGTGTTCCAAGACTCACTACAATGAAACATTAATGATCCAGTGAGCTCTGCAGACAACTCCTTAAAAACTCTTGGAAACAAGTTGTCTGGACATCCAGATTTAAATAATGTCTGACTGAGGATTCCCTTCTTCATGCCCCTGGACCTCTCCACAATAACAGACCACAAGGGGGAATATTATTGCTAATATTGTGGATGTAGGTGTGATGGGCACATTTGTTGTCTGGGAACTTGACAAAGCTCTCCAGTGCATTTCAGGCCAGTCACCATGAATCCATCAGATTGTATTCAGGGAGCTTTGATGTCTCTGGGAATGTTTTCATGAGTGGCCTAGAGGGGGACCGGTTCTTAGGCAGTCAGAGGTGAACATGAGGCTCAATATTGAGCACTGCCATGCTCCAGGATGATGTTTCTGGTGGTTTTCTTTGGCCAAGATAAAGAGAGGACTCATTTGTAAACTCTGAGGCTGGGTATGTTCCCACTTTACAAGGTGCTGAGTTGGAATTTTCAAAGGGGCCCCATTTTCAAATGTGCCCAGCTACCATTGGCTGTCAGATATTCATGAAACAGAATAATCTTTCATCCTTTATCAACCCGAGACCACATTCTTGTTGTGACCTTGAAGTGAGATGGTCCTTATCTAAGCTGAGATGGGAGCAAACCTACGTTTTGGAAACCTCATTATTCTTGGGTGTTAGGGCCCAGGGTCTGTGTTTGGCTCATTTTAAAGAGAGAGGGTTTTCAAAACTCATATCTGAACATAGCTGCAGTTTAGAAAGCTCTTGATATTTGGAAGGGCTCAGCAAAAGTGTTTTGACCTTTCTCTAATCTTTTTGGCTGAAATAGCAAAGCCACTTAGAGCAGTGGCTCTCAAACTAGGACCACCGCTTGTTCAGGAAAAGGCCCTGGCTGCCCTTCCTGCAGCCCCTATTGGTCTGGAGCAGCGAACCGTGGCCAGTGGGAGCTGTGATCAGCCAACCTATGGAAGCGGCAGATATTCAAACCGGCCTGGCTCGCCAGGGGCTTTCCCTGAACAAGCGGCGGCCCTAGTTTGAGAACCACTGACTTAGAGGACTTTGGATACTCAATTCTGAATGAAATTAATGGGAACTGGCATCCCAATTTCCAAGGCAGCTTTGAAAATCTCAGCAGTAGTGATCTAAATAGCACTGATGACCTGGGCAGTGTCTCGGCATCCTTACTCCATGCCACCCCTGTCAATGGTGATCTCTCTCTATTCTACTTAGCAGGGTGGTGTCAAAAGCCATGGACACATCCAGGTCCCAGAATCCTAACTGTTGACAAAGGCCAGAGAGAACATCAGAGCAACTCCCCCAACTACCAAAATGTAGTGGTGCAGTAGCACCCAGTGAGCCAAATCCAGTCCTGGTATAAAAGGGCTCATCGTCACCTGGAGTTAATGTTGCCAGGCCAGTTTACCTGAGATATGAATTTGCGCTGCTCTGCACAAGATCAACAACTGCAAGTCTGGAGTCACCCCTAAAACACACAGGTGGTGTAATGCCATAGAATCCAGTGACAGCACTATCTGCATTATTTATTTATAGAGACGGATAAGAAAGCTCATTCTCCAAAGTGTAGGCCTCTGCAGAACATCTTGTGTTGTCTGATCTATTGATTAGGTATTGATCAGCCTAAGTATATAGCATTCCCATTTAAAACTTGAATTAGTTAGTTTCTTGTCCCAAGATCAGGTCCAGTATAGAGTTACTGTTTAGTTGGGTGCCGTACACCTACGTAGCCTTGTCTTCTGTTGCCTGATCTATTGATTAGATATTGATCACCCTAATTATTTAGAGTTCCCAATTAACACTCCAAAATATGGTATATTCTTGTCCAAGATCGGGTCGAGTATTATCAGAATTACTGTTTATTTGGGAGCCCCATTGTGCATGTCAGTGACAACAACACCGACATGCTGGGAAGACTTTTTGGAATTGCAAAATTTTTATTATTACTATGATTTGTCTTGAAAGTAAAACACTCCATACACGTAAGGAGAAATAATACAACCCCGTAATAATGTCCAGCACCATTACCTAGGGTATACTCACTGTACATTTTGAGAGCTCTGGAAGGGTTGAGACAGATCCTCATTTGACTCTAGAATGCTGACTGAGAATTCCAATGAGCCTACCCATTCTAAAAATATATAGGCGTTGCTGTTCATCATGCATATATCCTCTTTTACCATATCTTAACCGCCTCACCTTCATGGCATTGGGGTATTTTCATCTTACAGGTTAGTAGATTGTTAGTAGATTGTTAGGAATGTAAGTGATGATTATGTAGTATTATGATTGTATAGTATTCAGGCCTGTATATTTGACTGAGATAGAAGTTTGGGTCTTGTTTGCCCATTTGATATTTTTATATCCTTATTAATATGTGTGAACAAAGAACAAAGACATTGTATGTTACATCTTCCCACAAGCAGATGGGGTGAAAAGAAATAAGAGATACAGCTAAAGTGTTGCTGTGCAGAGTAGGAGTGTAATATACAAGTGTACACTTGAAGGACAGTCCTCCCTCGACTCCTCTCCCGAGATAAGGTCAAGCAACCAGTTGGGAGTGGTCGGGGGGGTTGGGCGGAAGGTATAAGAAACATTAAAACCAAAGAATTGCCTGTCCCGGACCAAAGGGCAACCTCACTCCTTACCCCTCCCGTGGAATACAAAAGAGGTGGTAATGAAGCCCTGAGTCACAACCCTCCAAAATGGAACATGACCATAAATTGTAAGGAGTGTGACCAAGGGTGTGCACTGCAGGTGTAATTATGCCTGCTAAGTAAGGTGAGGGGGACACAAGGAAGGCTCTGTGGCATGTAGAGCTATTGATATGTTTGCTTGATTAACCCCAATAAACATCACATTGCCTGCACTTCAGACTTCCCATCTTCTGCTTTCTGTCTGTGTGATAAAGAACCAGGGCAGGGTGAAGGGAAACCCCCCTAACATCTTGGTGCCGTGATTTGGATGCATCATGCTGGACAGGTGAGTCACAGCCAGGTAAGTCCCTCTCACCAATTCTCCATGCAGCTGCTTGGCAGGGGTATGGAGGGCTCTCACAATGGTAGTTGTAGGTTCTTGCAAGCCAGGGTAATGGACTTTTTAAATAAATGGATATGGAAGAATCAGGGCCCATACCAGATGTGGGGGTCAACCTGGGATGAGATTGACAAGGAGATGGGAGAGATTTTTGGGGTCCCCAAGGGAAAGGAATACCAGAAAAAAGGAATGGTATTACAAGGTCTGTGTGCTGGGGTGGCGTACTTGGTAAAATGGGAAGCTGATCTCCTCCAACATATGAAAGCTTTGTAGGGGATAGTGGACCAAGAATGGATTTTAATGGAAAAATCCGTATTAGTGCTGGAGGTAGCGGATTTAAAGACATGGGACGCTGCAAGGGCAGAGGAGTCCTGTGAGGCAATTCAGCAGGTGAGGGATGAACTGGTCAGGAGGGTGGCAGATTTAGATGAGCTGTATTGGTGTAAGCAGGGGAGTAACTGAACTGTCTCCACCACCAATGGCAGAAAAGGAGGCACCCCCTCCCCACTGAGTATATTGTACCAACGACTGCCAGTGGATGTTATAAGTCGGCAATCCACAGTCAGAATCCCCTACTCCATAGGAGCTCCAGGAGGTGGGAATAGTAGTCCCTGAGGGGGGTTGGGGACAGGACCGGGCTGCAGAAATAGTAGTCCAGGCAGAAATTCATCCCTTGTCCCTAAAGGACTGGGATGCATTGCTGAGTCGGCTGGGGAGGGTGCCCTGGGATGATTGGGATCAGTTTCTGCTGTGGCTTGTGGATGTTGTTATAGAGATGCAGGCTTTAACTCGAGGGGACCAGGTGGCCATATGGCACAGTCTGTTGAGACGGGGCACACTGGGCATTGATGTGGCAGGGTTGGGGAATATGTTTCTGATCCCGGGGCAGGTGGCGAAATAGTTGTTCAGGGTGTACTCTCGTACTGCAGGGATGAATAAGCAGGGCTGCCCAGAGGATTCAGGGGCCTGGGGCAAAGCAGGGGAGCTGCGGCACTTGTACTCACCCAGCAGCGGTCCGGGTCTTCGGTGGCATTTCGGCGGAGGCGGGCCCTTCAGTCGCTCCATGACTTCGGCAGCACTGAAGGGCCCCTCGCTGCTGAAATGCCGCCGAAGACCCGGACCGCTGCCAGGCCAGGGCTCGCGGGGCCGCCGAAGACCCAGACTGCTGCCGGGCCAGGGCTCTCGGGGCTGCCGAAGACCCAGACCACAGCTGGGCCAGGGCTCACGGGGCCCCTGCGGGGCCCGGGGCCTGGGGGCAAATTGCCCTACTTGTCCCCCCCCCCCCACGGGCGGCCCTGTGAATAAGACGAGGAGAATGTCTGGGGAAATAAAGGTCGGATCTATGTAATCCCATACAGGCATGGGCACGGTGCTGGGTGGATCTCTGAAGTCATTGGGCCCAACATAGGGATAACTGGGTGGGATTCAATGGCCTGTGATAAAAAGAAGTTCTAACTAGTTGCTTGTGTAACCTTTGGGTGGGCTAGAGTTCACTTCATTTCCGGTCTCCAGTGCCTTAAAAAAACAAACAAAACCCAACTCCCATAGAAAGTAGCTGGAGACCCAGAGTTCAGTCTCTAAGGATTTTCAGTGAGAATTGCACAGGGTCAACTGCCCCCATTCAAGTCCCAAAAGGAACTAAAGAAATGAATTTAATTAAATAACTTTATAAAATCTTATGATAAAGAAACAAATAATAATCTATTTTTACACCATGACATAGCTATTTGATAACCTACAGACATTACCTTCACAGTTATACATAAATATAAATAAAGAAAACCACAAAAATACGGTGAAAAGAAACTGAAAGTTCCCAAAAGCTTAGGTTTTGTTCACCTAAGTCTCTAAAGTTAGAGTCTTTGATCACCAAATCTATACAGGTTTCAGAATAGCAGCCTTGTTAGTCTGTATCCGCAAAAAGAACAGGAGTACTTGTGGCACCTTAGAGACTAACAAGTTTATTTGCGCATAAGCATTCATGGGCTACAGCCCACTTCATCGGATGCATGTAGTGAAAATACAGTAGGAACATATATATATACACAGAGAACATGAAACAATGGGTGTTACCATACACACTATAAGGAGAGTGATCAGTTAAGGTGAGCTATTATCAGCAGGAGAGAAAAAGAATTGTTTGTAGTGGTAATGAAAATGACCCATTTCCAGCAATTGACACGGAGATGTGAGGAACTATTTCCCCATGCTTATTTCCCCACCCCTCCCCACAGTTCCTCTTCTTCAGTGAGGTTTTTACCCACAAAAGCTTATGCCCAAATAAATCTGTTAGTCTTTAAGGTGCCACCAGACTCCTTGTTGTTTTTG
This sequence comes from Chrysemys picta bellii, assembly GCF_011386835.1. Lineage (NCBI taxonomy): Eukaryota > Metazoa > Chordata > Testudines > Emydidae > Chrysemys > Chrysemys picta. The sequence continues at coordinate 14,817,731 of NC_088803.1, forward strand.
TAGATACAGACTAACATGGCTCCCCCCGATACTTGACACCATAGAATCTAGTGACATTATTATCTGTATTATGTATTTATAGAGACACATACGAGAGCACATATGACAAGTGTTTGCCTCTGCACAGCATTGTAAGAAAAACTTGCAAAATTTTGACTCTGTTCTCCTGCTCTGCAGCAGTTCATCCTCCATAACATTCTCCTTCCTCTACCCTAAAAGACATCCCATTCATCATCTGTAAATTCACATCCTTCACTAATCACAGACCTCTCTGCCCTCTGCCACCCCTAGACCTCTATGCCCTACATCAACATAGCCTTTCTATACTGTTGCCAGCTATTGATTATTGATTGATCTCCCTGATTATTTAGCATTCCCAATTAACACTCTGAAATATGGTAAGTTCTTGACCCTAGATCAGGACCAGTATTATCAGAATTACTGTTTAGCTGGGAGTTCTATTGTGCCCATCTGTGACAACAACTCACACTCCAGGAAGACTTTTGGTGATTGGAAATTTTTTATTATTACTGTGTTTATTATGATATACCTGATGCAATTTGGGCCAGGTCACACAGCAGGTCAGTGGCAAGTCTAGGAATAGATGCCATGTCTCCTGAGTATCAAGCCTGTGTCCCTACCAGTTGGATCAGACTCATTGTTCTATACCCTACTGCCTCTCTGTAATTGCGATCACTTGCGTTTCTGGGCACGTTCAGGAAAACACACTACAGTAACTTTGCCTCTCCTCCTGTGCAGAGCAGGGCTCCAAGGAGTGAGTGCCAGAAAGCCCTTAGGGGTATCGATATGGATAAATATCCTTCCAACAGTTAGCCACACACAGCTTGTCTGCAGAGATCAACAGGTCTCAGTATATTTCCAGCAGGCCAGGCCCAGTGTGAGCAAAGAATGGTCTCTCTTAATACAGTGATAGGGAAATTTAGATTGATAGATAAATAGCCAAAAGGAGGCTGGGGTTGGAGGAGAGAAGAGCTGGGAGGATTCCACACACAACGGTGCGGTAAGTTTGCTGTTGCAATGAAATACACACGGGGTTTACAGAGGCGCCCTTTAAGGGGAAAAAAACGTAAATAGACCCTATGTATTTTTTTCAGACTTTGAGTTTGGCCATGGAAGACTGAAGCAGCCCAGATCAGGGGTTACTTCAGGAAAGTGATGATAGAATGTTTGTGCCTCAATTCCCTCCCATGGAAAGTGGGGGAATTAATCAAAATGACACAGATATTTAAAAAAAATGGATCAAGAATCCTGAATGAAAATTGTCCTTAAGCATTACACACTGGTGTCTTGGGTTTGATAGTTCATGGGAAATATGATGCGGTCCATTTAGCAGTGACTGAGCAGAGAGGTAGGGAAAGAGGGAACAATTCCAATACATGACAATCGGGGCAGAGATGAAAAAATAGATCTTTCTCTCTCTCACTGACTGTCTCTCAGGGACAAATGAAAAACAAATGCAGACTCCATCTATTCATCTAATTATTTGTTGTTACTTCTTTCCCTCTATTTATCTTTATTCTTATTTCTTCTATTAATTTGTTGTTACTTTTACCTAACTTGCTAGCTATGTGCTCTTACGTCAATTCCTTTCTATTAGTCTGATGTATATTATGTTCATTTTGTTGGCATAAATTGTCCCAGATAGTCAAAGGTGTTGAATTCTCCCTGTCACTGTATAACACTGAACAGTCAAACATGGTTCCGGATTTTGGGAACAGAGACCGCAGCCTGTTTAGTCCCATAGCACATGCCCTGGAAAATCCACGCCAAAGATTAGAAATGCATTGACTAGGATACACAAGGAAAGGAATCAAAGCAAGACATAAAGCATATGGAAATTGAAACAGAGTGGCTCTGTAAAACAACCATAATTAAAACTCACCCAAGTTCCTTTTTTCAGAGAGACGGTATTAATTAGAGCTTGTCAACTTGGTGCTGTAGTCAACGGGAGAGGGGTGTATACTCTACTGTACACTAGCTTGTCATACTCCCAAAGGACCCTAGGGCATACTGATGTAGTTCTGTTTCAAACAATACTATGTTAATATGCACTAGGGATCTTTTAGTGCAGGCCAGCAGAGACCACATGGGCCAGTTAGAGTACACCCCTCTGCTGCAGCCTAAGGCATCATATAGACAAGTCCTCAGAGTCTCTTATTCTGTCAGGCAATTCAATGCTTAATGTCAAGCAAACCCCTGTGAATGGTGATTACTTTTCCTGTTTTTGAAAAGACTGACAGAAACAAAGTGGGGAAAAAGAAGATCAGCTGTACTGGGTGAGACCAATAGTCCATCTAACCTAGTACCCTGTTTTCATAGGTTTTACCCCCACTCTGAACATTAGGGTACAGATGTGGGGACCTGCATGAAAACCTCTAAGCTTAACTACCAGCTTAGATCTGGTTTTGCTGCCATCACCCAAATTATTTATGAGTCATTTGGGAAACTCTGTCTACCTCCCGCACAGAATATCTCCCTCCCAAGTACTATAACCATTCCCTGGGTAGCCTTGAGAGACTCCTCCACCAATTCCCTGGTTAACACCGATCCAAACACTTGGATCTTAAAATAAGGAGGAATTAATCATTGCCCCCCCTTGCCCCCACCAATCCCTGGGGGGGTCCAGATCCAATCCCTTTGGATCTTAAAACAAGGAAAAATCAATCAGGTTCTTAAAAAGAAGGCTTTTAATTAAAGAAAAGAAAGGTAAAAGAAAAACCTCTGGGAGATAGCATACAAGCTGATCTCACAGACAACAGATTCAAACACACAGAGGATGTTCCCCTGGGCAAAACCTTAGTTACACAAAAGAATACCCAATTTGAGTATCCCTTTTATGCACAAGACAAGTAACAAAAGAAAATAAACATAAGCTAATTTCTTCACTAATACTCACTATCCTGATAAGAGGCTGATTCCTTGATCTTTTCCACTCCAGCCAAAACTGAAACTGAACTGAAACAAAGGGAACTTCCCTCCTTCCTTTTGAAACATCTTGTCCCCTCATTGGTTCCTCTGGTCAGGTGTCAGGTAGGCTAGGTGAACTTCTTAACCCTTCACAGGTAAAAGAGGCATTAACCCTTAACTATCTGTTTATGACACCTATCTTCTGAAAGAGGCCGGTGGCAGATGCTTCAGAGGGAGTGAACAGAACATGGCAATTTTCAAGTGTAACTAGGTTCCTCATTTTTGAGTAGTTCCCCTTTTTGAAGTTAAATGCTACTATGATGGGCTTCTTTGGTAGTTCCCACCCACCAACCTATGGATATTAAATTTAATTACATTATGATCACTATCACCGAGCAGTTCAGCTATATTCATCTCTTGGACCAGATCCTGTGTGCCACTTAAATCAAGAATTGCCTCTTCCATTTTGGGTTCCAGGACTAGGTGCTCCAAAAAGCAGTCATTAGTGATGTTTAGAAACTTTATCTCTGCATCCCATCCTGAGGTGACATGTACCCAGTCAATTAGAGGATAATTTGAAATCCCCCTTCATTACTGAGTTTTCTCCTGTTATAGTCACTCTAAGTTCCCTGAGCATTTCACAGTCACTGTCACCATCCTGGTCAGGTGGTCTGTAGTATGTTCCTACTGAAATACCCTTATTATTCAAACATGGATTTGCTATCTATGCAAATTCTGTGGTACAGTTTGATTCATTTCAGATTTTTACTCTATTTAAGTCTATACTTTCTTTCACGTGTAGTGCCACTCCCTCACCAGCATGACCTACTCTGTCCTTCCTTGATATTTTATACCCTGGTGTTACCATGTTCCACTGATTCTCATCGGTCCACCAACTTTCTGAGATGCTGATTATATCAATATCCTTCTTTAATACATTCAAGTTCACCAATTTTGGTATTTAGACCTCTAGCAGTTGTATATGAGCACTTCTAAAAATTTGTCAATATTTAATTGTCTGCCTTCATGTGATGTAATTGAATGGGACTCTTTTAGGCTTGACTGTTTCTGTTCAGTTCGTACCTGTCATAGAATCATAGAAGATTAGGGTTGGAAGAGACCTCAGGAGGTCATCTAGTCCAACCCGCTGCTCAAAGCAGGACCAACACCAACTAAATCATCCCAGCCAGGGCTTTGTCAAGCTGGGCCTTAAAAACCTCTAAGGATAGAGATTCCTTCACCTCCCTAGGGAAGCCATTCCAGTTCTTCACCACCCTCCAAGTGAAATAGTGTTTCCTAATATCCAACCTAGACCTCCCCAACTGCAACTTGAGACCATTGCTCCTTGTTCTGGCATCTGACACCATTGAGAACAGCCAAGCTCCATCCACTTTGGAACCCCCCTTCAGGTAGTTGAAGGCTGCTATCAAATCCTTCCCTCACTCTTCTCTTCTGCAGACTAAACAAGGCCAGTTCCCTCAGCCGCTCCTCGTAAGTCATGTGCCCCTGTCCCCTAATAATTGTTGTTGCCCTCTGCTGGACTGTCTCCAATTTGTCCACATCCCTTCTGTAGTGGGGGGCCCAAAGCTGGATGCAATACCAGTGCTGAATAGAGGAGAATAATCACTTCCCTCGATCTGCTGGCAATGCTCCTACTAATACAGCTCAATATGACGTTAGTCTTCTTGGCAACAAGGGCACACTGCTGACTCATATCCAGCTTCTCATCCACTGTAATCCCCTGGTCCTTTTCTACAGAACTGCTGCTTAACTAGTCTTTCCCCAGCCTGTAGCAGTGGAAGGGACTCTTCCTTCCTAAGTGCAGGACTCTGCACTTTTCCTTGTTGAACCTCATCAGATATCTTTTGGCCCAATCCTCCAATTGTCTAGGTCACTCTGGACTCTATCCCTACCCTCCAGCATATCTACCTGTCCCCCCAGCGTCTATCAGCTTTATCAGCTTCTATCCTCTCCTCTTTATGAGAATATAGACAATCCCCTGTTACGTTGTGCGGTCTATGGTTTTGTAAAAATATGATAATAAGTGAATATAATGTAACTAGAATATGCTTCATGGAAAAGGTCTCTTGTAAGGCATCATTACAAAGCTTATAATCTACTGAGTGTGATCATCCTATATGTATAAATGTACCACTCTTGTATCTGAAACTAGAAATATGAAATATAACTCTGAGGGCCTATTGTAATTATGCAAAGTGTGGGCCATTAATGGTGGTTTGGAATCTTGATGACTCCCATTAACCAGGACCATTGTCTGGAGATGTCTGTGTTTTACCTGTGAGTCTTCCTGTATATGTGTGTGCTGGCAAGTGGGTAATGAAGTCTTGCAGTGACATGTGATCATGTCACCTGAACTGGAATCCATCTTTAACCTGGTGCGTTTCCAGTGAGGGGATGGGGGTGGACACCCAGAGGGACAAAGGGTTCCCACCTTATGCAAAAAATATATAAAGGGGTGGAACAGTACAAAGGGGGAGAGGAGCCATCATGAAGAATCCCCTAGCTACCACCTGAGCTGGAACAAGAGCTGTACCAGGGGAAAGAATTGTGCCCAGGCCTGGAAGGTGTCCAGTCTGAGGAAAAAACTTACTGAAGCATCTCTAAGGGTGAGATTATCTATTTAGTTTGGTTAGACATAGATTTGCACATTTTATTTTATTTTGCTTGGTGACTTACTTTGTTCTGTCTGTTACTACTTGGAACTACTTAAATCCTACTTTCTGTATTTAATAAAATCACTTTTTACTTATTAATTAACTCAGAGTATTTATTAATACCTGGAGGAGCAAACAACTGTGCATATCTCTCTATCAGTGTTACAGAGGGCGAACAATTTTTGAGTTTACTATGCATAAGCTTTATACGGGGTAAAACGGATTCATTTGGGTTTAGACCCCATTGGGAGTTGGGCATCTGAGTGCAAAAGACAAGTACACTTCTGTGAGCTGTTTTCAGGTAAACCTGCAGCTTTGGGGCAAGCAATTCATACCCTGGGTCCCTGTTGGAACAGATGGGAGTGTCTGGCTCAGCAAGACAGGGTGCTGGAGTCCTGAGCTGGCAGGGAAAGCAGGGGTAGAAGTAGTCTTGGCACATCAGGTGGCAGCTCCCAAGATGGTTTCTGTGATTGAACCCATCACAGTCCCCATTAATAAATCTTCCCCTATGGGATGTGTGTCTCCAAACTCTGTGCTCCTCTGGTCCTGTTGGCTTTCCCCCAGCCCTTAGTTTAAAAACTTCTGAACAGCCTACCGTATATACTCGATCATAAGCCGGTTCATTTATCCCCAAGATGGATAAGTAAAAATGGATTTTTTTTATAACCCGTTCATAAGCCGACCCTATAATTCAGGGGTCAGCAAACTTTGCCTCCCGGGCCATCAGGATAAGCTGCTGGTGGTCTGAGATGGTTTGTTTACCTCGAGTGTCCGCAGGCACGGAGGTAAACCTAAGTAAACAAAGTGTCCCAGTGCACCAGCTGCTTACCCTGATGGTCCGGGACAGCAACTGGTGAGGAAATTTTTTTGCGGGGGAGAAGCTGGGAGTCAGGGGAGTAACCCCTGTGACCACCCCCACATGACCCCACCCCTAGCCTGGGATCCTCACACTCTCCCCATTCCAGCCCTTCCCACCTTATCTGGGAAGGGCCAGTGGAGGATGTCTCTGACCTGGCTGGAGCTGCTCCGGCAGGTTGGGCAATGCGGCCACAGCCTGCTCCAGTGGGCCAGACCGGGCAATGCGGCCGCAGCATGTTCCAGCAGGTTGGGCCAGGCGGCGTGGCCGCAGCATGCTCTGGCGCCCGGTGGCATGGCCAAAGCCTACTCTGGGGGATGGGGCCGAGCGGCGTGGCCACAGACTGCTTTGGAGGCTGAGGGGAGAGCAGCGTGGCCAGAAGTGGAGAGACTGTGGCCCCATCTCTTCCCTTCTGTCTCTGCTGACTGTGCTGCCTCTCCTTGCTCCCTCTGTTGGGGGGAGGGGCTGTGTCATAAACAGATAGTTAAGGGTTAATACCTCTTTTACCTATAAAGGGTTAAGAAGTTCACCTAGCCTAGCTGACACCTGACCAGAGGAACCAATCAGGGGACAAGGTGGTTCAAAAGAAAGGAGGGAAGTTCCCTTTGTTTAGTTTCAGTTTAAGTTAACAGGAGTGGAAAAGCTCCAAAATTCAGCCTCTTGTCAAGTAGTGAGTATTATTGAAGGAAATAAATAGGTTTATATTTATTTCTCTGTAACTTGTCTTGGGCATTAGGGAATAATCAAATTGTGTATTTTTTGTGTAACTAAGTTTTTGCCCATGGGGAAATCCTCTGTGTTTTGAATCTGTTGTATGTGAGAGTAGCTGGTATGCTAATCTCTCCCGGAGGGGTTGCTTTTACCTTTCTTTTCTTTAATTAAAGCATTCTTTTTAAGAACCTGATTGATTTTTCCTTGTTTTAAGATCCAAGGGGGTTGGATCTGGGCTCACCAGGAATTGGTGGGGGAAAGGAGAGGGGATGGTTAAATTCTCCTTCTGTTAAGATCCAAGGGTTTGGATCGGTGTTTACCAGGAAATTGGTGAAGAAGTCTCTCAAAGCTACCCAGGGAAAGGAGTTAGAACTTGGGAGTGTTGACAGCAAAACCAGATCTAAGTTGGTAATTCAGTTTAGAGGTTCACATGCAGGTCCCCATATCTGTACTCTAAAGTCCAGAGTGGGGGTGAAACCTATGACAAGCTGTGTCCTGTAAGAGATAGTTGTGCAAGCATCACGCAATGCGGAGTGCTCAACTCTGTGACTCAGCAAGGCCTATCAGTACATGCCTGGGCCAATATCTTTCCTGGGACATGAATTGAGAGTATAAAATAAGGAACAGTGGCATCATGAGACCACCTCTCTCCTCCCCCACCTATGCTGAAGGCAGAAAGAATGCTGGGAAGACAAAGACTATGAACTGAGGAGACTGGTCCCAGGCTGAAAAGGAAATTCAGCCCGTGTATTAAGAACTGTAGTCTACCCGCAACATCCAGTGGGGGTGAGAAAATCTGTTTGATTCACATCTTGCTTAGTCTAAAAGTTGAGAATTTAGACTGTGATTTTACTTTTATTTCTTTTGTAACCATCTTTGTCCTATATACATACCACTTATAACACTGCTCTACAGCCAAAATGCTTCTGAAATAAATGTAGTCAAACTTTACTAATTCTGGGTCACTGAGAAGGAAAATGATGCTTAAAATTGTTGATTGGCTCTAGTTTTCAAGATATGCTATTGGGTCAGTATATACGACCCTTGACTTGGGAATGGTGGAGGATAAGTGAGTTATAAAGGGAAGGGATCTCAATTTAAACCAGAAATGACTAAAAGACATCTTTGACTGGATCTATGAATAAATCTATGACTGGGATTGGACAGTACTTGCTTTTTAGGCAAAACAATGAATGATGCAATCTGAAGCTGGTATTGCGTCAAACATGATATGAATTGCATCATGTTATTCCTAGAAGTCATGGATGATGCAATCATAACGAAGCTTACATCACTCTGCTGAACAAATTGCTCTATATCAGCTCTAGAAATCATACAGTGTCGTGCTCTCTTATTTGTCAGTGTTTGATTTTGCAAAGGGACACATTTCTGTTTAGCCAAAGTGAGCAGAGATGCCTTGTATTTGTGTGAACAGTGCAGATAACTTCTGCTATGTTTGTGGTGAAGTGACTTTTGCATCACAAAAGCGCAGTATAACCACTATGGTTAAGAAAGCCTATCAGCTTTATTTTGGCTGCAAAATTGGAGATCAGGACAAAAGGTGGGCCCCACACATATGCTGCAACACTTGTGCAACAAATCTTCACAAGTGGTTGAACAGGAAAAGGAAATCTATGCCTTTTGCAGTGCCAATGATTTGGAGAGAGCCAACAGATCATAGCAGCAATTGTTACTTCTGCATGATGCCTCCAGTTGGGAAAGGTGTGTCAAAGAAGAAAAAGTGGACTGTGCATTATTTAAACATTCCATCAGCTATACGCCCAGTACCCCATGGAGAAGGACTGCCGGTTCCTGATGCACCGGAATCATTCTCACTTGAGTCAGACAAGGAAGAGGAAGAGGATGAAACTTCGGGTCCTGAACCATCAATGTCACAGGACCCACATTTTCTCCCATCCTCCTCCTCTGAACCACACCTCAGAACACAAGGTGAACTGAATGACCTTGTCAGGGATTTGGAACTACCCAAGAGTAAGGCAGAGCTGTTGGGCTCCAGACTACAGCAGTGGAATCTCCTGGGAGGTCATGTTAGGGTTTCCATGTTCCGTGACCGTCAAAAGGATCTTGTCCCATTCTTCTTCATGGAAGGTGATCTTGTAGCCTGCAAGAACATCAATGGTGTGATGGCAGCCCTCAACATCGTTCACGATCCAGATGAGTGGAGACTGTTCATTGATTCATCGAAGACGAGTCTTAAAGCTGTTTTACTGCATAATGGCAATGTTTTGCCGTCAATTCCAGTTGGTCATGCAGTCCATCTGAAGGAAACCTATGACAACATGAAACAACTTTTGAGGTGCATAAACTATGACCAACATTAGTGGCAGCTTTGTGGCGATTTGAAGGTTGTTGCTCTCTTGCTTGGTCTGCAGACTGGATACACAAAGTACTGCTGTTTTCTCTGTGAATGGGATAGTCGTGCAAGAGATTCCCACTACATCAAGAAAGATTGGCCACTCCGACAGTCATTGGAGCCTGGGAGCAAAAGTGTTCAGCATCCACCACTTGTTGAATCGAGGAAGATTTTGTTACCACCCTTACACATCAAGCTGGATCTGATGAAGAACTTTATCAAGGCCATTGACAAAGCACAAGCAGCTTTCAAGTACCTCCATGGAAAATTTCCAAGGTTAAGTGAAGCTAAGATAAAGGAAGGTGTCTTTGTTGGTCCTCAGATTCATGAACTTCTTCGAGATGATGCATTTGACCTGCATGGCAAGGAAAAGACAGCATGGAAAGCCTTCCAGTTAGTGGCAATAATTTTTCTCGGAAACAACAAGGCAGACAACTACAGGTTGTTGGTGGAAATCCTCCTCAAGGCATACAAAAGCCTTGGTTGCAACATATCACTAAAGATACATTTTTTGCACTCTCATCTAGATTTTTTTCCACTGAACTGCGGAGCAGTGAGCGACGAGTACGGCGAGCGATTTCACCAGGACATTGCAACAATCGAGAAACGCTATCAGGGCAAATGGAGCCCATCAATGCTTGCAGACTATTGCTGGACAGTGACAAGAGATGCTCCATTTAATGAATACAAGAGACAAGCCAAGAAGCGCCAAGTAGACACTGAATAGGACTAAACTATGTACCTAATAGTGTTTTGCCTTTTGTTTCATAATAAATGTTATTTATATAACCCTTTTGCTGATTTTTAAAGTTTTACATAAACAGGACAGGTGAAATATTATCATGTAAAGCAACCATAAACACATGAAAAGACCTAGGTTTACAATTTATGATTAAAACTCTACTATCTACACAATATACATAGACATAAAATGTAAAACCTTAAATATCTTAGAAACAGCAGCCAATCAGTTGTTTTAATTGTCATATTTGAATTCAGCACATCAAAATACATACTAAATAGCACATTTTATCTCAGAAGCAGACGACTTCTCAAAAATTGTAGACCAGTGTATCCTGTTGCATTGTATGTGGTATCACTGTATGGAAAGTTATGAAGCTTTCTGTGTCTGTGTTACTGAAATATATTGTAAGATTGGAAACACCCACAACCAGCTTTTCAGATAGAAGAATGGAGAAGACAGCCAGCATTGATGGCCTATTAAGGGAAATCCAAACTACCAAAGACTATCACAGGATCTGTATACAATGAAGGCTTCTCAGAGGGAGCACGTAGAGAATGGAGACTGCTTTATGCACATCATAGCAAAGAATCTTTCCAGCAAGCTGGAGAAAGCTATAAAGGGGGGAAGTGACATCATTGCTTGGTCTCATTCCCCCCACAACTCAACACCTGTAAAGACAGCTTGTGGACAAAGGCTTTGAACGGGGGAGGTGGTCCCAGGCTGAAAAGAGGAATCCCAGCCTGTGGCTGAAGGAACTATATCATCATGGTGAGACATTGTTTGAGTCAAATCCTGTCTAGTTTATTGAACTCAGATTGTAATTTTGCTTTTATTTATTGGGTAACCAACTTTGATTTGTATGTTTATTACTTATAATCACTTAAAATCTATCTTGCTGTAGTTAATAAATCTGTTTTATGTTTTACCTAAAACAGTGTGTTATGCTTGAAGTGCTTCGGGAATCTGCTCAGTGTAATGAAGTTGGTGCATGTCGACTTTCCTTTGTAGAAGTGGCTGATTGGGTAATAAACTTTCACCGGTGAGGCTTCTGACCAGGTGTGATGGGGTGTACCTACCTTGAACTACCCCTAAAGGGTTGACTGTGCTTTTCAGGCTGGGGAAGCCCCAGCTCTCTGACTCTGCTCAGCATGCTCAGTCTGGAGGCAGAGTATAAAAGGAAGCAGCCCAACTCAGTGTGGGCAGGCTGCTGAAGGGGGAGGATGCAGACTGCAGGCTCTCTCCAGGGAGCTGCTCCAGGCCCCAAATACAGATCCAGAGCACTCAGAGCTCCAGACTGACCCCAGACTGCCTGATGAGCCCAGAGAAGAGTCTGCGCCGACAGGAGCTACGCCACTTGAAGTCCCAGAGACCTGGGGGAGTTGTGGAGCATCACCGGGGGAGAAAGGGTAGGAAGCAGCCCAGGAGACTTAGAATTTTCTCTGGTGAGTGAACTTGGGAACCAGTCAGCATGTTTCAGGAGGATGTGCGCTGACTCGGTGGTGAGCACCCCCACCACCGCTGGAGCCCTGGGCTGGGACTTGGAGAAGAAGTGAGGGCCCGAGTCCCCCTACCCTGGGAACCACAAACCCTTGAGTGGTGCCTCACTTCCCCAATGGGCCAATATGCCACACAGTTCCATAGAGTGGGACAACCTTATTGATTCTGGACATTAGGTCATGCAGATTGGAAGGGCCGCCTTATTGACGCTGGCCATCTGCCTGCCTGAACTGACTTCCCAGGAGGTCTACTGCCTGCCAGAAGCCCATATCTGAGACATTATCAAAGGATTCTCGAGGATCATTGCAACTAGACTAAACTAAACACTTCCTTGTTTCTCAGGTTATATCTGAGAGGGTTGATCGGTGGGGTCAGAATAGAATAGAACACCTATAGCTTCCTTTGTGTATCTCTTTCCATGCACCTCTCAGCAGCCATCTCAAGTGAGAGTCTCCTGTAGCTTCATTCCAGCTAATAGAAACCAGGGAGAGAGTAAAAGAGCAGCATTCCATTCCTGACTATCATGTCAATGCAGCGATAGGGGCCAGCTCTTGGTGATGAGAGAGAAAGAGGCCCCATTCCCTTCTCATTACCTTTCACCAATTTACTATGCCTATAAATCACAGGGCCTCTTAATTTTACTGGTTGCATTGCAAAGTTTTTCCGTGCCAGAGGATGCTACCTTGAAAGGAAATTCATGCGAAAATAAAATTAGTTCATACAAAAGGCTGCATTTTCATGGAGGTTGTGTGTAAAAATCTTGCTTGATGCCATTAAAAACACATTTTCAAAGAAAGTCACAACTTGCAGTGGAGCTCCATGGGGTTCAGATGGTGACGGGTTCTGGGGAATGACTAGACATGTTTTTCCATCATAGAGTATTTATATAGTTACAAACATGTATAGAGACTCATATCTCTTGCACCTCAAACTGTAGCCATAGTCATGAGATGAAAAAATAGGGTTTCACCACAAGGGGGTGCTGTCCAGGATCCCAAGCCCACTAGCCCAAAGATGGAGAACACTGGACCTATCCACTTCCACTTCTTTCCTGGCAGGCCACACAGAAAATAGGTGACAGAGCTAGGAAACAAATTAATTTTTCTAATGCCTAAACCACGGGGAAGGAAGGAGATATGGGAACTATGCTGTCTACATGCTGCATGGCTACATAGGGTTACTGATGAGAACTTAGCATGCATACTGTACTGCATGATTTATATGAGAAAGGAGCTGCTATATTGCATAATGTTGCCCAGATATGAGCAGAAGCCCTAGGGTGGAAAAAGGGGATAGCTGTACTATACCCAGACCTCTGCATGGCTGCAGAAATTAAGGGATAAGAAAGCTATAGGGATAAATTATCAGTTCTAGTAAACCCATATCTCTGTTTACTTTAATGGGGCTACATCAATTTGCATCAGCTGGTGATCTGGCCATTGACTCCAATGGAGCTACAGCTTATGCCTACCAGCTGAGGATCTGGCCCACAGATCTAGCAGAGCTCTGTCAATTTACATCAGAGGATAATGTTGTCCACTAACCCCAATGCAGATTCATTGGTTTACACCAGCTGGGGATCTGGCCCACTCATGCTGATGGAGTTAACGTCAATGTAATCCAGCTGGCAATCTGTCCCATTGTCATCACTCCAAAAGGTAAACTAGTGCTTCATCATGAGGTGAAAGATTTCCCCCCAGAGGCTTATTAGTTTATTTCACTAAATGCAATTACATTTGAGAAAACACAAGCCAGTGGCATGAGGCATTAATAAAAACAATGCTTTGGAGACATAAAAGCTTAATGGTGAAGGGTTGAAGTGAGACCTAATTAAGAAGTTTTGGGACTCGATTGTACTTATTAAAAACTTTGAACTGGACTGGGAATAACAATCTACCCCCAAAGGATTTGCAATAAGAAAGAAATTGTTAGTCTCAGGCTTCCCTCAAAACACCAGCGTAATTCAGGTCAAGGTGAGACAGCTTTCCCCAGATGTGGACAATATATTGTGAAGCACAAATTCAATGGTTTTATAGACCATGCTAGATTGTTTACATTAACTGATGTGTGCATACACACAAATGTGCATGTGTTTCTGTCTGCATAAACCACTATCCTCGTCTGCGTGGTTTTAGATCCTCTAAAGTGTGCTCTTTTTTACACTTTGTAGAACTGATTTTTTGAGATAATGCAATGACCAGTACTTCCAAATCCACAATAGTCTTGGAGTGTGTGTGACATTCTATACCTTGGGGGAGCGTACTGTAACCCCCATATTCCTCATTTTCATATAATCATGATCTTACATATAAAGCATGCCTTGTAAGGTATCAGGGGAAAGGTTACTTTATTTTCAATGGAAATAGATTTTTAAAATTATAATACACATAATACATCAGGTACAAACAGATACATACATAATTTGCTCTATATTTATGCTGGAATTTTTCAAATAATGCTATGGATTTAGATGTCCAAGCTAAAATACAATAGGAGTTAGATGCCTAAGACCCTTAAGCTCCTTTGAAAACCCCAGTCTGAGTCTTTGTCCCATATCTCCTACACAACCAGCCTTCCTCCCCTCCATTTGTCTTAAGGAACTTTGGCCCAGATCCACAAAGGGATGTACAAAGGTGTTGAGCCACTGAGCTCCCTTATAGCCTGAACCCCCCTGGGCTATGGGATATTCAGATGTGGGTCTCCCTCAATCTCTCCTGTCAGAGTGGCTCCACTTTAATTAAATAATTGAATAATTACATAATAATTGGGCCATAGAAAGAGCGAGAAGACTTTATAGCCCAGTGGTTAGAGCACTCATCTGAGAAGTAGCTGATCCCTCTTCAATCCCTTTGCCTCAGCAGGCACAGTGGGAACTGCAACAGGGGTTCTCCCACATCCCAGGTGAGTGCCCGAAACCCGGGTGTAAAGGTTATGAGGGAGAAGATAGGTGCCCCGCGGTATAGATAAAAGCAGCAGTGCACATGTGCAAAGGCAGGAAGATAGGTGCAAAAATTTAGGCACGTAGTGAATTTAGGCACCTATCGGATGAGGCACCTGTCAGATGTCATTTTGTGGATTTTGGTAGTGCCTAAAAACGGGATGCAGGTTCCTAAATCTGGAATTAGGCACCTCAACCCCTTTTTGTATCCAAGCCTCTGAGTCTGGATTTCATCCTGCTCATCCATCAATCTGACAGGTTCCTCAGCACATTTCTAAAAGCCACCATCCAGCCATGCACAGCAACAGAAGCCTGCCCTTGTCCCTTGCCATCACCACTTTACCTTACTTTCTTCCACTCCTTAGAAAATCCCATGTCTTAAAAATCCATGAAAAGATCCATCCAGAAACCCAACAAATGACAGACATAATTGTTGTATGATCTTCTCTTCTACCCCACCTCTTGACAAATGGGAGAAGAAACATCCTCTACATACAGAGTCCAGTGTTGATTTTGTCTAATATAGACTCATTGAATGATAGAAATGTAGATCTGGAAAGGACCTTGAGAGATAATATTGTGTATTTCAGACAGAGAATTTGGCTTTATTAAATTCTAGTTCGCCATGTAGGTACTTGTAGACTGTAATCAAGCCACATCTTAACTTCAAAAGAGAGCATTAAAATAAGTATTGTTTTAAATTGGTATGCAATTTGTTTTTTGTCATTGTATTGACTGTTCTCTTCAAAATGGGCTAAAAATCAACTGGCAACATGTATGTTTTATCTACCTATTTACATTATGTCTGTGTTTGTAATTACAATTGCACAGACAGAAAGATTGCTCTTGTGTCCAGCCATTCCCCACAACCCAAAACCTCAAAATGATGGAAATAAGAAGTCAAGGGGTAAGTCTATAACACTGGTCACCACCTTCTCATCACCTGCAATGATATTTGCCAGTATTATATTTTAATTGCAGCTGTGAAAGTGACAAAAACCATCAATCCCAGCAGCCACCAGGGTCTTCTTGGGGAGAATTTCCACTTTATGGGAAATACAGTAGAAACCTGTTTATTTGAACCTCCATTATGTGGTTCTCTGTATTAACTGAACAATCAGCGCAGACACAGGAATATCATAGAATATCAGCGTTGGAAGGGACCTCAAAAGGTCATCTAATCCAACCTCCTGCTCAAAGCACGACCAATCCCCAGATAGTTTTTTACCCCAGTTCCCTAAATGACCTCCACAAGGATTGAACTCATGACCTTGGATTTAGCAGGCCAACGCTCAGACCACTGAGCTATTACTCCCTCTCACCCCTAATATGGGAACTTGACACTTCATAGACAAATTCAGACTGGAAATAAAGTGTAATTTCAACAGATAATTAACCAATCAAACTTTCCAAGGGTTGTGGTGGATTCTCCATCACTTGTAATTTTTAAATCAAGAGTAGTTATTTTTCCACGATATATGATAATTCCTTCAGACAGGAATTATTTTGTGGAAGTCCTGTGTTCTACATGAGGTCAGACTAGATGATCACAATGGTCCCTCTGGCCTGAGAATCTCTGACTCTATAAAATATATGAAGGAAACAAAACACTTTGAGGAGAGGCTAGATGATTCTCTGAATACAGTAAATAAAAGGAAGTGAAGTCTGGGATCTTCAAAACCATCAGTGGCTAGAAGCCAAGATTATCAGGGATGCAACTCTATGCTCTGGATGACCCAAAACCTCGGACTGCCAGAAGCCAGGAAGCCATAAGCCAGTTCTGTTCACTCCCTCTGAAGCTCTGGTACTGGTCACTGGTGGAAAACAAGATACTGACCTACATAGACCATTGGCAAACCCAGTATGGCCATGCTTATGTTCTTATGATCTATGATAGGAGATATCATGAATGCTGGTGTTAGAATCATAGAATATTAGGGTTAGAAGAGACCTAAGGAAGTCATCTAGTTTCTAGTCCAATCCCCTACTCAAAGCAGGAACAACACCAACTAAATCATCCCAGCCAGGGCTTTGACAAGCCAGGCCTTAAAAACCTCTAAGAACGGAGATTCCACCACCTCCCTAGGTAACCCATTCCAGTGCTTCACCTCCCTACTAGTGAAATAGTGTTTCCTAATAGCTAACCTAGACCTCCCCCACTGCAACTTGAGACCATTGCTTCTTGTTCTGTCATCTGCCACAACTGAGAATAGCCAAGCTCCATCCTTTTTGGAACCCCCCTTCACGTAGTTGAAGGCTGCTATCAAATCCCCCCTCACTCTTCTCTTCTGCAGACTAAATAACCCCAGTTCCCTCAGCCTCACCTTGCAAGTCATGTGCCCTAGCCCCATAATCATTTTCATTGCCCTCCGCTGGACTCTGTCCAATTTGTCCATATCCCTTCTGTAGTGAGGGGACCAAAACTGAACACAATACTCCAGGTGTGGCCTCACCAGTGCCGAATAGAGGGGTTCACAGCTCTATTCACAGCTGTAGATTCAAATACCTCAACTCCCTGCTCTGAGTTAGGGCAGAAGACTGTATGTAAATCTGGGGCAGACCGTGAGATTTCTCCTGCCTGTTATAGGATGTCCTGCACTGCTGAGTCTGGTAGTCACAACTGTCACATCTAGAAGATAAATATCCAGCTTACAATTGCACTACAGATATCTGGGTTTGTGCTAATAATAATATTTAATTTACATAAGAACATAATAACCGGGTCAGACCAAAGGTCCATCTAGCCCAGTATTGTGTCTACCGACAGTGGCCAATGCCAGTTGCACCAGAGGGAGTGGACCTAACAGGCAATGATCAAGTGATCTCTCTCCTGCCATCCATCTCCATCCTCTGACAAACAGAGGCTAGGAATACCATTCCTTACCCATCCTGGCTAATAGCCATTAATGGACTTAACCACCATGAATTTATCCAGTTCTCTTTTAAATGCTGTTATAGTCCTAGCCTTCCCAACCTCCTCAGGTAAGGAGTTCCACAAGTTGGCTGTGCGCTGTGTGAAGAAGAACTTCCTTGTATTTGTTTTAAACCTGCTGCCTATTAATTTCATTTGGTGACCTCTAGTTCTTGTATTATGGAATAAGTAAATAACTTCCTTATCCACTTTCTCCACATCACTCATGATTTTATATACCTCTATCATATGCCCCCTTAGTCTCCTCTTTTCCAAGCTGAAGAGTCCTAGCCTCTTTAATCTCTCCTCATATGGGACCCGTTCCAAACCCCTAATCATTTTAGTTGCCCTTTTCTGAACCTTTTTTAGGGCCAGTATATCTTTTTTGAGATGAGGAGACCACATCTGTACACAGTATTTGAGATGTGGGCATACCATTGATTTATATAAGGGCAATAATACATTCTCAGTCTTATTCTCTATCCCCTTTTTAATGATTCCTAACATCCTGTTTGCTTTTTTGACTGCCTCTGCACACTGCGTGGACATCTTCAGAGAACGATCCACGATGAATCCAAGATCTTTTTCCTGACTTGTTGTAGCTAAATTAGCCCCCATCATAATGTATGTATAGTTGGGGTTATTTTTTCCAATGTGCATTACTTTACATTTATCCACATTAAATTTCATTTGCCATTTTGTTGCCCAGTCACTTAGTTTTGTGTGATCTTTTTGAAGTTTGTCACAGTCTGCTTTGGTCTTAACTATCTTGAGCAGTTTAGTATCATCTGCAAACTTTGCCACCTCACCGTTTACCCCTTTCTCCAGATCATTTATGAATAAGTTGAATAGGATTGGTCCGAGGACTGACCCTTGTGGAACACCACTAGTCACCCCTCTCCATTCTGAGAATTTACCATTAATTCCTACCCTTTGTTCCCTGTCTTTTAACCAGTTCTCAATCCATGAAATGACCTCCCCTTTTATCCCATGACAGTTTAATTTATGTAAGAGCCTTTGGTGAGGGACCTTGTCAAAGGCTTTCTGGAAATCTAAGTACACTATGTCCACTGGATCCCCCTTGTCCACATGTTTGTTGACCCCTTCAAAGAACTCTAATAGATTAGTAAGATACGATTTCCCTTTACAGAAACCATGTTGACTATTGCTCAACAGTTTATGTTCTTCTATGTGTCTGACAATTTTATTCTTAACTATTGTTTCGACTAATTTGCCCGGTACTGACGTTAGACTTACCGGTCTTTAATTGCCGGGATCACCTCTAGAGCCCTTTTTAAATATTGGTGTTACATTAGCTAACTTCCAGTCATTGGGTACAGAAGCTGATTTAAAGGACAGGTTACAAACCTTAGTTAATAGTTCCGCAACTTCACATTTGAGTTCTTTCAGAACTCTTGGGTGAATGCCATCTGGTCCCGGTGACTTGTTCATGTTGAGTTTATCAATTAATTCCAAAACCTCCTCTAGTGACACTTCAATCTGTGACAGTTCCTCAGGTTTGTCACCTACAAAAGCCGGCTCAAGTTTGGGAATCTCCCTACATGCTCAGCTGTGAAGACTGAAGCAAAGAATTCATTTAGTTTCTCCACAATGACTTTATCATCTTTAAGCGCTCCTTTTGTATCTCGATCATCAAGGGGCTCCACTGGTTGTTTAGCAGGCTTTCTGCTTCTGTTGTACTTACAAAACATTTTGTTATTACCTTTTGAGTTTTTGGCTAGCCATTCTTCAAACTTCTCTTTGGCTTTTCTTATTACATTCTTGCACTTAATTTGGCAGTGTTTATTCTCCTTTCAATTTGCCTCACTAGGATTTGATTTCCACTTTTTAAAGGATTTTTTTTATCTCTCACTGCTTCTTTTACATGGTTGTTAAGCCACGGTGGCTCTTTTTAAGTTCTTTTACTGTGTTTCTTAATTTGGGGTATACATTGAAGTTGGGCCTCTATTATGGTGTCTTTAAAAAGCGCCCATGCAGCTTGCAGGGATTTCACTTTAGTTAATGTACTTTTTAACTTCTGTTTAACTAACCCCCTCATTTTTGCATAGTTCCCCCTTTTGAAATGAAATGCCACAGTGTTGGGCTGTTGAGATGTTTTTCCCACCACAGGGATGTTGAATGCTATTGTATTATCATCACTCTATCCAAGTGGTCCTGTTATAATTACCTCTTGGACCAGCTCCTGCGCTCCACTCAGGACTAAATCTAGAGTTCCCTCTCCCCTTGTGGGTTCCCGTACCAGCTACTCCATGAAGCAGTCATTTAAAGTATCGAGAAATTTTATCTCTGCATTTCGTCCTGAAGTGAAATGTTCCCAGTCAATATGGGGATAATTGAAATCCCCCACTATTATTGAGTTCTTAATTTTGATAGCCTTTCTAATTTCCCTTAGCATTTCATCATCACTATCACTGTCCTGGTCAGGTGGTCGATAAAAGATCTCTAATGTTATATTCTTATTAGAGCATGAAATTTCTATCCATAGAGATTCTATGGAACATGTGGATTCACTTAAGATTTTTACTTCATTTGATTCTACAGTTTCTTTCACATATAGTGCCACTCTCCCCCCTGCACGACCTGTTCTGTCCTTCCAGCGGCGTAGGCATAGTATGACTTCCCCAGACTCACTACAGCAGCTGTGGTGACGTAGCGCAGTAGTGTAGACTAGCCTTCATTTTAATAATAAAGAGTGTTGAAGTTTAATTTACCGCAAGACTGCTATAAAATAACTCTGAATCTTTTAGGACATATTTTTTCCATTTTAACACTAAAATAGCATGAACAATTTACATGTATTGAGTCCTTTTCATCTTCAAAGTATTTTACAGTCCTAAGGCCCCAATTTGGTCACTAGCACATGGCCAACTTTTTCTGCATATCACTTTATTGCTGTGTAGATTTATGCATGTGCCTAAGTCCCATTACCTTCAGTGGGACTTAGGTGCATGAGAGCTAAAACAGGACCGAACTAGTTCACTATTTACATAACTCTGTGACTTATGTAGGGCTCCAGAGTAGAAAAGTCCTACATCAGGCAGGCTGAGTGGAAAACGTTTTCTACACTGCATAATTTTATTGTAAACTAAGAGAGTGGGAAAGTGTGTTTACCTTAACACAAGTACAGAAGAAACCCAAAGCTCAGTTGTGACCACTTCATCCAAAGACAAGAATACAGGTGCTGCAGTCTTCTATTCCCACCTACTTCATGCACTTCCAATCTCTCAGTAATGAGACCTGTCTACTCCTGATTAGAGACTCTGGTGCTGCTGACATCCTTGGTGCATTTTGCCTTCTTTCTCTTAGCAGATAATGAATATCTCTCCTGTTTCATCATTTATCTTGAAGACAAGAAGTGAAATCTCCCTTGACACCTCTGCTAATGAGTATTTTCAATTATGGAGAACAGCATGAGAATAAAGATTTAGCAGTGAAGCAATATACCACTATTAGAAGCATTTGAAGGTCCTCTTGCTGCAGTCCTTGAGCACCAAAGTCTCTCATTGACAAAAGACAATGAGTAATAATTCAGAGTCAAAAGTTAGGAAATTCACATTGATGTTTTTAGCTTCAATCTGATCTCTGCTCTCTCATCCCATCCACGTTCTGTATACAGGACAGAGACACCCACTGCTACATTCAGGGAACTCAAATCTCTACTCTTATATATGGCTGCAATTCAGCAGATTAGGACAACTCGTGTGCTTAAAGTTAGCCACATGATCAAGTGCTTTGCCGAATTGGGGATATGTAGGAATTAATGCAGCATATAACTTGGGTCCCACATTATATTAAGGTGCCACTTACAAATAGTTTATAAAGGCTTAATAAATATTTTAATTCATGGTCAATCAATTGTTATGGAGTCCAACAGATGAATAAATTGCTTTTAATCATGGTTTATAACATTCAACAACATTTTTAAGGCACATAACCATCAACAACACATACTAATCAGATCTGTAACATGCTGATAACATCTATTGCTCACGTACTATTTCCTTTTAAACAATTTAGAAGTGGAACCTTAATGCCAAGTGAGACCATAATAAGAGGTGATGTATTTGTCATCTCATGCCATTACCTGCGCCTGCCCTTTCTGACCACTCCTGGGTATGCTCCAAGGGAATAGTGAGGGCTGTGACTGTAGAGCATATTGTAGTGCACATGTAGTGTATATTTCCCCACCCCACATTCTGCTTCCCCCTAGTATCCATTATACAAGAGCCATTATTCTGAAAATCCCAGTGTTAGCCCTATACAGCAGGGGGGTGGGTTTTTCTTTCTGAGGGTGGTGGGTGCTGTCTCTCAGGAACAGTCCTCAATGCACCACTTATAGCTCCAGGAATCTGACTCTGGGAGGCAAGTATTTGTGGAGTGTAATTCTAGGCCCAGGGTTAAAGTAGTCAGCATGACAAAGTTGCTATATATTGCAGAACTTTAGGTATACAGTCAGTGGTACAAATCCCACAGACCTCAGTAGGATGAGAGTTAGGCCAGCACTGTCAGCAGGAATTGGCCTGTGTTCCCATTCCCTTCTGGAATCACTCTCCATGCTTACCCAACATTTTCCACTTGAGAAAGAAGTTAGTTTGAGTTGAGGCAGAAAAATAAGGATTAACTTCAGGTTTATTTAGCTTTAAGTTTTTGGAATGAAACTCAAAAGAAATCCAATGTAAGGTACTTTTATGATGGATTGAACTGCTAGAGTACCAGAAAATGGACAGAACCTTCCTTTAATCTATTCAGCCAGTCTTTCTATCATAACCTGCTAAGAAGTGGATTTAAAATCCTTGAGGGAGAGCGGAGGGAGAAACCTACAACATTGTGTGTTGAGCTTTCTCCAGTGCTTTTGGAACCTCTTAAAAATGCAAAGATGTGTTGGCCTGTGGAACTAGGCTGAGCATAAGGAGAGAACTTGGTTGCCTATGCATCCAAGGGCAGAAAAATGCATGAAATAAAAAAAAAGGGATTTATTTGATGTTTAGTACCGTTCAATACAGTATAGAACACAGTGCATCATAAATCTGAAGCCCCTCAATGGAAGGTAATGTAAAAGTTAAAGTAGCCAGAATGGGATGTTTTGTTTTGTTTTTCCTACCAATGTGTGGGAATTCATTCCTTATACATGGGAGGGGCAATAGTTCTGTCTGAAGCTGGATAGAATGTGTGCAGGTTCTGTGCAAGCTTCCCACCCTACCTCTCTGGTACTGCCTCTTTCCCCCACCACCCGCTTGGCCTGCCCCCGCCCCACTCACCAGTTGTCCAGAAATGGTACCCAGCACACATAGATGATGACGATAATGGGCACTGGAACCCAAGAGGGAGTATCCTGGAGCTGCTTGCCAGCCTCAGGGAGGAGAAGGACAGAGGGAGCCTCTTCCCTCCCTGACAGCTAAGCAAAGCTCCAGAGAAATTGGTGGTGGAGGGAGTGGCGGGGTGATAGTGCCTGCTCAAACTATACCTATGACTGGCACAGGTTTTTAATGTCCAGTCACCAGTGTTAATCAGATACCAGGTAGTGTGTTCCTGCAGCGTGGAGAGATGCAACAGGCTACTGGCTGTCTGCTGGCTGAGGTCCTTCCAAGCCACAGGGGGCTGCTTTGACTTTCCTGCTGGCAGAGGATTGGTTTGCTCCCGCAGGGCTATGTGAGCAAGCTTGCTGTCCCCGACCTCACACATCCCTGGCCGAGCCCCCTGACTGACTACTAGGGCTTAAAAATAGGAGTGCCTAAAGCTATAGCCTTATTAGCCTAATGGTTAATCCAGCCCTGCATCATACCATTAATAATTACTCTTTATTTGCAGTTGTTTAACGAGTTATGTATCCACTTAATTGTAGTTCCACATTTCTCCAGCTTACTTAGCAGAATGTCATGTTTAAAATGCAAACATCCAATATAGAGGAAACAAAATCCTACTGCAACATCACTTCCATCCACCCTTTCCAATAAAGGATTCTCCAGAGAACCATGCAAAGCTGAATCTCTCAGACAATGCCTAACTGAGAAATGGCCTTTTTCCCAGGAAATGGTACCCACATTGAGATGTCGGAGTGAGGCAATCAGACTTGACCCCTGCTCACTACAGAAGAGAAGAATCAGTGTCAGGAGTGTTCTCCATGAGAGCTTTAAATTCCAGACTTAAAGGGCCAGATTTTAAAAAGTATTAAGGGATATAGTGGGATTTTCAAAAGCATCTAGTCTCCTAACACCCATTGAAATCAACAAGTGTCAAAAATCTAGCCCTTAATACCTGCCCTGGTCCAAAACAGCCCAAATGCCTTGATCTTAAGCACATACTGTTACAATTTTCCATGTATCTGAGAGAGCTCCAGGGATGGTCAAAAGTCTAGGTGCTGTCGCTTACTGGGTGTAGCTGATTTATTATAATATATTGTGCTGTTGAATTATATTTTTTATTCCTTCTAACTTTAATGGATTTTAGGATGTCAACAGCTTACGTATGCAGGTGTTCTATGTAAAATTAATTTAAATCAAGCATTAAATGTTGTAAAAAGAGCAATTTTCCAACACAATATTTCTCCTTTGGAAATTGCTGTTTGGTTAAATCCAAAACTTTTCGATGAATGTGTTGATTTCAATAAGGTTTTGTTTTAAAAAAATTGGGAAAAAAAAGGTTTGATATTGTTCAACTATTCAGATTTGACATTTCCAATATACACGTAGAGTATCAAAATAAAGCATTTGGTTGATCCCAATTGTTTAATAAAAAGTTTGTTTCACGGGAAATTTCAATGTTCAATTAAGAACAAAAACAAGTTTCAAAATGAAGATTTTCCCATGAAACAGAAATTCTGGATCCTGACTCCAGATTCCAGATCAACTATCTTAGTCTTTCTGCCGCTTAATACATCTAATCCAAGCTGCTGCTTCTTGCACACAACCCCTGTTCTTATTAATTTAGAAGGACCATAGGGGCCCAAAGAGTCAAAGTTGTTAACATAACCCAGTCATTGTCCAACAGTTTTATACAAAGTTTGAAGTCTGCAGAGACATCAGCCTGCTCAGTACCATAGCAAACTCACCATTAATTTCTTTCACTGTTTCTTAAAGGACACAGAAAAGAAGGAAAAACAGATAAAGCACATGGAATGTAAAGTGTTCAGTAAGGCTTTGATTTTAACAATGTCCCTCGTTTCAGAAAGAACCCCATCAGCCATTACCTTGTTTAATACTCAGTTGAATGGTATTAAAGATGGTAATAACTGTCCTTTGTGGGGGAAAAGGAAGAAGATAGTTGAGATGGGCTGGATCTCATGGTGATGTTCTTGTTAAAGTCTGGGTCCATTTCCTAAAAGGCAAAAAGAAAGGGGAGAGAAAAGAACAGCAAAGATAGAAAATGCAGCTTCTGTCTCTGGTGTTGACTCTCACTTCTGGTAAAATGCAGGACCAGCACACGGGCTGATCGGCCACTCTGAGACCTGGCAAACTTGTACCAGCATTGGGCGGTTTAGGGAGCTGCTTTTAGCTGCCTCTTTTTGGTCACAGACTCACAGCATGTTTGCAAAATGGACAGTCTTGGCCAACTAAGCCAGACTCTTCATAGAGAGAAGGCAAAAAGATAGGAGAGATAGGAAAGAAGAGAAAAAAGTGGGGAAGGAAACCCTACATGTATAGGTAGGAAGAGATGAAGTCTCACATCCCAGGTATATTTGGGATTTAGCCTGTGCCAGAGAAGGTGGTGACATCATCTGGGCCTTTCTTTCTGACTTGGTCTGGTCAGCACCTAATCTAATCTCTCAGGATTAGAATGAAAAAGGTCCCGGGGTCCTAAGAGATGATAAGGGTGGGAGTCATGAGGATAAAACTCTCTGTAGCAGTTGTCAGTCAGCTGCTTCTTCTGCTAATTTTTTCCTGACATCCTTTTCTTTCTGAGGACCCCAAAAGGGAGGGACGAGCAGATTAGTCCATCCTCTTATTGTCAGTTGTTGGCTACGTGTGTGTTCTCTCTGTTTGCTGCACCAACTCTGGCCAAGTAGTCGGCCCATAAGACCTCAATGGATCTGCCCAAAGAGTCCAGTACAATGGACCAGCTCAGTGAACGGTGGGACTTTCTCCTCCCCTCTAGGCTAGACAAAGGTTTAAGGTGAGGTACCTTGACATTTATAGACTGAGACAGACAATTTGGGATAAACAATTTATGTATCACCTTATTTTTTCATGTCATGTTTGTTACCTCCCTTTGTACCTTTCTCCTGATGCTTCAGACAAAACATCCCTATTCACCACCTGTCTTTGTACTTTACTCCCGATGTTTCAGATGGAACATCACTCATCATCACTTCTGTCAAACCATCTCATCTTGTGCTAGTTTGGCGTGTTCTTGTGGTGGCCTGCTGGGAAGTGTTTACATATTCAGTGTGTTTTAGCAATGCTAGCAATACTGGTGCCAAGCTCATGTTCTGGACACTGAACTTGCAGGCAAGGACATGCTTTTGACAGGGACTGACTTCTGCTTATAGGATAACTTTTGATGACTTTGGTTCAGGTCTCAGGCTTTGCACCAGGCCCTGTCCTCCAGGCTCCCTCTTTCTACTCCATTCCCCCTCTTTTTGCTTTTTTATGGGGAGGATGTTTACCCATCAACACAAAAAAGCATAATGCATGCACTGCAGATGACCCAGCGGACTAAACACTGTTAGCTGGCCACTTTACATTACAATCCACACATTCATGCCTCATCTGTCCCTTGGTCTGCACATTCCGCCATAGCACCAATAGACAAATTACCTTTTTTCAGTTTTATAGTCCCATATATTGAATGCAGAAATGTTAGATTCAGGATTTTGATTAAGGGGTGTAGTTTTGGAGTTGTTCTGAAATACTGAGATAGACAGTATTTCAGATTGTTCCACAGTGCTATGTATACAAGGAGTAAAACGGAAACTTGGAGTAGTGACATCACAAATGAGGCCTTTGAATATAAATTTCTTGTAATCAGTTACTACTCAGTAGTGTTCAATCATGTTGTAGGCTACCCCTTCTGCTGGTTGCTACCATCTGGTAAGCTTTGCCAGGCAAGAGATAGGAGCGACTAGTTTCTCCATTCAATTGGATTGGTCTGAATCTTTGTGGCCACACAATGGAGTTGTGATGTCAACAACATTCCTGGCATAACAAGCCATGGTGCCATGCTCTTTAGGTTTGCATTGCTCAGTGGTACACCGGTAGCTGACACAGATCCAGTTGTTTCTTGTAGATAGTGTCTTCCAGACAATCCTCTAAATGTACCTTAAAGACTAACAGATTTATTTGGGCATAAGCTTTCGTGGGTAAAAGAACGAGTTCTTCAGATGCATGGAAGAAGTGGGTTTTTTACCCATGCATCTGAAGTGGGTTTTTTACCTACAAAAGCTTATGCCCGAATAAATCTGTTAGTCTTTAAGGTGCCACCAGACTCCTCGTTGTTTTTGTGGATACAGACTAACACCGCTACCCCTCTGATTCTAGATGTACCATAACCAATTTATCAACTATTGCTGTATTAGTCTGTATTCAATATTGGTAACCAGACACTTGTTGGAGAATAACAGAGTTCTCACTTTTTGGGTACAGCAAGTCAGATACTTTATTTTCTCTAACAATTGCGCAGAGAGAGAGAGCTAAGGAGGTCTCTCTACAGGTAAACAATTACAGCAAACCTTTATACCTTTCATTACAGACAATAATAAGCAACAGCTGCATTTTGTTTATACATAGGCCATCTTGATATTTTATTTTTCTCACTTGTTTTGACTCTAGTCTACATACAATATTTTCTACACATTATCTACACAAGGTCACAACAACTTCTCACACAATTCTTTCCCACTCGCCTCACACAATCCTCGCTTCTACAAATCTCGCGTTATTAGGGTTACAGTTAGCCTGACTCTTGCTAACAAACTGTCATGCATTGCAATCCCCTTCCTGTCAGTTCTTTCTCTGCTTTCACACACTGAACAGAATTGTTTTAAATAACATGTGCCTCTCTTAGAATACAGTGTCACTAACTCCAAATTATGACTGGTATTAATAGGGAATTTGTCCACACAATTGTAATTACTAGGTAACTTCCATAAGCTGTACAAAAAAATTGTTTACCAATTTGCTTTTTCCTTGCCTTTTATTGTTTGCTGCAATTAGTTTCTTACTTTTGACTTGTATTTCGTTAAACAGTTTAGTATTGTCATGCATATTATAAATGGTGTGCCATTTCTTCAGTAGCCAGGGCCTTAATATCATGAATTACACGTTCAGAGAGTTTCCGCTGCCTGGTGATCAAAATAGTTAATGTTTTGTTGTTATATTTCATAGTACCCCATCCCAAATAGATCTTCAGAGTCAGGTAATCTTGAAACGTAACCCATAATTTCATCTAATTTTTGGAGTCTTCTATTTTGTGAAATACCAGACTGCAGAATAGTCTTTTGCAAAGCCCTTAAGTCTTCTGCACATTCCTGATAAGAAGCTAGTATATAAATTAACAAAGAGGTATACAGAAATAATACAGTTGCTTTTACACAATAGCCAAATTTATCCGTGTTTCAGTGATAAAGATGTGAAACCACAGGAACATGAACTCACTTTGCTCAATAAGATGCAAGTTTAAATGACAGCTAGACCTGATCCAGCTACAGTTTTCTAGCTGATTGCCCACTTAATTGTCCACTTATGGTAGACAGAGTTGACCAGTCTGTTATTATAAAGCATTTCATTTTTATTTTCTTGATGTTCAGGAGTTTCTTCACTGTGCACAGATATCTTCTCGTGTCTTCGGTTTGTGGGATGTACCTTTAAACAGCTTAAAGTTGGTTACCATAAAGTTTTTTGCTTGTTTGTTTTACATTTCTCTTGTTTTCAATAACCGAAATTTTATACCTAGATTAACTTAGTTTGTTTACAATGTAATAGGGACCAAGTCTTTTATAACACAAGTTATTCTTTTGTTCTGATTGTCCAAATTCTTTAGCACAAACAGAACCATTTTAGATATGTTTGCATTTCTAGCATAGACATTCCTTTTCACTGAACATATACATTACTACTCATAATAAATATAGTATTTGACTTCTAAAATAGATGCTCATCATCTTCTGTGAGAAGGTGTATTGCTCTTCCTGCTGAGCTCTCTGTTTTATCAAAAGGGTAACAGAATTCTTATCCAGGCTTTTTAGAGCTAATTTGCTTGTGATACCAATTCAGCTTATGTTAACTATTTGAAAGGATAAATGTTATCAACTACTATTTCCCTCTAACACAGCATAAAAGAAGAGAGTGTAAAAATTAAACTAAAATGAATTATAAATGTGGGTGTATGCAAACACTTTGAGGGTATTCAATTTTTATGACATTTGGTTTTGTTTGGGAGACAAAGGCAGAAACATGTTGAAATTGTTTGGTTAGCTTTAATATTTTGCAACATAACCAGACATCATATATATTATATTTCATAATATTTTTGCTATAACATTCTTATAACAATATTTCAGTATTTAATAAAGCAGACAAGTGTATTAACCCAAACAAGAAAATAACATTTTGCTAATATTACCTTTATATTAATGTTGACATTTCCCTTAACATTTTTCCTCTCATTAAAAACATCTTTGTGATTAATAAACGAAAATTCTTCTTCTTTATTATTATTATTTTTTTTGTAATTGCATTATTTGTGTAGGCAAAAATATATATACTTTTTGAGGTTTGCAAAAAAAATTAATTGGTGTTATGATGGTTATACCCCATTAAATGTTTAAATGATTAAATATATTATTAAATAGTGTGGTGCCACTTATGTTAAAAATAAAGTATAAAATTGACTTTTGTTGCAACAAAGTAAAAACCAAAAAGAAGTAGTCACATGACACTCACAGCATACAACACAGGACAACATACATGACATCCAAAACAAACTTATTTAAAAAAATGCTATTAAATGGAAGAAAAGCCAGTCTCTCAAATATTAGTCAGTGGTTAGGATTAAAAGCAGTGTTAATATTTCTGTTGCTTGGCAACTATATCTTCAAGGAAGTTTGGAGTAATTCCAGCTATTGTGTTCCTGAAGGTATTCATCACTTCTGTCAAACCATGCCATTGTGTGCCAGGTTGGGGTTTTCTTGTGCTGGCCTGCTGGAATCTGTTTACACATTCATTGTGTTTTAGCAATGCTAGCAATACCAGTGCCAAGTTCATGTACCGGACACTGAACTTCTAGCCAAATATCTGCTTTTTAAAGGCCTGACTTTTGCTCATAGCATAACTTTTGCTGACTTTTGTTCAAGCCACAGATCTTGCACTAGGCACTGTCCTCCAGACCTTCTCTTCCCACTTCACATCTCATTACTTTGTCAGGGGTCATGGATCAGCGTTCACGTTGCACTCCCTGTCAGTACCCGGCCCTGGCTGGGGAAGCTAATGATCCAAGCAGCAGACCAAATTCAGTGTTGAATCCTGGTCACATGCCACCTGAGGCTCATTGCACATATGGTAAGGAGAAGATTACTTTGTCCACCAGTGAGGGCTAATTTTTGATACATTAATATCAGTATATTGATTTTTGGTCCACTGGTCCTCTTCTTTTCAGTCATAATCTTAACATAGTCCATGAGTAGTATCAATAAAGCCTTCTATTTAAATTAATTCAGTTTTCTGTCTTCTTCTTACAGCATTTCATAAACAATTTTATATCAAAGGTCATAATGAAAATTTATGAACTTTCACTCATTTTTTACAGTTGAGCTTAAAATTAGGGTAAATTTGTAGGCCTAATTATTACAAGAGGCCCTGTGTACAACTTTGGCCCCAATGATCCCATTCCATCTAGGTTTATAGAGTCATAGATTCCAAGGCCAGAAGGGACCATTGTGACCTTCTAGTCTGACTTCCTGTATAGCAAAAGCCATAGAACCAGTGGTGAGCTGGAGCCAGTTCACACCAGTTTGCGGGAACCGGTTGTTAAATTTAGAAGCCCTTTTAGAACCGGTTGTCCTGCGTGGGACAACCGGTTCTAAAAGGGCTTCTAAATTTAACAACTGGTAAGTTGAAGTGACCCAGGAGCATAGCTGGGGGGGAGCAAGGGGAGCGGCCGCTCCCCCTGAGCACATTATCCAAAAGTGGTGCCTCAGGCGCCAACCCCATGGGTGCTTCTGCTCCCCACCCCACCCCCCCGGCCCCAGATCACCTCTGCTCCACCTCCACCTCCTCCCCTGAATGCTCCGCCCCACTTCTCCCCCTCTCCCCCACTTCCCACAAATCAGCTGTTCATGCGGGAAGCCTGGGAGGGCGGAGAAGTGGTGCAGCGGCTTCACGCTCAGGCCCAGTGAGGCGGAGACAGAGCGGAGGTGAGCTGGGGCGGGGGGTGGGGGCCGCCCGCGCCGCCGCAGGTAACCTGGGGGGGGCACAGGGGAACCGCTCCCCACCCCACCCCAGCTCACCTCCACTCCGCATCCGCCTCCCTGGGCCTGAGTACGAAGCTGCCGCTTGCTTCTCATCCCAGCCAGGCTTCCCGCGTGAACAGCTGATTCACGGGAAGCGGAGGGGGCTGTGAGCTCGGCCTGACCCGGTGCTCCAGGCACTGCGCGGTGGCAGCGTGGCCTGGCTTCAGCCGAGCGGCACGGCTGTAGCACTGCCAGCCACCTCCAGGCAGCGCAGTAAGGGGGCAGGGAGCGGGGGGGGGGGGTTGGAAAGAGGGCTGGGGAGTTCGGGGGGCTGGTCGGGGGTGGCGGGGTGGATGGGGTTGGGGCGGTCAGAGGGCAGGGAACAGGGGGGTTGAATGGGGGCAAGGGTCCCGGGGGAGCAGTCAGGAAGGAGGGGGGTTGGATGGGACAGTAGGGGGCAATCAGGGGACAGGGAAGGGGAGTGGATGGGGAAGGAGCCCCGGGGGGCCATCAGGAATGAAAGGAGGGGTTGGATGGGGTGGTGGGGGGTAGTCAGGGGACAGGGAAGAGGGGTGAATGGGGCAGAGGTCCATGGGGGGCATCAAGGAACACGGGGGGTTCGATGGGGCAGGAGTCCCGGGGAGCGGGGCCACGACCCCGTTGTGGTGTGAGGAGGAAACCCGTTGTTAAAATTTTGGCAGCTTATCACTGCATAGAACTGCCCCAAAATAATTCCTAGAGCAGATCTTTTAGAGATAAATCAATTATCAAACTCTGGATACATGTGTTAATCAAAACAATGAAACAAAACGAAACAAAACAAAAACCAAAATACCACACACCCGTCTTCCAAATTCACATTTTTGGGCTTGTAAATCACGTGCCTGAAATGGGATACTGATAATTATGAAATTAAACTGAGGCTGCTATGTGACCAATTAGGTTTACCTTCTACAAATAAAATTATACTGTTTGTTCTTTCTTAGGTTTACTGCATGGCAATCAAAGACTGAGGAAATCAAATTCCCATCATGGAATTAATTCTTCTGCAAATTCAGGAATCTCCCTGACCTACATGTTCTTCTCTTTACATTGTCTCTAGCGATCTACTTTATGGTGATGGCTGGGAATGTGCTCATTGTTGTGCTAGTTGTGGCTTATCAGCACCTTCACACCCCCATGTATTTCTTTTTGGGGAACTTGTCCTGCTTGGAGACCTGCTACACCTCCACCATCCTGCCTGATAGGGGATAGAAACATTTCTTATTTTTCAATTGAGCCTCATAATTGTTTATATATTAACAAAAATCTATCAAGTGAGGATGTTTAATAAAGTATTCTCTGTCTTCTACACTTCCCAAAATCTCCTGGTCAGTTCCCTCGTATATAAACTGAGAGAGAAACATTAATTTTGGCTAGAGTATAACAAAATGGAACTAATTAGAGTAGATTTGTAGAGTATGTATGATTCCTTTGAGTTGGTCATTTGGCTAATCCTTGTGTGAAAATCGAGTAGCAGAACTAAGTGAATAGCTTGTATGGATTTGTCAGCAGGGTCTGAATGAGCCCTCCCCAGACATCTAGTGATGAGCTGGAGAACAGGACTTCAGGGGCTGATCTTGTTTGCATGGAGACACCCACCCTGATTAGATGCTCAGAATGATGGGGGTGCTTTGCCAAAGTGATCACTTTTTGCTGGTGTTGAATCACAAATCACTTTGTTATTGGGGGCACGGGTAATAAAGGGTTGTTATTCTTGTTGTGTTAATCAAGGGCAGCAGAACTGTGCTTGGAATACCCTGATTGAGTGACTTACCCTCAACTAAACTGCACTTGCTAGGCAGCAGACATGTATGCCAAAACCCAGTGGAGTTGAGAGAGGTTGGGGATAGGTACTTGAAGCTGATGGTGTGAGCCATGACCCGGTGTCCTACATACTATCTGACCCTTCCTCTCTTCACTGTGTAATAACAGAGCTGGTTAAGACTCAAGAGAGAGTCTTGTTGCAACAACAAAGGAGCTGAAATCACTGATAATGAGTGAAGATTGTCCCTCAGTAATTGAGAATTTAGGGTAGGCTGTCCATTTAGAAAATACAATCCATGTGGAACGTATTACAGTTACTTTCCCCACTGTGTTTCTCATTGGCACTTCAGCTCATCCTTCCTGGTATTGCCGATGTCCGATGATGTGTTCTATGTAGATGTCCCTTGACCACCTGATGGCATTTGCCAAGCATAGCAGTGACCGATTCCGCATTCTCTCAACACTCACTCATTATTGGGGTCCCATGTGCCCAGGGCTCCTATGATCAGCGCATGTGTCTGAATATGATAACGCTTAGTTCTCAAGGTTTCGGTCAGATGGGTGTATTTCTCCACCTTTCAAGCTTGGGTGTCGTGGGAGGCTGAGGTCCTGTTCTCAAAAGAAACTATGATGTCCACCATCATGATCTTCTTCTGGTCCTCGTTGGTGCTGATGATGTCCAGTCGCAGTTGGCTGTCGGTTCCAGGGATGGCAGAGTTCACAGCCACCTTCCCTATGAGTGGTGGGATGGCTCTGACTAGATGATCATGCCTGGCTCTGGAATGGGGCTTGCAGCTACACAGGATGTGGAGTACTGTCTCATTGGCATAGCCGCACTTCCTGCTTCGTTTGTCCTGATTTCGATGGCAGATGGCTCCATTCAGCAGTAAACAGTTGAATGAGGCTCTTTGGATGAACCTCCAGTCAGCAAGTGGAAGTGGTTGCTGGCATCCCATTTGCACATCACCTCGAATGCCTTGTCCTAGTCCAATTTCCTTTTCAGATTTTACACGTATTGACCTCAGATGGCATCCTTCAGGGTTCTCTCCAGCATGGTTCTATCTCTTAGAGTGATGATTGTGTGCTCTGTATTCTTCACCTGTGGCACCAGGGCACTCAGATCTTGGCCTTCCTCGCACCACATCAAGCGGCAGCTAATGTGCATCTCCAGTCATTGCGTAGCATTGTGGGCACGAGTCCAGAGTGAAGCAAAGTCTCCCCCATCTTTTCCAAATTCACCTTCCAGTGAGCCACTCAGGTAGGTGGTGACATCTTGATTGGAGGGTGTCATTGTGATTTGTTTCTTGATGACATCCTGCGTAGCACTTTCTGCAGTGTTCCTCACCAGAAGGCATAAGACGTGAGTGATCACCGGAACGTTGCAGAGATCACCCATAGGAGGGACATTGGCACCACTTTGCCTGTGCGAGATGTACACCAGTTCATTGCTGGCTCTCTGGGGAAGAATCATCCACTTCTTCAATAGCTGCCTGATGCTGTTGTCTGTCTTATTAAGAGGTACCTTCACCATGGTAGATCCCCTCAGATGAATGAGATATTGGGGATCAGGAAATTGTTCAAGGCGTTGATCTTCTGCCATGGTGCCAGTAGGGAGGAGTCGATCCTGGCCACATCTTGTAGGATCTCCGCAATGGTAATCTCACATGTCTGCTGGATGTGGAAACCTGTGGGCATGCTGAGATGTTGGTACATTTGTCCGTCCTCAAGGAAGCTCATGGGTTCACCCTGGATCTGAAATGGCCTCATCTGGACTAAGTCCCTTCTGCTGCCATCGATATGCAGGGATGCGCACTTGCTAGCATTGAAGTGGAATCCCATCCAGTTGGCAGGCTGGCTGGTGACATCAAGCATTTGTTGGAGACTCTCGCGGTTGTCTGCGATCAGGACCAGATCATCTGCGTAGGCCAGGATATTCATGTTGTTGTAATACAGGTCAAAACTGCGTAGACCTCTGGAGATGGCTCAAATGAGCAGCTCCATGGCTAAGTTGAAAATGATGGGGCTGAGGGGACAACCTTGCTTCATGCTACTATGGATAGGAATTTCAGGCGTCTCTCCTTCCATGGAGTGGATGGTTGTTGTGCAGCCTTCATAAACTTCTGGGATCAGTTGAAGAAAGGTTTCAAGCATCCCAAACTCTCGCAGCATGGCAAAAATGTGCTGGTGGGGCATCAATCCAAAAGCATTAGCCAGGTCAAGCCACACTATGGCATATTGACTCTGTGCCCTCTTAGCTGTGTGGATGGCAGTGTGAAGGACAAAGTTGTGTTCGTAACAGCCTTTGCAGGACATGAAGCCTTTCTGGATGGACTCCAGAATTGTATTTTTTAAAGTTGTACCATTAGTCCATGCGATAAACAGTATTTTATCCCAAGTCTTAGTTATAAATTGTTCTTGTGCTGATTGATATCCCATTCAAAGAAAATTTCAGTTGAAAGGTGTGGTGTAATCCCTTTTAGTCCTTGAGGATGGAGCTCAGCTGTTCTGAGTAGTGGCAGATGACAGAACAAGGAGCAATGGTCTCAAGTTGCAGTGGTGGACGTCTAGGTTAGATATTAGGAAACACTATTTCACTAGGAGGGTGGTGAAGCACTGGAAGGGTTACCTAGGGAGGTGGTGGAATCTCCATCCTTAGAGGCTTGACAAAGCCCTGGCTGGGATGATTTAGTTAGTGTTTGTCCTGTTTTGAGCAAGGGGTGGGAGTAGATGACCTCCTGAGGTCTCTTCCAACCCTTATCTTCTATGATTCTATCTTGGTGTATTCTTTCTCATGCCCAGATCCCTGTTATCTTTGGATCATGAGCCTCAAGAGGCAAGTTTGAGGCTTGTCCCAACATAATCCTCATTTGCCTTGGCGGTTCTTGTTTTACTGGAACAGTCTGTGGTTGTTTACTTTGAAGTGCAGTGTTACAGCAGTAATGAAGCATCAGTGTTGTTATGACATGCATTTTTTTTCTTTTCCTGCTACTAGGCTATCTGTTTCTAATCCTCCACTTCCTCTTTTGCAGTTAACATCTCTGGTTCCTCTGCCTGTGCAAATATATTTCTTTTATGGTACAATCTTAAGTGATTAGCACGATAGAATGTATTCACCTTTCTTTTCTCTTTTGTGATCCTAATTCTGAATATAGAGAGGAACTGAGTTTATCCATAATATAGTGTGGCCCAGTTCATTGGTTACATAAATTGCATTCTGGTACAACATATGATAGGAGCATCATCTGATCTCCAATTTTCCAAGTGTTCTCTCTTTCGCCTTTATCAAAGTAGCCTTTTGTCTTTTGTTTGGATTTTCCCAATTTAAGAGCTAACAGGAAGTGAATCTGATTAAATGTTTCTTTAATTATTGCAGATAGGTCTCCAGTTTCACTCCCTCTAACTGTGTGCCACTGGCATGCCTCAAGAGATGCTGCAGCATTCACATGGTTGGCCCAATCATTACCTCAATGGTTGTATGGCCTGTGCAGGGAGTTGGATTTGCCCTGAGTGTCATTAAAATGAGTGGAATTAGACTGTCGCCATTGCATTCAGTTGGAATCTACCCAGTTCCACAGCATTAGTTTGATGGTGCAATTTGTTCACTCTACCATCCCTGATGATTTAGGCCTATTTGGAATGTGCAATTTTTTTTGCACTCCCAAGAACTGCAAACCCGTTTGGAAGACTTGCCCAGTAAAATGTGATCCTTTGTCTGGCTCTGCCCAAGTGTGGAGTCTCCAGTGAGAGAAGACTAGTTCTACTAAGATCGTTTTTGTGGCTAAAGCAGCATTTGCCTTAAGGGTAATTCATTCACCTATTTAGAGAGTGGATCAAGAATAAGGCTATATTTTAGTCACAGGTGTTTTTAGTAAAAGTCATGAACAGGTCACGGGCAGTAAAAAAACAATTCACAGACCGTGACCTATCCATGGCCTCTACTATATACCCCTGACTAAATCTTGTGGGGGGTGGCAGTCCATAGGGCAACAGGTTTGCTTGGATGGGAACAGCCTGGGAACCCCGGTGGTTGTGGACGGGGTGATTGGTGCGGTTGGCAGGCTCCCTACCCAGCTCATCGTGTCGCTCCCTGGAAGCAGTGACATGACCCTCCCTCCACACGCTGTCCCTACACCAAGTGCTGTCTCCACAGCTCCCATTGACAGCTGCAGTCACTTACCATTGGACAATATAGGTCACAAAACCAGAGCTGAGCATAGAATGAGGCACAGCCACAAAGTGTTTCTAGATGGAGCAGGCCAAGTAGAAGGTTCTCAGGGTTATTAAAGGTCATTAACAAAAAGTCAAGGGGTTCCAAGCTAGCGCTTTGACAAAAAGCTCATTAGGGAAGCTCATAGCTCTTAAGGAAACAACTGGAGTGAGCATGTGGGAAATGTTGACAGTATCCAAGGATGAGTTAATGCCTGACAGTGAGCATGTGTTATCTAAGGTTAAGAATAGATCGTATAAAAGAACTGAAGGCTAGGACAGTAAAAAAGGCAGACCATCGACAGGCAGAAGACAAGCAGGTGCTGTCCAGAAGAGCTCTTAGAAAGAAGTTAAAAGCTGCCGAGAGACCTGACCGCAGACAGAGAAGCAGAGCTGACAGGCCAGAGCTGACGAGGAAGAAGCAAAAGCTGCAAGCAGCAGACAGCAACAAGCAAATAATACGGCAAAGCCAAAGGACAGAGTAAGCTTGCTAGATTTTAATTATAGTATTTCATGAAAGTTAAGAACTGCTATCTGTGATTTGTTATGGCCTGGCCATCTGTGCACCGCTTAGAATCATTTAACCTGTGCACTCTTGTGGTCCAGGTGCTCTTTAATTTACAATAAGGGAATTTTAGATTACACTGTAGTAGGGATTATTAGATACATTAGGTTGGCTTGAAAATCGCAGGATGAACAATCTATCTATCTATCTATCTATCTATCTATCTATCTATCTATCTATCTATCTATCTATCTATCTATTTTCTGCTGTCTCTCTGTCTGGCTTCTATTTATTTATCTTGTATCATCTATATCTTCTATCTATGTGTTTATTTATATTTCTTTATAATTAACTTTAAACAAATTGAAGGTTTGTGAATGTAGACATTCTATGTTCTTTTGTAGCAAGAGAGCAATAAATTACTAATATGGCTAGAATTTTCTGCAGAACCATGAGAGTTGGGTGCCCAAATCCGATTGAAATTCAAAAGTAGTTGGGTGTCTGAAAAAAAATTGGCTGCCTTCTACATCCCAGGATCTCTCTCTCTCTCTCTTTCTCTCCCTCTCTTTTCTATCTCTCTATCTTCTATCTGTCTATTTTCTATTGTAGACAATTATTTTCGTTTATTGTTCATTTATTGCGTGATGTTATAATTAACTAACATGTTATATAATATATTATCATTATATGCTAAATTGAGTTAAATTGTAGGATTATAGAAGTATAAGATTGATTAGTAGTTAGAAGGGATAATTATGTATTAGGTATCTAAGTAAGTAGGGTTGAAATAGAAGGCCTGTAGGCTCAGGCCTACAAGATTTTAGCTTAGCTATTTTAGGCATTGGAGCTAAGAAATGCTGATATAAGTAAGTTACTGAAGAATAACCCGATGCCCTAAGATTATGGGGAAAGAGGAACCAAGTGGTAATGTTGCAAAACATTACCTGGAAGATTAATTTTATCTGTTTCCGACATACCTTAACCACAGGATACAGGTTGTGCGTCAATGCTAATGAGAATAAAGAGAACCTACACAACCTATAGAAATCAGGGTCCCTTAGGTTTCTAGGGGTCATCAGACAATTAAGGAAAAAGAGGGTTGACACTTTTATGGACATGCACAGAATGTAGGTATAGACAGACTCACATTAGAAAAAAGAGGGTGCCAAAAGCAGGAAAATTCAGCTCCCTCTGGGAAATTCCAGCATGAATCAACCCTCTACTGATGATCAATCCATGAGACACCCACCAGACCCGAACACTATTGTTAAGACTGTGAGTATAACTATATTTGTAACTTGTGCATAAGTCTGTATAGAATTTCTATATGCTTGCGTAGTCATAGCTTTACTTGTAACTTTAACAAAACTTGTAAAAGAGACTAGGCCTTGTACTTGTGAATATCTGTGTAGTCATTACCGTTGGTATTTATGTGTTCCTAGAGACTCTAAATCTCAAGCAAGTAGCAGAGGTGACTTTCACTCTGTTCAGCTTGAAAATGTAGCCACTAGAGCCACTACCACATTACAAAAATAACTTTAAATAAAATAAAAGACTTCTCTCTCCCCTCCCCCCCCCCATCTATTCCCACACACTCTGAAATACATCTGGTACTGACCAAGGTCCATGGTAGCAGTCAGAGCTAGATGGACCTAGAGTCTGATCCAGTACTTCAGCACTTCCTATGTCACTATATTAAATGTTCATTTTCTCTTGTATACTTTAAGGCAAGGAAGAATAAATTAGATGTTGGCCTGAAAGAGGTGGAGTTTTCCTTTTTCACTGACGGAGGAATTTGAAATCACAGGGCATCTCACAGAGAAACAGGAAAGCAAAAATGGAAATATTTCATAAACACAAGGTATACCATTCCTCTTACATTTTGCAGTTTCACTTCCTATTGTTACTTGGAAATGCTGAAATGCTTCATAACACTTCATATTAAAGGTACATTCACAAACAGTTTATAAAAAGTTCATAAATGATGAATAGATTTTGTTAATAAATGGCTACTCAATTATTATAGGGTCCAGCAGCTCAACAGGTTGTTTAATCATAGGGTATAAGCAATCATAATATCTTTTACTGATGTGCTTATCTATAATGTGTCTATAATGCACACTGCTCCTGTCTGCAATGAGCTTATAACATCTATTAACCATTTATTAACTAATTATAATATGAAAGGTGACCAAGCAATTTCATCTCCAGCTTTTTTTGTGCAATTTTTTCTGAAGTTCATGTGTTCCATTTACTCAACAACAATGCCACATTGCTTCATAGCAGCTATGTAATACAGACTCGGGCCCAATCTTGCTGTATTTGGTGGCACCTAAAATACATCTTAAACTCTGAACGGTAGGGTTAACCTTGACCAATACTTATTTCCTATTTACCCTCTGTGATGGGGTGTATCAACCCTGCACCGGCGATGCAGGAGTTAAGAAACTGTTTTGGGCCCAAGAGGCTCCACCCCTTCACCCTTGCTGGCATGCTTCCAATGAAGGGAGCATATAAAAGGAAGCAGCTCAGCTCCCTCTGGGTTGGCTGAGGAGAGATCAGGTGTTGGAAGGTGTCCATGAGTTTCTCAGCTGTTTTCATTGTACTTGTAGCCGTGTTGATCCTAGGATATTAGATTTTGAATGATTGCTTTCAACATGTGTTAACTCCTTATGCTTAACAAGCTGTTCCACCTTGTATTTAGTTGTGACACTGAGTATTGTTCCCAGATCTGAAGAAGAGCTCTGTGGAGCTTGAAAACTTGTCTCTCTCCTCAATAGAAGTTGGTCCAATAAAAGATACCTTCTCACCCACTTTATCTCTCTTTCTCCTCATAGAGTTTTCCCCCCTGTTGTTCCAGTGTAGGAGAGATGTGTGAAAACTTTCCAAACAGGCTTTGGGTTGCCCCTTGAATACGCTTTAATGGATTGTCTGGATCTCTGTACATTGTCCATCCCTGACAGATTTTTGAGAGATGATACATTCTCTTGACGTTTTTTTTCCCCAGGGTGAAAGTAAAATCCGAATTTCCCGTGAACTCTCAGAAGGGGAAAAATTAGGAACAAGTAACAGAAAGGTGCGGGTGAAGAAATGCCTGGATAGCCTTGGGATTCCCTGTAATCTGGTAGGAGTCTATAAATGTCTTATAGAATTATAGAGAAACATACAGATCATTGACAATGGTAATGATTACTTATGCAGAGCTGGTGAAAATGTGCTCATCAAAAAGGTTTTTTGTTTTCTGGGTTTTTTTCAAAGCTTTTAGAATAAAACAAACTGAATCCAATGGGACATAAGTGAATGGCTAAAATTAAGTGCATGGTTAAGTGCTTTGCTGATTTGGGATGAACTTAAATACATGTTTAAATATAAATGTTGGAAAGAACAGGTTCTGAAAAATGAAGAAAACATTTTTTTTTCATTTATGTAGAATTTTTTCACAATTCTTTTAAAACTTCAAACCTGATTTTTTCTGTTTCCTAACACCACATATATTGTGGTATTGAGGTCTCTCTCTCTCTCTGTGTGTATATATATATATATATAATCAGTTTTGATTCTTAAACAATGATTTTTTCCAGGTTTTGGGGAAACCCCTAAAAATATCAGTAAAAAAATTCCTTTTAAACCAAAAGCTGTTTTTATCACCAAAATCCCCCCACAAAACAAAAGGAAACAAAAACCCTGATGAAATATTTTCCAGCAGTTCTGATAATTAACAGTATTAATGCTACATGGATTACATAATTCATACAAATGTCATATATTATAGCAGCTATTGGAGTTATTCTTTAGATGAAGAGATAAAATCAGGCCTCATTACTGCAATCAGGAAAGCTTGTGAGTAAAGTTACTCATGGGAGTTGTCTTATTTCAACCCGTGGAAATAAAGACACTTACATGGGTGAATGCTTGCAGAATTGGGTCCTACAAGATATTCTTTTAAATTACATGATGGGGGATATCCTAGGTGAGAATGACAGGTGTTTGACTGCAGGTACCATGAAAGTAACTTAGACGAGCAATTCCTCAATAATCCCAGTTTATACGTTGTCATCTCTTTTCCTTTCCTCAGGATGATGTGCCCAATATCGCCATCCTGGGAGCTGGTGGAGGTCTTCGAGCCATGATCGCCCTTCATGGAACCCTGCAGGAGCTACAAAAGCATGGTCTCTTGGACACCATCATGTACTTGTGTGGGGTCTCAGGTTCAACGTGGTAGGCGCATGTCAAGAGTGAATGAAATTGTGCCCTTCTATAGAACTGACAGCCAGGGGAAATTATTGCTATTGTTATTATTAACAAAAGACATGCTGAGTACTTCATCACCAATAGGAAAACACTGTCTGTCCATTTCCTGAGGAGGTGAGAATACACGTTACCAGCACAATCTAGGGCACCCCACCTTTATCCTACCATGGGCTCAAGGCACAACCCAGTTAATTTAGTCACCCCACCCTTTCCTGGCATGGGCTCGGGGCATAAGGCACTCACCCTTACCAGTCCTGGGCCCAGGATGTAACCTGCTGGAGGTTCATGGGCTCTTTTATGAGTAAAAGAACCTTACAGAGTAATATCCTTAACCTCTATTTATTAACAGTTACCAAAACAGAATACACATGCTACATATACAATTCTCACTACTCCTAATAAGGCAGATAAACTTTACTCAATGGCCAATCAAGATTAGATCTTCCAGGGCTCCAGCTTCTGCATGGTATTTTTGCCAGGTGCTGAGGCCTGTCAGCTCTGATCTTGAGCTGTGTCTTGGAGTGAGGATCCAAAAACTTCCCTTTGGACTCGAGTTTATATAGTTAAAACTGGATTCTACTTAGCTATACCTTAACCAATCATTTTAAACTAAACAGTATTTTTCACCAATCCTAGCCCATTATGAAACAATTCTTTAACCAATCATACTCCAACACCTTAGCTGATTTAAATCTTGCAGAAATTATTTATGCAATGGACAGAAACAATAAAATAATTACACAGGGACCATACAAGCAATAGAGAAGTAGGGGCCATAATGGCAAATCAATAGAACTATAGATTTAACCATCACAACTCTTTGATAAGTGGTTTCCTTGCAAACAGAATACTATCAAACAAAATTGTCTATAAACATCCTAAGATCTGTTTCTTTATCTGGTGATGGTGGGTACTATTAGGACAGGAGTGCCTTCTTAACAACCTGATATTATATTGTTTTGATGCAAATTAGATGGGACGTTACTCCCTGCTTCTTAGCTCCTGGTGGCTATTGTCCTATGGCTTTTGCTTCTTACTGCAGAAAGGCCTTGGCCTGCATACATTGCAATGTAAATCCAAGGTTCAAACTCAGGCTAAAACTCAATACCTCTTCCATCTACACACAAATCATGCAAACCCAGAGCTTAGACCCAGGGTCCCAGGACTCCATGAGGGTAGAGGGTCTGAGCCTGAGTCAGGCCAGAACCCAGGGTTCAAGATCTATTGCTTTGCAGTGTAGACACAGTCCCACTGGACTCATGCTCTGGGAGTCAACCAAAGATGTCCCACGGGATGATTTCCTTTTTCCTATTGACAGTCAAGTTTTCCCACACTGCACCACAAACAAAGGCCTAATGCAGCCACATTTTGGGAGGGCTCTAGAAAGTCTGGGATATGGGTGGCAGAATATGGTCCTGCAGAATGCAGTGTAAACTCTGGAGCCCCAGATTGGGACCCAGAGTTCAACAATTCCAAACCTGAGGTTACAAATGAGTGTAGATGCTCAAGTCCTAGGTTAGCAGACCCAGAGCCTGCTAACCTGAGTTCTACTAATCCTGGGCTTACATTGCTGTGTGGACATGCCTTTTAGGTCTGACCCTCCTAAGATTTCTACATGAGCAAAAATAATAGGGGCCAAGCCCTATACTTCTAATTTAATATTTATAGATCTTGCAGTGTCATTGTGAATTGCTTGATATCTGGTATTTCCCTTAAAGGCCAAAATCCTTCAGTCATGGGTCTTTTGTGAGTTTTATGGCTTATTTGCCCTTAAAACGCTACAGCTGCTGCAGTTACGCCATTGT
Source organism: Chrysemys picta bellii (assembly GCF_011386835.1). Taxonomy (NCBI): domain Eukaryota; kingdom Metazoa; phylum Chordata; order Testudines; family Emydidae; genus Chrysemys; species Chrysemys picta. The sequence continues at coordinate 14,861,341 of NC_088803.1, forward strand.
AATGCTTCATTGTAGACACTAGCTACACCAGTGAGAGGAGTTCTCTCGTCAACGTAGGTAATCCATATACTTGAAAGGCAATAGCTAAGCCAGTAGAAATATTCTTCCATTGACCTTGCATTGCCTACTTAGGGACATAAGTCAGCTTAACTATGCCACGCCAGAGTGTGGATTTTTCACATCCCTTGAGCAACAGTTATGCTGGCCAAACAGTCTAGTGTAAAACAGGCTTTAATTATATTATGAAGCGTAAGTGTCTAGCTCTGGTGGTTGTGGAGAAAAGCTTGGAAATGTGAACCCTACCAGCTCAAATGCCAGAAGGCAAGTAAAAAGAACCCATGTTTTTAAAGGTTTCAGAGTAGCAGCCGTGTTAGTCTGTATCCACAAAAAGAACAGGAGTACTATTTTAAAATAAATCTCATGATTTTTAAGCCAAACTCAGGATCTTCTGTGACCTGACCTGTGATCCTTGGCACACTTGTTGTTGGCATTAGTGCTGAAAGCAGGATAGCAGAACGGTGCCTACTACCTTCTGTTGTCCCTTTCTCTCCAGTCGAGGGCCAGCTATGTTAATTGTCGTTGAAGAGGGGCAGAGTGTGTACAATGGTTTGGGCCATGGGAATAGTGAGAAGTGGACATAACTGGGGTTTGGTAAACTTGAACAAGTGACAGGGTGTAACACAAGATGGGGATATCCAGGTGGAAAAGAGACAACAATGGTTGCAAGGTTGTAGGATAGGGTGGAGAGTTAGTTTCTCAATGGAAAAGGAGACTGTGACCTTCAGAACATCCAGCTAATCTGACAGGGCCACATACTGATAGCCTTATTCACAGTGCGTAGCAATTGACACAGGAGCCTAAGGGAGTTAGGCACTCTGTTGTTGATGCAATTCAAAAGGAGACTGATACCAGTGGGCGACTTCCTAATTACCGTAGTTACTTATCTGCCTCACATTAACATAGTATCTGAGCACCACTGCATTTATTTTCAGAAAACCCCTGTGAGGTAGGAAAGTGTCTGTATCTCCCTTTTCCTATGGACAACCAGGGCTACAATCTCTGGGAGAGCAGGGAGCAGAACCCACATTTCCCAAGTTCTAGACAAGTGCCCTAAGCACTGAACCATCATTCCCTTTCCAATCTTTCTGCACAAATAGTCCCACCGAAGTCAACGTTAGGGCAGCAGAGTCATGATGGGCTGGGCAGACCTGTGGATGTTACAAATGTCCTGAATGTAACCAGAGCTGTTCAAACTCGGTGTCAGGGACCCTGTGTATTGCTAATGGAGATTCTCCATTTGCTCAGCCTGGTAAGGACCTGGGGGATTTGGATTTTATCTCTGCTGATGCTGTGGCTTTCAACAGCATCTATCCAGCCAGCCATGTGATCCTTGCGGGTTACAAATGCATTGCAATGATGGAACTATGAGTGAGAATATTCTAATAAATAACTATGCAGATATTGAAATGGCTGGGGAAATAGCCCATATCCTGTTCTCCTTACCATCTGTGTTTTGTCTCTGTAATAGGTGTATGTCGTCTCTCTACAAAAATGGGGACTGGACAGAGAAATTGCAGGCCTTGGAGGAAAGTATGTGTGCTAGACTTTCCAAATACACCTGGAGTGTCCCAAAGGCAACAAAAATGCTTCTCGAGGCAGCTAAAGATGAAAATTACTCCCTGACTGAGTTCTGGGCCTACACTGTGGTCTATGGAATGTTACATGAGGTGGGTGAAAAACTTTCCCTTTTGTAACTTTCTAAGGTCCTTGTCTGGCCCCACTCACCAAAGTACCAGGGTGCTTCGTTATCTTTTACTGTGTTTAGCCTCACAACATCTCTGTGAAGAGGGGAAGTGTACAGAGTGGAAACTGAGGCACCGAGCACCCAAAGGCCAGATTTTAAAGGTATCACCTTGTGGGATGAGCATGCAGGCACCTAACACCCATTGATTTCAATGGGATTTAGGTGCGTACATGCTTCTGAAAATCCACCAGGGTGCCTAAATACCTTTAAAAAACTGGCCCTGCTTGATTTGCTCAAGACCACATATGGTATGTCTACACTGCATTGTAAATCTGGGTCTGGTGTACCTGACATTTCCAAGCCTGGGCTGGAGTGTCCACACTGCAGTGTAAACCTGGGCAAAGAATAACCTGCAATGCTGAGTCTCAGGGCCTGGATCAATTGACTTGGACTCATGGAGCTCAGGCTTCTGGGTTAAAAATAGTAACATGGGGCTGGAGCTTGGGCTAGAGCTGGGCTCTGAAACCTGGTGATGGGGGTGGGTCTCAGACCCTGGGCTCCAGCCCACAGGAGAACGTCTATACTGCTGTGTTTAGCTCCACCACTCAAGCCCCGTGACCCAAGTCAATTGACCCCAGGCTCTAAGACTTGATGCTGTGGGTTTCGCTTTGCAGGGCAGATTTACCTACAGCTGCTGGACTAGGTGTCACAGCCATGCTAATGCGGTCCTATTGTAGTACCCAACCTTCTGACTCGAGACTGTGGCTTGATTTGAGTCCACACAGGAAAACAAGAGGGCTTGGACCCGAGTCGCTGTGGGACACTGGCTCTGACCCAACCCTCTATTAAGGACCTAAGACCTTGGGTCCTGAGTCCATGCTGAGCCAAGTCAGACTGATTTGTGTGTGCACAGAAACAGGTCTTGGGCTCACACCTGAGTCAGACGCCGGGCTTAGTGTAGAGTGTAGACATACCCTCAGGGAGTCCGCAGGGGAAGTGGGGATTAAGTCTTAGGCTAATGGCTTGACCACTTAGTCATAGAGGAAGTTTGGTCTCATAAATACATAAATGCTGAGTGGCTCCACTGAATTCTGCAGAGTTACTTGAGTTACTTCATGTATACCCCTGGGTGACTGAGGGTCAACTCCACATCTGTCTAGCTATCATCTCAGCATGTGGATATGTATTGGCTCCTTGAGCTCAGGCTTGGACTGAGCTGTCAGGGCAGGGACTATAGGCAATGTTACAATCATAGTTTTAAATTAGGAGTGTGTTTGTCTGAACCTATAAAATCTTGTCTTTACAGCTGGACAAGGGACACTTGTCTGAGCAGCAGAGTACTTCTGAGAATGGAAATAACCCCTACCCCATCTATGCAGCAGTGGATGAGCGAAGTTTTTCCAAAGTAACTGAATACTCTCCAGGTAAAAACAAACAGCCAAATCTGCAGGTAATGTCAGTGGAAAGAAGCCTGTCATTTATTTCATCTACATGCAACTCCTCAAGCCAGCAGAGATGTAAAGGTTGTCTTTAGAGGTGACTGAAAATGAAAAAACAAATTGTGAAAAAAATTCAAAACATTTAAATCTTTTTTGTTCAGCAGGATTATTAATGGGCCCCTTTTTCACATTGCATAACATTTTCTGTAGTATTTGTTTCCTGTGTTTCCCCTAGAAATTTTATCTAAAACATATTTTCATTTGATTTTCTTTAGCAAAAATCTTGATTTTCAGTAAGAAAGGAGTAAGTGAAACAAAACCTTAAAAAAATTCTTAAAATATCAGTAAAACTATGGCAGAAAATTTCACAAAACATGGAAAATCCAGGTAAGATCTACTACTGCTGGGAATAAATTTTCTTCATGCAAAATCTTTTTTTTTTTTTTAGAAAAATTCAAACTCACTATTGTTTTCTTTTCCCCTTTGTCCTAGTTTAGTATATCCTTTTAGGTGGAGGCACACTTTATTTGTTATTTTATTTACTTATTTAGATTTAACAATATAAAATTATGCATCTTGAAGCTAACATCATTAATAACACAATAAAATTCCTGGAGCATGAAAGAATAATTTCACAAGAAACTCACCAGCAATCGCTCCATTCACTTTTAGCTATAACTTGAGCTGATCAAAAATGATCCAACAAAGTAAAAACTTTCCATGAGTATAGGTCAGTTTTCACCCCAAAAAAATCATGTAGAAAAATACCAAAATGAAGCCTTTCAATTTTTAGTTTGAAGAAGACATTTTGCTTCAAAATTAATTTTACAAAAAATAAATGAACATGAAATAAAAAGTCAAAATCACAATGAGAACCAAATGGAGGAATTGTAGATGAATTAGAGGATCACATGGGCCTTCTGGAACACTGAGAGAACTCTGGATGATGGGGCATCCTGGAAGATAGCATGAAGTTGATAATGGGAGAAGGTAAGGTAGGAGGTGAGGAGGTAGGAAATTCAATGATGGAGCCAAGGGGATGATCAAGTCAAGCTGGGAGAAATATTTTCAATAAATAGGGTTTTTTTTCCACTAAAAATGCATTTTCAGACCCCTTTTTGTTGAATTCAAATATAATGAATAGTTTCAGTTGGGGAAACAAATTTTAAGTGTAAAGCATTTTGTTTTTACTGTTTGATTTCAAATGGTCTTTTAATTTCAAATGTGGTCATTAAGAAAAGTGAAAACCGATTAATCAAGGAGGAAAGAAATGAGTCAACTAAAATGTTTTGTGGGACTTGAAATGAATAAAACAAAACAAAGTTTCATTTTCTGTCAACTCAAAATGATTTATTTATTTACTTTTTAATTTGGTGAAAAATTAGTGTTGTTTTTTTCAGTTTGAATCAAACTGGATATTTCTCCAGAGTTTTTGGTTCAGCCACTGAATTAAAAATTACATTATTTGATCAGCTTTAGTGGTAAGAACTCTGAACGGAGACACAGGTGGTGTGGTGTTGTAGTTGGAGCCTGGGAGGTGAGGACCAACAGCTTTATACAGAATGTCAATAGGAGTCAAGGATGGATGTGAAGATGCGACATCATGGATGGAAAGAAATATTATTAATGTAGACATTGTTTGAAGCACGCTCACATTCCCCTGAGTTATGCATACCTCATGCCACCCTTTCCTGCTGATTCATCTGCCACCTCAAAACTGTTGCTGGGCTTTGTTTCCAAACTCTTTCTTTTTATTTTTCAGCAACCTGGTTTGAGTTCACCCCCCATGAAGCCAGCTTCCTTGGCTATGGAGCAAGTGTACCCATGGAATACTTTGGAAGTGAATACAAGAATGGGGAGCTAAAGAAGCAGAAAGAAGAGAAAAGCATGAGTTACCTACAAGGTGAATGATCATACCCCTGTTTCTTAGCAGATGGAGACAACTGAGGGTGGTTAGATGCATAGATATCGGAAGTAAACCATGGAATTCTAAAATGGAGAAATATTTACATATATTAGAGAGCTTTTATGTAGATAGTTGAGCGGGGTAAAAAACAGTTTTCATAAGCCATAAAAGATTTTGAGTTATCAAAAGAAATTCCTTTCCTGAAAAAGAACAAAAAATCAAAATTAATTTTTTTTCACAAAACAAAAATAAAAAAACAGTTTTGTTTCAGGTGAGTTGAACTATTTCATTTCAATAAGAACAGCCACAATGGGTCAGACCAAAGGTCCATCTAGCCTAGTAGGTCCATCACGCCTAGTATCCAGGCTTTCAACAGTGGCCAATGCCAGGTGGTTCAGAGAGAATGAACAGAACAGTCAATCATTGAGTGATTTGTCTTCCTATTTTCCACACCCAGCTTCTGGCAATCAGAGGCTAGGGACACACAGAGTATGGGATTGCATCCCTACCCATCATGACTAATAGCCATTGATGGACCCATCCTCCATGAACGTATCCAAATCTTCTTTAAATCCCATTATACTTATGCTCTCCCGCCGACATAGCTACCGCTACTTTTTGGGCATGGTTTATGCTGACGGGAGAGAGCTGTCCCATCAGCATAGAGCAGCTACACGGGAGACCTTACAGTGACATGGCAGCAGCAGTACAGCTGTGTCTCTCTAAGGTCTATAGTGTAGATATAGCCTGAGTTGATAACCAGTGTTTGTGTTGCTCGGCCTTTTATGCTCCTTTGAAAACCCAGCCTTAACCAACAAGCTTACCTTCTAGGGATTTTAAAAGGAGTTAGGTTCCCAAATCTCAATTTCATTGGGAATTGGGCATCTAACTACCTTAAGCTCCTGTGTAAATCCCAGCAGTATTTTTTTCTTGCTCTCTAGAGGATATGGGCCAATTTCTACTCTGTTACACCTCAGAGTAACTTCATTGACTTGAACAGAGATTCTTGTGGTTTACTCTAGTGTAATTGAGATCAGAATTTGACCCTTTGCTACATTTTGGGCCATCTGGAGGACAGTCCGTTGGATATTGGTGAGGAATCTAATTAATGAATAACCTTAATTACCACACTCCTACATGTGGTGGTAATATGGAACCATTACATGTTATCACAGTTCAGTCTTCTGAGGATTGTGATACTTTAGTTTAATTATGGTTGCTGGATTTAGTGGGTCTTCGGTAGTGTTTGTGGCATGTGGTTTGCAGGAGGTCAGATTTGATGATCTCATGGTCCCTTCTCCCTCAAGGTCTACGACTGCAAGACTTTAAGATCTTTGGCATGTGTTTCCATGGTTCTATTTCTTGACCCAAACTAGAGACCGCCTTACATAGCAGAATAGGTTCTTAACATGGAACTAGTAATGGTGGGAATTTCTCTCCCCCGCTCTGGAAAATGTGATAATATTTTTTTTAATTACTGTGAAAATGTTCAGTGGAAAAATTTTGCCTTTTCAGAAAAGAAAGGAAAAGATAACCTCCTCACAATAAAAATGTTCAGCGCAAAAGCAATAAAAACCAAAACATAGTTTTGAAAACCATAGAAAACCAAATCCTTTTGAAAACCAAAAAAGTAAATAAATTCAGTTTTCAACCAATAAATTCATAAATGAATACCTAAAATAAAAATTAAAAACGTTTCTAATGAAAAAAACCCTTTTCATGAAAGCAGATATTTTACCTGGCATTTTCATTTTGACAAAAACCCAACTTTCTCAAAAAAATAACGTGAAGAAAACACCTTGATCAACCCTAAGTAGAACCTGTGTAAGTAAACAGAGTCACATCCTTTTATACTCTTTTGCTTCTTGTTTTCAGGTTTGTGGGGAAGTGCCATTTGCAGCAAAACGGAAAATGAAAAAGTCCTAAAAGGTATGCCAGTTTCTGTCCTCATAGCACAATGGAGTCAGAGCTCGGTCCTCAACTTTGTGCTGGATGGGACTCTCTAGAGTGGAGTCTTCTTTATCAACTCCAGAACAAGCTTCCTGCACTGCTCTAAATAAACCCAGGTGTAAGGACTTTTACAGACCACTGCAAACTGCATCTCTTTGTGTGTGCTGCTGAAGGTGATGATGTTTCATGTTCTGCAAACTTTATTTATTTAGCTAGTTATTCTATTTTAGGTTCTATCAAAGGTTCTTAGACTGGCTGTTTTTAATTTTTATTAGAGGAAGTCAGAAACCCACAATTTTCGGTGGGAAAAAAAGTCCAACTTTTTCTACTTGGAAAATAGTAAAATAAGTGTGAAAAATTGGGATTTACTCCACTTTTCTCCCATCTTTTTTATATTTCTCCACCTGCCACTTCCCCCAGTGAGTTAAGAAAAAAAAAAAGAGGATGAGAAATACAAAAGGAAGAAAGAGATAGTAAAATGCAGTGAAAATTCAAACACCAAAAATAAAAAAATGATTTTTTTTGGTTTCTAAAATGAAATAAAGTGTCATCTTACATTCTTTTTTCTTTGTTTGTTTCCTTTTATGGTTTCCTACTGGAATTTTTTTTAAAAACAAAAGAAGATCAAAACTGATATTTAATGGAAGTTTTCAACTTTGATGAAGCCACATTTTCAGATAGGAAAAAATGTTGGTCAAAACATTTATATCAGCTCTAGTTTTATATATTTAAAAAACCCTTAATAAGTCAATATGTCAAATGGGAAGTAACAGGTCTAGATGATAGTTTGAGTCATATGGGCAGACAGAAAGGGATATATAAGCCACTCCCACTCCAAGTGTCACTTTTTCCCCCTTTAGTTCAATCACAAATAGAAGTGACATCAACTTCTGTAAGTGTCCCAGGCACCTCTAGAGGGGACACAGCAGCACACTAAGTGAGTGTTCAACATGGGATAATGATAAGCTAGATATTTAGTGACAAGATTGGTGGGGAGTAGACAGAAATGGGTGTGGTATAATTTCATCAATATATTTTTTTCTCCTAAATCATTGTGGCCTAAAATTTGTGTTCTAAAGGACTGAATTATTGTCAATGTATTGTGAAATAACTGACTTGCCTAATTGAGGGGTTTTTTTTTTCTTCCAGATATATTCTTTGGCTTCTTTAAGGGAGAAAAGGAATCACATTCACCATCTAAAGAAAGTAGGTCATTATAGTCCGTGGTCACTCCAATGATACAAGTGGAATTACTTACCAGATGTGCCTACTGCTGATATCTATAAAGGGTCATTCCCTTCCCCTCCGCCGGGGGGAAAATACTGGTTGTTCACTGAAATACCAGAAATCAAAAATATTTCATTAACAATTTTCTAAAAAATGATTTTTTTTATCAAAACCACAACAAATTTACTGGGAAAAAAATCAGTTTTCTTATTCTAGTCATTCATGAAAACAATGAAAAAATTCAACCCCCAACTTTTGTTTTTGGTTGAAAAACTATTTCAGGTAAAAAAACTTGGATTTCCTCTACTTTCTTCCAATTTTGTTCCTTATGAAACTTGAAAATCTTGACCGTGATCTTTGTAACCTAAATGTTGCTTCCTCAATGATTATGTGATTGTCCATGGGTATATGAAATGACTGATAATCCTAATGGTATTTTCAGGTTGCCCGGAAGGAATAGTCAAGGGGTTTCCAGCACCCACCATTGAACCTGAAGCTGGTAAGTGTATCTATCTATCTATCTATCTATCTATCTATCTATCTATCTATCTATCTATCTATGGCTGCCTGTTTTGTTCTAAGTCATTAGCCAATAGTTGGGGCCTTCAGGGCCATGTTATTAGGGGGAGGAATAGATGATACAAGTCAGGTACATTTGGTCTAATCTTTATTTACAAAAAAAATGTACAGTAAATCATGTCTCCCTGAACAAAGTAGGAACAATAAAACCAGCAGTTTCCTTGCTCAGAAATCCCCATGTCTACCACTCAAAGAGTTCTGTGCCCAAGCAGCTCAATCTCTGTGCTTCCTTTTCACAGTCACACTCACAACTCCATCTCTTGGCTTTCTCCTCTGTGATACCCAGCCTTCAATGAGTATTGCAGCCTCTGCACCTGCAACCATAGTTTGTAAATCTGTACATTTTTATTTATGGAATTCATTATAGTGCTAATCAACACACTAGACCATGTCCTATGTGTGTGCGCATGTGTGTATGTGTGTGAGAGAGAGAGAGAGAGATAGAATAGCTTTTTGATTAAATGGAATTATTTTAAATATATAAAATTTCTGTTTTCATTGAAATTTGGGGGATTTTCTTAATAATGTCGGTAACAACCCAAACTTCTCACACCCTTATTTTGCAGCTAAAAATAGTTATGACAGAAAACTTTCCAAAAGCGAGCTGATGTGGCCATATTGCCAGACAATGGGGAAGATGATATTAGGGGTAGAATTTGAACTGACCAGAGGGGGATTAATGAATGTTTTTGTGAGGCAATAGGGGAAGAGGCTGTAGTAGTTAAGAAGGGAAATAATAAAGTCTGGACACTGATTGTAGCCATGTGGATACACAGGAAGGGATAATTTTTTGATAAGATTAAAAGAAAAAAAACCTGGCAAAATGTGGAGACATTCCAGACTAGAGGTAGGGAAGGAGAGGGAAGAATCTATCCTGAGGTATTTAAACTAACAACTTTGTCCTTGGACTATTAGAGAATATCTCCATTGTTATCTGTGTGTTGTTTCTTAGGCCTTGTCTATACTACTACAGCTGTTACAATGGCACAGCTATGGCACTGCAGTTGTGTCACCATAGTGCTGTCTTGTCAATACTTCCTGCAGTGATGGAAGGGGTTTTTCCATCATTGTAGTTAGTCTACCCCCTTGAGAGGAGGTAGCTAGGCTAATTCTTCCATCAAACTATACTGGGGCTTCGGTCAGCTTTACTAGGTCTCTCAGGGGTATGAATTTTTCACACTTTTGAATGAGGTAGCTAAATTGACCTAAGTTTTCAGTTTAAACCGGCCCTTAGATATTTGTGTTATTGTCTGTGGCTGTGTGAAATGACTGGCAATCCTTATGACATTTTCAGGTGATATGGAAGGCTCATTGCAGAGTGAGCCGGCAGGAGCTTCACCAGGAGGCTTTTCACCAGGTAGGTGTATATAATCCTGGATCTCTCACTCTGACCCTATAGCTGTAACTGCTTTTATGTTCATAGCATTCAAACAGGGAAGTTGGATAAAACATTAAATACTCTTGCTAGAAGGTTGCAGTGTAATATTACTTTATTTGTTTAAAAAATCCAGAACCTTAATACTCAGTAAATAAATATATAGAGAGAAAAAGCAGGCTGCCCCCTAAGACAGAGAGGCAAAACTCTCCCCACCTTGATCTAGGCTGGCTTTATTCAGAATGACTTCTTAAAAACCTAGATCACATGCCTCCCTTAGAGCCCCATAGCCTACAAGCCGGATCAGGAAACCTCTTACAAGTAAAGTGATTGCTAACACATATTCAGACTAGCACCACTGCATTGACAGCAATGGAATTGCTTCTGATCTACTCCTGTTTGAGAAGATAATCATATCCAGATTGTTAATTACATAGTCTCATGAGTAATTCTCATGTTCTCTGTTTTCTGAGTGTGTGCTCAGGACCGAAGCTTCCTGGGAAGCTCCTGTTTCTTAAATAATATAGGCAACTCTTTGATGGTCACTACTGAAGTATCTGAGAAGCTTTCAAAAATTCAGGATGGGGAACTGAGGTTCAATGAGAAATAAAGTGGGGAAATTCAAAGGAATCTCAACATGTTAAAATTGATATTCAGTGGGATATGAGTGTTTAATACCTTACAAATCCCAGCCTAAGTGACTTCTCAAATATCACCTAGAAAACTTTTGGCAAAGCCAGGAGTAGAACTGCCTTGAATTGATTCCCAATCCATTGCCTGAAATTGATACTTGAATACTGTGTCTGATTCTGGTGTCCATATTTGAAAATGGGACATTGAGACATTGAAGCTGAATGCAGAGATGTGTCACAAAAATGATGTGGCACAATGGGGGAATCCAGGATTCTGAGAATACTACAGCTTCTGTCTGTCTCAGTAAAGAATGACCTTTATTTCCTCACAATCAGTTTTGCTTTTTAATTTTTGCTCTATATACAAGACACGCTGGTATTTTCCCCCACAGCTTCTTGTCTGCACTAGCAAATAAAAGATAAGAACATCTCTGCTGATTTTCAGATGTTCCTGAATATATTTATATATTTAGATCTGATATTTGAATTCTGATTTGTGCCCTCTCACAGGCTCAGTGGTGGATTTCGCTAGAATGTGGCAAAAAACCACTCATGGTCTCTTGACCTGGAAATGGGGAACGAATAATAACTTTCTTTACAAATGTTGTAAGTAAAATATGGGTTACTGACTCTGTGGTGTGGATGTCCCGTTTTGACAGTAAATACATCACACATAAACATGAGGTTTTTAAGGTTGGAAGAATTAAATTTTTATTTTTCAATTTTGACATATGGTGTCAATGCTTATTTTAAGCATTTTTTTTATTTAAATTTTCAGTTGCATGAAAATATAGATTTTAAGCATTTTTTATTCTTATCAATTTAAATACTAGCAGCTGATGAAAATTAAGAGGAGAATCAAATGAATATTTAATGACAGTAGACACAGAGATTAAAAAAATAAAACCTTTAAAAACCATTAAAACACAAATTGTCAACATCATATGTCAAAATATACAAACTTAATATCCCTAAATCAACTAATGATATCAGTTTTTAATATTCATTCACTAGTCTAATTTATAACTATTCTAATTTAAATTCTCAAGAAGCATTTTTCTTATTGTGCTTATCAATAAATTGTGATTATCAGTAGAAACAGTTTTTTATTGGTTTATATAAAGCAGGGGTCAGCAACCTCTGGCACGCAGCTCGCCAGGGCAAGTACCCTTGCGGGCTGGGCAAGTACCCTGGTGGGCCGGGCCAGTTTGTTTACCTGCTGCGTTGGCTGGTTCGGCCGATCACAGCTCCCACTGACAGTTCCAGTGACCCAGAGCGTCCTCTGCAGGCTGGTGCCTCGCTGCCACTGGCCCCAGTGTCCCTCCTGGAACTGGTGGCCCTTGTCCTCGGGCGCTGCCCCACGGCAGTTCACCCGTTCTCTAGGTCTCCCCACCCAGGGGAACTCCCACCCACTATCCCCACCTCGCCTCAGCCTTGGGCTACTGCCAGTCACCGTCTAGCCCCTGCTCACTGGGGCAGACTGCAGTGTAAAAGCCACTCATAATAGGCAAGGGGGGGTTGGACCAGCTACCCCTGCCTACCCTGGGCTGCACCCTTGCACCGTAGTACCTTTCTGGCCTTTGACAAGGCCGCAGCCTGGGGCTATTCCAGGTGGGAGCTGGCCAGCTCCCTTGCCCTATTCCCCAGCCCTGCTCCACTCAGGTACCCTGTTCAGCCTCCCAGCAGCCAGGCCATTCTCCTTCTAGAGACTGTCTGCTCCTGGCCCACTGCCCTCTTATAAGGGCCAGCTGGGCCCTGATTGAGGTGTGGCCATAGCTGAGGCAGCTTCTCCATTCAGCCTTCCCCAGCCACAGCCCTTTAAGGCTGGAGCGAGTCATCACTCCACTGCAGCCTATAATGATGCCCTGTAAATGGCAGGAAGGGAAAGTGGTGGTTGTACTGTATAATGGCCAGTGGATGGAAGGATCAAGTATAAGAGAACTATATTGTATAATGGGCACTAGGGGCAGCAGAGGGCAAGAGGTGAGGAAAGGGCAGCCATATTGTACAATGGGCACTAAGGGAAGCAGAAGGTGAGGGGTGGGGAAGGGGTGGTTCTACCTTATAAGGGCACAAGACACAGACACTTTACCAAAGCACAGCTGCAGTGAATATTATTTATTAATCCTGCCACTGGCAAGGTGCACATTCTAATCTCTTAGTATGATAATTTTATCTTTGGATACATTCCTTTAGCTGCTCTTGACTCTACTGAGCTGGTGAAGGATAAAGTCATCTCCTTGGTAGATGCTGGAATAGCCATAAACTGTGCTTTCCCTCTGGTTCTCCGCCCGGAAAGGAAAGTGAAACTGATCCTCTCCTTTGACTATGGCCCTTTTGAACCATTTAAGGTAACTCCTATCATTGTTACATTTTTACAGTCAATCAAATTAGTAATAAAGGGCCCGTTGGTCCAGGTGATATTTGAACACAGAAAAATACATTGTCCCTGACCCCAAGAGATAAGAATCCAACAAAGAAATTTACAATCTTTAAAAAACAACCAAGCAGTATTTTCTTTACTTTATTTCTGGAAAACAGTTCAGGATAGGAAGGGAGCAAAGAATCCCATCCCCTTCTACCCTGCTGGGGGAATGTTTAGTGGAAAGAATCCTACCATCCAAGTAGCAAGTTGGTCAGCCAACTTGAGTCAACACTAATACTTTTGTGAGGTGTCCCAGGGCCCAATGGATCTCTGCAGAAGATTTTCAAATGCACAATGGACAGTTCGGTGCCTTAATCAATGGAAGTTGGACAACAAATTCCCATGTGTGCCTTAGAAAAAGTACCCCATAGTGATCTCAAGGAAGGAAATCTGTTTTTCACCTTAACTGAAAGATGAACCTTTGGTAGCCTTGAGCTTTCATGTGTCGAGTACGGGGGATGAATGTTGACCCATACAGGAAAATATCTCCTACTGAACCAAGGTGGGTGAGGTAATTTCTTTTACTGGACCTACTAGCGTTGGTGCGAGAGACAAGCCTTTGAGCTTACATGGAGTTCTCCTTTGGGTCCTACTGAACCACTCAGATCTATCCCTATTGAACAGTTATGGGCTGCTGTGAACCTTCTAGCTCTGTTCTTGTGTACTGGACTCAATGCGCCATGTTTGATCTATGCTTATGGTTGTGGGCTGAGATATTTAAAGGCACTTAAGTGAGTTAAGCCAACCCATATTGACTTTTCCATGGAGGTAAATTCTTGCTCCTTTAAGCTTCTTTGGAAATCCCAGCTCTTTATAGACAGTCATGTGTTGTTACACAAACATTCTTCCTATCCCAAGAGCAGAGGGTATGGTTTCCACTGGAGGTTTTCTGCTTAGCCAATTAGCAGAGGACTCAGAGAGAAAGTTTGGTTTTGAGTTATCTGTTTTGAGCTATCTGGTCTTGTGGACAGAAGTTCTTTTAAATAAAATAATCATGATTCCCTCACTTACAGGCCCTCAAGCAAACTGCCAAATACTGTAAAGAAAACTGCATCCCATTTCCTGAGATAGATGAGAAATTGCTCCAAGATCCAGATAATCCCTCTGACTGCTACATCTTCAGAGGAGAGGGTGCTCCAACAGTCATGCGCTTCCCCAAACTTTACCTTGCACCCCCACTTTCCCCTGTCTGTGCCACCCCACACAGAGCAGGGAGTGGGGCCGTGGCTCTGGGAAGGGAGGACGTGGACAGGGCTAAGGGGACCAAGGTTGGGGCTACAGCTGGGGGTGGGAGTGGGAGCAGACTCTCAACCGGAGTGCAAGGCCGGCAGCCCTGGCTAGGCGCGGAGCCATGAGCACAGAGCAGACAGCTGGGACTCCAGGGTCAGGAGCAGAGCTGGGTGGCATTCCCTCTCCGCCCCCTGTGGAGGATAGACTGGCCCCCAGCTCTGCCCCCGATCATAACCCCACGTCCTTCTAGGGTGGTGCTTCCCACAAATTTAAGACCTTCACAGGGGTAAAAAATGATAAACTAGTGGGGAGGCACATTTTTGATTCAAAGGTATGGAGGGGGGGTTGTGAAAAAATTTTCACAAAAAAACCCACACACACCTTTGAATAAAAAATTATCTACCCCCCACAACTAATTTATCATTTTTACCCCTCTATACGGATGTCTTAACTTGGGGGGGGGGCACCACGCTAGAGGGAATATTGAAAATGTTATTGAAATAATTATTAACATTTTTAACCTAAATTAATATTTTGGATTAATGCAACAACAAAAAGGAAGAAGAAGAATTAGTAATTATTAGCTTTCTGTTCCAATCCATTGGGATTGAGAGTAGAGCATTTGTGAAACCCTTTTCCCCATACATGAGCCTCACTTGATTCTTCTCCTTAAGTCTCGGAAGCAAGATATTCCTCTCACGATGGCCTGGGAACCCTAGAATGCAATCATAATAATAGTTCTAATTGTTATTAACATTAGTAATATTAATATCCTCATCCTAAAAATGTATTAACATCTTTTCTCTCTTTGCTTTCAGCCTATGTGACAGAATGGAGAATTAGATTCACCATGCTTCGCTTTCTCTACCATGTGGGAGACATCACCAAACTCCTTCAATCAGCCAGACTGAATGTATTGAACAACAAAGACAAGATCCTACAAGAGATCAAATACATTGTGGCTCACTCCAGGAAGGAGGCAAGCTCTTAAGAAGACTTTTTCATCTATGCCTCGCACACGTTAAAGCCACCCAGTAGATTTTGCGAACTACAGAATTGTCACTTGGCTGGAAAATGTCATCATTTGGAATCACAGTGGAGAGGGGAGTCTCAGCATCTGCTATGAAAGCACTAGTACCTAGTTCGTGAGTTAACCCCATAATTTGACTGCACTTTACTTCAGCAATTTTGATTCTGCGGATGAGTCAAAGAAAAATTCTCTCTTGGTATTCTTTGCTTGCTGTTTTGAATTATTGCTCAATCTGTCTCTGCCCTGTGTGATGCCAGATGCCTTTTTTCTCCTGATGCACAATTTATGTTCAATCAATAAAGCCTATAAAATCACATCATTTGCACACAGTGCCTCTAGCCTACAAATAGCTTGCAAAAGCACAAGCACGTAAGACCTGTGGTAAAAACCATCTGCCCTAGCTCTTATCACACTAGAGGACATTTGATACATAGAAGGGATAGAAAAATGATAAACTAGTTTTGTGTGTGTGTGCGGGGGTAGGGAGGTTTCATGAAAACATTATTGAAAATGTTGTTGAAATTGTTGTCAATATTTTTAACAGAAAACAATATTTTGGATCAACGGAACATTTTGATAAAGTTTTTGCTGGTAAATTCTGATTTTAAAAGCATAGATATAAATGAAAACAAGAAGAATGAGTAATGGTGAGCTTCCTCTTCCAATCCAGCAGGGCTCCACTGAGTCTTTGGAGTGGGTCCAGTTTCATACAGGTGTAACAGGGAGCAAAATCCTGTCCCATATGTTCAACTTCTTGTGGGAGCTGGGTATTAATATGAACACGAAGACTCTAATATTCATGGTGTGAAGAGCCACATGTTGCAGACACATGTAGCCCATCTGGTTGAGAAGGAGCAAACAGAGTGGCAAAATGCTGGCCCTTAGAGGGATTTGAATTGATATTGATCTGTGCTGCTAGGGACAAGCTTCCTCAATCAGGGGCATTGTATAAGCCATGGTAGCCCTGCCTGGCTGTTTGTCTCCCTGTAGTGACTAGGTCACATAGAAATGATGAGTAAGGCTATGTTTTAGTTACAGGTATTTTTAGTAAATCATGGACAGGTCACAGACAATAAAGAAAAATTTACATCCAGTGACCTATCCATGACTTGTACTATAAATACCTATGACTAAATCTTAGGTACTCTGGAGGCCTCTGGAGCACTGCTGCTGCTGTTGCTCTGGGGGGGGGGTGGTGGACTGGTGTCCCACTGCTGCTCAGAGGGTAGGCCCAGGGCCCCGCTGCGGCCCTGGGGCAGAGCCTGAGACTGGTGCTGCTCAGGTAGTCCCTGGGGGCAACTGCCTGGGACCTCCTGATTCGCGGTCAGTGCAGCTGACCCCGGCTCCGCCCAAGCAGCGATCCCTTGGGGCTGCCTGAGCAGAAGCCAGTGTGACTGGTCCTAGGCTGCCCCAGCTGCTCAGGCAGCCCTGGGGTCAGTCACACTGACCGCTGCAGAAGTCACAGAGGTCCTGGAAAATCATGAAATCTGTGACTTCCGTGACCTCCATGAAAGACTCGCAATTTTAACGATTAATCTTCTGCAGACTTTCAGCTGTGGGAGCTGGTTCTTCAGCGCTGGCAGTATGGTGTGTGCTTACAGATCTGGCATTCCTGGGTTCAATCCATTTGGAGATGGCATTGTTAAAACACAGAGCTTTCAGATTCACCCCATGAGGTGAATGAAATCTGTTTGAAATGCCAATGAATAAAGATCCTGGATTGTTCTCAGGAACTTTTCACTTCATATTATTGTAAACCAGGTAATAATAATATATGGAGATATACTTATCTCATAGAACTGGAAGGGACCTTGAAAGGTCATCAAGTCCAGCCCCCTGCCTTCACTAGCAGAACCAAGTACTGATTTTACCCCAGACCCCTAAGTGGGCCCTCTCAAGGATTGAATTCACAACCCTGGGTTTAGCAGGCCCAGGCTCAAACCACTGAGTTATCCCTCCCCCTCTCAAACTGGTGGTCATGCCCCTCAGGCTGTCACAAGGTTATTACATGGGTGTCATGCTGTGAGCCCCCTTGCATAACCAGGCTCAGCCTTTCAGCCATGCACAGGGCTGACAGCCCAAGCCCTTCAGAGGTGAGCAGCTGGAAAGCAGCAGCTGCTGGCCAGGTATCCAGCTCTGCAAGCAGCGCTGCCCCCAGCAGCAGTGGAAAAATAAGGGTGACATGGTATAGGGGATAGTCATTTTTTTGGGAGGGTCATCACAGCCTGATATATTTTCAAATCGGGTCCCAGCAAAACAAGTTTGAAAACCCCTGTAAACTAATATTAAGTGTGGTCCGAGACCCCTTCCCTGTTGGACGAGCCCTGCCTCTGTAACTCAAGCAGCGGGTGAGAGTGAGTAAGAGAAAATATCAAACAGTAAAATGGAGCAGGCATGAGACTCTGCACTGGGCATAAATAAATCAGGTGTTAACTACACAGAAACTAGTGGCCATGGCTTTCCTTTCACTTTGGACGTGATCCAACATCCAGTTGAAGCTATTCCACTGTGGATAAATAAATAAAGTATCAGTGGGCCAAAAAGAGAGACAGAGCAACAAGTAAGAGAATGCCTGGAAGGTCCCACAGATCTAGAGCCCAGGCCTGTAGAGCTATCAGGTAGCTAACAGCTTTAGACTGTCACCCAGGAGCAGCTGTAACCAGCCTCCTCTCAACTTCCCATGACCGGCTGTGGCTGCCACCCATGGGAAGTTCCGCCTTAATGGTTTGACAGGCAGTAGCCCCATGACTCCTGATTGGCTTCATGCCCTATATAAACCAAAGGTGCGTGACCAGAAAGTGTCCAAGCAACAGTGGATTGTGCATCACTGTGGGGCTTTTCTATCCAGGTGCTTACAGTGCAGACAGAAACAGCTGCCCCGATAACATCTTACTGCAGAAATTTAGGCACCTACAGTGTTTAGGCACCTACAGTATTAAGATTGGAGGATATCACTGTCTCCTCTACCTCAAGCTTCCTCTGCCCTGACTCCATCTCCTCCCTCATCTGAGGGCTCAGGCCTCACTTGGCAAACAGACAGCACCTCCAGCAACTCTTGGTTCCCAGAAGCACGAGCAGGAGATATGCTCAAATTTTCTCCTCATTAGCCCATATCCGCAGCTGAACACTGCTTCTCTGTCAATCAGGTGACATGGGACCGCCCTCTGCAGCCCTGGCCCATCCCAGCTGCCTCTCCCAAGCACCCATGGAGAAGATTCTGGTTATGGGTGACCTAACACTGCCCCCTGCAGCCTAGCCCATCCCAGCTACCTCTCCTAACTGCCCATGGAGATGGCTGTGGTTGCTCCTGGGATCCTCATTTTATCAGGCCTGTGGTAAATACGGCATCAGCATCTCCTGCGCTCATGACTTCTGTGATTAACCTGTAATCAGGAAAGTGGAAGTGGCATCATTAAATGTAGTGGAGGTGCTGGTGTGAATAAGGGCTGCTGCAGTGAGGCAATCGAGCCAGGGTCGGGGATGTAACAGGGCTCAGTGTTACATTTCAGCCATTCAGAGTAATCAATTCATCCTGTGTTTATACAGCACTTAGCACAACGGGCTTCTGGGCCATGACTGGGGAACTTATCTGATTGTACAATGCAAATAATAAATTATATTTGTATTGTCAGCAGTAAAACTAGCAGGTATGCTTTTGTCCCTGTAGAAAATTGTCATCAAAATTTCAATTTTTGATCCAAAAATTATATTGTTTTCTGCCGAAAAGTAAAAAAAAAAAACCCCAAAACTAAACAAAAAATAATCAATGGTTGGAAAGCCAAAAAACATTAGCTGAAAATTTTCTTAATCTGTTAATTGAAAAACTAATGTTCAGACTCTTTTTTTTTTTTTTTTACGGTTTCCCTTTAAAAAACAAAACCTTTTAAGGAAAGCCGACAATTTGCGAGAAATTGTCCTTTTATTAAGATCCCAAATTTCCTTCAGAAAAAGATTTTGCAGAAACTGTGTGACCAAACTTTACACCTGGTTATGAGGTGTAAACAGAGAGCGCTCATGTGATTTAGAAAGTTGTCAGTGTCAGGGCTGTTGTCTGTGCCATTGAAACAGAAGACACAGAAGACACAGCAACCATTCCCCAGACTCAGTCACTTAAATCACTTTCACAAGCTCTATTGGGGATGACACGGCCTTCTCCTGAAAAGCTACAAACATGAGCAAGCATCTCCAGTTCATAAGGAGCATGTTCTTCCACATGAGATTGTGGCTTGTGCTCAGTGTAAGAACAGCCATACAGCATCAGGCCAGTGGTCCATCTAGTCCAGTATCCTGTCTTCTGAGGGTTTTGTATAATATTACTATTTCATACCAAATGACTGAAGGTGAAAAATCCATTGCTATCTACATACTGCACAGACCACAGTGAGAGATTATGCCATACACTATCAAAGAAACTGAGGAACCACCTGATCAGCATCCTATACAGCAAACAGGAAAACATCAAAAAAGAGCTCTCCAACCTGGAGACTTTCATTAATAACCAACCCTCCACACAAATGGACTTCACTAAAATAAGACAAGAGATCTACACCTCACACTTCACCTCTCTACAAAGGAAAAAGGACCGTAAGCTGTCTAAACTCCTACCTGCCACATGAGGCCACAACAGTGGTACCCCTAACTCACCCAGCAATATCGTCAATTTATCCAGCTACACACTCAACCCAGCAGAAGAGTCTGTCCTATCTCGGGGACTCTCTTTTTCCCCCAGCACCCCCATGAACATGATACAGTTCTGTGGTGATCTGGAAGCCTGCTTTCACCACCTCCGACTCAAAGAATACTTTCAAGATAACACTGAACAGTGCACTGATACACAGATACCCTCCCACCAACAACACAGGAAGAAGAACTCCACATGGACTCCTCCTGAGGGTCGAAATGACAATCTGGACCTATACATAGAATGCTTCCACCGACGTGCAGAGGCAGAAATTGTGGAAAAACAACATCGCCTGCCTCATAACCTAAGTCGTGCAATGCCATCCACAGCCTCAGAAACAACCCTGACATTATAATCAAAGAGGCTGATAAAGGAGGTGCTGTTGCCATCATGAACAGGTCTGACTACCAGACGGAGGCTGCCAGACAACTCTCCAATACCAAATTCTACAGGCCACTTTCCTCAGATCCCACTGAAGAATATACTAAGAAACTGCACCATCTACTCAGGACACTCCCTACTCTAACACAGGAACAATTCAACATATCCTTGGAGCCCCGACCGGGGTTATTCTATCTACTACCCAAGATCCACAAACCTGGAAATCCTGGACGCCCCATCATCTCTGGAATTGGCACTCTCACCGAAGGACTATCCGGATATGTAGACTCTCTGCTCAGACCCTATGCCACCAGCACTCCCAGCTATCTCTGTGAAACCACTGATTTCCTGAGAAAACTACAATGCATTAGTGATCTCCCAGAAAACACCATCCTAGCCACCATGGATGTGGAGGATCTCTACACAAACACCCACACACAGATGGAATACAAGCTGTCAGCAACAGTATCCCTGATGATGACACAGCACAACTTGTTGCTGAGCTCTGTGACTTTATCCTCACGTACAACTATTTCAAATTTGGTGGCAATATATACCTCCAGACCAGTGGCACCGCCATGGGCACCCACATGGCGCCACAATATACCAACATTTTTTATGGCTGACCTGGAACAATGATTCCTCAGCTCTCGTCCACTCACACCCCTCCTCTACCTATGCTACATTGATGACATCTTCATCATCTGAACCCATGGGAAGGAGACTCTGGAAGAATTCCACCACGATTTCAACAGCTTCCACCCCACCATCAACCTCAGCCTGGACCAATCTACACGGGAGGTCCACTTCCTAGACAATACAGTACAAATAAGTGATGGCCACGTTAACACCACCCTATACCGAAAACCCACTGACCGCTACACATACCTTCATGCCTCCAGCTTCCACCCCGGACACACCACACGATCCATCGTCTACAGCCAAGCGCTGAGGTACAACCGCATCTGCTCCAACCCCTCAGACAGAGACCAACACCTACAAAATCTTCACCAAGGATTCTCAAAACTACGATATCCGCACAAGGAAATAAGGAAACAAAACAACAGAGCCAGATGTGTACCCAGAAGCCTCCTGCTACAAGACAAGCCCAAGAAAGAAATCAACAGAACTCCACTGGCCATCACCTACAGTCCTCAGCTTAAACCTCTCCAACGCATCATCAGTGATCTACAACCCATCCTGGACAATGATCCCTCACTTTCACAGACCTTGGGAGGCAGGCCAGTCCTCACCCACAGACAACCCACCAACCTTAAGCATATTCTCACTAGCAACCACACACCGCACCATAACAACTCTAACTCAGGAACCAGTCCATGCAACAAACCTTGATGCCAACTCTGCACCAACAACACCATCACAGGACCTAACCAAATCAGCTACAACATCACCAGTTCATTCACCTGCACATCCACCAATGTTATATATGCCATCATGTGCCAGCAATGCCCCTCTGCTATGTACATTGGCCAAACTGGACAGTCAGTACGTAAAAGGATAAATGGATACAAGTCAGATATCAGGAACGGCGATATACAAAAACCTGTAGGAGAACACTTCAACCTCCCTGGCCACACAATAGCAGATGTAAAGGTAGCCATCTTACAGCAAAAAAAAAAAAAAACTTCAGGACCAGACTCCAAAGAGAAACTGCTGAGCTCCAGTTCATTTGCAAATTTGACACCATCAGATCAGGATTAAACAAAGACTGTGAATGGCTACCCAACTACAGAAGCAGTTTCTCCTCCCTTGGTGTTCACACCTCAACTGCTAGCAGAGGACCTCACCCTCCCTGATTGAACTAACCTCCTTATCTCCAGACTGATTCTTGCCAGCATATTTATACCTGCCCCTGGAAATTTCCATTACATGCATCCGACGAAGTGGGCATTCACCCACGAAAGCTTATGCTCCAATACATCTGTTAGTCTTAAAGGTGCCAGAGGACTCTCTGTTGCTATTTCCCAGGAGTTTATTTCTTCACATTTACTTTCCTGTAAATTATTCTTATGGGAGGTGTGTGTGTGTGTGGGGGGGGTCTAACAGTGCAAATTATTTAGACAAAAATTACTAAAAATCTTTATTTAAGTTGTGCCACAGGGATGCTAATTATGTAGTTATGGAAATTAAGTAAACTTAACAATTTCCCTCTCTTGTCATTTCTTTTGGATGTGAAACCATGCTTGTGTTATTTTTAAAGTGTATGATAATATAGCTTTGAATTACTTGATTTCAGTTCTCATTTTATTTACCTTTAATGCTGTGATTAAAAAATTTTTCATTGCAGAAGTTAACAGGTGATGTGGTTTGCTTTTTTTCTTTTTTTTTTTTAAGCAGAAGGGGATGTGGGGCAACACACATCTTCATCACTATATCATTGCACTCTCCTTCATATTGTTACTTCAGCCCTTCATGATCACACATGGCTTTTGTGTTTTGAACTGTTAGATTTTATTAAAACACATATGTAAATACAGTTGATCTGTTGTGAACCCCCTCAACTGAAGATTTTTATATTACGCTGAGGCATCTATTAGCAAATATCCCCAACAGCCAGAGTTTGGGCACTAGATGGGGAGGGCTCTGGGTTACTACAGAGAATTCTTTCCCAGAGAGTTCTTTGACAGAGAATTCCTTGCCTGCAACTTGGGAGATGGGTCACTTGCTAGTTTGAACTAGAATAAATGGTGGATTCTCTGTAACTTGAAGACTTTAAATCAGAATTTGAGGACTTCAGTGGCTCAGCCAGTGGCTATGGGTCTATCACAGGAGTAGGTAGATGAAATTCTATGACCTGCAATGTGCAGGAAGTCAGATTACATGATCATGATGGTTCCTTTTGGCCTTAAATTCTACAAATCTAATCCACGTGGGAGAGAGACATTATATAGTTATTAGAACTCAGACTTCCAAAGATGCCAATAGGATCTGAATGAGCAGTATTAATTTTAACAGGAATTGGGCATCAAAATCCCTTAGGCAGATTTGAAATCTCAACCTCAATGTGAGAACTACTTCAATCAGCATTTTATGAGTGATTCACAGATAAAGGGCCAGGTTTCCAAAGGTGTTTAGGCACCTAAAAATGCAGATAGGAAGTGGGATTTACTAAAGCACCTAACTCCATTATTTTCAACCAGAGTATGGTGCCTAACCTCCGTAGTTCCTTTTGACAATCTCAATTGGCACCTTGTTGCATCTTTGGGTGCCTGAAGATCTTTGTCAGTGTGGCCCACAGTGTTGATTTCAAAGAATAAATATGCTTGAAATGGACATGATATGTTCATGGACAATTCATGAACAGGGGAATAGTAATTAAAACAAGGCTGTGATTTTCAAAAGTGCCTAAGGAAATTAGGTGCCCAAATCCTGTTGACTTTCAATATACATCCGAGCTGCTAGCTATGAGTTATTGGCCCAGGTCTTGTACTCTTTTTTCCTACTCACTACTGCCCTTATGACTCAGTAAATCAACTCTGATAATCAACGGACCGTTTCAGCTGACAGAGAGAAATGTCCTTGGAGTGTCTAAATTCTTTTTATACGGGTAAAGGTCAAGGAGTCCTTGGGGAGCGCTTTGTTTCTCAGACTGTATATGAAGGGATTGACTACAGGAATCAGGATAGTGTAGAGGACAGACCATAGTTTGGTAAGATTGCTCATGAAAAATATTGAGAAAATATTTTATATTTCATTGAAATATTTTCACTTTTTAATTTTTTTAGAAGATTTTTGTTTTTGTTTTGAGTTTTCCCATGTTCGCCTTTCCCTTTCCCTCTATTTTGGAAAACATTTTATGCCTTTTTCCCCCATATGAAAAAATCCGATTGGAGGGGGATAAAACAAAGAAAGTGGGAATTTCCCCACTATTCAATAAATAAGTAAATAAGTAAATAAATAAATGCAACATTTTTTCCAATTTAAAAAAGAGCATGCAAAAATAGTTAAATATTACTTTTTTCATGGAACATTTCATTTTTACCATAACCACAATTGTTGACCTAACCCTATTCCCCAAATACTTTCATTCAAAACTATATTGACCAACTCTAGATTTGGGTGCCTGTAGGAAACCAAAATAACATCAATTAAGTACTGCCATGACTTAATGCAGTTACTCCATTCAATAAAGAGATAGTGGTCTTTGCTTTAGCATTCATTACCCATATAGGAATATGGGATTGTAAGAGTTACAGAAGCTTTTTTCCCCATAGTTCTTGATAATAAAATAATAATTCTGGAAATTCAAGACTTTTCAGTTCCTCAAATGGCAATATTAATACAATAGGCTTTTGGACAAGTGTATATTGAGTCATAGAAATATAGGTTGGGAAGGGACCTCAAAAAGCCATCAAATCCAGCCCCTCTTGCACTAAGGCTGAACCAAGGAAACACAGACCATCCCTGAAGGTGTTTGTCCCACCACCTTGTCCAACCTTTTGTCTTAAAAACCCTCTAATGACAAAGATTCCACAACCTTCCATTGGAAGCCTAGTTCATAGCTTAGCTACCATTAGAGTTAGAAAAAAATTCCTAATATCTAACCTGGGACCACAACCCTAGTTCAGGCTTTGTTCCTAAGATGTTTTCAGGTGTTGAGCTGTAGGGGGAGTGAGGCCAAGTGATGATATCACCTACCCCTTTTATAGCTTCATCCATGTGGAGGGAACTTCATTGTTTCAAGCAAAATCCCCAGCATAGTTTGTACAGAGAAAAAATGGAGTCCAGTATCACATGATTGGGCACATGACCTTGCATGCTTTGATGCGTTATAGCAGCCATTATCCATATACTGCCTGAAGTGTCCACAGGAAAACCCATCAGGCGGTGATAAGCTTCTTCTTAGGCCTGTTCTGTTTCTTAATAGGCCATTACTTTGAATGGTTCATCCACAATGTGCTGGCTAGACTGGATGTAAGCTACCTTGTGGGTGTTACCCAGGAGCAAACACACTTGAAATATTGGTACATAGTCAATATTCATAACTTTAGGTACAAAATGATACATGCATACAAATAGGGTAATCATATTCAGGAAATCATAACTTTTTCATTGGTACCTTACATGGCATACTTTGTATAAAACATATCATAATCATATGACCATGGTAAATATGGGGGTGCCAGGGTGTTGGTTTGGGCTACAGAATGTGACACTGTTAATGTCAAACTCATAGAGTTTAAGGTCAGAAGGACCCATCATAATAATCTAGTCTGACCCTCTGCACATTGCAGGCCACAGAATCTCACCACCCACTCCTGTAATAGGCCCCTAGCCTCTGGCTTACAAACAGGGTGAGGAGCTGGGATTCATACAGTGGACATTGCTGATGAGGAAATCAGGCAAATGTGTCTCAATCAACACCACAGTGCAGTTGTATTTAATGATCCTGATGCACATGGGTGACAGACAGGATGCAGTATTGTCCATAATGATTACAAAAGGATGTATTGGAGAGGATTTGGTGTTTGTATGTGTGGGAGGGTATGATGGGATTCCCGGGGTACAACATGAAACTGGGGAATCACTGTACCCCCTTAACTCTCCAGCCTGGGCTGTCTCTCACAATGCTTTGCTAGTCACAAGCAGCAAATCTCCAGGTGCTGTTATTATTCAGCTACCAGCATGCAGAGAAACACCCAGCTCAGTTCCATGAATACTGACCAAGCTACTCATGAACTGCACAAAAAGAAACACCAGTAAAACCCCCATGATTCCTCAGCCTTGCACCCCCAGAAATGTACCAAATTACAGGGCTCAATACCTTCTCTTGAACAATGCAAGCTCATTAATTAATTCACCACTTCATCAAAGGCTAGTGGCATACACCAGCCTTTGTAAACTGAGCAGATTCCCCAAACACTTTAGACAAACTCACTTGTTTAAGATAACACATTAAAATAAGTTTATTAACTACAGAAAGATAGATTTTCAGTGATTACACTGGTCTACAATTTTTGAGAAGTCGGCTGCTTCAGAGATAAAATGTGCTATTTATTATGTATTTTGATGTGCTGAATTCAAATATGACAATTAAAACAACTGATTGGCTACTGTTCCTAAGATATTTAAGTTTTTACATTTTATGTCTATGTATATTGTGTAGATAGTAGAGTTTTAATCATAAATTGTAAACCTAGGTCTTTTCATGTGTTTATGGTTGCTTTACATGATAATATTTCACCTGTCCTGTTTATGTAACACTTTAAAAATCAGCAAAAGGGTTATATAAATAACATTTATTATGAAACAAAAGGCAAAAACTATTATATACATAGTTTAGTCCTATTCAGTGTTTACTCGGCGCTTCTTGGCTTGTCTCTTGTATTCATTAAATGGAGCATCTCTTGTCACTGTCCAGCAATAGTCTGCAAGCATTGATGGGCTCCATTTGCCCTGATAGTGTTTCTCTATTGTTGCAATGTCCTGGTGAAATCGCTCGCTGTGCTCGTCGCTCACTACTCCGCAGTTCGGTGGAAAAAGATCTAGATGAGAGTGCAAAAAATGTATCTTTAGTGACACGTTGCAACCAAGGCTTTTGTATGCCTTGAGGAGGTTTTCCACCAACAACCTGTAGTTTTCTGCCTTGTTTCCGAGAAAATTTATTGCCACTAACTGGAAGGCTACCCATGCCGTCTTTTCCTTGCCACGCAGTGCATGGTCAAATGCATCATCTCAAAGAAGTTCACGAATCTGAGGACCAACAAAGACACCTTCCTTTATCTTAGCTTCACTTCACCTTGGAAATTTTCCACGGAGGTACTTGAAAGCTGCTTGTGTTTTGTCAATGGCCTTGACAAAGTTCTTCATCAGACCCAGCTTGATGTGTAAGGGTGGTAACAAAATCTTCCTTGATTCAACAAGTGGTGGATGCTGAACATTTGCTCCCAGGCTCCAATGACTGTCGGAGTGGCCAATCTTTCTTGATGTAGTGGGAATCTCTTGCACGACTATCCCATTCACAGAGAAAACAGCAGTACTTTGTGTATCCAGTCTGCAGACCAAGCAAGAGAGCAACAACCTTCAAATCGCCACAAAGCTGCCACTGATGTTGGTCATAGTTTATGCACCTCAAAAGTTGTTTCATGTTGTCATAGGTTTCCTTCAGATGGACTGCATGACCAACTGGAATTGATGGCAAAACATTGCCATTATGCAGTAAAAGAGCTTTAAGACTCGTCTTCGATGAATCAATGACCAGTCTCCACTCATCTGGATCGTGAACGATGTTGAGGGCTGCCATCACACCATTGATGTTCTTGCAGGCTACAAGATTACCTTCCATGAAGAAGAATGGGACAAGATCCTTTTGACGGTCACGGAACATGGAAACCCTAACATGACCTCCCAGGAGATTCCACTGCTGTAGTCTGGAGTCCAACAGCTCTGCCTTACTCTTGGGTAGTTCCAAATCCCTGACAAGGTCATTCAGTTCACCTTGTGTTATGAGGTGTGGTTCAGAGGAGGAGGATGGGAGAAAATGTGGGTCCTGTGACATTGATGGTTCAGGACCCGAAGTTTCATCCTCTTCCTCTTCCTCGTCTGACTCAAGTGAGAATGATTCCGGTGCATCAGGAACCGGCAGTCCTTCTCCGTGGGGTACTGGGCATATAGCTGATGGAATGTTTGGATAATGCACAGTCCACTTTTTCTTCTTTGACACACCTTTCCCAACTGGAGGCACCATGCAGAAGTAACATTTGCTGGTATGATCTGTTGGCTCTCTCCAAATCATTGTCACTGCAAAAGGCATAGATTTCCTTTTCCTGTTCAACCACTGGTGAAGATTTGTTGCACAAGTGTTGCAGCATATGTGTGGGGCCCACCTCTTGTCCTGATCTCCAATTTTGCAGCCAAAATAAAGCTGATAGGCTTTCTTAACCAGAGTGGTTATACTGCGCTTTTGTGATGCAAAAGTCACTTCACCACAAACATAGCAGAAGTTATCTGCACTGTTCACACAAGTACGAAGCATCTCTGCTCACTTTGGCTAAACAGAAATGTGTCCCTTTGCAAAATCAAACACTGACAAATAAGAGAGCACGACACTGTATGATTTCTAGAGCTGATATAGAGCAATTTGTTCAGCAGAGTGATGTAAGCTTCGTTATGATTGCATCATCCATGACTTCTAGGAATAACATGATGCAATTCATATCATGTTTGACGCAATACCAGCTTCAGATTGCATCATTCATTGTTTTGCCTAAAAAGCAAGTACTGTCCAATCCCAGTCATAGATTTATTCATAGATCCAGTCAAAGATGTCTTTTAGTCATTTCTGGTTTAAATTGAGATCCCTTCCCTTTATAACTCACTTATCCTCCACCATTCCCAAGTCAAGGGTCGTATATACTGACCCAATAGCATATCTTGAAAACTAGAGCCAATCAACAATTTTAAGCATCATTTTCCTTCTCAGTGACCCAGAATTAGTAAAGTTTGACTACATTTATTTCAGAAGCATTTTGGCTGTAGAGCAGTGTTATAAGTGGTATGTATATAGGACAAAGATGGTTACAAAAGAAATAAAAGTAAAATCACAGTCTAAATTCTCAACTTTTAGACTAAGCAAGATGTGAATCAAACAGATTTTCTCACCCCCACTGGATGTTGCGGGTAGACTACAGTTCTTAATACACGGGCTGAATTTCCTTTTCAGCCTGGGACCAGTCTCCTCAGTTCATAGTCTTTGTCTTCCCAGCATTCTTTCTGCCTTCAGCATAGGTGGGGGAGGAGAGAGGTGGTCTCATGATGCCACTGTTCCTTATTTTATACTCTCAATTCATGTCCCAGGAAAGATATTGGCCCAGGCATGTACTGATAGGCCTTGCTGAGTCACAGAGTTGAGCACTCCTCATTGCGTGATGCTTGCACAACTATCTCTTACAGGATTGTAAATGTATTGTTTAAAATTCCCCTTCTGGTCAATGGTGCATGGTTGTCACTTCACGCCTATTTGGGTGTGTGTCACCATCTTTGTTGTCACTGGAGAGCTAGCAGTGGGTGTCTCCAAAACTCACAACATATTTCAATAACAACTATATGGGAAAATCTCGTGACTTCCTACTCACTAACAACATACATATTTTGACAGAACAATGAGTTTCAGAAGACATGACCTTTCCTATGATATCTTCTATGGCATGCTTTGTATGTAATATCACAGCCATATGCAAATGATGAATATGGGGGTTACAGGGAACTATTTTGAGTTACAGCATGTTCCAGGGGCAGGGGAGATTAAGAACCCTGTTGAACTTGAGCTGTTGGCTAGACAGGCCCAGATTTTAATTTGAACAGAAAGAAAGGAGTGGAGAAGTAGGTTTATGAGTTGACACCATAAAGATGGTAGATGAACTTATACTTGTAGATGAGATAAACGAGAGATAAGGTGTAGAGGGACCAGAGGAAGCACACATCCCTGTGGTATTCTCACAGAAAGCTGGAGGGAGGGGGAATGAGGAAAATCCTTTGAAGGATATGCTGAAAGAGTGATTAGAAAGGTAGGAGGAGAGCCAAGAGAGGATAGAATCATGAAAACCAAGGGAGAACAAGAGTTCAAAAATAGCATGGTCATCACTTTCAAAAGCAGCTGACAGGTCAAGGAGGATGAAGATGGAGTATTGATTCTAAGATCTGGCTAGGAAGAAGTCATTACCAACTTTGGTGAGAGGGGTTTCAGTGGAGTGCAAAGGTTGGAATACAGATTAGATAGAGTTTAGGATGGGCTTAAATTGTAGCAACGTTTAGTTTGGACATTAGGAAAAACTTCCTAACTGTCAGTGTGGTTAAGTACTGGAATAAATTGCCTAGGCAAGTTGTGGAATCTCCATCATTGGTGATTTTTAAGAGCAGATTAGACAAGCATATGTCAGGAATGGTCTAGATAATTAGTCCTGCCACAAGTGCAGGGGACTGGACTAGATGATCTCTCAAGGTCCCCTACAGTTCTATGATTTTATGGTCTTAGGAAAGAGGAATTCCAGACAGTGATTGTAAACAGTGAATTCAACAAGCTTAGAAATGAAACGAAGAAGGGAGATATGGTGGAAATTGAATAAGCAAGTAGAGTCAAGGGTTGGGTTTTTAAGATTGGAGAAATGAATGCATGATTGTACTGTGAGGGGAATGAGCCAGAGCAGAGAGGAGAAGAGTAAGAGTGCGGATGAGAGTGGGCATGAAGGAGATCAGGAGATGGGATGGCATCTCTGGGGCAAGTAGATGGATTAAAGGAAAAGAGCAGATAAGAAACCTCTATGTCTGCAATGAGGAGAAGGAGGAGAGAATTGTAGGGTGGTGGGAAGGGAAGACAAGCCAAGGAGAGGGGGAAGATGTGTTTTGTCAATTTTCTCTTGGAAGAAATCAGCAAGACCCTTAGTGAAGAGACCAGTGGAGGCTGGAGGAGGAGAGCTCTTGAGAGAGACAAAGGTGGTGAGGAGGCCAGTGATGGTGAATGTGGGATTCATTTAAGCTCAAGAAGCAGATGTGTTTAGTGAGGAAGACAGTAGTAATGAAGGAGGGGAGAAAGAATATGAAGCAGAGGAAGTCAGCTTGGTCACAGGGCTTCCAGTAGAAGGGTTCTGCAGTGCAAAACCAGGAGCACAGGAGGCAGGTGGGAGTTGGCAGGGGATGGGATGGGACAGAGGGCTAAAAGAATCAAGGGTGGAAGATGGTGAATCATGGAGAGGATCTGCCACCATACTGATGGAAGTGAGGGTAGGGAGGAGAGGGCTGACACAAGACAAGAACTCAACAATGCTGATGGACTGAAATCACGAGGCTGGGTGACAGGGGATAGGAGAGGGGGATGTGGGGTGATGCTGAAAAATGAGCTGTTAATGCTCAAGAGGTAGGGGACTCAGCAGAGATACTAGAGCTTGGTGAAGACCATGGCAAGTTAATAGCCCTCTTGGTGAGTGGGAGAGTTGAACTAGAGCTGCGGATCGAATGAAGAGTTGAGGGAAAGGAAATATGTAGCTAAGGGGTCAATGAATCATTGACATGGAAGATGAGGTCACCCGGGATGAGACTGAGGAGAAGAAGAGGGAGAGCCAGCAGTTGATCTCAGAGATGAAGGCTGCTGGGGAGGAGCTGGGTGGACAGGAAATGACAGCATCATGGAGGGAGAGCAGTGGGATGCAGGGCTGTGCAAAAGAGGAGGAAGAGTGGGAAGGGGGCAGAGGGAGGGGTTGGAAGTGGCAGGAATGGAGAGGAGAATCTCAGCCCTCCCACCACAGTTTGATTCAGGATGGACAGTCTGAGAGAAGGTGTAAGAGAGAGAATGCAGGTGCAGTGGCAGCATGAGATATATAGATCAAGGTCTTCAAGAGCCAGGAGCAGGAGGGAGCAAGACATGAAGGGAGTGTTTAGTTATTTGCCCTTGTACAATGCTCCCAGGTCAGACTTTCCCATGTCTACGTGCTGGGAGTAGCATTTTACAACAATTCTGCACTCACTTTACACGGAGGTAGATGGTTACACAATTTGGAGAGCTGGGCTAACTCAAGCCTTGACTTCTAAAAGATGCTACAGTGATGACCATGACATAAGAACCCATGGAGAATTGTATAAGGATTAGAATCTGTTGCTTAATGCAAAATAAGGTGGGTTTGGGACAAATTAAAAATCTAAATGGGAAAAAAAATAACGGTTGGTAGCCATGGATGCCAGGAGCAAAAATCATTGCTAAGCAGGAGCAGTAGGGAGCATAGTGCCTACATGAAAATCCAGGATGTTTGCAGCTTGAAGTGATGACCTCTCATTTCTCAGGGTTTGATGACCAGGATTCAGGTGCCAGAGCTCAGATTTAACTCTGACTTTTCTTCACAACTTGGATTGTTGTGCTAAAAAGCACCATGTGCCGGAAGCTGGGATGGATCACACAAAAATTGCCCTGTTCTGTTCATTCCCTCTGAAGCCCCATGAGGTGTAAGCAGGGAGATCTCATGTGATTTAGCAAATTGTCTGCATCAGGGCTGTTGTCTGAGCCATCAACACAGAAGACACAGGAATTACTCTCCAGACTCAGTCATTTAAATCTCTTTGACAAGCACTGTCAGGGAAGACACAGCCTTCTCCTGAAAAGGTACAAACATGAGCAAGCATCTCCATTTCATAAGGAGAATGTTCCACCACATGAAATTGTAGCTTGCACTCATCATTAAAACAGCCATACGACATCAGACCAATGGTTCATCTAGCTGGACTCCTGTTTCTGCCTGCACTGTAGGCTCCTGGACACCAAAGCCCCACAGTGATGCATGAACCCAAGGAAAATTGGCGTCCCTCCCCCTAATTCACCTGCGAGACCCGATGAGGAAGGCATGCTCAGAGCATGCTTAGCAGACGGGGCTCTGGATGCAAACTCACACAAAACAGGCCCATGGTGGAGGCAGAGGGTGGGAGAGAAGAGGAGAAACTCTCTTATTACTTTTAACCCTGCAGTGAGGTGCTCAGTCCTCCACTGCATAAGGAGACAGAAAGATTTGAACAGGGATCTAAAAGCTCTCCGGAGAGTGCCCAAATGAGTGGGCAAGGGTCTCTCTCAGTCTCTCCTGTTGAAGCTGTTCCACAGTGGAAAAATACTTTGAAAAGAAAATCACTGGTGTAGAGGCTCTGGATTTCCAGTCTCCCACCTCAGTGATCTAAGCACTAGGCTACAGAGTGTTCACCGGGTTCACTCCAAGAGCAGTCAGCACCAAGGGTCAGAGCCGGGGCAAACCTGCGGCTAGGAGTAGCTGAGGAGTTTCTGGTTAGTTCCAGGCCAGTATCGATAACAAGAGTCAGAGTCCAACTCAGGTTTCAGGGTTCGAGTCAGGAGGC
Source organism: Chrysemys picta bellii (assembly GCF_011386835.1). Lineage (NCBI taxonomy): Eukaryota > Metazoa > Chordata > Testudines > Emydidae > Chrysemys > Chrysemys picta. Next base: position 14,894,786 of record NC_088803.1, read on the forward strand.
AGAGTTGAAAGAAGATCAGGTCAGGCCAGGAGCTCTAGAGCAAGGAGAAGGAACAGTCTTAGCAACAACAGAAGATCCACACTGTTGCCTTGATGCTTCCCAGAAAGCCCCTTGGGTTTATAGAGCAAGAAGCCAAACAGGAGTCATGGGGCTGCTGCCTGTCAAACCCTTAAGGTGGGATTTCCCACAGAATCATAGAATATCAGGGTTGGAAGGGATCTCAGGAGGTCATCTAGTCCAACCTCCTGCTCAAAGCAGGACCAATTCCCAACTAAATCATCCCAGCCAGGGCTTTGTCAATCCTGACCTTAAAAACCTCTAACAAAGGAGATTCCACCACCTCCCTAGATAAGGCATCCCAGTGCTTCACCACCCTCTTAGTGAAATAGTGTTTCCTAATATCCAACCTAAACCTCCCCCACTGCAACTTGAGACCATTACTCCTTGTTCTGTCATCTGGTACCACTGAGAACAGTCAAGCTCCATCCTCTTTGGAACCCCCTTTCAGGTAGTTGAAAGCAGCTATCAAATCCCTCCTCATTCTTCTCTTCTGCAGACTAAACAATCTCAGTTCCCTCAGCCTCTCCTCATAAGTCATGTGCTCCAGACCCCTAATCATTTTTGTTGCCCTCCGCTGGACTCTTTCCAATATTTCCACATCCTTCTTGTAGTGTGGGGCCCAAAATTGGACACAGTACTCCAGATGAGGCCTCACCAATGCTGAATAGAGGGGAATGATCACGTCCCTCAATCTGCTGGTAATGCCCCTAATATACAGCCCAAAATGCCATTAGTCTTCTTGGCAACAAGAGCACACTATTGACTCATATAAATCTTTTCGCCCACTGTAACCGTTGGTCCTTTCTGCAGAACTGCTGCCTAGCCATTTGGTCCCTAGTCTGTAGCAGTGCATTGGATTCTTCCATCCTAAGTGCAGGACTCTGCATTTGTCCTTGTTGAATCTCATCAGGTTTCTTTTGGCCCAATCCTCTATTTTGTCTAGGTCCCTCTGTATCCTATCCCTACCCTCCAGCGTATCTACCACTCCTCCCAATTTTGTGTCATCTGCAAACTTGTGAATGGTGCCATCCACAACATCCTACAGATCATTAATGAAGATATTGAACAAAACCGGCCCCAGGACCGACTCTTGGGGCACTCCGCTTGATATTGGCTGCCAACTAGACATGGAGCCATTGATCACTACCTGTTGAGCCTGACAATCTAGCCAGCTTTCTATCCACCTTATAGTCCATTCATCCAGCCCATACTTCTTTAACTTGGTGGCAAGAATACTGTGGGAGACCGTATCAAAAGCTTTGCTAAAGTCAAGAAATAACACATCCACTGCTTTCCCCTCATCCACAGAGCCAGTTATCTCCTCATAGAAGGCAATTATGTTAGTCAGGCATGACTTGCCCTTGGTGAATCCATGCTGACTCTTCCTGATCACTTTCCTCTCCTCTAAGTGCTTCAGAATTCATTCCTTCAGGACATAATCCATGATTTTTCCAGGGACTGAGGTGAGGCTGACTGACCTGTAGTTCCCCGGATCCTCCTCCTTCCCTTTTTGAAAGATGGGCACTTCATTAGCCTTTTTCCAGGCAACCGGGACCTCCCGCAATCACCATGAGTTTTCAAAGATAATGGCCAATGGCTCTGCAATCACATTCCCCAACTCCTTTAGCATCCTGGGATGCAGCGCATCAGGCGCCATGGACTTGTGCTTGTCCAGCTTTTCTGAATAGTCCTGAACCACTTCTTTCTCCACACAGGGCTGGTCACCTTCTCCCCATACTGTGCTGCCCAGTGCAGTAGTCTGGGAGCTGACCTTGTTTGTGAAGACAGAGGTAAAAAATGCATTGAGTATATTAGCTTCTTCCACATCCTCTCTCACTAGGTTGCCTCCCTCATTCAGTAAGGGGCCCACACTTTCCTTGACTTTCTTCTTGTTGCTAACATACCTGAAGAAACCCTTCTTGTTACCCTTAACATCTCTTGCTAGCTGCAACTCCAAGTGTGATTTGGCCTTCCTGATTTCACTCCTGCATGCCTGAGCAATATTTTTATACTCCTCCCTGGTCATTTGTCCAATCTTCCACTTCTTTTAAGATTTTTTTTTTGCATTTAAGTTCAGCAAGGATTTCCCAGTTAAGCCAAACTGGGAGCCTGCCATATTTACTGTTCTTTCTACACATCGGGATGGTTTGTTCCTGCAACTTCAATAAGGATTCTTTAAAATACATCCAGCTCTTCTGGACTCCTTTCCCCCTCAGATTATTCTCCCAAGGGATCCTGCCCATCAGTTCCCTGAGGGAGTCAGAGTCTGCTTTTCTGAAATCCAGGGTCCATATTCTGCTGCTCTCTTTTCTTCAATGTGTCAGGATCCTGAACTCAACCATCTCATGCTCACTGCCTCCCAGGTTCCCATCCACTTTTGCTTCCCTGTTTGTGAGCAGCAGGTCAAGAAGAGCTCTGCCCTTAGTTGGTTCCTCCAGCACTTGCACCAGGAAATTGTCCCCTACACTTTCCAAAAACTTCATGGATTGTCTGTGCTCCGCTGTATTGCTGTCCCAGCAGATATCAGGGTGATTAAAGTCTCCCATGTGAAGCAGGGCCTGTGATCTAGTAACTTCTTTTAGTTGCTGGAAGAAAGTCTCGTCCACCTCATCCCCCTGGTCTGGTGGTCTATAGCAGACTCTGACCATGACATCCCCCTTGTTGCTCACACTTCTCAATTTTATCCAGAGACTCTCAGGTTTTTCTGCAGTTTCATACCAGAGTTCTGAGCAGTCATACTGCTCTCCCACATATAATGCAACTCCCCCACCTTTTTTGCCCTGCCTGTCCTTCCTGAACAGTTTATATCCATCCATGACAGTACACCAGTCATGTGAGTTATCCCACCAAGTCTCTGTTATTCCAATCACATCATAATTACTTGACTGTTCCAGGACTTCCTGTTCTCCCTGCTTGTTTCCCAGGCTTCTTGCATTTGTGTATAGGCACTTAAGACAACTCACTGATTGTCCCGTTTTCTCAGTATGAGACAGGAGTCCTCCTCTCTTGCGCTCTCCTGCTCATGCTTCCTTCCGGTATCACATTTACCCACTTACCTCAGGACTTTGGTCTCCTTCACCCAGTGAATGTAGTTTAAAGCCCTCCTCACTAGGTTAGCCAGCCTGCTTGCGAAGATGCTCTTCCCTCTCTTCATTAGGTGGAGCCCATCTCTGCCTACCACTCCTCCTGCTTGGAACACCATCCCATGGTCAAAGAATCCAAAGCCTTCTCTCTGACACCACCTGCATAACCATTTGTTGACTTCCACAATTCAACAGTCTCTACCCAGGCCTTTTCTTTCCACAGGGAGGATGGACGAGAACACCACTTGCACCTCAAACTCCTTTATCCTTCTTCCCAGAGCCACATAGTCTGCAGTGATCCGCTCAAGGTCATTCTTGGCAGTATCATTGGAGCCGACATGGAGAAGCAGGAAGGGGTAGCGATCCAAGGACTTGATGAGTCTCAGCAGTCTCTCCATCACATCGTGAATTCTACCTCCTGGCAAGCAGCAGACCTCTCGGTTTTCCCAGTCGGGCCGGCAGATAGATGACTCAGTCCCCCTGAGGAGGGAGACCCCCCCACCACCACTCGTCTTCTTCTCTTGGGAGCGGTGGTCATGGAATCCCCATCCCTAGGACAGTGCATCTCATGCCTTCCAATCGGTGGAGTCTCCTTCTGCTCCCTTCCCTCAGATGTATCATCTAGTCCACTCTCCACATTAGTACCTGTGGAGAGAACATGAAAATGGTTGCTCATCTGTATATCCATTGCTGGTACATGGAAGCTCCTCTTTCTTCTTCTGGAGGTCTCATGCTGCTACATTTCTTCACCGTCCTTCTGTCCCAATGCGCAGCCTACTCTGATTCTTCAGAACGTTGTGCCTGTAGAAGCATATCCTGACGTCTGTCCTGGAAATCTTCATTTTCTCATATGCAATGCAGGGTCAATACTTATTTCTCCAGACCTCGAACCTTCTTTTCCAATATGGAGACCAGCTTGCACTTCGTACAGACAAAGTCAATTCTGTCCTGTGGAAGAAAGACAAACATGGTACATCCTATGCAGGTAACAACAGCTGAACGTTCACCATCTATATTACCTTCTTCTAGGAGCTTCCTCAGCTGTTGCAGTAACTACTCAGAGAAGCCTGCAAGATGAAAGCATCAGTGCGCTCTCCCCAGGTGAACTCCAAGGCAAACTCCCTCTGTTAGGCTCTGCTGTTCACCGCTCATCTGATTCGCTGCTGACAGCCTTTTTATAACAGTTAGGCCCACTAAAGGCTCACATGGAATAAAGCACTCCCAATTCACACTTTTCAAACAATCAAGCACACGGTCAAACTGACAAACTCTCCCCGCAACAGACACTCTGATACTCACCAACACAGCCCCTGTAATGCAGCACTTAGTGTACTTCCTCTTGGACAGATCCCAGGCAAACTCCCTCTGTTAGTCTGGAGTCACTGGAGTCAGTCCAGTTTCATACAGGTGTAACAGGGAACAGGATCCTGTCCAATATTTTCTTCCAACATGTTCAATTTCTTATGGGAGCTGGGTTCCAATATGAACATAAAGACTCAAATATTCATGGTGTGAAGAGCCGCATGTTGCAAACTCTCAAGTCTGATTCTCTTAATCCATCTGGTTGAGAAGGAACAAGCGGAGTGACAAAGTGCTGGGTCCTAGAGGGATTTGAACTAACATTAATCTGTGCTGCTTGGGACAAGCTTCCTCCGTTGGAGAATTGCATATCTCATGGTAGCCCTGCCTGGCTGTTTGTCCCCCTCTAGTGACTAGATCACATAGAACTGATGAGTCTTCTGCAGACTTTCAGCTGTGGGAGCTGGTTCTTCAGCACCAGCAGTATAGCATGTGCTTACAGATCTGGCACTGGTGGGCCACTATAGATCTTTCAGAAGCACCCTGTCAACTGAATGAAATCTGTTTGAAAAGCCAATGAATAAAGGTTCAGGATTCTTCTCAAGACCTTGGCATTTCATCTTATTTTAAACTGATCTCTGGGGGGCCCCAGATCCCTTCCCCTCTGGATGAGCCCTGCTGGCATTGTGTTCCTCAAAGTAAAGCAGAAGGTGAGAGTGAGCAGGAGAAAACATAAAACAGTAAAATGGAGCATATGTGAGACTCTTTTCATTGGACATAAATAAACCAGTAGTTAACTTCACTGAAACCAGTGGCCGTGGCTCTCCTTTCACCTTGGCTGTGATCCAACATCCAATATAATCTCTCCTTTTCAAGCTACTCCACTGTGGATAAATAAAATGCCTGTGTGCCAGAAAGAGAGACAGAACAACCACTAAGAGATTGTCTGTAATACCCCACAGGTCTAGACTCCAGGATGGTCAGCAGCTCTAAACAGCCTGTGCTCCACTTCCCATCCCCTGCTGTGGGCCACACCATGGGAAAAAAGCAGGGAGAACTGGAAGTCCTGGCACAGTCAGGGAACTATGATGCAATTGGTATAACAGAGACTTGGTGGGATAACTCACATGACTGGAGTACTGTCATGGATGTATATAAACTGTTCAGGAAGGACAGGCAGGGCAGAAAAGGTGGGGGAGTTGCATTGTATGTAAGAGAGGAGTATGACTGCTCAGAGCTCCGGTATGAAACTGCAGAAAAACCTGAGAGTCTCTGGATAAAGTTGAGAAGTGTGAGCAACAAGGGGGATGTCATGGTCGGAGTCTGCTATAGACCACCAGACAAGGGGGATGAGGTGTACGAGGCTTTCTTCCGGCAACTAAAAGAAGTTGCTAGATCGCAGGCCCTGATACTCCATGATTATATGGCTCAAATGGAGCCATGCTGGATTGGAACAGAAAGCTAATAATTACTAATTCTTCTTCTTCCTTTTTGTTGTTGCATTAATCCAAAATATTAATTTAGGTTAAAAATGTTAATAATTATTTCAATAACATTTTCAATATTCCCTCTAGCGTGGTGCCCCCCCCCCCCCCAAGTTAAGACATCCGTATAGAGGGGTAAAAATGATAAATTAGTTGTGGGGGGTAGATAATTTTTTATTCAAAGGTGTGTGTGGGTTTTTTTGTGAAAATTTTTTCACAACCCCCCCTCCATACCTTTGAATCAAAAATGTGCCTCCCCACTAGTTTATCATTTTTTACCCCTGTGAAGGTCTTAAATTTGTGGGAAGCACCACCCTAGAAGGACGTGGGGTTATGATCGGGGGCAGAGCTGGGGGCCAGTCTATCCTCCACAGGGGGCGGAGAGGGAATGCCACCCAGCTCTGCTCCTGACCCTGGAGTCCCAGCTGTCTGCTCTGTGCTCATGGCTCCGCGCCTAGCCAGGGCTGCCGGCCTTGCACTCCGGTTGAGAGTCTGCTCCCACTCCCACCCCCAGCTGTAGCCCCAACCTTGGTCCCCTTAGCCCTGTCCACGTCCTCCCTTCCCAGAGCCACGGCCCCACTCCCTGCTCTGTGTGGGGTGGCACAGACAGGGGAAAGTGGGGGTGCAAGGTAAAGTTTGGGGACCACTGCTTCTATGTATCAAATGCCCTATAGAGTGATAAGAGCAAGGGGCGATAGCTTTCATCACAGGTGTTAGATACTTGAGTTTTTGCAATCTATTTCTAGGATGGAGGCACTGTGTGCAAATGGTGTGATTTTATAGGCTTTATTCATTGAACATAAATTGTGCATCAGGAGACAAAAGGCATCTGGCATCACACAGAGCAGAGACTGAATGAGCAATAATTCATAACAGCAAGCAAAGAATGATTTATACGAAGAGAGAATTTGTCTTTGACTAATGCACAGAATCAGAATTGCTGAACTAAAGTGCAGTCCAGTTATGGGTTAACTCATGAGCTAGGTACTAGTGCTTTCATAGCAGAAGCTAAGATTCCCCTCCCCACTGTGATCCTAAATGATGACATTTTCCAACCAAGTGACAATTCTGTAGTTCGCAAAATCTACTGGGTGGCATTAACGTATGTGAGGCATACATGAAAAAGTCTTCCTAAGAGCTTGCCTCCTTCCTGGAGTGAGCCACAATGTATTTGATCTCTTGTAGAATCTTGTCTTTGTTGTTCAATACATTCAGTCTGGATGATTGAAGGAGTTTGGTGATGTCTCCCACATGGTAGAGACAGCGAACAGGGGTGAATCTAATTCTCCATTCTGTCACATAGGCTGAAAGCAAAGAGAGAAAAGATGTGAATACATTTTTAGGATGAGGATATTAATATTACTAATGTAGTATCAATAACAGTTAGAACTATTATTATGATTGTATTCTAGGATTCCCAGGCCATCGTGAGAGGAATATCTTGCTTTCGAGACTTAAGGAGAAGAATCAAGTGAGGCTCATGTATGGGGGAAAGGGTTTCACAAATGCTTTACTCCCAATCCCAAAGCATATGGATGTTTTGTCTACAGCGATCAGCAGTGACATAGTTAATATAGTTGAACTCTCATCTTTAGGATTCAGAGTCAGCAACCTCCTGAACTGAAATGGATACTTTGCACTTCTCAGAGCTATTGAATCAGGTTCTCTATGAAAGTTACCTGGGCAATTCACTCTGTTGAAAAGTGGGAAGCGCATGACTGTTGGAGCACCCTCTCCTCTGAAGATGTAGCAGTCAGAGGGATTATCTGGATCTTGGAGCAATTTCTCATCTATCTCAGGAAATGGGATGCAGTTTTCTTTACAGTATTTGGCAGTTTGCTTGAGGGCCTGTAAGTGAGGGAATCATGATTATTTTATTTAAAAGAACTTCTGTCCACAAGACCAGATAGCTCAAAACAGATAACTCAAAACCAAACTTTCTCTCTGAGTCCTCTGCTAATTGGCTAAGCAGAAAACCTCCAGTGGAAACCATACCCTCTGCTCTTGGGATAGGAAGAATGTTTGTGTAACAACACATGACTGTCTATAAAGAGCTGGGATTTCCAAAGAAGCTTAAAGGAGCAAGAATTTACCTCCATGGAAAAGTCAATATGGGTTGGCTTAACTCACTTAAGTGCCTTTAAATATCTCAGCCCACAACCATAAGCATAGATCAAACATGGCGCATTGAGTCCAGTACACAAGAACAGAGCTAGAAGGTTCACAGCAGCCCATAACTGTTCAATAGGGATAGATCTGAGTGGTTCAGTAGGACCCAAAGGAGAACTCCATGTAAGCTCAAAGGCTTGTCTCTCGCACCAACGCTAGTAGGTCCAGTAAAAGAAATTACCTCACCCACCTTGGTTCAGTAGGAGATATTTTCCTGTATGGGTCAACATTCATCCCCCATACTCGACACATGAAAGCTCAAGGCTACCAAAGGTTCATCTTTCAGTTAAGGTGAAAAACAGATTTCCTTCCTTGAGATCACTATGGGGTACTTTTTCTAAGGCACACATGGGAATTTGTTGTCCAACTTCCATTGATTAAGGCACCGAACTGTCCATTGTGCATTTGAAAATCTTCTGCAGAGATCCATTGGGCCCTGGGACACCTCACAAAAGTATTAGTGTTGACTCAAGTTGGCTGACCAACTTGCTACTTGGATGGTAGGATTCTTTCCACTAAACATTCCCCCAGCAGGGTAGAAGGGGATGGGATTCTTTGCTCCCTTCCTATCCTGAACTGTTTTCCAGAAATAAAGTAAAGAAAATACTGCTTGGTTGTTTTTTAAAGATTGTAAATTTCTTTGTTGGATTCTTATCTCTTGGGGTCAGGGACAATGTATTTTTCTGTGTTCAAATATCACCTGGACCAACGGGCCCTTTATTACTAATTTGATTGACTGTAAAAATGTAACAATGATAGGAGTTACCTTAAATGGTTCAAAAGGGCCATAGTCAAAGGAGAGGATCAGTTTCACTTTCCTTTCCGGGCGGAGAACCAGAGGGAAAGCACAGTTTATGGCTATTCCAGCATCTACCAAGGAGATGACTTTATCCTTCACCAGCTCAGTAGAGTCAAGAGCAGCTAAAGGAATGTATCCAAAGATAAAATTATCATACTAAGAGATTAGAATGTGCACCTTGCCAGTGGCAGGATTAATAAATAATATTCACTGCAGCTGTGCTTTGGTAAAGTGTCTGTGTCTTGTGCCCTTATAAGGTAGAACCACCCCTTCCCCACCCCTCACCTTCTGCTTCCCTTAGTGCCCATTGTACAATATGGCTGCCCTTTCCTCACCTCTTGCCCTCTGCTGCCCCTAGTGCCCATTATACAATATAGTTCTCTTATACTTGATCCTTCCATCCACTGGCCATTATACAGTACAACCACCACTTTCCCTTCCTGCCATTTACAGGGCATCATTATAGGCTGCAGTGGAGTGATGACTCGCTCCAGCCTTAAAGGGCTGTGGCTGGGGAAGGCTGAATGGAGAAGCTGCCTCAGCTATGGCCACACCTCAATCAGGGCCCAGCTGGCCCTTATAAGAGGGCAGTGGGCCAGGAGCAGACAGTCTCTAGAAGGAGAATGGCCTGGCTGCTGGGAGGCTGAACAGGGTACCTGAGTGGAGCAGGGCTGGGGAATAGGGCAAGGGAGCTGGCCAGCTCCCACCTGGAATAGCCCCAGGCTGCGGCCTTGTCAAAGGCCAGAAAGGTACTACGGTGCAAGGGTGCAGCCCAGGGTAGGCAGGGGTAGCTGGTCCAACCCCCCCTTGCCTATTATGAGTGGCTTTTACACTGCAGTCTGCCCCAGTGAGCAGGGGCTAGACGGTGACTGGCAGTAGCCCAAGGCTGAGGCGAGGTGGGGATAGTGGGTGGGAGTTCCCCTGGGTGGGGAGACCTAGAGAACGGGTGAACTGCCGTGGGGCAGCGCCCGAGGACAAGGGCCACCAGTTCCAGGAGGGACACTGGGGCCAGTGGCAGCGAGGCACCAGCCTGCAGAGGACGCTCTGGGTCACTGGAACTGTCAGTGGGAGCTGTGATCGGCCGAACCAGCCAACGCAGCAGGTAAACAAACTGGCCCGGCCCACCAGGGTACTTGCCCAGCCCGCAAGGGTACTTGCCCTGGCGAGCTGCGTGCCAGAGGTTGCTGACCCCTGCTTTATATAAACCAATAAAAAACTGTTTCTACTGATAATCACAATTTATTGATAAGCACAATAAGAAAAATGCTTCTTGAGAATTTAAATTAGAATAGTTATAAATTAGACTAGTGAATGAATATTAAAAACTGATATCATTAGTTGATTTAGGGATATTAAGTTTGTATATTTTGACATATGATGTTGACAATTTGTGTTTTAATGGTTTTTAAAGGTTTTATTTTTTTAATCTCTGTGTCTACTGTCATTAAATATTCATTTGATTCTCCTCTTAATTTTCATCAGCTGCTAGTATTTAAATTGATAAGAATAAAAAATGCTTAAAATCTATATTTTCATGCAACTGAAAATTTAAATAAAAAAAATGCTTAAAATAAGCATTGACACCATATGTCAAAATTGAAAAATAAAAATTTAATTCTTCCAACCTTAAAAACCTCATGTTTATGTGTGATGTATTTACTGTCAAAACGGGACATCCACACCACAGAGTCAGTAACCCATATTTTACTTACAACATTTGTAAAGAAAGTTATTATTCGTTCCCCATTTCCAGGTCAAGAGACCATGAGTGGTTTTTTGCCACATTCTAGCGAAATCCACCACTGAGCCTGTGAGAGGGCACAAATCAGAATTCAAATATCAGATCTAAATATATAAATATATTCAGGAACATCTGAAAATCAGCAGAGATGTTCTTATCTTTTATTTGCTAGTGCAGACAAGAAGCTGTGGGGGAAAATACCAGCGTGTCTTGTATATAGAGCAAAAATTAAAAAGCAAAACTGATTGTGAGGAAATAAAGGTCATTCTTTACTGAGACAGACAGAAGCTGTAGTATTCTCAGAATCCTGGATTCCCCCATTGTGCCACATCATTTTTGTGACACATCTCTGCATTCAGCTTCAATGTCTCAATGTCCCATTTTCAAATATGGACACCAGAATCAGACACAGTATTCAAGTATCAATTTCAGGCAATGGATTGGGAATCAATTCAAGGCAGTTCTACTCCTGGCTTTGCCAAAAGTTTTCTAGGTGATATTTGAGAAGTCACTTAGGCTGGGATTTGTAAGGTATTAAACACTCATATCCCACTGAATATCAATTTTAACATGTTGAGATTCCTTTGAATTTCCCCACTTTATTTCTCATTGAACCTCAGTTCCCCATCCTGAATTTTTGAAAGCTTCTCAGATACTTCAGTAGTGACCATCAAAGAGTTGCCTATATTATTTAAGAAACAGGAGCTTCCCAGGAAGCTTCGGTCCTGAGCACACACTCAGAAAACAGAGAACATGAGAATTACTCATGAGACTATGTAATTAACAATCTGGATATGATTATCTTCTCAAACAGGAGTAGATCAGAAGCAATTCCATTGCTGTCAATGCAGTGGTGCTAGTCTGAATATGTGTTAGCAATCACTTTACTTGTAAGAGGTTTCCTGATCCGGCTTGTAGGCTATGGGGCTCTAAGGGAGGCATGTGATCTAGGTTTTTAAGAAGTCATTCTGAATAAAGCCAGCCTAGATCAAGGTGGGGAGAGTTTTGCCTCTCTGTCTTAGGGGGCAGCCTGCTTTTTCTCTATATATATTTATTTACTGAGTATTAAGGTTCTGGATTTTTTAAACAAATAAAGTAATATTACACTGCAACCTTCTAGCAAGAGTATTTAATGTTTTATCCAACTTCCCTGTTTGAATGCTATGAACATAAAAGCAGTTACAGCTATAGGGTCAGAGTGAGAGATCCAGGATTATATACACCTACCTGGTGAAAAGCCTCCTGGTGAAGCTCCTGCCGGCTCACTCTGCAATGAGCCTTCCATATCACCTGAAAATGTCATAAGGATTGCCAGTCATTTCACACAGCCACAGACAATAACACAAATATCTAAGGGCCGGTTTAAACTGAAAACTTAGGTCAATTTAGCTACCTCATTCAAAAGTGTGAAAAATTCATACCCCTGAGAGACCTAGTAAAGCTGACCGAAGCCCCAGTATAGTTTGATGGAAGAATTAGCCTAGCTACCTCCTCTCAAGGGGGTAGACTAACTACAATGATGGAAAAACCCCTTCCATCACTGCAGGAAGTATTGACAAGACAGCACTATGGTGACACAACTGCAGTGCCATAGCTGTGCCATTGTAACAGCTGTAGTAGTATAGACAAGGCCTAAGAAACAACACACAGATAACAATGGAGATATTCTCTAATAGTCCAAGGACAAAGTTGTTAGTTTAAATACCTCAGGATAGATTCTTCCCTCTCCTTCCCTACCTCTAGTCTGGAATGTCTCCACATTTTGCCAGGTTTTTTTTCTTTTAATCTTATCAAAAAATTATCCCTTCCTGTGTATCCACATGGCTACAATCAGTGTCCAGACTTTATTATTTCCCTTCTTAACTACTACAGCCTCTTCCCCTATTGCCTCACAAAAACATTCATTAATCCCCCTCTGGTCAGTTCAAATTCTACCCCTAATATCATCTTCCCCATTGTCTGGCAATATGGCCACATCAGCTCGCTTTTGGAAAGTTTTCTGTCATAACTATTTTTAGCTGCAAAATAAGGGTGTGAGAAGTTTGGGTTGTTACCGACATTATTAAGAAAATCCCCCAAATTTCAATGAAAACAGAAATTTTATATATTTAAAATAATTCCATTTAATCAAAAAGCTATTCTATCTCTCTCTCTCTCTCTCACACACATACACACATGCGCACACACATAGGACATGGTCTAGTGTGTTGATTAGCACTATAATGAATTCCATAAATAAAAATGTACAGATTTACAAACTATGGTTGCAGGTGCAGAGGCTGCAATACTCATTGAAGGCTGGGTATCACAGAGGAGAAAGCCAAGAGATGGAGTTGTGAGTGTGACTGTGAAAAGGAAGCACAGAGATTGAGCTGCTTGGGCACAGAACTCTTTGAGTGGTAGACATGGGGATTTCTGAGCAAGGAAACTGCTGGTTTTATTGTTCCTACTTTGTTCAGGGAGACATGATTTACTGTACATTTTTTTTGTAAATAAAGATTAGACCAAATGTACCTGACTTGTATCATCTATTCCTCCCCCTAATAACATGGCCCTGAAGGCCCCAACTATTGGCTAATGACTTAGAACAAAACAGGCAGCCATAGATAGATAGATAGATAGATAGATAGATAGATAGATAGATAGATAGATACACTTACCAGCTTCAGGTTCAATGGTGGGTGCTGGAAACCCCTTGACTATTCCTTCCGGGCAACCTGAAAATACCATTAGGATTATCAGTCATTTCATATACCCATGGACAATCACATAATCATTGAGGAAGCAACATTTAGGTTACAAAGATCACGGTCAAGATTTTCAAGTTTCATAAGGAACAAAATTGGAAGAAAGTAGAGGAAATCCAAGTTTTTTTACCTGAAATAGTTTTTCAACCAAAAACAAAAGTTGGGGGTTGAATTTTTTCATTGTTTTCATGAATGACTAGAATAAGAAAACTGATTTTTTTCCCAGTAAATTTGTTGTGGTTTTGATAAAAAAAATCATTTTTTAGAAAATTGTTAATGAAATATTTTTGATTTCTGGTATTTCAGTGAACAACCAGTATTTTCCCCCCGGCGGAGGGGAAGGGAATGACCCTTTATAGATATCAGCAGTAGGCACATCTGGTAAGTAATTCCACTTGTATCATTGGAGTGACCACGGACTATAATGACCTACTTTCTTTAGATGGTGAATGTGATTCCTTTTCTCCCTTAAAGAAGCCAAAGAATATATCTGGAAGAAAAAAAAAACCCCTCAATTAGGCAAGTCAGTTATTTCACAATACATTGACAATAATTCAGTCCTTTAGAACACAAATTTTAGGCCACAATGATTTAGGAGAAAAAAATATATTGATGAAATTATACCACACCCATTTCTGTCTACTCCCCACCAATCTTGTCACTAAATATCTAGCTTATCATTATCCCATGTTGAACACTCACTTAGTGTGCTGCTGTGTCCCCTCTAGAGGTGCCTGGGACACTTACAGAAGTTGATGTCACTTCTATTTGTGATTGAACTAAAGGGGGAAAAAGTGACACTTGGAGTGGGAGTGGCTTATATATCCCTTTCTGTCTGCCCATATGACTCAAACTATCATCTAGACCTGTTACTTCCCATTTGACATATTGACTTATTAAGGGTTTTTTAAATATATAAAACTAGAGCTGATATAAATGTTTTGACCAACATTTTTTCCTATCTGAAAATGTGGCTTCATCAAAGTTGAAAACTTCCATTAAATATCAGTTTTGATCTTCTTTTGTTTTTAAAAAAAATTCCAGTAGGAAACCATAAAAGGAAACAAACAAAGAAAAAAGAATGTAAGATGACACTTTATTTCATTTTAGAAACCAAAAAAAATCATTTTTTTATTTTTGGTGTTTGAATTTTCACTGCATTTTACTATCTCTTTCTTCCTTTTGTATTTCTCATCCTCTTTTTTTTTTTTCTTAACTCACTGGGGGAAGTGGCAGGTGGAGAAATATAAAAAGATGGGAGAAAAGTGGAGTAAATCCCAATTTTTCACACTTATTTTACTATTTTCCAAGTAGAAAAAGTTGGACTTTTTTTCCCACCGAAAATTGTGGGTTTCTGACTTCCTCTAATAAAAATTAAAAACAGCCAGTCTAAGAACCTTTGATAGAACCTAAAATAGAATAACTAGCTAAATAAATAAAGTTTGCAGAACATGAAACATCATCACCTTCAGCAGCACACACAAAGAGATGCAGTTTGCAGTGGTCTGTAAAAGTCCTTACACCTGGGTTTATTTAGAGCAGTGCAGGAAGCTTGTTCTGGAGTTGATAAAGAAGACTCCACTCTAGAGAGTCCCATCCAGCACAAAGTTGAGGACCGAGCTCTGACTCCATTGTGCTATGAGGACAGAAACTGGCATACCTTTTAGGACTTTTTCATTTTCCGTTTTGCTGCAAATGGCACTTCCCCACAAACCTGAAAACAAGAAGCAAAAGAGTATAAAAGGATGTGACTCTGTTTACTTACACAGGTTCTACTTAGGGTTGATCAAGGTGTTTTCTTCACGTTATTTTTTTGAGAAAGTTGGGTTTTTGTCAAAATGAAAATGCCAGGTAAAATATCTGCTTTCATGAAAAGGGTTTTTTTCATTAGAAACGTTTTTAATTTTTATTTTAGGTATTCATTTATGAATTTATTGGTTGAAAACTGAATTTATTTACTTTTTTGGTTTTCAAAAGGATTTGGTTTTCTATGGTTTTCAAAACTATGTTTTGGTTTTTATTGCTTTTGCGCTGAACATTTTTATTGTGAGGAGGTTATCTTTTCCTTTCTTTTCTGAAAAGGCAAAATTTTTCCACTGAACATTTTCACAGTAATTAAAAAAAATATTATCACATTTTCCAGAGCGGGGGAGAGAAATTCCCACCATTACTAGTTCCATGTTAAGAACCTATTCTGCTATGTAAGGCGGTCTCTAGTTTGGGTCAAGAAATAGAACCATGGAAACACATGCCAAAGATCTTAAAGTCTTGCAGTCGTAGACCTTGAGGGAGAAGGGACCATGAGATCATCAAATCTGACCTCCTGCAAACCACATGCCACAAACACTACCGAAGACCCACTAAATCCAGCAACCATAATTAAACTAAAGTATCACAATCCTCAGAAGACTGAACTGTGATAACATGTAATGGTTCCATATTACCACCACATGTAGGAGTGTGGTAATTAAGGTTATTCATTAATTAGATTCCTCACCAATATCCAACGGACTGTCCTCCAGATGGCCCAAAATGTAGCAAAGGGTCAAATTCTGATCTCAATTACACTAGAGTAAACCACAAGAATCTCTGTTCAAGTCAATGAAGTTACTCTGAGGTGTAACAGAGTAGAAATTGGCCCATATCCTCTAGAGAGCAAGAAAAAAATACTGCTGGGATTTACACAGGAGCTTAAGGTAGTTAGATGCCCAATTCCCAATGAAATTGAGATTTGGGAACCTAACTCCTTTTAAAATCCCTAGAAGGTAAGCTTGTTGGTTAAGGCTGGGTTTTCAAAGGAGCATAAAAGGCCGAGCAACACAAACACTGGTTATCAACTCAGGCTATATCTACACTATAGACCTTAGAGAGACACAGCTGTACTGCTGCTGCCATGTCACTGTAAGGTCTCCCGTGTAGCTGCTCTATGCTGATGGGACAGCTCTCTCCCGTCAGCATAAACCATGCCCAAAAAGCAGCGGTAGCTATGTCGGCGGGAGAGCATAAGTATAATGGGATTTAAAGAAGATTTGGATACGTTCATGGAGGATGGGTCCATCAATGGCTATTAGTCATGATGGGTAGGGATGCAATCCCATACTCTGTGTGTCCCTAGCCTCTGATTGCCAGAAGCTGGGTGTGGAAAATAGGAAGACAAATCACTCAATGATTGACTGTTCTGTTCATTCTCTCTGAACCACCTGGCATTGGCCACTGTTGAAAGCCTGGATACTAGGCGTGATGGACCTACTAGGCTAGATGGACCTTTGGTCTGACCCATTGTGGCTGTTCTTATTGAAATGAAATAGTTCAACTCACCTGAAACAAAACTGTTTTTTTATTTTTGTTTTATGAAAAAAAAATTAATTTTGATTTTTTGTTCTTTTTCAGGAAAGGAATTTCTTTTCATAACTCAAAATCTTTTATGGCTTATGAAAACTGTTTTTTACCCCGCTCAACTATCTACATAAAAGCTCTCTAATATATGTAAATATTTCTCCATTTTAGAATTCCATGGTTTACTTCCGATATCTATGCATCTAACCACCCTCAGTTGTCTCCATCTGCTAAGAAACAGGGGTATGATCATTCACCTTGTAGGTAACTCATGCTTTTCTCTTCTTTCTGCTTCTTTAGCTCCCCATTCTTGTATTCACTTCCAAAGTATTCCATGGGTACACTTGCTCCATAGCCAAGGAAGCTGGCTTCATGGGGGGTGAACTCAAACCAGGTTGCTGAAAAATAAAAAGAAAGAGTTTGGAAACAAAGCCCAGCAACAGTTTTGAGGTGGCAGATGAATCAGCAGGAAAGGGTGGCATGAGGTATGCATAACTCAGGGGAATGTGAGCGTGCTTCAAACAATGTCTACATTAATAATATTTCTTTCCATCCATGATGTCGCATCTTCACATCCATCCTTGACTCCTATTGACATTCTGTATAAAGCTGTTGGTCCTCACCTCCCAGGCTCCAACTACAACACCACACCACCTGTGTCTCCGTTCAGAGTTCTTACCACTAAAGCTGATCAAATAATGTAATTTTTAATTCAGTGGCTGAACCAAAAACTCTGGAGAAATATCCAGTTTGATTCAAACTGAAAAAAACAACACTAATTTTTCACCAAATTAAAAAGTAAATAAATAAATCATTTTGAGTTGACAGAAAATGAAACTTTGTTTTGTTTTATTCATTTCAAGTCCCACAAAACATTTTAGTTGACTCATTTCTTTCCTCCTTGATTAATCGGTTTTCACTTTTCTTAATGACCACATTTGAAATTAAAAGACCATTTGAAATCAAACAGTAAAAACAAAATGCTTTACACTTAAAATTTGTTTCCCCAACTGAAACTATTCATTATATTTGAATTCAACAAAAAGGGGTCTGAAAATGCATTTTTAGTGGGAAAAAAAACTATTTATTGAAAATATTTCTCCCAGCTTGACTTGATCATCCCCTTTGCTCCACCATTGAATTTCCTACCTCCTCACCTCCTACCTTACCTTCTCCCATTATCAACTTCATGCTATCTTCCAGGATGCCCCATCATGCAGAGTTCTCTCAGTGTTCCAGAAGGCCCATGTGATCCTCTAATTCATCTACAATTCCTCCATTTGGTTCTCACCGCATCTTAGTCCCTTAGCACCTCCCCAAAATGTGTGAGCTACCACCTGGTTCTAAACCATGTCCAAATTATAAGAGTAATTCTTGGCACATCTAGGGCTGTGCAGAAGCTGTTATTTCCCATTTGGAGGGAAACTCCACATTTGTGAAATCTTGTTTTGTTCTGAATTGGAATGAAAACAAAACAAAATGAAAAATTCCCTGCAAAAAGAAGTGTTCAAGACAATTTTAGTTTGGTCAATCAAAAAAGTTTCATTGTGATTTTGACTTTTTATTTCATGTTCATTTATTTTTTGTAAAATTAATTTTGAAGCAAAATGTCTTCTTCAATCTAAAAATTGAAAGGCTTCATTTTGGTATTTTTCTACATGATTTTTTGGGGGTCAAAACTGACCTATACTCATGGAAAGTTTTTACTTTGTTGGATCATTTTTGATCAGCTCAAGTTATAGCTAAAAGTGAATGGAGCGATTGCTGGTGAGTTTCTTGTGAAATTATTCTTTCATGCTCCAGGAATTTTATTGTGTTATTAATGATGTTAGCTTCAAGATGCATAATTTTATATTGTTAAATCTAAATAAGTAAATAAAATAATAAATAAAGTGTGCCTCCACCTAAAAGGATATACTAAACTAGGACAAAGGGGAAAAGAAAACAATAGTGAGTTTGAATTTTTTTAAAAATAAAAAAGATTTTGCATGAAGAAAACTTATTCCCAGCAGTAGTAGATCTTACCTGGATTTTCCATGTTTTGTGAAATTTTCTGCCATAGTTTTACTGATATTTTAAGAATTTTTTTTAAGGTTTTGTTTCACTTACTCCTTTCTTACTGAAAATCAAGATTTTTGCTAAAGAAAATCAAATGAAAATATGTTTTAGATAAAATTTCTAGGGGAAACACAGGAAACAAATATTACAGAAAATGTTATGCAATGTGAAAAAGGGGCCCATTAATAATCCTGCTGAACAAAAAAGATTTAAATGTTTTGAATTTTTTTCACAATTTGTTTTTTCATTTTCAGTCACCTCTAAAGACAACCTTTACATCTCTGCTGGCTCGAGGAGTTGCATGTAGATGAAATAAATGACAGGCTTCTTTCCACTGACATTACCTGCAGATTTGGCTGTTTGTTTTTACCTGGAGAGTATTCAGTTACTTTGGAAAAACTTCGCTCATCCACTGCTGCATAGATGGGGTAGGGGTTATTTCCATTCTCAGAAGTACTCTGCTGCTCAGACAAGTGTCCCTTGTCCAGCTGTAAAGACAAGATTTTATAGGTTCAGACAAACACACTCCTAATTTAAAACTATGATTGTAACATTGCCTATAGTCCCTGCCCTGACAGCTCAGTCCAAGCCTGAGCTCAAGGAGCCAATACATATCCACATGCTGAGATGATAGCTAGACAGATGTGGAGTTGACCCTCAGTCACCCAGGGGTATACATGAAGTAACTCAAGTAACTCTGCAGAATTCAGTGGAGCCACTCAGCATTTATGTATTTATGAGACCAAACTTCCTCTAAGACTAAGTGGTCAAGCCATTAGCCTAAGACTTAATCCCCACTTCCCCTGCGGACTCCCTGAGGGTATGTCTACACTCTACACTAAGCCCGGCGTCTGACTCAGGTGTGAGCCCAAGACTTGTTTCTGTGCACACACAAATCAGTCTGACTTGGCTCAGCATGGACTCAGGACCCAAGGTCTTAGGTCCTTAATAGAGGGTTGGGTCAGAGCCAGTGTCCCACAGCGACTCGGGTCCAAGCCCTCTTGTTTTCCTGTGTGGACTCAAATCAAGCCACAGTCTCGAGTCAGAAGGTTGGGTACTACAATAGGACCGCATTAGCATGGCTGTGACACCTAGTCCAGCAGCTGTAGGTAAATCTGCCCTGCAAAGCGAAACCCACAGCATCAAGTCTTAGAGCCTGGGGTCAATTGACTTGGGTCACGGGGCTTGAGTGGTGGAGCTAAACACGGCAGTATAGACGTTCTCCTGTGGGCTGGAGCCCAGGGTCTGAGACCCACCCCCATCACCAGGTTTCAGAGCCCAGCTCTAGCCCAAGCTCCAGCCCCAACCTATGTTACTATTTTTAACCCAGAAGCCTGAGCTCCATGAGTCCAAGTCAATTGATCCAGGCCCTGAGACTCAGCATTGCAGGTTATTCTTTGCCCAGGTTTACACTGCAGTGTGGACACTCCAGCCCAGGCTTGGAAATGTCAGGTACACCAGACCCAGATTTACAATGCAGTGTAGACATACCATATGTGGTCTTGAGCAAATCAAGCAGGGCCAGTTTTTTAAAGTTATTTAGGCACCCTGGTGGATTTTCAGAAGCATGTAGCCACCTAAATCCCATTGAAATCAATGGGTGCTAGGTGCCTGCGTGCTCATCCCACAAGGTGATACCTTTAAAATCTGGCCTTTGGGTGCTCGGTGCCTCAGTTTCCATTCTGTACACTTCCCCTCTTCACAGAGATGTTGTGAGGCTAAACACAGTAAAAGATAACGAAGCACCCTGGTACTTTGGTGAGTGGGGCCAGACAAGGACCTTAGAAAGTTACAAAAGGGAAAGTTTTTCACCCACCTCATGTAACATTCCATAGACCACAATGTAGGCCCAGAACTCAGTCAGGGAGTAATTTTCATCTTTAGCTGCCTCGAGAAGCATTTTTGTTGCCTTTGGGACACTCCAGGTGTATTTGGAAAGTCTAGCACACATACTTTCCTCCAAGGCCTGCAATTTCTCTGTCCAGTCCCCATTTTTGTAGAGAGACGACATACACCTATTACAGAGACAAAACACAGATGGTAAGGAGAACAGGATATGGGCTATTTCCCCAGCCATTTCAATATCTGCATAGTTATTTATTAGAATATTCTCACTCATAGTTCCATCATTGCAATGCATTTGTAACCCGCAAGGATCACAAGGCTGGCTGGATAGATGCTGTTGAAAGCCACAGCATCAGCAGAG
Organism: Chrysemys picta bellii; assembly: GCF_011386835.1. Lineage (NCBI taxonomy): Eukaryota > Metazoa > Chordata > Testudines > Emydidae > Chrysemys > Chrysemys picta. The sequence goes on from NC_088803.1 coordinate 14,915,768, forward strand.
ATAAAATCCAAATCCCCCAGGTCCTTACCAGGCTGAGCAAATGGAGAATCTCCATTAGCAATACACAGGGTCCCTGACACCGAGTTTGAACAGCTCTGGTTACATTCAGGACATTTGTAACATCCACAGGTCTGCCCAGCCCATCATGACTCTGCTGCCCTAACGTTGACTTCGGTGGGACTATTTGTGCAGAAAGATTGGAAAGGGAATGATGGTTCAGTGCTTAGGGCACTTGTCTAGAACTTGGGAAATGTGGGTTCCGCTCCCTGCTCTCCCAGAGATTGTAGCCCTGGTTCTCCATAGGAAAAGGGAGATACAGACACTTTCCTACCTCACAGGGGTTTTCTGAAAATAAATGCAGTGGTGCTCAGATACTATGTTAATGTGAGGCAGATAAGTAACTACGGTAATTAGGAAGTCGCCCACTGGTATCAGTCTCCTTTTGAATTGCATCAACAACAGAGTGCCTAACTCCCTTAGGCTCCTGTGTCAATTGCTACGCACTGTAAGGCTATCAGTATGTGGCCCTGTCAGATTAGCTGGATGTTCTGAAGGACACAGTCTCCTTTTCCATTGAGAAACTAACTCTCCACCCTATCCTACAACCTTACAACCATTGTTGTCTCTTTTCCACCTGGATATCTCCATCTTGTGTTACACCCTGTCACTTGTTCCAGTTTACCGAACCCCAGTTATGTCCACTTCTCACTATTCCCATGGCCCAAACCATTGTACACACTCTGCCCCTCTTCAACGACAACTAACATAGCTGGCCCTCGACTGGAGAGAAAGGGACAACAGAAGGTAGTAGGCACCGTTCTGCTATCCTGCTTTCAGCACTAATGCCAACAACAAGTGTGCCAAAGATCACAGGTCAGGTCACAGAAGATCCTGAGTTTGGCTTAAAAATCATGAGATTTATTTTAAAATAGTACTCCTGTTCTTTTTGTGGATACAGACTAACACGGCTGCTACTCTGAAACCTTTAAAAACATGGGTTCTTTTTACTTGCCTTCTGGCATTTGAGCTGGTAGGGTTCACATTTCCAAGCTTTTCTCCACAACCACCAGAGCTAGACACTTACGCTTCATAATATAATTAAAGCCTGTTTTACACTAGACTGTTTGGCCAGCATAACTGTTGCTCAAGGGGTGTGAAAAATACACACTCTGGCGTGGCATAGTTAAGCTGATTTATGTCCCTAAGTAGGCAATGCAAGGTCAATGGAAGAATATTTCTGCTGGCTTAGCTATTGCCTCTCAAGTATATGGATTACCTACGTTGACGAGAGAACTCCTCTCACTGGTGTAGCTAGTGTCTACAATGAAGCATTACAATGGCGTAACTGCAGCAGCTGTAGCGTTTTAAGGGCAAATAAGCCATAAAACTCACAAAAGACCCATGACTGAAGGATTTTGGCCTTTAAGGGAAATACCAGATATCAAGCAATTCACAATGACACTGCAAGATCTATAAATATTAAATTAGAAGTATAGGGCTTGGCCCCTATTATTTTTGCTCATGTAGAAATCTTAGGAGGGTCAGACCTAAAAGGCATGTCCACACAGCAATGTAAGCCCAGGATTAGTAGAACTCAGGTTAGCAGGCTCTGGGTCTGCTAACCTAGGACTTGAGCATCTACACTCATTTGTAACCTCAGGTTTGGAATTGTTGAACTCTGGGTCCCAATCTGGGGCTCCAGAGTTTACACTGCATTCTGCAGGACCATATTCTGCCACCCATATCCCAGACTTTCTAGAGCCCTCCCAAAATGTGGCTGCATTAGGCCTTTGTTTGTGGTGCAGTGTGGGAAAACTTGACTGTCAATAGGAAAAAGGAAATCATCCCGTGGGACATCTTTGGTTGACTCCCAGAGCATGAGTCCAGTGGGACTGTGTCTACACTGCAAAGCAATAGATCTTGAACCCTGGGTTCTGGCCTGACTCAGGCTCAGACCCTCTACCCTCATGGAGTCCTGGGACCCTGGGTCTAAGCTCTGGGTTTGCATGATTTGTGTGTAGATGGAAGAGGTATTGAGTTTTAGCCTGAGTTTGAACCTTGGATTTACATTGCAATGTATGCAGGCCAAGGCCTTTCTGCAGTAAGAAGCAAAAGCCATAGGACAATAGCCACCAGGAGCTAAGAAGCAGGGAGTAACGTCCCATCTAATTTGCATCAAAACAATATAATATCAGGCAGTTAAGAAGGCACTCCTGTCCTAATAGTACCCACCATCACCAGATAAAGAAACAGATCTTAGGATGTTTATAGACAATTTTGTTTGATAGTATTCTGTTTGCAAGGAAACCACTTATCAAGAGTTGTGATGGTTAAATCTATAGTTCTATTGATTTGCCATTATGGCCCCTACTTCTCTATTGCTTGTATGGTCCCTGTGTAATTATTTTATTGTTTCTGTCCATTGCATAAATAATTTCTGCAAGATTTAAATCAGCTAAGGTGTTGGAGTATGATTGGTTAAAGAATTGTTTCATAATGGGCTAGGATTGGTGAAAAATACTGTTTAGTTTAAAATGATTGATTAAGGTATAGCTAAGTAGAATCCAGTTTTAACTATATAAACTCGAGTCCAAAGGGAAGTTCTTTGGATCCTCACTCCAAGACACAGCTCAAGATCAGAGCTGACAGACCTCAGCACCTGGCAAAAATACCATGCAGAAGCTGGAGCCCTGGAAGATCTAATCTTGATTGGCCATTGAGTAAAGTTTATCTGCCTTATTAGGAGTAGTGAGAATTGTATATGTAGCATGTGTATTCTGTTTTGGTAACTGTTAATAAATAGAGGTTAAGGATATTACTGTGTAAGGTTCTTTTACTCATAAAAGAGCCCATGAACCCCCAGCAGGTTACATCCTGGGCCCAGGACTGGTAAGGGTGAGTGCCTTATGCCCCGAGCCCATGCCAGGAAAGGGTGGGGTGACTAAATTAACTGGGTTGTGCCTTGAGCCCATGGTAGGATAAAGGTGGGGTGCCCTAGATTGTGCTGGTAACGTGTATTCTCACCTCCTCAGGAAATGGACAGACAGTGTTTTCCTATTGGTGATGAAGTACTCAGCATGTCTTTTGTTAATAATAACAATAGCAATAATTTCCCCTGGCTGTCAGTTCTATAGAAGGGCACAATTTCATTCACTCTTGACATGCACCTACCAAATTGAACCTGAGACCCCACACAAGTACATGATGGTGTCCAAGAGACCATGCTTTTGTAGCTCCTGCAGGGTTCCATGAAGGGCGATCATGGCTCGAAGACCTCCACCAGCTCCCAGGATGGCGATATTGGGCACATCATCCTGAGGAAAGGAAAAGAGATGACAATGTATAAACTGGGATTATTGAGGAATTGCTTGTCTAAATTACTTTCATGGTACCTGCAGTCAAACACCTGCCATTCTCACCTAGGATATCCCCCATCATGTAATTTAAAAGAATATCTTGTAGGACCCAATTCTGCAAGCATTCACCCATGTAAGGGTATGTCTACACTACGGGATTAATCCGAATTTATATAATTCGGATTTGAAAAACAGGTTGTATAAAGTCGAAATGTATGCGGCCACACTAAGCACATTAATTCGGTGGTGTGCATCCAAGTACCGGGGCTAGCGTCGATTTCTGCACCGTTGCACTGTGGGTAGCTATCCCATAGCTATCCCATAGTTCCCGCAGTCTCCCGCGCCCATTGGGATTGTGGGTTAAGATCCCAGTGCCTGATGGGACAAAAAACATCGTCGCAGGTGGTTCTGGGTACAGCCTCACCTCCTCCCTCCCTCCTCCCTCCCTGCATGAAAGCAACGGACGGCAGACAACCATTTTCGCGCCTTTTTTCCTGTGTGGGTGAACACTGCAGACTCCATACCACGGCAAGCATGGAGCCCGCTCAGCTCAAGACAGCAGTCATGAACATTGTAAACACCTCGCCCATTCTCGTGGAGTTTATGCTCAGCCAGGACCAGAAAAACGAGGCGAGAAGGCAGCGGCGGCGGCAGCGCAGCAACAAGCATGATGAGGACATTGACATTGACATGGACACGGACATGGATACAGAATTCTGTGAAACCACGGGCCCCGGGGCTTTGGAGATCATGTTGTTAATGGGGCAGATTCTATCCATGGAACGCCGATTCTGGGCAAGGGAAACAAGCACAGACTGGTGGGACCGCATAGTGTTGCAGGTCTGGGACAATTCCCAGTGGCTGCGGAACTTTCGCATGCGTAAGGGCACTTTCATGGAACTTTGTGACTTGCTGTCCCCTGCCCTGAAACGCCAGAATACCAAGATGAGAGCAGCCCTCACAGTTGAGAAGCGCGTGGCGATAGCCCTGTGGAAGCTTGCAACGCCAGACAGCTACCGGTCAGTCGGGAATCAATTTGGAGTGGGCAAATCTACTGTGGGGGCTGCTGTGATGCAAGTAGCCAAAGCAATCACTCAGGTGCTGCTACGAAAGTTAGTGACTCTGGGAAATGTGCAGGCTATAGTGGATGGTTTTGCTGCAATGGGATTCCCTAACTGTGGTGGGGCGATAGACGGAACCCATATCCCTATCTTGGCACCGGAGCACCAAGCCACCGAGTACATAAACCGCAAGGGGTACTTTTCAATGGTGCTGCAAGCACTTGTGGATCACAAGGGACGTTTCACCAACATCAACGCGGGCTGGGCGGGAAGGGTTCATGACGCTCGCGTCTTCAGGAACACTACTCTGTTTAAAGGGCTGCAGCAAGGGACTTACTTTCCGGACCAGAAAATAACCGTTGGGGATGTTGAAATGCCAATAGTTATTCTTGGGGACCCAGCCTACCCCTTAATGCCATGGCTTATGAAGCCATACACAGGCAGCTGTTCAACTACAGGCTGAGCAAGTGCAGAATGGTGGTAGAATGTGCATTTGGCCGTTTAAAAGGTGGCTGGCGTTCATTATTGACTCGCTCTGACCTCAGCCAAAGAAATCTCCCCATTGTTATTTCTGCTTGCTGTGTGCTCCACAATCTCTGTGAAAGTAAGGGGGAGACCTTTATGGCGGGGTGGGAGGCTGAGGCAAATCGCCTGGCTGCTGATTACGCGCAGCCAGACACCAGGGCGATTAGAAGAGCACACCAGGAAGCGCTGTGCATCAGAGAAGCTTTAAAAACCAGTTTCATGACTGGCCAGGCTACAGTGTGAAATATCTGTTTGTTTCTCCTTCATGAAAACCCGCCCCCTTTATTGACTGATTTTCTGTAAGGAACCCACCCTCCCCCTTCCCACAGCTTTCTTTCAAACCAAATAAAGTCACTATCATTTAAAAATCATTTATTCTTTATTAATAGATTAGAAAAAGAGGGAGGGAACCCGGGTGGTATTTGGGAGGAGGATTGCTGGGAAGGAAAAAGCCACAAAGAAAAGGTTAAAAAAATGACAGCCTTTTGCTTGGGCTGTCTACTGGGGTGGAATGGGAAGGTGTACGGAGCCTCCCCCCTCGCGTTCTTACACGTCTGGGTGAGGAGGATACGGAACATGGGGAGGGGGGAGGGTGGAACCGGGGCTGAAGCGGCAGTCTGTTTTCCAGCAGCCGTTCCTGAAGCTCCACTAGACGCCGGAGCATGTCTGTTTGCTCACGCAGCAGCCCCAGCGTTGCATCCTGCCTCCTCTGGTCTTCCTGCCGCCACCTCTCATCTCAAGCGTCTTTCCTCTCCTCACGTTGGTCCCTCCTGTCCTCACGTTGGTCCCTCCTGTCCTCACGTTGGTCCCTCCTGTCCTCACGTTCACTGGCTTCTTTCCTATACTTTGAAACTGTTTCCTTCCACTCATTCAGATGAGCTCTGTCACTGCGGCTGGATTCCATAATTTCAGAAAACATCTCGTCTCGCGTTCTCTTCTTACGACGCCTTATCTGTGATAACCTTCGGGATGGAGGAGGGAGGCTTGAGGAATTTGCAGCTGCTGTAGGGAGGGGAAAAAAGAGAGACTTGTTTAAAAAGCTACATTTTGCAGAACAATGCTTATACTCTTTCACGGTGACCAGCACTATTCACATTACATAGCACATGTGATTTCTGTGCAAGGTCGCATTTTGCCTCTTAATGCTGAGTGCCTGTGGCTTTGCTGCTAGAGATCACAGGTCTGGGCAACAGAATTCGGCTTGCATGCGGCCATGGTAAGCCATTGTTTTACAGCTTCTGCGCCCTCCTTTCCCACATACCAAGCATAGCCTGTAGAGTGCTGCGGTTTTTCTGTTAACATTCAGCAGCAGCAGAAAACAAACTAACCACCCCCCGCCCTCTCACCATGAATTCTCTGGGATGATCGCTGTACCCCTCCCCCCCACCGCGTGGCTGGTATCAGGGAAGATCCTTGCAGGCACCAAACTAACCACAAAAAGAAGAACAGGAGGACTTGTGGCACCTTAGAGACTAACAAGTCCTCCTGTTCTTCTTTTTGCGGATACAGACTAACACGGCTGCTACTCTGAAACTAACCACACACACCCCGCCGCCGCCCCCCTCCCGCCATGAATTCTCTGGGATGATCACGGTACCCCTCCCCCCACTGCGTGACTGGTAACAGGGAAGATCCCTGCTAGCCAAACGCGAAAAACTCAGGGCCAATTTCCCATCTGCGCTTGGCTAACTGCAGGGAAGGATTTATTTTCCGCCACAGGCAAACAGCCCAGTAGGAACGGCCACCTCTGTCCCCTTAATTAAGTTCCCGTATTTCAACCAGGTTACCAGGAGTGATATCACTCTCCTGAGGATTACACAACAAGATAAAGAACGGATGTTGCTTGAATGCCAGCAAACACCGGGACCATACGCTGCCAGGCTTTGTCAGGCAATGATACCAGATTACTTGCTGCAAGCATGGCGTGGTCAAGTGTCCTACCATGGAGGAGGGAATAAGGATGCACTGCCCAGGAACCTTGTGGCAAGGCTTTTGGAGTACCTCCAGGAGAGCTTCATGGAGATGTCCCTGGAGGATTTCCGCTCCATCCCCAGACACGTTAACAGACTTTTCCAGTAGCTGAACTGACCGCGAATGCATCCCAAGTCCTCAGGGCAAAGTAATCATTAAAAACCGTTTGCTTTTAAAACAAGTTTTATATTTTAAAAGGTAAACTCACCTGAGGTCCCTTCCATGGGGTCAGAGTCTTGGGTACTGGCTTGGGAGGCTTGGGAGGGTACTTCAGTCAGGGTGAGAAAAAGATCCTGGCTGTTGGGGAGAACGGAGTGCTGTGTGCTCTCTGCAAGCTCATCCTCATCCTCATCCTCCTCCTCTCCCCCATCGGCAGAATCCTCAGGCGTCGCTGATGAGACTATCCCCGACCCAGAATCCACGATCACAGGTGGGGTAGTGGTGGCAGCCCCCCCTAGAATTGCATGCAGATCGGCGTAGAAGCGGCATGTCCGCGGCTCTGACCCGGAGCGACCGTTTGCCTCCTTTGTTTTTTGATAGGCTTGTCTGAGCTCCTTGACTTTCACACAGCACTGCTCAGAGTCCCTATTGTGGCCTCTCTCCATCATGCCCTTGGAGATTTTTTCAAAAGTTTTTGCATTTCGTCTTTTAGAACGAAGTTCTGCAAGCACTGAATCCTCTCCCCATACAGCGATCAGATCCAGTACCTCCCTCACGGTCCATGCTGGTGCTCTTTTTCGATTATCAGCCTGCATGGTTACCTGTGCTGATGAGCTATCTGTGGTCACCTGTGCTCTCCACGCTGGGCAAACAGGAAATGAAATTCAAATGTTCGCGGGGCTTTTCCTGTCTACCTGGCCAGTGCATCCGAGTTTAGATTGCTGTCCAGAGCGGTCACAATGATGCACTGTGGGATAGCTCCCGGAGGCCAATACCATCGAATTGCGGCCACACTATCCCTAATTCGAAATGCTAAAATCGATTTTGGCGCTACTCCGCTCGTCGGGGTGGAGTACAGAAATCGATTTAAAGGGCCCTTTACATCAAAATAAATAGCATCGTTGTGTGGACCGTTGCAGGGTAAATTCGAATTAAAGCTGATGAATCCGAATTAAAGTCGTAGTGTAGACGAGGCCTAAGTGTCTTTATTTCCACGGGTTGAAATGAGACAACTCCCATGAGTAACTTTACTCACAAGCTTTCCTGATTGCAGTAATGAGGCCTGATTTTACCTCTTCATCTAAAGAATAACTCCAATAGCTGCTATAATATATGACATTTGTATGAATTATGTAATCCATGTAGCATTAATACTGTTAATTATCAGAACTGCTGGAAAATATTTCATCAGGGTTTTTGTTTCCTTTTGTTTTGTGGGGGGATTTTGGTGATAAAAACAGCTTTTGGTTTAAAAGGAATTTTTTTACTGATATTTTTAGGGGTTTCCCCAAAACCTGGAAAAAATCATTGTTTAAGAATCAAAACTGATATATATATATCACACAGAGAGAGAGAGAGACCTCAATACCACAATATATGTGGTGTTAGGAAACAGAAAAGATCAGGTTTGAAGTTTTAAAAGAATTGTGAAATAATTCTACATAAATGAAAAAAAATGTTTTCTTCATTTTTCAGAACCTGTTCTTTCCAACATTTATATTTAAACATGTATTTAAGTTCATCCCAAATCAGCAAAGCACTTAACCATGCACTTAATTTTAGCCATTCACTTATGTCCCATTGGATTCAGTTTGTTTTATTCTAAAAGCTTTGAAAAAACCCAGAAAACAAAAACCTTTTTGATGAGCACATTTTCACCAGCTCTGCATAAGTAATCATTACCATTGTCAATGATCTGTATGTTTCTATAATTCTATAAGACATTTATAGACTCCTACCAGATTACAGGGAATCCCAAGGCTATCCAGGCATTTCTTCACCCGCACCTTTCTGTTACTTGTTCCTAATTTTTCCCCTTCTGAGAGTTCACGGGAAATTCAGATTTTACTTTCACCCTGGGGAAAAAAACGTCAAGAGAATGTATCATCTCTCAAAAATCTGTCAGGGATGGACAATGTACAGAGATCCAGACAATCCATTAAAGCGTATTCAAGGGGCAACCCAAACCCTGTTTGGAAAGATTTCACACATCTCTCCTACACTGGAACAACAGGGGGGAAAACTCTATGAGGAGAAAGAGAGATAAAGTGGGTGAGAAGGTATCTTTTATTGGACCAACTTCTATTGAGGAGAGAGACAAGTTTTCAAGCTCCACAGAGCTCTTCTTCAGATCTGGGAACAATACTCAGTGTCACAACTAAATACAAGGTGGAACAGCTTGTTAAGCATAAGGAGTTAACACATGTTGAAAGCAATCATTCAAAATCTAATATCCTAGGATCAACACGGCTACAAGTACAATGAAAACAGCTGAGAAATTCATGGACACCTTCCAACACCTGATCTCTCCTCAGCCAACCCAGAGGGAGCTGAGCTGCTTCCTTTCATATGCTCCCTTCATTGGAAGCATGCCAGCAAGGGTGAAGGGGTGGAGCCTCTTGGGCCCAAAACAGTTTCTTAACTCCTGCATCGCCGGTGCAGGGTTGATACACCCCATCACAGAGGGTAAATAGGAAATAAGTATTGGTCAAGGTTAACCCTACCGTTCAGAGTTTAAGATGTATTTTAGGTGCCACCAAATACAGCAAGATTGGGCCCGAGTCTGTATTACATAGCTGCTATGAAGCAATGTGGCATTGTTGTTGAGTAAATGGAACACATGAACTTCAGAAAAAATTGCACACAAAAAACTGGAGATGAAATTGCTTGGTCACCTTTCATATTATAATTAGTTAATAAATGGTTAATAGATGTTATAAGATCATTGCAGACAGGAGCAGTGTGCATTATAGACACATTATAGATAAGCACATCAGTAAAAGATATTATGGTTGCTTATACCCTATGACTAAAACAACCTGTTGAGCTGCTGGACCCTATAATAATTGAATAGCCACTTATTAACAAAATCTATTCATCATTTATGAACTTTTTATAAACTGTTTGTGAATGTACCTTTAATATGAAGTGTTTTGAAGCATTTCAGCATTTCCAAGTAACAATAGGAAGTGAAACTGCAAAATGTAAGAGGAATGGTATACCTTGTGTTTATGAAATATTTCCATTTTTGCTTTCCTGTTTCTCTGTGAGATGCCCTGTGATTTCAAATTCCTCCGTCAGTGAAAAAGGAAAACTCCACCTCTTTCAGGACTTCCAAAAGCTCAGGCCAACATCTAATTTATTCTTCCTTGCCTTAAAGTATACAAGAGAAAATGAACATTTAATATAGTGACATAGGAAGTGCTGAAGTACTGGATCAGACTCTAGGTCCATCTAGCTCTGACTGCTACCATGGACCTTGGTCAGTACCAGATGTATTTCAGAGTATTTCAGAGTGTGTGGGGATAGATGGGCGGGCAGGAGAGAGAAGTCTTTTCTTTTATTTAAAGTTATTTTTGTAATGTGGTAATGGCTCTAGTGGCTACATTTTCAAGCTGAACAGAGTGAAAGTCACCTCTGCTACTTGCTTGAGATTTAGAGTCTCTAGGAACACATAGATACCAACGGTAGTGACTACACAGATATTCACAAGTACAAGGCCTAGTCTCTTTTACAAGTTTTGTTAAAGTTACAAGTAAAGCTATGACTACGCAAGCATATAGAAATTCTATACAGACTTATGCACAAGTTACAAATATAGTTATACTCACAGTCTTAACAATAGTGTTCGGGTCTGGTGGGTGTCTCATGGATTGATCATCAGCAGAGGGTTGATTCATGCTGGAATTTCCCAGAGGGAGCTGAATTTTCCTGCTTTTGGCACCCTCTTTTTTCTAACGTGAGTCTGTCTATACCTACATTCTGTGCATGTCCATAAAAGTGTCAACCCTCTTTTTCCTTAATTGTCTGATGACCCCTAGAAACCTAAGGGACCCTGATTTCTATAGGTTGTGTAGGTTCTCTTTATTCTCATTAGCATTGACGCACAACCTGTATCCTGTGGTTAAGGCATGTCGGAAACAGATAAAATTAATCTTCCAGGTAATGTTTTGCAACATTACCACTTGGTTCCTCTTTCCCCATAATCTTAGGGCATCGGGTTATTCTTCAGTAACTTACTTATATCAGCATTTCTTAGCTCCAATGCCTAAAATAGCTAAGCTAAAATCTTGTAGGCCTGAGCCTACAGGCCTTCTGTTTCAACCCTACTTACTTAAATACCTAATACATAATTATCCCTTCTAACTACTAATCAATCTTATACTTCTATAATCCTACAATTTAACTCAATTTAGCATATAATGATAATATATGATATAATACGTTAGTTAATTATAACATCATGCAATAAATGAACAATAAACGAAAATAATTGTCTACAATAGAAAATAGACAGATAGAAGATAGAGAGATAGAAAAGAGAGGGAGAGAAAGAGAGAGAGAGAGAGATCCTGGGATGTAGAAGGCAGCCAATTTTTTTTCAGACACCCAACTACTTTTGAATTTCAATCGGATTTGGGCACCCAACTCTCATGGTTCTGCAGAAAATTCTAGCCATATTAGTAATTTATTGCCCTCTTGCTACAAAAGAACATAGAATGTCTACATTCATACACCTTCAATTTGTTTAACGTTAATTATAAAGAAATATAAATAAACACATAGAAGATATAGATGATACAAGATAGATAAATAGAAGCCAGACAGAGAGACAGCAGAAAATAGATAGATAGATAGATAGATAGATAGATAGATAGATAGATAGATAGATAGATAGATAGATAGATAGATAGATTGTTCATCCTGCGATTTTCAAGCCAACCTAATGTATCTAATAATTCCTACTACAGTGTAATCTAAAATTCCCTTATTGTAAATTAAAGAGCACCTGGACCACAAGAGTGCACAGGTTAAATGATTCTAAGTGGTGCACTTTGCCACAGATGGCCAGGCCATAACAAATCACAGACAGCAGTTCTTAACTTTCATGAAATACTATAATTAAAATCTAACAGGCCAACTCTGTCCTTTGGCTTTGGCGTATTATTTGCTTGTTGCTGTCTGCTGCTTGCAGCTTTTGCTTCTTCCTCGTCAGCTCTGGCCTATCAGCTCTGCTTCTCTGTCTGCGGTGAGGTCTCTCGGCAGCTTTTAACTTCTTTCTAAGAGCTCTTCTGACCAGCACCTGCTTGTCTTCTGCCTGTCGATGGTCTGCCTTTTATACTGTCCTAGCCTTCAGTTCTTTTATACGATCTATTCTTAACCTTAGGCCTTGTCTACACTATGAGAGTAGTTCGATTTTACTTGCATCGAATTTTTGTAATCGATATTGCAAAGTCGAACGTGTGTGTCCACACTAAGGACAGTAATTCGACTTTGTGCGTCCACACTAACGGTGAAAGTGTCGACATTCGAAGCGGTGCACTGTGGTCAGCTATCCCACAGTTCCCGCAGTCCCCTCTGCCCATTGGAATTCTGAGTGTAGCCGGCAATGCCTTCTGGGTAACAAAATGAGTCGAGGGTGCTTTTGGGAAACTGTCGTCATCCGTCCATCACTCCCGCCCTCCCTCCCTGAAAGCGCCGGCGGGAAATCAGTTCGCGCGCTTTTCCAGTCATTGACAGCGCGGACGCCACTGTACTCCGAGCATGGAACCCGCTGCGACCATCGCTGCAGTTGTGGCCGCTCTCAACACCTCGCAGCTTATCATAAAGGTTTCCCTGAGGCAGATGCAGAAAAGTCAGGCGAGGAGGCTATGGCACCGCGGTGATGTCCTGAAGTCTGAGAGTAGCACAGACCTGTCAGAAAGCAGGGGACCCAGCGCCGAGGACATCACAGTGGCAATGGGTCATGTTGATGCCGTGGAACGGCGATTCTGGGCACGGGAAACAAGCACTGAGTGCTGGGACAGCATAGTGCTGCAGGTCTGGGATGAATCCCAATGGCTGCGAAACTTTCGCATGCGGAAGGGAACTTTCCTGGAACTTTGTGAGTTGCTGTCCCCTGCCCTGAAGCGCAGTGACACCCGGTTGCGAGCTGCACTGAGTGTACAGAAGCGAGTGGCCATAGCCCTCTGGAAGCTTGCAACGCCAGACAGCTACCGGTCAGTCGCGAACCAGTTTGGGGTGGGCAAATCTACCGTGGGGGTTGTTGTGATGCAAGTAGCGAAGGCAATCGTTGATGTACTGCTGCCAAAGGTAGTGACCCTGGGAAACGTGGAGGCGATCATAGATGGCTTCGCAGCGATGGGATTCCCAAACTGCGGTGGGGCCATAGATGGAACTCACATCCCTATCCTGGCACCGGACCACCAGGCCACCCAGTACATTAACCGAAAGGGCTACTTTTCCATGGTGCTGCAAGCACTGGTGGACCACAGGGGCCGTTTTACCAACATCTATGTGGGATGGCCGGGCAAGGTTCATGACGCTCGTGTTTTCAGGAACTCTGGTCTGTTTAGACGGCTGCAACAAGGTATTTACTTCCCGGACCACAAAATAACTGTTGGGGATGTGGAGATGCCTATAGTCATCCTCGGGGACCCAGCCTACCCGCTAATGCCCTGGCTCATGAAGCCCTATACTGGCGCCCTGGACACTGAAAAAGAACTCTTCAACTACCGGCTGAGCAAGTGCAGAATGGTGGTGGAGTGTGCTTTTGGCCGTCTCAAGGGGAGATGGAGAAGCTTACTGACTCGCTGTGATCTCAGCGAAACCAATATCCCCATTGTTATAGCAGCTTGCTGTGTGCTCCACAATCTCTGTGAGAGCAAGGGGGAGACCTTTATGGCGGGGTGGGAGGTTGAGGAAAATAGCCTGGCTGGTGATTACTCACTGCCAGACAGCCGGGCGATTAGAAGAGACCAGCGGGAAGCGCTGTGCATCCGGGAGGCTTTGAAAGCAAAGTTCCTGAGTGAGCAGGGTAACCTGTGACTTTATAGTTTGTGTACTGAGAAGCTAAACCTGCCCCCGTTTCTTTACCCAGTTAATGTTGACTATCCTATCCAGTTACTTACCCCCTTCACCCCCCCTCCAACACACGTGTCGAAATAAAAATAGTTCTACTTTGTTAAAGCACACCGTTTTCTTTAATACTGTTTTCACGGGAATTTTTTAAAACTGGGACACAGACTGTGGTGCGGAGCGGGTGTAGTGTTGTGACGCGAATGCAGCTTCTAAACTCAAGGATTGACAGGCTCCGCTGCGGTGGGATGCTTGTTTCAACGGAGTCTGTCACCCCTCCTGATCGGGACTGTGTGTATGGGGGGTCTATGTGACTTTGTGGCAGGGGGAGGACGGTTACAGATCCCATGCTGTGTGGCTCTATGATCCTGCCTAAGGACCGGCGCTTAAGATCTGTAACTGCCCTCCCCCGCCACAAAGTCACAGAGCAACCCACCCCCCCCCCAACATTATATCAAAACAACCTCCCAGAGTAACCGGGGTAACTAGTCACTGCATCACTGCACTGTCTATGTGCCCTGCTGCTGTGCCTGCCCCCGACTATGTACCCTGCCAAAGGAGACTGTCCTGTCCAATTACCAACCCCCTTTCCCCTCCTCCTCCAAAAGAACATGATTGAAACAGTAGTTAACAGAAACGAATTTTTTATTATCAACTACACATGGCATTGGGAGGTGAAACTTGGACGTGGGCTTGTGTCAGGCGGGAAGGAAAGAACTTTTCAAATTTTGGGAAATGAGAGCCTTCTGCTACTAGAGCTCTTTGCAGGGGTGGAGTGAGACTTAGCAGGGACTCTGCCGCCTCTCCTTCTTTGCACTTTGGGTGAGGTGGGTATGGGACTTGGTGGCGGGGGAGGGCGGTTAGAGATGGACTGCAGCGGGGCTCTGTCCTCCTGCCTCCGTTCCTGCAGAACATCCACAGGGCGCCGGAGCGTGTCCGTTTGCTCCCTCAGTAGTCCAAGCAGCGTTTGAGTCGCCTGCTGGTCTTCCTGCCGCCACCTCTCCTCCCGATCCATGTTGGCTTGGTGCATTCGGGTCAAGTTCTCCCGCCACTGGGTCTGCTGTGCTGCCTGGGCTTGGGAACAGGCCATAAGCTCAGAGAACATGTCCTCCCGTGTCCTCTTCTTCCTACGCCTAATCCGCGCTAGCCTCTGGGAGTGTGATTCCAGGCTAGGTTGTGAGACAGTCGCAGACGGGGCTGTGGAAATGGGAAAAAGGGAGTGAATTCCTCAGAAAGATAAATGTAGTTGTGAACAAAGAACATAGTCTTTCTCTGTGAACAAGACCATGCACAGCACCTTTCACATGCGCACTCAGCACAAGGTCGAATTCTCGGCCTTCGCATTCAGTGCCTGGGGTCTTGAACAGCACATTTGAGAAGCGAGGCAGCACAACGGAATTTCTGTTGCAGGCAGACATGGTAAGCCGTACACTTGTGGCAGTTTAAAACTTTTATATTACCACTGGCCTCATTTCACATTTAAAGTAATGTCAGTCCCTGCTGCCAGCAATCCGGCAAGCGGGAACTCTGCCCCTGTCCCACCCCCTCGCTGCTGTCCCCGGGAACGATCCCTTTTGGCTGCCCCTCTCCCGCCTCCACCGCGTGGCTGCAAACCAGCGGTTACAGTTCTGTAAAGGAACGGGAAAGCAGTCCCAACACTAACATTCCCCTACCTAATTAAAAGCAGGTCACCATGGCCGACATCACCCTGATGAGGATCTCCGAGAGCGACAAAGAGAGAATGCTCCGGGAAAGCCTCCAAAGACCAGGGCCGTATGCCGCCCTGCTGTGCAGAGCAATGATCCCCGAGTACTTGATAATCTCGTGGCGCGGCAACGTGTCGTACTTCGGAGGACCCAATAAGGCCGCTCTCCCCAAGAACCTCATGCTACGGCTTTCAAATTACCTCCAGGAGAGCTTCATCGAGATGTCCCAGGAGGATTACTGCTCTATCCCCGGACATATAGACCGCATTTTACTGTAGCTGCAGTAGCAGGGAATAAACAATAGAGCGGCTTGTGCAGGACAATCACTGAAAACCGGACATTGCTAGATTTCTTTTCAAAATTTGCACTGCCCATTACTAAACCGTTAAGCGCCTAGGGCACACTAATCATGAACAACCCATTCTTTTAATTGTTAATATTCCTGTTTTGTTAAAAATAAATGTTTAGATGTTTACAACACTTACTGGCTGATCCTTCACCAGATTCTGTGTCCGGGGTAACGGCTGGGGACGCTTCGTAGGGGATCTCTGTAAGGGTGATGAAGAGATCCTGGCTGTCGGGGAAATCAGCGTTGTGAGAGCTGCCGACTGCCTCGCCCTCCTCATCTCCTTCCTCATCTTCCCCGTCCCCTAACATGTCCGAGGAACCGGCCGTGGACAGTATCCCATCCTCAGAGTCCACGGTCACTGGTGGGGTAGTGGTGGCGGCCACACCGAGGATGGAATGCAGTGCCTCGTAGAAACGGGATGTCTGGGGATGGGATCCGGAGCGTCCGTTTGCCTCTTTGGTCTTGTGGTAGCCTTGTCTCAGCTCCTTGATTTTCACGCGGCACTGCGTTGCATCCCGGCTGTATCCTCTCTCTGCCATGTCTTTAGAGATCTTCTCGTAGATCTTTGCATTCCTTCTTTTGGATCGCAGCTCGGAAAGCACGGACTCATCGCCCCACACAGCGATGAGATCCAAGACTTCACGATCAGTCCATGCTGGGGCTCTCTTTCTATTCACAGACTGCACGGCCATCACTGCTGGAGAGCTCTGCATCGTTGCCAGTGCTGCTGTGCTCGCCACGATGTCCAGACAGGAAATGAGATTCAAACTGGCCAGACAGGAAAAGGAATTCAAATTCAAATTTTCCCGGGGCTTTTCCTGTGTGGCTGGTCAGAGCATCCGAGCTCGCACTGCTGTCCAGAGCGTCAACAGAGTGGTGCACTGTGGGATAGCTCCCGGAGCTATTAGCATCGATTTCCATCCACACCTAGCCTAATTCGACATGGCCATGTCGAATTTAGCGCTACTCCCCTCGTCGGGGAGGAGTACAGAAGTCGAATTAAAGAGACCTCTATGTCGAACTAAATAGCATCGCAGTGTGGACGGGTGCAGGGTTAATTCGATGTAACGGCGCTAACTTCGACATAAACGCCTAGTGTAGACCAGGCCTTAGATAACACATGCTCACTGTCAGGCATTAACTCATCCTTGGATACTGTCAACATTTCCCACATGCTCACTACAGTTGTTTCCTTAAGAGCTATGACCTTCCCTAATGAGCTTTTTGTCAAAGCGCTAGCTTGGAACCCCTTGACTTTTTGTTAATGACTTTTAATAACCATGAGAACCTTCTACTTGGCCTGCTCCATCTAGAAACACTTTGTGGCTGTGCCTCATTCTATGCTCAGTTCTGGTTATGTGACCTATATTGTCCAATGGTAAGTGACTGCAGCTGTCAATGGGAGTTGTGGAGACAGCACTTGGTGTAGGGACAGCGTGTGGAGGGAGGGTCATGTCACCGCTTCCAGGGAGTGACACAATGAGCTGGGTAGGGAGCCTGCCAACTGCACCAATCACCCCGTCCACAACCACCGGGGTTCCCAGGCTGTTCCCACCCAAGCAGACGTGTTGCCCTATGGACTGCCACCCCCCACAAGATTTAGTCTGGGGTATATAGTAGAGGCCATGGACAGGTCACGGTCTGTGAATTGTTTTTTTACTGCCTGTGACCTGTTCATGACTTTTACTAAAAACACCTGTGACTAAAATATAGCCTTATTGTTGATCCACTCTCTAAATAGGTGGATGAATTCCCCTTAAAGCAAATGCTGCTTTAGCCACAACAGCGATCTTAGTGGAAGTAGTCTTCTCTCACTGGAGACTCCACACTTGGGCAGAGCCAGACAAAGGATCACATTTTACTGGGCAAGTCTTCCAAATGGGTTTGCAGTTCTTGGGAGTGCAAAAAAATTGCACATTCCAAATAGGCCTAAATCATCAGGGATGGTAGAGTGAACAAATTGCACCATCAAACTAATGCTGTGGAACTGGGTAGATTCCAACTGAATGCAATGGCGACAGTCTAATTCCACTCATTTTAATGACACTCAGGGCAAATCCAACTCCCTCCACAGGCCATACAACCATTGAGGTAATGACTGGGCCAACCATGTGAATGCTGCAGCATCTCTTGAGGCATGCCAGTGGCACACAGTTAGAGGGAGTCAAACTGGAGACCTATCTGCAATCATTAAAGGAACATTTAATCAGATTCACTTGCTGGTAGCTCTTAAATTGGGAAAATCCAAATAAAAGACAAAAGGCTACTTTGATAAAGGCGAAAGAGAGAACACTTGGAAAATTGGAGATCAGATGATGCTCCTATCATATGTTGTACCAGAATGCAATTTATGTAACCAATGAACTGGGCCACACTATATTATGGATAAACTCAGTTCCTCTCTATATTCAGAATTAGGATCACAAAAGAGAAAAGAAAGGTGAATACATTCTATCATGCTAATCACTTAAGATTGTACCATAAAAGAAATATATTTGCACAGGCAGAGGAACCAGAGACGTTGACTGCAAAAGAGGAAGTGGAGGATTAGAAACAGACAGCCTAGTAGCAGGAAAAGAAAAAGAAATGCATGTCATAACAACACTGATGCTGCATTACTGCTGTAACGCTGCACTTCAAACCAAACAACCACAGACTGTTCCAGTAAAACAAGAACCACCAAGGCAAATGAGGATTATGTTGGGACAAGCCTCAAACTTGCCTCTTGAGGCTCAGAATCCAAAGATAACAGTGATCTGGGCACGAGAACGAATACACCAAGATAGAATCATAGAATATAAGGGTTGGAAGAGACCTCAGGAGGTCATCTACTCCAACATCTTGCTCAAAACAGGACAAACACTAACTAAATCATTCCAGCCAGGGCTTTGTCAAGCCTCTAAGGATGGAGATTCCACCACCTCCCTAGGTAACCCATTCCAGTGCTTTACCACCCTCCTAGTGAAATAGTGTTTCCTAATATCTAACCTAGACGTCCACCACTGCAACTTGAGACCATTGCTCCTTGTTCTGTCATCTGCCACTACTCAGAACAGCTGAGCTCCATCCTCAAGGACTAAAAGGGATTACACCACACCTTTCAACTGAAATTTTCTTTGAATGGGATATCAATCAGCACAAGAACAATTTATAACTAAGACTTGGGATAAAATACTGTTTACCACATGGGCTAATGGTACAACTTTAAAAAATACATAAGGTGCAAAGTCATTTGTCAAGTCTGTATAGATAGCAGTACATCTAGCATTGAAAGATGAGCAAAAGTTTATATTGTGGAAGGATTTTCCATTGGAGGTCCAGAAATTTGGAGGAAGCTATGTAAATTACTTTCCAAAAAAATGTAGTTGGTCAAACACTTCTTCCAACTGCTCATAACAAATGTAATCAAAAGGTTAAAGGAGTAATAGGTGAGAAACTTGTTCTTGAATATGGCATAGAAAAAAATGATCAAACGACTTTGGTAAATTGAAGGAAAAAATCTCTCCCTTAAAAGCAATCCAGAGCGGGGAGGATATAAAACATATGTTACAACTGAAGATAAATCTTCACCAACAAGTGATGAAATCCCATATGGATCATGGAAAAACAAAACGAAATGCCAAAGCTCAGTAAACAAAATGGAGCATTGACCATATATAACTTAGAATATAAAAATAAAGGAGAATATGAAACCTGTATCCAAATTAAGTCTTTGAGTAGTGTAAAAGTTATTAACAAATATTTTAAAATAGAGGTACAGGCAATAGTAGTGAAAAAGGACTATGGGTTGCTGAACAGCTGGTCCTGTGGAATGTCCAGTTCTACAAGAAGGCCTTGTTAGTGTTCTTACTGCCATGTCTATACCAGGGGTACTAATTAAACAAGTGCAATTTATGCATATCACTGATGTGTGAAATGTATCTAATTGGCAAATGAATAAATTCAGTTATTGCATGGATTCTAAAGTTGGATTTTTCTTTTCAGTACTCCTAGTACTCCTTATAAGTAAGCTTACTTTTTATGAGCAACAAGTACAAAATATTACCTATTTAAGTATCAATATAAAAAACAACCTTTCAGTTCCCAGAAGAAAATGAGGGCTTAATCCTTTTGGAATTTTAACAATATTACAGGTTTCTTTGGTACAGGAATGTCAATATGAAATAAGGTGGTTGTTGAAAAAATCAAGAGACATATCCATTATGTGGTTGAGGAAGAAACTAATCAAGTAGTTGACCCAATATTGAAAGAAATGTATGATTTAGCAACTCAAGAACGATTTACATGCATGAAATAACCAAATTGTTTAATAAAACTCAAAATCAGATGAATCAATTGATAAAATACAATCAAATAATGATTAGGAAAAAATAACTATTTTGTAAAAGAAATCATTTGTTCAGCTTATGGTGAATATGTAATAAACACTATTGATAATACCTTATAATTCTTGAAATTAAGAAAAGTACCAGAATTAATTAAAGGTAAATAGATTTCAAATCAGTATTCAAAAACACAGAGAAGTAAAAGTCAAATGTCAAATTAAATGTTAAAAAAATATCATTTGGTTCAATTAAAAATTTGGAATCTGGGATACCACATCCAAATCATGACATGTTATTTAAAGAATACCTGTGCTATTTCAAAATCCTTATATGTCTCGTTCAAATTATCATTACCCATGTTTGATCCAAATAAGGATGTATTTAATCAATTAGTATCAGACGGGTAGCCGTGTTAGTCTGGATCTGTAAAAAGTGACAAAGAGTCCTGTGGCACCTTATAGACTAACAGAAGCATTGGAGCATAAGCTTTCGTTGGTGAATACCCACTTCGTCAGACGCATGTCAACACGAAGTGGGTATTCACCCACGAAAGCTTATACTCCAATACTTCTGTTAGTCTATAAGGTGCCACAGGACTTTTTGTCGCTTTAATCAATTAGCTGCTGTCCATTCCATGGGTCACCTAAAAGACAACATCTACAGAGAATGAATGAAAGTACTTCCGCTGGCGATATATCATCACAATGCCCAAACACAGAAAGTCCCACAGATGACTTGTTGCTCTCAATGGGGGCTTCAGTGGATCTGCAGGTGCAATGTGTTTGAGGTAACACTTCCCCGATGTAGCCAGCTGGAAAGGCACCAAATGAATCTACTGTAAGTCAACACAACTGTGGAATCATGTCCAGTTGCAACTAACCAAATGGAGATCTCAGATGTAACGGGAGACCTATGACAGACAGGAACGCTATTGTGTAGCATCAAATCAGAAGTAATTTTATTATGGTCAATTTAGATGTGTGGTCATAAATCCAAATGTTTGTTTTAAGCCACAAGTACCTACAATTTTTAGGCACACAACAATAATTCCCAGTACTGTTTTTTGAAAATGAAACGGTTATTCTTAGCAACCTGGATTATCAAAATCTTATCAAACAAAGTACTCCAGTGTTTCGTGCATTTATACCACCATTAATTTTATAGTTAAAACAGTTGTTAGAAGAAATTCACATTAAATTGAAATTAGTGATGACAGGAATAAGGCAGACAAGCACATAAAATTTGGAGAGTAGCAGCTCAAATGGAATATTCACGACTCCTAGAGGGATGGAAATTGGATGGAAGGAATGGATTGTTATCCATAGTATCCTCACTGCGGGTATTATTTTTATGTTATCTTATACAGAAAAACATAGAACCATAAGGAAATAAAGGGTCAAACCCAGTCTTGTTCAGTCCAACCTATTTCCATGGTCCTTTTATCTACAGGGAACTCACCAGTATCAAATAGAACTGCTGTAAGAGACTAAACACTTTATGAGGATATGTATTGCATAAACCCACATCAAGTTCCAAAGTCTGCATATGCAGCTGCACCAATGTCCAGGGAAACAATAGAGCCATCACTTAACATGATCCCTAGAGAAATAACTAATCCCTAATAAGTATAAAACAATAAAGTTACACATAGATTTAAGTTACATATATGTTTTATTATTATACAAATTACATTTGCTGTTTATAATTAGGTAATATGTGCGTGACTGGGTTCTTATTATGCTTCATTTGTTTCATAATAACCACCCTGTCAAGGGGGAAGCTGTAGCCAATTACATTTATTTTAATATTCGTTTACAGGGTGTTGTGAGATGCTATAATCAACTCATATGCTATGTCATATATTACCATTGTATGCTAAATACATATAAGTTATTGGATTATAGAAGGATAGGATTGATAAGTATTTAGAAGTGATAAGTATGCACTAGGTATCTAGTAAAGCACGGCTAGGTAAATCACGGCTGAAATGCAAGGCCCACAGGCTGAGGCCTGTAAGATTTTAGCTTAGCTATACTAGGCCATAGGCTTAAGAAATGCTGGACATAAGTAAATAACCAAAGAGTGAAATTTTCCACCCATCAGTCCCTTTTGGGGTCCTTAAAAAAAAAAAAGATTTTGGAGAGAAATGTGAGAGCAAAAAGTGCTGACTGAAATGGGGGGAAGGAGGGAGGATTGAGTGTCACCATCATGGCAGCCACCCTGACAATCTCCTGGGACTTTAGGGTGCACTGTGACATTGCTGGGCCTTTGTCATCATGAACCTGAGAGAAGTCTTGATGAAACCAGGCCAGGAAGAGGGATCCAGATAACACCGCACCTCTGTCAGCTCTGGCTGAATCCCTACCACCACCTGGGATGTGACAATTTGCAACTCCCCTTTTCCCCTCTACATCCTTTTTCCTTCCCTGCCTTATTTCTTCTCTTTCCTATCTCTCTCCTTCTCCAAGAATCTGGCTTAGCCAGCACAGGATGTATATTTTGCAACACTGCTGTGAGCCTATGACCAGAAAGAGGCAGCTAAAAGCAGTGATCCAAACAGTACAACCTGGTACAAGTTTGCCCTGTTTGAAAGTGGCTGATAAGTCCACATGCTGGGCTTGTGTTTCTCCAGCAGTAATATTGCAAGGGAGCGTCAACACCACAGAGAGAAGCTGCATTTTCTCCGTTTGCTGTTTTTCTCTCTCCTCTTTTGTGTGTATTTGTCATGTTTGGTTTCTCGGAAAAGGAATCACACTTTAAAAACAGCTGCCATGACAGTCCCAGCCACCTCAACTAAACTTATTCTCTTTTCCCGAAAAGAATAGTTATTACCATCTTAAGTAGCATCTAAAAGAATGTCAGATTAGGAGTTTTACTACTAAAGTCTCTTTATAGCTAAAAGGAAAGGGAACAACGGATGTTGTTAGCATGAAAGCCTTATTTAATACTTTACATTTAAAATACTTTAATTGGTTTTCCTTCTTTTCCAAATCTTTAATAAAGGGTTAAGGGAATGTTTAATGGTGAGTTTGCCATGATGCTAAGCAGGTTGATGTCTCTGTGTACCAATCCTTGAACGTTTTAAAAACTGTTTAATGTTGGTTATTTACAGGGTTATGTTAACATCTTTGACTCTTTGGGCCCATATATTCCAACTAAATTAATATAAAATCCCCTCCTATTGTCTGCCTATTCGCTGCCTGTGGCACACAATAATGTTGAGGGTTGTGATACTTTAGTCGGATTTTGGTTGTTTGGTTTCATGTGCCGGTGCTGAGTGATGGCCTGTGATATGCATGTGGATCAGATAAGATGATGTGGTGGTCTCTTCTAGCCTTAAACTGTACGACTCTTGTAGGATAATTATGAAATTAAAGAATTAGAGTTAGTGTAAGCTTGGTTAAAGAAATATGTGTTGTAAAGAGAGGCCCTGACTAGCCAGTAGAAGGAAGGCCTTGAAAATAATACATTGTAAGGCCAGAAGGAATGAAATAGTGAGGATTTCTGGTTCAAAGATTAACTAATGAAATAAAGGGCAGTTTCTAAAAAGAAGGCCTCTGACAGGTTGGCATGGATGCAAATTATTTTAAATAACACAAAAAGAATTGGTCTTAAAATGAGCCAACATATCCCTTCCCCCTCCACATACTAATGTTATCTCAAACATCAGGGACTACATGAACCCTAGGGTAAAGGAAAGCAAGAAGAAGGGGAGGAGATAGGAAGGAAAGGTCTTGGAAAGAAAGGAGGTTGTAAATCTTCTCTCTCTTAAGTCTGGAAATAAGTGTGCTTTGTCTCAAGTTGTTTTTTAGCTGAAGTCAGAATTACATGCCTTGTTTGTTAAAAGGTATAAAAACTCAACTCTTAAAGGCTTCTTGCCACTACCCTCACAAACACATTGGAGCTGACCAATACGGGTCAAATGCTTATAAATATTTTTTTACTGTTTGGGGGTAGTGACTGCTTATTTTTAGGTGGGTGCGCATGTTAAGAACAATTGTGTAAAATACCATTTGGCCTTTAGATTTAATAAAGGAATTGATGGATAAATTGGTGTCTGGTGGTTTCCCATATGAATAATAACAGATTGAAATATTAAGAATTTCAACAAGTCTGTGTCATATATCCTAAAAATGTTGCCATGCATTCAGGATAATAAATAGCCAGCAATTTGATTTTATCCTCTTGTGTTGATTCACTCTAACTAATGGATGGGATAAAGAAATTAATGCCTAATTTCAAGTGAAATTCAGTGTGAGTGATGATAAATTCCCTTAGACTTCTTTGGAAATCCAACCCAGTATGTGTAATGCATGGGAAATGTGTAATGTTCAAAATATTGTACTGACTTAATTATAGGTGGAGCCCCAGCATGCATGGAGTGGGGCAAGCCCAGGACCCCATTCCCCAGCTGGAGCTGGAGGGCCGAATTAAAATGTCTGAAGGGCCGGATGTGGCCCCCGGGCCATAATTTGCCCACCCCTGCTCTAGAATCATTGTCAAAGTCTAGAAGTTTATTAATTATGAAAGACTCATAGAATATTAGGGTTGGAAGAGACCTCAGGATGTCATCTAGTCCAATCCCCTGCTCAAAGCAGGACCAACACCCACTAAATCATCCCAGCCAGGGCTTTGTCAAGCAGGGCCTTAAAAACCTCTAAGGATGGTGAAGAAGCACCTCTGTAAATTTAGAATGGAAGATAATCTCACAGGGCAATCAGATTCAAACCACAGAGGATTTCCCTCTGGGCAACCCCGCTCCCCCCCCCCCCACACACACACACACAAAACTATAGTGTGATAAGAGCTAGGGCAGATGGCTTTTACCACAGATCTTATGTGTTTGTGCATTTGCAGACTATTTCTAGGCTGGAGGCACTGTGTCAAATGATGTGATTTTATAGGCTTTATTGATTGAACATGAATTGTGCATCAGGAGACAAAGGCATCTGGCATCACACAGAACAGAGACAGATTGAGCAATAATTCAAAACAGCAAGCAAAGAATACCAAGAGAGAATTTTTCTTTGACTCATGCGAAGAGTCGGAATTGCTGAAGTAAAGTACAGTCCATTTATGGGGTTAACTCATGATCTAGGTACTAGTGCTTTCATAGCAGAAGCTAAGACTCCCCTCCGCACTGTGATCCCAAATGATGACATTTTCCAACCAAGTAACAATTCTGTAGTTTGCAAAATCTACTGGGTGGCTTTAACATATGCAGGGCATCTGGGTGTGGCCCAACCTCTGTCTGTGCTGAAGCTGACTGGGGTGTCTAATTTAGCAAGACAGGAGTGGAGGGGTGCCTGTTCTGGCAGGAGGGTGTTCTCTGTGGTATCCCAGCTCATCAAGTGATGGTCTCAAGGGAAGACAAATGGAAATTGATGTACAATTTGCCTGGGAAAAGGCTGACCTGGAAAAAGGAAAGGCTGCCCACCAGCCTGGACTTAAGAGACAAAGCAAGTAAAACCCAGAAGCATGACCTGGCTGTAATGGAGTGAAAGAGGTGCACAGAGACATGTATCCTGGAGCTGGAAGTTGGGGTCCTGGTGACTGATGCGGTGGGAACAAACCTCAAGGACTCTAGCTGGAAGCAAACCCAACCTGAGTGAAAGGGGGGGGATTTGGCTGGCCAGCGAAAGGTCCCTCATAGCTGGTAGCTGTGAGCCTACAGCTGGATCAGGGTCTCTTTCCCTTTTGGGGGACACAGGAGTGTCTGCCCCATAGGGGAGCTCAAAAACGAATTTTAGGTATACTGCCTCCGCCATGGTCAGTGTCCAAGTCTCTGGCAGTAAGTTCAGGAGGAGGGTGTGACGTTGTGCAGTCTATATGGTTTTATAAAAACTTGATAATAAGTCAATATAATGTAACTGGGATAGTTTTAGAGAAAATACGGTAATAAGCAAATGTAACATAACTGGGATATGCTTCATGCAAAAGGTCTCTTGTAAGGTATCATTACAAAGCTTATAATCTACTGAGTATGATCATCTGATTTGTATAAATGTACCACTCTTGTATCTAAAACTAGAAATATAAAATGTAACTCTGAGGGCCTATTGTAATTGTGTAAAGTGTGGACCATTAATGATGGTTTGGAATCTTGATGACTCCCATTGTCTGCAGATGGCTGTATTTACCTGTGAGTCTTCCTGTATATGTGTGTGCTGGCAAGTGAGTAATGAAGTCTTGCAGTGACATGTGATCATGTCACCTGAACTGGAATCCATCTTTAACCTGGTGCTTTTCCAGTGAGGGGGGGTGGAAACCCAGAGGGACAAAGGGTTCCCGCCTTATGCAAAAGATATATAAAGGGGGGAAGAGAACAGAGAGGGAGAGGAGCCATTATGAAGAATCCCCTAGCTACCACCTGAGCTGCAACAAGAGCTGTACCAGGGGAAAGAATTGTGCCCAGGCCTGGAAGGTGTCCAGTCTGAGAAAAAACTTACTGAAGCATCTCTGAGGGTGAGATTATCTGTATTCAGTTTGATTAGGCATAGATTTGTGCATTTTATTTTATTTTGCTTGGTGACTTACTTTGTCTTACTTACAAATACAGTTCTAGTAAGAATCTGCACCTGACCAGTGGCACATGGACAAGATTAATAAACATTATTCACTTCAGCTGTGCTTTGGCAAAGAGGCTGTATCCTGTGCCCGTTACACAATATAGCCGTCCCTTTCCCACCCCCACTCTCTGCTGCCCCTGGTGCCTATTATACAGTATAACTGCCCCTTTCCCACCACTCTCTCTCACTCACTGCTGCTCCTAATGATGGTTATACTGTATAGTTCACCCCATCTTATTCTTGATCCATCCAACCACAACTTTCTCATTCCTGAGCTTCTGCCTTCATCTATGGGCCATAATTATAGGCACAACTGGAATCAATACCTATAATTAACGTTGCCTGACACTTCCCATTACCCTGTTTTCAATTTTCTTATGAGTCTTGTGGAGAAGAAATGAGTAATCATGTAATTAAAGCTATATCATAATGCCTATGAAGGCATCTTTATGACAGTTTCATGGGGAAGCTTAATTCGGATCTGTCCTGACCTTTGAGTGCTTGCCTTTGCAATTGTAACATAGTATTTAGTACATAATACTTTGGCTTGGATGTATTATATTTTTATTGATCAGTAAACAGGGATTTCACTTATATAGTCAAACCAATAAAAAACTATTTCCACTGATAATCAAAAGTCACTGATGAGCAAAATAAGAAAAATGCTTCTTGAGAAATAAAAGTCAAAATTCAGTGACTTAGCCTTTTGAATTAGGGTATTTATAAAATAGACTAGTGAATGAATATTAAAAACAGTTATGATTTGTTGATTTAAGGATATTTAATTTGTATATTTTGACATGTGATGTTGACAATTTGTGTTTTAATGGTTTCTAAAGTTTAACTTTTTGACTCTCAGTGTCTGCTGTCATCAAACTATCATTTGATTCTCCCCTAAGTGTTCAGATTTAAATCAAAATAAATAAAAAATGGTTAAAATGATAATTCCATGCAACTGTGAAATTTTAAATTAAAAACAAATCTTTAAAATGCTTAAAATAAGCATTGATATTGTCTGTCAAAATTAAAAAATTGAATCCTTCCATCCTAAAAATACCTTATAGGAAATATACCTTTCCCATAAGTTTCTGTGTGATGTATTTGTTGGCAAAACAAAACCTTAGGAAAAGGAGACATGCACAGCACAGACTCACTAACCTGTATTTTACTTACAACATTCATACAGAAAGTTACTGTTGGTTCCCCACTTCCAGTTCAAGAAATATTGAGTGGTTTTTTGCCACATCCTAGCTAAATCCACTGCCAAGCTTGTTAGAGGGCACAATGCAGAATTAAAATATCAGATCTAAATACTTAAATATGTTCAAGAACTTCTGAAAATGAGCAGAGTTTCTCTTATCTCTTATTTGCTAATGCAGACAAGGAGCTGTGCGGAAAATCCCAGTGTGTCTTCTAAATGGAGCAAAAACTGCAAAGCAAAGTTGATTGTCAGGAAAGTAAAGGGAATTCTTTACTTGAGTCTGTCATAACTATAAAGGGAAGGGTAACAGCTGTCCTGTGTACAGTACTATAAAATCCCTCCTGGCCAGAGACTCCAAAATCCTTTTCCCTGTAAAGGGTTAAGAAGCTCAGGTAACCTGGCTGGCATCTGACCTAAAGGACCAATAAGGGGACAAGATACTTTCAAATCTTGGGGGAGGGGGGACGGTTTTTGTTTGTGTTCTTTGTTTGGGAGTGTGTTCGCTCTCGGGACTGAGAGGGACCAGACATCAATCCAGGTTCTCGACATCTTTCTAAACAAGTCTCTCCTATTTCAAACTTGTAAGTAAATAGCCAGGCAAGGCGTGTTAGTTTTCCTTTGTTTTCTCAACTTGTAAATGTACCTTTTACTAGAGTGTTTATCTTTGTTTGCTGTACTTTGAACCTAAGACTAGAGGGGAGTCCTCTGAGCTCTTTAAGTTTGATTACCCTGTAAGGTTAATTTCCATACTGATTTTACAGAGATGATTTTTACCTTTTTCTTTCATTAAAAGCCTTCTTTTTAAGAACCTGATTGTTTTTTCCTTGTTTTAGATCCCAGGGGGTTGGATCTGTATTCACCAGGAGTTGGTGGGAGGAAGGAGGGGAATGGTTAATTTCTCCTTCTTTTAGATCCAAGGGGTTTGGATCTGTATTCACCAGGGAATTGGTGAAGGTTTTTCAAGGCTTCCCAGGGAGGGAATCCATTGGGATGGTGGCAACGGGACCAGAGCTAAGCTGGTAGTTAAGCTTAGAAGTTTTCATGCAGGCCCCTACATTTGTACCCTAAATTTCAAAGTGGGGATACAGCCTTGACAGAGTCAGACAGAAGCTGTGATACTTTCAGCATCCTGGATTCCCCCACTATGCCACAGAATGACCCACACATGGTTCTCTGGATTGAGATGTGTCAGCTGCCAAGTTCTCCCCTGCACAGAACAACTGATGGAAGTCATAAAACATTTCCTACATTACACCATGTGAGCTATGTGGCCCAGTTCTTTTAGCTGCTGAGTAGAGCTGTGTGAATAACTAATTTTTTGGTTCCATGGCTAAATAAAAAATTATAAATTAAAAAAATCCCCAAATGATTTTTTTAAAAATTTCAGTGAACAGAAAATTAAAAAAAAATAGGTAGAATTAAATGTTTGGTTTGACTCACAATGAAACATTGCATTTTATTTTTTGTTTTTATTTTTTTAAGTGAAATTGAACTAAATTTCTAAATTAAAAGTTATTTTAAACCAAAATATTAAAAATTTTCACTTTGAAAATTTCTGTATGAAATGTTTTGGGTTTTTTTCCCCTAATTTGTTTTTGTTGTAAATAAATTGTTGTTGTTTCAGCAAATTCAACACATATTCATGAAATGTTGTGGCTGAGCCAATCTACATTTTTCAAGAATAAAAAAATCCTCTGAAAAATTTCACCCACTTCTAGTGCTGAGTTCCCTTCACTCCCATTGGAATTGGATTGAACTGAGGAAACAAAAGCTTTCCATTGTTATCAGTAATTATCACAGATGTTTGGAAATTTTGAGGACTCTCCCACATATACGACTCAATACTTACTGGAATTACTGAGAAGTGAATTGAAACAGAGCTGTTGCTAAAGGTCAGCTGTGTTAGCTTAGAGGAAGAAGACTCCTAAATAGAGCTGCGCAAACGTTTTACAGCAAATTTTGGGTTTTTTTCCCCCATTGAAAAATGTATTTTTCATGGCCCCAAATTATTTGCTGAATTCAGATTGAATTTGGCAAATAGTTTTTCTTGGGGAAAAATGTAAAGAGATGAAATATTTTATTTTGTCCATTTCAAAATATTTCATTGAGGTTGTATGATTTTGAAAAAGTCAAAATATTTCATTTCAATCCATTGATCTGAAACGGCATTTCATTTTTAAGTCTGGCCAGTTTCTACACACACAAACACACACACACACACAAACACACAGCTGTGGAAGTAGAGCAAGGCCTGACAGGGATTTGAAGGGGATTTCAATGCAAACAGTCCCTTCTGTGAGCAAGAGTCAGGCTAGCTGTAACCCTAATAATGCGAGACTTGTAGAAGCAAGGATTGTGTGAGGTGAATGGGAAAGAACTGTGTGAGGTGAATGGGAAAGAACTGTGTGAGAAGTTGTTGCGACCTTGTGTTAGATATGGAATGTAGACTATAGTCTAAATAGAAGTGAGAAAAATAAGATATCAGGATGATCTATGTATAAACAACATGCAGCTGTTGCTTATTATTTTATGTAACAAAAGGTATAAAAGCTTGCTGTAATTGTTTACCTATAGAGAGACCTGTTTAGCTCTCTCCCTCCATGCAATTGCTAGAGATAATAAAGTATCTGACTTTGCTGCACCCAACCAAAGAGTGAAAACTCTGTTTTTCTCCGACAGAGCCAGAACACCTGAAATGGTCAAAATCAAAATAAACCCGACCCACAAATAGTCATTTTGAGACAGTCTAAACATTTTGGTCAATACAAAATGGGTTTTAGATGCCTAAGTGCTTTTGAAAATACCACTAGGCACCTAGATACATTTACAAATCTGGTGCTAAGTGATTTAGGTACATAAATCCCACTGCAAGTCAACAGGGATTGTTATCTGACCTCCTTTAAAAGCCCTTTGAAAACATATACATCTGTCATGGTGCCTCAGATCCACATCTGTAAGTCAGGAATAATCACATTGCGCCAGCTGAAATGGACATTCTGAAAACACATTAATTAATTGTAACTTTAGCGCCCTGGTGGCCAACATGGAGTCTGCTCTGCAGGCAGCTCTGGCCAAGAGAAGGCGTGCGCAGGAATGCAGCAGGAGAAATTCCTTTCACCATAGGGGCACCTGTTCCAAACCCCCCAGAGTGAACACACACACCCACAGGAAAAGTACAGTGGATATAACAAGGGAAATATTTATTTACAGAGGGATGAGAGGAGAAAAACAACAAGGGGAAATATAGGGGGAGCAGTAAGACAGGGCTGCATCCAAGCGAAGGCCCCACAGGCCCAGTGGTAGCACAGTCTGGAAGGGCAGACACTGAGCAATGTGTCTGCACACAGAGTTCAGGAGTCCTGAGCAAAGTTCCAGTCCAGTGGTGAGTCTTGGGTGCTCCTGGTCGTCTTCGGTGCCAGTGAACTTCCCCCCAACAAACCCCTCCGGTGCCCTCTCCTGCCGCTCTCTGCAAAGCCACACAGAGTGACCACCTCCCCACTTAACTAGCTAGCAACCTCCCTCCTTGTCCCCCATGCAGAGTCACAAGCCCAGGTACTCACAGCCCCATGCAGCTCTGGGCAGCAGTGATACTGGGTCCAGCTCCGGCCTGTCCTTCTCAGGCGATTCCTCCCTGGCACAGTGCTCCTCCTGGCTCCTGTCCTGGGGGGTCCCCAATCAGCCCTGTCCTGCCCAGGCTTCAGGCAGGTTCTCTGCTGCTTCACATTTCCAGGGCCTGCAGGCTGCCTCTCCCTCTCCCTGGAGCTCCAGCACTCCCCCTGGAGTTTCCCTCCTTTTTTCTTACTCTCCCCCTCCCCCTTAGGAAAAAGATTTAAAGGGCCATGCTCTCTAAACCCCAAAGGGGTTACACAATATTGGTGAAGGGGCTCAGAAACTTTCATAAAGGGCACGACAGAAAACCCTGAGCATATATAGGGCTAGTCCCGAATGGCTTTGTCCAGAGCAGACATTTGTCAAAAAAGGACAACATAAGAATTATTATTTGTGATGCAGGATGAACCAGAGCTGAAGGATTTGTTTACTTCTGAAGTAGATTGGGCTAAAGTCTCTTCTCACAAAGATGCCAATAACTCCTTATGAAACCAGTGTGCAAGAGGAGATTCAAACTCAATGCATGGGGGGTTAAAATGACTTACCTACTCTGCCTTTAATGTTTTCAGTAATTGACTTGTTCTTAGTATCTGAAAAATATATTTGGATTATCAGTCACTGCATACTCTCATGTACAATAATGCAATCACCTAGGACACAACATTCAGGATACAATGATTAAGGCCAAGTTAACATTTCCTGCAGGTTGTAAGTATCATAAGAAAGTAAAGATGTGGTAGAAATGTACAATCTAATATACAGTAGATTCCATTCCTGTACTAGGCTGTGTCAATGTCTTGCCAATTTCTTCCTCACAATATATCTACAGTGTATCCCTTCTAAACTTACCATTTGCCTAAAAGCCTTTTCCCAGTCTCCACCATCTCTCTTCGCAGTCACTGTGAGCTTCTCTAGAGCTTCCCTAATGCACAGAGAGTGTCTGCACCCACTACACTCCAATCCATCCACATTTCAGTTGCTAAAATGACCTTCCTTTGCTTGTGGTTCTGTTTCGTAGTTGCCCTCCTTGAATCTCTCCATTGCAGCTGCCTCGCATATTACAGAAACAAAAATTCTCTTCCTTTTTTTCAATGCCCCTCACAAATTCATCATTGACTACTTGGACAGGATTAGGGAATCCAGAAGCAGAAATCTCACTTGGTACATGGCTGCCATAGCACAAAGATACCATGACCATTTCCAGTCCAGACAATGATAATGAAACTATACTCACCAGCTTGGATTTTCAAAGGGAGTTAAGTGCTCAAATCTTATTTAATCCCAATGGAATTTGGATACCTAATTCTGTTAGGGGCCTTTGAAAACCCTGCCACTATGAACCCTATTCACTAAGGACCTGATAGAGGCAAGTTGAAGCAACAGGGGAATGCTTGCCTCTTGTTGTCCAGAGCCACTTTGTGCTAATTGAGAGCTGTTTGGAAATAACTTGTGAAAATCATACTCACCCATTCTGGGAACATTCCCTTATGACTTGGCAGAGCTTTCTGAGGTAGATGGGTCTGGAAAAAAGGAAATACACAGAACTTTGGCCCTTGTACAGGGAGGTCTCATTTCAGTTGCTCCTCCTCTATTACCCTCCTCCTGTATTACCCTCACTCTACTGGAAAGTCAAACTTAGCCCTGGCTACTTACATAGAATCATAGAAATGTAGGACAGAAAGGGGTCTCAATAGGTCATCTAGTTCAGTTCCATGCCTTCAGGCAGGACAAAGTATTATCTAGGCAAGGGGTGGGCAAACTAAGGTGTGCAGGCCAGATCTGTCCTGCCAGCCATTTTAATCCAGCCTTCAAGTACTCCTGTCCCAGCCCTGATCCCCCTCCCACCCTCCAAATCCCTTGGTCCCACTCTGAAGCACCCTCCTACACTCCAAACTCCTCATCCCCAGCCCCACCCCAGAGCCCGCACCCCCAGTCAGAGTCCTCACCCCCCACACCTCACCACCTGCCCCACCCCAGAGCCCTGCCCCGCACCCTGAACTCCTCCTTTCTGGCCCCACCCAAGAGCCCGCACCCCCAACCAAAGCCCTCACCTCCTCCAGCATCCCAACCCCAATTTTGTGAGAATTTATGGCCCACCATACAATTTATATTCCCAGATGTGGCCCTCAGGTCAAAAAGTTTGCCCATCCCTGTTCTATATCAGTGGCTTTCAAAGTTCAGGTTGTGACCCAGTACTGGGTTGCAGAATGCAAGGCACTGGGTTGCCTTGCTCAGTACCCAGGGACCCTGGCGGCCGGTCAGTAAAAACAAGTAGTAAAACTAATAGTCTCTACCCAGAAGCAGCCAGCAGCAGGTCCGGCTCATAGGCTGGGGGGCTACAGGGCTCCATCCACTGCACCCACCCCGAGCACTGGCTCCACACTCCCATTGGCCAGTTCCTGGCCAATGGGAGCTGGGTGTGGTGGTGCCTGCCAGCAAGAGCCACGTGGAGCTGCTTGCATGCCTCCGCCTGGGATCTGGACCTGCTGACCGCTTCTGGGGTGCAGCATGATCTGCGGTGCCAGGGCAGGCAGGAGGCCTGCCTCTGCACCCCGGCTGCGCCACTGACCAGGAGCCACCGGAGGTAAGCCCGTACCCCTGTCCCAGCCCTGAGCTCCCCCCAAACCTGGAGCCCCCTCCTGCACCCCAAGCCCCTCATCCTGAGCCCAACCCCAGAGCCTGCACCCCAAGCCCAGAGCCCTGACCCCCTCCCACACCTTACCCTCCTGCCCCAGCCCAGAGCCCCCTCCCACACCCTGAATCCCTCATTTCTGGCCCCACCCTGCAGCCCTCACCCCTGCACCCCAAGCCTCTGCCCCAGTCCTGAGCCCCTCCCACATCCCAAATCCCTCATCCCCAGCTCCGTTGGGTCACAGACATCAACTATTTTCTTCAACTGGGTTGCCAGAAAAAAATTTGAAAACCACTAATCTAGGCCATCCCTGACAGGTGTTTATCTAACCTGTTCTTAGAAACTTCCGGTGACAGAGATTCCACAATCTCTCTAGGGAATTTTTTTCCGGGGCTTAACTACCCTGGGAGTTAGGAAGTTTTTTCCTTATGTCTAGCCTAAATCTCCCTTGCTGCAATTTAAGAACAATACTTCTTGTCCTGTCCTCAGTGATTAAGGTGAACAATTTATCACCCTCCTCTTTATAACAACCTTTTATGCACATTAAAACAGTTGTCCTGACAACCATCGGTCCTATCTTCTCCAGACTAAATAAAGTGAACTTTTTCAATCTTCCCTCATAGATCCTGTTTTCTAGCTATTGTATCATTTGTGATGCTTTTCTCTGGACTTTCTCCATTTGTACATATATTTTCTGAAGTTTGCTGCCCAGAACTGGACACAGTACTCCAGCGGAGGACTTATTAGTGCTGAGTAGAGTGGAAGTATTATTTCTTCTCTCTTGCTTACCACACTCCTGCCATGTGCTTTGTGAGTGCATATTATCTGTGTGCAAAGAAAGGTCTTCCTAAATATTTTAGAAGTAGTGTCCCAGACAATGACAATTCCACCTCCCCACAGAGAAGGAGTTTGTGTTTATTTCCAGGAACTCACAATTACTGAGTGGTGGCTGCCACACTTTACAGGAAATCTCTACAAAACCCCATTGGACTTTAAAGCTGTGGGAGTGTGCTGTGATATTTGGTCCTAGAAAACATCAGGAACTGTGTTAATAGAGATTTAGATGTGTCACCTAGAGACAATGAGGGTGAGAATTATTGTTTGCTCTGCAGGACTGAAAGAGATGACATCCAGAGAACTGTGCAAAATGCAATAAGCTAAGTTATTCCCTCATTTACTGATGGGTAAATCTATAGTAACTACAATGACTTCCTCTTTCCAGTATATGCCACTGTCACAGAGAAAAGCATATGACTCTAGAATGCAAAAGCCTATAAGCTTTGCTCCTCTATAGACACATTTGTAAAGATATACACCTCTACCCTGATATAACGCGACCCGATATAACACAAATTCTGATATAACACGGTAAAGCAGTGCTCCGGGGGGTGGATGGGCTGCGCACTCCAGTGGATCAAAGCAAGTTCAATATAACGTGGTTTCACCTATAACGCGGTAAGATTTTTCGGCTCCCAAGGACAGCATTATATCAAGGTAGAGGTGTATATGTCTTAAAGCCAGAAGGGACCATTAATCATCTAGTCTGATCTACTGTATAGCATGAGTCACACAATTTCATCCAGTTACTCTTCACTAAGCCCAGTAACTTGGGTTTGACTAAAGCATCTCTTCCAGAAAGGCATCCAATCAGACTCTGAAGACATAAAGAAATGGAGAATCCACCATTTCTCTTGGGAGTTTGTTCCAATGGTTAATCATCCTCATCCTTAATCCTAACTGCCTTATTTCTCATTTTGATTAGACTGACTTTAACTTCCAGCCACTGCTTCTTTTTATGCCATTCCCCTGATAGATTAAAGACCATGCCTGCATTTCCTTACTGTGAAGGTACTTAAACACCATAATCTAATCACCTCTTGGACTTCTTTTTCATACATTAAAAAGACTGAGCTCCTTAAATTTCTCACTGTAAAAGACGTGGAATACATTTTTGTGACATTCCTTTGCATCCATCTCCAAAGTCTCAATGTCCTATTTGCAAATCTGGACACAGTATTCAAGTGTCAATATCAGGCAGTGGATTGGGAATTAACTCAAGTCAATTCTACTCCTGGATTTACCAAAGCCTTTCTATGTGACATATGGGAAATCACTGGGATCAATATGGTTTATAACACTCATATGACATTGAATTTCAGTTTTAACTTAGAATAGAATCATAGCATATCAGGGTTGGAAGGGACCTCAGGAGGTCATCTTGTCCAACCCCCTGCTCAAAGCAGGACCTAGTCCCCAACTAAATCATCCCAGCCAGGCCTTGTCAAGCCTGACATTAAAAACCTCTAAGAAAGAAGATTCCACCACCTCCCTAGGTAACCCATTCCAGTGCTTCAGTACTCCAGATGAGGCCTCACCAATGCCGAATAGAGGGGAATGATCATGTCCCTCGATCTGCTGGCAATGCTCCAATTTATACAGCCCAAAATGCCGTTAGCCTTCTTGGCAACAAGAGCACCCTGTTGACTCATATCCAGCTTCTCGTCCACTGTGACCCCTAGATCCTTTTCTGCAGAACTGCTACCTAACCATTTGGTCCCTAGTCTGTAGCAGTGCATGGGATTCTTCCGTCCTAAGTGCAGGACTCTGCACTTGTCCTTGTTGAAGCTCATCAGATTTCTTTTGGCCCAATCCTCTAATTTGTCTAGATCCCTCTGTATCCTATCCCTACCGTACAGCGTACCTACCACTCCTCCCAGTTTGGTGTCATCTGCAAACTTGCTGAGGGTGCCATCCTCCAGATCATTAATGAAGATATTGAACAAAACCAGCCCCAGGACCTAGCATAGACACCCCTAGGTTGATGGGAAAATGCTTCCATCAGCCTATCTACCACCTCTTGAGGGGATGGATTAACTACGACGATGGAAAAAAACCCTCCATCCCTGTAGGAAATATTGACAATGAGTCATTACAGTGACACAGATGCAGCGCTATAGCTGTGCCACTGTAGCATCTGTAGTAGTGTAGACAAGCCCTGAGAAACAACACTCAGATTACATTGAATATATTCTCCAGAAACCCAAGGACAAAAACATTAGCTGAAATATTGAAGAATAAAATCTTCCTTCTCCTTCCTTTAATCGGGGATGTCTCCATATTTTGCATTTTCTTTTCCTTTCAATGTATCAAAAATATCTTTTTCTGTGTGTCCACATGGCTAAAATCAGTGTCTAAAGTATATAATTTCCCCTATCAACTACTGCATCTTCTTTCTCTCTTGCTTCCATAATACATTCATGAATCCCACCCCTGGTCGGTCCAAAGTTTGACACCTATATCATCTTCCTCGTTCTCTGGCAATATTGATGACATCAGCACTAGGGCTGTTGGAAAGTTTTCTGACAAAACTGTTTTTAGCTGCAAAAGTAGGTTTTGGAGAGTTTGGGTTGTCAGGGATTATTTTATGAAAATCCCAAAAATTTCAATGAAAACTGAAATTTTATATTTTTTAATTGATTCCATTCCATTTAATCAAAAGCTATTTTTTACACACACACACAAACACAAACACACAAACAAACAAACAAATGACCTGGTCTGCTTGGTTGATTAGCACAAATAAATACAAAATATATATATTTGCAAAATGGCTTCTTCTTGAGACATCATGTTTCAAACAGAGAATATGAGTATTAATATTTATTGTAATGGATAACCAATACTCAGTACACAATTAGTCAAATCCAGGTACAAATCAGAACCAACGCTACTGTTGTAAAGAGAGTTACAGGTTTCCAGGAATATTTTGCTCTACTGAAATATAATGACTGCCATCAGAGATATCTTTGATCTAAAGGCAATCACAGACCTCTTCCATGCCAATGGGTCTGCCATGCATCCTTCAAACTCATCACAAGGCTCACATAAATAAGACTAGTTGGGAAATGGTTTTCCCATTCCACAAGATTTTTGGAGATTTCCAAAATTTTCCTGTCTTCAATTGAGGAAAATAGTCAAAATCTCAAAATGTTTTGCAAATCGACATACCTCACCCCAAAAATCAGTTCAGATCAAATGAAACATTTCATTTTAATAATTTAGAACTTTTAAACATTTTCTTAATATAAATTAAGTTCAAATTCAAAATGAAAATTTATTTTAATCTGAAAAAAATAATTAAATTTGTCAACACAGGATTTTTTGTGAATTTTGAAAGTATTTTTTTCCAATTTATTTTTTAGTTGAGGTGTTAATTAAAATTAACTCTTTCCAATGGACAATGTGAGTTTTGCCCAAGTGGGACAAAAAATATTTTGGGAATTTTTTTTCAAAAATTTCCCAATAAGCTCTACAATTACACCCTTTTTATGAAAAAAAAAATGCAAGCAATGATAGTATTGCCTGTGGTAAGAGTTAAGCCATGCATCCTGAGGGGTTTCCCTGATTGCAGATGCAGAGGCTACAAAATTCATTGAAGGCTGGTCGTCTCAGAGGCAGAAAGCCAAGAGAATGAGTTGTGACTGTGACACTAAGAGCAAGGAAAGAGACAGAGCTTCTTGGTCACAGAGCTCATTGGAGCGGCAGACTTTGGGATTTCTGAGCAAGGAGACTGCTGAGTTTTTTCTTTCTACTCTGTTCAGGGAGAGAAGATTTAGTATACTTTTTTTTGTAAATAAAGAAGATTAGATCAATTTCTCCTGACTTGTACCATCTATTCCTCCTCCTAACAAAATGACCCTGAATGCCCCAACTATTGGCTAATGACTCAGGACAAAACAGGCAACCATATGTATATACGTACCGTCTTCAGGTTCAATGTTAGATGCTGGAAACCCCTTGACTATTCCTTCCGGAGAACCTGAAAATGCCATTAGGATTATTAGTCATTTCACATAGGCATAGACAATCATATAATCAACTAGGAAGCAACATTCAGGTTACAGTGATCAAGGTCAAGTCAATATTTTCAAATTTCATAAGGAACGAAACTGTTACAAATGAGATGAGATACATTTTTTTTAAATGGAAACAGTTTTTCATCCAAAAAAATAAAAAATAGATCAAATGAAAATTTCTGCACAGCAACATTTTGGGGGGTGTATATATGAATTTTTCCATTGTTTTGATGAATAACCAGAATATGAGATCTGATTTTTTTTTCAGTAAATTTATTTTGGTTTTGATGAAAGCAATCATTTTTCAGAAAATTGGTAGTGAAATATTTTTGATTTCTGGTATTTCAATTAACATCCAGTATTCCCCGCCCCCCCCCCACACACACAAAAAGAAGACTTTCCAGGGGAGGGGGAGAATGGCCCTTTTCAGACATCAGCAGTACTATGTAGCACCATTCACTTATATCTTGCCTTATCACTTAGGCACATGTGGTAAGAAATTCCACTTGTATCACTGGAATACCATGGACTGTAATGACCTACTTTTTGTAGCCTCCAGGAATGGTGAGCTTGATTCTTTTTTCGCCTTAAAGTAGCCAAACAATATATCTGAAAAAAATTAGGAGAGTCAGTCATTACACAATACATTGACAATAATTCAGTCCTTTTAGAAAACAACCTTTATGCCACAATGATTTAGGAGAAAAAATATATTGATGAAATTATAGCACATCCATTTCTGTCTACTCCCCACCAATGTTGTCATTAAATCTCTATCTTGTCACTATTTTCTTCATGCTATGTTAAACACTTGCTTAGTCTGGCTCAGGTTCCGCTCTAGAAGTGTCCTTACAGAAGTTGTCCACACCACACCTTTGTTTCTGGTTGAACTAGAGGGGGATAAAGTGACAGTTGGAGTCGGAGTGGCTTATATATTCCTTCCTGACTGTCCATAGGGCTCAAACATCACCTAGACCACTGGTTCCCAAACTTGTTCCACTGCTTGTGCAGGGAAAGCCCCTGGAGGGCTGGGCCGGTTTGTTTACCTGCCACATCTGCAGTTTCGGCCAATCGCGGCTCTCAGTGGCTGCAGTTCTCTGCTCTAGGCCAATGAGAGCCGCGATTGGCCGAACCTGCAGACGTGACAGGTAAACAAACCGGCCCAGCCCGCCAGGGGCTTTCCCTGCACAAGCAGTGGAACAAGTTTGGGAACCACTGACCTAGAACTTATTAACCCCCCCCATTTGATTTATTGATTAAGGTTTTTTAAATATATAAAATTAGAACTGATGTAAATATTTTGACCAATTTTTTTTTCCTCTCTGAAATTGTGGCTTCATCAAAGTTGAAATCTTCCATAGGAAACAGAGTAGCAGCCGTGTTAGTCTGTATCCGCAAAAAGAACAGGAGTACTTGGACTACAAGCTATCAGGAACAGTATCCCTGATAATGTCACAGCTAACCTGGTGGCTGAACTTTGTGATTTTGTCCTCACCCACAACTATTTCACATTTGGGGACAATATATACCTTCAAGTCAGCGGCACTGCTATGGGTACCCGCATGGCCCCACAATATGCCAACATTTTTATGGCTGACTTAGAACAAC
The DNA here is from genome assembly GCF_011386835.1 of Chrysemys picta bellii. NCBI lineage: Eukaryota > Metazoa > Chordata > Testudines > Emydidae > Chrysemys > Chrysemys picta. The sequence goes on from NC_088803.1 coordinate 14,956,553, forward strand.
GCTTCCTTAGCTCTCGTCCCCTAACGCCTCTACTCTACTTGCGCTACATTGATGACATCTTCATCATCTGGACCCATGGAAAAGAAGCCCTTGAGGAATTTCACCATGATTTCAATAATTTCCATCCCACCATCAACCTCAGCCTAGATCAATCCACACAAGCGGTCCATTTCCTGGACACTACTGTGCTAATAAGCGATGGTCACATAAATACCACCCTATACCGGAAACCTACTGACCGCTACACTTACCTACATGCCTCCAGCTTCCATCCAGGACACACCACATGATCCATTGTCTACAGCCAAGCTCTAAGATATAACCGCATTTGCTCCAATCCCTCAGATAGAGACAAGCACCTACAAGATCTCTATCAAGCATTCTTAAAACTACAATACCCACCTGCTGAAGTGAAAAAACAGATTGACAGAGCCAGACGAGTACCCAGAAGTCACCTCCTACAAGACAGGCCCAACAAAGAAAATAACAGAACACCACTAGCTGTCACCTTCAGCCCCAACTAAAACCTCTCCAGCGCATCATCAGAGATCTACAACCTATCCTGAAAAATGGTCCTTTACTCTCACAGATCTTGGGAGACAGACCTGTCCTCGCTTACAGACAACCCCCCAACCTAAAGCAAATACTCACCAGCAACCACACATCACTGAACAAAACCACTAACCCAGGAACCTATCCTTGTAACAAACCCCGATGCCAACTCTGTCCACATATCTATTCAAGTGACATCATCACAGGACCTAATCACATCAGCCATACCATCAGAGGCTCGTTCACCTGCACATCTACCTATGTGATATATGCCATCATGTGCCAGCAATGCCCCTCTGCCATGTACATTGGCCAAACAGGACAGTCTCTACGCAAAAGAATTAATGGACACAAATCTGACATCAGGAATCATAATACTCAAAAACCAGTGGGAGAACACTTTAACCTGTCTGGTCATTCAGTGACAGACCTGCGGGTGGCTATATTACAACAGAAAAACTTCAAAAACAGACTCCAACGAGAGACTGCTGAGCTGGAATTGATATGCAAACTAGACACAATCAACAAAGGATTGAATAAGGACTGGGAATGGCTGAGCCATTACAAACATTGAATCTATCTCCCCTTGTAAGTATTCTCACACTTCTTATCAAACTGTCTGTACTGGGCTATCTTGATTATCACTTCAAAAGTTTTTTTTCTCTTACTTAATTGGCCTCTCAGAGTTGGTAAGACAACTCCCACCTGTTTATGCTCTCTGTATGTGTGTATATATATCTCTTCAATATATGTTCCATTCTATATGCATCCGAAGAAGTGGGCTGTAGTCCACGAAAGCTTATGCTCTAATAAATCTGTTAGTCTCTAAGGTGCCACAAGTACTCCTGTTCTTTTTCCATAGGAAAATATCAGTTTTGAGCTTTTTAAAAAAAAAATCCAGTAGGAAAATATGAAAGGAAACAAACAAACAAAAATCAATGTAATAAGACTTTTATTTCAGTTTTTATAAACAAAAATATAATTTTTCTATTTTTGGTGTTTGGATGTTCATTGCATTTTACAACCTTTCTCTTCCTTTTTTACTCCTCATCCTCTTTTTTTAAAAAACTTATTGGATAAAGTGCTGGGCAGGATATAAAAAGATGTGAGAAAAGTGGAGTAAATCCCATTTTTTCACACTTATTTTACTGTTTTTCAACTAAAGAAGTTGGGCATGTTTCCCACCAAGATCTGTGGTTTTCTGATCTCCTTCAATAAAATTAAGAAGAGTCAACTATCAGCCAGTTTAAGAACCTCTGCCATGAATTAAAATAGAATAAATAAAAACAGTCTGCAGAACACAAAATACCCTCACCCACAGCAGCACACACAAAGAGATTCACTTTGCAGTGTGCTGTAAAAGTCCCTAGACCTGGGTTATTTCAGACCTGTTTAGGAAGCTTGTTCTGAAAATGATGAACATGGCATTCAGGAGAATGCCACCCAGCACTAAGTATGAGGACAGAAACTTGCATATCTTTTATGATTTTTTCATTTTCCTTTCTGCTCCCAATGGCACTTCCCCACAAACCTGAAAATAAGAAGAAAAAGATAAATTTCAGGTTTAGGCACCTAACTCCTTTTAAAATCACACATCTGAAGGCAAGCTCCTTGGTTAAGGTTAGATTTTCAAAGGACCATAAATGGCCATTCAACGCAGACATTGGTTATCAACTAAAAGGAGGCACAATAGTCTAGTGAACTGGGTACCAAGCTGAGAGTCATGACATGTGGGTTCCTAAATTTTATCTCCCATTTCTGCACTGAGTGATGTCTCAGTTGTGAGTGGTCACTTTCCCTTCTTTTGTCACTATCCCCTATCTGTAGAATGCACATATTGATACTCAGAAAAGTGTTTTGAGAACTATGGATGAAAGTGCTAAAGCTGGTTGCAAATTTTCTGCTGAAACTTTTGGGGAGAAAATTCCAATTCATCAAAACCTAAACGGTTCCCAGGAAAGAGTCAGTTTTCATGTTTCTCTTTACATGAATTTTTTTATTTTGACTTTTTTATAAATTCTAATTTTGGGGGTTTTTAAACCACTTTTGAAAATTTAATCTAATTATAGTAAAGAAAGAATAAAAATTTTAAAAAAGGTCAAAACAGAAACTAAATATTTTGATATTGTTGATAAATGCCAAGTTATGAATTTTGGAAAACATAATCCCAACTATACTTACAAGGATCTAAGTTATCTGTTACCACTCAAGAAAGATACCTTGCAGTCATTATGGATAGTTCTCTAAAAACATCTGCTCAACATGCAGTGACAGTCATAAAAGCTAACAGGATGTTAGGAACCATTAGGAAAGTGATAGTTAAGACAGAAAAATCCATATTGCCATAGTATAAATCCATGGTTCACCCACACCTTGAATACTGCATGCATTTCTGGTTGCCCCATCTCAAAAAAGATATATTAAAATTGGAAAAAGTTATAGGGAAGGGCAACACAAATTACTTACTGAATGGGGGCGGCAACCTAGTGACAGATGCTATGGAAAAAGCTGAAGTACTCAATAGTTTCTTTGCCTCAGTCTTCACAGACAAGGTCATCTCCCAGCCTGCTGCACTGGGAAGCACAGTATGGTGAGGAGGTGAACAGCCCTCAGTGATGAAAGAACAGGTTAATATTTACCCAAAACTATTTAACAGAAAAGCAGGACATGCACAAGTCCATGGTGCTGGATGCAATGCATCCGAGGGTGCTGAGGGAGTTGGCTGATTTGTCTGCGGAGCCATTGGCCATTATCTTTAAAAACTCGTGGTGATTGGGGAAGATCCCGGATGATTGGAAAAAGGCAAATATACTGCCTATCTTTAAAAAAGGGAAGAATGAGAATCCAGGGAACTCCATACCTCTGTCCCCAGAAAAATCATGGAGCAGGTCCTCAAGGAATCCATTTTGAAGCACTTGGAGGAGAGGAAGGTGATCAGAAACAATCAACATGGATTCACCAAGGGAAAGTCATGCCTGACGAACCTGATTGCCTTCTATAATGAGATAACTGGCTCCGTGGATGAGGGGAAAGCAGTGGATGTGTTATTCCTTGACTTTAGCAAAGCTTTTGATACGGTCTCCCACAATATTCTTGCCAGCAAGTTAAATAAATATGGATTGGACGAATGGACTATAAAGTGGACACAAAGCTGGCTAGCTCATCAGGCTCAAAGGGTAGTGATGAACGGTTCGATGTCTTGTTGGAAGCCAGTATCAAGCGGAGTTCCCCAGAGGTCAATCTTGGGGCCAGTTTTATTCAACATCTTCATTAATGATCTGGATGATGGAATGGATTGCACTCTCAGCAAGTTTGCAGGTGACACTAAGCTGGGGGGAGAGGTAGATATGCTGGAGGGTAGGGATAGGGTCCAGAGTGACCTAGACAAATTGGAGGATTGGGCCAAAAGAAATCTGATGAGGTTCAACAAGGACAAGTGCAGAGAGAATGGAAGCATCCCGTGCACTGCTACAGGCTGGGGATCGACTGGCTAAGCGGCATTTCTTTAGAAAAGACCTGGGGATTACAGTGGATGAGAAACTGGATATGAGTCAACAGTGTGACCTTGCAGCCAAGAAAGTTAATGGTATATTGGGCTGCATTAGTAGGAGCGTTGCCAGCAGGTCGGGGAAAGTGATTATTCCCCTCTACTCGGCCCTGGTGAGGCCACATCTGGAGTATTGCATCCAGTTTTGGGCCCCCCACTACAGAAGTGATGTGGACAAATTGGAGAGAGTCCAGAGGAGGGCAACAAAAATGATTAGGGCACTAGGGCATATGACTTATGAGAAAAGGCTGAGGGTATTGGCCTGATTTAGTGTGCAGAAGAGAAGACTGAGGGGGGATTTGATAGCAGCCTTCAACTAGGCTTTCTTCTGGAAACTAGCAGAAGTTGCTAGATCGCAGGCCCTGGTTCTCATGGGAGACTTTAATCAGCCTGATATCTGCTGGGAGAGCAATACAGCAGTGCACAGATAATCCAGGAAGTTTTTGGAAAGTGTAGGGGACAATTTCCTGGTGCAAGTGCTGGAGGAACCAACTAGGGGCAGAGCTTTTCTTGACCTGCTGCTCACAAACAGGGAAGAATTTGTAGGTGAAGCAAAAGTGGATGGGAATCTGGGAGGCAGTGACCATGAGATGGTCGAGTTCAGGATCCTAACACAAGGAAGAAAGGAGAGCAGCAGAATACGGACCCTGGATTTCAGAAAAGCAGACTTTGACTCCCTCAGGGAACAGATGGGCAGGATCCCCTGGGAGAATAACATGAAGGGCAAAGGGGTCCAGGAGAGCTGGCTGTATTTTAAAGAATCCTTATTGCAGTTGCAGGAACAAACCATCCCAATGTGTAGAAAGAATAGTAAATATGGCAGGCGACCAGCTTGGCTAAACAGTGAAATCCTTGCTGATCTTAAACGCAAAAAAGAAGCTTACAAGAAGTGGAAGATTGGACAAATGACCAGGGAGGAATATAAAAATATTGCTCAGGCGTGCAGGAGTGAAATCAGGAAGGCCAAATCACAAATGGAGTTGCAGCTAGCAAGAGATGTTAAGAGCAACAAGAAGGGTTTCTTCAGGTATGTTAGCAACAAGAAGAAAGTCAAGGAAAGTGTGGGCCCCTTATTGAATGAGGGAGGCAACCTAGTGACAGAGGATGTGGAAAAAGCTAATGTACTCAATGTTTTTTTTGCCTCTGTCTTCACGAACAAGGTCAGCTCCCAGACTGCTGCACTGGGCAGCACAATATGGGGAGAAGGTGACTAGCCCTCTGTGGAGAAAGAAGTGGTTCTGGACTATTTAGAAAAACTGGATGAGCACAAGTCCACGGGGCCGGATGTGCTGCATCCAAGGGTGCTAAATGAGTTGGCGGATGAGATTGCAGAGCCATTGGCCATTATTTTTGAAAACTCATGGCGATCGGGGGAGGTCTCGGATGACTGGAAAAAAGCTAATGTAGTGCCCATCTTTAAAAAAGGGAAGAAGGAGGATCCGGGGAACTACAGGCCAGTCAGCCTCACCTCAGTCCCTGGAAAAATCATGGAGCAGGTCCTCAAGGAATCAATTATGAAACACTTAGAGGAGAGGAAAGGAATCAGGAAGAGTCAGCATGGATTCACCAGGGGGAAGTCGTGCCTGACTAACCTAATTGCCTTCTATGATGAGATAACTGGCTCTGTGCATGAGGGGAAAGCAGTGGATGTGTTATTCCTTGACTTTAGCAAAGCTTTTGATATGGTCTCCCACAGTATTCTTGCCAGCAAGTTAAAGAAGTATGGGCTGGATGAATGGACTGTAAGGTGGATAGAAAGCTGGCTAGATCGTCGGGCTCAACGGGTAGTGATCAATGTCTCCATGTCTAGTTGGCAGCCGGTTTCAAGCAGAGTGCCCCAAAGGTTGGTCTTGGGGCTGGTTTTGTTTAATATCTTTATTAATGATCTGGAAGATGGTGTGGACTGCAATCTCAGCAAGTTTGCAGATGACACTAAACTAGGAGGTGTGGTAGATAGACTAGAGGGTAGGGATCGGATACAGATGGATCTAGACAAATTAGAGGATTGGGCCAAAAAAAAACTGATGAGATTCAACAAGGACAAGTGCAGAGTCCTGCACTTAGGACGAAAGAATCCCATGCACTGCTACAGACTAGGGACCGAACGGTTAGGTAGCAGTTCTGCAGAAAAAGACTTAGGGGTCACAGTGGACGAGAAGCTGGATATGAGTCAACAGTGTGCCCTTGTTGCCAAGAAGGCTAACGGCATTTTGGGCTGTAGGGGGGGCATTGCCAGCATATCGAGGAACGTAATTGTTCCCCTTTATTCGACATTGGTGAGGCCTCATCTGGAGTACTGTGTCCAGTTTTGGGCCCCACACTACAAGAAGGATGTGGAAAAATTGGAAAGAGTCCAGCGGAGGGCAACAAAAATGATTAGGGGTCTGGAGCACATGACTTATGAGGAGAGGCTGAGGGAAGTGGGATTGTTTAGTCTCCAGAGAGAAGGATGAGGGGGGATTTGATAGCTGCTTTCAACTACCTGAAGAGGGGTTCTAAAGAGGATGGAGTTCGGCTGTTCTCTTCGAACCCTAATATTCTTTGATTCTATTATGTGTAGATGGATTGAGAGCTGGTTGATTGTGCAGCTGGATGCTTTCCAGGCTGCTCTATACTACTTGGAAATATCACTTTATTTTATAATTACAATGTTTACTTTCTATATCTACCCATCTAAACAGCCTCAGTTATCTCCATCAGCTAAGAAGCAGAGGCATGAGCATTCACTTTGTAGGTAACTCATGTTTTTCTCTTCTTTCTGCTTCTTTAGCTTCCCATTCTTGTATTCACTTCCAAAGTGTTCCATGGGTATGCTTGCTTCATTGCTGAAGAATAAAAGGAAAGAGTTTGAAAATGAAGCCCAGCAATAGTTTTGAGATGGCAGATGCATCATTAGGAGATAGAGTATCAGGGGAATGGTGGCAGGAAGTATCAGTGGAATGTGAGCTTGCTTCAAACAGTGTCTACAGTAATAAAGTTTCGTGCCATCCATGTTGTCCCATCTTTACATCTTTCCTTGAATCCTATTCACATTCTTTACGAAGCTATTGGTCCTCTCCTCCCAGGCTCCAGCTACAACCCCACACCACTGCATCTCAGTTCAGAGTTCTTACCACTAAAGCTGAGAAAATAATGTAATTTCTAATTCAGGGGCTGAACCAAAAACTCTGGGGAAATATCAAGTTTCATTCAAACTGAGAACAAAGCTTCCTCAGTGGCTAAGTGGTCAAGCAATTAGCTTAGGACTTAATTCCCCACTTCCCCTGCAGACTCCCTGAGGGTACATCTACACTGCATATTAAGCCTGGGTTCTGACTCAGATGTGAGCCCAAGACCCACTTCTGTGCACACACAGATCAGTCCTACAAGGCTCAGTATGCATTCAGGATCCAGGTCTTAGGAACTTAATAGTGTAGTGGGTCAGAACCCACAGTGATTTGAGTCCAAGCCCTGTCATTTTGCAGTGTGGACACAAATCAAGCCACAGACCCAAGTCAGAAGGTTGGGTAGTGCAGTATGGGATAGTGCAGAAGCTGGGTCCAGTATATGTGGGTATGTCTGCACTGCAAATGAAACCCAAGGTATCAAGTGTCAAAGCCTGGGTCAAGTGACTTGGGCTCACGGGGCTTGGTTGGTGGGTCTAAAAACAGCAGCGTAGAGATTCTCCTTTGAACTGGATCCCAGGGTCCGAGATCCACCCCAGTCACCGGGATTCAGAGCCAACACTCCAGCCCAAGCAGAAACACCTACAGTGCTACTTTTAGCCCCTAGGCTGGAGCCCCCCTAACCCAAGTCAACTGCCCTGGTGTCTGAGATTCAGGACCGCTGGCTTTTCTCTGCAGTGTAGACGTACCCTTAAGACCAGGTTTACACTGCAGTGTGGACACTCCAGCCCAGGCTTGGAAATTCCAGGTACACCAGCCTAGGCCCCACAGACCCAGATTTACAGTGTAGGGTAAACATGGAATCATAGAATATTAGGGTTGAAAAGGACCTCAGGAAGTCATCTAGTCCAACCACCTGCTCAAAGTAGGACCAATCCCCAGGCAGATTTTTACCCCAGTTCCCTAAATGGTCCCCTCAAGGATTGAGCTCACAATCCTGGGTTTAGCAGGCCAATACTTAAACCACTGAGCTATCCCTCCCCCCATGTGGCCTTGAGCAAGTCAAGCAGGGCATTTTTAATGGGATTTAGGCACCTAGTGGTAATTTGAAAAGCATTTAGGCACCTATATCCTATTGAAATCAAGTGATAGGCACATACATGCTCATCGCATAAGGTGATTCCTTTAAAAATCTGGCCTTTGTGTGCTCAGTGCCTCAGTTTCCCCTCTGTACACTTCCCCACTTCACAGAGATGTTGTGAGGCTAAACACACTAAAAGATCATGAAGTGCCCTGATACTTTGGTGAGTGGGGCCAGACAAAGACCTTAGAAAGTTAAAAAAGGGAAAGTTTTTCATCCACCTCGTGTAACATTCCTTAGACAACGGTGTGGGCCCAGAACTCAGTCAGGGAGTAGGTTTTTTTTTTAGGTGCCTCAAGTAGCATTTTCATTGCCTTTGGGAGGCTTCAGGTGCATTTGGCAAGTGTAGAACACATATATTCCTCCAAGGCCTGCAAGAGAGATGACATACACCTATTACAGAAACAAAACACACATTGCAAGGAGAACAGGATATGGGCTACTTTCCCCAGCTCTTTCAATCTCTGCACAGTAATTTATTAGACTATTCTCATTCATCGTTCCATCATTGTAATGCATTTGCAACCTGCAAGGATCACATGGCTGTCTGTGTGGCTGCTGTGGAAAGCCACAGAATCAGCAGAGATAAAATTTAAGATCCCCAGGCCCTTACCAGGTTAAGCAAATGGAGAATTTCCATTAGCAAGATGAAGAGTCCATGACACAGAATTTGAACAGCTCTGATTAAATCTGGGACATTTGTAACATCCACAGATCTGTCCAGCCCATTATGACTTATGCCATTATGCCTTAACACTGACTTCACTGGACTATTTGTGAAGAAAAGTTTGGAGGGAATGGTGGTTCAGTGGTTAGGGTGCTAGCCTAAAACTCAAGAAATGTGGGTTCTGCTCTCCCACAGATTTTACCCCAGTCATTATTCTCCCTGAGCCCCAGTTCCCCATAGGAAAAGGCGGATACAGGCACTTCCCCACCTCTCAGGGGTGTTGTGGAAATAAACACAGACGTGCTCAGATACTATGTTAACGGAGGGCAGATAAGTACCTACAATAATTAGAAAGTCATCTATTGGTGTCAGTCTCCTGTTGAATTGCACCAATAATTGAGTTCCTAACTCCCTTAGGCTCCTGTGTATTGCTACTCACCGTAAGGCTATTGGTATGTGGCCCTGTTAGATCAGCTGAATGTTCTGAAGGACACAGTCTCCTTCTCCAATGAGAAACTATCTCTCCACAATATTTTACAATAGTTCAAATATTGTTGTCTCTTTTCCACCTGGATATCCCCATCTTGTCTTACACCCTGTCACTTGTTCATGTTTAATGACCTCCAGTTATGTCCATTTCTCACTATTCGCACGGCACAAACCATTGGACACACTCTGCTCCTGTTTAATGACAACTAAAATAACAGTCTCTCAAATGGAGAAAAAGGGACAACAGAAGGTAGTAGGCACTGTTCTGCTATCCTGCTTCCAGCACTAATGACAACTACAAGTGTGCCAAAAATCACAAGTCAAGTCACAGAAAATCCTGAGTTTGGCTTTAAAATTATCAGATTTATTTTAAACACTTGGGTTCTTTATATTGGAACTATCGGGCTTGGCCCCTATTATTTTTGCTAATGTAGAAATCTTATGAGGGTCAGACCTAAAAGGCATGTACACACAGCAACGTTAGTATAAATCAGGTTAGCAGGCACTGGGTCTGTTAACCTGGGACTTGAGCCTCTGCACTCATGTGTAACTCCAGGTTTGGAATTGCTTAAACTCCTGGTCACAATCTGGGGCTCTAGAGTCTACACTGTATTATACGGGACCAAATTCAGCCACCCATATCCCAGTCTTTCTAGCACCCTCCCAAAATGTATCTGCATTAGCCCTTTGTTCTTGGTTCAATGTGGGAAAACTTCACTGTCTACCAAACTTGTTTGTCAAGAGGACAAAGGAAGTTGGCTTGTGGGACATCTTTGGTTGACTCCCAAAACATGACTCCAGTGGGACTGCATCTACACTGCAAAGCAATTAGTCCTGAATCCTGGTTCTCACCTGACTCAGGCTCAGACCCTCCACCCTAATGGAGTCTGGGATCCTGGGTCTAAGCTCCGGGTTAGCATGATTTGTGGGTAGATGGAAGAGGTATGGAGTTTGAACCTGAGTTTGAACCCTGGGCTTACACTGCAATGTATGCAGGCCAAGGCCTTTCTGCAGTAAGAAGCAACAGCCATAACAGGACAGCAGCCACCAGGAGCTAAGAAGCAGAGAGTCACATCCCATCTAATTTGTGTCAAAACAATATAATATTGGGCTGTTAAGAAGGCACTCCTGTCCTAATAGTACCCGCCATCACCAGATAAAGAAATAGATCTTGGGAGGTTAATAGACAACTTTGTTTGATAGTATTCTGTTTGCAAAGAAAGCACTTATCAACAGTTGTGATGGTTAAATCTATAGTTCTACTGATTTGCCATTATGGCCCCTACTTCTCTATTGTTTGTATGGTCCCTGTGTAATTATTTTATTGTTTCTGTCCATTGCATAAATAATTTTTGCAAGATTTAAATCAGCTAAGGTGTTGGAGTATGATTGGTTAAAGAATTGTTTCATAATGGGCTAGGATTGGTGAAAAATACTGTTTAGTTTAAAATGATTGATTAAGGTATAGCTAAGTAGAATCCAGTTTTAACTATATAAACTCGGGCCCAAAGGGAAGTTCTTTGGATCCTCACTCCAAGACACAGCTCAAGATCAGAACCCTACTGCCCATGCCATGCAGAAGCTGGAGCTCCAGAACTTCTAATCTTGACTAGTCATCAGGTAAAGTTCATTTGCCTTATCAGGAATGGTGAAAATTGTATGCGTAGCATGTGTATTCTGTTTTGGTAACTGTTAATAAATAGATGACATCATCATGTATGGCATCAGCTGGGAAGACCACTTTCAACACCTCTCTAAAGTTCTGCACATGGTGACGGAGGCTGGACTCACAGCGAATCCAACAAAATGCCACCTTAGGCAGAACAAAGTAACATACCTAGGTTACACTGGTGGGGGAGGAGATCTACGACCCTTAGTTGGTAAGGAACAAGCGCTACAGGAATGGCCCATGATGACAACAAAGAGACAGGCCTGGAAATTTCTCAGCCTAGATGGATATTACCAGCGTTTTGTACTGGATTTAGCCGTTCTGGCAGCCACCCTGACTGACTTGATGAGGAAATCACCACCCCAGAGGGTCCAGTGGTCTACGGAGTGTGAGGTGGCCTTTCAGGCATTAAAGAGAGGGCTGACCTGGGAGCTGGTCTTGGTCTATCCTGACTTCCAGAAACCCTTCATCCTGCAAACTGACACTTTAGAGGTAGTGATCGGTGTGGTACTATCACAAGGAGACACTGGAGAGGAACATTCCATATTGTACCTGAGTCAAAAGGTGTTCCCCAGAGAGACCTGTTACTCAACTATACAGAAAGAGGCACTAGCTATCAAGTGGACCAGACACTGTCTATGGTATTACCTGCCGGGGAAAACATTCCGGCTGATTACTGACAATGCACCACTGTGCTGGTTACACCACATGAAGAAAACTAATCCCTGAATAATGCGGAGGTACCTATTCCTACAACCTTATGATTTCCAGGTGATGCACCGCCCAGGAAAGGCACATGCCAATGCCAATTTCTTTTCTTGACTGGAGGGTGATGAAAGAATCACCGAGGCCACACCAGATCCACTCTTGAAGAGTGAAGAGTTGAAATCGCTCCACATTGGACGGGGAAGGGTTAATCTTACATTGTGGGCTGAGGAAGCCACGCCCCCTCAAGTGTACTGGGCATGCTCCAAATGCACTAGTATAAAAGAGAGAAGCTCAGCTCTGCTGTGTCTGACCACTGGAGAGGAAGGATGCACTTTTCAGGCTCCAGCTGAGGATCAGCCAAAGCCCAAGGCCTTGGAAGCCGGAGATGCTGCAACCCAGGTAGATGCCAGGCTATCCATGGAGGGAGGCCACGCAGAGTCTGGAGTCGCTGGGAACAGACTCCAGGAACCCTGGAGGCAGCAGAGAAACCCAGACCACAGCACCAGAAACCACAGTAGGAAGCAGCCCAGGGGAATTAGATAGTGGCCCAGTCAGTGAACTAGAACTTTGAGTCAGTGTGTTTCGGTTGGACCCCCACACTGACTCAGTGTCAGATGGTCTTGCTGCTACCAGGGCCGTGGCTGGGGCCTGGTAGATCTGGAGGACCTGGGCCCCCTTATCTGGGCTGCAACCCTCCTTTTTTTGTGTGTGGTGGTCCACTTCCCTGACTGAGTGCATCTGGCTGCTAGGACTTACTGTCCTGCAAACAGGGGCAAATGTATTGACTTTTCCCACTAGGTCTTACTGCCTTGCTAACTAGGGTGAATATATTGACTTTGGCCACTAAGACTTACTGCCCTGAGAACTGGGGCAGATCTCTTGACTTTGGCCATTATGCCTTACTGCCTTGCTAACTGGGGCAGAGCCACTGACTCTGGCCACTAGGACTTACTGCCCTGCTAAAAGGGGCAAATCCATTGACTCTAGACATTAGGCTTTACTGCCCTGCTAACTGGGGCAGAGCTATTGACTGGGGATGCTAAGCTTACTGACCTGCGGACTGGGGTGAATCTGTTGACTTTGGCCGCTAGGCCTTACTGCCCTGCTAACAAGAGTGGAGACATTGGTCTTGGCCAGTAGGGCCTACTGCCCTGCTGACTGGGGCAAACCTGTTGACAGAGACCACTAGGCCCTACTGCCTTGCTAATAGGGGCAAATCTATTGACTTTTAGCACTAGGCCTTACTGCTGTGCTAATCAGGGTGAACCTATTGACTCTGGCTGCTAGGCCTTACTGCCTAGCCATCATCAATAAGCTCCCCAATATTCTCCTAATAAGCTCACCAAACTTTGGACTCTTCTGGACTGCATCACCAGCAGAGGATCAAGGAAAACTTTGTGGAGTTACTTGGTCGCTGCCCCTCCTTTTGGTGTACTCCAGCTGCTAACAGCTGAAGGCAAAGGAAACATCACAAGCACTTCTCAGCAGGATAGAATACTTATTTAAATTAAGGAGCAACTAAGGGAGGGACACCTTCCTAACAGAGAACTCTTCAGACAGTCTTTGGAGGAGGTCAGGTGCCAATTGAGGCAGTCACACTAAAGGCCCTACAGACACCCATCAAGGCCCTTGTGCGGGATTACATTGAAACCTACCTAGGAGAGTTAGCAAAAAATGCTGAATAATCAAACCCTGACAGACTGCCCAGATCCTATACACTGCATGTAATACTTTAGAGAGGAAATGGAGAAGGAAAATAGAGCAGTTGGTTCAGGCATGGCAAATCTTATCCCAGGAGGAAGGGATTAGTGAGAAGTTAAGAGAGCAACTTGTTCAGAAACTGGAAATAAATTCACTGCTTATTTATCCAAGAGAGGGCCTTGCAAAAGGACTGGCTTGCTGCAAGCAGCATTTACAAAGAGGTGGTTATGAAATTACAATGTGGAGAGTGTGACGGGTTCCTCCTGGGGTGCCACCTGGAATTGTGGTACCATTGAGCCCTCTGACCCACCAGCCTGGGCTCCCTCTCACACTGTGCTGCTGTGACAAGCTGCAAAGCCCTCCAGCCTGCACTTTCACCAGCAATCACACAGGTAGGGACACACCAGCTGCAGTCACATGCAGGCTCTGTAACCACCAGCCTCCCAGTCTAGGACCCCAGAGCAGCACCATCCTGCCCTGGTCAAATCTGGCCACTGTATGGGTTTAATACCTGGGCCACCTCTCCCTCAATGGGAAGAGAACAACGCACACTTGTGGTAACAAAGCAAACATTTTCCCCAGACACCTTAGTCAAACGCACACTGGTTTGGATTAAAACATAAATAAATTAATTAACTACAAAACATTTTAAGTGATTATAAGTGATAGCAAACAGATCAAAGCAGATTACCTAGTAATTAAACAAAAATGCAAACTGAGCTTAAGATACTAGATAGGTAGTATATGAATTAGTAAATTCTCATCCTGAGTGGTAAAAAGGCTGGCAGATTTTAAGGCACAAGCTGCCTTTGCTTTGCAGCTTGGGTTTCCCAGGTTTTCATATACAGGCTAGAAATCCCTTTAGCCTGGGACCAGCACTTACCCCAGTTCAATCTTTGTTCCTCAGCTGTTTCCTGGTGTGTTGTTGTAGGGAGAGTGAGGTACCATCATGATGTCATTTCCCCTTTTTATATCTTCTTCCCACTTGCTGGAAAGCTATTTTGCTGTAACCTGGGTCAAACAGTTCCCATTGTGTAGCGCTATCTCTGAGAGGTTTCTATTGTACCCAGTTCCTAGGGTAATCCTTGTGCTTCTGTGCATTTCCTCAATAAGCCATTAACATTGTTTGGCCTTTTTATTGTTGTACCTGAAAAGCTGCATGTGGGTGTTTTCAACCTCAAAACACGTTTCAGTAACATATAAAAAGCCAAACTTCATAACTTAACATACAACGATAGCATGTACAATCCAATGAGATATTAATGTATAGCAGATCAAGACTTTTAGAATGATACCTCACAAGGCATACTTTGTTCAAAACATATCCTAAGTACATGACAGTGGTGAATAAGGGGGTGCCAGGGTATCACGGAGAGATCGAGCACCAATAGGTCAGGAATGTTTGTTTGGGTAACAAGTGAAAATAGCAGAATTAGTTCAGAGAATCAAAGTACTGTTTCAGGAAGTAGGTATATTCAGGCAGTAGATATCAAAGGTGGACAGGAACCTCAAAATATACCAGAGGTGGGAAATTAAGATGACGTATGTATAGAGATGCAGCTGTATTCTTGTATTATATTATGTTCTTAATATAATACAAGAAAATCCTACTTCACAGTGTTTAATTTGTAACAAAGGAGGTGCTGGGGTTCATAAGAACATAAGAATGGCCATACTGGGTCATACCAAAGGTCCATCAAGCCCAGTATCCTGTCCTCTGACAGTGGCCAATAGCAGGTGCCCCAAAAGGAATGAACAGACAGGTTATCATCAAGTGATCCATGCCCTGTCCCTGGTTCTGGCAAACAGAGGCTAGGGACACCATTTCTGCCCATCCTGGCTAATAGCCATTGTTGGACCTATCTTCCATGAATCTATCTAGCTCCTATCAAGCACTTAGGTGCTGGGTTTGAAGCAATTTTTTTTTTCATAACTGATGTGGAGATGCCGGGGCTGTGAACTGCCACGGATAGAGGTACCCCTGGCAAACCCTGGCACAAAGAGTTGCCACTTCCTATATCTCAGTTCTGATGGATTCGGTCACAGAGACCCCCTTGGGACTGTCACCTGATGTGCTGAAACTACCTCTGAGCCCATTTTCCACTGCCAGCTTGGGACTCCAGAACCTGCCTTGTTGAGCCAGACATGCTAGTCTGCTGCAACACACAACCAGGTCTGGTCCATGCCCGCAAAACTGCAGACTTTAACCAAAACTGCTCAGCAAGTCACCTATCTCCAGCACCCAGACACCTAGTTCCCAATGGGATCCAAATCCGTTTTACTCTGTATAAAGCTTATACAGGTGTGATACAGGAGAGACAAGGAGCAGTGAGAGAGAGTGGTAGAGGGGAAGTATATAAGCCCTAGGCTAATTAAGGCATGGTTCCCTGTAGACTAGGGAGGGTTGCTGCAGGTTAATTGGAGCACCTGTTGTCAAGTAAGGCCCTGTTAGCAACCTAATAAAACCACCTGCTTCAGGCAGTAAGGGGAGAAGGAGGAAGGAGAGAGGATTGGAGCTTGGAGGTGTGCTGTGAGACTTGGGAGATCAGAAAATGGGAAAAAGGGAAACCCTGCCCCAGCAGAGACTCCCTCCCTCAGCATTTAAGGACTGAAGGAACCCCACCTAAGGGGAAGAGGGTAAGAACCCGCAGGGGTTGTGATGGGCAGGGGCTCAGAGTCAGGAACAAACCCAGTCCCCTCCCCTGCTTCCCTCCTTTACCACGTTCCCGGGCCACTAGCAGTGCCCTTGGTGCCCCAAGAGCAGGAGCAAGGGGTGGCATTTAGCCCCACACCAAGAAAAGTGCAGGACCCACCATACTATATCGGCCATCTTGTCACACATGATGATAGCGGTGGGATCTCCGCACCGTGAACATAATCCAGGGTGGGTCACAACCACCCTGTCTCAAGATGGAGGATGTGGTCAAAGCACTGGTGCAAGATACTGCTGCCCAGCAGGAGGCTACCCGGATCCAGGCAGCTACCACAGAAGGCCATGCAGCTGCAGCAAGAGACCAATCACCTGCTGATCATAGAATCATAGAATATCAGGGTTAGAAGGGACCTCAGGAGGTCATCTAGTACAGCCCCCTGCTCAAAGCAGGACCAATTCCCAACTAAATTATCCTAGCCAGGGCTTTGTCAAGCCAGGCCTTAAAAACCTCCAAGGAAGGACATTCCACCACCTCCCTAGGTAATGCATGCGAGTGCTTCACCACCCTCACAGTGAAATAGTGTTTCCTAATATCCAACCTAGACCTCCCCCACTGCAACTTGAGACCATTGCTCCTTGTTCTGTCATTAGCCACCACTGACAACAGCCGAGCTCCATCCTCTTTGGAACCCCCCGTCAGGTAGTTGAAAGCAGCTATCAAATCCCCCCTCGTTCTTCTCTTCTGGAGACTAAACAATCCCAGTTCCCTCAGCCTCTCCTCATGAGTCATGTGCTCCAGACCACTAATCATTTTTGTTGCCGTCCGCTGGACTCTATCCAATATTTCCACATCCTTCTTGTAGTGTGAGGCCCAAAACTGGACATAATACTCCAGATGAGGCCTCACCAATGTCGAATAAAGGGGAACGATCACATTCCTCGATCTGCTGGCAATGCCCCTACTTATACCGCCCAAAATGCCATTAGCCTTCTTGGCAACAAGAGCACACTGTTGACTCATATCCAGTTTCTCATCCACTGTGACCCCTAGATCCTTTTCTGCAGAACTATTACCTAGCCATTCGGTCTCTAGTCTGTAGCAGTGCATGGGATTCTTCCGTCCTAAGTGCAGGACTCTGCACTTGTCCTTGTTGAACCTCGTCAGGTTTTTTTCGGCCCAATCTTCTAATTTGTCTAGGTCCCTCTGTATCCGATCCCTACCCTCCAGCATATCTACCACGCCTCCTAGTTTAGTGTCATCTGCAAACTTGCTGAGATTGCAGTCCACACCATCCTCCAGATAATTAATAAAGATATTGAACAAAACTGGCACCATGACCGACCCTTGGGGCACTCCATTTGAAACCAGCTGCCAACTAGACATGGAGCCATTGATCACTACCCGTTGAACCTGACGATCTAGCCAGCTTTCATAGAATATCAGAGTTGGAAGGGACCTAAAGAGGTCATCTAGTCCAACCCCCTGCTCAAAGCAGGACCAATTCCCAGCTAAATCATCCCAGCCAGGGCTTTGTCAAGCCGGGCCTTAAAAACCTCCAAGGAAGGAGACTCCACCACCTCCCTAGGTAACGCATTCCAGTGTTTCACCACCCTCCTAGTGAAATAGTTTTTCCTGATATCCAACCTGGACCTCCCCCACTGCAACTTGAGACCATTGCTCCTTGTTCTGTCGTCTGCCACCACTGAGAACAGCCGAGCTCCATCCTCTTTGGAACCCCCCTTCAGGTAGTTGAAGGCTGCTATCAAATCCCCCCTCATTCTTCTCTTCTGGAGACTAAACAATCCCAGTTCCCTCAGCCTCTCCTCATAAGTCATGTGCTCCAGACTCCTAATCATTTTTGTTGCCCTCCGCTGGACTCTTTCCAATTTTTCCACATCCTTCTTGTAGTGTGGGGCCCAAAACTGGACACAGTATTCCAGATGAGGCCTCACCAATGTCGAATAAAGGGGAACGATCACGTCCCTCGATCTGCTGGCAATGCCCCTACTTATACAGCCCAAAATGCCGTTAGCCTTCTTGGCAACAAGAGCACACTGTTGACTCATATCAAGCTTCTCGTCCACTGTGACCCCTAGGTCCTTTTCTGCAGAACTGCTACCTAGCCATTCGGTCCCTAGTCTGTAGCAGTGCATGGGATTCTTCCGTCCTAAGTGCAGGACTCTGCACTTGTCCTTGTTGAACCTCGTCAGGTTTTTTTCGGCCCAATCTTCTAATTTGTCTAGGTCCCTCTGTATCCGATCCCTACCCTCTAGTGTATCTACCACGCCTCCTAGTTTAGTGTCATCTGCAAACTTGCTGAGAGTGCAGTCCACACCATCCTCCAGATCATTAATAAAGATATTAAACAAAACCGGCCCCAGGACCGACCCTTGGGGCACTCCGCTTGAAACCGGCTGCCAACTAGACATGGAGCCAATGATCACTACCCATTGAGCCCGACGATCTAGCCAGCTTTCTATCCACCTTACAGTCCATTCATCCAGCCCATACTTCTTTAACTTGGCGGCAAGAATACTGTGGGAGACCGTATCAAAAGCTTTGCTAAAGTCAAGGAATAACACATCCACTGCTTTCCCCTCATCTACAGAGCCAGTTATCTCATCATAGAAGGCAATTAGGTTAGTCAGGCACGACTTCCCCTTCGTGAATCCATGCTGACTCTTCCTGATCACTTTTCCTCTCCTCTAAGTGTTTCATAATTGATTCCTTGAGGACCTGCTCCATGATTTTTCCAGGGACTGAGGTGAGGCTGACTGGCCTGTATTTCCCCAGATCCTCCTTCTTCCCTTTTTTAAAGATGGGCACTACATTAGCCTTTTTCCAGTCATCTGGGACCTCCCCCGATCGCCATGAGTTTTCAAAAATAATGGCTAATGGCTCTGCAATCGCATCCGCCAACTTCTTTAGCGCCCTTGGATGAGCGCATCCGGCCCCATGGGTTTGTGCTTATCCAGTTTTTCTAAATAGTCCTGAACCACTTCTTTCTCCATGGAGGGCTGGTCACCTCCTCCCCATACTGTGCTGCCCAGTCCAGCAGTCTGGGAGCTGATCTTGTTTGTGAAGACAGAGGCAAAAAAAGCATTGAGTACATTAGCTTTTTGCACATCCTCTGTCACTAGGTTGCCTCCCTCATTCAGTAAGGGGCCCACACTTTCCTTGACTTTCTTCTTGTTGCTAACATACCTGAAGAAACCCTTCTCGTTGCTCTTAACATCTCTTGCTAGCTGCAACGCCAAGTGTGATTTGGCCTTCCTGATTTCACTCTTGCATGCCCGAGCGATATTTTTATACTCCTCCCTGGTCATTTGTCCAATCTTCCACTTCTTGTAAGCTTCTTTTTTGCGTTTAAGGCCAGCAAGGATTTCACTGTTAAGCCAAACTGGTCACCTGCCATATTTACTATTCTTTCTACATATCAGGATGGTTTATTCCTGCAGCCGCAATAAGGATTCTTTAAAATACAGCCAGCTGTCCTGGACCCCTTTGCCCTTCACGTTATTCTTCCAGGGGATCCTGCCCATCTGTTACCTGAGGGAGTCAAAGTCTGCTTTTCTGAAGTCCAGGGTCCGTATTCTGCTGCTCTCCTTTATTCTTCATGTCAGGATCATGAACTCGACCAGCTCATGGTCACTGCCTCCCAGGTTCCCATCCACTTTTGCTTCCCCTACTAATTCTTCCCTGTTTGTGAGCAGCAGGTCTAGAAAAGCTCTGCCCCTAGTTGGTTCCTCCAGCACTTGCACCAGGAAATTGTCCCCTACACTTTCCAAAAACTTCCTGGATTGTCTGTGCACCGCTGTATTGCTCTTCCAGCAGATATCAGTGTGATTAACGTCTCCCATGAGAACCAGGGCCTGTGATCTAGCAACTTTTGTTAGTTGCCGGAAGAAAGCCTCGTCCACTTCATCCCCCTGCTCTGGTGGTCTATAGCAGACTCTGACCATGACATCACCCTTGTTGCTCACACTTCTCAACTTTATCCAGAGAGACTCAGGTTTTCCTGCAGTTTCATAACGGAGCTCTGAGCAGTCATACTCCTCTCTTACATACAATGCAACTCCCCCACCTTTTCTGCCCTGCCTGTCCTTCCTGAACAGTTTATATCCATCCATGACAGTACTCCAGTCACGTGAGTTATGCCACCAAGTCTCTGTTATTCCAATCGCACCATAGTTCCCTGACTGTGCCAGGACTTCCAGTTCTCCCTGCTTGTTTCCCAGGCTTCTTGCATTTGTGTATAGGCACTTAAGATAACTCATCAATCGTCCCGCTTTCTCAGTATGAGACAGGAGTCCTCCCCTCTTACGCTCTCCTGCTCATGTTTCCTCCCAGGATCCCATTTCCCCACTTACCTCAGGTCTTTGGTCTCCTTCCCCCGGTGAACCTAGTTTAAAGCCCTCCTCACTAGGTTAGCCAGCCTGCTTGCGAAGATGCTCTTCCCTCTCTTTGTTAGGTTGAGCCTGTCTCTGCCTAGCACTCCTCCTTCTTGGAACACCATCCCATGGTAGAAGAATGCAAGCCTTCTCTCCGACACCACCTGCATAGTCATTCGTTGACTTCCACGATTCGATGGTCTCTACCCAGGCCTTTTCCTTGCACAGGGAGGATGGACGAGAACACCACTTGCGCCTCAAACTCCTTTATCCTTCTTCCCAGAGCCATGTAGTCTGCAGTGATCTGCTCAAGGTCATTCCTCGCAGTATCATTGATTCCCACGTGGAGAAGCAGGAAGGGGTAGCGATCCGAGGGCTTGATGAGTCTCGGCAGTCTCTCTGTCACATCGTGTATCCTAGCTCCTGGCAAGCAGCAGACCTCTCGGTTTTCCCAATCGGGGCGGCAGATAGATGACTCAGTCCCCCTGAGGAGGGAGTCCCCGACCACCACCACCCTACTCCTCCTCTTGGGTGTGGTGGTTGTGGAACCCTCATCCCTAGGACAGTGCATCTTTTGCCTTCCAATCGGTGGAGTCTCCTTCTGCTCCCTTCCTTCAGATGTGTCACCTAGTCCACTCTCCGCATTAGCACCTGTAGAGAGAACATGGAAACGATTGCTCACCTGTATCTCCATTTCTGGAACATGGACGCTCCTCTTTCTCCTTCTGGAAGTCACATGCTGCCAAACTTCTTCACCATCCTTCTGTCCCTGCTGCGCCTGCTCTAAATCTTCAGAACATTGTGGCCGTAGAAGCATCTCCTGACGTTTGTCCAGGAAATCATTTTCCCTTATGCAACGCAGAGTCGATACTCATTTCTACAGAAATCGAACCTTCTCTTCCAATATGGAGACCAGCTTGCACTTTGTACAGACAAAGACGCTTCTGTCCTGTGGAAGAAAGACAAACATGGCACAGCCTGTGCAGGTTACAACAGCTGATCGCTCACCTTCCTCTTAAGAGCTTCCTCAGCTGTTGCAGTAATTACTCAGAGAAACCTGCAGATGAAAGCCTCAGTGAGCTCTCCCCAGGCAAACGCCCTCTGTTAGCCTCTGCTGTTCGCCGGTCAGCTGGTTCGCTGCTGACTGCCCTTATATACCAGTCAGGCCCACTCAAGGCCCACCAGGAACAAAGCACTCCCAATTCACACTTTTCAAACAAGCAAGCAAGCACACGGTCAAACTGACCAACTGTCCCAGCAACAGACACTTAGCTACTCACCAAAACAGCCCTCCTAATGCAGCACTTAGCGTACCTCCTCTCGGACAGCTCCCAGGCAAACTCCCTCTGTTAGCCTCCACTGTTTGGCACCCAAGATCAGGCCATGCTGCAGGAACTAGTGAAACAAGTGAAGGTTCTTACAGAGCTGAGCTGTGGTTATGATGGGACACGGACCATACGGACCAGCTACTGTCTGCAGAAAATGACCTGGGAGGATGATGTGGAGGCATACCTGCGGGCCTTCGAGAGGACAGCCTGAGGGAGTCCTGGCCCCAAGGTATTCTCACCCCATTTTTGATATGACAGCAGAGGAGGCAGCAGATTACCCCCAACTGAAGGCGGAGATCCTAGCCAAGGCAGGGGTAACAACGGCCTTGTGAACTGGAGGTTCCATGAATGGCAGTATTGTGAAGACAAGACACTGTGATCACAACTATTTGACCTAATCCACCTAGCCCGGAAGTGGTTATGCCCAGAGGCTCTCAGCTCGGAGAAAATGATGGAGCTCCTGGCGCTGGACCACTATACGAGGGGACTACCCTCGGGCTTCCAAGCCTGGGTAGGCCAGAATGATCCCTCCGCCTATGATGAACTAGTCACCCTTGTAGAGAGACAACTGGCAGCCCATGAACTGTTTCAAAGCCCGGGAGGTGAAACACGGCATTTCAGGAAACCAGTCCCGACCCCGAGGCCCCGGATCATTGAGAAGTCCAGGAAAGCCATAGCTGGAAGAATAGGCACCAAGGAGCAGCCTGAGGCCCCAAAGGGACCTGGGAGTCTGGGGGGAGAGGGTTGGGGAAGCGAGTCAGAGTGCCCAAGACAGAAGGCAACCTCCAGAATGATATCTCGCTGTTATGAGTATGGGGAGTTGGGGCATACAGAAGCCCAGTGCCCCAACAGGGAGGAGCCCATGCAATGTAATCTGGGGGATCCCAGGGACCAAAGTGACCTAATCAGCCTGGTGGGGGTCATGATGGCCCGACATGAGTACACCAGGCTGGTAAAGATGAATGGCATTCAGACCATAGCTTTGGTGGAGTCTGGGAGTGCTGTCACATTGCTCTCAGGGAAGTTAGTGGGGCAAGACCAACTGAGCCAGGCCAAGAGCACTGGAGTGACATGTGTCCACAGCACAATAAATTTCTAACCCACAATTCCAATACGGATTGAGATCCAGGGAAATACTACCAAGATGACTGCAGGGGTGGTCCCCAAGCTCCCCTACCTGGTCTTAACTGGCAGGGACTTTCTGGGGTTCGAGAGACTACTCCCCCCCGCATCGAGTTAGGGGAGGGAGTAAACCCTGAGCAGGGTTTGAGGTGCCCATGGATGACCTTACCATAATTTTTGCTGGGTTATCCCCAGAGTTATTTTCACCCCCTGGGAAGTTCCAGAAATCCAGACGGGAAAGGATGGCAGACAAAAGATTAGGAACCAGGATCTTGGCAGCAAACCAGAGAGCTGCCCTGGTTGGGAGAAGGCCCTGTGGAGACCCAGAGATGTCCCCCAGCATGAGCGGAAGGACTCCAAAAGAAGGAGGGGAGCCCAAGTCAGTAGAATCAGGCCAGATCAGTCCTGCATATGCAAATGTTTTGGGCAGGACCAAACCGATGACTCACTGTATGCATACGTGAGGGAGGAGGTAGTAGAGGTAAATGGTGTGCCAGTAGAAGGGAAAACCAAAGGCACAGGGCCATACTATAAAATCAAGCAGGATCTGTTGTATCAGATAGTGCCAATACAGGAGGAAGTAGCAGAACAGCTCTTGGTGCGATGGAAGCACACAAGGGCCATATTAGAAATAGCTCACAGTAATCTGTTTGGGGGACATTTAGGAGCAGACAAGACCCTGGATAGAGTCCTAAGAAGGTTCTACTTTCTGGGGGTACGGACAGATGTCCACTGCTATTGCACCTCCTGCCCAGAGTGCCAGCTGCATAGTCTCCGACCTCAGTTAAGGGCCCCATTGGTACCCTTGCCTATAATTGAAGTTCCGTTTGAAAGGATAGCAATGTACTTCCTTGTTAGTTTCTGGGAAGTGTTAGTTTCTGCCTACTACTACTATATCTATGTGGGAAGTAATGGTATCTGCGAGGTATGACCCTGAGCAGACCAGCTGTGATTACTGGGCTCTGGAAGTGAGTGTAAGGGATTTGGGGGTGCAGGGGTGTTCTCATCGATCCTCCCAGATGAGGATAGGGACCCAGGCAGAGACCAACACATCCGTGAGGTGAATGCCTGGCTGCATAGATGGTGTCACCAGGAGAGCTTCAGCTTACTCAGCCATGGAATGCTGTTCTGAGAAGAAGGGCTGCTGAGCAGAGTTGGGGTCCATCTATTGAAGGAAGGAAAAAGTATCTTTGGCTACAGTCTGGCTAACCTAGTGAGGCTGGCTTTAAACTAAGTTTGAAGGGGGCAGGAAACAAATCCCACAGGTAGTCCAGAACATGGAGACCTGGGCGAAGGGTTGGAATCTGGGGGAAACATGGGACATGACAGCATGAACAAAGGAGACAGAAGAGGGAACAAAGAGGGGAAATTTAATAGACATCTTAGGGTATGTCTACACAACGAAATTAGGTCGAATTTACAGCAGCCGGTTTTATAGAAATCGGTTTTATACATTCGATTGTGTGTGTCCCCCCATAA
Source organism: Chrysemys picta bellii (assembly GCF_011386835.1). Classification (NCBI taxonomy): domain Eukaryota; kingdom Metazoa; phylum Chordata; order Testudines; family Emydidae; genus Chrysemys; species Chrysemys picta. The sequence continues at coordinate 14,981,105 of NC_088803.1, forward strand.
AATGCTCTAAGTGTATTAAGTCGGCGGACCACGTCCACAGTACCAAGGCTAGCATCGACTTCCAGAGCGTTGCACTGTGGGTAGCTATCCCACAATTTACGCAGTCTCCGCCACCCATTGGAATTCTGGGTTGAGATCCCAATGCCTGATGATGCAAAAACAGTGTTGCGGGGGGCTCTGGGTACATGTCATCAGTCCCCTCCCTCTCCATCAGAGCAACAGCAGACAATCGATTTGTGCCTTTTTACCTGGGTTACCTGTGCAGACAACATACCATGGCAAGCATGGAGCCCGCTCAGCTCAGCTCACCGTCACCATATGTCATCTGGGTGCCGGCAGACATGGTACTGTATTGCTACACAGCAGCAGCTCCTTGTCTTTTGGCAGTGTATGGTGTATTATGACTGGTATCCGTCATCGTCATATTCCTCAGTGAGCTCAATCAGAGGCACCTGGGCAGACATGTTTTGTCTCCTGGCCTATTGAACCATCTTGACGATGATGGCTAGCAGTCATAGTACAGCATTTTCTGCCAAGCACCCAGAAGATGCCGATGGCTATCAGTCATGCTGCACCGTCTGCTGCCAACTTAAGATGTAAAAAATAGATGGACCAGATTTGTTCTGTATTCATTTGCTTCCCCCTCCCTCCGTGAAATCAACGGCCTGCTAAACCCATGGTTTTGAGGTCAATCTTTCGGGGGGGCCATTCTGTGTGACAGTTGTTTGTGTTTCTCCCTGATGCACAGCCACCTTTGTTGATTTTAATTCCCTGTAAGCCATGTCATCACTCGCCCCTCCCTCCCTCACTCCCTCCGTCAGACAATAGTTTCGTGCCTTTTTTGAGGCCAGACGCCATAGCACTGGGATCATGGAGATTGCGAGATCACCGCGGCAATTATGAGCACTATGAACGCCACGCGCATTGTCCTGGAGTATATGCAGAGCCAGAACATGCCAAAGCAAAACCAGGCGAGGAGGCGATTGCAGCGATTGCAGTGCAGCAACGAGAGTGATGAAGAAATTGACATGGACATAGACCTCTCACAAAGTACAGGCCCCAGCAATATGCAAATCATGGTGTTACTAGGGCAGGTTCATGGCGTGGAACACCGATTCTGGGCCCAGGAAACAAGCACAGACTGGTGGGACCGCATCGTGTTGCAGGTGTGGGACGATTCCCAATGGCTGCGAAACTTTCGCATGCGTAAGGGCACTTTCATGGAACTTTGTGACTTGCTTTCCCCTGCCCTGAAGCACCAGAATACCAAGATGAGAGCAGCCCTCACAGTTGAGAAGCGAGTGGCGATAGCCCTGTGGAAGCTTGCAACACCAGACAGCTACCGGTCAGTCGGGAATCAATTTGGAGTGGGCAAACCTACTGTGGGGGCTGCTGTGATCCAAGTAGCCAACGCAATCAAAGACCTGCTGATATCAAGGGTAGTGACTCTGGGAAACGTGCAGGTCATAGTGGATGGCTTTGCTGCAATGGGATTCCCAAACTGTGGTGGGGCGATAGACGGAACCCATATCCCTATCTTGTCACCGGAGCACCAAGTCACCGAGTACATAAGCCGCAAGGGGTACTTTTCAATGCTGCTGCAAGCCCTGGTGGATCACAAGGGACATTTCACTAACATCAACTTGGGATGGCCGGGAAAGGTACATGATGCTCCCGTCTTCAGGAACTCTGGTCTGTTTCAAAAACTGGAGGAAGGGACTTTCTTCCCGGACCAGAAAATAACCATTGGGGATGTTGAAATGCCTATCAGTATCTTTGAGGACCCAGCCTACCCCTTAATGCCATGGCTCAGGAAGCCGTACACAGGCAGCCTGGACAGGAGTCAGGACCTGTTCAACTATAGGCTGAGCAAGTGCTGAATGGCAGTGGAATGTGCATTTGGACATTTAAAAGTGTGCTGGTGCAGTTTACTTACTCGGATAGACCTCAGCGAAGCCAATATTCCAATTGTTATTGCTGCTTGCTGTGCACTCCACAATATCTGTGAGAATAAGGGGAAGATATTTATGGCAGGGTGGGAGGTTGAGGCAAATCGCCTGGTGCTGATTACGCGCAGCCAGACACCATGGCGGTTAGAAGAGTACAGCAGGGTGCGGTGCGCATCAGAGAAGCTTTGAAAATGAGTTTTGTGACTGGCCAGGCTAAGGTATGAAACTTCTGTTTGTTTCTCCTCGATGAACCCTCCCACCCCCCCACGGTTCACTCTACTTCCCTGTAAGCTAACCACCTTCCCCTCCCCCCCTTCGAGTACCGCTTGCAGGGGCAATAAAGTCATTGTTACTTCAAATTCATGCATTTTTTATTAATTCATCACACAACTAGGGGGATAATTGCCAAGGTAGCCCGGGAGGGGTGGGGGAGGAGGGAAGCACTGGGTGGGGTGGGGGAGGAGGTGAGGACAAGGACACACTGCAGTTTAAAACTTTAAAACTTTAACTCTTATTGAAGGCCAGCCTTCTGATGCTTGGGCAATCATCTGGGGTGGAGTGGCTGGGTGGCCGGAGGCCCCTCCACCGCATTCTTGGGCATCTGGGTGAGGAGGCTATGGAACTTGGGGAAAAGGCTGTTGGTTACACGGGCTGTAGCAGCGGTCTCTGCTCCTGCTGCCTTTCCTGCAGCTCAACCATACACTGGAGCATATCAGTTTGATGCTCCAGCAGCCGGAGCATGGACTCTTGCCTTCTGTCAGCAAGCTGATGCCACCTATCCTCTTCAGCCCGCCACTTGCTCTCTTCAGCCCACGATTCAGCCCACCACCTCTCCTCTTGTTCATATTATGCTTTTTTGCACTCTGACATTGACTGCCTCCACGCATTCTGCTGTGCTGAGTCAGCGTGGGAGGACATCTGGAGCTCCGAGAACATATCATACCGAGTCCTCTGTTTTCTCCTTCTAATCTTCACTAGCCTCTGTGAAGGAGAAACATTTGCAGCCGGTGGAGGAAAAGGGAGAGTTGGTTAAAAAGACACATTTTAGAGAACAATAGGTATACTCTTTCATGTTAAATTTTGCTGTTCACATTACACAGCACATGTGCTTTCGTTACAAGGTCGCATTTTTCCTCTTATATTGAGGGCCTGCCAGTTTGGTGTGAGAGATCACTCATGCAGTGCCAGGCAACAGATTTCAGCTTGCAGGCAGCTATGGTAAGCCACAGTCTTTTGGATTTTTTAACCTTCTGAACATGTGGGAATGTTTTCAAACAGTAGCTCCCTCATTTCCCATACCAAGCACCCGTTGGGTTGACCATTTAAAATGGGTTTGCAATGTAAAAGGAGGGGCTGCGGTTTCCGGTTTAACATGCAGCACAAACCCAACTACCCCCCCATACACCCAATTCTCTGGGATGATCACTTCACCCCTCCCCCTACCACGTGGCTAACAGTGGGGAATATTTCTGTTCAGCCCCGCAGGAACCTCTGAATGTCCCCGTAATAAAATCACCCCATTTCAACCAGGTGACCATGAATGATATCACTCTCCTGAGGATAACAAAGGGAGATAAGGAATGGATTTTGTCTGCATGCCAGCAAACACCGGGACCATACTCTGCCATGCTTTGTTATGCAATGATTCCAGACTATGTGCTACTGGCCTGGCGTGGTAAAGTGTCCTACCATGGTGGACGGGATAAGGCAGCCCTCCCCAGAAACCTTTTGCAAAGGCTTTGGGAGTACATGAAGGAGAGCTTTCTGGAGATGTCCCTGGAGGACTTCCGTTCCATCCCCATACACTTTAACAGACTTTTCTAGTAGCTGTACTGGCTGCGATTGCCAGGGCAAATTAATCATTAAACACGCTTGCTTTTAAACCATGTGTAATATTTACAAAGGTACACTCACCAGAGGTCCCTTGTGTGCCCTCAGGGTCTGGGAGCACGCCTTGGGTGAGTTCGGGGGTTACTGATTTCAGCTCCGGGGTGATAAACATATCTTGGCTGTTGGGGAAACTGGTTTCTCCGCTTCCTTGCTGTGAGCTATCTTCATTGTCTTCATCATCATCTTCCTCGTACCCCGAACCTGCTTCCCTGTTGCGTGATTCTCCATTGATGGAGTGAAAGCACACGGTTGGGGTAGTGGTGGCTGCACCCCCTAGCATGGCATGCAGCTCCGCGTAGAAACGGCATGTTTGCGGCTCTGCCCCGGACCTTCCGTTTGCCTCTCTGGCTTTGTGGTAGGCTTGCCTTAGCTCTTTAATTTTCACTCAGCACTGCTGTGCGTCCCTGTTATGGCCTCTGTCCTTCATGGCCTTTGAGACTTTTTCTAATATTTTTCCATTTTGTTTACTGCTACTGAGTTCAGCTAGCACTGGTTCATCTCCCCATATGGTGAGCAGATCCTGTACCTCCCATTTTGTTCATGCTGGAGCTCTTTTGCAATCCTGGGACTCCATCATGGTTACCTGTGATGATGAGCTCTGTGTAGTCACCTGTGTTCTCCACGCTGGGCAAACAGGAAATGAAATTCAAAATTTCGCGGGGCTTTTCCTGCCTACCTGGTCAGTGCATCTGAGTTGAGAGTGCTGTCCAGAGCGGTCACAATGAAGCACTGTGGGATAGCTCCCGGGGCCAATAACATCGAATTCCATCCACACTACCCCAAATCCGACCCGCAAAGTCCTATTTTAGCTCTAATCCCCTCGTCGGATGTGGAGTAAAGAAACCAGTTTAAAGGGCCCTTTAAGTCGGAAAAAAAGGGCTTCGTCGTGTGGACGTGTCCAGGCTTAATTCAATTTAACACTGCTAAATTCAGCCTAAACTCGTAGTGTAGACCAGGCCTTAGATGTATGTCTTCTAATGAAAGAGATATTGGGAATAAAAAGGAAGAACTAGAAATACAAATAAAAAGATTAGTATTGTGCATCAACTCCTTGGACTTGTCATGAGCGCACTCACCAAATATCCCAACCATCCAAACTAGAGCCTTTCGACCCCATGTGAGCAGCCTCAGCAGAGACCAAGGACCCGTCATGATCTGAAGGTACCACCTCAGAAGTGGGAGAGGTTAGTTCAATCTCCCAGACCCAGTCATTTCATGTTCTCTCCATGGAGACTGTGATATCCATCAAGATGGACAATTGTTGCCAATCAAACGTTGTGGTGGGTTATGTAGGGATGAGTTTAAAGCTGGGTCATACAGTACATCAGTGTGTTGTGTGACAGCTCCAGGTCATTTTAGGGCTCCGTTGATGTATGTATTTGATGTCTTCTTGTTATTAAAGCAATATTTGAAATAATTATTTGGAGTCATGTTTGCAAATGGAACTTTTGTTCTGCACCTCCACATTACACATTATTTGCACATGCAAATTATATATTTAGGCTGGAATTTCAAAGGAGGGTCAGATAGTTAGTGCACTAGAAAGGAATTCAGAAGAACTTGATTCAGGCCAGGTCCTCAAAGGTTTTTAGGCACGTAAATCCCATGGGCCTTGGCTCCTTGTTTTGCCACTGGCATATTTAGTGACTTTGGGCAATACTTAAGAGTTGGGTTTCTAATTAAAGGGTACGTCTATACTTACTTCCTGGTCCGGATGGAAGCGATCGATCTTCTGGGATCGATTTATCGTGTCTTGTCTAGACGCGATAAATCGATCCCAGATCGATCCCGGAAGTGCTTGCCGTCGACACCGGTACTCCAGCTCAGCGAAAGGAGTATGCGGCATCGACGGGGGAGCCTGCCTGCTGCGTCTGGACCCGTGGTAAATTCGGACTAAGGTACTTCGAATTCAGCTACGTTATTAACGTAGCTGAATTTGCTTACCTTAGTCTGAAGTGGGGGGTTAGTGTGGACCAGGCCAAAAAAGGCCCAGTTGAAAATCACATCCATACCCCCAATCCAAAACAAACAAAAAAAATGGCACTTAATGTATGTTTAGGTGTAAGCCTTCAATGTGACTTCTCTCATTTCATTTTTGCCTGGAGCTAGAGTCCAGGATGTGATGGAGTGTCTGCCGAGACAGATCAAGACCTCGGACCACTACCCCTTCCTACTTCTCCACATGGACACCAATGTTACTTCCAAGAATGACCGTGAGCATCTCACTGCAGACTATGTGGCTCTGGGAAGAAGGATAAAGGACTTTGAGGCACAAGTTGTGTTGTTGTCTATCCTCCCTGTTGAAGGAAAAGGCCTAGGTAGGGACCGTCAAATTGTGGAGCTGAATGTGTGGTTACACAGGTGGTTTCAGAGAGAGGGCTTTGGGTTCTTCGACCATGGGATGTTGTTCTGGGAAGAAGGATTGCTAGGAAGAGATGGGATCCGCCTACCGAAGAGAGGGAAAAGCATCTTTGCAGGCAGGCTTGCTAACCTAGTTAGGAGAGCTTTAAACTAGGTTCTCTCGGGGATGGTGACCTAAGCCCAGAAGTAAGTGGGGAAGTGGGATACCAGGAGGAAACACAAGGCAGAGGGTACAAGATCGGAAGCCTCCTGATTCATACTGAGAAAGCAGGGCAATTGGCTAGTTATCTTAGGTGCATATACATGAATGCAAGAAGCCTGGAAAAAAGCAGGAAGAATTGGAAGTCCTGGCACAATCAAGGAACTATGAAGTGATTGGAATAACAGAAACTTGGTGGAGCAGTTCACTTGACTGGAGCACTGTCATGGATGGATATAAACTGTACAGGAAGGACAGGTGGGGGAGGAAAGGTGGAGGAATTGTATTGTATGTAAGAGAGCGGTAAGATTGCTCAGAGCTCCAGTATGAAACTGGAGAAAAGCCTGTTAAGAGTCTTTGGGTTAAGTTTAGAGGCGACAGCAACAAGGTTGATGTTGTGGTGGGCGTGTGCTATAGACCACCAGATTAGAAGGATGAGTAGATGAGGCTTTCTTTGGACAACTAACTGAAATTTCCATATCACAGGCCCTGGTTCTAATGGGGGACTTCAATCACCCTGTCATCTGCTGGGAGAGCAATACAGCAATACACAGACAATCCAGGAAGTTTCTGGAGAGTGATGGGGACAACTTCATCGTACAAATGCTGGAGAAACCAACTAGGGGCCGTGCTCCTCTTGATCTGCTGCTTACAAACAGGGAAGAATTGGTAGGGGAAGTAGAAGTGTGTGGCAACCTAGGCAGCAGTGACCATGAGATGGTTGAGTTCAGGATCCTGACAAAAGGAAGAAAGGAGAGTAGCAAAATACAGACCCTGGACTTCAGAAAAACAGACTTTGACTCCATTAGGGAACTGATGGGCAGGATCCCCTGGGAGAATAACATGAGGGGGAAAGGAGTCCAGGAGAGCCAGCTGTATTTTAAAGAATCCTTATTGAGGTTAGCAGGAACAAACCATCCCAATGTGCAGACAAAATAGAAAATATGGCAGGCAACCAGTGAAATGTTCGGTGAGCTTAAATTCAAAAAGGAAGCTTATAAGAAGTGGAATTTGGACAGATAACTTTGGAGGAATTTCGAGGAGTATAAAAATATTGCTACAGTATGCAGGGGTGTAATCAGGAAGGCGAAGGCACAATTGGAGTTGCAGCTAGTAAGGGATGTGAAGGATAACAAGAAGGATTTCTACAGGTATGTTAGCAACAAGAGGAAGGTCAAGGAAAGTGTGGGACCCTTACTGAATGGGGGAGGCAACATAGTGACAGAGGATGTGGAAAAAGCTGAAGTACTCAATGCTATTCCAGTTGATGTGACCTGAGTATCTGTACCATGATGCCTAGTTTTATGTTTGTTTCTGTATTTGAGATTCTTATTGCTTAGAACCTCCATGAGATCATGGTTCATAGACAGATATGTGTGAGGTGGGCACCCAGATGGGAAATTGGCTGATGAATATATACACATTAGGTCTGCAGCGGATAGATAACATAATAGGGATGTTGAGAGATAAGAGAGCAGGGAAAGGCCCAGACACAGACATCCACCCAGAGAAATCACCTACTTGAACATGAGACAGGCAACTTCAGAGGTACTCCCAGAAAGAGTGGGGAGAAAGTGAAATATCTGGCACGACTGTAAAAAACTGGGTTGTATCTCCCAGAATTGATCCATGTGGTAGTCTTAACTCCCCATCTGGAGTTAACATTTTCACAATATCATGCTCTCTGCAGACTCAGGCAGATGTTGTATTAGTTACATTTGCTATCATCTTAGTTATGGGTTTTTTTCAAGCTTTCTAGCCCATAAAGAATAGAAAATTATGTTTGTTTAAAAAAATAAAAAACTGAGATTCTGCTGTAATTCCAAGACAACTGGAGCTGGGGCCCTGCACTAGGTCTACAGTGCTTAACTCTTAAACCAGTTACCAATGCTATCCTAATGTCACATTTCCATATGAACAATTTCTGTAGTTTTTGCTGGGATGTTATGTGATGTTGAATGGGCAACGTGGGTAGTCCCCATAATTTCATCTGGATGGAGAAGCAGTGGATCACAAATGAGAGAGGAACCTTCCACAACACAATCTCTCTACCAGTGTACAGTCTATGTGCTCTAAAAAATAGTCTGAGAACTTCAAGACAGAGAAGTCTGCCAAGGTGGGTCACTTTTCACGATTGGGACCAAAGAAAAGCAACATTTGAAAATAGGGCTCAAAATAATTATTGCAAATATTGTTTTACTATTAACAAGATGGCAAATGCTAACGCTGAAGGTTCTCTAAAAAGACATGGAATACGCTGCAGCTATACTGCTGTAGTGTTAAAAGCGTAAAGAAGTCCTTAGACTCCCAAGTTACTAAGGCCAAGTTTTAAAGATATTTAGGTGCCTCTAGGAAATTATTGGGGCACTTTTGAAAATGGGAGTTCAGCTCCTTAAAGCATTTGACATTTAGAGTAATAAGTAATATTTTTACTCAGCAGGGTGGTGTCTAAAGCCATGGACACACCAAGGTCCCAGAAACCTAATTGTTCACAAAGGCCAGAGAGAACATCTGAGCAACTGTCCCAACTACCAAAATGTAGTGGTGCGGTAGCACCCAGTGAGCCAAATCCAGTCCTGTTATAAAAGGGCTCATCGTCACCTGGAGTTGATGATGCCAGCCCAGTTTACCTGAGATATGAATTTGCGCTGCTCTGCACAAGACCAACAACTGCAAGTCTGGAGTCACCTCTAAAACACACAGGCGGTGGAATGCCATAGAATCCAGGGACAGCACTATCTGCATTATTTATTTATAGAGACAGATAAGAAAGCACATACTCCAAAGTGTAGGCCTCTGTACAACATCTTGTGTTGTCTGATCTACTGATTAGGTATTGATCAGCCAAATTATTTAGTGTTCCCATTTAAAACTTGAATTAGTTAGCTTCTTGTCCCAAGATCAGGCCCAGTATTATCAGACTTACTGTTTAGTTGGGAGCCCTACACGTACGTAGCCTTATCTTCTGTTGCCTGATCTATTGATTAGGTACTGATCGCCCTAATTATTTAGGTTCCCAATTAACACTCCAAAATATGGTATATTCTTGTCTAAGATCAGGTCAAGTATTATCAGTATTACTGTTTAGTCGGGAGCCCCATTGTGCACGTCAGTGACAATAACACCGACATGCTGGGAAGACATTTTGGGATTGCAAAATTTTTATTATCACCATGATTTGTCTTCAAAGTAAAACAATCCGCACGTGTAAGGAGAAATAATACAACTCTGTAATAATGTCCAGCACCATTACCTAGGGTATATTCACTGTAAACTTTGAGAGCTCTAGAAGGGTTGAGACAGATCCTAGTTTGACTCTAGAATGCCGATTGAGAATTCCAATGAGCCTACCCATGTCAAGAATTTATAGGCCTTGCTGTTCATCATGCATATGCATGAATGACTTCCTCCACCTCTTAACCACCTCACCCTCATAGTATTGGGGTATTTTCATCCTACAGGTTAGTAGATTGTTAGGAGCATCAGTGATGATAATGTAGTATTCAGGCCTGTATATTTGACTGAGTTAAAAGTTTGGGTCTTGTTTGCCCATTTGATAATTTTATATCCTTACTAACATGTGCAAACAAAGAACAACGACACTGTGTATTACATCTGCCCACAAGCAGATGGGGTGAAAAGAGATAAGAGATACAGCTAATGTGTTCTTGGGAAGAGTAGAAGTTTAATATACAAGTGTACACTTGAAGCACAGTCCTCCCTCAACTCCTTTCCCGAGATAAGGTCAAGGAACCAGTTGGGAGTGGTCAGGGGGATTGGGAGTAATGTATAAGAAACACTAAAACCAAAGAAATACATGTCCCTGACCGAAGCACAACCTCACTCCTTACCCCTCCCATGGGATACAAAAGAGGTGGTAATGAAGCCCCCAGACTCAAAACCCTCCAAAATGGAACATGACCATAAATTGTAAGGGCTGTGACCAGGGGTGTGCTGCACTACAGGTGTAATTATGCCTACTAAGTAAGTTGAGGGGGACACAGGGAAGGCTTTGTGGCATGTATCGCTATGGATATGTTTGCTTGATTAACCCCAATAAACATCACATTGCCTGCACTTCAGACTTCCCATCTTCTGCTTTCAGTCTGCATGAAAGAACTAGGGCAGGGTGAAGGGAAAACTCCCTAACATCTTGGTGCCGTGATTTGGATGCATCATGCTGGACAAGTGAGTAGCAGCAAAGTAAGTCTCTCTCACCAATTGTCCATGCAGCTGCATGGCAGGGGTATGGAGGGCTCTCATGATGGTACTTGTAGGTTCTTGCAAGCCAGGGTAATGGACTTTTTAAATAAATGGATACAGAAGAATCAGAGACCATACAAGATATGGGGGTCAACCTGGGATGAGATTGAAAAGGAGATGGGGTAGATTTTGGGGGACCCCAAGGGAAAGGAATACTGGAAAAAAAGAATGGTGTTACACAGTCTGTGTGCTGGGGTGGCGTACTTGGTAAAACGGTAACCTGATCTCCTCCAACATATGAAAGCTTTGTAAGGGATAGTGGACCAACAATGGATTTTAATGGAAAAATCCATACTAGCAGTGGAGGTAGCGAATTTAAAGACATGGGACGCTGCAAGGGCAGAGGAGTCCTGTGAGGCAATTCAGCGGGAGAGGGATTAAGTTGGAGACGGTGGCATATTTACAAGATGAGCCGTATCAGTGTAAACATGGAAATAACTGAACCATCTCCACCACCGATGGCAGAAAAGGAATCACACTTCCCCCTGCGTATATTGTACCCACAACTGCCAGTGGATGTTATAAGTCGGTAATCCACAGTCAGAATCCTCTACTCCATAGGAGCTCCAGGAGGTGGGAATAGTAGTCCCAGACGAGGGTTGGGGACAGGACCAGGCCCCTCAAATAGTAGTCCAGGCAGAGATTCATCCATTGTCCCAAAAGGACCAGGATGCATTGCTGAGTCGGCTGGGGAAAGTGCCCCGGGATGATTGGGATCAGTTTGTGCTGCAGCTTGTGGATGTTGTTAGAGAGATGGAGGGTTTAACTCGTGAGGACCAGGTGGCCATATGGCACAGTCTGTTGGAACGGGACACACTGGGCATTGATGTGGCAGGGTTGGGGAATATGTTCCTGATCCTGGGGCAGGTGATGAAACAGTTCTTCAGGGTGTACTCTCGTACTGCAGGGATGAATAAGATAAGATGAGGAGAATCCCTGTGGAAATAAAGGTGGGATATACTTAATCACAGACAGGCATGGGCATGGTGCTGGGTGGATCCCCTGGATGACCCATGGGCAATACCCAAGGTGGGGCTGCTGGGACCTGGTGTTGCTGGAGAAATGGTTGGAGCTGAATGATCCGCAGTTTGTGGGACACTTATGACTGGAGCACCCTGAGCTGGTTCCCAACCAGCTGCCTCAGTTTTTGAAGCAGGTGGATGTGTGAAGGCAAATGCATCAGGGAGGAGAGCCAATCCATGTTATCACCCAGGGGGCGGGGGGGTTAATACTGGGTGAAAAGTAGTGGCTTGGCTCACATGGAAGGGTCTATGGTTTCGGGGAGGGGGTAGTCAGGGATGAGCAGACAGCAATAGAACAGCAGATTCAGAGACTTCAGCTAAACTGGCTGCTCAGAATCTTACCAGATCGGAAGGCAAATGGTGGCGGAGACCAGGAGATTTGGATTTCCTGCAGTGTAAGGCACACAATTTTGCTAGGAGATAGTAGTGTGATTCCTGCCCCCCCAAAGCAGATTCAATGACTGATTTCTCCCCCCCCCCAAAGCAGATGCAATGACTGCCATTTTAATTCTTGGGAAATAACCTCCACACAATCAGTTTCTTCAATGCAGCTTTGATCTCCTTGTTCCTCAGGCTGTAGAAGATCGGATTCATCACTGGAGACAACACGGAATAGAGAACACTCACCATGAGATCCAGACCTGATGCTGAGCTGGAGATGGGTTTCAGGTAGGCAAAAGATGCAAACAAATGCATCTGAAGAAGTGAGGTTTTTACCCACGAAAGCTTATGCCCAAATAAATCTGTTAGTCTTTAAGATGCCACCAGACTCCTTGTTGTTTTTCCACCTAACAAAGAGACTACAGTGAGGTGAGGAAGGAGGGGGAGAAGGCTTTATTCTGGCCCAACTCAGAGGCAATTCTAAGCACTGTTTTGAAGATCTGAACATAAGACACAATTATAAAAACAAAGCAGTTTAAACCTAAAAACGCACCTAAGGCATTAGCCCCAATTTCACTGAGGTACGAGTCAGAGCAGGCAAGTTTGAGTAGCTGGGGGATTTCACAGAAGAACTGGTTGATGACATTGGATTGGCAGAAGGGTAACCTGAAGGTGCTCCCAGTGTGCAGTGCAGAGAAGACAATACCAGTAATCCAGGCACTGGCTGCCATTTGGACACAAGCTCTGCTGTTCATCACTCTCTCCTAGTACAATGGTTGGCAGATAGCAACATATCAGTCATATGCCATGATGGTGAGTAAGGCAAGATCATTCACAGAAAGAAACGAAATAGAGAAAGACCTTGGTGACACATCCAGGATACGAAATCGACTTGATGTTGATGAAGGAATTAACGATGGATTTGGTTATAGTGACCAAGATGGAGCTAAGGTCAAGGAGGGCTAGATTCACCTGGAAGAAGTACATGGGGGTATAAAGATGGTGGTTGAGGGCTACAACCATGATGATGAGGAGATCTAGGTTCTAATCCCATTCACCTCCTCTATGTCCTTCGGAAGGGATAAGAGAGACAGGCTTTGACTGGGGGCATCAATTCAGTGTTCTCTATCTAAGGTGCTAGTATGTTTAATTCCTATGCTGTTGGCTGCCAACTTTGCTGATTACTCAGTTTTATGAGTCACCAAGTATCCGTTTGAAACAGAAATAAAGACCATTGCAGCACAGTGACTAGGTTCAAATTTTACTATTGTTGGACAGTATCAATGTTCCCACACTGGCTTACATCTAAATCTGGGGTATTCAGACATTTTCTGTTTAGATTATTTCAATGGAAAACTCGTGTATGAGAAAACTCAAAATATTTTGTTCTTTATTTAGGTGAAAATGATTCAGTTTCCAGCAGTTTACCTGAAATTGTCTGGTTCTCAATGAACAAAAACAAAAGAACAAACAATTGGTTTTTACAATATCTATGAAAAGTCAACAGTTTGCTGCTGGGGAAAAATAAATAAAAAACCTCTGAGCAGCTCCAAATGTTTGATTACATTATATAAAAAGCCTTGAAGAGTTCCAATTGTAACTCCTAGTTCTGTTATGAAATGTGCCCTGCATATAAATACCTAAACATGTGTGATTGAAATAACAAACTTACTGCGCCAATCTTTGTGGAATGTTTCCCGGCCGATGATGCATGGGACACTTCACAGCAACAATCCTTCAGTCATTGCCTCTGTGTATACATAATGCCCCAATTGCTGTGTTATCCAGCAGCTGTTTCCCTCTTGTTTCACCATGTTTCCAAAGTTGCTGGGTCTTGTGCAGTTCCTAGCAGGCAGGGACCCATTCCACAGATGAGAGTCAGGGCTGGGGGGGGGGATGGGGTCGGGGGGTGCCTGGCTCAGAGAGGCTGGGCTCAGAGCTGGGGATCAGGGCTGTGGGGGAATGGGGTCAGGGGGGTGTCCAGTTTGGAGGGGCTGGGCTCAGAGCTGGGGATCAGGTGGTGCCCGGCTCAGAGGGGCTTACCATGCTGCTTACCCCCGCCTCCCCCCTCTCCCAGAGCCTCATCGAGCCAAGTCCAGGAGCTCCTGTCACTCAGCCCACCGGAGTTCGCAGCCCCGCCCCCTTACCACACGGCTCCAAGCGGGAGGACCTCAGGCCCCGCCTGAGCCATGCAGCTGCAGCGCTGTCCAGGGCCGCTCCTGGACACAGCGTGCTGAGGCGCTGGGGAATGGGGGAAGGCGAAGGTGGAGTCATGGGGGAGCCTCCAAAATTCTCGTGGGGGGCCCCTGCAGGGCCGGGGGCAAATTGCCCCACTTGCCCCCCCCTCTGGGCGGCCCTGCCAAATCTATACAGTCTGCTGAGTCTAAAACAACATCTTCCCTCCACTTGCTTGTAGGAATCCTCAGTTGGAATCCATGCAGACTCTTCCTCTGCTGAAATCACTGCTATGCAGTCAGCTGACTGATTAACCAATCACTCAGTTACCAGACCAGATTTAAAAAAAAAAAAACTCTGTTACAAGAAAATAGAAAACTGAGAATAGCAAAATAGAAATAACTCTTTCCACATTACTACATTTAAAGAAAAGTTGGTGAGTCAGACTAGTTGAGACAATTTAACTAGAACAGTTTGACTAAAATCAAAACAAGATTCAAAGCATACAATTAAAATAGAAGTTATTTTCCCTCCCAATTTCCCCTTGCTATAATTAGCATTGCCCAGGCTTCCCTGTTAGAAGATTAACAATATCACTAACCTGATGCAAAATGCTTCAGAATTAGGGACAACAGCCTGCTTTCTGCTCCTCAGCTCAGCTTCTCCCAACTCAAACAGGGCATGTGGCCCTGACTGCTTGCCCTCATGGAGTCTGATTCCAGCAACAGGGAACATATTGGCATATACCCAAAACTATCACACCGAATTCCAGAAGCGTCTGTATATGGAGGGTTTAATCTGCCTAGCAGCAATGACCCAGACTCCTATCACCCACCAATGGGTCTCTTAAAGAGATATCTCCCTATTAGGCACATGGGTTACCTTCTCCCCTGCTTAAATCACTGCCACAGTGCACCTAAGACACAATCCACAATATCTTGCCTTTGTTCTTCTGCACAGTCAGGTAACAGGGAGAGGTATGTACAATAGGCCCGTATCAACTGTGAATCTGTAGTTTTTAGAATAGTGGGTAAGTCAAGAACATAATCCTTATATTTAACTGGAAAAGTTCGAATTCTACCAGTCCTGCAAGGTTCCATTGGCACTTCTGGAGTGGTCGGAGAAACAGAAGAATTCACACCATCTGCTGTGGGGAGCCTATTTTGTGAATTTTCCCCATCACATCTCTCTTCCAATTCAGTTTCCTCAAAATGAACACTTTGGCTTGGATCAAACTCTCTTACCAGTGGGTTAAGATCAGACTCCAGAGTTGAATGAAGTACAGATTCATCTTCATCCTCCATGTGAATTACCACATGTGGTTTTCTGTCTAGTTCTATCACTTACAGGCATCTTTAACTGATTATCTTCCATTGATTTATGAGCAGAAATGTATCCACACAGTCTTAGCATGTTCCTGTGAAGAATTCGGATAGGGCCATCTCCTGATTCTGCCTGTATCTTATAGACAGGAATATCTTCTTTTAGTTGCTCCAGTAACCACATGTACTACTGGCTCCCATCTAGCTACAAGCTTCGGCTTTCCTCTAAGACCCAGGCTTCGTACTAGAACCCTATCTCTAGTAATGGTCTCAAGTTACAGAATTTCACTAGGAGGGTAGTGAAGCACTGGAATGGGTTACCTAAGGAGGTGGTGGAATCTCCTTCCTTAGAGGTTTTTAAAGTCAGACTTGACAAAGCCCTGTCTGGGATGATTTAGTTGGGGATCGGTCCTGCTTTGAGCAGGGGGTTGGACTAGATGACCTGAGATCCCTTCCAACCCTGATATTCTATGATTCTATGATCTCGTGGTTCTATTGTTGACATAATTATTTTGGCACCCCATCTTAATTTGTTGGTTAATTAGCTCCTTTCGCTTTCTTTAGCAGCTAGGCCATATGCATAACGAAGCCTGTGTCGTAAATCTCTTACATATTCCTGATGAGTCACTTCTTGTTTCCCTCTAGCTTTAATCCCAAAACACATATCTATATAGGTTGCCTCCCAAACATAAAAAAATATGGCGAGTGTCCTGTAGTATCACTTCTGGTACAGTTATATGCATGAACTAGTGGTTTAAAATACTTCCTCCAGTTGGTTTTCTTACGCTCTTTGAGGGTGCCTAACGTATTTAGTAGAGTACGATTAAACCTCTCCACTGGATTCTCTCTGGTGCGATAAGGAGTTGTGCGTGATTTTACTCCAAAGTGATCTTACTTAACTCAATAATCAATTCAGATTCAAAGTTGGCACCCTGATCCCTTTGGATCCATCAGGGAAAACCATATTGAAGGATAAAATTCTCCCAGAGCACACTTGCTACAGTTCAGGGTGTCAGATCCTTAGTTGGATAAACCTGAGCATACTTATTGAAATGAACAGTCACCACAAGAATATTCTTAGTGCCAGAAGCATCTGGTGCTAAGGTTAAAAAGTATATGCAAACCAGTTCCGTAGGAGCATATACTTTAATGTTCACAAGTTAGGCAGCTTTTTCCACTCAAGCATTTCTTCGAATACAGACCTCACTGTCTTGGCATTTTCTTTCTACTGTTTTGGTCATCCTAGGCCAATAAAATCAGTCCCTAGCTAATTCCAAAGTTCTCTCAGTCCCAAGATGACCCATTTCATCATGGATGCCTTCTAGTGCTCTAACCCAATGTGTATAGGGGATTACCAGCTGGTCTATATCCTCTCCTCTCGTTTGTGCTTTCCAGTACAAGACCCCATTTGAAAGGAAAAGTTTGGACCACTCCCATAAATATAAATGAGTCTCATATTCCTCCTCCTTTTCCTCCTCTGACTTTGGTCTATAACCTGCCTCCAGGAAGTGAATCACAAGGGTCATATATTTGTCACGTTGTTGTAAAACTTTCCAGTCAATAGGAACTGAGTCTAGAGTACTGTGTCTTCCTGACCCAAACTTACTCTAATTTGAATGTCTACCAGTCAGCTGCTGATCTATTAACCTGGGTTTAGGAGAATTCTGACATTCATTTTGAAAATGTCCTTTTTTCCCACAGTAAAAACATAACAGATTTCTTCAGTTAAATCTTGGTATTGCTTGTTTATTTAATTCTTTGGGTCTTTGAGGAGTAAATTGTGTATCTGAAATGGATGTTTTAATAAGGATTCATGACAAGAACCATGAAAAATTGATCTTGTATATAAGAGTCCAATTCAGTATCTTTGACCACACCAGCCTCCAAAATGTCTTGGGCTAATGTGTATAGTCTAGTTAAGTACGCAGAAGGTGATTCTCTAATGTGTTGGTGAGTCTCAGGAAATTGAGCCTTAAGCTCAGATGCATTTATGACACTTCCATATGCCTTCTCTAAAATATCAAAGCATTCTACAGTGGATGTCTTGCTACCAGCTCCTAAGGCCACCTTCAATGCTGGGGGTAATAAACTTTCAATAATCTTCCTTCTTTTAACTTTGTCAGAATTCTCACTGTCTTCCATCATCTCTTTGACTTGCACTTGCCAAGTAGGATAATCTAATTCTCCATTGGGTCTGGGTGAATTACCCAAAAATCATTTGAGTTTAAATTTCACCTCAGTCACAGTTTCATTGGCAGATTTCAGCACCCTCTCCAACAAAAGATGTTACATGTCATGAGGGAGACTCAGAGCAGGAGTAGAGGCTTCTACTGGACCTCAGTCTATAACTGGTGTAGCATCTGTTAACCACCTAGTCTGTCTATCATCCACAGGTGTAACCACAGGCTGTGTCTCAGTCTTGACGCCTCTGTCAGAATACACAGAATATCCATGATTCCTGCCCTGAGGTACTCTGGGCACATAAACAGTGGATATAAATGGCAAAATCTCAAAATGAATAGGAGTTACATCCCATTTCTGCCCTAGCTTCTGCAACACACTTTTCCTTCCTATGTGTATCACAGAAACAGAGTATAAAAATTACTCAGGCATTCAGGAGTGAAATCAGGAAGGCCAAATCACACTTGGAGTTGCAGCTAGCAAGAGATGTTAAGAGTAACAAGAAGGTTTTCTTCAGGTATGTTAGCAACAAGAAGAAAGTCAAGGAAAGTGTGGCCCCCTTACTGGATGAGGGAGGCAACCTAGTGACAGAGGATGTAGAAAAAGCTAATGTACTCAATGCTTTGTTTGCCTCTGTCTTCACAAACAAGGTCAGGTCCCAGACGCCTGCACTGGTCAGTACAGCATGGAGAGGAGGTGACCAGCCCTCTGTTGAGAAAGAAGTCATTCAGGATTCTTTAGAAAAGCTGGATGAGCACAAGTCCATGGGGCCGGATGCGCTGCATCCGAGGGTGCTAAAGGAGTTGGATGTGATTACAGAGCCATTGGCCTTTATCTTTGAAAACACATGGCGATCAGGGGAGGTCCTGGATGACTGGAAAAAGGCTAATGTATTCCCCATCTTTAAAAAAGAGAAGAAGGAGGATCCGGGGAACTACAGGCCAGTCAGCCTCACCTCAGTCCCTGGAAAAATCATGTAGCACATACTCAAGGAATCAATTCTGAGCACTTAAAGGAGAGGAAAGTGATCAGGAACAGTCAGCATGGATTCACTGAGGGCAAGTCATGCTTAACTAACCTAATTGCCTTCTATGCCTTCCTGAACTCAATCATCTTATTGTCAGTGCCTCCCAGGTTCCCATCCACTTTTGCTACCCCTACTAATTCTTCCTGGTTTGTGAGCAGCAGGTCTAGAAGAGCTCTGCCCCTAGTTTGTTCCTCCAGCACTTGCACCAGGAAATTGTCCCCTACACTTTCCACTTTCAACAGGTAGTGATCAATGGCACAATGTCTAGTTGGCAGCCGGTATCAAGCGGAGTGCCCCAAGGGTCGGTCCTGGGGCCAGTTTTGTTCAATATCTTCATTAATGATCTGGAGGATGGTGTGGAATGCACTCTCATAAAGTTTGCAGATGACAGTAAACTGGGAGGAGTGGTAGATACGCTGGAGGGTAGGGATAGGATACAGAGGGACCGAGACAAATTAGAGGATTGGGCCAAAATAAACCTGATGAGGTTCAATAAGGACAAGTGCAGAGTCCTGCACTTAGGATGGAAGAATCCCATGCTCTGCTACAGACTAGGGACCAAATGGCTAGGCAGCAGTTCTGCAGAAAAGCACCTAGGGGTTACAGTGGACGAGAAGCTGGATTTGAGTCAACAATGTGCCCTTCTTGCCAAGAAGGCTAACCGCATTTTGAGCTGTATAAATTGGGGCATGCCAGCAGATCGAGGGAAGTGATTATTCCCCTCTATTCAACACTAGTGAGGCCTCGTCTGGAGTACTGTGTCCAGTTTTGTGCCCCACACTACAAGAAGGATGTGGAAAAATTGGAAAGAGTCTCCAGCGGAGGCAAACAAAAATGGTTAGGGGGCTGAAACTCATGAGTGATGAGGAGAGGTTGAGGAACTGGGATTGTTTAGTGTGTAGAAGAGCAGAATGAGGGGGGATTTATTAGCTGCTTTCAACTACCTGAAAGGGAGGTCCAAAGAGGATGGATTTAGACTGTTCTCAGTGGTACCGGATGACAGAAAAAGGAATAATGGTCTCAAGTTGCAGTGCGGGAGGTTTAAGTTGGAGATTAGGAAAAACATTTTCACTTGGAGGGTGGTGAAACACTGGAATGGGTTACCTAGGGATGTGGTGGAATCTCCTTCCTTAGAGATTTTTAAGGTCATGCTTGACAAAGCCCTGATTGGGATGATTTAGTTGCGGATTGGTCCTGCTTTCAGCAGGGGGTTGGACTAGAGGACCTCCTGAGTTCCCTTCCAACCCTGATATTCTATGATTCACAGAGGAGTATGTATGTTTGTTCTCCCTTCACTCACCTCATATTAGTCACATGTACAAAGATTCTAATAGCCCTCTTAATTGCTGCTGTACTATCAACAGAGGATAAATCAGTGACCAAAATAGTCCTATAGGGTTCTAACTCTAACTGTGTACAAGCTTCCATCATCTTAATAATATTAATACTTTGCACAAATTCAATAATATTCTGTAACACCAAATTATTTTATAACTAACTGCAAAATTCCTCAAAGGAATTCAGAGGTGAGCTCCCTAGCAATCCTCAAGTCCCTGAGTGCCAATTTGTAACCTTTGGGTGGGCTACAGTTCATTTCCCGTCTCCAGTGCCTTAAAAAACAAACAAACAAACAAAAACAGCTCCCACAGAAAATAACTGGAGACCCAGAGTTCAGTGTCTAAGGGTTTTCATCAAGGATTGCACAGCGTCAACCTCCCCACATTTGAATCCCAAAAGGAACTAAATAAATGAATTTAAATTAAATAACTTTATAAAATCTTATGATAAAGAAACAAATAATAAACTATTTTTTACAGCATGACATGGCTATTTTATAATCCCCAGACATTACCTTCACAGTATCAGGGGGTAGCCGTGTTAGTCTGTATCTACAAAAACAACAAGGATTCTGGTAGCACCTTAAAGAGTAACAGATTTGGGCATAAGCTTTCGTGGGTAAAAAACTCACTTCTTCGGATGCATAGAGTGAAAGTTACAGATGCAGGCATTATACACTGACATATGGAGAGCAGGGAGTTACTTTGCAAGTGGAGAATCAGTGTTGACAGGGCCAATTCAATCAGGGTGGATGTAGTCCACTCCCAATAATAGATGAGGAGGTGTCAATTCCAGGAGAGGAAAAGTTGTTTCTGTCATGAGCCAGCCACTCCCAGTCCCTATTCCAGCCCAGATTAATGGTGTTATATTTGCAAATGAATTTTAGTTCTGCTGTTTCTCTTTGAAGTCTGTTTCTGAAGTTTTTTTGTTCAATGATGGTGACTTTTAAATCTGTAATAGAATGACCAGGAAGATGGAAGTGTTCACTTACTGGCTTATGTATGTTACCGTTCCTGATGTCCGATTTGTGTCCATTTATTCTTTTGTGGAGGGACTGTCTGGTTTGGCCAATGTACATGGCAGAGGGGCATTGCTGGCACATGATGGCATATATAACATTAGTGGATGTGCAGGTGAATGAGCCCTTGATGGTGTGGCTGATGTGGTTGGGCCCTCTGATGGTGTCACCAGAGTAGATATGGGGACAGAGTAGGCAACAAGATTTGCTACAGGGATTGGTTCCTGGGTTGGTGTTTCTGTGGTGTGGTGTGTAGTTGCTGGTGAGTATTTGCTTCAGGTTGGGGGGTTGTCTGTAAGTGAGGACTGGCCCGCCTCCCAAGGTTTGTGAGAGTGAGGGATCATTTTCCAGGATAGGTTGTAGATCGTGGATAATGCGCTGGAGAGGTTTTAGCTGGGGGCTGTATGTGATGGCCAGTGGTGTTCTGTTATTGTCCTTGTTGGGCCTGTCCTGTAGTAGGTGATTTCTGGGTACCCGTCTTGTTCTGTCAATCTGTTTCCTCACTTCCCCAGGTGGGTATTGTAGTTTTACGAATGCTTGATAAAGATCTTGTAGGTGTTTGTCTCTGTCTGAGGGGTTGGAGCAAATTCGGTTGTATCTTAGGGCTTGGTTGTAGACAATGGATCATGTGATGTGTCTTGGATGGAAGCTGGAGGCATGTAAGTACGTATAGCAGTCAGTAGGTTTCTGGTATAATACCTTCACAGTTATACATATACATAAATAAAGAAAAACAATTAAAATCTGAACAGTTCAGTCTCCACAGAAATAAAGTGAGAAGAAAATGATAATTCCCCAAAGTTTAGATTTTGTTCACGTGTATAGATTTGAAGAAAACTCTGTTACAAGAAAATAGAAAACTAAGGCTACATCTACACTACGGGGGGGGGGGGGGGGTTGATTTAAGATACGCCAATTCAGCTACGTGAATAGCGTAGCTGAATTCGACGTATCGCAGCCAACTTACCCCACTGTAGGGACGGCAGCAAAATCGACCTCTGCGGCTTCCCGTCGACGGCGCTTACTCCCACCTCCACTGGTGGAGTAAGAGCGTCCATTTGGGGTCGATTGTCGCGTCCCAATGGGACGTGATAAATCGATCCCCGAGAAGTTGATTTCTACCTGCCAATTCAGGCGGGCAGTGTAGACCCAGCCTGAGAATAGCAAAATAGAAATAACTCTTTCCCCATTACTACATTTAAAGAGAAGTTGGTGAATCAGACTAGTTGAGACAATTTAATTAGAACAGTTTGGCTAAAATAAAAATAATATTCAAAGCATACAATTAAAATAGAAAGCAACAGAGGGTCCTGTGCATCTGACGAAGTGGGCATTCACCCGCGAAAGCTTATGCTCCAATACATCTGTTAGTCTTAAAGGTGCCACAGGAGCCTCTGTTGCTTTTTACAGATCCAGTCTAACATGGCTACCCCTCTGATCATTAAAATAGAAGTTATTTCCCCTCCCAATTTCCCTTTGCTATAGTTAGCATTGCCCATTCTTCCCTGTTAGAAGATTAACAATATCACTAACCTGCTGCAAAATGCTTCAGAGTTCAGCTCAGCTTCTCCAAACTCACACAGGGCACATGGCCTTCTCTAAAGCAGCTCCGCTGACGGCTTGCCCCCATGGAGTCTGACCCCAGCAACAGGAAACCTATGGGAGCATATTGAAAACTACCACACCCAATTCCAGAAGCTTCTGGATATGGAGTGCTTAATCTGCCTAGCAACAATGACCCAGATAAAACTCACTCCTACTTCCCCACAACGGGTCTCTTAAAAAGATATCCCCTATTAGGCACATGGGTTACACTTGCATTGTCCCTTCGGCCTAAAATTCTATGTATATTATATATCCATATATATAATCTGTTTGAATAATAATGCTATTTTGACCTTTTGTCCTGACATGGGATGGGAACATATTTCAAAATCTTGAAAAGTCTCACAAGATGAGAACCTCCTTTCCCAACTAGTTCTACTCTTCAACTTCTCTCCTTTCAATAACTCACTAAAATGTTATGATCTTAGAGGCTAGGAACTGCAAGTAGATAGCAGCTTTTGCCATAATAAAGGGATTCTGCTAAATTGATGTACACTCACAAACGAACAAAATAATATAAACTCATAAATACCCATTTATGTGCACTTTGAAACACACACACTCACACATTTTGCACTGATATTTCTCATTCAAAAGTAAACTCACACCAAGGGTATGCCTACACTACCCGCCAGATCGGTGGGTAGTGATCGATCTATCGGGGATTGATGCATTGCGTCTCATATAGATGTGATAAATCAATCTCCAAACGCACTCATCGTTGACTCCAGAACTCCACCATAGTGAGAGGCAGAAGCGTAGTCGACAGGGGAGCGGCGGCCGTCAATCCCATGCCGCGAGGATGCAAAGTAAGTCAATCTAAGATACATCGACTTCAGCTACGCTATTCTCGTAACTGGAGTAGCGTATCTTAGATCGATCCCCACCCCCCAGTGTAGACCAGGCCCAATAAATACTCAGAAATCCACTCACATACCCTAACAAGCACTGATAATGCACACATGCACAAGTATGTTTCACACATGATGTTATACAATTATAAATTACCACAATGATTCGCAGTCAGAAACACACATTCACATCATGTAAGTTCTCAAAGAGACCCACAGCAATGTAAAAACTCTATTGCATATTGATTTCCTCAGGAGCACACTCGCTATCATACATATCATAGGATATAACATACACTGACAAAAGCACACCCATTCACACAACACTGTTTCTTTGAGTGTGTAGACTCTGAATTGCACTTAGAATGTAATCTTAAAAATGAATGCAGAAACCAGGTCAGTGTTGGTTTGGAGCTGTGATTTTTTAGGATGACTTTTCATACCAGGGTAAAATAAAACTTTAAGCAATGTTATTAGTACAATTAGTAAAGACACAAAGGCTTCCAATCACATAAAAAGACATCAGCAATATATATTAAGCTGATATTTTGTATCATCCTTACATAGAATCACACCGTTTGGCGGGTGGGGAGATTTGGGGGTAAGAGACAAGCGGTCATCTCTCCGGTCCCTGGCCTGCCAAATGAGTCCAATGGTTCAGATATCCCCCTTACACTGGGGCCTGACCAAGTAGAGGTTCTGATAGTTACCATATACATTCATAGATATGCCCAACTTCTTTGCCCATATATAAGTTCCTCACCCTAATAATATTGTCCTTATCTTTTCAGTTCGTATTTTAATTCTTTTCACTTATCATATTGGTCTATTTGTTGCCAAGGTAAGTTCATTGCTAAACATCTACCAAGGATTCTATCCTAAAACATCCAAGCCCAGTATCAGTTCAATGTTCCTGCAGTTACCTGGTGTCATTTTATACAAACACCCCCCATAAAAACAATGCTCCCAGGTCTCCAAATCTCAGAGCCACTGTTGGGCCACTTACTTACGCTAAGGCTCACAGATCTCAAAGACTTCTGCTAACAGCTTCACAGGATATAGGCCTGTAGTTTCCTTTTGCTCCTGCTGAATACAATACTAAGCTAGCTCTTTGGGCTACATCATCAACTGAGGATGAGTGTGGTCCTGGAGCAGGAGTGTGGTCCTGGAGCAGATGTCTGCACCTCATTCTTAGGGAATTAACTTTGCGAGTGGATCAGACTCTCTGACAACTCACACTCCAGGAACACTTTTTGTGATTTAAATTTTTTTTATTATTACTATTATTTGTTATGATATAGCTGTAAGTCTTGAGCGGGACTTCTCTCATGTTCAAAGTTAGGCACTGGCTTCTTTGTATTTTCCAGATCAGTGCCTTAGAGAAGAATAGAAAAGGAAATCAGTTTTAAATTCATAATCATTGAGTGTTTGGACAAGATGCTATGACAATTTTGATCAACTGAATACATTTTTCTGAAAACTCACTATAATAATCCATTGTATCCAATAAGGCAAGAGGAACTAAGCATGTTAAAATATATCCAGTCAAAACAACTCAAAGCTCATAGAGAATGCATGTCATGTAGATCTTGTAAATGAGCTATGGTCTAAGAAATATTCACAGAAATACTTTTATGTGTAATCCTGAATAATGAATACTGTCAAGAAAATCATGATCTGGACCGCAAGATTCATGGACTGAAAAAAGGCATAATAATTGACATTGATAATTCATGATATATCTGTCTATTCTGCTTTTATATAATGCACATGTAGTTTACACAAATATGGTTTATTATTATTTTATTATAGTAACAGCTAACTACTGTGCTCTAGACATTGTGATCATTTTAAGGAAAGTCAAAGCATAATGAGGGTATTTGAGCCACTAAAATGCAGGCTTTCTATGGTTGGATTAATAAAACTTCTGTCTCACCAGAACCTTGGAGTCCATTTGGGGTCAGGATTAACTGGTAACTTATGGGGATTAATTTTAGACAGTAGCTGTGACGTTCCCCTCTAGTATTATCTGGACCTTTGATCTGCTAGGTCACTCCAATCCTTGACTCTGTGAGCCAGCTTTACCCTGCTCTGCCATGAGAACCCCCACTCCTGGGCTGTTCATGCACAGCCTCTTGTATGTAAGCTGCCCCTTGGATTGTGCAACCAAATGACCCTAGACAATATCTCAGGTCCCAGACACAACCCTAGGAACCTCCATCTTGCAGTGACCAGTTATGGCCGATGGACACTGCAAGCTTATATGAGTTCATTAATTTAACAAAGTAATTGATATGTATCAGGCTTGTTATCCCAAGGGGAGCCTCTGACACACTTCACACCAAACACACTGCTTCAGGTAGAATAAACAAACAGATCTATTACCTATAAAGATAAATTTTAAGTGATTATAAGTAAAACCATAACAAGTCAGTTTTGGTCAAATGAAATAAAAGCAGAATGCATCCTAAGCTGATCTTAACTTTTTCAGTGCCCTTACAAACTTAGATGCTTCTCACCACAGGCTGGCTGGTTGCTCTTCAAACAGGCTCTCCCCTTTGATCAGCGCTTCAGTCACTTGGTGTGGTGTCTGTAGATGTAAGTGAAAGAGAGACGAAGAGCATGGCAAAGTCTTTCCCTTTTATCATGTTCTTTCTTCCCTCTTGGCTTTGCCCCCCCCCCAACCCCCCAAGAGTCAAGTGAGAATTACCTCATTGCAGTCCTATACTGCCAAAGGAAGGGGGGTGACTCACTCAAACACATCCTTTTGTTGCTGCCTAGGCCATCATCCTTGGTTCCTGTGGGCTGAGTTTGTCTCATACCTGCCTTGATGAGGTGTGAACTGCTCTTGGAGAGTTTTGGCCTGGCCTTATTTTAAGCCATGAGGATACATTTTCAGCCTCATAACTATATACATGAAATTATAGCCTAGACCATTACTGTAACAATTACTATAACATCATTATAACAACAATGGTCAGTGCATCATGAGCCTTCCAAAGACACCCAACATGACAAACTTTGGATTGGATACCACACAATCATTTTACAAGGATGACATCGGGGTGCTGGCTGTTCCCCCGAGGTACAGAGTGTCACAGTAGCTTTCCCCTTTGTCTGCTTAAACATCTCCTGTTCTGTGAAGACTGTTTAAAAATAAATAAATAAATAAATAAATAAATAAATACAGAACTGTGGGGCAGCAGTCTGGCCTGTGTCCTCAGACTAGGTGATCACAGTGGTCCCTTCTGCCCTTGCAATCTGTGAATCTATGAAAAAAATATAACAAAACAAATTCATAATAATAATAATAACTAACATTCCAACGATGTAATACTAAGGGGTAACAATAATAAAAATATGTATGATAAGTGCCCCAGAGAGCTGTGGCCCACTGCACTGGATAACACACAAAGAGCATGCAATCTAAATAGACAAGATGGGCCCAGGGTGGGAAAGGAAACAGAGACCCTGAGTTGAAGGTTGTTGCGTAAGGTCAGCCAGTAGGTTGAGCTGGGAGTAGAACCCAGTAATCCTAACACAGATGTTTAGAAACTCCCAGCTCTATATAATTTTGGTCTGAGCCCTCTCTAACTTTTGAGTATGATTAACTTATAATAGGTTTACGTGGTATTTATTTTCATCACGTAGTATGTGTGGGAGTGTAGACAGAGAGGGACACACTGAGTGTAAAAAGATTATGAGCGTAGACATACAGAATCATTTACTTTGGTGAGGAATATTTCTTGTAAAATTTGTATTGACCTGGTGGCCCTATTCTCCTAGTTGCTGCACAAACACCTAGTGAGAGACAGCCTGTGTCACACAGAATTTGTAATCTAAACACGAAACATAAGAGAGGGGAAACCGAGGCACAGCACGACGCGATTAGGGCCAGGTCACACAGCAGGTCAGTGGAAAGGTCGAGAAATAGATGCCAGGTCACCTGAGTACCGGGCTTCTGTCCGTACAAATTGGATCTGACTCATTGTTCTATACCCTACTGCCTCTCTGTAATTGTGATCACGTGAGTTTCTGGGAACTTTCAGGAAAACACACTACAGTAACTTTGCCTCTGCTCCTGTGCTGTGCAGGGCTCCAGGGAGTGAGTTCCTGAAGGCCCTTAGGGGAATAGATATAGATAAATATCCTTCCAACAATTAGCCACACACAGCTAGTCTTCAGAGAGCAACAGGTCTCAGTATATTTCCAGCAGGCCAGGCCCAGTGTGAGCAGAGAATGGTCTCTCTTACTACAGTGATAGGGGCATTTAGATTGATAAATAAATAGCCAAAAGGAGGCTGGGGTTGGAGGAGAGAAGAGCTGGGAGGATTCCACACACACCGGCGTAGTAAGTTTGCTGTTGAAATGAGATACATGTGCGGTTTGCAAAGGTGCCCTTTAAGGGGAAAAAATGTAAATGGACTGTCAAGGCTGCTTCCCCACTCTGAACTTTAAGGTACAAATGTGAGGGCCTGCAGGAAAACTTCTTTCTGGTTTCTTTCTGGTTAGGTCTGTCAGCGGCGCGGCGCGGCGATTTGGCTATAGTGTGGTACAAATCGCCTATAATATCCAGCCAAGCCTAAGAAGGATTGGACCTGTTTCTTTGACTTTGGAACCGGCCACTTTTGGATAACATCCACTTTGGCCTGTAGGGGATTTATAGTTCCTTGACCCACCTGGTGCCCCAGGTAAGTCACTCTGTTTAGGCCTATTTGACACTTTTTAGCCTTAACAGTTAGTCCTGCCTGCTGGATGTGCTCGAAGACTTTTTCCAGGTGCTCCAGGTGTTCTGTCCATGAGTCAGAAAAAATGGCCACATCATTGAGGTAGGCAACTGCAGATTTTCCCAATCCTGCTAGGAGACCATCTACAAGTCTTTGGAAGGTGGCGGGTGCATTTCGCAACCCGAAAGGGAGTACATTGAATTCATACACCCCTGCCTGGGTGACGAAGGCTGACCTTTCCTTGGCGGGTTCATCTAGTGGTACTTGCCAGTACCCTTTGGTTAAGTCTAAAGTAGAGATGAATTGGGCATGTCCCAATTTCTCCAATAGCTCATCTGTGCGTGGCATTCGATAGTTGTCAGGATGAATTACAGCATTTAGCTTACGGTAGTCCACGCAAAAGCGTATTTCCCCATCTGGTTTGGGAACTAGAACCACTGGAGATGCCCATGCACTATTAGAGGGATTATACCCATCTGTAGAATGTCCTGGATCTCCCTTTGTATAGCAGTTTGGGCATGAGGTGACTCCCGGTAGTGTGGGGTTCTAATTGGGTGAGCATTACCTGTGTCAATGGAGTGGTATGCCCGTTCGGTCCATCCTGGAGTGGCTGAGAAAACTGGTGCAAAGCTTATGCACAGCTCCTTGATCTGCTGTTGCTGCAGACGTCCAAGGGTCGTGGAGAGGTTCACCTCTTCCACGCCA
Source organism: Chrysemys picta bellii (assembly GCF_011386835.1). Lineage (NCBI taxonomy): Eukaryota > Metazoa > Chordata > Testudines > Emydidae > Chrysemys > Chrysemys picta. The sequence continues at coordinate 15,010,119 of NC_088803.1, forward strand.
CTATCCCTTTTTCCTTCGTAGTAGACACCTTCAGGCCACTCCGTGTCATCTGTTTCCTGGGCTGTAAACTGGCAAATGTTTAATTCTCTGGAAAAAAAGGGCTTAAGAGAATTAACATGGTATACCTTCGGCTTTATGTTGGAGGTGGGGGAGGCTATGAGATAGTTAACAGCTCCTAGGCGCTCCTGGACCGTGAATGGTCCTTCCCAGGATGCTTCCATTTTATGGGCCTGGAGCGCCTTTAAGACCATGACTTGGTCCCCTACTTTGAAGGACCGTACTCTGGAATGTTTATCATACCATGCCTTTTGCTCTTCCTGAGCATCCTTTAGGTTTTCTTTAGCAAGGGATAAAGAGTGTCGGAGGGTGCTTTGTAGGTTGCTTACAAAGTCTAGAAAGTTAGTTCCTGGAGAAGGCGTAAACCCCTCCCATTGCTGCTTCACCAACTGTAATGGCCCCTTAACCTCGCGGCCATACACAAGTTCAAATGGTGAAAACCCTAAGCTGGGATGTGGTACAGCCCTGTAGGCAAAAAGCAACTGCTGCAACAATTGGTCCCAATCACTGGAGTGTCCATTTATGAATTTACGTATCATGGCTCCCAAAGTTCCATTAAACCTCTCCATCAGGCCATTGGTTTGATGGTGGTAAGGGCTGGCAACCAAGTGATTCACTGCATGAGCTTCCCACAGGTTTTTCATGGTCCCTGCCAGGAAATTAGTTCCTGAATCTGTAAGGATGTGGGAGGGCCAGCCTACCCTGGCAAAAATGTCTGCTAATGCCTGGCACAAACTCTTAGCCCTGGTGTTGCTTAAGGGTACTGCTTCCGGCCATTGGGTAGCAAAATCCATGAAAGTCAGAATGTACTGCTTTCCTCTGGGGGTCTTCTTTGGGAAAGGACCCAGAATATCTATAGCTACTCGCTGAAATAGGACTTCAATTATGGGTAGTGGCTGGAGAGGGGCTTTAACCTGGTCTTGGGGATTTCCCACTTGTTGTCACACCTTACAAGACCGGACATAATTAGCAACGTCCTTGCCCATTCCATTCCCAGTGGAAGGACTTCCCCAACCAGTCTTTGGTTCTGTTCAACCCAGAATGGCCACAGGGATGATCATGGGCTAAGCTCAAGAGCTTTACCCGATACTTAGTGGGAACTACCAACTGTCTTTGAGGATACCAGTCTTCCTGGTTCCCATCAGAAAGAGTCTCCTTGTATAAAAGTCCTTGTTCTACCACAAACCAGGATCAGTTAGAAGAGCTGAGAGGCGGTGGGGTGCTCCGTGCTGCAGCCCAAGCTTTCTGAAGGCTGTCATCTGCTTCCTGCTCGGCCTGGAACTGTTCCCTTGATACTGGAGACATCAGTTCCTCCTTGGACTGGGGACTGGGGCTTGGTCCCTCTGGAAGCGATGCAGGTGCTGGGGCTGTTTCCATTGACTGTGAACCACTGTCCGCTGGTGCACTATGTGGTATTTCAGGCTCTGGCTGAGCCTCTTGGGTAGGGTTATCTGCTGCTTCTGCCAGTTCAGGCTCGTTGGTGCCCTCTGGCATTGGAGTGGTAGACGGGTTTGCAAGCGCTGAACTCAGTGCTGGCAATGGTTCTGGTGCTGGTCGCGTTGCCAGTTCCGTTTCTGGGACTGGCTTTGGCTGGGTCTCTGGGATTGGATCCACTATGTCTGTTTCAGTCGTTGGCAGGGGATCCAGTTCCACCACCTTTGTTTGGGTCTCTGGTAACACAGACGGGGCCCTGGTGGACGGCTCAGGAACAGCTTGCTTGCTTAGTCTGACTGCGGGTGACTATTCCCACCCTCTTGGCTAGCTTCACATGGTTGGCCAAGTCTTCCCCCAGCAGCATGGGGATGGGATAATTGAAATAGACTGCAAAAGTCCACATTCCTGACCAGCCCTTGTACTGGACAGGCAACTTGGCTGTAGACAAGGTTACAGACTGTGACATGAAGGGTTGAATTGTCACTGGAGCCTCCGGGTTGATGAGTTTGGGGTCCACTAGGGATTGGTGGATAGTTGACACTTGTGCCCCAGTGTCCCTCCAAGCGATAACCTTCTTTCCGCCCACTCTCAAGGTTCCCTTCGCTCCGAGGGTATGAGAGAGGCATCTGGGTCTGGGGATCTTTGGTGTGATTGGGGTATAATGAACTGTAATCGGTTGGGGTTCTTGGGGCATTGAGCCTTTATATGTCCCAGTTCATTACATTTAAAACATTGCCCTGCTAAGCTATCACTGGAGCGATGTTGGTTGGTGGAGACTGGTGTGGTGGGGTGAGAAGGCGCCTGGGATTTCCCTTGGGATGTGGGTGGGGCCTTGGGTTGTCTCCGGTGGTAAGGTTTGGTTTCAGCTTTCCCCTTCTGATATTCGCTCCAACTGCTACTAGTTTTTTTCTTTTCTGCCATCTCTACCCATTTGGCTCCAATCTCCCCCGCCTCGGTTACAGTTTTGGGCTTCCCATCTAGGATGTACTTTTCTATTTCCTCAGGAACACCCTCTAAAAACTGTTCCATTTTTACTAGGGAAACCAGATCTTCCAGAGATTTAACATTTGCTCCTGATACCCAGGCATCACAATTTTTGTCAATGTGGTAGGCATGTCGGGTAAATGACACGTCGGGTTCCCACCTTAGGGCTCTGAACCGCTGACAGGCATGCTCCGGTGTTAGCCCCATTCTGATTCTGGCCTTGTTTTTAAAAAGTTCATAACTGTTCATGTGTTCCTTGGGCATTTCAGCTGCCACCTCTGCTAAGGGTTCACTGAGCTGCGGCCTCAGCTCTACCATGTACTGGTCTGCAGTGATGCTGTATCCAAGGCAGGCCCTTTCAAAATTTTCTAAGAAGGCCTCAGTATCATCGCCTGCCTTGTAGGTGGGGAATTTTCTGAGATGGGAAGGGGTACCTGGAGAGGGGTTGTTAGAATTGGCTGTTATAGCCGGCCTAGCCTGTGCTAATTCCAGTTCATGCTCCATCTCTTTTACTCTTAGCTCCTTAGCTCTCTTGTGGGCCTCCTTTTTGGCTTTCTCTTCTCTTGCTCTCTGCTCCATAGCTCTCTCATCAGCTTCTTTCTCGAGTTTTTTTAATTGAAGCAGTCTCTGATGTTTTTTTTTCATTTTCTTCTGCTTCTAGTGTGGCCAGTTCTATTTTGTTAGCTACTTCTTTGGTAGTCATTTTCCTGTTTTCTTGTGCTGGGCCACACCCCTCTGCAGTTGACTGAAACTGGGATGCACTCAGCTCAGGCTGCTGCTGAGGTAACAGAGACTTTCTAACTAGCTATCCCCGAGAGGGTAGAAAGAAAAAAAAACAATTCAGCTTGTAAATTGCTTTTACCAGCTGTTTGCTCACTGATTGAACCTTTCTCTTAACAAAGCTCCTTGTTAAAAAAACTTAACACCTCTGCCTTCAGGCAAGGAGAGATAAGATATGAATCTACCTTCAGCTCTGCTTTCCAAGCAGCTAGAAAGGAGAAAAAAAAATCTTACTTGCTTTTGGTTTAAAATGATCCCACCGCTCTGCCACCATGTCAAGTCTGCTTCCCCACTCTGAACTTTAGGGTACAAATGTGGGGGCCTGCATGAAAACTTCTAAGCTTAACTACCAGATTAGATCTGGTCCGCTGCCACCATCCCAAAGCTAATTCCCTTCCCTGGGTAGCCTTGAGAGACCTTCACCAATTCCCTGGTGAATACAGATCCAAACCCCTTGGATCTTAAAACAAGGAGAAATTAACCATCCCCCTCCTTTCTCCCACCAACTCCTGGTGGATCAAGATCCAACCCCCTTGGATCTAAAAACAAGGAAAAATCAATCAGGTTCTTAAAAAGAAGGCTTTAATTAAAGAAAAAGGTAAAAATCCTCTCTGTAAAATCAGGATGGGAAAATAACTTTACAGGGTAATCAAACTTAAAGAGCTCAGAGGACCTCCCTCTGGCCTTAGGTTCAAAGTACAGCAAACAAAGATAAACACTCTAGCAAAAGGTACATTTACAAGTTGACAAAACAAAGGAAAACTAACACGCCTTGCCTGGCTATTTACTTACAAGTTTGAAATAGGAGAGACTTGTTCAGAAAGATTTGGAGAACCTGGATTGATGTCTTCTCCCTCACAGTCCCCAGAAAAACAATTTCCCAAACAAAGAGCACAAACAAAAGTCTCCCCCCCCACCCCCGCAAGATTTGAAAATATCTTGTCCCCTTATTGGTCCTTTGGGTCAGGAGTCAGCCAGGTTACCTGAGCTTCTTAACCCTTTACAGGTAAAAGGATTTTGGAGTCTCTGGCCAGGAGGGATTTTATAGTACTGTACCCAGGAGAGCGGTTACCCTTCCCTTTATAGTTATGACATGGACACTATGTATTTCTTTCAGACTTTGAGTTTGGCCATGGAAGACTAAAGCACCCCAAATAAGGGGTTACTTTAGGAAAGTGATGATAGAATGTTTGTGTCTCAATTTCCTCCCATGGAAAGTGGGGGAATTAATCAAAATGACTCAGATATTTTCTAAAAATGGATCAAGAAGCCTAAATGAAAATTGTCCATAAGCATTACACAGTGGTGTCTTGGTTATGATAGTTCATGGGAAATATGATGGGGTCCATTTAGCAGTGACTGCGCAGAGAGGTAGGGGAAGAGGGAACAATTCCAATACATGACAAACAGGGCAGAGGTAGAAAAATAGATCTCTCTCTCTCACTCTCTCTCTCACTGACTATCTCTCAGGGACAAATGAAAAACAAATGCAGAATCCAGCTATCCATCTATTCATCTAATTATTTGTTGTTACTTCTTTCTCTCTATTTATCTTTATTCTTATTTCTTCTATTATTTTGTTGTTACTTCTACCTAACTTGCTAGCTATGTGCTGTTACTTCTCTTCCTTTCTATTAGTCTGATGTATATTATGTTCACTTTGTTGGCATAAATTGTCCCAGAGAGTCAAAGGCGTTGAATTCTCCCTGTCACTGTACTACACTGAACAGTCAAACATGGTTCTGGATTTTGGGTACAGACTCTGCAGCCTGTTTAGTCCCATGACACATTCCCTGGAAAATCCACACCAAAGATTGGATATGTATTGAGTAGGATACACAAGGAAAGGAATCAAAACAAGATATAAAGCATATGAAAATTGAAACAGAGTGTTTCTGTAAAACAACTGTAATTAAAACTCACCCAAGTTTCTTTTTCAGAGAGATGGTATTACTTAGAGCTTCTCTATATGGTGCAGTAGTCAAGGGGAGAGGGGTATATACTCTTCTGTGCACTAGCTTGTCACACTCCCAAAGGACCCTAGGACACATTGATGTAGTTCTGTTTCAAACAGTACTATGTTAATATGCACTAGGGATCTTTTAGTGCAGACCAGCAGAGTCCACATGGGCCAGTTAGTGCACAGCATCCTGGAGCACACTAGAATGCATACCCCTCTGCTGCAGCCTAAGGCACGATATAGACAAGTCCTCAGAGTCTCTTATTCTGTCAGGCAATTCATTGCTGAATGTCAAGCGAACCCCTGTGAATGGTGGTTACTTTTCCTGCTTTTGAAAAGACTGATAGACACAAAGTAGGGAAACAGAAGATCGGCTATACTGGGTGAGACCAATAGTCCATCTAACCCAGTACCCTGTCTTCTGACAGAGGCCGGTGGCAGATGCTTCAGAGGGAATGAACAAAACAGGGCAATTTTCAAGTGTAACTAGGTTCCTCATTTTTGTGTAGTTCCCCTTTTTGAAGTTAAATGCTACTATGATGGGCTTCTTTGGTAGTTCCCACCCACCAACCTATGGATATTAAATTTAATTACATTATGGTCACTATCACTGAGCAGTTCAGCTATATTCATCTCTTGGACCAGATGCTGTGTGCCACTTAAATCAAGAATTGCCTCTCCCCTTGTGGGTTCCAGGACTAGCTGCTCCAAAAAGCAGTCATTAGTTGTGTTTCGAAACTTTATCTCTGCATCCCATCCTGAGGTGACATGTACCCGGTCAATATGAGGATAATTTGAAATCCCCCTTCATTACTGAGTTTTCTCCTGTTATAGCCTCTCTAAGTTCCCTGAGCGTTTCACAGTTACTATCACCATCCTGGTCAGGTGGTCTGTAGTATATTCCTACTGCTATACCCTTATTATTCAAACATGGATTTGCTATCTATGCAAATTCTATGATACAGTTTGATTCAGTTCAGATTTTTACTCTATTTAAGTCTATACTTTCTTTCACATGTAATGCCACTCCCCCACCAGCATGACCTACTCTCTCCTTCCTTGATATTTTATACCCTGGTGTTACCGTGTTCCACTGATTCTCATTGGTTCACCAAGTTTCTGTGAGGCTGATTATATCAATTTCCTCCTTTAATACCAGGCATTCAAGTTCACCAATTTTGGTATTTAGACTTTGAGCATTTGTATATGAGCACTTATAAAATTTGTCAATATTTAGTTGTCTGCCTTCACGTGATGTAATTGAACGGGACTCTTTTTGTTTGTTTTATTTGTTTTAATGGAGATATTCTCTCTCCTAGAACTGGAAGGGACCTTGAAAGGTCATCGAGTCCAGCCCCCTGCCTTCACTAGCCGGACCAAGTACTGATTTTGTCCCAGATCCTTAAGTGGCCCCCTCAAGGATTGAACTCACAACCCTGGGTTCAGCAGGCCAATGCTCAAAGCACTGAGCTATCCCACCCCCCAGAAACAGTTAAGCATAAGTTTTATGCTTAACTGTTTCTGTTCAGTTCCTACATGTCATAGAATCATAGAAGATAAGAGTTGGAAGACACCTCAGGAGGCCATATAGTCCAACCCCCTACTCAAAGCAGGACCAACATCAACTAAATCCTCCCAGCCAGGGCCTTGTCAAGCCAGGCCTTAAAACCTCTAAGGATGGAGCTTCCACCACCTCCCTAGGTAACCCATTCCAGTGCTTCACCACCCTCCTAGTGAAATTGTGTTTCCTTATATCCAATCTAGACCCCCCACACTGCAACTTGAGACCATTGCTCCTTTTTCTATCGTCTGCCACCACCGAGAACAGCTGAGCTCCATCCACTTTGAAACCCCCGTTCAGGTAGGTAGGAAGGCTGCTATCAAATTCCCCCCTCACTCTTCTCTTCTGCAGACTAAATAAGCCCAGTTCCCTCAGCCTCTCCTCATAAGTCATGTGCCCCAGCCTCCTAATCATTTTTGTTGCCCTCCGCTGGACTCTCTCCTATTTGTCCACATCCCTTCTATAGTGGGGGGCCCAAAGCTGGACACAATACTCCAGCTGTGGCCTCACCAGGGCCGAATAGAGGGGAATAATCACTTCCCTTGATCTGCTGGCAATGCTCCTACTAATGCAGCGCAATATGCCGTTAGTCTTCTTGGCAACAAGGGCACACTGTTGACTCATATCCAGCTTCTCATCCACTGTAATCCCCAGGTCCTTTTCTGCAGAACTGCTGCTTAGCCAGTCGGTCCCCAGCCTGTAGCAGTGCAAGGGACTCTTCTGTCCTAAGTGCAGGACTCTGCAATTCTCTTTGTTGAACCTCATCAGATTTCTCTTGGCCTAATCCTCCAATTTGTTTAGGTCACTCTGGACTGTATTCCTACCCTCCAGCATATCTACCTGTCCCCCCAGCTTCTATCAACTTTATCCACTTCTATCCTCTCCTCTTTATGAGAATAGAGAGAATTTGCATTAATAAATCATCCCCTATGGGATGTGCATCTCCAAACTCTGTGCTCCTCTGGTCCTGTTGGATTTCCCCCAGCCCTTAGTTTAAAAACTTTTCAAGAATCTATTTTATTTTACATTCGGCAGTCTGGTTCTGTTTTGGTTTAGGTGGTGCCTGTCCTACCTGTATAGGCTCCTTGTTTCTCAAAAGGTTCCCTGGTTGCTAATAAACCTAAATTCCTTCTCTGAACAGCATCATCTCATCCATATAATGAGATCCTGTAGTTCTGTCTCTCTTCCTGGCCCTGCATGTGGAACTGGAAACATTTCGAGAATGCTACAATGGCCCTCCTGGACTTTAATCTCTTACCCACAGCCTACGTTTGGCAACCAGGACCTGTCTCCTTCCTTTGCCTATGTCATTGGTACCTACATGTACCATGACCACTGACTCCTCCTCAGTCCTGCACAAAAGTCTCTCTAGATACAAGTCCATTACCTTCACACCTAACAAGGAGAAGATATAGGATAATAAAGGTGGGAAAAAATACATCTCAGCATAGCTGGTGGCTGCCCCATCACAGAAGGATGCTTTGAGTTGGTGGCAGGTCAGCCAGGACAACTGTTGCTCTGGATTCTGGCTCACTCCCCTGGTCTGGGATGTCACATGGTGGGTCTGGTCAGGTCTCTAGTCTTTGCTGATCCTTGTATGGGCCATCTCAGCTCAGTGTGCTCATGCTGTATGGTGCAGTTGCTCTCAGGAAACAGGTGAAAATCCGACAGAGAGGATGATAGTGGGGGAGGGAAATGGAGGGGAAACAAGAGCAGGAACTCACATCTATCAGTCTGTGATCATCACTGGTCCAGCACTGATGGCCAGGCATATCCACTGGTGATCTGTGTTCTGGTTGTATAATGAATCAGTGATCCTCAGGGCTCATAAGCAAAGGACAGAGTCTCTGGAGTTGAAGAAGACCGGTCAGTCTGTCCCCTGGGAATCTCCCAAGAGTCTGTTCCCCAACTGATCCCCCCATCTTTTTAAGGACCACAAAACGGAATTATGGTCAGACTACCCTTACTGACTTATTATATTGTCCACCAGTTAGGTCGAGTTTCCAACAAACAAATTTTGGTTCCTCTTCAATGAAATTATAAGGCAATCTTTAATTACATGACCACACATTGCATTTTCCTCAGGACCCTGCCTCGTTCAGTGCAAGGGATGGACAAGGCTCACTGAGTAAGCTGCTTTTCAGTATTTTGTTTTCTCCTCATTCTTCAGTGTGTGGCCCCAGGCCTTATTCACAGCACACTACAGTAATCTTGCTCCAAAGACAAAATAATTGATTTTTATCTTGCCATTTTCTATGTTTCTCATTAATACAGCATCTGATTGCTTTGTTAGAGAGCTGGCCAGGAACCAGCAAGTCCATTTCATGGGATAGGCTGTGATTTGAAAATTTGTTTTCATTCCAAATTGTAATCAAATTTCAAAATTTCCCTTGAAATGATTTTTTTTAATTTTGGTATCAGTTCAAACATTACATTTCAGTAAAATTGAAGCATTTTGTTCAATTTTCAATATTTTATTTTTTACTTTATATCTTATTTTAGATTATTTTTATCTGACCTTTTTTATTTTATAAAATGACTCCTCATGCCAAATGGCAAGTCCAGTCTCCAAAACATGATCACACTAGAGTTAAAATGAGCAAAATATCATATTTTCCCCTGGCTTCGTTCTTGGAAATGTCTCAAGTGTTTTGAGCTAGACACCTGACATAGAAAATATCAACTTCAGTGGTTAAGTTCTGGTAAAGTTATAAGCAACAGAAAACAGGGCTTTATAATGAGAAGTGTTGGGCAACATTAATAAAAGGCAGCATTACCAGCCCCACCTAGAATAATGTCAATCAATACCCAAATGCCAAATAATATTTTGTCTACCCCAATGACTTTAACAGGGGGATGGATTGGGTGACCCTGGATTCAAGTGTTCCAGAAAGGCTAATCATTAGTCTTTCTGAAATCCCATTTATCTTCCTTGTCAATGCAACTTGTAATTGATAGGGTGGGAGGGAGAGGGAGAAAGGAAAGGATGGTGTTAAATCTTGCTGTTCATACACAGGACAGACCATCATTAATATCAGAGGAAGTAAAATGCAGGACAATTCAAGAGAGCCCAGCTCGGTGATGTCCTGATCTTGACAGGAACTTGATCCTGTGGCATTCTACTACTATTTTTGGTGACAAATCTGAGGCACTGTCCCAGATTGAGGTGTCATCAGATGAGATTTTGGAACAAATTGATAAACTAAACACCAATAAATCACCAGGACCAGATGGTGTTCACCAAAGAGTTCTGAAGGAACTCAAATTTGAAATTGCAGAACTACTAACTGTAGTATGTAACCTATCATCTAAATCAGCTTCTGTACCAAATGACTGAAGGATAGCTAATGTGCTACGAATTTTTTTAAAAAGCTTCAGAAGCCATCTTGACAATTACAGGGCAGTAAGCCTAACTTCAGTACCAGCAAATTGGTTGAAACTATAGAAAAGAACAGAATGATCAGACACATAGATGAACATGATTGGTTGGGGAAGAGTCAACATGCTTTTTGTAAAGGGAGATCATGCTTCACCAATCTACTAGAATTCTTTGATGGGGGTCAAGAAGCATGTGGACAAAGGGGATCCAGTAGATATAGAATACTTAGATTTTCAGAAAACCTTTGACAAGGTCCCTCATCAAAGTCTCTAGCAAAGTAAACTTTCATGGGATAGAAGGGAAAGTCCTCTCATGGATCAGTAAGGGGTTAAAAGATAGGAAACAAAGGCTAGAAATAAATGTTCAATTTTCAGAATGGAGAGAGGTAAATAGTGGTGTCCTCGAGGAATATGTACTGGGACAAGTCCTATTCAACATATTCATAAATGAACTGGAAAAAAGGATAAACAGTGAGGTGGCAAAATTTGTAGATGATACTAAACTACTCAAGATAGTTAAGTCCAAAGCAGACTGTGAAGAGTTACAAAGAAACCTTGGAAAACTGGATGACTGGGCAACAAAATGGGAGATGAAATTCAATGTTGATGAACGTAAAGTAATTCACATTGGAAAACATAGTCCCCACTATACATATAAAATGATGGGGTTAAATTAGCTGTTACCAATCAAAAGAGATCTTGGAGTCATTGTGGATAGTTCTCTCAATGTGCAGTGGCAGTCAAAAAAGAGAACAGAATGTTGGGAATCGTTAGGAAAAAGATAGATAATAAGACAGAAAATATCATATGTCTCTATATAAACCCATGGCACACCCACATCTTGAATAGTGTATGCAAATGTGGTCTCCCCAGCTCAAAAAAAGATATATTGGAACTGGAAAAGTTTCAGAAAAGGGCAAAATAAATAATATGGGGTATGGAACAGATTCAGTATGAGGAGAGAATAATAAAACTGGGATTTTTAAGCTTGGAAGAGATCACTAAGGGCAGATATGATAGAGGTCTATAAAATCATGACTGGTGTGGAGAAAGCAAAGGAGGAAGTGTTATTTACTCCTTGTCTCATTTCACAAGAACTAGGGATCACCCATTGAAATTCATAGGCAGCAGGTTTAAAACAAACAAAAGGAAGTATTTTTTCACACAACGCACAGTCAACCTGTGGACCTCTTTGTTGAAGGATGTTTTGAAGGCGAAGACTATAACAGGGTTCAAAAAGGAACTAGATATGTTCCTGGAGGATAGGTCCATCAATGGCTAATAGCCAGGAGGGGCAGGGAGGTGTCCCTAGCCTGTTTTTGCCAGAAGCTGGGGAATGGGTGATAGGGTATGGATCACTTATTATCATAGAATCATAGACTATTAGGGTTGGAAGAGACCTCAGGAAGTCATCTAGTCCAAACCCCTGTTCAAAGCAGGACCAATTCCCAACTAAATCATCCCAGCCAGGGCTTTGTCAAGCCTGATCTTAAAAACCTCTACAGAAGGAGATTCCACCACCTCCTTAGGTAACCCATTCCAGTGCTTCATCACCCTGCTAGTGAAATTTTTTTTCCTAATATCCAACCTAAACCTCCCCCACTGCAACTTGAGACCATTACTCCTTGTTCTGTCATCTGGTACCACTGAAAACAGTCTAGATCCATCTTCTTTGGAACCCCTTTTCAGGTAATTGAAAGCAGCTATTAAATTCCCCCTCATTCTTCTTTTCTGCTGACTAAACAATCCCAGTTCCCTCAGCCTCTCCTCATAATTCATGTGCTCCAGACCCCTAATCATTTTTGTTGCCCTCCGTTGGACTCTTTCCAATTTTTCCACATCCTTCTTGTAGTGTGGGGCCCAAAACTGAGCAAAGTACTCCAGATGGGGCCTCGCCAATGCCGAATAGAGGGGAATGATCACATCCTTCGATCTGCTGGCATTGCTCCTACTTATACAGCCAAAATGCTGTTAGCCTTCTTGGCAACAAGGGTACACTGTTGACTCATATCCAGCTTCTCATCCACTGTAACCCCTAGGTCCTTTTCTGCAGAATTGCTGTGATGAAGTGGGGGGTTTTCTTGTTTTCTGTGGGTTTCCAATGGCTTGCATGCAGAGGGAGTGGAACACAGTTTCCCCGGGTGTTACTGGTTTAATGAGGGGAAGGGAAAGGGATTTTGTTGTTACAGAGGACTGGAGAGGGAACTTGGGACCCAAGCTGATGGCCTGGAGGATGGATACCCCAGCAACAGGAGACCTGATGACCCAGGGGCAAGCTCAGGAGTCACAGCCGGTTCTGCCCAGTGGGTGGACAATGGGCTGCAGAGAGAGGACCCAGTGACCTAACCAGACGGTTACAGCCAGAAGTGAGGACAGGAGGCCCGGGGACCAGTTTACGACCCTGTTTACCTGGAGAGAAGATAATAGATAATAGCTTGGGGCCGGTGATATCAGATGCCCAGCTGGGAAGCAGGGGGGCTCTGGGCTGGAGAGGGGGAGCAGGCCGAGCCCACCTGGATGCAGGGAGACAGGGGTGTGCTGGGCTGAGGGAGGCCAGGCCTGAGGCCCTGAGAGTTTCCTGTGCTGTGTTCAACTCTCAATAAATCCTCCTGTTTTACACTGGCTGAGAGTCACTCCGGTCTAGAGAACAGGGTTGCATCATCCCCTTTGGGGGGCAGAGGCCCGGGGGGTCCAGAGCGAGTGGCCTCCCTGAGGGGGCCCATGGCAAGAGACAGACGTGCTAAGGCTCAGAGAGGGGCGGCTCCAGGAGGTGTTGGGCCTGACCCCAAGAGAGAGTGGACCCCCGAGAAATGCTGTCTCACTGAAAGGGGACGGACCGCACGGGGCCAAGAGTGGGCATGATCTGTGAGTCCGTGACAACATGGTAGCAGAGGATAGTTCGTGGATGCACCCTGTAGATGGTTGGCTGCGGGCGCAGGTGCTTTGCAATGAGTGGCTGCCAGCGATAGAACGAGGGTATTGAATGGAACCAGCATGGAAATGGCCTATAACCAACTCCATAAGAGCGACCTGGCATGTCTGTGCAGGGAGAGAGGGCTGAGCATGGGGAGGCTCACTAAGGAGCGGCTGATTGCTCAGCTTGTAAAGAATTACCAGTCTGAAGAACAGGCTCCGGACCCCATGCGGCTCCTGGGGTGCCCGGTGAGCTGGGGAGTAGCTGTGGGGTCAGTCTGTGTAGCAACCAGGAGTGTGTCAGACCTGACTCCCCAGGCAGTACAGGGAGACCCCAGTCAGGTTCCTCCCTAGAGGAGCTGCAGAGACTGGAGCTGGAGCTGAAAGCAAAGGAGCTGGAGCTGGAGGAGCGGAGGCTGGTGGACCATGTAAAACAGTGAAAGCACGAGTTGGAATTGCACGAGTGGCGGCCAAGAGGGCCTGCCAGGGGATAAGTGGGGAAGGGCCCTGAGACATCAGTCGTGTGGGGAATCTAGACACCAAACTGCTGCCCCAGTTCGAGGAGGGACGGGATATTGATGCCTACCTCACAGCCTTTGAGAAAGCGTGTGATCTGAACCAGATTGACCCTGCAGACAGGCTTCGCTGTCTGATCCCCTGCTGGGTCCCAAAGCCATACAGGCGTTCAGCCAAATGGATGGTGTTGAGATGGGGGACTGTGACCTGTTCAAACAGGCTTTGCTGCTGAAGTTTGAACTGACCCCCGAGGCATACAGGAAACAACAGGCTGCAGAGAGAGGACTCAGTGACCTAACCAGACGGTTCCAGCCAGAAGCGAGGAGAGGAGGCCTGGGGACCAGTTTACGACCCTGTTTACCTGGAGAGAAGACAATGGACAGAGGCAGGGCTTGAGGCCGGTGATATCAGATGCCCAGCTGGGAAGCAGGGGGGCTCTGGGCTGGAGAGGGGGAGCAAAACCTATCCTGATTGGTAGAGCGCTGTGGTAGGAGGTCTTAGAGGGGTCACATGACACACCTTTCTTTCGGTCATGTGTCTGGCTTGACCCCAGAAGTAATACCCCATGGCGTGGGACTTCATGTGACATGTGGGCGGGGCTTAATGAGTCAAGGGGAGGGGTTAACATTTGATTGACATAAGGCCCTTATACTATTCCAGAACCTCTAGGTTCAGCACTTCATAGCCCTGGGACCTCTGGGCTTGCCACATCAGTTATGAAAGTAACAAACTTGCTTGAGCCCCAGCACCTCTTTCATTACAAATTAAGCATGGGTCACCCACAACTGAACTGAACTCGCTAAGCAGGAGGTTTGGATTAGGAAAAGAGAGAGGTTGGGGCACAGGTGTTTTGCTTGGTGGTGTGGGCTCTGCCTAAGAGTCACAGGCACTATTTGACCTCCCCCTCTCTCCTGTTTTGAGATAGAGATGATTAGTCTCCATAGAGTGTCTTTTGGTTTGTTAAGTGACCACTGAAATCACTGATAATCAGATCTAAGTGCTTACACCTGCTACTGGATAGTGTTTCTGTGGAGGAGACAGCCCAGTCTGCACTAGCAGCGACGTTCCCCCATTGAGAGCTGAAATCACTGAGAGCTGGGTGGAACCTCAAGAGACCAACTTGCAGAGGTCACAGTGACAGGTGGCAGCAGAAGGTGACAGTGCAGGGCAATTGGGGATGGAGCAGGAGACTGAACGCTGGCATGATGAACAACAGCGGCCAGAGCACTGGACTATGTTTTAGTGACTTTGCTCCAGAATGCTAGATTTGTGACTGGCAAACTTATATAAATATGTTTCCTACTAGACCAAGATTTTTAAAATGCATTATTTGCCAAGGACATTATCTCACATCATTGCTATCTCAAGAGGTTATTATATTGGGGAGTTTCTGTACTAAACTTTTTTATTATTATAATTATTTTTATGTAAGAATGGCCATATTGGATCAGACCAATGGTCCATCTATCCTAGTATCCTGTCTTCTGATGGTGGCTATTCCAGGTGCTTCAAAGGGAATGAACAGAACAGGGAATCATTGAGTGATCCATCACAGGTTGTCCACTCCCAGCTTCTGGTGAACAGAGGCTAGGGACATTCAGAGCATGGTGTTGCATCCCTGCCCATCTTGGCTAACAGCCATTAATGGACCTAACCTCCATGAACTTATCTAATTCCTTGTTGACCCTGTTATAATTTTGGCCTTCACAACATCCCTGGCAAAAAGTTCCATGGGTACTGTGTGTTGTGTGAAGAAATGCTTCCTTTTGTTTGTTTTAAATCTGCTGCCTATTAATTTCATTGGGTGACCCCTGGGTCTTTTGTTAAGTGAAGGGGTAAATAACACTTCCTTATTCATTTCCTCCACACCAGTCAAGATTTTATAAGCTTCTATGATATCCCCTATTAGTCATCTCTTTTCCAAGCTGAAACTTCCCAGTTCTATTAATATCTCCTTATATGGAATCTGGAATTCCATACCCCTAATCATTTTTGTTGCCTTTCTCTGTACCTTTTCCAATTCCAACATATGGATTTATATAGTAAAAATGCAGGAGACTGATCAGCTAAGTGATCAGTGTGCCAGACTGATCAGCTAAGCCAACACTGGCAAAACTGCAAAACACCATGCCTCTGGACTGCATCAACATGCAGGAAGCTTATAAGCCAGTCACTGTCAAAGCCAATTTTTGAAGAACTTAATGAGACCATCTACTCCAGCTAGTGCTAGTAGAAGCTGCAGAATCTTCAAAAGACATTAAAAAGCTATAAATTTAATGGCTTTTTATACTTTTTTTTTCTTTTGCAAGTGTCCAAAAGAACTGAATATCTTGGAAAGAAATAGAAAATATACTGGGATTGAAGTTCAAATTAGTCCAACCTGGGAAAACCTGTTGACTTTCTCATGAGCGATCCTTGGCTGTTGTCTTAAAATTACTGCAACCGTTATTACTGGCTTTCCAAAGAATCCATCAAGATAGGACAGAGCTAAGTAGTGAGGCTGGTGGACTACTTTTGCTACTACATTCAGAGAAGACTATCGCCATTCTCTCTCTTGTAAGTCTACTGTTGAAACCACTTGTGTCATTATACAATGCCATCCAGGCATCTGCTACAGCAATAGTAGATTTTTGTGCAGCAATAGAAGCTACCCTTGGATCAATCAGAAATATTCATTGAAAATGTACTGGAAGAAGCAAAGACTTCAGTTCAGAAAATGACTAATGAAGGTACTCATATTGACTCCTCAAATGAAGAGGACAAGAAGTGTTTGTTAAGCCAGCTGAAAAAGTACACAGACTTGATTCTTATAAATCTACAATAGTTATTTCTGATTTCTATCAACCTCCACGTAGCTTTTACATACGCCTGTCTTATAAAACACCGACAGCTGAGTGGAGTGAGACACTGCCAGCAATAGGGCTGCCATGTGATCAGGGCAGAATAGAGAATTTGAACATAGAGTGGAATATTATATGACTAACGAATGAAGAATTAACTTCAACTTCTTTATCATCACTAATGGTTTGACCCAATTTTTGTGGTATGTTTCCTGGGATGAAAGAAGTAGGAATGCATCTCTTGCTACTCCCAGTCACAACAGCTACAGTTGTGCATTCTTTTTCCTCATTGAATAGAATTTTGTATCCTGCAAGAAGTCACCTTCTGCCTGATCATGAGCATGTCATGAAGGACTGGAAGTAACGGACAAGAAGACATCAAAGAGTGCAAGAAACCAAGACAGATGTAGATGTTGTGCTTCCTAGTAGGCTTCAGTAATCAACTTTAATTTTTGTGATGATTTTAAAATGAGTTAAATCTAATAAAATGGTTGTGAAACATTTTTCAGTTTTTACTATGGTGTTATACAGCCCACCTTTGCCCTCACAGTCTCAACTCTTGACAGCCTTCACCCCCTGAATATTCCAACAATTTCTGGGAAAAGCACTGCAGGTGATGATACACATGTAGGATGTCAGGGTCATTAGGAATGGAGGCAGGGTGAATATAAAGGAGAGCATGAAATCTAACAACATGATCTGGTGAATGCTCCCACAGGAGAGTTTTATCACTGGGATGACATCACAATACAAATGGTCAATTTCATTTGGGCCACAGAATATGAACTCTGACATGAATAATACCAAGATGGTTGTAGCAAACCAACTATGAACCAGGACCCAGCTGTCAAGTGGAGGCAAAACCTGGTGTTCATCAGAGCTGAATAGTGCAGGGGTTTACATATTGCTAAATACCAATCATAAGACATGGCTGTGGGATATAGCATTCTGTAGCTGCCAGATCACCAAAGGTGTACAGTTGTGTGAAGCAGCCAATGATTGAGATGGTTTTATCCCCTGTCAGGAGACTGGCCAGCACCCTGGGCAGGATGGTGCAGGTGTAGCAGGTCTCCAAGCAGGACAAGTTCCCCAGGAAGAAGTACATGGGGGTACGAAGGTGCTGATCAACCACATCTACAGCAACAATGAGGATGTTCCCCACCATGATTATGATGGAGATCAGAAGAAAAAACGTGAAGAGAAGAAATTTCAGGTCAGGAAGCTCTCTGAATCCCAGGAGGATGAATTCTGTGACAATCATTTGGTTTCCCCAATCCGTATCTGCCATGGGTTGAGTCTAGGGACAAGAAAGCGAGCTGTGACATCAAATCGGTAGAACATAGAGCTGAAAGTTAATCAAGTATCAGGAATTCATTCCATAAATTTTCAAAAACCCTTCTTCCTCTTCTGGTTACCTACTGAAATGTTAAGGCTGAATAGATACTTGCTGAGAAAAGTGCCAGGAGTCTCAGAGTGAGAACAGAAATTTGGTATCCCTGCAGACTCACCCTCTGCAGTATCAGAGCCATAACTATGATAACAGCAGCACATTTTTCTCATAGCCCAATTAGTGATGTGACTGATCTGCTGTCATATCCTGTCTGTTGACATACTGGAGCTTAACAATGATACTTCAAAGCAGCATTGCACTGGTGGCAATGGCCAGAATCATATCTTAGGAGGAGTCAAAATGAATAAATACATCAACTCAAATCTTGGACTGAGATTTTCAATATCATCTAATATCCTTAGCACTGATCTTCTGTTAGAATTTATGGGATTAAATCTAATCTAATCATAGATCTTGATAAATTGGGAATGTTATTGTCCTAGAGGAAAAGGAATATTTTCACTCCCATAAAAGATCAGTTTATGTCATAAATTGTGAAATGGAGACAGTTCTTCCTTATTTCATGTAATGATGATGATGATGATGGTGACATGCTGAGGGACTGAAAATGCCTTTTCAGTTTCATATTCACACCCCCTGGGTTAACTCTGAAGCAATAATAACATACAGCTCTCTTCAGGGTCGATTTGAGGAAAGGGCAAAACCAGGCTGATGTGCAACCCTAACTGGGGAGTGACTCTCGCACTGCGTAACGACTGAGAGCTGATAATACAGGAATGAGATGAGCACTGGGGAAGAAAGATGCTGCCCCTGAAATCAGAGTGCATCTGGCATGTACTAGCCTGTGATCTGGGCTAATGACATTTTATCACCAATCGCCCCCCATGGGAAATCACTCTGCCCCAGATCACAGCTGGTGTCAATTGACTGTAGCTCCACTGGACTCAACGAGCCAGTTCCCCAGCTGAGGACCATTCACAAGACATGTACCTCAATTTCCCCATTGTTAAATGGCACTATTAACCTCAACTCTCTCTGCTGTGGGAAGGTGAGGTGGAAACTGCTAATATTCAAAAGTTGTATACAGTTTTGTGGTTGCCAATTCAGTCTTAGGATATTAGAGATGCAAGGTGGATGAAGTAATAGAGCTGAAGGAAAGCTCTGTTTGGCTCGAAAGCTTGTCTCTTTCACCACCAGAAGTTAGTCCAAGAAAAGATATCACCTCACCCCCCTTGTCTCAATAATAGTCACAAAGCACACTCATGCCCTGTCTGGAAGGTGCTATAGAAATACAGTCAGGAAGATGGAGCTTACTTGTAACCACAGGAGAAGCATGAAACTATAATCTCTTATGTCTCAGGGTTCTGCAGCTAGGACTCAGGTTCCACCGCTGAGGTTCTTGTCTCTCATTGTTCTGCAGAAACTTGATTTTCTCAGCAAAGAGACCTGCATCTACCTGAAGGGATGAGCTGCTGCCAAGATCTGTCTTACAACACACTTTCCCCCCCTCTGTTTACATAATGCAGATGTCTCCTCATACTTGTATCCTTCTCCATAGATGGCTGCATCTCCTTTGAGTCCACCTCAGAAGGGGCTAAGCCTGGGGAGTTAGCTCTGTGTTTTCTGTGCAGATACTATAAATAACACTCCTGATGCAACCAACCTCCCACACCCAAAGAAATCACCTTTCTGCTTGCTGCTGTATGAGATCATTGCTCTGCATGGCTGAAATGTAACACAGTGCCCATGGAGCGCATGGCCGTGCAGAGACTCTCTCGTCAATAATCTTTACTTATGTCAATTGTCCCATTGCCTTGAATGGAACAAGTGCATGAGTAACAATGGCTAAAATCAGTCAGGCCTGGCAAATTGAATGTTGAAGCCATGTAGTTTAACAGAGGAAATGAAAATGAAAGATTTTAATGAAAGGAAAGCTCTCTCTATCATACACACAAACACACAAACCCAATGGATACATTTCTCCAAGGAATTTGGATGTGATTACTAATTATTATTGTTTATTTATTTAAAATATTTTCTCACTTCATCTGGGTGGAAATGGAATTTAGGACCTTGCAGGTTGGTTTGCCATGGGAGGAGAATCCAGTGACGTGGAGTTTGGGTAATTTCTTGATGTAACTTATTTATTGACACTGTGTGCACCAGTCCTGGAGCAGAGATGGTCACAAACACCATGCAGGAAATCCCATCTTTAAGGATCTCACTCCATATTCAAGGAGCAGGACTAGTGCAGGGACCTTCCTTCTCATGGTAATTACAGCCCAGGACACTAAGGTTGAAGGTTGGGTCATCCCCAGTGAGTGGAAGCTGGACAAGGACAAGGCAAGATTCTCCTCTGGATTGCCCGGCACCTGCCTGAGGATTGTTGCTAGAAGCTCAGTTCTAATGAGGTTGTTTGAATTAAATGTTCAACATGTTTCTGACAGGATGCCCTCTGGTGGTCAGTTTGCTAATAGGTCTTGGGATAGCCTCTCTAGTTCCAGTGTCGTTCCTGGTGTGTGCCGTATGGGTTGCTTGACCATTTCTCTCTGTTAGATTCTCATTTTGGAGAGATTCCTGCCTCTCCCAAAGGAACAGAAAATAAATCATTTGAACTGGGAAAGGAAAAGTGCAGGATTCTCCTGAGGTTACCAGAGTTATGCACAGTGCCCCCTTTTTGGGAAATCCTGTTTTAAAGTAAACATCTTATGCTTTCTGGTCTCTTAGATTTGGCCAATGTTCCTCTGAAGCGTTGCTTAGGAGTTTGGAAATCTGTACTCTCAAAGTGCCTGAGAGATTGTAGGGATGAGAATTAGAAAGCGTGTTCCATAAATGTATCTATCCTCTTTAACTCAATTCTTTTTGAACCTCTCCCTTGTTACCTCTCCCACAGTAGGTCAGAAAAAATGGACAGGGTAATGTGGTAAAGTTTATTCTGGTGACATAGCACTGTCTACCCCAAACCGCCTCTGCCTGTCTCTGTTCCAGCCTCCCTGCTTCTTCCCACACAGTTCCACCCCTCTCGAGAGCACGCCACATCCCCGCTCTTCCCCCTCCCTCCCAGCACCTCCAGCATTGAATGGAAAGCTGATCACAGTGGGTGGGAGGCACTGGGAGGGAGGGGGAGAAGTTGATCAGTGGGGCCGCCGGCAGGCGGGAGGCACTGCAGGAGAACTGGCTGCTGGTATTGTTACGTATCCACTAATTTAATAGTTGGCACCTATGATCAGTACTGCACTGCTGAACATGAGAGGCTGATAGAACTCTCCAGAACCTCACATTCCCATATGTTACATGGACACAGTGCGGGATTATAAACACTCTGCCTCAGCCAAACCATGCAGATTGTCTGCATTTCTTTTCCACATCAGCGCTGACAATGGGAATTTTCAACTTAATTTCAATGGGGGCTGTTTGACTAAATCAACCAGGCTAACAAAAAAGCCTATATACTAACATGTGGTAAGTGTGAACCATAGATGTGTCTGATTCAGACAGTGAGGGTCCCTGTGAGTTTACAGTATGCAAGATGGACAAAGACATTGGAGAAAGGAAATGTAAACATTTCCATTCCATATGTGGGGAACAGAGGTATGAACTGAAGCCTAGATTCTCAAAGTGGTTTAGGAAGTCAAGGGTAGTTAATAGTTTAAATATCTTTGAGGATCTGGACCTGAGAGATATAGTCTAGGATTTAGGATGTTCAGAGACAACTAAATGTTCCATTCTATGCATCCGATGAAGTGGGCTGTAGTCCACGAAAGCTTATGCTCAAATAAATTTGTTAGTCTCTAAGGTGTCACATTCTTTTTTTTTTAAGGGAGGGAAGTGTCCCATTCTTACTGAAATTCAGCGAAAGCTGTCTTAAGCTCCCACGTTAAGTTGTTAGAATATAGATATTCAGGACTCCTTCTAAAGGTCTATACTTTAAGAACTTAGGTGTATTTTTATCACTTACCTAGTTACAGGCCTATAAAACAAAGAATCAAAATCACAGTCTGCCTTTGTATGAACCTTCTCTCACTAGGATAGTCTGAGGCTTGTTCTTAGGCTAAGGCCTTCGGCTAAGCAGCAGGGGCAGCAATAAGCTGGGAAGATATGGTCACATCCTCACATCCTAAACCAGTCACATTGAGATAAGGTGTTAGTGGGCTGTTAGGAAGACGATCCTGTCCTGATAGTGCCCATCACCACCAGATAAAGAAACAGATCTTAAGATGGTTAAAGAAAACTTAGTTTGATAACATCCTGTCTGGCAAGAACTCACTTATCAATAGTTGTGGTTGTGAAACCCTCATTTCTTTATTGTTTTGTCTTTATGGTGCTCACTTTTCTATTGTTAATCTATCTGGATCTCTAATTGTTTCTGTCTGCTATATAATTAATTTTGCTAGGTGTAAGTTAATTAGGGTAGTGGGATATAATTGGTTAGAGAATTATGTTACAATATGTTAGGACTGGTTAGTTAAATTTCAGTAAAATGATTGGTTAAGGTATAACTGAGAATATTACTATATAAACTGGAGTCAAACAGGAATGTGGGGAGGGAAATTGGAATCATGTTTTCTAAGGCAGGGGGAATGTGAACAGAGAATAGGGAATGGGGAACAGGGACACAGGCAAGGCTCTGTGTTGTCAGAGTGGGGAAGGAGGACATGGGCTAAATGCTCTGTGGCATTATATCTGGGATGGGGGACATGGGGTAAACGCTCTGTGGCATCAGAGCTGGGAACAGAATACTAGGGGACAGACTCTATTGGCATATAGAGATAAGCCCGACTGGTGTGAAGTACTTCAGAATATGCTTGCTTGGAAACGAACCCCAATAAATATTGCATTGTTTGCACTTTGGACTTCTAGTTTCTGTCTATGTGATAAGAAACAGGAGAGAGGTTGAAGGGAAAGTCCTCTAACATAAGTGACTTTTCCAAGGTCCCAAAAGAGGTGGAGATGAGAAGTCAGGTTTGTTGGGTCACATTCCAGAGCCTTGACCATACACAGGCTTGGAAGGATTACGTTTTTTATCAGTAAATAAAGAATAAGAGATGGATAACTGAAGAATGGAAGACGTGTTGTGATCGGCGCAATCTCTATTAGGGCTAAAGGAGGTATTAGCAGGAGTGTTGTAAGCAAGACACGAGAAGTAAGTCTTCTGCTCTACTCCACATTGATAAAGCCTCAAATGGAATATTGTGTCCAGTTCTGGGTGCCACATTTCAGGAAAGATGTGGACAAACTGGAGAAAGTCCAGAGAAGAGCAACAAAAATGATTGAAGATCTAGAAAACATGACCTATGAGGGAAGACTGAAAAAAATTGTGTTTGTTTAGTCTAGAGAAGGGAAGACTGAGAGGGGACATGATAACAGTTTCCAAGTATTAAAAGGTTGTTGCAAGGAGGAGGGAGAAAAAATGTTCTCCTTTACCTCTGAGGTTAGGATTAGAAGTAATGAGCTTAAATTGCAGCAAGGCAGTTTAGGTTGGACATTAGGAAATACTTAACTGTCAGGGTGATTAATCACTGGAATAAATTGCCTATGGATGTTGTGGAATCTCTATCATTGGAGATTTTTAAGAGCGGGTTAGACAAACACCTGTCAGGAATGGTCTAAATAATACTCAGTCCTGCCATGAGTGCAGGGGACTGGACTAGAGGATCTCGCAAGGTCCCTTCCAGTCCTACGATTCTCTGATTTTCCAGGATAGTGTGTAACTTATTCTATAACAATCCTGTAACACCCACTGTCCTCTCAGAAATGTAGGCTGGGATTTATTTCCACAGGATCTCAGTGTTCCTCTGTGGAATTCCTTCTGCAGGACAGAGAGAATCTCCATGTTTTGCCTTCAGGGCCTCGTGCTGGAGTGACTCTGTAGCCTGATTTAGGGTGTAATGATAATATTAATTTGGATAATATGATAATTCAATTAATTAAATAAATTTTATTTGATTTACTAATATTAATAATAATTATTATTATCAATATTAATAGTATGGGTTTTAGGCTTGCCAATCTGTTTGATCAGAAGATAAAAGTTTTTGTCCTGAATCAGGCTCCACAGAATTTATAAAGGACCCTTAGGGGTATGATAGGAAGCTCACACTGAGACAGATACAGTCTTAAAGACTTTTTATTAAAATCAATAATAGTAAGTAAATGGTAAAATACCCAGAGTTACAAAAGTTACAATTGCATTACTGCTATTCAAAAGATACATATGATAATATAGTATTATATGCAACAAAGCTTTGGTTAACATACTCACATCCTTTCTTGATAACCTGGTGGTAAGAAACACAGGACCAGCCTTACAGTTCAGGTTTCTCAATTCTTGAGTGAGGGATGCAGTGCTTAGAAAATGCTAGGAGCTATGAAAGCTGACCATGGTTTACTTTACTAACTTAAACCTAAATCAAAACCTAATAAACAAAGAATAAAACTTAGGGAAACCAAGCTTAGTCTAGTTCCCTTGAAACTTAAAGTTTAAGAAGAACAAGTACAGCCTACTAATAGTAGCAGTCATCGCAGATAGATAGAATAGATAGAGTGGAGGAAGTAAGTGAGAATAGACTAAAGTGAGAATGTAGATGGAGTAAAGTGAGAACCGGAATACTCTATTGAGGTTGGTGACCTCTTTTACAGGGCAAATGCCAGAAATCCTTCCTCTTATGCCCAAATTTCATTCCTCACCCACAGAAATGTTAGGGTACACTTATCCCATAGGTTAATATGTATGTGCGTGTTGATGACAGGTATGTACGCACATCAGTCTCTTGTGGTGTACTTGTTAAGTCTGTGGATATGGCATTCTCCATTGTCTATTGGTCTAAATAAAAGGTCATGGACATAGGCGTGGGTACTCATCTATTTAGGTAACAAAATAAAAGTCAAATTTGCTTTCTGAGAAAAAGGTCTTAATATAGATAGGCTAACTTTGCCTTAGCTTAACATACAGGATATGGCCTGTAGGTCTCTTGCATTACAGCCAAACTTAATTTAATATAAATTTTATAAACCTATTACAATAAACCAAATACTTAAACTATAAGAATATATATATATACACACACACACACAAGCAAGCAGGTTAGTTCTATAAGCTACAACTCCTTTAAAATCAGTGGGGAGACTTCAGATTTACCCTGATGTAACTGAGGTCAGGATCTGCCTCACTGAATGGTGCCTTTCGAAAAATAGAAAAGCCTCCATAAAGTCAGTGGAAAATGTTGGTACCTGAGTACATTTTTTTGAGTTGATGTCTTTCACCTCCTTGTTTTGCAATCTGCAGATAATGAGGGTTTAGCATGGGGGTCATCACAGAGTACAGCAGAGCAATGAGTTTCTCCCCATTCAGCGAGTGGCTGGATTTGGGTTTCAGGTACATTGTAAATAAAAAGCGGACAATATTAGCTCCCGTAAATGTAAACAAACATGTATGTCTTAGCAACTGGCTGAACAAGAAGTTAGACTGAGTGGACTTGTAGGCGCTAAAGTTTTACATTGTTTTGTTTTTGAGTGCAGTGTGGAAACAGGATTAAAGGATATAAATATAGGCCTCTCAGTTGTAAGAAACAGAGCAACTGTCATGCTAAGTCTTAGCCGAATATCGCAGGACCTGTAGAAGCAGGGTTCACATCAGAAGTGGGTGGGAAGACAGCAGAATAGAGTCAGCATGACCCAGCCTTGAGATAGCGATGTTTTGAGAACAGAAGTGAGAAAATACAGGAATGGGCAGGACATAACATAAACAAACTGCAATGTTTGTAATTAATGCATGCCACTAAAATGTATAAATGCTTGTGTGATATTGTTTGTACTTTGAAGAAACTGAGGCAGAGATGCTCTCTGTCAGCTGTGTTCTTCCCTTGCAATTGCATGTCCTGAATAAAGCTGTCTCTGATTTTGGTGCTTCCAACCTGACAGTGATTTGTTTCTTCCACAATATTTGGTGCCATGTGACTTGGATGGCTACGCCCAGCTGAGGCAGTGACCGCTACTATGGACCTTCCCCCTTCGAACCCCAGGTGCCAACTTAGAGGTAAGAGACCTTCTGAAATCTCTATCCACAGTTGAAAGGCCCTTACCAAGTTTTGCCAACTACCAACATTGCTGTGAAGTGTCAAGAACTAACTGCCTGGACCTATGGTTTTTACTGCAAAAAGGCCCCTCCACCTCAAGATGACCCTCCGACTGCTGATCAGGCTGTCCCTCCTTTTGGTATGTCTTTTCCTCCTTCTGGACAGCAGGAGAAAAGGACAAGGTGATGTACTGGTAACCTCTTCCTTGTCCACTGACAGAGCTAACCTGCATTCAGTATTTGCTACAGAAACCAAAGCACTACAGGGTGATATGCTGGTAACCTCTCCCCTGTATGATGCTGAGCCACAATTGCTTCAGGAAAGAAGGAATACTCGCTCTGCTGAAATTGCCAAAGCCCAGGAATTCCTGACTACAAAAGACATTAAGAACAACTGACCTTGGTGAAGAAACAAAGAATTATACTCCAGCACGAAGAAACTTGTTGGACCCCATACTTGGGATTGTGGTATTGATTGGATTTTGGGGTTTATTCTACAGGCTGCACCCTGTGTTTTGGATAAGTACCTTCAGCATGTATTGCCCTCCCTAACTGGATTTTAAATGACAAATACCAAAGGCACCCTTGTTGCCACTGCCCCCGCCATCTCTTCCATTACACTATTACCCCTGTAATACATCCAAATACAGACAATGCCATATATCTGATAAAACCCAGTGGCCAAGGTCTTCACACTTTAGTGATTTATTTACATATTGTTTGAAAAAAATATTTTTAAGGTTCAGGATAGCCCATATAAGCGAACAATTGAGGGGGAAATGACTGGTCAGGGGAGATAAAAGTATGTGACATCACTAGAAATGAGCTTCAAAAATGTGAAATTAAGATTTTATAATGGGGTTGATATAATGGCCATTCCAGCGGTCTGAAGTATATCAGGGGGAAGGGGTCCTTATTGTTTTGGTTACCCAATTAGTAAATAATCAGATTTATACTCAGAGAGTGTGTTCTCCCACTGGAAATTTTACTTGTACTGAAATGATCCGAGTTACTAATAATTTAACCTGTACTATATTACAATATACCCCTTCCTATGCTATTAATGTTAATGCCTCTCTAAAGTACCTGAGAATATTTAAATAATAGATGTGGTAAAATGCTATCCCCGAGAGAGATGTACTAGGACATCGAATAACAATAATTAATGCCTCACTAGGGTCTGTATAATTTACCCTGCCCCTCTCCAGCTTTCAAATCACTTTCATGTATCCAAATTGCTCAAAGGGGGCTGCTATTTGGTTAGCAGAGCAAAGGGCACAGGTCTCCTCTAGAGAGTAAAGAGATTTAGCGGGACACTTATGGTATGGTGCAAATAGTGCAGCAGCAATTTGGAATATTCTTAAGGGCCAACAACATGATAAGAAATTAGGGCAACTAGAAAAGGCCACTGATCTTATTACTGGAGCACAGCTGACCCAGGTGCAAGCTGAAGTTGGTGAATTACATATTTCTGCCCTTAGTTCAATGACCCAGGAACTGTTGACAGAGATAGTATTAAAAATCATTGAGGGCAGGAAAGGAATTGCAGTGGGATCTAGCATGTTTGGAGATTCAGGATTTCCTGAATGACCAGCTAATGGCCATTGGGAGTGATCTCAAGCATCAGGCGTGGCTTACTGCCCTTACAGTACTTCAGGAGTGCCATCTGATTTGTGACCGTGGAGACATACTTGGAGATTTTCAGGATGTATGTGCAACTACTCATAGTGCTCCTTCTAAGCATATGGGCCGGTAGGAGGGGTGTGGGCTCCCACATATCGAATCCTGCCGGGTCCATGGGGAGGAGGATTCACCATGATATTTGGGAGATTAGACTCCCTGGTAACGCCTAGCCGATTTGTTGTTAGTGCTCCTGGAATAACACCTGATATTTGGATTGGACTAGGGAATCAGTGGACATTTTGGCCCTTGGAACCCCCACAGCTTTAGTGTGTAAGGAAATTGAAGCAAGGGGAAGTTGTCACAATCTTCAACAAAGTTTATTGGGAAGATATGGGACAAGGACCTACCCTGACAAGATAGTTACTGTTCCAAGCTAATGATAGCTGTGTATATGTTAAGGCCACCACTTTGCTAGATTTAGAAGTGGGCTGTAGTCCATGAAAGCTTATGCTCTAATAAATTTGTTAGTCTCTAAGGTGCCACAAATACTCCTGTTCACTTTGCTAGATATGCATTTTAATCTCACCGTGACTGCAGGAAATTACATTATTTATTGGCCTGCAGAGAATACCTTACAATAAGGGTCAAATCCATGTGCTTCAGAATAACAAAACTCGAGACAGAGCAGAGAGAAAGAGAAGAAAAAGCCAAAGAGGAGGCCCACGAGAGAGATGGAGCTGAAAGAAAAAGAGATGGAGGAGAGAGAAAAAGAAAGGAAGCATGAACTGGAAGTAGCAAAGGCTAAGCAGGATGCACCAGCCAATGCTAACAACCCCGCTCCAGGTACCACTACCCATCCCAGAAAATTCCCCACCTACAAGGTAGGCGATGATACTGAGGCCTTCTTAGAAAATTTTGAAAGGGCCTGCCTTGGATACAGCATCGCTGCAGACCAGTACATGGCAGAGCTGAGGCCGCAGCTCAGTGGACCCTTAGCAGAGGTGGCGGCTGACATGCCTAAGGAACACATGAACAGTTATGAACTTTTTAAAAACAAGGCCAGACTCAGAATGGGGCTAACACCCGAGCATGCCCGTCGGCGGTTCAGAGCCCTAAAGTGGAAACCCGATGTGTCATTTACCCGTCATGCCTACCACATTGACAAAAATTGTGATGCCTGGGTATCAGGAGCAAATGTTCAATCTATGGAAGATCTGCTTTCCCTAGTAAAAATGGAGCAGTTTTTAGAGGGTGTTCCTGAGGAAACAGAAAGGAACATCCTAGATAGGAAGCCCAAAACTGTAACTGAGGGGGGGAGATTGGAGCCCAATGGGTGGAGGTGGCAGAAAAGAAAAAAACTAGTAGCAGTTGGAGCGAATATCAGAAGGGGCAAGCCGAAACAAAACCTTACCCCCGGGGACAACCCAAGGCCCCACCCACATCCCAAGGGAAACCCCAGACGCCTTCTCACCCCACCACACCAGTCTCCACCAACCAACATCGTCCCGGTGATACCTTAGCAGGGCGATGTTTTAAATGTAATGAACTGGGACATATAAAGGCTCACTGCCCCAAGAACCCCAACCGATTACTGTTCATTACACCCCAGTCACACCAAAGCTCCCCAAACCCAGATGCCTCTCTCATACCCTCGGAGCGAAGGGAAACCTTGAGAGTGGGCGGAAAGAAGGTTACCGCTTGGAGGGACAGTGGGGCTCAAGTGTCAACTATCCACCAATCCCTAGTGGACCCCAAACTCATCAACCCAGAGGCTACAGTGACAATTCAACCCTTCGTGTCACAGTCTGTAACCTTGCCTACAGCCACGTTGCATGTCCAGTACAAGGGCTGGTCAGGAATGTGGACTTTTGCAGTCTATGACAATTATCCCATTCCCATGCTGCTGGGGGAAGATTTGGCCAACCATGTGAAGCTAGCCAAGAGGGTGGGAATAGTCACCCGCAGCCAGGCTAAGCAAGCTTTCACCCCCATCCCTGTTCCTGAGCTGTCCACCAGGGCCCCGTCTGTGTTACCAGAGACCCAAACAAAGGTGGTGGAACCGGATCCCCTGCCAACGACTGCAACAACCGTAGTGGATCCAATCCCAGAGACCCAGCCAAAGCCAGTCCCAGAACCGGAACTGGCAACGCAACCAGCACCAGAACCATTGCCAGCCCTGAGTCCAGCGCTTGCAAACCCGTCTACAACTCCAACGCCAGAGCGCACCAGCGAGCCTGAACTGGCAGAAGCAGCAGATAACCCTACCCAAGAGGCTCAGCCAGAGCCTGAAATACCACATAGTGCACCAGCGGACAGCGGTTCACAGTCAATGGAAACAGCCCCAGCACCTGCATCGCTTCCAGAGGGACCAATCCCCAGTCCACAGTCCAAGGAGGAACTGATGTCTCCAGCATCAAGGGAACAGTTCCAGGCCGAGCAGGAAGCAGATGACAGCCTTCAGAAAGCTTGGGAGCACCCCACCGCCTCTCAGCTCTTCTAACCGATCCCGGTTTGTTGTAGAACAAGGACTTTTATACAAGGAGACTCTTTCTGGTGGGCACCAGGAAGACTGGCATCCTCAAAGACAGTTGGTAGTTCCCATTAAGTATCGGGTAAAGCTCTTGAGCTTAGCCCATGATCATCCCAGTGGCCATTCTGGGGTGAACAGAACCAAGGACCGGTTGGGGAAGTCCTTCCACTGGGAGGGAATGGGCAAGGACGTTGCTAATTATGTCCGGTCTTGTGAGGTGTGCCAACGAGTGGGAAAGCCCCAAGACCAGGTTAAAGCCCCTCTGCAGCCACTACCCATAATTGAGGTCCCATTTCAGCGCGTAGCTGTGGATATTCTGGGTCCTTTCCCAAAGAAGACACCCAGAGGAAAGCAGTACGTACTGACTTTCATGGATTTTGCTACCCGATGGCCGGAAGCAGTACCCTTAAGCAACACCAGGGCTAAAAGTGTGTGCCAGGCATTAATAGACATTTTTGCCAGGGTAGGTTGGCCCTCCGACATCCTTACAGATTCGGGAACTAATTTCCTGGCAGGGACCATGGAAAACCTGTGGGAAGCTCACGGGGTGAATCACTTGGTTGCCACCCCTTACCATCATGAAACCAATGGCCTGGTGGAGAGGTTTAATGGAACTTTGGGGGCCATGATACGTAAATTTGTAAATGAACACTCCAATGATTGGGACCTAGTGTTGCAGCAGTTGCTTTTTGCCTACAGGGCTGTACCACATCCCAGTTTAGGGTTTTCACCATTTGAACTTGTGTATGGCCGTGAAGTTAAGGGGCCATTACAGTTGGTGAAGCAGCAATGGGAGGGGTTTATGCCTACTCCAGGAACTAACATTCTAGACTTTGTAAGCAACCTACAAAACACCCTCCGACATTCTTTAGCCCTTGCTAAAGAAAACCTAAAGGATGCTCAGGAAGAGCAAAAGGCCTGGTATGATAAACATTCCAGAGAACGGTCCTTCAAAGTAGGAGACCAAGTCATGGTCTTAAAGGCGCTCCAGGCCCATAAAATGGAAGCGTCGTGGGAAGGACCATTCACGGTCCAGGAGTGCCTAGGAGCTGTTAACTATCTCATAGCCTCCCCCACCTCCAACATAAAGCCTAAGGTATACCATGTTAATTCTCTTAAGCCCTTTTATTCGAGAGAATTAAACGTTTGCCAGTTTACAGCCCAGGAAACAGATGACACGGAGTGGCCTGAAGGTGTCTACTACGAAGGAAAAAAGGATGGTGGCGTGGAAGAGGTGAACCTCTCCACGACCCTTGGACGTCTGCAGCGACAGCAGATCAAGGAGCTGTGCACAAGCTTTGCACCAATTTTCTCAGCCACTCCAGGATGGACCGAACGGGCATACCACTTCATTGACACAGGTAATGCTCACCCAATTAGAACCCCACCCTACCGGGAGTCACCTCATGCCCAAACTGCTATACAAAGGAAGATCCAGGACATGCTACAGATGGGTATAATCCGCCCTTCTAATAGTGCATGGGCATCTCCAGTGGTTCTAGTTCCCAAACCAGATGGGAAAATACGCTTTTGCGTGGACTACCGTAAGCTAAATGCTGTAACTCGTCCTAACAACTATCCAATGCCATGCACAGATGAGCTATTGGAGAAATTGGGACATGCCCAATTCATCTCTACTTTAGACTTAACCAAGGGGTACTGGCAAGTACCACTAGATGAACCCGCTAAGGAAAGCTCAGCCTTCGTCACCCAGGCAGGGGTGTATGAATTCAATGTACTCCCTTTCGGGTTGCGAAATGCACCCGCCACCTTCCAAAGACTTGTAGATGGTCTCCTAGCAGGATTGGGAGAATCTGCAGTTGCCTACCTCGATGATGTGGCCATTTTTTCTGATTCATGGGCAGAGCACATGGAGCACCTGGAAAAAGTTTTCGAGCGTATCCAGCAGGCAGGACTAACTGTTAAGGCTAAAAAGTGTCAAATAGGCCAAAACAGAGTGACTTACCTGGGGCACCAGGTGGGTCGAGGAACTATAAATCCCCTACAGGCCAAAGTGGATGCTATCCAAAAGTGGCCTGTTCCAAAGTCTAAGAAACAGGTCCAATCCTTCTTAGGCTTGGCTGGATATTATAGGCAATTTGTACCCCACTACAGCCAAATCGCCGCCCCGCTGACAGACCTAACCAGAAAGAAACAGCCAAATGCAGTTCAGTGGACTGATGAGTGTCAAAAGGCCTTTAACCAGCTTAAGGTAACACTCATGTCTGACCCTGTGCTAAGGGCCCCAGACTTTGACAAACCATTCCTAGTAACCACAGATGCGTCCGAGCGAGGTGTGGGAGCAGTTTTAAGGCAGGAAGGACCGGATCAAGAATTCCATCCTGTCGTATTTCTCAGTAAGAAACTGTCTGAGAGGGAAAGCCATTGGTCAATCAGCCATTGTGTACGCGCTGGAAAAGCTACGCCCATATGTTTGGGGACGGCGTTTCCAACTACAAACAGACCATGCTGAGCTACAGTGGCATCATACCGCCAAAGGAAATAACAAAAAACTTCTTGGGTGGAGTTTAGCTCTCCAAGATTTTGATTTTGAAATACAACACATTTCGGGAGCTTCTAACAAAGTGGCTGATGCACTCTCCCGGGAAAGTTTCCCAGAGTTAACTGGTTAACAATTGTTCTTGGAATGAAACATATTGTTAGTTTTTTATATAATCAGTAATATGTCTAAAGGTACATGTGTCTTATTAATTCTGTTTTCTCCTAGAATTCCAGGAAGAAATCACAGCCAGTGTGGAACCGAACATCCAACACTATCTGTGATTTGGGGGTTGTGTCATAACTATAAAGGGAAGGGTAATAGCTGTCCTGTGTACAGTACTATAAATCCCTCCTGGCCAGAGACTCCAAAATCCTTTTCCCTGTAAAGGGTTAAGAAGCTCAGGTAACCTGGCTGGCATCTGACCTAAAGGACCAATAAGGGGACAAGATACTTTCAAATCTTGGGGGGGGGAAGGCTTTTGTTTGTGTTCTTTGTTTGAGAGGGTGTTCATTCTCGGGACTGAGAGGGACCAGACATCAATCCAGGTTCTCCACATCTTTCTAAACAAGTCTCTCCTATTTCAAACTTGTAAGTAAATAGCCAGGCAAGGCGTGTTAGTTTTCCTTTGTTTTCTCAACTTGTAAATGTACCTTTTACTAGAGTGTTTATCATTGTTTGCTGTACTTTGAACCTGAGACTAGAGGGGAGTCCTCTGAGCTCTTTAAGTTTGATTACCCTGTAAGGTTAATTTCCATACTGATTTTACAGAGATGACTTTTACCTTTTTCTTTAATTAAAAACCTTCTTTTTAAGAACCTGATTGATTTTTCCTTGTTTTAAGATCCAAGGGGTTTGGATCTTGATTCACCAGGAGTTGGTGAGAGGAAGGAGGGGAATGGTTAATTTCTCCTTGTCTTAAGATCCAAGGGGTTTGGATCTTGATTCACCAGGAGTTGGTGAGAGGAAGGAGGGGAATGGTTATTTTCTCCTTGTTTTAAGATCCAAGGGGTTTGGATCTTGATTCACCAGGAGTTGGTGAGAGGAAGGAGGGGAATGGTTAATTTCTCCTTGTTTTAAGATCCAAGGGGTTTGGATCTTGATTCACCAGGAGTTGGTGAGAGGAAGGAGGGGAATGGTTAATTTCTCCTTGTTTTAAGATCCAAGGGGTTTGGATCTGTTTTCACCAGGGATTTGGTGAAGGTTTTTCAAGGTTTCCCAGGAATGGAATCCATTGAAATGGTGGCAGCAGAACCAGAGCTAAGCTGGTAGTTAAGCTTAGAAGTTTTCATGCAGGCCCCTACATTTGTACCCTAAAGTTCAAAGTGGGGATCCGGCATTTCGGACCTGACGTCTTTCAGATCTTTGCGCACTGACGACAATCTCTTCACCCTGATGATTTGAGGTTGGGGCAGCTCCTCATCCCAGTAGTACTCTGGGGACAGAAGGCGTGTGGGCTTGTGGTACAGGAGGTATTTATTCAGGTGGCTTTCCTCGTGCCATTTGGCTTCAATGCCATTGGCTCTGTCCTCCGTGACCCCTTTGAAGCAGGCTGTGGTCAACTTGTAGACTTCAGACACACTCCCTCCGTAGAAGCTGGCTGCATAGTAGAAATCCCCTTCCCCACTGGGGATGGCGGCTCGCGACTCTGGACGTCTCTCATAGGAGTTGCTATCCCGGGGCTTCGTGTATTGCCAGGAGCTGATGGTCCCCACAAGCGTGTCGATGATCTCCACCCCGATGTGCTCGAACATCTGGACGTCGATGTCCATGGAGTAAAGGTAGTCTACTTCGTAGTGCCAGTGGGTGCGGATGTGGTTGCTGATGATGTCCATGCGGTTCATGGAGATGTCCTGCCACCGTGAGTAGCTCTGGACAGTGATGGTGAAGAGTTTCTTCTCAGGGGCCAGCTTCATGGATGGGACCTTCTCCGGCTGGTCAGTGAAGAGATAGAAGTTGACCCTGTGCCCAGAGAGGAAGAATTTGTTGGCAGAGCCAAGAAACCCTTCTATGAACCGGACGTATCTGAAAGGAAAATGAGTGCAACAGTGAATGCAATGAGTTACCAGTGTGGAATGAATGGAACAGACAATCACTGAGTGATCCATCCCCTCATCCACACCCAATTTCTTGCAATTAGAGGCTAGGGACACTCAGAGAATGGGGCTGAATCCCAGCCCATCCTGGCTAATAGCTGTTGATGGACCGATCCTCCATGAATTTATCTTGTTCTTTTTTGAACCCTGTTGTAGTTCTGGCCTTCACAACAACCCCAGGCAATGAGTCCACATTCTCATGCTTGCTTTCTCTGGCTCAGTCTCTAATTATTTAATCTACAAGGAACAGCTTCAACAAGACAGATTGAGGGCACTCCACATCAGAATGTCCCACAGCCCAGTGGTTCAGGCATTGACCAGAAAGTTGGCAGATCCCTGTTCAAATCTCTTCTCCTCCTCCTCCTCCTGAAGCAGAATGGGGACATGAACTAGAGGGTCTCCCACAGCCCAGAGGGAGTGTCCTGAGGCAATTGGGTTCCTGGTCCTTGAGTGGGGCACCTAGGCTGCCATGATAATAATAATAGTTTACTTGCAATTTGATTTGGCATCTTCTTAATTCCCTTAGGGTCTGGTCTTCAAAGTTATTTAGGTCCCTAACTCCCACTGAAATCAATTGGAGTTAGGTGCCTAAATTCCTTTAAAAATCTGGCCATTAAGGCCTTGTTGAAATCCCGAGCCTTAAAAAATAATCATTGTTTTAAATATAGGCCTCCAGTTCCTTTCATAGTAGGAGCTGAGTTACTGCACACAGGATCCTCCCTTTAACAATTTTATCTTAGGTCTTAAGCATTCCAGATATTTTCTTTTGTGGCCCTACAGCCTGTTGAAATGGGTTAGTGAGACCAATGCTATCTGATAAGGAGTGGGTGGACCCCAATTCATGAATCCCAGGGCAGGTCTACACTACAGCCCGGATCGAATCTCTGAGATCGATCCAGCGGTGGTCGATTTAGCGGGTCTAGTAATGACCCGCCAAATTGACTGCAAATGGTTCTCCAGTCGACCCTTGTACTCTACCCCTGATGAGAAGAGTAAGATAAGTTGATGGGAGAATTTCTCCCCCTCAACCCCCCACAGTGTAGATCCCACAGTAACTCGTCCTAAGGTACATCGACTCCAGCTACATTAATCACGTAGCTGGAGTTCCATAGCATAGGTTGACTTACCACGGTGGTGTAGACATAGTCCCAGTGTCTCTGTGCTTTAATGGCTATCTGCACACCCCAGCCACAGGCCTGGTCTACACTAACACTATAAGTCAAACTCAGTTACGTACTGTAACTTAAGTTGAAATAGCCTCTGCCTCACATTGAGGTGGATTACAGACATTGACACCGCTGCATCAATCACAGCAGCGCCGATTTAGCCGTGTAGTGTAGACAAGGCCTCAGTACGCATGGAATAGAGCTAGGATCATTATAGGGAGCCTTTCAAGGATGTCTATCATGCTTCATAGTGCAGCACAGCTAGGCATAGTGACACAGGTCTTGATGTGCAAGGGAAGTCGTACTTTTTGACTGCAAACGTGGCCACCCCGACAACGAAATTTTTTTGTCTGTACTGGGCATTCAGGATGTCTCTGTTGAAGGTGCCTTCCCACATAATGGGAGCCAGCCAGGGGGACATCAGCAAGACATCAGTTCTCCTACACGAAATGAGAGAAAAAACTCAGTAACGGCCAGACTGAATCAGACCGGGGTCCATAGGGCATGATATCCCCTCTCTGTCATTGGCCAGCAGTAGACGCTTCAGGAGAAGGTTCCAGTGACCCTCTTTGGGTAAATTATGGAGCAATTTATCCATAAGTGACAAGTTGTTTGGTAGGTAGACAAAATCTACCTACCAACCAACCCAAGTTGTACATTTTCTCCTATAGATCTGAGCACATGATGCAGCGGGAAGCAAATAATGGCAAACTTCATGACTTTTCAGACAAACATATTCACAATTTCATGCCAGGATGTTTTGGTCTCTCAGAAACAATAGTTAATGTTCACAATGGCTGGAGCACATGACTTATGAGGAGAGGCTGAGGGAACTGGGATTATTTAATCTGCAGAAGAGAAGAATGAGGGGGGATTTGATAGCTGTTTTAACTACCAGAAATGGGGTTCCAAAGAGGATGGATCTAGACTGTTCTCAGTGGTAGCAGATGACAGAACAGGCAGTAATTGTCTCAAGTTGCAGTTGGGGAGGTTTAGGTTGGATATTAGGAGAAACTTTTTCACTAGGAGGGTGGTGAAGCACTGGAATGGGTTACCTAGGGAGGTGGTGGAATCGCCTTTCTTAGAGGTTTTAAAGGTCAGGCTTGACAAAGCCCTGGCTGGGATGATTTAGTTGGCAATTGGTCCTGCTTTGAGCAGGGGTTTGGACTAGATGACCTCCCGAGGTCCCTTCCAACCCTGATATTCTATGATTCTATAAATTTACAAAGGAACAGAGGGGAGTGAAACATTTGAGTCATATAAAAACACAGTGATTTGACTGCATAGCGCCCCTTGAAAATCCAAATAAGATTTTTTTTATGCATTGTGACAAGTGGAAATGTTAATTATTTACATAGGAAGCCAGATCAAATTCTAATGTGTAAAATGACAAAAAGTTGTATTTTTCCCCTTAAAAAAACCTCCTTTAAGTGAAAATAGATCTTTTGCACTTAATAGTGTGTTCTACTGAAAAAAAGTCTCTGTTAAACTGGCAGTTGACACAAAATTGAACTGAAATAATTCTGAGAATTCCCTATCTAATTTATGTTGGCAGGGCTAACTCTGTAGGTTCTTAGAGTGGTTCTTATCTCTGTAATTGCTGAGCAATAATCTGGTCTACATATAACTATCATTTTTTTTCCTATTTAATTTTTTTTTAATATTTATCCAATTTAAAACAAAATGTGAGATGGGGAGACTTACTGAGGCTTGTCCACAAATGGCTGAGGATATGACATTCTGTTGAAAGAAGACATGAATTACTGTGATATAACTGTATGTATTTAGTATCTTTAACCTTCCATAATGACCAATAATTAGAAATGGGCATCTGTACCATATAACAGGCACTAGAAAAAATGAGTATGGTAGAGTTGTACTCTACATAGACTTGTAAGTAGAGTCAGGATGAGCTCTACCCTGACATCTGGTGGTGAATTATGGCAAGTGTGGAAAAGAACTTCAGGGGCTGATCTTGTTTGCATAGGCACACCTACCCACCTAGCATGAGCCCACAGCAACCGAAAGTGGTTACTTTGGCTGGTGTGGGATCCCCAGTTTCTCTGTTATTGGGGCAGGAAGAATAAAGTGTTGTTACCCTGATTATGTGAATCAAGGCCAGTGGAACTGTTGTATGACAAAGGGACTCACCGTTAACTAAGTAGCACTTGATAGACAAGGGGCATGGGTTCCAAAACCCAGTGAATTGAGATGGGCTGGGGGCAGGTATTTGTACCTGATGGTATGGGTCCCCTTTTGTGGGCCAGAAACACCAATTTCACCATTTCCTCTCTCCACTGTTAAATAGCAGAGCTAATTTTGATGCCATTAAGAGTCTAATTACAGGTTGCTATACTGAATTCACTTTGGGCCAATGGTGCACCAGCACTGGAGCTCCTCCTATTGTGAGCTGAGATCACTGAGTGGTGTGTTAACTAGTGCGGGAGCCTGAAGATTTATTGCTAAGTGGCTGCCAGAGCAGTTTGTGGGACAGTTGGTGCAGCCCACAGGATGGCGAGTGGAGCACTTTGCGGGACAGCTGGAGGAGTGGCTCATGGTGAAGGCTGCAGCAGAACCCCATGAATTGGCAGGGCAGTTGGCTTTGGACCATGTAAGGTGCCCCTTAATACCCTGTGTTCCCCTTTCTCTCCTCCCCCCCATTTTCACCCAGGCTGGGGGAACCGGGGGGGTTAAGACTCTGCAGATAAACTTTTGAACTCTGGGGTGGCACTGACCACAGACAGAGAGTTTTGGGGTGTTGGACTTTTGGGACTTTGTGGGTGGGTCTTTTGCTCATGGTTTGTGTTATGAATCCTGTTTGTGGTGTTTTCCCAATTTAATGATGATGTGTTTACTTCATGTTGTTAAACATTTTCTGCTACACTCGGACTCTGTGCTTGTGACAGGGGAAGTATTGCCTCTTAAAGGCCCCCAGGGGGTGGTATGTAATTGTCCCAGGTCACTGGGTGGGGGCTCGAGCTGCTTTTGCATTGTGTTATTGAAACGGAACCCCTAGATACTGAACCTAGCCCTTGTTGCTGCCAACTCAGATGGACAGAAGAGTTACAGACTAATTCTGTGAATAATTTCCTTTTTAATGTACTGATTAAAGAGATGTTCTTCATCTCTATGGCCTAATCTGGAAACCACCATAAACAGCGGGGGAGGGATAGCTCAGTGGTTTGAGCATTGGCCTGCTAAACCCAGGGTTGTGAGTTCAATCCTTGAGGGGGCCACTTGGGGATCTGGGGCAAAAATCAGTACTTGGTTCTGCTAGTGAAGGCAGGGGGCTGGACTCAATGACCTTTCAAGGTCCCTTCCAGTTCTAGGAGATGGGATATCTCCCTTAATTTATTTATTTATTTAATTTATGATTAATAGGTATGGAGACAGTAGCTGATCTCAGGGAAGAACCACCTTTCACTTTATCAAGACCTTATCTAGACACAGTCTTTCCATATATTTATCACCTGTATAGCACACAGAGCTAGCATTTTATTTAGCAGTAATGTAAGGAACCTACAGGACTGTATCCTGCAAGACACTTATACATTACCTAACCTGTATGCTGTGAGACATTGCCTTCAGGAGTTAGCATAAAGCTTCAGGGCTGTAAACTTTGACAAAGATAAATGGCCCAACAGTCACCCATAAATTTTGTGGAACTGGGAATAGAGTGTGTAATGGGGAATTTTCTACATAATGACACCAGGCTACACCTGCATCAATCTTCTTTGCTTTGTTCACAATCTCAGCTGTTTATTTTGCTTTATATTAATGAACGCAGGGCACCCCATCCTTACCGTGGAAGCACTGAGAAGGTCTCATTTAAGTCAGTTTGTCTAAGAATGAGAAAGAAACCAGAGATGTTTCATTGCTCTCTTAGCATCACAGAAATTATGGAACAGATCCTCGGCTGGGGTAAATCAGTGCCAATCCATCGACATCCCTGTGATTTACATCAGCTGAGGATCTAGCCCAATAAGGCTAAACTTTTCAAAAATACATTCTGATCATTTAATTTACTTTATGGGGGCCTTAATTTTAGGATGCCCAGTTGATCACCTGGTCACCTAGGCCAGGACTTTCAAAGCCATGTTTATTTGTATTTAAGATGTTTATTGTTTAAGTGCCTAAGATCCAGCCATGAGAGGGCCCCCAAAGTGCTAGGCAATTCTCCCATTCATTCAACAGAAATTGTGTGGGTCCAACTCCCTTGGTTGGCTTTGAAAATTGCAGCTTGTAAATTTGAGTGGGAGCAAAGGCCCACGTTCCATAGTGGGAGAGGTGGATAAAGCTCCTATC
The DNA here is from genome assembly GCF_011386835.1 of Chrysemys picta bellii. Lineage (NCBI taxonomy): Eukaryota > Metazoa > Chordata > Testudines > Emydidae > Chrysemys > Chrysemys picta. Next base: position 15,050,187 of record NC_088803.1, read on the forward strand.
TGTGCCCCAATCAGGTACCCAGATCCCTGAGGCAGCTTTGGAAGGCTCAGACTTGCTATATTTTTAAGGGGTGATACGCACACACAGCTCTCACTGACTTCTTTTTCCCTGGTGGGTTACTCAGCTTTTTTTACACACATGCCCAGGTTATGCAAAGTTGAGCCCAAAAATTATAGGCAGCTGAAATTAAAGTCAACTTTAGAAAACTGAGGCCTGAATTTAAGTGTCCGGCAGGCCTGGTGTACACTTAAAAACTAGATCGTCCCAGCTATGTTGCTCAGGGCTGTGAAAAATTTCAAATCCTGTGCAATATAGGTAAGTTGGTCTAGCGCCCGTGTAGACATGGCTAGGTTGACGGAAGAATTCTTCTGCCAACCTAGCTACCACTTTTTGGATAGGTGGATTAATGAAGTCAACAGAAAAACCCCTTCTGTCTACACTAGAAATATCTATACCAGGGATTGGCAACCTTTGGCACACGGTTCACCAGGGTAAGTACCCTGACTGACCGGGCTGGTTTGTTTACCTGCCGCGTCCGCAGGTTTGGCCAATCGCAGCTCCCACTGGCTGCTGTTCACCGCTCCAGGCCAATGGGGGCAGCGGGAAGCAGCGGCCAGCACTTCCCTCGGCCCACGCTGCTTCCCGCAGCCCCCATTGGCCTGGAGCGGTGAACGGCGGCCAGTGGGAGCCGCGATCGGCCAAACCTGCAGACACGGCAGGTAAACAAACCAGCCCGGCCCGCCAGTGTGCTTACCCTGGTGAACCGCGTGCCAAAGGTTGCCAATCCCTGATATACCTTATGGTGCTACAATGGCACACCCATAGATGTGCCACAGTAGTTGCTGTAGTGAAGACATACACACATCAGTGGCTATGATATTTATCTTCCTAAAGGGATTAGCACAAGCTAGTGAGAAATACAAATAAGGAAGGAGAGGACAACCTCTCACTGAATATGCATTAGACATAGTGGTGTCAGTGTAACATATTATAAAAATTGTATCCCAGTCTGTGGGCAGGAGGAGAGAGAGATGTAGCCCTTGGGTGGTGCAGGGATGATGGCCACTGGTGATGGTGATCAGAAAGACAATGGCTAATATTTCCGGATGTTCTGCAAGGGATGGTGTGAGTATGGATGTTCTGATGGACATTCTGTAGTATCTCTATCTACTTTCTTGGGTTAGAGTGTGTGTGACTTTGCTAAATGTATTAATAAATTATTACAAATACAGAGGGTTCCTAAAGTCTGAGTGTTGCAACCGTGCACATTGGGGTTCCCAAATGAAGAGTAATTTTAATAATTCTGGGCATGATCTTGGGACCAGAACCTGTTGAACCTCAGAGTGATAACTGTTAATTTTTAAAGAATCAATATAATTAATACACCAATTCATAAATCAGGCTGGACATGCATCGATCTTCTTTGCTTCATTTGCCATGGCCACAATCTCAGCTGCTTATTTTGCTATATATTAATGAATCCATACCGTGAAATCACCAAGGAGGTCTCATCTAGGTCAACTTGTCTATGAATGAGAAAGAAATCAGAGTTGTTTCATTACTCTCTTAGCATCAATGGACCAGATCCTCAGCTGGTGTTAATCAGTGCCAATCCATCAACATCCATGTGATTTGAACTGGCTTTGGTTCTAGCCCAGCTGTAGTCAATAGGCAGACAGCATGCAAACACCAGACCTCCAAACACTTTTAAAAGGACCATGACATTTGTTTAGTTATTATAATTCTTATTATTGTTATTATTTTTGTATTCTTTTCTCTGGACTCTGGACCTTGACTATACTTTTGTCAAGAAACTTGGACCTTGACAAAGAATAATTGATTACCCCTGATCTAGCCCAATAAGCACAAACTTTTCAAAAATACATTCCGATAATTTAATTTATTTTTTTGTGGGGGCCTTAATTTTAGGATGAACAGTTGTAGTCACCTTGGCCAGGATTTTCAAAGCCTCCCATATTTGTAGTTAACATGTTCATTTCAGAAGTGCCTAAGAGCCAGTCAAGAGTGGGTCCCTAAAGTGCTAGGCAATTCTCCCATTCTTTTCAACAGGAATTGTGTGGGTCCAACTCCCTTGGTTCGCTTTGAAAATTGCAGCCTGTAAATTTGAGTGGGAACAAAGGCCCACATTCCACAGTGGGAGAGATAGACGGAGCTCCTATTTTTGCCCCCATGAGGTACCAAGATCCCTGGGGCAGCTTTGAGAACCTAAGTCTTGTTATATTTTTAGGGGAGGAAAAGCACACTCAGCTCTCTTTGACTTTTTATCTTCCATGATCAGGTACTCAGCTTGTTTTATGGCCATGTCCATGTTATCTAAAGTTGAGTTCAAAAATCACAGGCAGCTGAAATTGGGTTTGACTTTAGAAAACTGAACTCTGAATCAAAGTGTCAGGCAGGCCTGGCGTGCACTTAAAAATTAGATCAACTGAGCTACGTCACTCAGGGCTGAGAAAAAAATTCACATCCTGTGTGATATACGTAAGTTGGTCTAATGCCTGGTGCAGACATGGCTAGGGTGACAGAAGAATTCTTCTATTAACCAAGCTACCACCTCTTGGATAGATGGATTAACAGCATCAAGAGAAATTCCATCAAATTAAGAAAAGTCTACACTACAGTGTTACAACGGCACAGCCATACCTGTGCCACGGTAGTCGCTGTAGTGATGACACATCCTCATCTGTGTCTATGAGATTTTTCTTCCTAAAGGGATTATCACAAACCAGTAGGATTAGTCTGCCCATGGAGCCAGGTTCCTAGGAGAGAACGTGGGCTGGACCAACAACTCCCGTTGGACAACAGGGAAAGGTAGTTTAATGTTGAAATGTGCTTCAACAAACCAAAATGAATTGCTTCCATTTCAGGAAAGTCAAAATGTTTTGTTTCATCAGAAAAAGTCAAGACAAAGTGTTTTGACATTTGCAAATTGATATTTTTTATTTGTGTTCTGCAGAAAATTTCAAATATGTTGTCCTATTTTGGAACAAAACATAAATGTTGGAATGTGGGAATTCCCCACAGGACAGGAACTCTGAATTTTGCTCCACTCTAGTTACTACTTAACAAGGATAAGGGTAGTAGAAGGCCCCTAGTCAAGCCATAACACAAAAGTGGTGAAGATAAATACAGAACACAGCTATGGAAGAGCTGGATTTAGGTAAAAGATGTCCTTACCTTACAGGCTGGCATGAGGGCTGGCTGATATGTGTTATACTAGGGAAACAGAAGAGCATCACAGGTTAATATAAATGGAATGATCCTTTCAGGATGTCAAGTATCAGGGGGTAGCCGTGTTAGTCTGTATCTACAAAAACAACAAGGAGTCTGGTGGCACCTTAAAGACTAACAGATTTATTTGGGCATAAGCTTTCGTGAGTAAAAACCTCACTTCTTCGGATGCATAGAGTGAAAGTTACAGATGCAGGCATTATATACTGACACATGGAGAGCAGGGAGTTACTTCACAAGTGGAGAACCAGTGTTGACAGGGCCAATTCAATCAGGGTGGATGTAGTCCACTCCCAATAATAGATGAGGAGGTGTCAATTCCAGGAGAAGAAAAGCTGCTTCTGTAGTGAGCCAGCCACTCCCAGTCCCTGTTCAAGCCCAGATTAATGGTGTTAAATTTGCAAATGAATTTTAGTTCTGCTGTTTCTCTTTGAAGTCTGTTTCTGAAGTTTTTTTGTTCAACGATAGTGACTTTTAAATCTGTAATAGAATGACCAGGGAGATTGAAGTGTTCACTTACTGGCTTATGTATGTTACCATTCCTGATGTCCGATTTGTGTCCATTTATTCTTTTGCGGAGGGACTGTCCGGTTTGGCCAATGTACATGGCAGAGGGGCATTGCTGGCACATGATGGCATATATGACATTAGTGGATGTGCAGGTGAATGAGCCCCTGAGACATGTAGGGTCCCATTTACAGCTGTGTAAATCCAGACTGACTCTATATAGCCCCTCACGGCAGCACACACCCCTCACTCGCCATCTGCACAAATTTACACTACTCTCCCAGCACAACACAACCCACACGCAGCAACACAAACATCACGAAATAAACCCAAACATAACTCTGATGTCTAGAATGTCGAGTCATCGTGAAGTGATAGAAACAGCTACAAGAATGGTGGAGGAGTCTTTGTTCAGAATATCATCGGGTTCAACCATCACTGGGATTCACGGTCTGCTGCTGTCCAGTTTTTAGGTCCTCAGCCCTTTTTGGCTTTTTATACACATGACTTTACGAATTACACCCAGGAAAAAGCATGAGTTTTCAGCTACTAGTTATTAGGTTACAAGAATAGCACCAACTCTTCAAATTGGCATACCTCAATTGATTTCAGTGGAACTCTGCTGATTTACACCCCTGTGGGACTTGGTCCCATTGATTTCAATGGAAGTAAATTTACACCAGGTGGGGATCTGGTCCCTTGTGTTTAACTTGTGTGATTTGGGGGGACAACTCAGTGACTTTGTGTTTCATTGACCCTAGATCAGGATTGGGCAAACTAGGACCTGCGGGCCACATCCAGCCTGTCAGACCTTTTAGTCCAGCCCTCGAGCTCCCACTGGGGAGCCGGGTCAGGGGATTGCCCCGCTCCGTGCATCCCATGGCTCTGCGTGGCTCCCGAAAATACTGGCATGTCCCCCCTACGGCTCCTAAGCATAGGGGCAGCCAGACAGCTCCGCACACTACCCATGCCCCAAGCACCACCCCTGCAGCTCCCACTGACTGGGACCATGGCCAATGGGAGCTGCAGGGGTGGCCCCTGTGGACAGGGCAGTGTGCAGAGCCGCCTGGATGGCGCTGCACCTCTGCATAGGAATCGTAGGGGGGGACATTCCACTGCTTCCAGGAGCTGCGGGGGTGGTGCCTGTGGATGGGGCAGCGCGTGGAGCCACCTGACCGCATGTCCATGTAAGAGCCAGAAGGGGGACATGTCACTGCTTCTGGGAGCTGCTTGAAGTAAGGACTGCCCGGAGCCTGCATCCCTGACCCCCTCCCACGCTCCAACTCCCTGCCCCAGCCCTGATCCCCTTTCTGCCCTCTGAACCCCTTGGTCCCAGCCCGGAGCACCTCCTGCTCCCTAAATCCCTAATCCCCAACCCAACCCAGGAGCCCACACCCCCAGCCAGAGCCCTCACCCCCATGCACCCCAACCCCCTACCCCACCCTGGAGCCCCCTCCCTCACCCTGAACTCCTCATTTCTGGCCCCACTCCAGAGCCCTCAGCCCCAGCCAGAGCCCTCACCTTCTCCTGCACCCCAACTCCTAATTTGATGAGCATTCGTGGCCTGCCATACAATTTCTATACCTAGATGTGGCGCTCAGGCCAAAAGGTTTGACCACCCCTGCCCTAGATGGTATAGTAAATCTTTTGACATCTAAAATAATGAAGAGACAAGGTGGGTGAAGTAATACTTTTTATAGGACCAACTTTGGTTGGTGAGAGAGACACGCTTTTGAGATTCACAGAGTAAAACCTGTGTAGTTATAGGACAAAATGTGGGGGTTAGTGGGTTACAGATAGTTGTAATAAGCCATAAATCCAGATTCTTTTAGTCCTATGACTACAGGGGTGTTAATAGGCCTGTGATGGAGTGCACTCACCCCACACTGGGCAGGGAAGGGTTAACTCCACACTGTGGGCTGAGGAAGCAACATCCCCTGAGCCCTATTGGGCATGCTCCTAGTGTAGCAGCACTATAAAAGGGGAACAACTCAGGTCAGTTTGGGCAGACAGCCAAAGAAGAAGGAACATAAGCCCTGACATTAAAAGACAAAGTAATTGAAGCCCAGATACAATCCCAGATTGAGACCCAGAAGCATGAACCGGCTGTGATAGAGTGGAAGAGACAGAACGCTTCAGCAGCTGGCTCCACTTCCCCAAAAATCCATAAATGGGAGTGATTATGTCCACCATATGATGAATCCAGTGATATTGCTGAGTATTTCATCACCTTTGAGAGACTGCACTCTCCATGCGATTTCTGAGGCTCAAAAGATGACTATTTTACTTGCAAAATTGAGCTCTGGACATATTCAATAAGATCCCTATTGCTGATGCTTAGAACTATGGTATATTTAAGGAATTGGTTTTGAAACAGTTTCAGATTATACCTGAAATTTACAGGGTTACATTCAGGAGCCTTAAGAGAGGAACGGGATTGAGTAATGTGGCTTATATAAATGAAATGAGGGATTTGTTAGACAAGTGGGTGAGGGGAAAAGGCATTACAAGCTTTGAAGAAATGTGTGATTTGGTTGTTCAGGAGCAGTTCCTGAATATGTGCAGTGATGATGTAAAACCGTATTTGTGGGAGAAAAAGGTGGATGCAGTGGGTGAATTAGCTGGGTTTGTAGACTCTTATGAGCAATCACAAGCTGTGATTAAACAGAAACTACTGGCAGAGGGGTTCAGCGTTGGTGGAAAGCAGAATCACCATTTTACCCCTGGGAATAAGGAGGCTGGTGTTTATCTCCCCATTCCCCTGTTACTTGCCCCAGGTCTCCTGGGCAATAAGGGTATCCCAGAAGGTGCTTTCACTGTAATTCCCCAGAACTCCTGAGGAGCACCTGTCCCAAATTAAAGGACAGTAAACCTCCCTTGTCCCATGTTAGCTCAGTTGTCCTCAACCCTGAGGCCCCAGAGGGCACTCCCACCTCTTATCACAACAGCTTGGTGGACACGGGTCCTTGTGAAGCCAACATGGAACACATCAAGGTTATCAAGATTGATGGCACAGAGTGTCTGGGGTAGAGGGATACTGTGGCTCAGTTCTCTCTGGTCTGACCAAGTGTGGTTCCAGATGCTAGTGTTTTGACGGGGCAGAAAACCCACATTAAGAGGAGGGGTGGCAAAAGTTTCCTGTACCTCTGGCAAAGGTTCATGTGGAGTGGAAAGGTCTGGAAGGTGATTTATTGGTGAGGATGCTCGAGGACATCCCCCGGACACGTTGCTGGGAAATGATTTTTTCAGCAATACTAGGACTGTTAGTGTGGTAACTTGCAGCATGAAGAAAGGCTGTGAGGGGCTCCTAGAGAGGGAGGAGAGAGCACTGCCTGTGGATGAAGAGGCTGTTCTGATGACTGTAGGTCTGATGCAGCTGAACAGCTAACACATCCTGCCCCAGGGAACATGGGGGTGGGTGACTCAGGCCTTGGCTACACTGGCGCTGTACAGCACTGCAACTTGCTGCGCTCAGGGGTGTGAAAATGCCCCCCCCTGAGCGCAGCGAGTGCAGCGCTGTAAAGTGCCAGTGTAATCAGCGCCTGCAGCACTGCAAGCTATTCCCCTTGGAGAGGTGGAGTACTTGCAGCGCTTTGAATTCTCAAGTGTAGCCAAGGCCTCAGCGGGAATCCCGAGAAACAGGGCGGGGAACTTGGAACCCACAGAGGAGGTGGGGGAGGGTCCTATTAACAAGACAGTGTTGGAAGGTGGGGTGCCAAGTATGGGAGAGGCAGAGCCAGGCTTCTGCCCAGATGAAGAGGACAGGCTCCCAGGGTGGGGACAGGGGAGATGCAGTCAATGCCTAGAGTAGGGTGACCAGATGTCCAAATTTTATAGGGCCTGTCCCGATTTTGGGGTCTTTTTCTTATATAGGCTCCTATTACCCCCCCACCCCCTGTCCAGATATTTCACACTTGCTGTCTGGTCACCCTAGCCTAGAGACAGGGACACTATCTCAAGGATTGTCTGTCAGGAATTTGAAGCAAAACAAAGGGCTGACCCCTCCCTTGAGGGCATAAGAAAGTGTATCTGGCAGGGAACTCCAGGAAGGGAGTTGGGGAGAAGTTTTTTGAAGAGAATGGGAAACTGTATAGGGAGACCCCTGTAGGGAAGAACTGAGGCCCCGGCCAACCCTATAAGCAGTTTGAATTCTTTGCAGAAAAGGACATCCCGGAACCTGAGCACAAAGTGCTGCTTAAGCCACAGAAAATGAGACTCCAGCATAAGGTTTGGCTTTACCTGCTTCTGGGAACTTTTAGTGCCCAAATAATTAAAGCAATCATAAAAGAAAATCCAGTCCTCCTTATAAGCCAATATTTAAGAAATAATTCACTCCCTGCGAACCAATCATAAATTCCTACTCGTAATCCAGTGATCCTCATGGAATGGTATAATAAAAACACTAGTCAACTCTTAAAACCCTTAGGAAATACCAGTATATATGCCTGGGAATGGGGAAGTAAGACTTAAGGTCCACCTTATAAACACCACAAAAATACCAACCACTGGGGAATAGGCGTTAAAATAGAGGGTCCCTATGGGGATAACACCTGGAGTTCCAGCTACTCACAATTACCATATCAGTGGAATGAGCTTGTTAAGACAGAAAGAATATTAACAGTTATTGTAAAGTACTATCCAATACCCTGTAGTAAATCGGAATCTAAATAAAAAGAACAGGAGTACTTGTGGCACCTTAGAGACTAACAAATTTATTAGAGCATAAGCTTTCGTGGACTACAGCCCACTTCTTCGGATGCATACCAAAGAAGAAGTGGGCTGTAGTCCAGGAAAGCTTATGCTCTAATAAATTTGTTAGTCTCTAAGGTGCCACAAGTACTCCTGTTCTTTTTGCGGATACAGACTAACACGGCTGCTACTCTGAAACCTGGAATCTAAATGTTCACCCTACTCCCTTCCTATTATAATGGCCTAAATAAAAACACATCAACACTCCAATGGCCAAGCAAAATAAAATGTAATAAACACTGTATTAGGAAAAGTTAAATTTAAAGGAGACATTATAAACACTGTAGACCTAAAGGAAAATAAAAATAAGTTAAGTTTCTTGTCACAACTGCAAAATAGTCTCATTCACAGGTAGAGAAATAATATTGTCAATTTGGTACAAATAGAATTAAGAAATAAATCTGCCTTGGCCATAGGATGTACTAAGATGCAAATTCTTAGTTTAGCATTAATAAAATACAAAATGTTTTGGGTAATAACAGGAATGTTTGGGTATTAATGCATCTTTTAAAACAACAAAAAAGGTACTTGTTTAACACTTACAAATATAAAGAAATGCAGTATGTTACCAGCATGGTTAAGCCTGATTTGTTATTAGGTAAAATTATTGTTAAAATTGCTCACCAACAATCTGTGGAGACAAAAATATAAAAAGTGAGCCCACTTCCAAAATTGACCATGGGATTCTTTTGGCTACCGCAGGTTATAGGTCAATGGGCTAAAAAAAGAAAAAATATTAAATACCCAAGTGTCAAGCCTGCTTCCCCACTTTGAACTTTAGGGTACAAATGTGGGGGCCTGCATGAAAACTTCTAAGCTTAACTACCAGCTTAGATCTGGTCCGCTGCCACCATCCCAAAGCTAGTTCCCTTCCCTGGGTAGCCTTGAGAGACCTTCACCAATTCCCTGGTGAATACAGATCCAAACCCCTTGGATCTTAAAACAAGGAGAAATTAACCATCCCCCTCCTTTCTCCCACCAACTCCTGGTGGATCAAGATCCAACCCCCTTGGATCTAAAAACAAGGAAAAATCAATCAGGTTCTTAAAAAGAAGGCTTTTAATTAAAGAAAAAGGTAAAAATCCTCTCTGTAAAATCAGGATGGGAAAATAACTTTACAGGGTAATCAAACTTAAAGAGCTCAGAGAACCCCCCTCTAGCCTTAGGTTCAAAGTACAGCAAACAAAGATAAACACTCTAGTAAAAGGTACATTTACAAGTTGAAAAAACAAAGATAAACTAACACGCCTTGCCTGGCTGTTTACTTACAAGTTGGAAATATGGGAGACTTGTTCAGAAAGATTTGGAGAACCTGGATTGATGTCTGGTCCCTCTCAGTCCCAAGAGCGAATGACTCCCAAACAAAGAGCACAAACAAAAGCCTTCCCCCCACCAAGATTTGAAAGTATCTTGTCCCCTTATTGGTCCTTTAGGTCAGATGCCAGCCAGGTTACCTGAGCTTCTTAACCCTTTACAGGGAAAATGATTTTGGAGTCTCTGGCCAGGAGGGATTTTATAGTACTGTACACAGGACAGCTGTTACCCTTCCCTTTATAGTTATGACACCAAGTGTGTACGGAATGAAGCCCTCACAAATGGGTGTGCTTGTCCCTACCTGTCACCACAGAACCATGCACCAAGAACACATCATTGGAAACGTATGTATAAAATAAACTAAAAAAGGTGACTCAGTTTTTACAACAGACAAGAGAATATAGGGAAGCGTGTCATTCAAATATTACATGCCAATAAAGACATGCTAAAAATTGCTAAGTCTAAAAAAAAACTAACAGCCTATCATTGGTACAATATTTTTTACAGGCTGGTCCCTGACCTCTAAGGTTATATTGTCTATCATGTCCACCCATCGCTAGTTGTGTTAATATAATCCTGTGTTTGCTTCCTAGGATTATGTTGTATGTGCTGTTAAACAAACAAACAAAAGTTTGTTAAATTACAACCACAAGCTAAAATTGTATCTCAGAATATTGCTATGAAGGAATTGTATAAAATATGACCCACTCAAGAATTGTTCTTGAGGGGTCAAAAGGGGGACATGTAGTAGTAGGATTTTATGTTTGCATTTTATATAATTTAGAATGAAGAATAAAGAATAAGAATGTAGCATGTATTAAATGTATTGGTGTATGATTTGATCATATCCTGCCAGCCACCCTTTACGAATAACAGAAAGGGAATGACCTAATGAGCCAATGGGTAGAGATAGATCAGCCAGAATCTGTGTCTGGAGTGATTCCAAAGCAGTAACAGACCTTTGAGGGTCAACAATTTGTTGTAGGTTTAGCATTTTAAAATAAGTAAAAGAATGCCATGATTGTTTTCTTTTGCATTGCAATTTGATGTTCCTGTTCAAAATGTTCTGTGTAAATTAATTCTGTTTTGTAAGTGAATAAGGAATGTTTGTGTTAAGAGATAGGTGTGAAGGCCGTAGCTGAACCAGATATTAAAGGGAGGAACCAGAGACAGATGCAAGGGTGCCAGGGGGTTGCAATGTGCCCCTATTGAAGCATCAGAGGAGGGCAGATTGATAACTCTAAAGATGAGACAGGCACCTATCAATGGGGACAAAATAGAGGTAATCAAAACCAGCATGGAATAACTCCCTGAGGAACTTAATGTAAAGAATAAGAAGGACAATTTAAGAAAACAAACATTTGTCAAACAACAATTGATTACAGCATGATGGTGCAAAACTCATTGGTCCCAATGAAGAAAAATCACTATATAAACAGAGTGCCTTGCCATGAAACTTTGGGTTCGTCCTCCCAAGACTTCCTTGGAGCATCGTGTCACAAATGACGATACCCAGCTCCTCCCTACCTAGCTGGCCTAGCTGGCCACTAGATCCAGACTCTGGACTGGTAACTATAACATTGACTGGTGTGACAGTGTGTGTGTGGTGTGATTGAATGCATATGCTAAGTGTTGTATCTTCAATAAACGTGGTGTATTGCCTTTTCCCCTAAAAAAATCCTGTGTGCTTCTTATAAGCATAACAGTTGGTTGTACCCAGCCAACACCAGGGGGAATTAGTGCTGGTAGCACGGGGTAGTCCCTTCGCTGGTCACTTGGGGATACAAAGGATTTATGACAGGCTGAGGAGGAATTTCTACTGGCCAGAGATACAGAATGATGTGAGGGATTATTTTAGGACTTGTGCGGTGTATCAGGAGAGGAAGAAACCGGTGGGACCCCAGAAGGCTCCGCTGCGTCCCTTGCCTGTCATACAGGAGGCGTTCCAAAGGGTGGCAATGGACATCATGGGTCCTATGCCACATACCCCTCGGCAGAGGAACAAGTATATCTTAGTGGTAGTAGACTTCACCACTCAGTATCCTGAGGAATCACACTGTCTAACATAGAAGCTGAGACAGTGGAAAGAGCCCAGCTCACCATATTCAGCAAAGTGAGTTTCCCTAAGGAGATTTTGTCTGATCGGTGGGCAAATTTGATGTCGCAGTTGTTCAATGAGCTATGGAAGGTGTGTGGAGTGAAACAGCTTAAGACGGCCCCCTATCACCCCCAGGCCAATGGGCTGGTGGAAAGGTTCAATGGGACCCTAAAATCCATGCTGGGGATGTATGCCAAGAAAAGGGGCCAGAGTTGGGATGAGTTATTGCCATTCCTGCTGTATGCCTACAGAGAGGTACCCCAAGAATCCACGGGATTTTCCCCATTTGACCTTCTATATGGGACGGGGGACCTCTCAACCTCATTAGGGATATCTGGGAAGGATGCAACAAGGTGAGGGAAGAACCCATGACATTACGTTCGGAGTTCAGGAGGGAGTTGAAGGACATGATGGAAATTGTCCAAAACAACCTCCAGAGCAGTCAGGCCAAGCAAAAGGTGTGGTATGATAAAAATACTTGTAAACACACTTTTGAAATAGGAGATTTGATAGTGGTACTCAGCCCTGCAAAAATGTTCAAAATGCAAAACTCCTGGGAGTGGCCCTTTGAAGTGGTGGAAGTGGCAAGTGAGTACACTTATAAAGTTAAAAAGCCCTTGATGATACTGTGCCCCAATTGGTACATGTAAACAGACTCAAGGCCTATCACAGTAGAGTGGCCAGGGTAAACATGATGTCTTGTGTCAAAGGGTAAACTGAGGCACACCCACTCACTGATGTGATGGGTGAATGCCAATATGGATCAACTCTGGAAAGTATGGAAATCTGTAGTGAACTGACACCAGTCAAAAAGGTGGAAACTTTATCAACGCTGCAAAGATACAGTGAGGTATTTTCCAACAAACCAGGGAGGACACACTTGCTGTCCCATAGAATCCTCATGAAAGGGGCACAGCCCTGCCCCCCATTCTGGGCCTTACAGGGCCACTGGCAAGGTGAAGGAGCAAATTTGGGCTGAGATACAAAGCATGTTGTACCTGAGGTGATCAAGGAATCTGACAGTACATGGGCTTCCCTGGTCATCTTGGTCCCCAAAAGGGATAGCACTCTAAGAATTTGTGTAGACTATAGGAAACTCAATGCTGTCACTGTAACAGATGTATGCCCCATGCCAAGAACTGATGACATGCTGGATGAGCTGAGCCAAGCCAAGTACCTCTGTCCCTTTGATCTAACTAAAGATTACTGGAAGATCTCTTTGGAGGGGGAGGCACAACAAAAATCAGCTTTTATCACTGATATAGGGCTGTATGAATTTATGGTGCTATCTTTTGGTCTGGTAAATGCTGGTACAACCTTCCAGAGACTGGTCAACAGAGTGTTAAATCATTTGCAGAATTATGCTAGGGCAGTGGTTCCCAAACTGAGGTTCATGAACCCTTGGGGGTTCGTGAAATGTATCAGGGGGTTCTCAGAAAAAAAATTCTGTAATGGTGGACAGAGCCATCCCTTGGGACATCTGTGGGGGCTGGTAATCTGAGCCCTGTGACCATGAATTCCTGGCACAACAAGTTTAAATGGAGATATACCTATCTCATAGAGCTGGAAGGGATCCTGAAAGGTCATGAAGTCCAGCCCTCTGCCTTCACTAGCAGGACCAAGAACTGATTTTTGCACCAGATCCCTAAGTGGCCCCCTCAAGGGCTGATCTCACAACACTGGCTTTAGTAGGCCAATACTCAAACCACTGAGCTATCCCTCCCCCCAAGACTTGTTGTAACTGTGCGTTGTTTCCCTGGACTGCTCAAGACCCGAATGCTTGTGGGAGGAACTCTTTATTTGAGTTGGCTTCGTAAATACCTTCATGTTGTTTAACGCCTGGTACTCCTTGAGGAAACATGTAGGAGGCTTAATCGAAGCGATATGAGCTACAAAAGTGAAATCTTGGAAGAATGTTGCTGTTTTCATAATGTAATAAAATTTACAATATAATGATAAATAATAATGTAATAATAAATAGTGTGTAATAAGCGTGTCATAAAAAACCCAAGTTATTTCCAAGATCACTGCTTCTATAATTTATGCTCAGGTAAGGGAGAAAATCCATGGAAATATTCATTTTTAGGAGGGGGTTCGTGAGATTTGATATTTTAGTGAAAGGGGTTCATGAGCTGTTAAAGTTTGGGAATCACTGTGCTAGAGAATACATAGATGACATTGCTGTATTCAGCAACACCTGGGGTGACCACAAGGAGCACCTGAGAGTTGTGCTATAAAGCTCAAAGAAGCTGGGCTAACTGCGAAACCCTCTAAGTGCAAGATGGGGCAGCCAAAGTCCCTTATCTGGGGCATTTGGTAGGAGTGTGTGAAATATCCCCTGACTCTCTTAAGGTGGAAGCCATCATAAAATGGCCCATACCCCAGATTAAAAGGCAAGTCCAATCCTTCATAGGCTTGGCAAACTATTACAGGAGGTTTGTGGAGGGGTTCAGTGACATTGTATCCCCAATCACAGACTTATGTAAAAAGCATCAACCTAATAAGTTAATTTGGTCAGAGGTGTGCCAGAAAGGTTTCAACAAGGTAAAAACACTTTTGCCTGTGGAGCCTGTGCTTGCCAGCCCGGAGTTTGATAAGATTTTTGAATTGTGTACTGATGCATCAGACACAGGGTGGGGTGTTGTGCTGATGCAGACAGGGGAGGACACCAAGGACCCCATTGCCTTCCTAAGCAAAAAGCTGTTCCCTGCTGAACAGAATTACTCTCTCATAGAGAAGGAGTGCTATGCTATTGTGTTGGCTGTCAAACAACTAAGGCCTTACCTCTTTAATAGGAGATTCAGGATTCTAACTGACCATTCACATTTGATATGGCTTAACCAGACTAAGGGCACAAACTCCAAACTGCTTTGCTGGAGCCTGGTCCTGCAGGAATTTGACATGGAAATTATATATATTAAAGGAAAAGAGAACTGGGTAGCAGATGCCCTGTCCAGAAAAGAGGAATTTTAGTTATACTGCCTCCACCATGGACAGTGTCCAAGTCTCTAGCAGTAAGTTCAAGAGGAGGATGTGATGTTGCACTCAATATGCTTTATGAAAATATGCTTATGAATGTGAATATGATCTAACTGGAATATGCTTTATGCAAAATGTCTCTTGTAAGGTATCATTACAAAGCTTATAATCTACTGAGTGTGTTCATCCTATTTCTATATCTGGACAGGGCTGGCTCTAACTTTTTTTGCTGCCCCAGGCAAAAAAGAAGAGCGCCGCCCCGCCGTATCCCCCAGCGAGTGACACACAGCCAAACCCACCCCCACCAGTACTGCCAAAATCCCTGCCCCCCCAGCACCACGCCGCCTGAGACCCCACCCCCCGAGTGGCGCACAAGCTCCCGCCCCCCTCCGAGTGACTCTCCGTGCCAAGCCCCTGCCCCCCCTCCGAGCGCCGTGCCAAGCCCTGCCCCCCAGTACCGCAAAAAGCCCCCGTCCCTCCGAGCACCATGCTGCCCGAAGCCCCACCCCCGAGTGCCGCGCGAGCCCCTGCCCCCCCAGCGCCGCACCGCCTGAAGCCACACCCCTCCAAGCGCCGCCTGAAGCCCCCGCTCCCCTCCGAGCACCGCGCACCCGCCCCTCCAAGCGACGTGCCGTGCCAAGCCCCTGCTCCCCCTCCGAGTGCCGCACCAAGCCCCCGCCCCGCCCCCCCAGCACCACGCCAAGCCCCCACCCCTCCGAGCGCCGTGCCACCCAAAGCCCCATCCCCCGAGTGCCGTGCAAGCTCCCACCCCCACAGCGCCATGCTGCCTGAAGCCCCTGCACCCCTCCAAGCACCACGCCCCCGCTCCACCTCCGAGCGCCACACCAAGGCCCTGCCCCCCTGAGCACCCCGCCACCGAACCAAAATAAATAAATAAATAAAAATCCTAGAGCCGCCCCGCTCCAAGGTGACGCCCCAAGCACGTGCTTGGTCGGCTGGTGCCTGGAGCCGGCCCTGTGTCTGGAGGTAGGAGAATAAGATATAAACTCGTATTACTGATGTAAACATATGAAGTGGAATCCGTTAAGGGTGCTTCAGAATCAATGAACTGTAAATGGCTCAGTTTACTTGCAAACCTTCCTGTGAATGTGTGGGCCAGCCCAGGAAGAATGGAGGCTGGGGTCTCACAGGACAGGTGACCATGTCACATGATACTGGACTCCATCTTAAATCTTGTACTTTTCCATTTAGAAAGGGAGCGGGGGACCCAGAGAGACAAAAGATTCCCGCCTTGTGCCAAAGCTATAAAAGGGGGTAGACCAGGACAAAGGGGGCGAGCAGTGATGAGAACATCACTGCTTACCACCTGAGATGTCTGCTGGAACTAACAAGGAATGTACCAAGGGAAAGGATTGGGTCCAGACTAGGAAAGAATCTAGTCTGTGAAAGAAGCTTATTGGAACATCTCTGAGGGTGAGATATTACGTGTAATCAGTTTCTTAATGTATTAGGCTTAGACTTGCAATTGATTGTTCCTTCCTAAATGGAGTACTTTGCATTTGTCCTTAATGAATTTCATCCTATTTATTTCAGACCTTTTCTCCAGTTTTTCTAGATTATTTTGAATTTTAATCCTATCCTCCAAAGCATTTGCAACTCCTCCCAGCTTGGTATCATCTGCAAACTTTACAAGTGTACTCTTTATGTCATTATCTAAATCAGTGGTTCTCAAAGCTGGTCCACCGCTTGTTCAGGGAAAGCCCCTGGCAGGCTGGGCCGGTTTGTTTACCTGCCACGTCTGCAGATTTGGCCAATCGCGGCTCCCACTGGCTGCGGTTCACCGCTCCAGGCCAATGGGGGCTGCGGGAAGGGCGGCGAGCACATCCCTCAGCCCGTGCCGCTTCCTGCAGCCCCCATTGGCCTGGAGCAGTGAACGGCGGCCAGTGGGAGCCGCAATCAGCCGAACCTGCAGACGCAGCAGGTAAACAAACCGGCCCAGCCTGCCAGGGGCTTTCCCTGAACAAGCGGTGGACCTGCTTTGAGAACCACTGATCTAAATCATTGATGAAGATATTGAACAGAACTCAACCCAGAACTTATCCCTTCAGGACCCCACTTGATATGCCCTTCCAGCACAACTGTGAGCCACTGATATCTACTCTCTGGGAATGGGTTTCCAACCAGTTATGCACCCACCTTATAGTAGCTCCATCTAGGTTGTATTTTCCTAGTTTGTTTATGAGAAAGTCATTTGAGACAGTATCAAAAGCTTTACTAAAGTCAAGATATACCACATCTATCACTTCCCCCTATCCACAAGACTTGTTACCCTGTCAAAGAAAGACATTAGGTTGGTTTGACATGATTTCTTCTTCAAAAATCCATGCTGATTTTTACTTATCACCTTATTATAGTCTAGGTGTTTGCAAATTGATTGCTTAATTATTTTCCCCATTATCTGGGTACTGAAGTTAAGATGACTGGTCTGTAATTTCCTGGATTGTCCTTATTCCCTTTTTTATAGATTGGCACTTTATTTGCCTTTTTTCAGTCCTTGGAATCTCTCCCACCTTCCCTGACTTTTTCAAGTTAATCACTAATGTCTCAGATATCTCCTCAGTCAGTAGAATGTATTTCATCAGGCCTCACAACTTGAAGATGGTTAACTTGTCTAAGTAATTTTTTACTTGTTCTTTCCCTATTTTAGCATCTGATACTACCTCATTCTCACTGGTGTTCACTATACTAGAAATCCAATTGCTACTAAACTTTTGGTGAAAAATTAAACAAAATAGTCATTTAGCTCTTCTGCCATTTCCATATTTTCTATTATTGTTTTTTTTCCTCCTCTTTGAGTAACTGACCTACCCTGTCCTTGGTCTTCCTCTTGCTTCTAATGTATTTGTAGAAATGTTTTCTTGTTATCCTTTATGATTGTAGCTACTTTAATCTCATTTTTGCCTTAGCCTTTCTAATTTTATCCCTACATGCTTGTGTTGTTTGTTCATATTCATCCTTTGTAATTTGATCTAGTTACCACTTTTTGTAGGGTTTCAGATCACTGAAGATCCTACATCCTACATTTGTACCAAGATAGAGCACTAATACCTTATCCTTTTCCTCTGGGACATTCCAGGTACTGGTCTGGGAGAGAAATGACCACCACTTGCTATGGTAAAACACTCACATGTCCTAATCTGGATAGTTTCTCTATTTACTTAAGCCAAAACTTTCTTCAGCGAACACAAGGTGTGATGCCATACTTAGCATAAGTGAACAGGATTATAAAAAAGGTACGGGTCAATTTAAGCTATATAACTGCTATAGTGTTTCTGCTAAATGCATGTTAATAGGTATATGGTGAGAATAATACATATTATTAATGTGATTATATATATTTATATAGATGCTAGCCACCATACATTGGTCAACAGCAGCTGGGACTCTGGCTCAGAATTTTTTTAGTCAAAATTAAAACCCTACCATTAATGCTGGATTCTCTCTTAGCTGGACTCTGCCTTCTAACTCTATCCCTGACTTTAACCCCTTATTCTGACTCCTATTGTCTTCACTGGATTTACTCTGCATACTCAGATTTAGCTGAGAGCAATCTGCACATGCACCAATTTCCTGAGTAGAACTTATCATAAAAATGAAGAAAAACAAATTCTGTGGAGGAGGGAAAAATGAAATTTTTGAGTCATTTTAATTTTGCAGTTTTTTTAAAAGACATGATTTTCTATTGTTTATTGGAAGTTTTTATTGGTTGGCTTTCCAAAGTCTTTTTAATTTCAAAATTTTCCAGTTTTGTTTGTTTTTCACTTTTCTTACTTTCCCCTCCTCTTTCATTTGCCCATTTCCTCCCCTTTTGTGTCTGAACAAGCAGGGCAATAAGGACAAAACGACAGAAACAACCCTAAAAATGCCAAAAAAAACCACCCCTGCTTGCACCCCCAAACAAGAACAACCCACTTCACCCCAAAAAAGTCAATTTTTTTCCATTTCCTAATTTGACTGGAAAAGGGAATGTTTATTTTTATGAATACTTTCTGTGGAAATTTTCAATTAATGGTTTTGGATGAAAAGATTTTGGATATAAAAAACATTTGAAAAAGGTTCCAACATGCTCTACTGAATCTATTCTCTCCCTGTGCCTATTCAAGCCCCAAGAGAAATGAAAGTCTAGCTTATTGACTGGTGTAAATGGATTTATGCCACCGGAGGATCAGGCCCAAGCATTTCCTGAAACACTTACCCAAAGTATCCAATGATCCCAGCCATCACTATTACAATCAGAATGTGTACTTTTCTGATGTTCATGATCTTGGTGCTGAAATGAGAAAGGTGAAGTGCAGAAATGTAATGAGAGCATGGAAAAGAACAGATTTATTCATAATAATGTTCTTACCCAGGCTTCAGCATTTAAAACATGTAAGCCAGCAACAGGTGCTGTTTCTTCCTTTCCCAAGCTTGTTTTAGGTGGTGTAACTGTAACATAGTCTATCCTCATGTTGTGAACTGCTTTCCTCTTTCATAGACTTTAAGGCCAGAAGGGACCATCATGATGATGATGGATTGCTGCTCCAGGCCAATGGGAGCTGCTGGAAGCGGCGGCCAGTACATCCCTCAGCCCGTGCCATTTCCCACAGCTGGGAGCTGCGATCGGCCAAACCTGCGGATGCGGCAGGTAAACAAACTGGCCTGGCCCGCCAGGGCTTTCCCTGCACAAACAGCAGAACAAGTTTGGGAACCACTGATCTAGTCTGACCTCCTGCACATTGCAGGCCACAGAACTTCACCCACCCACTCCTGTAAAAGACCCCTAACCTCTGGCTGAATGACTGAAATCCTCAAATCCTGGTTTAAAGACTTCAAGTTACAGAGAATCGACCACTGACACTAGTTTAAACCTGCAAGTGACCCATGCCCCATGGTGCAGAGGAAGGCAAAAAAACCCATGGATCCGCCAATCTGACCTGGGGGGAAATTCCTTCCTGACCCCAAATATGGCGATCAGTTAGACCCTGAGCATGTGGGCAACACCCACCAGGTAGAAACCTAGGAAAGAATTCTCTGTAGTAACTCAGAGTCCTCCCCATCTAGTGTCCCATGACTGGCCGTTGGGTATTTTTGCTACTTTTGCCTTTTCCCTCTGCATAACTCCTGGGCAAAAAGCACTTTTTGATAGCAGACAGGCAGCAGATTGAGCTCTGACTGCAAACAGTTAGAGAAAGAATCCTTCGATCAGCAGGGAAATAAAATAATCTGACAGGGGGTCTTTTAAAATGTGCCCTAGGCCAGCACTGCCATGCAGCAGTTCCCAACCTCTGCCAGTCCTTTCTCCTCCAGATCAGCAACCCCTGAGCCCTGCCCCTTTAGGGTTACTACCTCTGAGGTACAATGAAAAACCAGGACTTCTGGGACAATCCAGAGGCCATAAAACTAGACAGCTGGCAACATGCACTGAGCATCCTACAGACTTCCTGAGACAGCTCTCTCAGGTCAGGGCCTAAATAGCTTGGAAGAGCTGGTCTCTAGGAGATTTGGGTCAGTGGAATATTTTACTCACACACACACACACACACACACACACACACTCATTCCCTCAAGCAGGGCATAACACATAAACACATGCACACACTGAGCACTCCTCTTTCCGTCCAGCAGAGAACAATTCCCTCTCCCCCAACAACTTCATAATTCTCATTTCATGTTTCAAGGAATTCCTTGTCCTTTTTCATGTGTGTAAGATGTCTGTATATTATGTTATAGCATTTTACAGCTGGCTAAGCAGCAGTTATGCAGATGTAAGCGGGGGAATGGTCCCGCTATTGTGGGGAACTTTCCTGGCTTCTGCACTACCCCGGTGAAGTGGGCTAGCAAAAGGATCCGAGTCCTCGCTCCCACTTCCTTTACCCAGAGGACTCCCTGCCCTTGAGGACTCCCCTTCCACACTCCTGTCTGGCAGTGTCCTCGTAAACCCCGACAAGGCTGGGCCCAGGATTCCTGGGGGGCTCGACCCCCAACCCTGCTGTGGTCACCCAGGACAGGGGCTAGGGTGTCCCCACTCCGGGGTACTCTCTCTGTACTGGGCACCTCCCTGACCCACTGATCATTTCATACAATTTAAAGCAAATACAAGTTGTTTAATTAACAATTAATTTTAAAAAAGAATAAGGAAAAATGGGAAAGGTTAAAGGAAAACACATCACCCCACTCTGTGGCAGGGAACATTACAAACAGTGTTTCTGGAACGTTAGGGCAGTTCAGTCTGTTCCTTGTAGATCCCAGGCCTGCTTCTCAGGCCCTGTCTGTGCTGCAGGGACGCTGGGGGTTGGACACTTGCTCTGGTGGTGGCCACACGCTCTCAGGCTCTAGGTGGCAGGACCCTTCTTCCCAGCGTCGCCCCCGCCCAGTCGGGGTTATGATCCCCCTGCAAGTTTGGCCTGCAAGGCCTCTTGGCTGAGGCGTCTCCCTGAGCTGGGCCCACTGCCCAGGGTCCCCCTCACTCTCCCCAGCTGCTCACCACACTCGGACTGCACACGGCTCCGGACTGCTCCAGCCCCGGCTCCAGCTCCACTCTGCCTCAGCACGGCTGCTGCTGCTGCTCTGCCTTCAGCTCCCTGGGCTGCTTCTCTGGCCTCTCTGGCTCTGGTTGCTGCAGCTCTGCCCCCAGCACAGCTCTGCTCTGCAGGCTGCTTCTGTGATTCTGCTCCCAGCTCTGACCTGCTTCCTGGCTGCTTGTCTGGCCCCTCTGGCTCTGGTTGCTACAGCTCTCCTCCCAGGGCAGCTCTGCTCTCTCTGGGCTGTGCTCTGGCTTTGGGGCTGCAGCTCTGCTTCCAGCCACTTAGCTCGAGCCCTTGCTCTCTCCTTAGCTCGGTCCCACTCTGTCTGACCCAGGCAATTCCAGCTCACAGGGAGGACGGGACCCCCTCTGGCCTCCTGACTCCCTGATCAGCCTGCCCGCCCTGTCAATCAGGCTGATCTGGAGCATTGGCCTCTCCCCATTGTTCCTGGGGACTGTCAGTCTCAGGCTCCTGATTTGCCATCGACCCTTCCCCTTTTAGTGCTGGGAGCTAGCCAACCAAAACACCCCCACTGAATGTTAGTAAGGGGGCAACAGTCCCCTTACATTCCCCCTTGCTAAAATACTGCCACATCCACAATATTCACACCGGTACATCCGGGCCCCATGGTAACAACATATACCCATGTCATTGTATATCAACAACCCATTAGCAATTATCAAAAGAACATTTAGCATATTTAACATTCCACATCTACTTCTTAATACCATACATAACAATATTCATTAAAACACTACATAGAACCAATAACATAATTATCTTTCAGAGTAGCAGCCGTGTTAGTCTGTATCCGCAAAAAGAAGAACAGGAGGACTTGTGGCACCTTAGAGACTAACAAATTTATTAGAGCATAAGCTTTCGTGGACTACAGCCCACTTCTTCGGATGCATATATGTAAATAATTATCTTTAAGTCTGACAGGAAGTATGCCCTTATTAGCCCTCTGGGACCTTCTTAAGACTGGCGGTTCATTACCCATATTTTCTATTTTTCTATCCTCGGGTAATACTGGGTCAGTTTGAAGGATCTGGCCATTCTTGTTAGGGTTTGGGTTTGCCCCACTCTGTATTCGGTTTGTGGGACTAGAACCATTTCCCAATTGGTTTCAGCCTCCTCAGGGTGTACTGATCTACGCCTCCTATGGTCCCTGTCTGGACTAAGAGTACAATGTTTCAACTGGTCCCTATGTACTACTATCCCAGGACCTCCTCGTTCAGGCTGGTTAGCGTACACTGGCAGTTCGTTATTGTTGTGGGTGACCACAGTGGGGGGATTTGGCTTCCATTTGTCCTGTATTTTATTACATCTCCGGCGTCTACGGCTACGAAGTGGTACACAGTCACCAGATCTGATGAGAGCCCCACTGGACTTGCTATCATAAGTCCTTTTTCTACTTTGGGCTGTGTCTTTAGTTGTACTGAGAGCAACTTTCCAGACTGTCTTCAGCCTGTCATGGTGACCTTTGACCTGGTCATCATAATTGGTCACCTCATTCTTAGAAAAGACTTCTTGATGCTTCTCTGGCAACGCCCTTATGTTAGCCACATGTGCAGGAATCAGCCCTTGACGTGCCGCTTGAACTGGAACTGGCAGTCTCCCATCACATCTTTCTTGAAGAAAGGTAACTCGTCCTCCCTTCTCCCTCGTCACCTGCAGCTCATTTCCTGGTACACAGCTGTGTTCGTCAAGGATCTTCCCTCTCCAAGGAGGAATAATGGTCTTCCGTTCTCTGCCCACTTTACCATTTCCCATATGCCTTGTGGGGCCCAGGGAAAGACTCTGCCTCTCCTCTCGAGCCAGTACTTTATTCAGCACAGCATTCTTCATAGAGTGCTCGTGACAGTTCATCTTCCTGGTTCCTTCTCCTGGCAGCAGTAGCTCCTTCAGCTCACTAATGATGTTCATCCCTAGAATCCCTGGGACTCCTTCTCCTATATGGCTCCCTTTTGAGGCTTTGTCTTTCAGGATGAAGATGCATTTTCCTAGGGTTACCATATTTTGTGCCTCCAAATGGAGGACACGCCACGGGGCCCCGGCCCCGCCCCCAGCCCCGCCCACGCCCCCCACCCCAACTCCGCCCCCTCCCCTGCTTCCCGCGAACATTTGATTCACGGGAAGCCTGAAGCAGGTAAGGGGGAGTGTGGGGGGAGGAGGCGCGGCCCAGGCTGGCCCCCCGGCAGCTCCAGCCTGGGTCGGCTCGGGCCCTGGGGTGCCGGCCCTGGCCCCCGGCCGACCACCCCCGGCCCGCCCAGCACTGCCGGCCCCCAGCGGCCCGGCGCACCCCCCGGCTCCCGGCCCCGCGACCCCGGCTCCCGGCCCGGCGACCCTGGCCCAGCCCAGCTCCCGGCCCAGCGGGCCCAGCCCCCCGGCCCCGGACCGGCGCCCGGCCCGGCCCCCCGGCTCCCCGGCCCCGCGACCCCGGACCGGCGCTCGGCCCCGCGACCCCGGACTGGCTCCCGGCCTGGCCCCCCGGCGCCCGGCCCCGCGACCCCGGACCGGCGCCCGGCCCCGCGACCCTGGACCGGCGCCCGGCCCGGCACCATGCCCCCGGCCCCGCGACCCCGGCCCGGCCCCGCACCGGCCCCGCACCACCGACCCCAGCCAAAGAGGCCCCGGCCGAGCCCTCCCTCCCTCCCAATTTTCCCGGACATGCCCGGCTTTTGGGGATTTTCCCCCGGACGGGGATTTGAGCCCCCAAAAGCCGGACATGTCCGGGAAAATCCGGACGTATGGTAACCCTAATTTTCCTGGCAGTGTCTGGCCCATATACTCTATGTCTGCTTCAAGGCACCCCACCACTGGGATTGCCAATCCATTAACAGCTGTTAGACGTACAAACCGTGTGCTGTGCATGGTCAGGTCCTTGTCCTTCAGATATTTTTGAAAATGCGACTCAGTAATGGTGGTGACTTCTGAGCCAGTATCTAACAAACATCTGGTCTTCACCCCTGCTATACATACTTCAGCAGTTAGACAGTCTCCAAATGCTCGCTTACAGAAGTCGCTAGATATGCTGGCACTGCCCATGTTCCTCTCAACACTGTATGCAGAGGGATTTTCCATGAAGGACAGGCCTAGGAATCCTTCTGCCACTGCTTGGCCTTCTACTGTAGAGGGACCACTTGCTCCTGGTGCCCCATTGGTTTCGAGTGCCTGGGACTCTGTTCTCCTTCTCAGTGGACATTCTCGGCTAGTATGTCCTGGCCTTTCACAAGTGTAACAAATGTATCTTCCCAGCTCGTCCTTCAGTGGGGCTCTTCGGGATCCCGGTGCCCTTGGATACTTTGGCATACTAATGGGATTCTTTTCTTTCATCAACTCGGTCATCACTTTCAGCATCTCCCGCTGTTGGACCGCCAGTTTTTGGACAGCTTCACTTAAGCTTTCCAATGTTAGCTCTGTTTGGGGCAGGACCTTTTCCCCAGCAGCTGCATTCACTAGGCCCCCACTTCGTGTATGGGGATTAGGATTGGCCACCTCTGCCACAGGAACTTCCTCTTCTTCTGACCACATAATGGCAGCCTGCATGAGTTCATGGAACTTCTTACTGAGCTCTTCTTTAAACCTCCTTTTCATTTCACGTCGGAGGGAGTCATCATGGAGCCCCAGCACCAACTGCTCTTTCAGAACCGTATCTGGGTCTGGAACTCGCTGAGGGTCTCGCCGCTCCACTTTGCTCATTCTCTCCTTGAGGTCATATGCGTATGCCCGGACAGTTTCACCAGGCTCCTGCTTTCTCTCAAAAAACTCCTTTAGTCGGGTTCCAATAGGTACCTTGTCGCCATACATTTTTAGGAGGAGTTCAAATACCTTTTCCACATCTTTCTTGTCTGCCACTGCCATGAACTTTACTGTGGCCTTGGCCTGGCCCTTGAGGTGCTCCTCTGTGAAGTCCACATGATCTTCTTCAGGTACTCTTAGCACACGCAGAGCCGCCTTCACAGACTTGACCCACTCCTCTACTGTAATGTCTCCTGGTCTAGTCGGGAAGCCACCAAACTCTGTGACCTTCCGCTCCCGTGGGACATAAATAGTAGGGGATTTCTTAGCTTCTGCTGTCTGTTGGTCTATTACTGCCTTGGCCAGCGATAAGGCTTCTCTCTGTTCAGTTCTAGCTTGCTGTAATGCCTCCGCTTGGTCTGATAATCTGCGCTGAAGTTCAGCAAACTGGGTTCATAGTTCTTCAATTCCAGCCATGGTAGGGTGCTCAACTAGGCCCGGACCACGCTACTAGAACTTAACCAGAAAACCAATGGGATGGACCCTGTGGATAGGATCCTGTTCGTGACGCCAATTATGTAAGCGGGGGAATGGTCCCGCTATTGTGGGGAAATTTCCTGGCTTCTGCACTACCCCGGTGAAGTGGGCTAGCGAAAGGATCCGAGTCCTCGCTCCCACTTCCTTTACCCAGAGGCCTCCCTGCCCTTGAGGACACCCCTTCCACTCTCCTGTCTGGCAGTGTCCTCGTAAACCCCGACAAGGCTGGGCCCAGGATTCCTGGGGTGCTCGACCCCCAACCCTGCTGTGGTCACCCAGGACAGGGGCTAGGGTGTCCCCACTCCGGGGTACTCTCTCTGCACTGGGCACCTCCCTGACCCACTGATCATTTCATACAATTTAAAGTAAATACAAGTTGTTTAATTAACAATTAATTTTAAAAAAGAATAAGGAAAAATGGGAAAGGTTAAAGGAAAACACATCACCCCGCTCTGTGGCAGGGAACATTACAAACAGTGTTTCTGGAACGTTAGAGCAGTTCAGTCTGTTCCTTATAGGTCCCAGACCTGCTTCTCAGGCCCTGTCTGTGCTGCAGGGACGCTGGGGGTTGGACACTTGCTCTGGTGGTGACCACACGGTCTCAGGCTCTAGGTGGCAGGACCCTTCTTCCCAGCGTTGCCCCCGCCCGGTCGGGGTTATGATCCCCCTGCAAGTCTGGCCTGCAGAGCCTCTTGGCTGAGGCGTCTCCCTGTGCTGGGCCCACTGCCCAGGGTCCCCCTCACTCTCCCCAGCTGCTCACCACACTCGGACTGCACACGGCTCCGGACTGCCCCAGCCCCAGCTCCGGACTGCTCCAGCCCCGGCTCCAGCTCCACTCTGCCTCAGCACGGCTGCTGCTGCTGCTCTGCCTTCAGCTCCCTGGGCTGCTTCTCTGGCCTCTCTGGCTCTGGTTGCTGCAGCTCTGCCCCCAGCACAGCTCTGCTCTGCAGGCTGCTTCTGTGACTCTGCTCCCAGCTTTGACCTGCTTCCTGGCTGTTTGTCTGGCCCCTCTGGCTCTGGTTGCTACAGCTCTCCTCCCAGGGCAGCTCTGCTCTCTCTGGCTGTGCTCTGGCTTTGGGGCTGCAGCTCTGCTTCCAGCCACTTAGCTCGAGCCCTTGCTCTCTCCTTAGCTCGGCCCCACTCTGTCTGACCCAGGCAATTCCAGCTCACAGGGAGGACGGGACCCCCTCTGGCCTCCTGACTCCCTGATTAACCTGCCTGCCCTGTCAATCAGGCTGATCTGGAGCATTGGCCTCTCCCCATTGTTCCTGGGGACTGTCAGTCTCAGGCTCCTGATTTGCCATCGACCCTTCCCCTTTTAGTGCTGGGAGCTAGCCAACCAAAACACCCCCACTGAATGTTAGTAAGGGGGCAACAGTCCCCTTACACAGAAAAGGACCTGGGGAATACAGTGGATGCGAAGCTGGATATAAGTCAGCAGTGTGCCCTTGTTGCCAAGAAAGCATATGGCATATTGTGCTGCATTTAAAAGGAGCATTGCCAGCAGATTGAGGGAAGTGATTATTCCCCTCTATTCAGCACTGATGAGGCCACACCTGGGGTATTATGTCCAGTTTTGGATCCCCCCACTACAGAAAAGATGTGGACAAATTGGAGAGAGGCCAGCAGAGGGCAACGAAAATGACATGGGGGCTGGGGCACATGACTTACAAGGAGAGGTTGAGGGAACTGGGCTTATTTAGTCTGCAGAAGAGAAGAGTGAGGGGGGATTTTATAGTAGCCTTCAACTCTCTGAGATAGGGTTCCAAATAGGATGGATCTCGGCTGTTCTCAGTGGTGGCAGATGACAGAACTAGGAGCAATGGTCTCAAGTTGCAGTGGGGGAGGTCTAGGTTGGATATTAGGAAACCCTATTTCACTAGGAGGGTGCTGAAGCACTGGAATGGGTTACCTAGGGAGGTGGTGGAATCTCCATCCATAGAGGTTTTTAAGGCCTGGCTTGACAAAAGCCCTAGCTGGGGTGATTTCATTGCTGTTGGTCCTACTTTGAGCAGGGGGTTGGACTAGATGACCTCCTGAGGTCCCTTCCCAGCCTGATATTCTATGATTCTATGATTTTCACAAATTTGCCTTCTCTTCTCTTCTGATCGCCTGAATTGGGCTTCTTTTTCTGTAATCCTCTGTAACTGCAGTTTCCTTCCTTTCTATTATTTATCTGTGTTTTGTTTGTCTATTATTTATATTACTTATTGCCCTTAGCATGCTATCATTTCTCTCAGTACAGTGCAGGTTGATGACCTGAAGCTATTTAATGCATGTTTAATAGCAAGCAATCAGGTTTACTTTTAGGCATTTTTTTATTATTTATATGAATACAAATTTCACTACTGCAAGGAAATTATGGGCTGTATGTTTGAGAGATAATAGGGGACAGACAATAATTATTTAATGACAGTCGATGTTGCGATTCAAAAAATTAAAGCTTTATATCCGTTAAAACAAAAACTGTCAACACCATATAACAAGATAAAAAAGTAACTATTCGTTAATTGAACTTTAGTTCTCAACAGGGGGGCTCTAGCTTTTTTGCTGCCCCAAGCACAGCAGGCAGGCTGCCTTTGGTGGCGCACCTATGGGAGGTCCGACAGTCCTGCGGCTTCAGTGTACCCGCCACCAAATTGCTGCCGAATCCGCGGGACCGGCGGACCTCCCGCAGCAAGCCACAGAAGGCTGCCTGACTGCCGCCCTCTCAGGGACCGACAGGGTGCCGCCCCGTTGCTTGCCACACCAGGCACCCACTTGGAGTGCTGGTGCCTGGAGCCATCGCTGATTCTCAAGCAGCATTTCTTTTACTTTGCCTAGCTGCAAATTTTGATTATCATCGATGAAAATATTTTTCATCAGTTGGTGTGTGTGTGGTGAAATTGATGTTTACTGACATTTGCCAATAAAAAACTGCTGCTTCCAAACCTAACTACAAGGAGTATTGGCTTGTCATTGGGTAACTGGCCCCAAAAAGAGAGATGGGCCCAGCACTGTCTGTGACTAATCAGCTGCCTCCATGCTGAGTTTTTTTTTAATTAAAATTCTTCACACTCTGGACATCATCATAATGTCAGGCAATCCACACATTAAGTCACTTAAAACAGGGTCAAACCAGCCCACAGCATCCGTAACCACTTTATTTGCTTCCTGGGCCATGATTTCCTCTGCCCAGATGAGAGGAGCAAACTGATTGCTCAAAGTGAGATGAGAACAGGGAGAAGGAGACGGGATGGGGACTACAAGGGAAGGAAGGGCCATCTGAGCTATTGCAGAGTACAATGAGGCAGATGCCCCCCTTACCCGCTGCAGGACTGAGACATGGAAAGAGCTCCGCCCTTAGTCCTCACCTCTTTGACAAACTCTGTGAGTCTTTAGGAACCTTGCCCTCAAATGCAATGACCACCTCAAAGGATGAAACCCTGCCCCATCCTCAACTTTTGCCAACAGTGGTCCCACCTGAGACCTCTCCTCTCCCACTCTAGGGTCACCCTAGGCTCCTCTCCCTCTGCTTTTGTGCTTGTTGCTGTTGTGGTGGTTTCTGCATCTTCTTGCACCCAGACCCTACCACTTTTGTCCATGCACAAGTGCTGCCCATCTCTAGAAGGGGAGCATCTTCCGCATGTTCTTCACCAGATCATATAATCATCACGGAGAAGGTTTGAAGATGACACAAAACTTGGAGGATTGTAAATAATAAAGAGGATGGGTCACTGATATGGATCAATCTGGAGTGCTTGGTAAACTAGACTTAAGTCAATAATATGCATTTTAACCTGGCTAAATGGAAATGTATACATCTAGGAACTGTAGCCTATAAGACTAACCTGATTGCTTATATGTGTATATATATATATATATTTTCTTATAGTTTAAGTATTTGATGTAATGTAATAGGTTTATAGCTTTATATTAAAAGTAAGTTTGGCTGTAATGCAAGATCTACCTACAGGCCAAAACCCTGTATGTTAAGCTAATGTGAAGTTAACACCTTTTGAGAGCCTCAGCCAGAAAAGTAAAATTAGACAAAACACCCACGCAGATGTCTAGAGACATTTACCTAGACCAATAGCCTTAAAGGGTGGAAACAGGGTTTTTTCCCACAGACTTAAAAAGTACACCACAAGAGACTGATGTGCGTACATACCTGTCATCCATACGCACATATATATTAGCCTATGGGGTAAGTGTACCCTAACATTTCTGCGGGTGAGGAATAAAATTTGGGCATAAGAGAAGGAGGTCTGGCATTTGCACTATAAAAGAGGTAAGTTATCTCAATAGAGTACCTCTGTTCTCCATTTTCTCCATTTTCTCCATTCTTACTTTACTCCATCTCCATTTCTCACTATCTCTGTTCTCACTTTACTCTATTCTCATTTACTTCCTCCACTCTATCTATCTATGATGACTGCTACTATTTGTAGGCTATACTTGTCCTTCTTAAACTTTAAGTTTCAAGGGAACTAGGCTAAGCTTGGTTTCCCTAAGTTTTATTCTTAGTTTGATTATTAGGTTTTGATTTAAGTTTAAGTTAATCAAGTAAACCATAGTCAGTTTTGATAGCTCTTAGCATTTTCTAAGCACTGCATCCCTCACTCAAGAATTGAGAAACCTGAACCACAAGGCTGTTCCTGTGTCTCTTACCACCAGGTTATCAAGGAAGGGTGTGAGTATATTAACCAAAGCTTTGTTACATATAATATTATATTATCATATTTATCTTTTGAATAGCAGTAATGCAATTGTAACTTTGTAACTCTGGATATTTTACCTTTTACTTACTATTATTGATTTTAATAAAAAGTCTTTAAGATTATATCTGTCTCAGTGTGAGCTTCCTGTCATACCCCCGAGGGTCCTTTATAAATTCTGTGGAGCCTGATTCAAGACAAGAACTTTTATCTTCTGATCAAACAGATTGGTGAGCCTAAACCCATACTAATTAATATTAATAATAATACTTATTAATATTATTAAATAAAATAAAATTAATAAATTAAATTCCCATATTATCCAAATTAATATTATCAGTACACTCTAAATCAGGCTACAGGCTGGCGAGCCAGGCAGGAGACTTAAGGAGTGTGTGGCAGGAATTTTCAGGGATTCCAGGCATCCTTAGACCTCTGAAAATCTCACTGAGACATAAGTAAAGAATGAAAGTTACAGGGAGTTAGAGAGCAAGATTTGTGTGTCTTGCTAACTCACTCTGAAGAACACAGGAACCTGATTTTCTGTGGCTGTGGCTTGGCAGCAGACTCAGTATTTCCATTCTGTATTGTCGTTTAACTTAAAGTTTTGACGTATAGTTTTGAATTTAATCTTGCAAGATAAAGTAATAGTGATGATATTTAATGTGATACGCGCATTTAAGGGGCTTTGTTGGAGGTTGAAGTTATAACAAATGGTACCAATAAGATATAAGCAGTAGCATCGGGCCCGATGACCCACACTGAGTGCTGGCGGGGGAGTTGATAAATCTATGTATTAATTGCCACCAAGAGGCCTCAATAACTCAGAACTTGTATAGTTCTTCAGTCCCCACAACTCTCCCGGGCTACACCTCTGATCCGTCTGCCTCAGTATCCCCAGCTGTTTGGCAGGTCCCGACAGAGGGAAAAGACCTCTCGATCAGCTATGAGCCATTGAGGGAAGAGAGGGGAACACGCCCCCACCCGTCTATCATTTACTTGGGACTTATTGAACTAGGTAGAAAACCAGTTTGGGGTATTATTTCCTGTTGTTTCTGTGAAGGGACACCTTCCATGTCAGAGTAAACCAACAGAGTATTTATTCTAGTTATTGAAAAGCTAGTAAAGTTGTAGAATTGAGATGAATTCTCTATTTCATATTAAAAGTGTTAAAAGTAAAGTGTTAGAATTCAGATGAGTTCTATGTTATGTGTTAAGGTGAGTGGAGTAAAAGCAAGAGTAAAATCTGTTGGAGTTGCCAGCAATATGGCTTTAGAAAACCTTGCCAGAAAATACATTCAGGAACAGGGAGGAGGTTTAGAACAGGTAGAGAATAGCAAGATCATATCTAAGCATCGTAACCCAGGGGTTTTTTTGAGTAATGTATTTGATGTAGAAATGAAGCAGAAAAAAAGAAAGAAAGGCTAAACTGGTGAAGAAAATAGCTGTTAAATGTCTGTTCGTAGCTTAAAGTTTGCTGGGAAAGAAATTTTAAAAAAATGTAGAGTTACTCAGGAAAACCCAGCAAACTTTTGCATGCCAGCTTAAAATCACTAGATGGCTATAAATCAGGTTGTGGTCGGCTGTTGAAAGAATTAGAGAGTTAAAGAGATGTGTTAGAGGAGGATAAAGAATCGGTTCCCATCCCTATTGGCATGGTTGAACCGATGGAGATAAAAAAATCTGCAGGGCCAATGACTAGAAGGAGGGAGGAGTTGAAGATTAAGTCTCAGAAGCCACTGGGAGAGTCAAAAGAGGAAGTTAGCAGTGCAAAAGCTATCAGCAGTCTGCGGGTAGGAAAGTAAGTCTCATGGTGGCACCACAGGAGGCGGAGTTGAGTGTCATCATAGAGGAAGCAACTAGTGAATTAAAGGATGAGGTGAGCAGAGCAAAGGGGGAGGAAATATCCTCTCCTTTGTTAGTGTCCGCCCCTAATATTAAAAACGGAATGCCTTTAAAAAAAACTGTAATTGTTAATGGACTAAAAAAATGTCCTGTGTTAGTGTAAAGATACCTTAAGTATAGGACATTGAGGTTTTATGGAAAGTTAACCCTGCTCATCCAGGATTATCTCCAATGCAATACTTCAGGAACCACGAGCTAATCCCACTGTGAGGATTGAGGAACCCCAAGGGTTAGGCCAAGGTTTTCCTAAATTCCCTAGATACCAGCATTGGCAAAATGACCCTAACCCACATAGTAACCCTGGACCTTCGAGTGGGTGTGCCCCTCAACAGAGTTATGCATTTGAATCCCATATAGGGGCCCGGGACCATGTTCTTTTCTTTTCAGATTCCGCACAGAACAATTCATGCCTGCAGAGACCCAAGTCAAAGACGAGGACTCAGTTGTAATGATGTTAAGCAGATGCTTAAGGCTCAATGATGGGCTATCCGGAAACTCCGAGCCCACATAAATGAGCTGATATTGAAAGGCCAAGGCCCAGCACCCTCAAACCATCCGGTGGCCTCCGTTAACTCATTTCCTTCTCTCTGGTGGACAGCCTCCAGAGAGATAGAAGGAGAACCCATAGATATTTGTCTGCATACTCTTCAAATTACTCGGCATGACACCAATTGGCCCCAAGTGTAGTCATAGTCCCTTTAGGCAGGGATGCAAGAGGGAGACCCACAGTATCTGCAGTGGTAGGGGGCCACCACAGGAATTGTATTATAGATACTGGGGCAGCAATTAGCATTATCCATGTTAAGGATCCTAGATCCTCAAAACACTTGCAACTTTTGCAAGTAATCAGGTTGTTACCACACTTCCTATACCCATTAAAGTACAGATAGGTCACCTAAGAAAGGTTCATACCTTTGTATTAATAAAATTAGCAAACCCTTACATAGAAAAGACTATTAAGTCTTTATTGACATAGTAAGTACTACGATGTAATTTCACTGCCAATTCCCCTATTAGGCCATGAAGAAACCAGATGGTTCTTGGCAACTCAAAATTAAATTATAGATGCCTGAATCAGGTCACACCCATTTGTGCCCCTACAATGGCCAAGATGCCAAATCTAATCAAGTCCTTTAATCCAGAGGCTAAGTGGTTTACTGTCCTTGACATCAGTAAATAGCTTTTGACATTATCATTGGCATACATTTCACAGTACCATTTTGCGTTTGGTTTCCAGGGAGTCCAATATTCCTGGACACATTTACCCCAGGGGTATAAAATTCTCCAGCTTTATTCCAAAGCAAATAAGGAGGGTACTGTCGCAATTTTCAAAACCAACTGTTTTGTTTCGATATGTAGATAACCTGTGTTTAGCAACACAGACTAAAAAGGAGCTTTTAAAAAGGCTTAATGAGCTCCTACAAATCCTAAAGGAAGCAGGGCTAAAGTGCAATCCGGTCAAGGCACAGCTAATGGCCAATCGTGTCTCTTTCTTGGGCCTCACCCTGACAAAAATGGGGTAGAACCCCAGAACAACAGAAAGTAGATGCAATCTAAAGGTTGCCTTTATCACAGGACCCTTTAAAATCCTCTTTGGGTTTAACTGGGTACCACAGGGATTGCATTTTCAATTTTGCTTCCATTGCAGGTCCCTTGTACCAGCTAATGAAAACAAAAAAGAAAGGTGTCCGATGGAAATGGACTGAACAACATACAGAAGCAGTATCACAGCTGAAACAAGCCATTGTCAAGGCTCCGGTGTTGATCACTCCAAATCCTGAGATACCCTATCATCTGAAGGTAGCGGTGAGTGTTAATGCATTAGCAGCTGTGGCTTCACAAGAAAGACATGGGAAAATCAAACCTGTGGCCTATGCCTCATGTTTAATGTCACCAACTGAACTTAAGTATGACAATTGTGAAATAGGCCACACAATAATTATATTTTCTAATTGGCCTCAGCCCGATCATATTACACTCATCGCATAATCCCCTTCAGTTCTTACTGTCCAATAGGGTAAAAGATGGGCAAGTCTCAAATGCTCGCCTAGCCCACTGAACATTATTGCTGCAAAAAAAATATTGCAGTAAAAGCTATTAGGACAACCTTTTTGTTACCCCTACTGCCCTACTATACCAAGGGGAGCCCCAGGTATGTCCCAATTTTGATCAACTGGATCTGAGGGGGGAGGAAAAACAAAAGCTTTTCCAACCATTAATCCAGAAGACAAATTCTGTTAATAGGTATCATTTCTTTATTAATGGTTCTCGTTATTACCATCATGGTAAACCTCATACCAAATTTAAAAGAAATATAAAAATCAAATAAAAAGATAATAAAAGTAATCCTAAAGCTTTCCAAAACGGAAAGAAAAGGATTGCTAACAATAGATCCTTTGTACAAAAGATATGCACCATTAAAATCTCAGGTGTATAAAGGTCCTTGGATGGCTTTGCAGATTGACTTTGTAGGTCCTTTGCCAAGGACTCAAAGAGGTAACCAATACCTATTAGTAGTTACCAATCCCTTTATCAAAGTGGGTAGAGGCATTTCCTCTTAAAGCCAATACTGCAAAAGCCATCGCCAAGGTACTAGTAGAGCAAGTCTTCTCTCGATGGGGGATCCCTGAAAAGAAATCGAACCAGGGATCACATTTCACTGGACAGATCTTTAGAAACTGTCTTAAATTAATGGAAGTCATGTAGAGACTACACATCCCATACAGACCATAGTCATCTGGGATGGTGGAACAAGCCAATCAGACTATAAAAGTGATGTTGAGGAAACTGGTTAATGCTAATGAACGTAACTGGGACATGTGAAAAGATGCCTTCTTGTCTGGATGAGAGGAAGAACAACCAGTTTAAAGCTGAGCCAGCAACCTGAACAGATTAACAATTTGTCATTAGTCTAATTAGATAAACAACTGAATTAGCAAACTAATCTTAGGGCTAGGCAGAAAAGTATGTGTACACTATACAATGAGTAACTTTGTAACAATGTATTTAAGGCGAGCACTCGAATGTGGGTGTGTGCTTGCATTTAACCTTATGCTGTGCCCTGCTTTGGTGGACTGATCATTTATTGAAGGAGCAAATAAAGAACATACTTCTTCAGTTCCAGAGTTGGTCTGTGAATCTGTCATTCTGGGTAGCGAGGAAAATAACCAGTCAACACTTTGGTGCTGTGACTCGCAGTGGAGCCCACTGTCACTCTGTCTGGCGTGGCTCACAACTGTGAGTGCCAACTTCAGGCAGACTGTCAGAAAAACAGGGCAGACCCCTGAAACTGATGATGCGTTCTATAATTCAATTTCCCCAAACCAGTGACAAATGTGAACTGGATCACTATACCAGTCTTACCATGGAGTCACAGACTGTTCCCTCAGACTCTCCGGTCTACCTTGCCACCCAGACACGCTGGACTTTGTGATTCAAGGTCACATAAACCAAAAATCAAGTCACATCAGGTTGCTCCCAGTCCCAAGAGACCAGTTACTTATCCCAGATCTATTGTTTTACACCAAAGACAATGCTGGTCGCCAATTCCATAGTAAACTAACTATAGGTTTATTAGTAGGGCCCTACCAATTTCACAGCAGTGAAAAATGTGTCAGGGACCGGTGAAATAAGCCCTTCCTCATGAAATCTCATATCCCCGTGCTGCTGGGACCCAGGGCTCCTAGCTTCTAGTCTGGCGGGGTTGGGGAGGGACAGGAGTTCTCCTTTCTCCCCTGGTGGGGAGATCAGACCCATCTCGAGAGGCAGAGCAGAAACAAGGGAGGTACACCCTTAATTCTGCATTGCAGCAGCCCCGAAGCTGGGCCTCAGGATTCCGCCCCCCGACAACTCTGAGTTCCAGACTTGGAGCTTCCTCCCCCGGTGGCTCCTCCCAGGGCTCGAGGTGACCTGGTCGGGGCTTCTGCCTGCAGGGCTTCTTCCAGGGCTGAGGCACCTATTTTTCCAGGACCCCCAAATTTGCCAGGGGGCCCTGCCTGACACTGTGAAATTTCAGATGTAAACATCTGAAATCATTAAATTGACCAATTTTAAAACCCTCTGGCCATGAAATTGACCAGAATTGACCATGAATTTGGTAGGGCCCTTTTTATTAGCTAAGAAGAGGTCATGAGAGTTTTTCAGAGGTTAACGCAGGTAAAATATATGCACAGGTTAGTCACAGGTGGCAGTAGGGTTACCAGATGACAGAGGTCAAATATCGGGCGGAGCAAAAAAATACAAGCAGGCGGCAGAGCAAAACAAAAAAACCCTCCCAGAGCACAGGAAATACTGAGAAACCACCAACAGCTCCACGCCCCGCCCCGCCCCCCCCACCAGCTTGACTCTGCTCCATCTCCACCTCCCCCCTCAAGGAGGGGGGGGGCACCACGCAGAGCCCCCCCACCAGAGAGACCTGCCAGGGGGCCAGGTGAGTCCCAGGCAGTGCTAGCCTTACCTGGAGCAGCTCCCACGAAGCATCCAGCAGGCAGGTCCAATCCCTCTGGCTCCTAAGGACTCGCCAGATGGCTCGGGTCGAGGGGAGTGGGGACAGGGGCCGGGGGGCTCACTGATGGAGCAGCTCGCTGCCGGCGCCTACAAGCCCCGCCCCTGCAGCACACAGTGGAGACCTACTCGCCGTCTCTGTGCGTGCCTGGGGAGTGGGGCTGCAGCACTCTGCAGGCTCTTGCTGTCTGGCAGGCGAGTGCCGGGAGTTCAGCTCCAGGGGCTGATCTAGTTTGCATAGGCACACCCACTCGCCTGGCATGAAACAACAGCAACTGAAAGTGGTTACTTTAGCTGGTGTGGGATCCCCAGTTTCTCTATTATTGGGGCAGGAAGAATAAAGTTTTGTTACGCTGATTCTGTGAATCAAGGCCAGTGGAACTGTTGTATGACAGAAGGACTGAGCGAGTCCTTCACCATTACCTAAGTAGCACTTGCTTGACAAGGGGCATGGGTTACAAAACTCCAGTGCACTAGCACTGGGGCTCCCCTACTATGAGCTGAAATTACTAAGAGCTGAAATCACAAAAGAGCTAAAGTTATTAAGAGCTGAGATCACTGAGACTGTGTTAACTAGTGGGGGAGCCTGAAGCTATATTGCTAAGCGGCTGGCGGAGCAGCTAGCAGAGTGGAGCCTCACGGGGACGGTTGGAGCGGAGCTGAGCGACTCACAGGTCGGTGAGCAGGGCGGAGCGGCTGGAGAAGCAGCGAGCAGAGCAGAGTGGAGCCTTGTGGGAACGGCCCGAGGAACGGCTGAAGTGGAGCAGAGCTGAGCGGCTCACAGGTTGGTGAGCAGAGCGGAGCAGCTGCCAGAGCAGTTCGTGGACGGCGGGAGCGGTCGGCCTCGGATCACGTAAGGTGCCCTTTAACACCTGCCCTTTAACACCCTGCGTGCCTTCCCCCCCCCCCCTCCGCTTGAACTCTGGGGCAGCACTGACCAGGGACAGAGACTTTCGGGGGTTGTTGGATTTTTGGGACTTTGGTGATCCTTGGGTTGCTGGACCCAAGAGACTTTGGGGGGTTGTTGGACTTTTGGGACTTTGGTGATTCTTGGATTGTTGGTTTTCAAGAACCAAAGAGAAAGGACACAGCCCAATTTGCTGGGGTGGGTTTTTTGCTCATGAAGCCTGTTTGTGGTGTTTTTCCAATTTAATGCTGATGTCGTTTACCTCATGTTATTAAACATTTTCTGTTACACTCAGACTCCGTGCTTGTGAGAGGGGAAGTATTGCCTCTTAGAGGCGCCCAGGGGGTGGTATGTAATTGTCTCAGGTCACTGGGTGGGGGCTCGAGCCGGTTTTGCATTGCGTTATTGAAACGGAACCCCTAGATACAGAACCCGGCCCTTGTTGCTGCCAACTTAGATGGGCAGAAGGGTTACACCTGTAAGAGTCCAAACAGTCCAGAGATGCAGGATCTTTTCTTGAATCCATACCTGTAGCTTCTTCTCACAGAAAACAATCTGACAGGGTCACTACCCATGTAGTCTTTTCCTTTGATGACAGAGAGTGAGGAATCCCCTTTGAGTCTTTGGCCTCCGGTTGTCACACACAGTGAACACTTGCTTTGAAGTTAGCACTTTTCTCTTAAAGTTTTTCATTTGCATCCCACAAGGCTTCTCTCACGTTTGATGGGTTACTTAGTAACTGGAGGATACACAATGTCAATGTTTGCTACCCCATTATAACAGGATATAGATAATTAAAAGCAATGCACGTAACGGCTCATTCATTTTTATGAATTTAAACTGCAAATACACACTGATATATTTAGCAACTGCTTTGATCTATACTAACACACAAGTGAATTGACTTGGGGCTTCATCATGAGCTGGCACCTGGTGTCAGGGTCACACCTGCAATGGACAATGAGTATATGCCTGTGGGGAGTTGTGAAGGCCTCATTGGGATAAAGTAAGGATCAAAACCTAATTTGGAACTATGTCACGTAACACTGGGTTTTGCTCTCCTAACCTGGTTAGCTTTGTGAAAGTTTGAGTTGGTGACAAGTGAGGTCCCTGACACTGAACCCCAGAAAACAGGGACAATGGAGAGGATTCAGAAGTCCCTTAAGGAAATCATGCTGGATCGCAAGTCCATCCCCTGTCACCCTTTCCCAGCTTCTGGCAAACAGAGGCTAGGGACACCATCGGTGCACATCCTGGCTTACAGCCATTGATGCACCTATCTTCCACATTGTCATAACTATAAAGGGAACGGTGTAACAGCTGTCCTGTGTACAGTACTGTAAAATCCCTCCTGGCCAGAGACTCCAAAATCCTTTTACTTGTAAAGGGTTAAGAAGCTCAGGTAACCTGGCTGGCATCTGACCCAAAGGACTAATAAGGGGACAAGATACTTTCAAATCTTGGGGGGGAGAAGGCTTTTGTTTGTGCTCTTTGTTTTGGGGTCATTCGCTCTTGGGACTGAGAGGGACCAGACATCAATCCAGGTTCTCCAAATCTTTCTGAAC
Organism: Chrysemys picta bellii; assembly: GCF_011386835.1. Lineage (NCBI taxonomy): Eukaryota > Metazoa > Chordata > Testudines > Emydidae > Chrysemys > Chrysemys picta. The sequence goes on from NC_088803.1 coordinate 15,089,465, forward strand.
AAGTCTCTCCTATTTCAAACTTGTAAGTAAACAGCCAGGCAAGGCGTGTTAGTTTTTATCTTTGTTTTCTCAACTTGTAAATGTATCTTTTACTAGAGTGTTTATCTCTGTTTGCTGTACTTTGAACCTAAGGCTAGAGGGGTCCTCTGAGCTCTTTAAGTCTGATTACCCTGTAAAGTTATTTTCCATAATGATTTTACAGAGATGATTTTTAGCTTTTTTCTTTAATTAAAAGTCTTCTTTTTAAGAACCTGATTGATTTTTTCCTTGTTTTTAAATCCAAGGGGTTTGGATCTGTATTCACCAGGGAATTGGTGAAGAGTTTCTCAAGGCTACCCAGGGAAGGGAACTAGCTTTGGGATGGTGGCAGCGGACCAGATCTAAGCTGGTAGTTAAGCTTAGAAGTTTTCATGCAGGCCCCCACATTTGTACCCTAAAGTTCAGAGTGGGGAAGCAGCCTTGACATGGTGGCAGAGCGGAGGGATTCATTTTAAACCCAAAAGCCATTAAGATTTTTTTTTCCTTCTAGCTGCTTGGAAAGCAGAGCTGAAGGTAGATGCATATCTTATCTCTCCTTGCCTGAAGGCAGAGGTGTTAAATTTTTTTAACAAGGGCCTTTGTTAAGAGAAGGGTTCAATCAATGAGCAAACAACTGGTAAAAGGAATTTAAAAGCTGAATTGTTTTTTTTTCCTACCTCCTCGGGAGTAGCTAGTTAGAAAGTCTCTGTTAACTCAGCAGCAGCCTGAGCTGAGTGCATCCCAGTTTCAGTCAACTGCAAAGGGGTGTGACCCAGCACAAGAAAAAAGGAAAATGACTACCAAAGAAGAAAAAGCCAAAGGGGAGGCCCACAAGAGAGCTATGGAGGTGAAAGAAAAAGAGATGGAGGAGAGAGAAAAAGAGAGGAAGCATGAGCTGGAAGTAGCAAGGGCTAGGCCGGATACATCAGCCAATCCTAGCAACCCCTCTCCAGGTACCACTTCCCATCCCAGAAAATTCCCCAGCTACAAGGCAGGCGATGATACTGAGGGCTTCTTAGAAAATTGTGAAAGGGCCTGCCTTGGATACAGCATCACTGCAGACCAGTACATGGTAGAGCTGAGGCCGCAGCTCAGTGGACCCTTAGCGGAGGTGGCGGCTGAAATGCCTAAGGAACACATGAACAGTTATGAACTTTTTAAAAACAAGGCCAGAATCAGAATGGGGCTAACACCGGAGCATGCCCGTCAGCGGTTCAGAGCCCTAAGGTGGAAACCCGATGTGTCATTTACCCGACATGCCTACCACATGGGGAAAAATTGTGATGCCTGGATATCAGGAGTAAATGATAAATCTACGGAAGAGTTGCCCTTCCTAATGCAAATGGAGCTTTTTTTTAGACGGTGTTCCTGAGGAAATAGAAAGGTACATCCTAGATGGGAACCCCAAAACTGTAACCGAGGTGGGGGAGATTGGAGCCAAACGGGTGGAGGTGGAAGAAAAGAAAAAAACTAGTAGCAGTTGGAGCGAATATCAGAAGGGGCAAGCCGAAACCAAACCTTACCACCGGGGACAACCCAAGGCCCCACCCATATCCCAAGGGAAACCCCAGATGCCTTCTCACCCCACCACACCAGTCTCCTCCAACCAACATCGCCCCTGTGATACCTTAGCAGGGCGATGTTTTAAATTTAATGAACTGGGACATATAAAGGCTCACTGCCCCAAGAACCCCAACCGATTACAGTTCATTACACCCCAATCACACCAAAGATCCCCAGACCCAGTTGCCTCTCTCATACCCTCGGAGTGAAGGGAAACCTTGAGAGTGGGCGGAAAGAAGGTTATCGCTTGGAGGGACACTGGGGCACAAGTATCAACTATCCACCAATCCCTAGTGGACCCTAAACTCATCAACCCAGAGGCTCCAGTGACAATTCAACACTTCGTGTCACAGTCTGCAACCCTGCCTACAGCCAAGTTGCATGTCCAGTACAAGGGCTGGTCAGGAATGTGAACTTTTGCAGTCTATCCCATCCCCATGCTGCTGGGGGAAGACTTGGCCAACCATGTGAAGCTAGCCAAGAGGGTGGGAATGGTCACCTGCAGCCAGGCTAAGCCAGCTTTCACCCACATCCCTGTTCCTGAGCAATCCACCAGGGCCCCGTCTGTGTTACCAGAGACCCAGAGAAAGGTGGTGGAACCGGATCCCCTGCCAACGACTGCAACAGCCGTAGTGGATCCAATCCCAGTGACCCAGCCAAAGCCAGTCCCAGAACCGGAACTGGCAACGCAACCAGCACCAGAACCATTGCCAGCACTGAGTCCAGTGCTTGCAAACCCGTCTACAACTCCAATGCCAGAGGGCACCAGCGAGCCTTAACTGGCGGAAGCAGCAGATAACCCTATCCAAGAGGCTCAGCCAGAGCCTGAAATACCACATAGTGCACCACTGGACAGCGGTTCACAGTCAATGGAAACAGCCACAGCACCTGCATCGCTTCCAGAGGGACCAAGCCCCAGTCCACTGCCCAAGGAGGAACTGATGTCTCCAGCATCAAGGGAACAGTTCCAGGTCGAGCAGGAAGCAGATGACAGCCTTCAGAAAGGCTGGGCGGTGGCACGGAGCAACCCACCGCCTTTCAGCTCTTCTAACCAATCCCGGTTTGTTGTAGAACAAGGACTTTTATACAAGAAGACTCTTTCTGGTTGGCACCAGGAAGACTGGCATCCTCAAAGACAGTTGGTAGTTCCCACTAAGTATCGGGTAAAGCTCTTGAGCTTAGCCCATGATCATCCCAGAGGCCATTCTGGGTTGAACAGAACCAAAGACTGGTTGGGGAAGTCCTTCCACTGGGAGGGAATGGGAAAGGACATTCCTAATTATGTCCGGTCTTGTGAGGTGTGCCAACGAGTGGGAAAGCCCCAAGACCAGGTTAAAGCCCCTTTACAGCCACTACCCATAATTGAAGTCCCATTACAGTGAGTAGCTATGGATATTCTGGGTCCTTTCCCAAAGAAGACACCCAGAGGAAAGCAGTACATCCTGACTTTCATGGATTTTGCTACCCTATGGCTGGAAGCAGTACCCTTAAGCATCACCAGAGCTAAAAGTGTGTGCCAGGCATTAGCAGACATTTTGCCAGGGCAGGTTGGCCCTCCGACATCCTTACAGATTCGGGAACTAATTTCCTGGCAGGGACCATGAAAAACCTGCGGGAAGCTCATGGGGTGAATCACTTGTTTGCCACCCCTTATCACCATCAAACCAATGGCCTGGTGGAGAGTTTTAATGGAACTTTGGGGGCTATTGTCATAACTATAAAGGGAAGGGTAACAGCTGTCCTGTGTACAGTACTATAAAATCCCTCCTGGCCAGAGACTCCAAAATCCTTTTCCCTGTAAAGGGTTAAGAAGCTCAGGTAACCTGGCTGGCATCTGACCTAAAGGACCAATAAGGAGACAAGATACTTTCAAATCTTGGGGGGGGGAAGGCTTTTGTTTTGTGTTCTTTGTTTGGGAGTGTGTTCATTCTCGGGACTGAGAGGGACCAGACATCAATCCAGGTTCTCCACATCTTTCTAAACAAGTCTCTCCTATTTCAAACTTGTAAGTAAATAGCCAGGCAAGGCGTGTTAGTTTTCCTTTGTTATTCTCAACTTGTAAATGTACCTTTTACTAGAGTGTTTATCTTTGTTTGCTGTACTTTGAACCTAAGACTAGAGGGGAGTCCTCTGAGCTCTTTAAGTTTGATTACCCTGTAAGGTTAATTTCCATACTGATTTTACAGAGAAGATTTTTACTTTTGTCTTTAATTAAAAGCCTTCTTTTTAAGAACCTGATTGATTTCTCCTTGTTTTAAAATCCAAGAGGTTTGGATCTGTATTCACCAGGGAATTGGTGAAGGTTTTTCAAGGCTTCCCAGGAAGGGAATTCATTGAAATGTTGGCAGCGGAACCAGAGCTAAGCTGGTAGTTAAGCTTAGAAGTTTTCATGCAGGCCCCTACATTTTTACCCTAAAGTTCAAAGTGGGGATCCAGCCTTGACATGGTGGTAGAGCGGTGGGATCATTTTAAACCCAAAAGCCAGTGAGATTTTTTTTTCCTTCTAGCTGCTTGGAAAGCCGAGCTGGAAGTAGATAGATGCATATCTTATCTCTCCTTGCCTGAAGGCAGAGGTGTTAAGTTTTTTTAACAAGTCCTTTGTTAAGAGAAGTGTTCAAATGGGCAAACAAAGATAAAGGGAATTTACAAGCTGAATTGTTTTTTTTTCTTTCTTTTTACATCCTCGGGAGTAGCTAGTTAGAAAGTCTCTGTTAACTCAGCAGCAGCCAGAGCTGAGAGCTTCCCAGTTTCAGTCAACTGCAGAGGGGGTGACCCAGCACAAGAAAACAGGAAAATGACTACCAAAGAAGTAGCTAAAAAAATAGAACTGGCCAAACTAGAAGCAGAAGAAAATGAAAGAAAACATCAGAGACTGCTTCAATTAACAAAACTCAAGACACAGCAGAGAGAAAGAGAAGAGAAAGCCAAAGAGGAGGCCCACAAGAGAGAGATGGAGCTGAAAAAAAAAGAGATGGAGGAGAGAGAAAAAGAAAGGAAGCATGAACTGGAAGTACCAAAGGCTAAGCAAGCTTTCACCCCCATCCCTGTTCCTGAGCCGTCCACCAGGGCCCCGTCTGTGTTACCAGAGACCCAGAGAAAGGTGGTGGAACCGGATCCCCTGCCAACGACTGCAACAGCCGTAGTGGATCCAATCCCAGAGACCCAGACAAAGCCAGTCCCAGAACCGGAACTGGCAACGCAACCAGCACCAGGACCATTGTCAGCACTGAGTCCAGTGCTTGCAAACCCATCTACAACTCCAACGCCAGAGGGTAGGAGCGAGCCTGAACTGGCGGAAGCAGCAGATAACCCTACCCAAGAGGCTCAGCCAGAGCCTGAGATACCACATAGTGCACCAGTGGACAGCGGATCACAGTCAATGGAAACAGCCCCAGCACCTGCATCACTTCCAGAGGGACTAAGCCCCAGTCCACAGTCCAAGGAGGAACTGATGTCTCCAGCATCAAGGGAACAGTTCCAGGCCGAGCAGGAAGCAGATGACAGCCTTCAGAAAGCTTGGGCGGCAGCGCGGAGCACCCCACCGCCTCTCAGCTCTTCTAACCGATCCCGGTTTGTGGTAGAACAAGGACTTTATACAAGGAGACTCTTTCTGGTGGGCACCAGGAAGACTGGCATCCTCAAAGACAGTTGGTAGTTCCCACTAAGTATCGGGTAAAGCTCTTGAGCTTAGCCCATGATCATCCCAGAGGCCATTCTGGGGTGAACAGGACCAAAGACCGGTTGGGGAAGTCCTTCCCTGGGAGGGAATGGGCAAGGATGTTGCTAATTATGTCCAGTCTTGTGAGGTGTGCCAACGAGTGGGAAAGCCCCAAGACCAGGTTAAAGCCCCTCTCCAGCCACTACCCATAATTGAGGTCCCATTTCAGCGCGTAGCTGTGGATATTCTGGGTCCTTTCCCAAAGAAGACACCCAGAGGAAAGCAGTACGTACTGACTTTCATGGATTTTGCTACCCGATGGCCGGAAGCAGTACCCTTAAGCAACACCAGGGCTAAAAGTGTGTGCCAGGCATTAACAGACATTTTTGCCAGGGTAGGTTGGCCCTCCAACATCCTTACAGATTCGGGAACTAATTTCCTGGCAGGGACCATGGAAAACCTGTGGGAAGCTCATAGGGTGAATCACTTGGTTGCCACCCCTTACCACCATGAAACCAATGGCCTGGTGGAGAGGTTTAATGGAATTTTGGGGGCCATGATACGTAAATTTGTAAATGAACACTCCAATGATTGGGACCTAGTGTTGCAGCAGTTGCTTTTTGCCTACAGGGCTGTACCACATCCCAGTTTAGGGTTTTCACCATTTGAACTTGTGTATGGCCGCGAGGTTAAGGGGCCATTACAGTTGGTGAAGCAGCAATGGGAGGGGTTTACGCCTTCTCCAGGAACTAACATTCTAGACTTTGTAAGCAACCTACAAAGCACCCTCCAACACTCTTTAGCCCTTGCTAAAGAAAAGCTAAAGAATGCTCAGGAAGAGCAAAAGGCCTGGTATGATAAACATTCCAGAGAACGGTCCTTCAAAGTAGGAGACCAAGTCATGGTCTTAAAGGCACTCCAGGCCCATAAAATGGAAGCATCGTCGGAAGGACCATTCATGGTCCAGGAGCGCCTAGGAGCTGTTAACTATCTCATAGCCTCCCCCACCTCCAACATAAAGCCTAAGGTATACCATGTTAATTCTCTTAAGCCCTTTTATTCGAGAGAATTAAACGTTTGCCAGTTTACAGCCCAGGAAACAGATGACACGGAGTGGCCTGAAGGTGTCTACTACGAAGGAAAAAAGGATGGTGGCGTGGAAGAGGTGTACCTCTCCTTGGACGTCTGCAGCGACAGCAGATCAAGGAGCTGTGCACAAGCTTTGCACCAATTTTCTCAGCCACTCCAGGATGGACCGAACGGGCATACCACTCCATTGACACAGGTAATGCTCACCCTATTAGAACCCCACCCTACCAGGAGTCACCTCATGCCAAAACTGCTATACAAAGGGAGATCCAGGACATGCTACAAATGGGTATAATCCTCCCCTCTAAGAGTGCATGGGCTTCTCCAGTGGTTCTAGTTCCCAAACCAGATGGGGAAATACGCTTTTGCGTGGACTACCGTAAGCTAAAAGCTGTAACTCGTCCTGACAACTATCCAGTGCCATGCACAGATGAGCTATTGGAGAAATTGGGACATGCCCAATTCATCTCTACTTTGGACTTAACCAAGGGGTACTGGCAAGTACCACTAGATGAACCCGCTAAGGAAAGGTCAGCCTTCGTCACCCAGGCAGGGGTGTATGAATTCAATGTACTCCCTTTCGGGTTGCGAAATGCACCCGCCACCTTCCAAAGACTTGTAGATTGTCTCCTAGTGGGATTGGGAGAATCTGCAGTTGCCTACCTCGATGATGTGGCCATTTTTTCTGATTCATGGACAGAACACCTGGAGCACCTGGAAAAAGGCTTCGAGTGCATCCTACAGGCAGGACTAACTGTTAAGGCTAAGAAGTGTCAAATAGGCCAAAACAGAGTGACATAGCTGGGGCACCAGGTGGGTCACGGAACTATAAGTCCCCTAAAGGCCAAAGTGGCCGGTTCCAAAGTCAAAGAAACAGGTCCAATACTTCTTAGGCTTGGCCGGATATTATAGGCGATTTGTACCACACTACAGCCAAATCACCGCCCCGCTGACATACCTAACCAGAAAGAAACAGCCAAATGCAGTTCAGTGGACTGATGAGTGTCAAAAGTCCTTTCACCAGCTTAAGGCGACACTCATGTCTGACCCTGTGCTAAGGGCCCCAGACTTTGACAAACCATTCCTAGTAACCACAGATGCATCCAGGTGGGGCGTAGGAGCAGTTTTAATGCAGGAAGGACCGGATCAAGAATTCCATCCTTTCGTGTTTCTCAGCAAGAAACTGTCTGAGTGGGAAAGCCACTGGTCAATCAGTGAAAAGGAATGCTATGCCATTGTGTACGCACTGGAAAAGCTACGCCCATACGTTTGGGGACGGCGTTTCCAACTACAAACAGACCATGCTGAGCTACAGTGGCTTCAGACTGCCAAGGGGAATAACAAAAAACTTCTTTGTTGGAGTTTAGATCTCCAAGATTTCGATTTTGAAATACAACACATTTCAGGGGCTTCTCACAAAGTGGCTCATGCACTCTCCTGGGAAAGTTTCCCAGAATCAACTGGTTAAAAATTGTTCTTGGAATGTGGAACATATTGTTAGTTTTTATGTAATCATAATCTAAAGGTACTTGTGTCTTATTAACTCTGTTTTCTCCTAGAGCTCCAGGAGGAAATCACAGCCAGTGTGGAACCGGATGCCCAACACGATCTGTGATTTGGGGTGTGTGTCATAACTATAAAGGGAAGGGTGTAACAGCTGTCCTGTGTATAGTACTATAAAATCCTCCCTTGACAGAGACTCCAAAATCCTTTTCCCTGTAAAGGGTTAAGAAGCCCGGGTAACCTGGCTGGCATCTGACCCAAAGGACTAATAAGGGGACAAGATACTTTCAAATCTTGGGGGGGGGGAATGCTTTTGTTTGTTCTCTTTGTTTTGGGGTTGTTCGCTCTTGGGACTGAGAGGGACCAGACATCAATCCAGGTTCTCCAAATTTTTCTGAACAAGTCTCTCATATTTCAAACTTGTAAGTAAACAGCCAGGCAAGGCGTGTTAGTTTTTATCTTTGTTTTCTCAACTTGTAAATGTACCTTTTACTAGAGTGTTTATCCCTGTTTGCTGTACTTTGCACCTAAGGCTAGAGGGGTCCTCTGAGCTCTTTAAGTTTGATTATCCTGTAAAGTTATTTTCCATACTGATTTTACAGAGATGATTTTTACCTTTTTTCTTTAATTAAAAGTCTTCTTTTTAAGAACTTGATTGATTTTTTCCTTGTTTTTAGATCCAAGGGGGTTGGATCTGTATTCACCAGGGAATTGGTGAAGAGTTTCTCAAGGCCTCCCAGGGAAGGGAATCCACTTGGGAATGGTGGCAGCAGACCAGATCTAAGCTCATAGTTAAGCTTAGAAGTTTTCATGCAGTCCCCCACATTTGTACCCTAAAGTTCAGAGTGGGGAAGCAGCCTTGACATACATGTCCACCCCACTCCTCAGTACTCTGTCCAATCCTATCCCTTTACCCCCTTGGTGACTTATCCAGCAGCCCTTATGATTGTAAAAACCAAGACAGATGTTAATCACACCCACACCACCCTGGAAGGTAAGCCATTGACAGCAGGGGAATTGCACTTGGTATGGAAAAATCTGGGTCCCATCCCAAGGATGATTGGAATAAGTTTGGTCTGAGGTTTTGAGTTAGGGAGAATACCAATTTCAATTATAAAGATTGGAACCTGGTGTTAAAAGGTGTATTGTGAGGTTTATGCCCACAATTTGCTGGATGTGTAAACAGGCCCACCAACGGGAGAGGGTGGGGGGACAAAGGGAGCAATTGCCCAGGGGCCCAGGTGATTTAAAAGGGCCTGGGAGCTCTGCAGAAGTGGGGCACTGGGGAAGGCAGTGGCTGCCCTGTGCCAACCCTGCAAGGAAATGCCTCCTCTCTGCTGCGGACACCAGTGCCAGGCAAGTAGGGTTGGGTGGGCCCCAGGGAATGCTTCAGGTGTTCTGTCCCCTAGGACTGTGCTGGGAGGGGGGATCCCTGCTCTGCACTGGCTCAGCAGGGCTGGTGAGTGTGGCTTGGGGGGCACGGTATGGGGGAGTGTGTCTCTGTGGGGGAGAGGGTGCTGGGCTGGGAGGCGCTGGGCAGTGGGGGTGGCCTGTATTTTGGGGTGCTGGTCAGTGGGGATTCTGTATGAAGTGCTGTGTAGTCGTAGTGGTGATGCTGTGAGGAAGGGCATTGGGTAGTGCAGGGTGGGGGAGATCTGTCTGTGTTGGGGTATTGGTCGGGGAGCTCTGTGTGTGGTGCTGGGCAGTTGTGGTGGGGCTGTGGGGGAGGGGAGTGCTGGGCAGGGATGGTGGTGTGCAGGGTTCTGGGCAGTTGTGGTGGGGCTGTGGGCGGGAGGGGGTCGCTCGGCATAGCGGGTCTTGGGGAGGCTGGGCACAGGGAGTTGGGGGGTGTTGGGTGGGATGGTTATGTGGCATGGCATGGGCCCACCACAGAGGGGACGGGGCACACTGGCAGCACAGGGCTGGGCAGGCCAATGTGTGTCTGGCGACTGCCAGTTTGTAAACAGTGCCCTCCCAGTGAGCTGGGCAGAATGGGGCAGCCACCTGTATGCCATGTCCCATTGCCCCTGGCTGGCCTCTTACTCTGAGTACTTACCTCCCCACACCATGCTCCATTGCCCCCATTGGGGCCCACAAATATGCTTGGCGCCGGGCCCACAAAAGGTTAATCTGGCCCTGGCTCCTAGGCCCGGGCGGCGTGGTACCGGCGGCAGCGAAGGCAGCTGGGCAGGCACATCCATTTCTAGGAGGCCTATTGACTGTTCTGCCCTGGGGCTCGGAATTGCTGTCCGCAGGTCTGTGTGTAAACACTCACCAACTAAAAAGGAGATTAAGTGGAATTTTGTTTCAGTCAACCACCTACAAATGACATGAGTAGGTTACCTGTTTTGGTTGGGGAAAGCCACACAGAACTTGGGGAATGGGCTCTGATTTACTAGAATTTGGGTAATGGACTGAATGATCAAGTAGGAAGAAACCCCACAGAAAATATTGAATTGTTGTTAACAAGACCACCAGATGAGTTTCGAAAAGCACATCCTACAGTTCCCCCCCCCCCCAGCTCCATGATTATGTCCAAACTGTTCAAATATACATTGAAGGGCAGGGGGATTAATGTTAGTAGATAGTGGAGCAGCAATTTGCATGACATACAACTTTAGGGAAGGAAATGCTCCAGGGAAGATACAGGGGATTGTGGATGTAGAAGAACAAGTCACTATTAACACTGGAGTTCTAATACAATTGGGAAATTTATAAGTACAAGCTCCCTCGGCAGTAAATGACACGGAGGAGTTTCTATCTCCAGCAGAGCCTACAATCTCTGCATAGATCTGGTTATCTTGTGTGTCTGGCAGTATCAACAGGAGGAGGGGAATGACACAGTGATAAATGGTATCCCACTTGCTCTGGATGTGGTTTAACATTACCAGCCTATCAACAGAATGGAAGTGGAAAGCTTTTGATGCGGTGGTTGAGCAAAGGTTGACTGTGGCAGAACAAGATTTACAGCTAAGGCCTGGTCTATACTATGACTTTAATTCAGATTTAGCAGTGTTAAATCGAATTAACCCTGCACCCGTCCACACAACGAAGCCATTTATTTCGAAATAAAGGGCTCTTAAAATCGATTTCTGTACTCCACCCCGACGAACGGAGTAGCGCCAAAATCGATATTGTCATTTCGAATTACGCTTAGTGTGGCCGCATTTCGATGGTATTGGCCTCCGTGAGCTATCGTACAGTGCACCATTGTGACCCCTCTGGACAGCAATCTGAACTCGGATGCACTGGCCAGGTAGACAGGAAAAGCCCCGCGAACATTTGAATTTTATTTCCTGTTTGCCCAGCGTGGAGAGCACAGGTAACCACAGATAGCTCATCAGCACAGGCCGATAATCGAAAAAGAACACCAGCATGGACTGTACGGGAGGTACTGGATTTGATCGCTATATGGGTGAGGATTCAGTGCTAGCAGAACTTTGCTTGAAAAGACGAAATGCCAAAACATTTGAAAAAATCTCCAAGGGCATGATGGAGAGAGGCCACAATTGGGACTCAGATCAGTGCCGCGTGAAAGTCAAGGACCTCAGACAAGCCTATCAAAAAACAAAGGAGGCAAACAGTCACTCCGGGTCAGAGCTGAAGACACGCTGCTTCTACGCCAAGCTGCATGCAGTTCTAGGGGGGGCCGCCACCACTACCCCACCTCTGACCGTGGATTCCGAGGTGTGGGTAATCTCATCAGCTACACCTGAGGACTCTGTGGATGGGGAAGAGGAGGAGGAGGAGGAGGAGGACGAGCTTGCGGCGAGCACACAGCACTCCGTTCTCCCCAACAGCCAGGATCTTTTCCTCAGCCTGACTGAAGTAGCCTCCCAATCCTCCCAAGCCAGTATCCAAGACCATGACCCCATGGAAGGGACCTCAGGTGAGTTTACCTTTTAAAATATAAAACTTGTTTTAAAAGCAAACATTTTTTAATAATTACTTTGCCCTGAGGACTTGGGATGCATTTGCGGCCAGTACCGCTACTGGAAAAGTCTGTTAATGTGTCTGGGGATGGAGCAGAAATCCTCCGGGGACATCTTCATGAAGCACTCCTGGAGGTACTCCAAAAGCCTTTGCAGAAGGTTTCTGGGCAGTGCAGCCTTATTCCGTCCTCCATGGTAGGACACTTGACCACGCCATGCTAGTAGCAAGTAATCTGGTATCATTGCATAACAAAGCTTGGCAGTGTATGGTCCCGGTATTTGCTGGCATTCAAGCAACATTCGTTCTTTATCTCGCTGTGTAATCCTCAGGAGAGTGATATCGCTCATGGTAACCTTGTTGAAATATGGGAATTTAATTAAGGGGACAGAGGTGGCCATTCCTACTGGGCTGTTTGCCTGTGGCTGAAAAGAATTCCTTCCCTGCAGTTAGCCAAGTGCGGGGGGGAGGGGTGGGAATTGGCCCAGAGCTTTTCACATTTGGCTAGCAGGGATCTTCCCTGATACCAGCCACGCGGTGGAGGGAGGGGTAAAGTGATCATCCCATAGAATTCATGGTGGGGTGGGGGGTGTTAGTTTGGTTCCTGCAGGGATCTTCCCTGATACCAGCGACGCGGTGGGGGGAGGGATAAAGTGATCATCCAGAGAATTGGATGTGGGAGGTTAGTTTGTTTTCTGCTGCTGAAGGGGCAGGAAAACTACAGCACTCAACGGGCTTTGCTTGGTATGTGGGAAAGGAGAGTGCAGAAGCTGAAAGACAATGCCTTACAATGGTCGCATGCAAGCCGAATTCTGTTGCCCGGACCTGCATCTGTGATCTCTAGCAGCAAAGCCACAGGCACTCAATATTAAGAGGCAAAATGTGATCTTGCACAGAAATCACATGTGCTATGTAATGTGAATACTTTTGGTCACCGTGAAAGAGTATAAGCATTGTTCTGTAAAATGTATCTTTTTAAAAAATCCTCTCCTTGTTCCCTCCCTCCAGCAGCTACAAATTTTTCAAGCCTCCCTCCTCCATCCCGAAGGCTATCTCAGATAAGGCGTCGGAAAAAGAAGACGCGAGACGAGATGTTTGTGTAAATCATGGAATCCACCCGCAGTGAAAGAGCGGGGGTGGGGGTGGGAATTGGCCCAGAGCTTTTCACGTTTGGCTAGCAGGGAACTTCCCTGATACCAGCCATGGTAGGAAAGATGCCAATGAACGTGAGGACATGAGGGACCAACGTGAGGAGAGGAGAGACGCTCGAGATGAGAGGTGGCAGCAGGAAGATCAAAGGAGGCAGGATGCAACACTGGCGCTGCTGCGTGAGCAAACAGACATGCTCCAGCGTCTGGTGGAGCTTCAGGAATGGCAGCAGGATAAAAGAGTGCCGCTACAGCCCCTGTATAACCCCCCTCCTCCCTCCCCATGTTCCATAGCCTCCTCACCCAGATGTGTAAGAACACGGGGGGGGGGGGGGAGCTCCGTACACCCTCCCATTCCATCCCAGTGGACAGCCCAAGCAAAAGGCTGCCATTTTTTTAACCTTTTTTAAGTGGTCTTTTCCTTCCCGCCAATCCTCCTCCCAAACCCCACCCAGGTTCTCTCCCTCTTTTTATAATCACTTAATAAAGAATAAATGATTCTGTAAATTCATATTAATCCCGTAGTGTAGACATACCCTAAGTCAGAGAGACTTGATACACTCCCTGAAAAGCAGAATGGCGGTGCCCCACCTGTGGAAGCTGTTGAGGACGTAAACAGAGGCTTGTGGTGGGGGATGATAGTCTCGGAGTTGTAGTCATGCAGTTGTACAAGACAGAAGAGAGATCAGTGGCTTTTGCCTCACCATTGCTGCAAAGTGTGGTGTTAAAATCGTGTTTGAAAAGGTGAGTTTCTGTGTCTATTGGGCACTGATGAAGTTTAAATATCTTCCACCAGGGGGTCAGCAAGTAATTCTATGTACCCATCACGCCCCCCTGGGGCAACGGATCGGCATTCACGTCAAGCTCCCCATCACTATCCAGCCCAAGCTGGGGAAGCTAATAATCCAACCAGCGGCCTCATATTTGGTGATGAATCTTGGTCACCTCCAACCTGTGGCCCCCTGCACATACACTAAGAAGAAGATCATGGCCCCCTGAAATTACATACTGATGACATTCTCTAGAGGCAATTTGTTAACGGTTTCAGGATACAACCTTGGATGTGAGCTCTTATGGCTGAAAATGTGACCATGAAAATTCTACAGAAGCCACAAGAGAAGAGGGAACACCCAGTCATTCACGCTAAACAATGTGCCAATATCCAGCCCGGGGAGGTGGTTTGGTATGTGGATGGTTGTTGTCATTATTATGGTGGAGTGAGAAGAGCAGGGATAGCAGCAGTAAAAATAGTGAACCACAGTGAAGTGGATACTAAGTTAATGTATAATTGTGGCACCAAACCTGCTCTATTTTATGAGATAGCAGCAGTGGTTTCACTCCTTAAGGAACTGGCAGATCATAAAGTCATAGAATCATAGAACATTAGGGTTGGAAGAGACCTCAGGATGTCATCTAGTCCAACCCCCTTCTCAAAGCAGGACCAACACCAACTAAATACCAGCAGATACTGTGCCTGAAGTTACTATTGTAATTGATTCTGATTGGTGAATTATTTTCTTTGCTTATATTATTATTAGAGTTTGTCAGGAATTGTCCCCTATTTTTTTTTCCAATGGAAAAATGTTTCCACAAAATGTTTTTTTTTCCTGCAAAAAGAAATATTCATTTTACTGAATTGAGTTTTTCATCTCCCCATAGGAAATGGAAATTTACCATTTTGTTTTGTGTCTTTGGTTTATCAAAATGTGTTATCGCAAGTCAGTTCTACATTAATCTATATGGGCCTGAGAATTGCAGTGCCTCAAGGGAAAACTGAAGCCAAAACCCAACAATTAAGCCATTATGCAACTTTACCTCTTCTCAAAGACACAAAAACAGAGAGGTTGAGGTAGGGATAGCTCAGTAATTTGCACATTGGCCTATTAAACCCAGGATTGTGAGTTCAATCCTTGAGGGGGCCACTTAAAAATCTGGGGCAAAATCAGTACTTTGTCTTGCTAGTGAAGGCAGGGGGCTGGACTCAATGACCTTTCAGGGTCCCTTCTAGTTCTATGAGATAGGTATATCGCCATATATTTTTTTTTTTTTTTTTCAAAAGAGGTTTAGGTAAAAACAGATTTGCAGTAAAAATGTTGTTTCTCCCCTCAAAAAATGACTTTTTTTATTGAAAATGAACTAAAAATGAAAATTTAAAACACACTAAAAGAAGGTAACTAAAACAATGTTTCTTGAAAAATGTAATTCTTTTGTTTTTCTTTAGAAAGCAAACAAAAAGCATTGGGTGTTTTGACCAAAATGAAAATTTCTGTGGCTCAAAAACCATTGTTGGTTGAGTAAATATTTTGATTTCGGAGGGGGCGATGCAACCAGCTCTGATGGAATCCTTTCCACATCTTGAATCAGTGAAACTGTAAAAATGAATGACAGAAAAGTAGCCAGTCATATTTGATAGCTTCATAGATTTTAAGACAAGAATGGTTCATTATATCATGTAATCTGACTTCCTAAGTAACACACCCAGAGCTCGCAGCCCCACCCCCTTACCATGCTGCTGAAAGTGGCAGGAGCTGCAGAGCTGCCCTGAAGCGGTCCAGCGCGCTGGCGGTGTGGCACGCTGAGGCTCTGTGAGAGGGGGGAAGGCAGGGGAGCCTCCTCAGCTGGGACCTCAGGCGGGCCGGATGTGGCTCGCGGGCCAGTGTAACGACAGAAAAACCTCCCTCTCCCAATTGCCCACCCCTTTAACAACCGCTTCTAAACCAGATTCTAAATTTAACAACTGGTTAAGGCGAACTGGCTCCAGCTCACCACTGGATACGGGGGCCTCCAAATAATTTTTGAGCGGTGTCATTTTCTTCTGGACAAACTTCTGACACCCCCTCCATGCACTTGAGGGTCAAGTTTTCCTTGGCATTTGGAGTGGGGGCTGAAGGAGGAGGAACGACAACCCCTCCGGTTTGTTTCAGCAACACTAATGGGTGTGTGGTGGGGGAGGCAGAGTTGTAGGAGAGAGATATTTATTGGGCACGCTGAAGCTGCAGAGTTTGTGGGAGGTGCCTGGCCCCCGCTTGCATCCCTGAGCCCCTGGTGACACAGCAAACCAGGTCCTCCGGAAACATGGCCCTCTTTGGCCCAGGTCAGGGGAGACGCAGCTGTCTTGGGTCTGGACTAGAACAGTTCAGAAGCGTTCTGCCATTGCAGGATGTGTGTTATAGGAGCAGTCAGAGACCGTAACAAGGATATGGACCCCCAGTATAGTCATGTGGAAAGAGACTGAGCCTGCAATCTATGTGGGCAAGACAGGCCCAGGTTGTGAGGGGAAACAGGCACAGAGAGGGGAAGTGACTTTCCCAAGGCAACTTAATGGGTCAGTGGTGGAGCTCAGATCAGGGCCCAGCTCTCCTCATTCCCAAGTCCAGTGCCCCATCCACTAGACCCATGCTACCTCCCACATATGTATTGTGTTTGATCCCTTCTTGTTCCACTCATTCAGGTCACTTTTATGGAAGGGGGCCCATACGGTCTGAAAAAAACCGTCTGGAGGCTCCAGCTAGATGAGGGCCCATTGTGCTAGTAAGAGACAGTCCCCTCACTCCAAACAGACAGAGGATGGAGTATTATCCCCATTTTACAGACAGGGAACTGAGGCCCAGAGAGATAAAGTGACTCATCCAAGGTCCCCCCAGGGAGTTTGTGGCACAGGCAGGAAGTGAACCTACATCTCCCAAGACCCAGTCTGTTGCCTTATCTAGAAGCCCATCCCCTAAGCTGCAGATGCCCCCTTAAGAATGGGAAATGCTCCAGAGCTCATGTCTGCACCCCACACTTTCCAAGATGGCAGCTGAGTGTTCTCTAGCAGCAGGAGGATTGGCTGCTTTAAATGCTATATTTTCAATACCTTTCACCCTAAAGATTGTACCCTGGACCTGTAGCCCCACAAGTACCATCCCCCTTGAGCCAAGAGAACTACCTCATTGGCTGTGAGTAAGTGGAACCAGCCACTAGGGGGCACCGCACTCCCATGGCCTGCCCAATGGTTACACCCATAGATGAGTGAATCTGATTCCACCCCCACTAAAAATACATCCAGGATCAGTCCCCCTCCCCCACACTGGCACAGAAGATGGCCTGGTCCCCACTGAATTCCTCTCACATATCATGCAGTCCCCCTGCATATCTGGGTTGCAGGGGTGCTCCCCATGTTGGTGGGGCTTGAACTGTCAGTCCCTGTCATGAGACTCCAGCTGCGATTGCTTCTCCGCCCTCAACCCTGCCCCCTGGTTATTTTTAGTAAAGTCAGGGACAGGTCAGAAGCTCCTGTGAATTTTTGTTTATTGCCTGTGACCTGTCTGAGACTTTTATTAAAAATAACCGTGACAAAATCTTAACCTTAGTTATCAGTTTTTGATGAAATACCACATTTTCCAATGAAAATTTCTAAACAAAATAATTATTTCCCCCTGCTTTCATCAACATTTGTAACAGAGAAAAGCCCCATTTTCTGGCCACCTCTGGGAAAGACCCCTGTTGCTGAAGCTACCATTTAACCCTGCAGGGGAAATTGTAATGTAATTGTGGATAAATATCTGATAATTTTCATATGACTTTACATTCTGCCTCTTCATATAATCTTGCAGTGGGTCTACCCATATGTGACCTCTGTTTTCATGGGACTTTGTATCAAAGCCTCATATAGAAACCTTGTATTGATGAGCCTTGGTATATGGAGACTTTGTATCAAAGCCTCATGTAGAAACTTTGCATTACCCTTGGTATAATGTTATAGCCCCTAAGGATAGAATAAGATAGAAGAAAAATGTCTTTTTGCTAGCAGTAGAACAAGAAGTCCCCACGCCACTCTTAATCAATTGCCCTGTTGAATGAATGAGGTGTGGATGAGCAAGGCATGGAAGACAGCACCTCCAGACAGCCTCAACTGATGGAGAGGGGCTGGGAGCCAGACCCAAGGACAATAAAAAGTGACAAGTGAGCTCATTAAAGACAAGCAGACATACTGACAGCCTTGGGGATTAGAAGCAAGCACCTTCTTTTGGAAACACCCTCTTTGAAGCATTGGGACAACACCCAGAAGAAAGCAGCACAAAGGACCAATGGACACAGACACAGATTTTGAATCTGGTATAGATTTGCATGAAAGGGAAGCTGCTATAAAAGTGAGGTGTCTTGCAGAGGACCCCGGGTCTCGTCTTGTCAACATGGGAGCATAGATTCGGATCAGCAGAAGCCTGGCTCCACCCCCTCCCCCATCTAACTCACCTGGCCAGTGAAGTTAAGGGGAGCAACTAATTGGCAACAACAAGATGGAGTGTGTTTGTGTGTGTGTGTGAGTGTAAGTGTAATATATTATATGCATATGATACAGTGTTAATGAATATATGTATTACTAATAAATGAGGCATTTTGCCTTATTCCCCCTGAAAAGATCCTGTGCAGTACTATAAATATAACATTTTTGTGGAGAATTGCGAAAGGGGGAAAGGTACCACGAGCGTTTATTAAGTAATGAAACAAACTTTGATAATGAGTAATGGAAAAGTATTGAGAAAGTATGGAAACGTAATCGATTATTAAGGTGTGCACACCCCCGGTGGTAGAAGGCCGGGTAAAGAGCGGAGGAGAAGTAGCTTTCTCGCTCCTCCGGTTGGATTTATGTCCTTCACACTCCAGCTAGAAAAAAATTCCTGTTTTAAAATCCCCAGCCATTTTGCCATGGCCTGGAGATCTGAGGCAGATCTGTGGGAAGACTGTTTTCCCTTCAGGAGAAACACAATAGGAACAGGGATCCTTTGTTCAATTTGAAACATTGGATGAAACATAATTATTCAGTTATTGCTTCAACATCTGGCATTTCTACTGACCAAGCATATCTTAGCAAAGGCAATGTTATCTTGTTTACCCCAGCTTTCTCTTAGCTGATCACTATAAGCTAGGACTCTGGTCTCCAGACCAAACTTTGGACTTTGGGGCTGAGAAAGAGCCGGCACAATCCATATACCAGGTTGTTATCTAAAATGCACATGAATTTTAACCCTTCAGTCCCTCCTCTTTACCCTATGGTTCCCTAACCCGCCAGGTCAAATATACCAATTTTAATTTACCCAGCCTACTGCAGAGTTGCCGATAAAGCACCAGTACCATCAGGAATGTTAGGATAGACATTCCCCACATAACTTGACAAAATAGCACCCAGATCCATCCCCAGGGGACCTTGTCACCTGAGATGGCATCGCCCATAATTACTGCCTTAACCTTCACTGCCTGTTTTTTTGCCTTTGAGTACTTCACATCAGCCTGGTCCACGGTTTCCCCTATCTGAGTGTACCTCAGACGGCCTTCCTGAATATGCCTCTGGGCCTTGGCCACCAACTCCTCGATCTTCGCCTGCCGGGCCTGTAGACCCTCCTCTAGATACTTACTGCCGTAGTGCCACTCCAGATCCCATGTTAGGTTACCCATCATTGGCGGAGTACGGTGGAGCAGCGTCCCATCAACAATCAGGGTTGACCTTCGGGGGACCGGCATGCACATGGATGGATGTCTTGAGGGGCAGGGATTTCCCTTTAGCTCGATGGAGTGGTTCTGGGCAGTCACACACCAGTAGGTACCATTCATCTGGACCAGCTCCGTGTGCGCCAGTTTCTCAGTAATAGCCCCTTCGAACCTAGACAGATTCGTTAGAACATTATATGGACATGTACACAGAATTTCCTTATCAGAATAGGTGCAACATTCACTAGGATGCTTTCCCAGCGACCTCAGCATTTGCAAAACCTTCTATTTTAATAACATGACCTATTCTCCATACTGGCAGGGAGGTCAGCATCCTGGCTTGCTGTAAATGAGGGATGCCTAAAGGTACCAGAAGGCTAAAGAGTATACTGTTACCTGTCCAAACTAGTCTTTGGACTCTCATTGATTCTCTGTTTCCCCATGTCCATGGAGGGGTACTGGGGAGATAGGGTCCCACCACTTCCATAAGGGCTGGATGGACCCGGCCATCAAGGAGATCGGTTACAATTCCTTGTGTGGTGATAGCCAAAGTTTGTCCTGCTCTCCAAGAACTTTCCTCCAGTGCCTTTATTTGAGTCCCATTTATTAGCAGGCTGGTGACTTCTTGACCCAGGTATTTTGTTATATCTAATGAGGTGGATACAGGGTTTGACAGATCCTTTAAGCTATCTAGGATCAATCGACTGGCCTTAGAAGTATCCAGTTCTCCCCGGGCATTAGACATTACAGCATCAGCCAGCCTTGATTCCAGCCGGTCCCTCCTCTCAGCTTGACGTGCTATGGTATAGGTGTTGCCAACAGAATTACCTGCACCAAACCATCCTGCAAGGGTATTTAGGAATCCCCTCTTCTGTCTAGTTAAGCGCTCACCAATTTGGTTTGTTAGGCTAGTAATGTTTCTACTCATTCGAGGCTTGACCTTTGCACATTGTCTGTTCACTTCCTCTAAAGGAATACGCACCTCGACCCTGTAAGTGTGGAATACCACTGAGGTGAGGACCGGTAGGGCTGCTTCTATCATTATCAATCCTCCTTTTGGAACAGGGATTTGTTCGGTGCATGACACACAATCGGGTGGTTCCACTCTGTCTCAGATAACCCGGTTAATTGTTACCAGTCATGGACATTCTAATTTGGGCCATCATTTAACAAATGTATGCCATGCCTTTGGGGTTACCTCCGTTCGTGCTTTAAGTGGTAAGCCCCATCCTGATTCAGCAGGCCCAACCTCCACTGGTACCATGTCAGTATAATTGGCACATAATCATTCATGAGTGTTTGGTTTCTTTCCCACAAAATCCCACACGAATTCCAGTATCGAAGTCTGTGTGTTTCCTCCCAAGCCATCGTGGCAATATGCCATGTCATTGTGTTCAAATGAGGGATAGTCCAAGACTTTGTAGTCCCCTTCACACATGGCACACAACTTGCGTCTTTCCTCATGCACCACAGGGACAGCAGGAGACACAGCAGAAGCCTCCCCATGGTCGCTCTGGTTGTCCTGGTCACCCTTCAGTTCTTCCTATTTTACCTCTTGTTGTTCACCTGTGGAGACACTTGTGGAAATATCGTTAGTATTTACAGATGCTGATTTAAACAATTTTAACTGATTTTGGTGATGCCAAAATGTTCCCAATTTCCCCCCAATCTTTGCACATGTATTAGTCAGAAGGACCCTTCTAGGGCCTTGCCATCTTGGCTTTAAAATTTCTTTAACCTCTGGGTAAATGTGACACATTACCAAATCCCCAACTTTAAATGCAGGTTTGTCCAGACTGCTATTATCATCCCGCTGGGTTTGATTTTCCTTCACTTGGTTGTATAAATCCTTCAAGCCTTGATGTACTTTTGCAGCCTGTCTGCAAAAAGCCCTGCCTCCCCCACAGGGAGGATCACAGTGCTAGGCATTCTCATTGCTCTTCCTGTCATTAGCTTAAAGGGTGTTAATTGAGTCAGCCTATTTGGGCTGCCTCTAATTCGATACAATACAGCAGGAAGCATAGGAGCCTACCCTTCTCCTGTGTCCAGTACTGCTTTTGTTAAGGCTGTTTTCATTGTCCTGTTCATTTTTTCCACCATTCCCGAGCTTTCAGGGTGGTATGATATATGGACTCTTTGCTTAATCCTAGTGCCTTGCATGTCTCCTTCATTACTCGCCCTGTAAAGTGAGTTTCTTGGTCAGAATCTATTGACAGTGGTAAACCCCATCTAGGTATTATTTCTTCTGCTAGGATTCGAGCTACTGTTGTAGCAGTACAATTCTTGGTTGGGAATGCCTCTGCCCATCGGCTAAAAGTGTTAATAATTACCAAAATGTAAGTGTACCCTCTGCTTTGTGGCAAGGGTTCAGTAAAATCAATTGGCAAATTTTGCCATGGTCCCTCTGGTCGTGGGTGGTGATTCAGAGGCACCTTTTTCCTTCTACCCACATTCACTTGTGCATGTTACACATCTTTTGAGAAAATGTAAAGCATCTTTTTTTCATGGCTGGCCACCACCAGTATTCCAAGGTGGCCCTCATTTGTCTCCACCCCAGATGACCTGGAGAGTGGATGGCATGGAGCAGTAGAGCCCGTATGCACTCCGGGGCTACCAGCTCCCCCCGGCCCATACCAGAGGTGATTTTTATATACACAGCCTTGTTTTTCCAATTTACTTTTTTTTCTGGGCTTATGGTTACATATAGCTTTTTAAAATTCACTTCCTCTTCTGGCACTCCAGCTGTACAAATCTTAATAGGACTCGCTTGTGCAATTTCTTTGGCACATTTATCTGCCCAATAATTTCCTCTTTGTTCCTCACTTGAGATCTTATTGTGGGCTGTTATCTTAACTACTGCTAGTTCTGATGGTAGTTTGGCAGCTTTTGTTAGTCTTTGAACTGCTTCCATATTATTAAACGGCTTGCCAGTTGTTGTTATAAAACCTCTGCGTGACCACACGTCCATGTAGTCATGCACTACTCCAAATGCATATCTCCTGTCTGCATATACAGTGAGCTTCTTGCCTTCTCCCACTCTCAAAGCTTCTGTGAGAGCTGTTAGCTCCGCTTCTTGTGCTGACTTTGATCCTTCCATCTGACCTGATGCTATCACTGTCCCATCACTGAGTACCACTGCCCATCCGGTGTGTGGCACTCCATTTTCATACTTTCTTGATCCTTCTACATACAAAACTTTATATCTGGATTCTCTAATGGCTTTTCTTTAATTCTTCCCAACATTTCCTCTTCTCCATCTATAAGACATTTGTGTACCTCTCCCTCTACGTTCAGACATTCGACTACATTTATTCCCGTGTCTCTTACTATGGAGAAGTTAGGGTTTTGCAAGCACAATGTTGATTCCCACTGACTCCTGTGGGCATCTGTTACAGATCTTAGTCGCCCGGTGTTGAGGAGATTGATAAGTGTATGGGGTGTATGAAGCACTAATTTCCCCATGAGAGTGTATGATTTACAAGCTTTCACAGCTCAGGAGCTCAATCTAGAGCTGCTACACACTCCGGTAATCCCTGGGAGACAGGGGTTTTTATGGTAGATAGGTATGCTACCTGACACTGTCTATCTCTGTGAAGCTGAGTTAGTACAGCAGAATACTGGGTCCCGCTATGGCTACAGTAAAGGTGGAACGGCTTTCCCATATCGGGTAAGCCCAGGCTGGGGGCAGAGGCTAAAGCCTGTTTTATTTTTATAAATGCCTCCTCTTGTTCTGTGCCCCATATTACTAACTCATTTGCAGGCTTTCCCCCTCTAGTGAGGTTTTGAATTGGTTCCATCATCTCTGAGTACTCCGGTATATAGGTTCTACAGAAATTAAGGAGTCCCAGGACATTTCAGACTTCCTTAACTGTCCCTGGTTTCTTTAACCCTCAAATTGCTTGCTTTCTGTCTATTGTGAGTGCCTTTTCTCCCTGTGATATGTTATGCCCTAGGTATAAAACTTGTTGCAATTGGGCTTTCTTCGGGGTTAATTTAAATCCTGCCTCGCAAAGATACATGGACAGTCTGTTTAGGGTTTTTAAATGGTCCTTTTCATTTGAACTGGCAATTAGCAAATCATCTACATACTGCAGTATCACAGTATCCCCTTCCAAAGGCACTTGTGCTATTACTTCTGACATTGTCCTGTGGAATATGGAGGGAAAATTATGGAACCCCTGAGGTACTCGGGTCCAAGTGTGCTGCTGGTTTCCTACTGTAAATGCAAATTTCTCCTGACTCTCCTTTGCAAGAAGAATACTCCAAAATCCATTAGCTACATCCAGGACTGAAAATACTGAATGTCCCGGTGTTAGCAAATTAAGAATAGTGGCAGGGTTTGCCACAATAGGATGTGCCTTTGGAGTCACCCGGTTAAGGTGGGTGTAGTCTATAGTTAACCTCCAGGTCCTGTCTGGCTTCCTGATGGGCCAAATTGGGGAATTAGTTGTGGAGGTGGTTTTTCTAATCACCCCTCTGGATTCCAAATTAGTGACTATATCTTTAACTGCCTCTAAGGCTTCTGGTTTAATTGGGTATTGCCTGTGGGCTTTGTGAGTTGGTCCTTCTACGGATATAGGCTTCATGTTTACTAGCCCACAATCTTGTTTATCTGTTGCCCACACTTAAGGGTGAAGGGAACACAGGGTTTCTACTGGGCTTCCCCCCCACTCTGGTATTATTACTTTATTACTGGCAATTATGGCTATATTTTGAGATGATCTTTCCTGTTTGGACCCTTTGGCCCTTTCAATGCAGCTAGCTCTGGGGTTGATTACTCCCCCGAGCTCCTTTTACAATTACTGCATGTTTTGATTTCATTTTTATTTTTACGTCACGTGCCAGATGTTCAGGCTTATTGCATGTGAAGCAGGTAGTGGTTCTGATTGCATGAACCGTTACAATTTCCTCAGAGGGTGTGGTTGCTGCTACCTTCCTCTTTTTCTGTTTTTTACTTCTGTGACTCATTTCATTACTGCTGAGTACGTCTCTCCCACTTAGATGCTTAATGCCAGGCCTGCTTGGTGATTTGAAGACAGCCCCTCCTTTAGGATTTGAAGGAATACATCATAGTCTCAGGATATTATATTCTCCAGACCTGAATAAGCTCAGAATGCATTCCATGTCTTTTTAGCATCGGACATGGCAGACTCCCCCTTCTGCTGAACCACAGACTGCAGAGCCCTCCAGTTAGTGGTCTGTGCTCCTAGAGCAACAGATAGTGCATTCCTGAATTCTGTTACAGTGCCTGCATCTGGGTTTGGGATTCCTGCTGGTTCTTCAGCCTGATCCCCTCCCGCTGGGTTGGGGTTACAATCTTCAACCCAGCGCCTTGTCTTTCATTTATTATCTAGATTCTCCCACACATCCCTGGGGCACTTGCACTTGACCAGGATGTGAATGTCCTTCCTATGGAGGCCATGTATTTCTGCCAGGCCATCCAGCTTGTCCCAGAACTCAGTAGTCTTGTTATCATGCTTGAGTTCGGGTAAATCAGATAGTAGTGCCTGTTTTTCCTGGGGGGTGCAGGGACGGTAAATTTCAGTTGTTTCTGTTCTAAGTCCCCTTACTGGCTCACCCTCCGTGTTAACGTTTCTGAACCTCCTTAACTGTGTTTTGATTGGAGCCATACGCTGTACTTGCTCCCCTGGGGCAATTAATGCTTGTGATGCTCCTTTATTATCTCTGTGGGTGCTTAAATTTGGCCTGTCATTCAAAGAAATGTATGGAGGGGGTTCTGATTCCTCCCCTCTGCTTTGTGCTGCTGAGTTTTCCCACAGATAGTTAATCGGCAGAGCAGTGGGCTGGCAAATGCCAGGAGTTTGCTCTCCCCCTCCCAATCTGGAGGTGTGTCGCAGACATGATGATTCTTTTTCTCTGGGATCTTTTCCAATTTCCAGACAGTTACACATTTTAGAACATAGGCTCTTATCTCTCAGAGCCTGGTTTTGAGATCTTAATGTTGCAATTTCTTTCTCCTTTATGTTAAGAATATCCAATAAAACTATTACTGCTTTGTCTGTTTTGTCACTTCTCTGATGATTCCACCAAGTAACCAGATCTGCCTCTGGTCCGGCAGCAGAGTAGTTTGCTTTTTTAGCTGCTGCCTTCCGAGTTTTGACATGTTCTATTCCAAGTACTCTCGAGGACTGATTGCCTCTCCTTTTGACGCCATGGGTTTTTCGTCACCCCGGTTGCTGACCTTGAAGGGAACTTGCATCTTCCCCTCCTAAACGCTTGTCAGCCTTTATGAGGATTTACTTTTCCCCCTTTTTATGCTATGGTTCCAACTCCCCACAGCCTTGAATTTCATGAGGACGTCTCCCCACCCTTAATACCGCGCATGTCTTCAATTACACACACATGCTGGACTTATTGGTTGGAGACTTTGTGCTATTCAAAAGCATGAACGTCACATGTGCGGGGGGGGGCACTCCCCTAGGACTTGCAATGTTACGTGCAATGAGGAAATGGACCACCAGTTTGCACTGCCTACCCCTTGGAGAATTGTGAAAGGGGGAAAGGTACCACGAGCATTTATTAAGTAATGAAACAAACTTTGATAATGAGTAATGGAAAAGTATTGAGAAAGTATGGAAACGTAATCGATTATTAAGGTGTGCACACCCCCGGTGGTAGAAGGCCGGGTAAAGAGAGGAGGAGAAGTAGCTTTCTCGCTCCCCCGGTTGTAGAGTTGCCGGCATTAGAAAGAAGGGAGGAGAAGTAGCTTTCTCCTCCAGGAAAAGAGGTATTGGTAAATAAGAATAAAGGGATAAGCATTGCTATTTTAGTCCCAGTAGAAGGTTGGGTATTCTAAAAAATGTTTAAAGGTAAACAGTCTTTTAAGAAGGCTCCCAGAGAGGAGACTGAGAAATTGGCATTTGTAAAAGATGTTATCCCTTTTGAACACATCTTGCAAAAATTCGGACACAGCCCTTGGTCTATTCAAATGTTAGCTGATGTCCATACAATTTCAGACCTAGAAGATAAATTGGCTGGGTACACATTAATATACTAAACCCTCAATTCCAATAAAAAAAGAAGCAGCTGCAGTTTGGCTTCTACGGAAAACCTGTAATCAGGTATTCCTTCAATTGGCTAAATGTAAAAATAAAAAACTGCACCAAGACTTACAAGCCTCTGCTGCAAAAGCAGAGAAATGGAAATGTATGTCCATTGGTACCCAAACCCAGTTAGATACAGGTTACAGAGAGTTAAAACAGCACTCTCAAATCTTACAGCAGCAGTAACATCAGGAGAAGAAACATTTGAGACCCCAGAAGGGGGCAGACCTTTGGGACACCTCTGGAGATTGGGATGGGGGATATTTGGGATATTTGGGTAAATTCCTCCTCCCAGGGCCAAAATGCCATTGAAACGGTTAACAACAGTGCCTGCTTCTGCCTCAGATCTCCAGGCCATGGCAAAATGGCTAGGGATTTTAAAACAGGAATTTTTTTCTAGCTGGAGTGTGAAGGACATAAATCCACACCGTGTAGAGGTCAAAGCATAGGCGTTTATTAGACACAGCGCTGGCGGAGTGTCACCTGGCTTATTAGGCTCAGAGACACTGTCAATTAATTGATTACAATGGAATATATAGATTTTCCATGGGCGGGGAAAAGTGACAGGGTAGGCAGCTCCACACCCCGGGATAGGTTTTGCAGCAAGACAAGATAGCACAGTAGCCAATGGTTAAAAGGTTACATAATGTCTCCGCCCAGGGTCTCATGTTAGCAAGTTAACATTTAATTAATACTTTGATAAAATGTTATTAGTATAAAATATATACATTGAATTCTGATTTGGGGTCCATAGGAACGGAACAACTCCTTTGATTGTCCGACAGGTACATGTCTAGGTGATAAAGCAAAGAAACAGTGAAAGCATATGGAAATAGAGATTGTCTCCTTTATGTCTTAAGGCAGGGCATTGGTCCCTTGGAAGGGAGGTGGAAGGATGCCATATCATTTTAGTGACATGTGCCGATTTTCATAAACGCAAGGTTGGATCTGTGGGAAGACTGTTTTCCCTTCAGGAGAAACACAATAGGAACAGGGATCCTTTGTTCAATTTGAAACATTGGATGAAACATAATTATTCAGTTATTGCTTCAACATCTGGCATTTCTACTGACCAAGCAGATCTTAGCAAAGGCAATGTTATCTTGTTTACCCCAGCTTTCTCTTAGCTGATCAGTATTAGCTAGGCCTCTGTTCTCCAGACCAAACTTTGGACTTTGGGTCTGAGAAAGAGCCGGCACAATCCATATACCAGGTTGTTATCTAAAATGCACATGAATTTTAACCCTTCAGTCCCTCCTCTTTACCCTATGGTTCCCTAACCCGCCAGGTCAAATATACCAATTTTAATTTACCCAGCCTACTGCAGAGTTGCCGATAAAGCACCAGTACCATCAGGAATGTTAGGATAGACATTCCCCACATAACTTGACAAAATAGCACCCAGATCCATCCCCAGGGGACCTTGTCACCTGAGATGGCATCGCCCATAATTACTGCTTTAACCTTCACTGCCTGTTTTTTTGCCTTTGAGTACTTCACATCAGCCTGGTCCACGGTTTCCCCTATCTGAGTGTACCTCAGACGGCCTTCCTGAATATGCCTCTGGGCCTCGGCCACCAACTCCTCGATCTTCGCCTGCCGGGCCTGTAGACCCTCCTCTAGATACTTACTGCCGTAGTGCCACTCCAGATCCCATGTTAGGTTACCCATCATTGGCGGAGTACGGTGGAGCAGCGTCCCGTCAACAGTCAGGGTTGACCTTCGGGGGACTGTCATGCACACGGATGGATGTCTCGAGGGGCAGGGCTTTTCGTTTAGCTCGATGGAGTGGTTCTGGGCAGTCACACACCAGTAGGTACCATTCATCTGGACCAGCTCCGTGTGCGCCAGTTTCTCAGTAATAGCCCCTTCGAACCTAGACAGATTCGTTAGAACATTATATGGACATGTACACAGAATTTCCTTATCAGAATAGGTGCAACATTCACTAGGATGCTCTCCCAGCGACCTCAGCATTTGCAACACCTTCTATTTTAATAACATGACCTCTTCTCCATTCTGGCAGGGAGGTCAGCATCCTGGCTTGCTGCAAATCAGGGATGCCTAAAGGTACCAGAAGGCTAAAGAGTATACTGTTACCTGTCCAAACTGGTCTTTGGACTCTCATTGATTCTCTGTTTCCCCATGTCCATGGAGGGGTACTGGGGAGATAGGGTCCCACCACTTCCATAAGGGCTGGATGGACCCGGCCATCAAGGAGATCGGTTACACTTCCTTGTGTGGTGATAGCCAAAGTTTGCCCTGCACTCCAAGAACTTTCCTCCAGTGCCTTTATTTGAGTCCCATTTATTAGCAGGCTGGTGACTTCTTGACCCAGGTATTTTGTTATATCTAATGAGGTGGATACAGAGTTTGACAGATCCTTTAAGCTATCTAGGATCAATCGACTGGCCTTAGCAGTATCCAGTTCTCCCCGGGCATTAGACATTATAGCATCAGCCAACCTTGATTCCAGCCGGTCCCTCCTCTCAGCTTGGCGTGCTACGGTATAGGTATTGCCAACAGAATTACCTGCACCAAACCATCCTGCAAGGGTATTTAGGAATCCCCTCTTCTGTCTAGTTAAGCGCTCACCAATTTGGTTTGTTAGGCTAGTAATGTTTCTACTCATTCGAGGCTTGACCTTTGCACATTGTCTGTTCACTTCCTCTAAAGGAATACGCACCTCAACCCTGTAAGTGTGGAATACCACTGAGGTGAGGACCGGTAGGGCTGCTTCTATCATTATCAATCCTCCTTTTGGAACAGGGATTTGTTCGGTGCATGACACACAATCGGGTGGTTCCACTCTGTCTCAGATAACCCGGTTAATTGTTACCAGTCATGGACATTCTAATTTGGGCCATCATTTAACAAATGTATGCCATGCCTTTGGGGTTACCTCCGTTCGTGCTTTAAGTGGTAAGCCCCATCCTGATTCAGCAGGCCCAACCTCCACTGGTACCATGTCAGTATAATTGGCACATAATCGTTCATGAGTGTTTGGTTTCTTTCCCACAAAGTCCCACACAAATTCCAGTATCGAAGTCTGTGTGTTTCCTCCCAAGCCATCGTGGCAATATGCCATGTCATTGTGTTCAAATGAGGGATAGTCCAAGACTTTGTAGTCCCCTTCACACATGGCACACAACTTGCGTCTTTCCTCATGCACCACAGGGACAGCAGGAGACACAGCAGAAGCCTCCCCATGGTCGCTCTGGTTGTCCTGGTCACCCTTCAGTCCTTCCTATTTTACCTCTTGTTGTTCACCTGTGGAGACACTTGTGGAAATATCGTTAGTATTGACAGATGCTGATTTAAACAATTTTAACTGATTTTGGTGATGCCAAAATGTTCCCAATTTCCCCCCAATCTTTGCACATGTATTAGTCAGAAGGACCCTTCTAGGGCCTTGCCATCTTGGCTTTAAAATTTCTTTAACCTCTGGGTAAATGTGACACATTACCAAATCCCCAACTTTAAATGCAGGTTTGTCCAGACTGCTATTATCATCCCGCTGGGTTTGATTTTCCTTCACTTGGTTGTATAAATCCTTCAAGCCTTGATGTACTTTTGCAGCCTGTCTGCAAAAAGCCCTGCCTCCCCCACAGGGAGGATCACAGTGCTAGGCATTCTCATTGCTCTTCCTGTCATTAGCTTAAAGGGTGTTAATTGAGTCAGCCTATTTGGGCTGCCTCTAATTCGATACAATACAGCAGGAAGCATAGGAGCCTACCCTTCTCCTGTGTCCAGTACTGCTTTTGTTAAGGCTGTTTTCATTGTCCTGTTCATTTTTTCCGCCATTCCCGAGCTTTCAGGGTGGTATGATATATGGACTCTTTGCTTTATTCCTAGTGCCTTGCATGTCTCCTTCATTACTCGCCCTGTAAAGGGAGTTTCTTGGTCAGAGTCTATTGACAGTGGTAAACCCCATCTAGGTATTGGGAATGCCTCTGCCCATCGGCTAAAAGTGTTAATAATTACCAAAATGTAAGTGTACCCTCTGCTTTGTGGCAAGGGTTCAGTAAAATCAATTGGCAAATTTTGCCATGGTCCCTCTGGTCGTGGTTGGTGATTCAGAGGCACCTTTTTCCTTCTACCCACATTCACTTGTGCATGTTACACATCTTTTGAGAAAATGTAAAGCATCTTTTTTCATGGCTGGCCACCACCAGTATTCCAAGGTGGCCCTCATTTGTCTCCACCCCAGATGACCTGGAGAGTGGATGGCATGGAGCAGTAGAGCCCGTATGCACTCCGGGGCTACCAGCTCCCCCCGGCCCATACCAGAGGTGATTTTTATATACACAGCCTTGTTTTTCCAATTTACTTTTTTTCTTCTGGGCTTATGGTTGCATATAGCTTTTTAAAATTCACTTCCTCTTCTGGCACTCCAGCTGTACAAATCTTCATAGGACTCGCTCGTGCAATTTCTTTGGCACATTTATCTGCCTAATAATTTCCTCTTTGTTCCTCACTTGAGATCTTATTGTGGGCTGTTATCTTAACTACTGCTAGTTCTGATGGTAGTTTGGCAGCTTTTGTTAGTCTTTGAACTGCTTCCATATTATTAAACGGCTTGCCAGTTGTTGTTATAAAACCTCTGCGTGACCACACGTCCATGTAGTCATGCACTACTCCAAATGCATATCTCCTGTCTGCATATACAGTGAGCTTCTTGCCTTCTCCCACTCTCAAAGCTTCTGTGAGGGCTGTTAGCTCCGTTTCTTGTGCTGACTTTGATCCTTCCATCTGACTTGATGCTATCACTGTCCCATCACTGAGTACCACTGCCCATCCGGTGTGTGGCACTCCATTTTCATACTTTCTTGATCCTTCTACATACAAAACTTTATATCTGGATTCTCTAATGGCTTTTCTTTAATTCTTCCCAACATTTCCTCTTCTCCATCTATAAGACATTTGTGTACCTCTCCCTCTACGTTCAGACATTCGACTACATTTATTCCCGTGTCTCTTACTATGGAGAAGTTAGGGTTTTGCAAGCACAATGTTGATTCCCACTGACTCCTGTGGGCATCTGTTACAGATCTTAGTCGCCCGGTGTTGAGGAGATTGATAAGTGTATGGGGTGTATGAAGCACTAATTTCCCCATGAGAGTGTATGATTTACAAGCTTTCACAGCTCAGGAGCTCAATCTAGAGCTGCTACACACTCCGGTAATCCCTGGGAGACAGGGGTTTTTATGGTAGATAGGTATGCTACCTGACACTGTCTATCTCCGTGAAGCTGAGTTAGTACAGCAGAATACTGGGTCCCGCTATGGCTACAGTAAAGGTGGAACGGCTTTCCCATATCGGGTAAGCCCAGGCTGGGGGCGGAGGCTAAAGCCTGTTTTATTTTTATAAATGCCTCCTCTTGCTCTGTGCCCCATATTACTAACTCATTTGCAGGCTTTCCCCCTCTAGTGAGGTTTTGAATTGGTTCCACCATCTCTGAGTACTCCGGTATATAGGTTCTACAGAAATTAAGGAGTCCCAGGACATTTCAGACTTCCTTAACTGTCCCTGGTTTCTTTAACCCTCAAATTGCTTGCTTTCTGTCTATTGTGAGTGCCTTTTCTCCCTGTGATATGTTATGCCCTAGGTATAAAACTTGTTGCAATTGGGCTTTCTTCGGGGTTAATTTAAATCCTGCCTCGCAAAGATACATGGACAGTCTGTTTAGGGTTTTTAAATGGTCCTTTTCATTTGAACTGGCAATTAGCAAATCATCTACATACTGCAGTATCACAGTATCCCCTTCCAAAGGCACTTGTGCTATTACTTCTGACATTGTCCTGTGGAATATGGAGGGAAAATTATGGAACCCCTGAGGTACTCGGGTCCAAGTGTGCTGCTGGTTTCCTACTGTAAATGCAAATTTCTCCTGACTCTCCTTTGCAAGAAGAATACTCCAAAATCCATTAGCTACATCCAGGACTGAAAATACTGAATGTCCCGGTGTTAGCAAATTAAGAATAGTGGCAGGGTTTGCCACAATAGGATGTGCCTTTGGAGTCACCCGGTTAAGGTGGGTGTAGTCTATAGTTAACCTCCAGGTCCTGTCTGGCTTCCTGATGGGCCAAATTGGGGAATTAGTTGTGGAGGTGGTTTTTCTAATCACCCCTCTGGATTCCAAATTAGTGACTATATCTTTAACTGCCTCTAAGGCTTCTGGTTTAATTGGGTATTGCCTGTGGGCTTTGTGAGTTGGTCCTTCTACGGATATAGGCTTCATGTTTACTAGCCCACAATCTTGTTTATCTGTTGCCCACACTTAAGGGTGAAGGGAACACAGGGTTTCTACTGGGCTTCCCCCCCACTCTGGTATTATTACTTTATTACTGGCAATTATGGCTATATTTTGAGATGATCTTTCCTGTTTGGACCCTTTGGCCCTTTCAATGCAGCTAGCTCTGGGGTTGATTACTCCCCCGAGCTCCTTTTACAATTACTGCATGTTTTGATTTCATTTTTATTTTTACGTCACGTGCCAGATGTTCAGGCTTATTGCATGTGAAGCAGGTAGTGGTTCTGATTGCATGAACCGTTACAATTTCCTCAGAGGGTGTGGTTGCTGCTACCTTCCTCTTTTTCTGTTTTTTACTTCTGTGATTCATTTCATTACTGCTGAGTACGTCTCTCCCACTTAGATGCTTAATGCCAGGCCTGCTTGGTGATTTGAAGACAGCCCCTCCTTTAGGATTTGAAGGAATACATCATAGTCTCAGGATATTATATTCTCCAGACCTGAATAAGCTCAGAATGCATTCCATGTCTTTTTAGCATCGGACATGGCAGACTCCCCCTTCTGCTGAACCACAGACTGCAGAGCCCTCCAGTTAGTGGTCTGTGCTCCTAGAGCAACAGATAGTGCATTCCTGAATTCTGTTACAGTGCCTGCATCTGGGTTTGGGATTCCTGCTGGTTCTTCAGCCTGATCCCCTCCCGCTGGGTTGGGGTTACAATCTTCAACCCAGCGCCTTGTCTTTCATTTATTATCTAGATTCTCCCACACATCCCTGGGGCACTTGCACTTGACCAGGATGTGAATGTCCTTCCTATGGAGGCCATGTATTTCTGCCAGGCCATCCAGCTTGTCCCAGAACTCAGTAGTCTTGTTATCATGCTTGAGTTCGGGTAAATCAGATAGTAGTGCCTGTTTTTCCTGGGGGGTGCAGGGACGGTAAATTTCAGTTGTTTCTGTTCTAAGTCCCCTTACTGGCTCACCCTCCGTGTTAACGTTTCTGAACCTCCTTAACTGTGTTTTGATTGGAGCCATACGCTGTACTTGCTCCCCTGGGGCAATTAATGCTTGTGATGCTCCTTTATTATCTCTGTGGGTGCTTAAATTTGGCCTGTCATTCAAAGAAATGTATGGAGGGGGTTCTGATTCCTCCCCTCTGCTTTGTGCTGCTGAGTTTTCCCACAGATAGTTAATCGGCGGAGCAGTGGGCTGGCAAATGCCAGGAGTTTGCTCTCCCCCTCCCAATCTGGAGGTGTGTCCCAGACATGATGATTCTTTTTCTCTGGGATCTTTTCCAATTTCCAGACAGTTACACATTTTAGAACATAGGCTCTTATCTCTCAGAACCTGGTTTTGAGATCTTAATGTTGCAATTTCTTTCTCCTTTATGTTAAGAATATCCAATAAAACTATTACTGCTTTGTCTGTTTTGTCACTTCTCTGATGATTCCACCAAGTAACCAGATCTGCCTCTGGTCCGGCAGCAGAGTAGTTTGCTTTTTTAGCTGCTGCCTTCCGAGTTTTGACATGTTCTATTCCAAGTACTCTCGAGGACTGATTGCCTCTCCTTTTGACGCCATGGGTTTTTCGTCACCCCGGTTGCTGACCTTGAAGGGAACTTGCATCTTCCCCTCCTAAACGCTTGTCAGCCTTTATGAGGATTTACTTTCCCCCCTTTTTATGCTATGGTTCCAACTCCCCACAGCCTTGGTTTTCATGAGGACGTCTCCCCACCCTTAATACCGCGCATGTCTTCAATTACACACACATGCTGGACTTATTGGTTGGAGACTTTGTGCTATTCAAAAGCATGAACGTCACATGTGCGGGGGGGGGCACTCCCCTAGGACTTGCAATGTTACGTGCAATGAGGAAATGGACCACCAGTTTGCACTGCCTACTGCTTGCATACCCAGCCAATCCTGGGCTTAACTCACGGCCAATCACTTGCTGGTGGGTTATTCAAGTCCTCCGTAACACACCCCTTAGTTGTTTAAACAGTACATGACCCTCTTGCACAAGTCTTCCCTCCCAAGTGGTACCCTTATTTAACCCCACTGCTTTGACCACATGTGTCTAAGGTCCTTCACACAAATTAAAAAGGAAACAAGATGTGTCTGAAAGGGGATGAGAGACTTCTATCCCTGGCCTAATGAGGTGGTAAAGTAAACATACTCACCTCTTTTTGATTTCAGTCTCAGATCCTCAACCAGTTCACAAACTTGTATCCCGGATGAGCCCCCAAACTGAAGGACATAAATCCACACCGTGTAGAGGTCAAAGCATAGGGGTTTATTACACACAGTGCTGGCGGAGTGTCACCTGGCTTATTAGGCTCAGAGACACTGTCAATCAATTGATTACAATGATATATATAGATTTTCCATGGGCGGGGGAAGGTGACGGGGTAGGCAGTTCCACACCCCGGGATAGGTTTTGCAGCAAGACAAGATAGCACAATAGCCAATGGTTAAAAGGTTACACAATCTCTCCGCCCATGGTCTCAAGTTAGCAAGTTAACATTTAATTAATACTTTGATAACATGTTATTAGTATAAAATATATATGTTGAATTCTGATTTGGGGTCCATAGGAACGGAGTAACTCCTTTGGTTGTCCGACAGGTACATGTCTAGGGAATAAAGCAAAGAAACAGTGAAAGCATATGAAAATAGAGATTGTCTCCTTTATGTCTTAAGGCAGGGCATTGGTCCCTTGGAAGGGAGGTGGAAGGATGCCATATCATTATAGTGACATGTGCCAATATTTCATAAACTCAAGGTTGGATCTGTGGGAAGACTGTTTTCCCTTCAGGAGAAACACAATAGGAACAGGGATCCTTTGTTCAATTTGAAACATTGGATGAAACATAATTATTCAGTTATTGCTTCAACATCTGGCATTTCTACTGACCAAGCAGATCTTAGCAAAGGCAATGTTATTTTGTTTACCCCAGCTTTCTCATAGCTGATCACTATTAGCTAGGCCTCTGGTCTCCAGACCAAACTCTGGACTTTGGGTCTGGAAAAGAGCTGGCATAATTCATATACCAGGTTGTTATATAACATGCACATGGATTTTAACCCTTCACATTCTGTCTCCTCTTCTGGCCAATGAACACTTCTGAATTTCAAACAAAGTGGAACAGTGTCAGTAGGAGAGACTGAAAGAAAGCAACCTCAATATACCCTATAGCAGGCCTGCACAACTCGTAAAGTGGTGAGGGCCATATTACTCCAAAGAAAATAGCTGAGAGCTGAAACCTCCTAGCCCCACTGAAACATCCCCCCCCAGCGCTGCCCAGCCACGCCAAAACACCCTCCCCCAGCACTGCCCAGCAGGCAGGACTCACCCCGGTGTTGTCTCCTGCTGGTCTTCTCGGGAATTAGCTCATCCAGCCATTGGATCACCCTCTGCAGGCCGGTGTCCTGCTGCCACTGGCCCCGTGTCCCTCCCGGACTCCAGTGCCCTTTAATCTGGGGTGCTGCCCCCTGGCAATACCCCCACATTCTGGCTCTAAGTCTCCCCTCTCTGGGGAACACCCAACCCTCTAATCCCCACCTTTCCTCAGTATAGGGCTACTGCCAGTCACCAACTAACCCCCGCGCCCTGGGACAGACTGCAGTATAAGCCACTCATCACAGGCAAGGTTGGGTTTGGATCTGCTGCCTCTCTCTATAGCTGGGCTGGCCCTCTGCAGCCCTGGTACTGGTCTTAGGCCCTTAGCTAGGGCCGCAGCTTGGGGGTTTTCCAGGCTGGAGCTCCCCAGCTCCTCTAGCCTTCCCCCAGCCCTGCTCCACTCCCAGTACCCTGCTCAGCTCCCTAGCAGCCAGGTCCTTCTCTCTCTACAAGCAGAGGGAGACTTCCTCTGGGCCTCTGGCTCACAGCCCTTTTATACAGGCCAGCTGCTGCCTGATTGGGGCATGGCCCAGCTGCAGTGGCTTCCCCAATCAGCCCAGCTTTTCCCCTGCCACAGCCCTCCCCCAGGACTGTTTTAAGCCCTTCAGGGCAGGAGCGGGGTAACCACCCTGCTACACCCCCCGAAACACATCTCCTGCCCCAGTGCTGCCCGCCCCGTGGAAACAAACCCTCCTTCCCCAGCTCCGCCCCACTGAAACAGCTGTCGGCCGAAAAGGAAGGTTTTTTTGGGGGGGAGGGGTTGATACTTTATTAAGAATTTTTCAATTAAAACAAACAATAGTGTTTTAAATTATTTTAGTTTTTTTATGAATCATGGAAAAATGAAAAACACCTGTTCCATT
The DNA here is from genome assembly GCF_011386835.1 of Chrysemys picta bellii. Lineage (NCBI taxonomy): Eukaryota > Metazoa > Chordata > Testudines > Emydidae > Chrysemys > Chrysemys picta. The sequence goes on from NC_088803.1 coordinate 15,126,418, forward strand.
GAAAGAAAACATTTGTACTTTTCATAATTACCTTGCAAATTTAATGACAGATATTACGTCTATTTTTGGCAACAAGCTTGTCATATTCAGGGGTCATATTTGAAGTAGATATTTTCATAATGTCTTCCAAATGGCCGTTAGTCAGAGAAGAACGTTGCTTGTTTTTATTCATGTTCACACACTAAGGTTTTTCGCTAAACTGGCTGCTTTAATTATTTTTTCAATTGGGTTCAATTTGGCAAAATTGGGATGTTTTGTTTCAAAGTGCTGCCGAAGGTTGTATTCTTTCGGAAGGGCTAACGTTTCGCGACACACGAGGCACAGTATTTTGTCTTTGGAAACAGTACATACGTATTTATTCATCCATTCAGTGTTGAAAACTCTGTGCTCTGATTCTATTTTTCTTTTCACTCATGGTAGCCATTATGAAGCTTAAGATTTTGTTGAATAAATTCACACACAAGAGAAACACTCACAGTCACATACAAAGAGAAGAGATATCTCAAGGTGCGTGGCACACTAGCAAGGCACTGACAGTGTGTGGAAACCTGTAGAGGGGGAAAGAAATGGCGCACATAGGGTAACCAGATCACAGCAGTAAAATAGGACCCGCCCCCTCCTTGCTTGGTCCCACCATTACACTCCTCTTCAACCCCCAGGGGTCACTATATTACTGCACACAGCAGTACCAAAAATTAAAATACTGAAAATAGATGCCTCCTTCCAACCACCGACTCGCCGCTCGCCTCCTCACCCCCCCCAAGTATAAAGCCTCACTGCCACTACCTGCCCACCCTCCCGCTTGGTTCGTCATCTCCCCATGAAATAAGGGGAGGGGAAAAGGGGGACAGTTTGAAGGGATTTTCTGGGGCTATGAACTAAGCCGGGGAGGGGAAAGGGGGGCAGTGTGAAGGGATTGGATGTGATTGTCCAACACACAAACACAGGGACCGCAGGGAGCCCTGGGGTGGGGGGGCAGTGTGATAGGGGCTGGGGAGGGATAAGGTCCCTGGACCAGGGAAGGGGGCAGCAGTCAGGGCAGGGCAGGTGCAACTCACACACACACAGATACACAGAGTCTCCCCCGGGGATTTCCCAGCTGCCCACAGACAGTTCAAACCCCCCCATCACTACGGCCCCACTTAGCCCCTAACCGAAGAGGGGGATGGAGGTCTTGGCCCAGTCCCCTTCCCCGAGCTGCAGCTCAAGCCCAGGCCCAGCACTCCTCCCCTTGCTCACACTTACCGGCTCTGCCTCATGCCCAACGCTTCCCACCTCAGCAGGCCCCAGAATTGACACACCTGCTGTACGCAAGGTGGGGGGAGTGGGAGACGGAGACACGTGCACTTTTGCCGTTCGAGCGCGGCGTGTGTGTGCCACACTTCTGACCATCCGGGCGGTCAGAGCGCAGCGCGCACACACAGGGCTGTGAGGTTGACCCCCCCCGGGCAGAGGGAGAACCCAGCAGCTGTGCTTCTGACCGTCCGGGCGGTCGGAGCACAGTGTGCATGCACGGGGCTGTGAGGTCACCCCCCTCTGGGCAGGGGGCAAACCCAGCAGCCCCCCCGCCACTTGCCCGCAGGCCACACAGTGCATGTTGTGCAGGCCTGCCCTATAGCCTAGATAGGTTAGGACAGTCGCCTGGGATGCGGACAACCTGGGTTCAAGTTGTTGCTCTGAATGAGGCAGAGCTGAGGTTTAAACTGGGGTCTTGAATGTGCTTGGTTACAGCTTAAAACACTATTGGGTAAAATGATGTTCTCCCTTCCCCCGCTTCTTTTTCCGCAAGAAGCGGCTGACTTAGGTGAGGTGCATGTGTGATGGGTCCCCCTCAGGGTGCCACCTGGAACTGAGGTACAGCTGAGCCCAGTGTCTCACCAATCTAGGTTCCCTCTTACACTGTGACATTGTGACAAGCTGCAAAGCTCCCCAAGCTTGCACTCACATCAACATCCACAGGCAGGGGCCACACCCAGCCATGTTTATGAATGCTCTGGCCAGCCACTCATGAACCCACAATAGAAAGACAACAGACAAAATACTTCCAGCTCCCCAGCCTGAAACCCCAGATCTGTACCATCCTGCCCTAGTCAAAAGCCTGACCAGTATGAATTTATTGCCCAGTCTGCCACTTCTACAAAGGAAAGTGGTCGTGCACCAACTCTTGTTCCTGAGCTGAGATGTATCCCCTTTGTACTTCAAACAAAACACACAATGTTTTAGGTAAAATATAAAATTGATGTCTTAGCTACAGAAAGATAGCTTTTAAGTGATTATAAGTGATGGCAAACAGATCAAAGTAGATTACCATAAGAAGCAAATCAACAATCTAAGCCTAATGTACTAATTAATATTTGAATCAAAGAGTGTCTCACCCAGTTAGATAGTGCAAGCAGGTTAGCTTTTGCATACACAGGCAGGCTTCCTTCTTTCCTGCCTGGGACAAGCTCTTCATTCCCCAGTGCAATCTTTGTTCCTCTGGTACTTTCAGTTGTGTTGTTGTAGGGACAGTGAGGTGGAGTTATGATGTGATTTCCCCATTTTATATCTTCTTCCCACTTGCTGGAAAGCTCTTTTGCTGTGACCTGGGTCAAACAGTTCCCATTGTGTAATGCTGTATCTGAGAGATTTCTATATTAAACAGTTCCTGGCGTAATCCTTGTGCTTGTGTGTATTTCCTCAATAATCCACTAACATTGTTTGTCCTTTTTATTGTTGTACCAGAAAGGCTGCTTGTGGGTGCTCTCAACCTCACAACATGTTTCAGTAGCACATACAGAGCCAAATTTCGTATCTTCACGTACAATGGTGGCCCATACAATCCAACGAGATATTAATGTCTAGCAGATCAAGACTTGATACCTCACAAGGCATACTTTGTACAAACCATATCCTAATTACATGGCAGTGTTGAATATGGGGGTGCCAGGGTGTCACAGCATGAGTTCAGGAGAGTGAACATAAGAACATAATATAAGAATGGCCGTACTGGGTGAGACCAAAGGTCCATCTAGCCAGTATCCTATCTTCTGACAGTATCCTGTGACAGATGCTTCAGAGGGAATGAACAGAACTGGCCAATTAGTGAGTGATCCATCCCCTGTCATCCAGTCCCAGCTTCTAACAGTCAAAGGTTTAGGGACACCCAGAGCATAGGGATGCATCCATGACCACCTTGGCTAATAACCATTGATGGACCATGAAATTATCAACATTTTTTTTAACCCAGTTATACTGTTGGCCTTCACAACATCGTCTGGCAATGAGTTCCACAGGTTGACTGTGTGGTGTGTGAAGAAGTACTTCCTTTTTTTGTTGTTTTAAACCCACTGCCTCTTAATTTCATTGGGTGACCCCTGGTTCTGGTGTTATGTGAAGGGACAAATAACAATTCCTTATTCACTTTCTCCACACCAGTCATGATTTTATAGTCCTCTATCATAACCTCCCCCCTTTAGTTCCCTCATTTCCAAGATGAACAGACCTAGTCTTTTTTTAATCTTTCCTAGTATGGAAGCTGCTCCCTACCTTTAATCATTCCATTGCCCTTCTCTGAACCTTTCACAATTTTAATATATCATTTTTGAGATGGGACAACAAGAATTGCATGCAGTATTTCTGCTGTGGGTGTACCATGTATTCATATAGTGGCATTATGATATTTTCTGTTTTATTTCTATCTCTTTCCTAATGGTTCCTAACATTCCGTTAGCTTTTTTGACTGTCACTGCAGATTGAACAGATGTTTTCAGATGTCAAAGTTAGAATCAGGACTCACAATTTTGTCAAGACCACTCTGTTTATTAGCACAGCGATGCTGCTGCCATAGAACCTTCCCCAGATGCATTTCTAGGTTCCCTTTCTGTTTCTATACCACCGCCGTCCCTCACTAACCTCACCCTGCTCCAAGACTCTGCCCCAGAAGTTGAAAAAGACTCCTGGATTGCCCAGGGTTGCTCTCTATATCCTGATTCCCTTTGGCGTTCGCCTACTGGTGCCTTTGTGGCCCCCTTTTCACTCTATCCGTCGCTGGCCGACCTGCTACACGGTGTTTCGCATGTCGGAAAGGAGGGGATGGTCTCTGCTGTAACTAAGGCAGGATGGTGGGCCCCGCATTTCAGCTCCTTTGCAGCCCGCCACTGTGCTGCCTGTACCACTTGCCAAAGCCACAATATTGGTAAACCTGTAAAAGTGGCTCAGGGGTTCCGGGGCCTGCCCCAGGCACCATTCTTGCATTGGCAACTTGATTTTGTACAAATGCCTAAGTGTCAACGATATGAATTTATTTTGGTTATGGTTTGTTTATTTTCTGGTTGGATTGAAGCCTTTCCTTGTCGCAAGGCTGATTCACTGTCTGTTGCTAAATGTTTGTTAAATCATATTATGCCTGCCAAGGGAATTCCTGCCACTCTGTCCAGTGACCGGGGTACACATTTTACCGGACAAATTGTTCAACACCTGGATCGTATATTACATATCACACACCTGCTGCACTGTCCCTACCATCCACAAAGTGCAGGTGCTGTGGAAAGGCGAAATGGTGTACTTAAGAATAAGCTTGCTAAGATTTGTGACTCCACAGGGTTAGGCTGGACGGCAGCTTTACCACTAGCCCTTATGGAAATGCGATCCACTCCATCCCAAAGGCATAAATTGAGTCCCTTTGAAATTGTTATGGGACGGCCCATGCGAGCTATGGCTACCATTACTCCAGTCCCAGACTTGAACTTGACTCACAGTACGCTCCTTCAATATTGCAAGGGATTAATGCAAGCTGTAAGTCACTTCCATTCACAGGTTCGAGCCGCCTGGCCAACAGAACCCACCTCTGACGCTTGCCACAACCTCGAGCCAGGTGACTGGGTCTACGTACGGCACCATCATCGAAAACACGCCTTGGAACCCCGGTGGAAGGGTCCTCATCAGGTACTGCTTACTACCCAGACAGCTGTTAAACTATCTGGCATTGCAGCGTGGATACATGCTTCGCAGTGTAAGAAGACACCCTCCCCGGTGAACCAATCATCACCTCAGGACTGCGCAGAGTCAATTTTGACTCCGGAAGAAGACGTAGAGGAACAGCCTGCAATACCTTACAATCTACGCTCTCGTAAGGGTTGCCAGAAGCAGACGACGACCTAAAGCAAGGCCCGAGAAGGAGCAGTAGTAAGCCTAGCGCCTGCTGCCTGGTGGATGTAAAACCGTAACTACGGTTCCCTCAGTTGAGGTTGTCAGAACCAGAAGGGCCTTGCCTCCAACAATGCACCTCTGGTGGCGCCTGTTCCTTGGCTGCTGGTGTCTTAAGGCTTGGGGAGCCCACAATGACAATTCTTTTATCCAGCAGCAAGTGTGGATAGCTCAGACTCTTAATATTTCTAATTGCTGGGTCTGCAGCCACATCCCAGCTCACTCTCAAGCTGGTGTTCCTGTCCTGGCAATCCCACTCAATTCCCCAGAGCTCACTGGGGGACTTCGTCCGTTTAACAAAATATGGAACAGCAATGACACTTGGGAAGCAGTGGGAATAAACGTATCTAAATGGATAAGTGTGGTGGAGGGAAAAGGTCATTGGTGTTGGGTGTGTAATGGGACAGGGCTGGATCTGGGAAAAAGTCGTTGCCTTCAGCATATTGTGGCAAATGGTGTATGGGATTATTCGAACAAAACTAAAGAGTGGCGGGCTGGGTATGGGGATATGAATTTTTTCTCAACCTGGGATCAAACAGAAAAATCAATTTCATGTTCCCCCTACAGTAATCTTAGTGGAAACAATACAATCTTCCAATGCCATGCAAATAACACCACTCCTCGTAAGGAGAATTGGAGTCCCTGTGCCCTTCGGAGGATATTACTCCTCCTTTGTAGGCACCTATGTGACAAATGGGTGCAACCGACCCTTCCCAGCCTTAATAGGCCATCATTGGGTTTGTGGGACCAAAGCTTATACTGTGTTACCAGCTAACTGGTCAGGTATCTGTTATCCCGCTCGACTCTTCCCACAATTCCGAGTGCTGGGGTCCTTCCCATGAGAACGCCTGCGTAATTTCAGGCGAAGAAGAAGGGACTTAGCAGATGCCCAATGGTATGTAAATAACATAAGCCCCTTGACCTGGGAAGAGGCCATTGGCAGTTCCCTTATCCCACTTGGGGGAGTAATACACCATGCAAAAAGGCTCCTAAGGTTACAAGCAGTAGTTGAAATAATGGCAAATGAAACCGGAGAGAGTTTAAAAACCCTGGCCAAAAAAACAGGGGCGATCCGACAGATGGCCCTCCAAAACCGTCAGGCACTGGATATAGTGCTGGCGGCCAAAGGAGGGACCTGTGCTCTCATTGGAAAAGAATGTTGTGTGTTCATACCTGACGACACCAATGAGGTAATAGATCGCGCTAGTCACTTAGAACAAATTGCATCTCTTCCCCATGAAGAGCCAAGTTCTTTATGGAAGTGGCTAAGTAACCTATTCAATTTCTCTGGCATAGGAAACTGGTTGTTTCAGGGAGCCCTGACTATCCTGTGTGGAATCCTAATGATTTTTGTATGTTTTCAGTTAATCTCCTGTTGTATCCAGAATTGTGTAAGGTATGCCACTCAGGTGACTACCCCAAAACAGAGTGCTAATATGATGATGTTAAATATCGCTGATGAACGTAGAGATAAAGAACTATTAATATGTGGAACCCAGTAATTGTTGGTCTTTGCGTAAGCTTGACCAAAAGGAGGGATTGTGAAAGTGAAATGAATTATACTAAAGAAATAGAAGGAATTAAAGAATGCTGTATGTACCTTTAAGTAGAAATTAGAAATGCTGCAAGCCAGGTGTGCAGGAAAGCAGACATTAACTGCTTAACTTGCCACTTAAGGGCAATTGGTGAAGCATTAGTCTTAGATTGATAAGAGTTAACAAGGAAGCAGGATATGCATATTGTGCTCCATGCATATTTTACAGTTTTGCTCTCTCTGTCCTTTTGTTTAGTTTGCACCTTTTTATCTGTATAAATAAGACTGTTTGAATCTTGCATGGTGGCTCACACTATCTGATTGTATTAGCAGAGCGCTGTGCTAATAAACAGAGTGGTCTTGACAAAATTGTGAGTCCTGATTCTAACTTTGACACAGAGAACTATCCACGATGACTCCAAGATCTCTTTTTTGAATGGTAACTGCTAATTTAGTCCTCATCATGTTGTATGTATAGTTGGGATTATTTTTTCCAATGCGCATTACTTTGCACTTATCAACATTGAATTTCAATCACCATTTCCTTGCCCAGTCACCCAGTGTGTGAGATCCCTTTGTAACTTTTCACAGTCACCTTTTCTCATAAAGAGATAGTTAAGGGTTAATGCCTCTTTTACCTGTAAAGGGTTAAGAAGTTCACCTAGCCTAGCTGACACCTGACCAGAGGAACCAATGAGGGGACAAGGTGGTTCAAAAGGAAGGAGGGAAGTTCCCTTTGTTTAGTTTCAGTTTAAGTTTTGACCGGAGTGGGAAAGCTCTAGAATTCAGCCTCTTATCAAATAGTGAGTATGAGTGAATGAAATAAATAGGTTTATATTTATTTCTTTGTAACTTGTCTTGGGCATTAGGGAATAATCAAATTGGATATTTTTTGTGTAACTAAGTTTTTACCCAGGGGGACATCCTCGGTGTTTTGAATCTGTTGTCTGTGGGAGTAGCTGGTATGCTAATCTCTCCCAGAAGGTTTTCTTTTACCTTTCTTTTTTTAATTAAAAGCCTTCTTTTTAAGAACCTGATTGATTTTTTCTTGTTTTAAGATCCAAGGAAGTTGGATCTGGGTTCACCAGGAAATTGGTGAAGAAGTCTCTCAAGGCTACCCAGGGAAAGGAGTTAGAACTTGGGAGTGGTGGCAGCAAAACCAGATCTAAGCTAGTAATTCAGTTTAGAGGTTCACATACAGGTCCCCATATTTGTACTCTAAAGTACAGAGTGGGGGTGAAACCTATGACACCTTTGGACTATCTTGAGTAATTTGGTAACTCACAAATTTTGCCACCTCACTGCTTACCCATTTTTCCAGATCATTTATGAATATACTGAACAGCACTGGTTCCAGTGCCAATGTTTGGGGGACCTCACTATTTTTACCTCTCTCTGCTGAGAAAACTCACCTTTAATTCCTGCACTTTATTTCTTATTTTTTTAGCCAGTTAATGACCCATGACAGCTCCTTCCCTCGTATCCCATGACTGCTGAGTTTGCTGAAAAGCCTTTGGGGAGGGACTAGGGTAGCCATGCATATATTCCCAGAATACCAGACATTCCAGTACTTCCAGGAATGGCATGGGACCACCCTTGCCAGTGTGACCTGGTCATGCTGCATAGGGGACACCATGTTCAAGAGCGTGCCGCCCTGCCCCTGCCAGACAGGAGACAAACCTGCCAAAAAGATGACTGTCTGGTATAAAACTGGACACCAACTCTACCTGTCCCCCTCAAGCCAGGCACCTTGCCTCCACTCCATCCAGACCCTCAGCCAGGCTCCTCACCATACTCAGGTCATTACCCTGTTTATTTTGGCAAAAACTGGAAAAGCCTTTTATTCATGTTGAGCTTTTCCACTTTTCCAACGTTGCTCCTGGTCCATTGCGATTCCGACTAGATGGGGGAGGGGGGCAGGGCCTGGCCATAGAGGGGACAGGGCCCAATTGGGTGAACAGCTTGGCCTAGAGAAGCATGGAAGGGTGCAGCCTTCTAGTTAATGAGGTACCAGCTGAGTATAGGGCCTACACAATGGGGATCCCATAAAGGATTTTTCTCTTTTCCTGGCTTGCCAAAGGAGAAACACATCATCCTTCTGCAGCATGAGGTCTACACTTGGCCTGGGTTCATAAAGCATCTTTGCTCTTTGACTCCATGTACACAGCACAGGTGAGGCGCAGCTGTTATTGGGGTGTGGCAGCCAGTCAACGGTCACACAGTGGTTCTGCCTGGGGCTGGCTCAGCCAGTACTGAGACGCAACCAGCTCTGTGGTGGAACAGCTGGGTTACAGCTGCTCAGTGGTGAGGCAAGAGGATGGTGCACCTGGTGCTGAGGGGCAGGGGTGTGTCCCTGCTGCTGCCTGCTGGGGGGAATGAATTCCGCACTGTGGGTGGAGAAAGCAAAACAACCCAGCACCTCCTAGAAGACAGAGCACTGCCTTAGTACTGCCAGCCCCTGGATGGGATTCACCATGTGCCCAAGGGGCTGGCACTAGGGGCTTTCAATGTGGCCTCATCTTGACCTCCACCAAGTCTTGTCTAAGGGCTTTGCAGGTGCTGAATGTGTGTGGGGTTGTGTATGTGGGAGGGGCAATGTGTGTTGGGGGGTGTAAGTATGAATGGCCTCTCCCTGGCAATTCTCTGGGTGTCCGTGAATCATTCAGTGATCAAATCCAGAGCTGGCTGCTCCCACCCACTCTGGAGACCAAGTCCCAGGGACCCAGTGGCTCAGAGAGCAGATATCAGCCTCCTCTTGCCCAGCTCCCTTCACAGCAGAGGCGGAGAGAGGATGCTGAGATCTCACATCCAGGTGAGCTTTCAAACACAGCTTCCTTCTTGCTTCCATTCTTCCCTAGTTGCTGCTCTGTTCTGTGGCCTGCTCCTCCCTGCTTCAACCACTAGCCCAGCCAGGAACAAAATTCAGGCTGGCAATCAGGAGAAGGTTTCTAACCATCAGAGTGGGGCGGTTCTGAAGCAGCCCCTGAATAGGAGTTGTGGGGGGCACACAACTTGGTTAGTTTTAAGGGACAGATAGAGAAATGTATGCGTGTGATCGTATGATGGGTTGCTTGTGATGGAGGCAGGGCTCAGGAGCCCCGAGGCTCACTTCCAGTTAATGTCCTGTGTTCCTAATGCTCATGCTTCAGAGTTTCAGCCAGCCACTGGCATGGTCAGAAAGGGATTCTCCCCCCCCCCCCCCTGTATTCTGAGAGATTTTTTGTTTGTTTGGGAGTTTTTTTGTTTTGTTTTATCTCCTTCCTCTGAAGCACCAGAAGATGTCCACAGGAGATGGGACATTGGATGGGGATGGCGGGGGGCTGAGGTGGCACCGAGCATTCTCTTTCTCAGGTGCTTGGCTGGCTGGCTCTTGTCACATGCTCAGGGTCCCACTGATTGACATATGTGGGATCAGGAAGGAATTTTCCCCTGGCCACATCAGCAGTGACCTCGGAGGGGAATTTTGTGTCCCTCTCCCTCCTGTTCTCTGCCTGAGGCTGTGATACTTTGGTCTCATTTTGGTTGTTGGGTTAGTGTGTAGGTGCTGTCAGTGGCCTGTGCTATACTAGATGATTGGGTGGTCCGTTCTGGCCTTAAATTGTATAATTCTATTCCCATGTCTGCTTCCACAGAACTAGGGGTAAAACCCACAGGTTCTGAAACTCAGTGGCTTGTGCTCTAAACCAAAGTCACTTCCTCTCTCAGGCCCATGACTAGAACTCAGGAATCCTGTTTCCCAGCCTGCCTGCCTAACCCACTGCCCCCGTACTCTCCTAGAGCTGGGTATAGAACCCAGGAGCTTTTATTCTCAGCCTAACCCACTCTGCCTACTAGACCTCATTCTCTTCCCAGACCTGTCTCCCCTCCTTCCATACAGCTCTGCTGATTTTCAGTAGCTGGGGATCTGGGCCATTGTTTTTCCACTACTACACATTTAAGTCCAACGGCTAATTAACATGGTGGGGAAGGTACTCTGATTTAAAATTCTAACCCCTTCCCTTCTTCACTGCAGGTGTTAGCACTCGGAACAAACAGCCCCCAGTTGTCTCAGTAATTGTCCAGTAAAACCAGGGAAGACCATACTTTAGAACCCCACCCATTCCCACATTATAATTCTAGCTATGAATTTAAACTGATATAGTTAAATGGGTGGAAAAGGCTGTGTGGATGTTCTTAATTCAGTTTAAACCAGATTATTCTGGTTGTTTTAAATCGGTTAGGAATAGGTTTAAGCTAACCTGCAATCAGCTTCTTCGAGACCAAAATAAGTGTGCCCAAATATCGGTATAACTATATCAGTTTAAAAGTCAATTCACGTTATACCAGCTGTTAAGGCCTAAATTGTTTCAAGAGCCCAGTAAACATCCTTCAGCTGCCCGGTAGTTCTCCAGAAAAGAGTAGATTTACATTCCAGACCAGGGTTTCTTAAACTGGGGTCACCGCTTGTATAGGGAAAGCCCCTGGCGGGCCGGGCAGGTTTGTTTACCTGCCCCATCCACAGGTCCAGCCAATTGCGGCTCTCACTGGCCGCAGATCACTGCTCTGGGCCAATCGGAGCTGCTGGAAGAGGCGGCCAGTATGTCCCTTGGCCTGTGCCACTTCCAGCAGCTCCCATTGGCCTGGAGCAGTGATCCGTGGCCAGTGGGAATTGCGATCGGCCAGACCTGCAGATGGGGCAGGTAAACAAACCCGCCCGGCCTGCCAGGGGCTTTCCCTACACAAGCAGCAATCCCAGTTTGAGAAACCCTGTTCCAGACTGATAGGCGGACAGCCAGATAAATAGAAAAGTAAGTTTGAGAATAGATAGATACAAGTTTAAAAGAAATAAAATAAAGGCTTTAAAACATTTCAGATGGACTTATTTTCTCTTTCATAAAGGAACAAGTACAGAAAGGAACTGTTTTACAATTCCTTTGTAGTTTGCCTTTAAAAAGAGATTCTGTTCTCTTTTATATTCTTTGTACTCAGATGATCAGAGCAGATTCGTCTTTGGGTTTGTCTGGAACCTAGAATTTATGTAAGGCCATTTTAATCAAATCTAGAAATATGTATAAAACATATGTATTGGTTTAACATTTCCAATCTCTATTTGAATCTTATGAATCTAATCTATGAATTCATATAATATATATATTTACTACTTTAATATTTGACTTTAACCTGTAAGTTAATGTAATATACTGTTCTTAACCCAATATTTCAACTGATACTAGAAATGTGTCCTATATGGAAATATTAACTCAATATTTTAAGTGGCTCTTTAGGTAAAAAAAAAAAAAGCTACAAATTTAATATTGTAACCAAATCTAAAAATATATTTAGTTCTTCATTGAATATTTTTACAAAATCTAGACATTTATATATGTATTAGCTTAACCACATCTGTGAAATACAATATACCATTATTATTTCAATAAAATATGGAAATGAGTACAAAATATTCTTATCTATTTAATATTTAAACAAATCTAGTCAAATGTGATATATAATTCTTAATTTACTATTTTAATTAAAAATGATAATATATTATTAATTATTTTAATCAAAATAGAATTCATGTCAGATATAACTATTAATGTAACATGTTTAGAAAATCTGGAAATCATCCCAATAATCTGAGATTTAATCAAGTCTAGAAATTAACATGCTATGTAAATATTAATTTAACATGTGGACTGAATCTATGGACATAATGATTTCTTTGAATGTAGGAATTAATATGATATATAATTCTAATTTATTCTTTTAATCAAAACAGTAATTATTATAAAACAATTCTTCATTTATCATTTAAATTGAATATAGAAATTGAGACCATATATAGGTATTCATTTATTTTAGTCAAAAATAGGAATTGATATAATATGTAGTAAATTTTACATTTTAATCAAATCAAGAAATTATTATAATCTGTAACTCTTAATCCTGGTCATTGACTGGGGTTCCTAGGTGCTACCTCAGTAATAATTTAAAAAATAAATAATTAATAAATAGTATAATTATCAAGTGAGTGTATACATTAATTTCACATATAACATACATTCAGTTCACAAATAAAAATGGATTTCAGAGTTTAATCATATTGATATATTGTCATAAATATAAAGGGAAGGGTAAAAACCTTCCTGTATACAGTGCTGTAAAATCCCTCCTGGCCAGAGGCACAAACTCCTTTTACCTGTAAAGGGTTAAGTAGCTCAGGTAACCTGGCTGGCACCTGACCCAAAGGACCAATAAGGGGACAAGATACTTTCAAATCTGGAAATCTGGGAGTGGGGAGGCTTTTGTCTGTCTGTCTGTTCTGTGTGCTTGCGGGAGACAGATCAAGAAAGCAAGCAGTCCAACTCCATTAGAATTAGTAAGTACTAGCAAGGGAATGTGTTAGCTTACTTTTGTTTTGGCTTGTGATATTCTCTGTGCTGAGAGGAAGGTGTATTCCTGGTTTTCTTTTTGTAACTTTAAAGTTTTGCCCAGAGGAAAATCCTCTGTGTTTTACATCTGATTGACCCGTGAAATTATCTTCCATTCTAACTTTACAGAGGTGCTTCTTTTACCTTTTTTCTTTCTAATAAAGTTCTATTTTTTTTTAAGAATCTGATTGGGTCTTTTAGTGTTCTAAAAAACCCAAGGTTGGTCTGTGCTCATTTTGTTTATTCTCAAGCCTCCCCAGGAAAGGGGGTGTAGGGCTTTGGGGGGATATAAGGAGGGAGATAGGGCTCCAAGTGGCCCTCCCTAAATGTTTGTTTGAATCACTTGGTGTTGGCAGCATTTACCTAATCCAAGGTACAAGGGAGAATTTGTGCCTTTTGCAAGTTTTAACCTAAACTGGTAGAAATAAGTGTAGGGGGTCTTTCATGTGGGTCCCCACATCTGTACCCTAAAGTTCAGAGTGGGGAGGGAACCCTGACATATATTAATACAGATTTTTCTTCTGCAGAGCTCACAGGGTCAATCCATGATTAACGTCATTTTTGGATTTATCCAAACTCAAGGTAAGGAATTTTAAAAAGTTACCTAAAGATGCAGCACTAGCGCAGTCAATTTCATTTCAACGTTAAAGCAGGGGTGAAAGTAATACTAAATTCTTACCCATACAGGGATCGACTCCAGCCCCCGGAAGGGGTGAGGCCTAAGGCAGAAGGGGCAGGGCCTAAGGTGCCTGGGGCTCTGGCGGCAATTTAAAAGGATCGGGGGCTCTGGCCACGGCTGTGGTAGCGGCCATGCTGGCTAGGAGCCAGCCCCGGGTCAGCTGCTCCTTTTGCCCCCCGTCAGTGGCTGGTGGGGGCAAAAGGGGCAATGACATTAAAGCGCTGCCACAGTGCTTTAATGTGGGCTGCATACAGGGCAGTACCGGCCCACTTTCACCCCTGCCTTGAAGAGTAGGGAGGAGGGAACTTGAAATCAGCTTCCTGTGCTTCTCTGAGTATCCTCTGTTGTTTTGACAAGCATAGAGGTGTTTGTGGTCCTAGACTGGTCCAGAGGAGCTGATCCAGCTATGAAAGGAGGAGCAAGAGTTTGTTTCCCAGGCAGAACAGCTAGCTGAAAGCCAGAATCCATGATCTTTATCTGGTGCTGAGGGTTTCCAAAGGCAGAATAAATGCAGCTTGAGCATCAGATCCCAAGCAGAGTTTGAAATGTGATATGTATGAGAGATATACTGACAGTGACTCTGTGTGTGTGTGTGTGTGTGTGTGTGTGTGTGTGTGTGTGTGTGTGTGTGTGTGTGTGTGTGTGTGTCTGCTATTCCCTACTACTCTAATGACTCCTCCCCTCCCAGAGTTCTGGGTAGAACCTTGGTGTCCTGTTGATCGTTTCAGCTGCGGGGCCCCCTGATGAATATGACCAACAATACCATCCTGGTGACCAAGTTCATCCTGCTGGGTTTCCCCTCCCTGGGCTGGCTGAGCCACACCATCCTCTGTGCCCTTCTGTCCTTGGCCTATGCCGGGACACTGGCAGGAAACCTGTGCATTGTGTGGGCTGTGCTGAGGGATCCCCACCTCCAACGCCTACCGATGTACATCCTGCTGGGGAACTTCGCCTGGCTGGAGACCTATTACATCACAACCATGGTGCCACGGATGCTCTCTGACCTGGTGTCCCCTGGCATCCCCATCTCCTTCCTGGCCTGCTTTGTGCAGTTCTACTTCTTCTTTTCCCTGGGGGCCACCGAGTGCCTCTTCCTCTCAGCCATGGCTTTGGATAGATCCCTGGCCATCTGCCACCCCCTGCGCTACTCCGTCCTCATGTCCCGCCAGCTCTGCTGGGCCCTGGTGGCCTCCTGCTGGCTCTGTGGCTTTCTATGGTTTGTAGTGCCCATCATCCTCATCTCTCAGCTCTCCTTCTGTGGTTCCAACACCCTGGATCATTTTGTCTGTGACCCGGCCCCATGGCTGGCTGCCTCCTGTACCTCAGCTCCCCGGACTGAACAGGCTTGCTATGCCCTGAGCTCCCTCATCATCTTTGCCACAGTCCTCTTCATCCTGGCCTCCTACGGGCTAGTCATCAGGGCTGTGCTGAGGCTGCCAGCTGGGGCCAGGCGGCTCAAGGCCTTCTCCACCTGCACGTCTCACTTGGCTGTCGTGGGCCTGTTTTATGGTTCTGTCATGGTCAACTACGTCAACCCGGCAGCCTCGGGAAGCAGCGGGAAAGTGGTGACTCTCTTCTACACAGTGTGGACCCCACTGTTCAATCCACTGATCTACAGCTTGAGAAACAAGGAGATGAAGGAGGCTCTGAGGAGGACACTGCTCAGGGAGCTGTAGGGGGTTCTGCTCTGGCCCCAGCTTGCAGGGACTGGCTGGTCAGGGGGATGAGCAATGGAATATAAGGCCTTTTTCTTCTGGGGGTGCAGGCTCCAATAGAGCAGGGGGAACACACACAGCCTTTTTCATGACCTCTAGGGGCTAATCATAGTATAAAATGCCTGTATGATGATACAGCCAGAACAAGAGGGGGGCAGGGGGAGGTGTGGGGGCATATGTGTCCTTGCTGGAGGAAATGAGCCCTGCACAATTTGTATATTTGCAAGGGGTAGGAGCGCAAACTGAGTGTGTGTGCAGGGAGGCTGGCTCACATCTCTGCTCTTTTTGCGCAGCTGTATTTCAAAGCGGTTACCTGGATAAATGTGTTATCACACTTAGAGCCAAAGAGCAAAGTTCTGCTCTCCTTTTCTCTGCTGTCAATCAGGAGCGACCCCAGTGATTTCAGGAGACTGACCAGTGCAATCCAGAGCTCCCAGGTAGGTGCCCAGGCTCCATAGACCATGCACAGGGATAGTCAGGCACCTACGGCCAGGAGCTACCAAAACTAGCCATAGA
The DNA here is from genome assembly GCF_011386835.1 of Chrysemys picta bellii. Classification (NCBI taxonomy): domain Eukaryota; kingdom Metazoa; phylum Chordata; order Testudines; family Emydidae; genus Chrysemys; species Chrysemys picta. Next base: position 15,142,459 of record NC_088803.1, read on the forward strand.
AAAATGCTGAGAAAAGGGGTGGGGCCAAAGCCCGGTCCTTCAAAGGGTCACAGGCGCTTATCTGTAATCAGGATTCACAGCCGGGACCCCTTTCCGAGAGTCAGGCATCTGGGATGAACGTGCGAATTTGCCTTAATCCTTCTATGAATGATCTTTATGGCTCTGTATCGATCCCCTTGGCAGCCCTTGCACCTTGGGAAGGAATCGGTTCTCCCTGGGACGTGACAAATCAAGCCAGGCATTGCAGACACAGAGCCATTAGGACCGTCTGGGCTGGAAGAACACATTGGGATGGGAGACCTTAGCAAGACACTGAGAACCCCAGGGACTTAAGACAAACCCTTAGCTGCAGAGGCAGATGAACATGTGACCGCAGCCTGGCTATGTCCAAAGGACAAAAACAAGGGGGGGGGGGCAGATGACTGTGTCAATGAGAGCTGGGCTTACATAGATACAATGTGTGTGCTGGGGATTGAGGGCCAAAGAGAATGGAGCATTGAGGAGCAGGACTACAGGCTGGACTCACTTTATATAAACAGAAAGCAGGACCCCAGGCCAGATCCACTCTGTACACACAGAGAGCAGGACCCGGGGCCAGACCCCACTCTGTACATAGAATAATAGAAGATTAAGGATGGAAGAGACCTCAGGAGGTCATCTAGTACAACCCCCTGCTCAAAGCAGGACCAAGCCCAACTAAATCATCCCAGACGGGACTTTGTCAAGCTGGGCCTTAAAAACCTCTAAGGATGGAGATTCCATCACCTCCCTAGGTAACCCTTTTCCAGTGCTTCACCACCCTCCAAGTGAAATCGTTTTTCTTAATATCCAATCTAGATCTCCCCCACTTCAACTTGAGACCATTATTCCATCTTCTGTCCTCTGCCACCACTGAGAACAGCCGAGCTCCATCCTCTTTGGAACGCCCCCTCCCCCCACTTCAGGAGTTGAAGGCTGTTATCAAATCCCCCTTCACTCTTCTCTTCTACAGACTAAATAACTCCAGTTCCCTCAGCCTCTTCTCATAAGTCACATGCCCCAGGCTCCTAACAGTTTTTGTTGCCCTCCACTGGACTCTCTCCAATTTGTCCACATCCTTTCTGTAGTGGGGGGGGAGGGGCAAAACTGGACACAATACTCCAGATGTGGCCTCACCAGTGCTGAATAGAGGGGAATAATCACTTCCCTCAATCTGCTGGCAATGCTCCCAGCCCAATATGCTATTAGCCTTCCTGGCAACAAGGGCACACTGCTGACACATATCTAGCTTCATGTCCACTGTAATCCCCAGGTCCTTTTCTGCAGAACTGCCACTTAGCCAGTCAGTCCCCAGCCTGTAGCGGTGCATGGGATTCTTCCATCCTAGGTGCAGGACTCCGCACTTGTCCTTGTTGAACCTCATCAGATTTCTTTTGGCCCAATCCTCCAATTTGTCTAGGTCACTCTGGATACTATCCCTACCCTCCAGTGTATCTAACTCTCCCCCCAGGTTAGTGTACACACAGAGAGCAGGGCCCCAGGCCAGACAATTCTGTACACACACAGAAAACAGGGCTTTGGGTCAGATCCACTCTGTACACACAGAGGGCAGGTCCCCAGACCAAACCCATCCTGAAAGGGGCCTAAGGGAGTCGGACTGCTAGGCACCATAGGGATAGGGTGGCTCCAGCACCTCTTAGGTGCCTTTGAATGTCCCCATGTCATAAACCCGTGAAACCAAGGGGGTCAGAGTCAATGATTCCAGCCAAAGTGGAGGAGACTGGAAGGAGGAGTGTGGAAAGGGAGAGGAGAGGGAAATAGGACAAGGAAGAGGTGTGGATGGAGGGGGGAATTGATGGGCTTGGAAGGGGTCTCCTAGTCTGTGAGATTTCTTCACACTTGGGATCAGCTCATCAGGGTGGTTTATTGGGGAGCTAGGGGACAGAGTCTGAATATAGCTCAGTGCCATGAGAGGTGGGACCATCTTGAGCAGAAAAAGCATGGGGAAAGTGTGCTTTCTGACCTTCAGGGATCGCCCTGTGATGGGTTTTCCCCAGGGTGCCACCTAGAAATGGGGTACCACTGAGACCCCTGACCCACCAGCCTGAGCTCCCTCTCACACTGTGCTGCTGTGGCAAGCTGAAAAGCCCACCAGGCTGCACTTTCACCAGTATTCATATGGGTAAGGAGACACCCAACTGCAGTTACACACAGGCTCTCTAACCACCAGTTTCCCAGCCTATGACCCCAGAGCAGTACCATCCTGCCTTGGTCAAATCTGGCCAGTATATGGGTTTAATACGTTGTCTGCCTCCCCCTCAATGTGAAGAGAACAATGCACATTTGTGGTAACCAGAGATTTTTCCCCAAGAACTCCAGTCAAAACTCACTGGTTTAGATTAAAAGAAAAAGAATTTTATTAGTTTAGTTATTTAGGTTTAAGATCTAAGTATTCCAGTGCAATAACATGAAATAAATTGTTAAGATTTTTAGTGAATGAGAGCAAAATTTACAAAAGCATCTAAATGATGTAGAAGAATCCTCATTGCAAGTCAAGTGATTTTTGAAAATGGGACTTATGCCTCTATGTCAGAGTTGGGCAAACTATGGCCTGCAGGCCACATCTGGCCCATGGGAGCCTCCTGCCCAGCCCTTGAGATCCTGGCCCGGGAGGCTAGCCCCCGGTCCGTCCCCGTGCTCTTCCCCCTCCCCCGCAGCTTCAGCTCACTGTGCCACCTGTGTAATGCTCTGGGTGGCAGGGCTGCGAGCTCTTGTCAGGAAGTGCAGCTGCAGAGCCGCGGCCTGACCCAGTGTTCTGTGCTGTGTGGTGGTGTGGCTGGCTCCAGCCGAGTGGCACGGCTGCCTTTCCTGGTGCTCTAGGTGGCACGGCTGTAGCACTGCCAGCCACCGGTGCTCCAGGCAGCATGGTAAGGGGGCAGAGGGGTTGGATAGAGGGCAGGAGAGTTCGTGAGTGGTGGTCAGGGGGCAGGGGTGTGGATGGGGTCGGGGCTGTCAGAGGGCAGGGAACAGGGGGGTTGAATGGGGGCAGGAGTACCAGGGGGGAAGTCAGGAAGGAGAGGGGTGGTTGGATGGGGTGGCGGGGGCAGTCAGGGGCAGGGGTTCTGGGGGTGGTCAGGGAGAAGGGGTTATTGGATGGGACAGGGGTCATGGGGGAAAGTCAGGATTGAGAGGAAGGGTTGGATGGGGTGGTGGGGGGCATTCAGGGGTGAGGGTTCTGGGGGCAACCAGGGGACAGTGAGGGGTGGATGGGGCAGTGGTCCTGGAGAGGCCGTCAGGGGTCAGGGAACAGGAGGGTTTGGATGGGGCTGGAGTCCCGGGTGCGCCATCAGGGGGCAAGAAGCAGAGGGGGATGGGTGCTGCCTCCAGGGGAAAGGAGGCCTGGGGATGTGGGGACTAGGTGCTGCCTGGAGGTGGGAGGCCCCTGGGGGATGAGGTGCTGCCCCCAGAGTAGGTGGGTGCCTGGCGGGGTGTTGGGGGTGGGGGGAGTTGCAGACCAAGCCTATTCCATATTCACCCTACAGTGGCAATTCCTGTCCTTTGGGGCTGGCTGGGCTAGGCTCCCCGCTCCAGGTGTTGTGCTATGACTCCTGGTGTATTGAGTCACAGCAACGTTCATGCTTGGCCTGGCTGTGTCCCCACTCCCCGCCCAACGGGGCCAGGCTAAATATGAGCATTGCTTCCAGGACACTGCACTCCATATTCATCATGGGGGTGTTAACGTCACTAAGCATCACCTAGGTAACTCAGGAGGGTAGATGACCACAGGTGTCAATGAAGCCTTCCTGCACTAGGCCCAAAAGAACCAAACTTCTCCCATGTTTAAACTTTAATTGACCTCACAAGCCAGGTGCAATTGAAATGTGTAAGCAACCTGTTATCTGTGTGCAACCCCCTGCTCACACCGGAATCAAGCAGTAATAATAAGGCCTGCATGTTTCTGGCTAAAAAAAAAAACAGTTTAAAGGAGCTACTAACAAGCTGGACTTATAGCCGCCAAGATGACGTAACTACTTAAATGTAATTGCTTGCTACTTGCTTAAAGTCAACTATTATAAAAGAAAGGGGGGTTTGGTGGGTGAAGGGGGGGGGTAAAGCCTAGCTGCAAAAAAAAACAAACAAACAAAAAAAAAAACCTGTTTGTCTCAGTGTGCTTAATCTGAGACATGCCTGTATCCTAGCACCACTTTGGGATCCCAAATAAACTTTGATTGCTTCTCCACCCGGGTGTGTTCATTGGCGCGAAGCACACCGGGCAACGAACCCCGCTTTTGCTGTCCTCGGGTACTCTGTGCCGGCAACAGTTTTGGTGCCCAACGTGGGGCTCGAGGCTGAAATTTAGCCTTGCCCGGATCCCTCTTGGAGGTCAACGGATTGCGGCGATGACCGACGCCCAGCGCGCACTGGTGACTTTACCGGGACCCTCGGCGGAGGCGTGGTTTTGTAGACGCCGGAGGGTACAACGGTTGAACGCGCTCGTACAGTGGAAAAGCAGCTGTGGGCGACGGTGAGGAACCGGTCCTGTGGAGAGGCCAACGGTGAGGAACCGGTCCCTTGGATAAGGTAGGAACAGTCCAGTGGGGCCTTTACCTGTTTTGACCTGGGGACACCCAGTGTCTCCCTAGGGTATGGGGCAGGGACAGAGTATTCTAGGCAAGACAAGGTAAACACCCTTAGAATGCATTCTGATGAACTGGAAAGTGTTTGGATCGGATCCATTGATTAAAAGTAAATTAAAAAGATTCTGTACAGTAGACTGGCCTCAATATCAGCTAGAGGACCAGGAAAGGTGGCCACCGGAGGGATCACTTAATTATAATACAATCCTTCAATTGATTTTGTTTTGTCAGCATACGGGTAAATGGAATGAACATATGTATGTACAGTTGTTTATGTTGTTAAGAGATAGATCAGATCTTTTGCAAAAGTGTAATTTGACTCCGACAGGTTCGGTAGTAACTATTGTTAGTCCTCAGAACCCTCCCCCGGTTATAATGGCAGAGTCGGTGTCCCCTTCGGCTCCAGCACCCCCACCATATAAAGACAGGGTGCCTCAGGTCCCAGAGATTGCCCCTTTGGTAGAGTTCTATCCGTTAGTCACTGAGACCGTGGTGGCCCGCCCAGGATCACAAGATCACCTGGCCACTACTATGCAGGTCTATACGCATGTGCCTTTTAACCTGGTGGATCTAGCAGCCTTTAAGGCACAGGCAGGGGAATTCTCAACGAATCCAAGCAAGTTTATCTCAGTCTTTGAAGGGTGCCTGGCTAGCTATAAGCCTGACTGGGATGATTGTAATGTCCTTATGAGGACCCTGCTGTCTGAGGTGAAGCGTAATCAGGTTGTGTCTAAGGCACGGGGGAGGCACAGCGCAGACATGAGGCAGACGCAGCACACGTCCCTGCTGCTGCAAACCAGGGCCCTATAGCAGACCCCCGGTGGAATCCCAACGAGCCGACGCATCTCACCCGTCTCACCTCCTACAAAGAACTGCTTTTACATGGTCTCCGCCATTCGGCTGTCCAACACAACAATTGGGCCAGGCCGTATGAGTTCACCCAAGATAAAGTAACCCTTACCTTACCCTCTGAGAGTGCCTGAATAATGACCCTTGCAATTGAGCCCTCAGCCATGCAAGCCCCAGAGTGGAGCCAGTGGGAGGACAAAAGGAGGGTTAAAAAGCAGCTTTGCTGGACAGTGCTGGCCCAGGGATTTAAAAATTCCCCCACCCTTTTCAGACAGGCCCTGGCCAGAGACTTGGAGGAGTGGGACAATGAGGACGGGGTCCCCCTCCTGCAATATGTGGATGACTTGTTAATTGCTGCTGTGGGTCTAATCACTTGCCTTAAAGCCACTGTGAGCCTCCTGAACTTTGTTGGACTCCAATGATATCAAGTAGCACAAAGTAAGGCTCAAATTGCCCTCCCAGAAGTACGGTACTTAGGATTTTACATAAGGCAGGGGAAACGTCAGCTTTCAAATAAAAGAAAGAAAGCTATTTGTCAAATTCCTATCCCAAGCAATCGTAAATGGCTCAGGGCATTTCTGGGCATGGCAGGCTTCCGCAAAATATGGATCCCAGAGTTTGGACTGTGCGCTAAACCCTTGTACAAATGCGTTAAGGGAGAGGATCATGACCCCTTTCACTGATCCTCAGAAGCCGACAATGCATTTAAGGTTTTTTTAAAAAAAGCTATTGAACACCAAAGGTTGTACCGAGTGAATTCCTCAAAAATGGGTGTGCTCGTCCTGGTTTGTTGCTCCAAAGCTCTGTATAAAAGTTATTTTACTAAAAGGGTGTATAATGGTAATGTGTATGTGGTCATTGTTGGAAAAAAGTGTATAAGCAAAAAGTAAAAGTTTCCTTTGTAGGTTTAAAAAAGCCAAGAAGGAAAAAAACCAAAAACCCAAAACAAGTTAACTAAAAATAAAAATAAAAAATAAAGCTAGCAAGCTCAGTCCAAAAATAAGATGCTGGCCCCATCCAAGGACATTGTGCACAGCTAAGACATGGCTGACAACCAAAAAAAGGGGGGCCTGAATATGCCCAAGCAACTATGAGATCTGCAAAACACTGCCAGGCATAAATAAAATATGTTAGGTTTCTTTTCTCACAGATAAAAGAAGTGCTAACCAAAGACCCTAGCAGCCCTGCCATTCATTAAAACAAAAAAACTGAGTCTATGTAAAAGTCCACCAACAAGAAAACTGCTTTGGCTCCACACTGAAAAGGCCCTTTCCAAGTCCTGTTAACCACTAACACCGCAGTGAAGTGCCAAGGACTGCCTATCTGGACCCATGCTTCTCACTGTAAAAAGACAAGGTGAAGTGCTAGTAACCTCTCCCTTGTCCACTAACAGACCTACTGTGCCTTTGGCTTTTTCTAAAAGAAGCAAAACCATTACAGGGTGATGTGCTAGTAACCTCTCCCCTGTATGATGCTGAACCACACTGTTTCAGGAAAAGAAAAGAAGGAACACTTGCTTCATTGCAACCACAAAGTCCAGGAATTCCTGACTACAAAAGATATTAAGAACTGACCCAGGTGAAGAAACAAAAAATTATACGCTGGCAGGGAGGCTCTTACCCAGCTTATGAGTAAATATTTTCTAACCTCTAGACTTAGACCCCTGGCCTCCCAGGTACAGGCTAAATCTCTAGTTTGCCAAAAGAACAACCCTGGACCAGGAGTGTCAGTGCCACCAGCCACTCTGGAACATACCCCAGGCCCAGGACTGGTTTGGCAAATAGATTTTACTGAGTTCCCCCAGACCCAAGGATTCAGATACCTTCTCGTCTTGGTGGATTAATTCAGCGGATGGCCTGAAGCTTTCCCATGTCGTAACAACACTGCCAAAACAGTGGCTCTTAAATTTGTCAAAAAGATCATTCCTCGCTTCGGAGTCCCCCAGTGGATAGAATCTGACAACGGAACACACTTCACATCTCAAGATGTTCAGAAGATATCGGATGCCCTGCAAATCCTCTGGAAGCTCCACACACCATGGCGACTGCAGGCCAGTGAAGTAGTGGAACGCACAAATCAGACCCTTAAGCGGCACCTCTCAAAGGTCTGCCAAGAGGCTTCCCTTAAGTGGCCTGATCCTTTTCCCCTTGTTTTGCTCCGCATTCGCACTCTCCCAAAGGGCAGGTTAGGGCTCAGTCCCTTCAAAATTATGTTTGGAAGGGCATGGCCTATAAACGGTACACCAGTTCTGGCAGGGGAGTGGGAGGTAGGCTGTGGTTTCTTATCTCAGTACATGTGCTCTCTGTCTGCTGTTCTTTGTTCTCTCCACATGTATACCAAAGATTTGCAGCCTCTCCCATTGGATGCCCCTGTCCACTCCTTGTAGCCAGGTGACTCCATTCTCTTTCGGACCTGGAAGGATGAGCCTCTCCAAGAGAAGTGGAAGGAACCCCACACCGTCCTGCTGATCTCCCACACAGCAGCAAAGGTCAAAAGAACTGGATTCATCACTCTCATCTGAAAGCAGTGCCTGCTCCTAAACGGTGGACCGTTCAGCCTGCAGAGAAGACTGCCAGCGACAATCTGAAACTTAAACTGTTATTCAAAAGACAATAAGGTCTGCTGGGAATGCCCTGTGATCTCGTTGAACAGTCGCAGCGCACTCCCCATGAGAACTCTGAGCGTTGGTTGTGTTTATTTTCACAGGGCCGGCCTAACCTGGTGGCCTGGTGCCTTTTGCTTTTAGTCTGCCTGCTATTAGTAATTGTTATTTTGTGAGTATTTGGGAAATTGTAATTGTTAGGCCCTAAGGTAACCTGCCCAGCATAGAAACAGGTCCAGGGTCTGCCACAGTGGTACTCTTTGCCATAGAGACACTCCTCTCATTACCTCCCGTTTCCCCCCGAGCACATGCAGGATGAAAAGGGATCCCTACTAACTTGTAAACAAATACATATGAGTCCTTAAAGGTTTGCTTTGCCCAAGAGTTTAACCTCTCTAACTGCTGGGTGTGTTCCCAAATCCCGCACCACACAGCAAAGTTACCCTGGAGGGTAGTTCCCCAAAATTAGTCAAATATCTGTTGGGGATGGTTCAGTAGGGGAAGAAATACCTCGGGTACCCCCTTGTCGTAAACTGTACCATTAAATCCCAGGATGCATTAAAGGACAACCCCTGGAAGCCGCAGGCCAACTCAACGCAGATCCCTTCCCCTATTAGGCTGCAGTCAGTGGCCCCCGGGTTGGTGTGCTATCGACAGTTCAAGTTCAGCAATCACCCTGGTCCGCTGGGAATAGCACCTGTCAGTATTATTTATCCCCTAACAATAATGCCTCCATCCCTGTCTATGTTAATGGCAGATCCGACTCTACTTGTTCACCCTCTATAACACTGATAGAGAGATATGCACAGCTGTTTGCCCCCCCCAAGGTATTAATACATACTCTGGCTTACTTAATAAGTAAAAAGTAGGATTTAAGTGGTTCCAAGTAGTAACAAGTAGAACAAAGTGAATTACCAAGTAAAATAAAATAAAACACACAAATATAAGTCTAACACAGTAATAAGACTGAATACAGATAAAATCTCATCCTCAGAGATGGTTCAATAGGTTTCTTTCACAGACTGGACACCTTCCTAGTCTGTGCACAATCTTTTCCCCTGGTACAGTGCTTGTTCAGCTCAGGTGGTAGCTAGGGGATTTCTGATGATGGCTGCCCCCTTTCTCTGTTCCACCCACTTATATATCTTTTGCATAAGGCGGGAATCCTTTGTCCCTCTTGATTCCCACCCCTCCTTCGCAATGGAAAAGCACCAGGTTAAAGATGGATTCCAGTTCATGTGACATGAGCACATGTCACTGTAAGACTTCATTACTCACTTGCCAGCACATACGTATACAGGAAGACTCACAAATAAAACAGAGCCATCTACAGACAATTGTCCTGGTTAATGGGAGCCATCAAGATTCCAAACCACCATTAATGGCCCACACTTTGCATAATTGCAATAGGCCCTCAGAGTTATATATTATATTTCTAATTTCAGATACAAGAGTGATACCTTTATACAAATAGGATGACCACACTCATTAGATGATAAGCTTTGTAATGATACCTCACAAGAGACCTTTTGCATGAAGCATATTCCAGTTGCATTCATATTCATCAGCATACTTTCATAAAATCATATGGAGTGCAACGTCACATTTTTTTCTCAGCTACATTCTATAAATACATCTTGGATGCTAGTTATCTGTCATGGCCTCCTGTTGAGATCACCTGCTGAGGTGAGGTTCCTAATTCCCATGCAGATCATACCAACACCCCAGGATACAAACACACACACACACACACACATTTCCCCTTTTATTGTTAGCCATCATCAAAATTACAAGGAGAGAAAGTTTTACAAAATAAAGTAAAATATCATTTGTGGGATAAAAATATGCAATGTAGGCCTTAGTTGTGTGTGAGAGGGAGTCAGTTTTGTGGGATAAATATCGGTTTGTGAGTGAAGATGTGTGTGGTGAAGTATGTTTTTTCAGAGTTATGGGGAATGAGATTGGGGTATGTACAATGGATTTGTGTGGAGAAGGTTCAGTGTGTATAGAGGTGTTAGATGAGATATTGCTGAAGAGTGAGTGTGTGTGTGTGTGTGTGTGTGTGTGTGTGTGTGTGAGAGAGAGAGAGAGAGGTGAAATATATGTGGTGGTGGAGTGTGTTGGAAGATGTACTTCATAGAGGGGCGTGAATTTGGGAGGGAAGTGGGATATATTTGTGTGTGAGATTAGGGTCTTTCTTGGGCTGGTGTGTAGTATGGGAAGGTGTGTTGACCCATTAGTATGGGTCTAATGTGTTGGTGTTGCTGCAAGGGATGGGGTTATATATGGGGCATGGGGTGGTTTTGATAGGGGATGGCGTGATTATGTATATGAGGTAACTATATGTGTGTGCATATGGGGTACAGGTGTGTGTTGGCTGAGTGTAATTCAAGGTATGTGGAAGTGATGGGGTGTGTGTGGGAGAGTTGGGAAGGGTGGAAGCTGTGTAATGTTAATTTGTGTGGATATAGCTGTGGAGTATGTGTATGTGTTTGCTCATGTTAAGGTGTGTGTGGGGTGGGTGTTGGCTGGAGGGGTGGTTGGGTATGTGTGGGGTGTTAAAGATGTTGGGATATCTGAAGTAGAGTTGTGTGGGTATTTGGCTATGTGAGGTGTGTGTGGATATATGTGTGTGTATTTGTATGCTTGGGTGTTGGATATGCAGAGGGAGTTGGTATGATCTTCATGGGAGTTAGGAACCTCACCTGCTTAGGCATGTTTGAAAACCCCACTAGGCACCTATTTGCATCCGTAGGCATCTAAATACCTTTGAAAATTTGGCCCTGTTAACCAGATAGCAGGGGCAGTGTGTGTCCTCCATTCCCTCGTCTCATTTTCCCAAAATCAAAAGGGTTCTGTCCATTATTGCCTGGAACAATCCATGCAAACCTGGAACTGATCAGATGTGGCATATAAACATTATCATATTGCAGAGAGACAAACAGAAATACCATCAGTCTGAGTTTAGGGCCTCACTTTGCTCAGCCAATAAACCACTTAACATAATTCCTTTCTTCCAAAGAGTGTGCTTCACAATCATGGGTAAGGCCTGTTACCTTGCCTCATGTGACACCAGTGGTCAGGAGCAGAGCAAATAATAGACTTCATGAATCCTGAATCTAAGCCTCTGCTAATATGGCATACTCCTCTCCCATAGCTCATAATAGAGCCAAGGAGTGCTAATTCCCATCCCTTACCCACTAGACCCCACTCCTCTTCCAGTACTGGGAATAGGTCGCAGGAGTCAGGATGCCCCATTTATTTCTTTTGTTAAATGCAATGCAGAAATGGGAATAGAACCATGGTTCCATCAATGTGAGTATCAATTTCTGACCAGTAGCTACCATCATCATTTAAACCATTGCCCTTGGTGGTTAGGAGAGGCTCACATTGAAGCCATTGAGAATCCCCCTCCTTTTCTCTGAACTATCCCAGTTAATGAATCCAACCCTCTTCCAATTCAGCCTTCTGCTGCTGCACAGCACCCTCCCCAGCACCTCCTTCACTTTCTTGTTCCTTGGGTTCTAGATGACAGGGTTGAGGAGTGGGTGACTTACACAGTAGAAGACAGAGACCAACTTTTCTGCCTGGAAAGTGTAGCGCGCCATGGGACAGATGTACATGAAGGTGACAGTGCTGTAGAAGATGATCACCATTGTGAGGTGGGAGGCACAGGTGGAAAAGGCCCGTTGGCTGCCAGTGGTGGAGGACATCATGCAGATGATGAAGATGATGGACACCATAGTGAGCAGGAAGGAGCGGAGGATGATGACCCTGGCAAAGGTGAAGAATATCATCTCGCTGACTGAGGTGTCTGTGCATGAGAGGTTCAGCACTGGTGCCAGGTCGCAGAAGAACTGATTTATCTTGTTGGGGCCACAGAATAAGAATTGAGTGGTAGAGATGGTGAGCGGCAAATGGCCAATGAAATCACACAGCCAGCTGGGTGCAGACCTTTTTGTTAATCAGTTTGCTGGAGCGCAGTTCTTAGCAGATGGCAATGTAGCGACCATAAGCCTTCACATCCAGAAGCATGCTTTCGGTGATTCCCAAGTAGAAGAGAGATTGAATTGGATTATGCAGCCTGACACAGAGATGGTGGTCCTCTCCACCATGAAGCTGGACAGCATCTTGGGCATGGTGACCATGATGTACCAGATCTCCATGAAAGAGAATTTGCTAAGGAAGAAGTACATGGGTGTGTGAAGGCAGCTGTACTTCCACACCGTGGCGATGATGGTGGCATTGGCCATTATGGTCAAGACATAAGCAAAGAGGAAGAATGTAAAGAAAAGAAAGGCCTGTCATCTTCGTAGGCTATTGAACCTAAGAGGATGAATTCGGCAACAGCATTCTGGTTTCTGGCATCCATTCTTCACTGTGTTTAGAATTGGAGAAGTTAGTATAATAACAATAATAATTAATAAAGTAAATGTAATATAATATTAATGCTTTTAAAGTTTTTAAATGAAGTTACCATTGTGGAAAGGTGACAGATGGAGGATCTCTCTCTTTATCTCTTTTTCTCACTCGCTCTCTCTTCCTTTATTATGCCATTCATAGATTCTATGGCCTAATGTGACCATTGTGATAATTTAGTCTGACGTTCTGCATAGCATAGGCCAGAGAACTGTCCCCCAAATAATTCCTAGAGCATAAGAAAAACATGCAATCTTGATTTAAAAATTGTCAGTGATGGAGAATCTACCAGGACCCTTGATAAATTGTTCCAGTGATTAATCACTCTCACCATTAAAAATGTATGAGTTATTTCCAGTCTGAATTTGTCTAGCTTCAATTTCCAGCCATTGGACCATGTTATGCCTTTCTCTGATAGACTGAAGATTCCATTATTAAATATCTGTTCCCATTGTAGGTGCTTATAGATTGTGGTAATTTCATCACTTTGTTAAACTAAATAATTGAGCTTCTTGAGTCTATCACTATAAGGCAGGTTTTCTAATCCTTTAATCATTCTCATGGCTCTTCTCTGACCCCTCTCCAATTTATCAACCTTCTTCTTGAATTGTGGGCAACAGGACTGGACACAGTATTCCAGCAGTGGCCTCACAAGTGCCAAATACAAAGGTAAAATATCCTCTCCACTCCTTCTCAAGGCTACCCTGTTTATCCAACCCATGATCCCATTAGTTCTTTTTGGCCTCAGCGTCACACTGGGCGCTCATGCTCAGTTTATTATCTACCACTACCCCTAAATCTTTTGCAGAGTTGCTGCTTCCCAGGATAGAGTCCCTCCTCTTGTAAGTATGGCCTACATTCTTTATTCCCAGATGTCTACATTCACATTTAGCTGTATGAAAATGTACATTGTTTGCTTGCAACCTGTTTATCAAGCAATCTAGTTCACTCTGTAGCAGTGATTGGCCTTATGATGGGTTCCCCAGGAATGAGAAGCACTTGCTATGGAGGCTCAAAAGAGTTACATTAATTAGGTACCAAGTTGTAACTTTAAGCAGTTTTGAGCAGACATCTGAAGGCAGTGATGTTGTGATGCTGTTCCACTGTGAATACATACTTAAAAAAAATAAAGTCACTGGAGCAGGGGGAATGGCCTCTGGGTCTCCCACCTCCCAGTGAGTGCTCTGACAACCAGGCTACAGCATTGCTCCTTTGCTTGCTCCCTCTCTCTTTGGTCACAGTGGAAAAACTTCAACAGTAGTGACTGCGGATACCCCATATCAAAATATCCCATAGCTCAGTGATTTAGATCCTCACTTGAGAGGTAGCAACACCCCATTCAAATATTTTCTCCCCTTCAGACAGATGGGACACTTGAACTGGGGGTGTCCAACATCCCAGGTGTCACCTGTGGGTGACTGGTGATGGAGCATACTGGGGGGGGGGGGACCAGTTAAAGGGAAGGACATGTGACCTCCCCATGTGACCTCCCCAAGTGACTTCTCCGCAGCTGATCTATAAGAAGTTGGGACAATATTTTTCACTATTAAAGGAGGGCTTCCTCCTTTGAGCACACTTACTGGATTGGGCCCTGCAGGTGAGCTAGGCAGAGGAATGCCTGTCTTCTCCTCAGTTTGTGCATCACTCTGGGGCCTAGGTGTCTGTATCTGAAAGGGGATCACCAGTGTACATCCATAGGCAAAAACATAGGGAGATTTAATTGCATGAATTTAGGCACAGAGTGATTGTAGGTACCTACAGGGCTTGGGGGCAGCCGAGAGGGGGTTTTGTGAAAGTGTTAGTTAGGCACCAAAGACATTTTGTGACTCTCGCCTCTCGTGTCTATGCTGAGCTCTGAGAGGGGAGTGGGGTCCAGTGGGGAGAAAAGGGAGGGGAGCTGGCTGGCAGTATGGAGCCCAGAGTTCTGTCTCCACTTCCAGAAAAGGAGCAGGACTTAGTGGTTATAGTAGCATGACAGGAGTTAGGACTTCTAGAATCCAGTGGAGGTTTGAGTGGTTAGAACAAAGAACTGGAAATGAAGAATGTTGGGTTCCATTCTCTGCTCTGGAAGGAGATTGTGGTCTCCATGGTAGCATTCTATGAAATGTTTCCAGTTCCACATGCAGGGCCATAAAGACCAGCAGAACCGCAGGGGCTCAATTTGTGGTTTAGACAATGGTGTTCGAAGGAGGGATTTAGGTTTATTAGGAAATGGGAAACCTTTTGGGAAAAGAGGAGCCAATAGAGGAAAAAAAGGGCTCCAACTAAGCCAACCTGGAACCAGACTGCTGACATGTAAAATTAAAAAGTTGGTAGAGGATTTTTTTAAACTAAGGTCATGCTGGTGGGGGAGTGACACTATATGAGAAAGAAAGCCAAGTCAAATGAAGTAAAAGTCTTAAATGTATCAAACTGCACCATAGAATCTCTATGGATAAAATTTCCATGCTTGAACAATAAGAGTGTAACAGTAGGAATATTTTACTGACCACCTGACCAACATCATACATCTAGTAACCTGCAACAAAATGGAAGATGAAATTCTGTGTTCATAATTGCAAAGTAATGCACACTGGAAAAAATAATCCCAACAATACATTCACAATAACGGGGTCTAGATTAGTTGTTACCACTAAAGAAAGATATCTTAGAGTCATTGTGGATAAATCTCTGAAAACATCCATTCAACGCACAACTGCAGTCAAAAAGGCTAACAGAATGTTGGAACCATTAGGAAAGGGATAGATATTAAGACAGAAAATATCATAATGCCACAGTATAAATCCATGATATGCCAACATATTGAATATTGTGTGTAGTTCTGGTCACTCCATCTCAAAAACCGTATATTAGAATTCAAAAAGGTACAGAGGAGGGCATCAAAATTATTAGGGTTATTGAACAACTTGTATATGAGGAGACATTAAAAAGACTGGGACTGTTCATCTTATATAAGGAATGACTAAGGGGGGTTATGATAGAAGTCTATAGAGTCATGAATGAAGTGGAAAAAGTGAATGTAGAAACAAAGAGATTAGGTTTAGTTTCAGTTTAGAGTTTGAGAGCTGTGAGAGCAGAGTGTAGGCCTTGCTGGAGCTGTAAGCATAATTAACAGTGTGAACCAAAGGCTGGGAACCAGAGTAGGCCTGGCATTGGTAGAAAAGTAAAACACTAACCAAATAAGCACATTTCTGACCAGAAATGATGGTACAAAACCACACAGATCTCTCAAGTTACTATGTAAACACATTCTTAAGAGATGGTACCAGATGGTACCAGAACACCCTGATCCTGTGTAAAGATAAGAGGGTATGGGGATGGAAGGATAATGGATAAGGATGTTTTATTCAAACTAACAGGTACAAGGATAGGGGTGGTAACTAATGATGTCTGGAGTGTCATACATAACTTTTTTGTATCAATGTATAAAAGAAGAGGTCATACGAGGGGCATCTTTGGGCTAGTCTAGGGGACAACATCCTGATGTGCTGCTTCAGCTGGTAACATTGTTGCAGGCACACATATGTTAGTACACCTTTAACCATTGAGCCGGGACACTGGTACCGTGCTTTGTCAACAATAAACCTGGCCTAGCGCCTTTCCAAGGAACCAAGTCTGTGGTCTTTCTTAGTGAACGACATTGAGGTCTGCTGGATCAGCAAGTTCAGCTCTCTGTTCCTACATCAAACACCGGAGCTCCAAGAACAGCAGCACTAGCAGCATTCACAACCCCCTGCAGAGCTAATGGATCAAAGCTAACGCAATTCAAGACAAAGAAGGGAACAGTCTTACAGAAGAAAGGGACATCATCAATAGGTGGACAAACTACTGCTCTGATCTATACAACCACTAGACAAATGGAGATCCTAGTGTCTTAGACAGCCCAGATTCAACAGAGGAGGAGGATTTTCCAATACTATATGAAGAAGTGGAGACAGCTGTGAAATCACTCAAGAACAGAAAGGCTACAGGTATTGACTACATCCCAGCAGAATGATGAAATTTGGAGGAGAAATAGTAATAGATGTACTCACCAAGATCTGCAACAAGATCTGGGAGACCGTTGAGTGGCCCTCCACGTGGACACAGTCACTAATCATCACTCTGCCAAAGAAAGGCAACTTAGAATTGTGTCAAAATTACTGGACTATAAGTTTAATTAGCCATCCCAGCAAAGTGATGTTGAAAGTCATATTGAACTAATTGAAAACACCAGGAGAGAATATCGTCGCTGAAGAACAGGTTGGATTTTTCGCTGGAAGAAATACCACAGAACAGATTTTCAACCTTTGTGTTCTATGTGAGAAGTACTTACAACACCAGCAGGACATCTACCACATCTTTGTTGACGTCAAGAAGGCATTTGACAGAGTATGGCACGAAGGTCTCTGGGCAACCATGAAGAAGTACAATGCTGGTCGTAAGCTTATTCTTACCAATTAAACAACTGTATGCCAAGGCCAGCAGTGCAGTTCTCTAGAAGATCATTTATGCACAGTCAGCATTGGGGGGCGAACAATCTCAAATCTTTGGTTCACTGATGACATTGATGGCCTGACAGGCAGCAAAGATGAACTTGCCAACCTTGTGAAATGATTGGATGAAACTCCACAAAATATGGCATTGAAATCAGTGCAGAGAAAACCGAGCTGATGACAAACAAATGTGATGGGATCAGCTCACATATCACTGTCAGTGGACAGGAGATGGAGACAGTGAAATAGTTCAAGTATTTGGGGGCAATCATCACTGATGAAGGATCCAAAGCAGAAATTCGGGCAAGAACTGTGCAAACAACAGCAGCAGTGGCAAAGCTAAAGCCAATTTGGAGGAATAAGAATATCTCCCTGGAATCCAAACTGAAACTGCTGCATGCAGTGGTCGTCTCCAGTTTCCTGTATGCATGCAAGAAATGGACTCTTACGGCAGAACTCGAATGGAAAATACAGGTAGTAGAGATAAAACCCATATAAAGATCTCCTGACGACCGTGAAGAAGCACAAGCTGAAGTGATACAGCTATGTAACAAGATCATCTGGCCTATCCAAGATCATCCTCCAAGGGACAGTACAGGGGAAGAGAAGATGTAAACAGAAGAAGAGATGGATTGACAACATAAAAGAGTGGACAGGAATGGACTTCACAGAGACTTAAGCACTGACACACAATCATCAGGGGTGAAGACAATCGGTTGATTGCTCATCAATGATGGTGTCCCAATCACCAATGCAGTTATGGGAGTGATGATGATGATGCCATCCTAGCTCCTAAAGTAATTGAAACCCTATGTGATCCCAACTGGACAGGGATATGGAGCGAAATCTAACTGCAGTGACTGAGTTTATCTTTCTGGGCATCTCAGACCTCCCGCATCTGCAACCCTTTCACTTTATCCCAGTCTAACTCATCTACCTTGTCACCCTGATAGGAAATAGCCTCATCATCACTGTCATGGTGGCTGACCGGGCCCTCCACACCCACATGTATTTCTTCCTCAGGAACCTGTTAGTCTTGGAGGTCTGCTACTCATCAGTCACCATCCCCAAGACCTTGTCCAACCTTCTGTCAGAGCCCAGATGTATTTCTTCCTCCTCTTCGGTAACTCGGAGTGCTGCCTGCTGGCTGTAATGTCCTACGACCGATATGTGACCATATGCAACCCCCCATGAATTACTCTCTCATCATGAGAAGAAAAGTCACCATTAGCTTGGGAGCTGTGGTGTGGATTGCAGGCAATGTGGTGGCATTTGAGCAAACGGTCACCGTATTCACACTATCCTTCCATGGGCCAAATAAAATTGAGCACTTTTTCTGTGACTTTATCCCAGTGCTTAGGCTGGCGAGCATGGACACATCCCTGAATAAGGCTATCACAGCCATGCACACTGTGCTGTTCATACTAATCTCCTTCTTCCTGATCATCACTTCCTACACCTGCATCCTCTCCACCATCCTGAAAATGCGCTCAGCCGAGGGGAGAATCAAAGCTTTCTCCACATAGTTCTCATGTCTGATCACTGTCACCTTGTTCTTTGGCAATGGCATTATAACTGATGTGAAACCTAGTACCAAATTTTATGTGGACACTAACTTAGCCCTTGCCCTGTTCTACACAGTCATTACCCAAACATTCAACCCAATTATCTACATCCTGAGGAACAAAGAAGTCAAGGAGGCTCTGAGGAAACTCTTGGGCAGGAGAAGGATTAGGATTTCTTAGTTCTCAGAAAAAGTTTTTTTTTTCTGGTCATTGGGCCACACTAAAGTGACTTCTCAAACCAGAGACCTCGTATGGGCATGCACAAAGATCACTAAGCAATGACACCACTGAGCAGCTCAGCACATAACTCAGGTCTAAGTCCCAGTAGGATTTACAAACTAGGTGTTTCCCTGCCTACCTCGACTGAGGGGCCTGATCTTGTGGGTGTGCTCAGAGGTCTCTCTCAATCTCTCCTGTTGAAGCTGTTCCACTTTGTGTACATTGTGATGCTCTGTACCTCGAGGGAACACCCTGCATCCCCATGTTCATCCTTATAATATGATTGTGTAGTATCCAATGCAAAGATTATCATGTCGGGTGTCTTCAGAAGGCTTATGATGCACTTAGCATTGTTGTTATAGTAATGTTATAGGTTGTAATTTCATGTATATAGTTATGAGGCTGAAAATGTGTCCTCATGGCTTAAAACAAGCCCAGGTCAAAAACTCTCCAGGAGAAGGGGGGCAGTTCAAGCATCTTCAGGGCATATATGGGACAAACCCAGCCCAGCCTCACAGGAACAAAGAACACTGGCCTAGGCAGCAACAAAGGATCTGTTGGACTCTCGAGTGAGTCATCCCCCTTCTCTTGGTCAGTTTGGGACTACGATGAGGTAATGCTCACCTGTCTCTGGGGGGTGGCAAAGCCAAGAGGGAAGAAAGAACATGATAAAAGGGACATTTGCTATGCTCTTCCTCTCTCTTCCACCTCCATCTACAGACACCACTACCAAGTGACTGAAGTGCTGATAAAAGGGAAGAGCCTGGCTGAAGGGCAACCAGCTAGCCAGTGATGAGATGCATCTAAGCTTGTAAGGGTATTGAAAATGTTAAAATCAGCTTAGAATGTGTTTTGCTTTCATTTCATTTGACCAAGTCTGACTTCTTGTCCTTTGACTTATAATCACTTAAAATCTATCTTTGTAGTTAATAAATTTGTTTGTTTATTCTACTTGAAGCAGTGTGTTTGGTTTGAAGTATGTCAGAGACTCCCCTTGGGATAAGAAGCCTGGTACATATCCATTTCTTTGTTAAATTGATGAACTCATAAGCTTGCAGTGTCCATAACTTGGGACTGCAAGATGGAGGTTCCTAAGGTTGTGTCTGGGACTGGAGATATTGACTAGTGTCATTTGGTTGCACAACGCAAGCAGCAGCTGGCCAAAAGTGCTCACTCACGTAGCTAGGAACAGCTTACATGTTAGAGGTGTGCATGAACAGTCCAGGAGTGGGGGTTCTCACAGCAGAGCAGGATAAGGCTGGCTCCCAGAGTTGAGGATTGGAGTGACCTAGCAAATCACTGGTCCAGATAACACCAGGGGGAAATCACATACATACATCAACCTTCCCCGGAGCAGGGATTGGAACCAGGGTCTCCCGGGAGAATGTAATAGCTTATAGTCTATATAAAGAGTGAGAATTACTCTATAGCATTTTCCTGAGAGAACCAGGTTCCAGTCCTTGCTCCAATGAAGATTTAAATGTATACAGAAGGGGACATTGTCAATAGGAGAAACCCACCCAATTATTCACTAGAGTACAGGCAGAAGGGCAGTCTCACGGGAGGTGGGAGATCTGGAGTCAAATTGCTGCTCTGTCTCAGGCAAAGTCGGGATTTGAACTCCCACACCATGGGTGACTGGTCTAGATACCCAGCTGCTGAATGTGGAATGGGGGTGGGGACACCACAGCAATCATGTCCCTCTCCTTATTTTTCTTGAGAAACAGCTGGCCTGGCTTAGGTGCCTAATTTGAGGAGAGGTTCATGTCTGTGTATCTTGAGTGGAGAAGGGCACCACCATTCACCCTGGAATCTGATGCCTAACTCCCTTTGAGGGGCGGGGCTTAGGCCATAGCCCTTTCCTTAGCACTTCCCACCGGATAGATTAGGCCCCTCCTCTCTCAGCTTGCTGTCTTCTGTGAATCCCTTTTTAAAGCGCCTCACTCTCCCCATGTATTGCACAGGGAATCTGGGGACTAGAGGCACAAAAGGACTGAGGTGCCTATGTCCCAGAATCAGGGCCCACTGGGATTCCCAAAACCCCAACTCAGCTGCCCCCAAACCTTGTAGGTACCTAAACTTGCTTGGTGCTAAATTTTTACATTAAAAGATTCCTAGTTGACTATATTTCTGCCTATGCACACTGCAGCTTCTCTCTATGCGCCTGAGGCCTATGCCTTAGTGTGATTAATGAAACCCAGGAGACCGATATTCCTCTGCCTAACACACCTGCAGGGCCCAATCCAGTATTCAAGTTCTGAGCATGCTTCCTGGATTGGGCACCTCTAGGTGAAATTACATAGAATGGTAAGGAGGTGGGAAGGAAGCATTCTGCATCCCTCATAACCATCAACCCAGATGTTAGGGTACTCCCTGGGATGTGAGTAAACCCCGAGTTCAAGTCCCCCTCACACCTGAGGGAGAGATGGGATTTTAACAGGGTCTGTTATCAATTAGATGAGCACCATAGTGGTGGATACACTGGTGAAAATCTTGGATAGCTCTAATATTGTCAGAGGTTTTCACACAAGTGTCAGTGACTGAAGAATTATGCCTGGTGTGAACATATGTACCTTAAAGCCAGTGTTAGGTACTAGTGCTTGCTGCCTTTCTACCAGTGCTGGTCAAGATAGCAGCTTTTTGTAAAAAAAAAGATTCAAACACATTGACATGACAATGAGATTGAAGTTTAATTGCAGAGGATCAGGACATCCATCATAATTCAGATTCCCAAAGCAAATGTAACTTTAGAACTTGCAAAGTAGCATCTGAATAAGGTATCATATTTCACAACCACTGAGAAAATTCTACACATCTGTTCTTCTCCAAAAAAAAAAATTGCATTATGAGTGTTAACTTTTTTCAAAAATCAAATGAATGTAGATTTGATGGCTAGAGACAGAGTTAGATTATACAAAGTAATTTAATTAGAATGAGGACTTTCAAAGGGGCTCCTCTCCCAGTCACTTTAATTGTTAGTGGTTTTCTCACTGAAATTTACAGTTGACTTTCAATGAAAGACAGATGTATAACCACCCTTTGTGCCTTTGAGAATGCCCCCTTAGATGGACAAAGTCATGCACAGCCAGAGATGAGGGTGAGTATTGTGCTCATTAACAGTCATCTGAATACAAATTTTCATTGACAATAATAAATATCAGTAATGATCATTAGGGTTTTAGGCTGGTATTTTCAAAATGGTCAAAGGGAATTAGGTGTCCAAATCCCATTGTACATCAGTGAAAGTTGTGTATCTAACTCCAATCTCTGTCTTTGAACATCTCCCCTTGTTATTCATTTGAAAATGAGTGAAAATTCAGTAACTAACCCCTTTAGGAGGCTCAGGTAACCGAAGCCTGTGAAGTCCATAGGAGTTTCACTGATTACTTTGCATAAGAATCTCAGCAGTTTAACCTTATGGGATGACAATTATAGTAAAATACAGCCCAGATTTTAGAAAACACTTGCCATTCTGGGAGGCTTGTAGGCAGGCTGCCCTTTCTGAGATCCTTCTCCCATCCAGCAAGTGTGCCCATATCCCATGGCCGGTCCAAGCCTCCCCTTCTCTTTGGGGTGGGATACCACTATCTACCGTGACAAAGTTCTGACCTTGACTCTGTGAGTCCTGCATTTCCTGACAGATTTTGCTAGCCTCAGAGGCTCACTGTGACCCTCCACATAGCCCTTCTCTCTCTAGAGGCAAGGGTAACTGTCTACTGAGCCATTTTCATCATAAGCCAGCAAGGGAGGTAAGGAGAAACAACCCTTCCTCACACAGTCTCTGTTGTCTCCCAGTATCAGTGATTAATGAGGGAGGGGAGGGGGGAGCCCAGGCCCACCCTCTACTCCACGCTTCAGCCCAGGGACCCTAAAATTAGCAGGCTATGGAAGCTGACTTTTTGGAAATAGGACATGTACAATTCCCTGGGCTACTTCCCCACAGCAGCCCCCCACTCAATATCTTCTTCACAATTACCTCAGGGCCTCCTTCTTTGCACCTGATATGGATTTGTACTACTTCATTCCTCCAACAGCACAGCTCCCTCCTATAGCTCTTGACACCCACCTCACACTGACTAACTGGGAGGCTTTTAACTAGTTCCAACCAGTCCTTGATTGGCTTCAGGTGTCCCAATCAATCTAGCTATCTCCACTACCTTCTAGAAGGATCTTAATTGGCCCCAGGTGTCTTGATTAACCTGGAGCAACTGCCATTTGGTTACCATGGTACCAGGGATTTGTTTAGCCTGGGGCTAACATACCTGTTCCTCACTACTTTACTGTAGCCATCTGGCCTTGCCCCATCACACCACCCACTCTCTGACTGGGTCTCTGGGTTACATTTCCCTGGCTGCACTACCTATCAGGTCCAGGTGGGCTTGGACCCTGCCAGAGGTGTCTTTCAGGAGTCTGTGGTCAATACTTAGACACAAAAGCAGTGTCTCCAAAACTAAGTATGAGTGATTTGCCCTAATGCTACACAGAGCCTAGAGAAGATTTAAAAAGTGTAACAAACAGACCTGTGTGCCTATTGTCTTCCCTGTGTTTGGCATTCCCCTCAAGTTCCTCATGACTCCATTCTCTCTGACAGCTTGCTTTCTGCAGTTCCTGACTCTCAGTCTATCTGTCAGCCTCCAGCATACTGCCTCAGTGTCTCATTTTACAGCTTCCAGCTCAGCAGACCACATCCTTTTTAACCTCCCAGGGTCTCTTGAGCTCAGCCCTACCCTCGGGAAATGAAAAAAAACATTCTAATTTGGATGGTGCCAGCCAGTCAGGTTCTTCCCTGAGTTGATGCCCAGCCATTGTTGTCCCTTTCAAGTGGATACCTGAGAGCATGACTTATCAGTGTCATTGTTTCTCCCTTCCTGGGGTCCTTAATACCCCCCCTTTACAATCTCTTTTGATTGGATTCTACACACTCCGTCATGCAGCAGTATTAGAACTGAACAAAGAAACCAAATCATGCATAATATTTTAAAGAAATAAACAGACATTTTCTCACTTTGTCACACCTCCATTTTGGAGGCCCAAGTTGAGATGCTTTGACATGGCCCAAGGATCCCCAAAATAAACTTTTGTATGAGAACTAAAAAATCCTGCTCCTGGCCAAGAATTTCCTCAGAGCCTCCTTGACTTCTTTGTTCTTCAGACTGTATATGATTGGGTTGAGTGTTGGAGTAATGATTGTGTAGAATAGGTAGGTTGCTCGGTCAGTGTCCACAGAAGCCCTGGAACTGGGTCTCATGTAGGTGATAAAGCAGCTCCCAAAGAACAAGGTGACTGTGATGAGGTGCGAGGAGCAGGTGGAGAAAGCTTTGCGTCTCCCCTCAGCTGAGCACAACTTCAGGATGGCGGAGAGGATGCAGACATAGGAGGTGATGATCAGGATGAAGGGCACTATTGTGAACACTACACTGAGCACACCATTAACAACATCATTCAGGGATGTGTCTGTACTTGCCAGCCTAAGTACTGGAAGAACATTGCAGAAGAAGTGGTTGATTATATTTGTCCCATGGAAGGGTAACATGAATATGGTTGCCATTTGCTCATATGCCGTCGTGTCGCCCATGACCCACACCACAGCTGTGAAGCTAATGGTGACTTTTCTGCTCATGATGAGCGAGTAATGCATGGGGTTGCATATGACAAGGTACTGGTCATAGGACATCACAGCCAGCGGGCAGCACTCCGAGCTGCCAAAAAGGAGGAAGAAGTACATCTGGGCTTCACAGCCTAGGAAGGAGATGGCCTGATGCTCTGACAGGAGGTTGGACAAGGTTTTCGGGATGGTGACCTATGTGTACCAGATCTCCTAGAATGACAAGTTCCTGAGGAATAAATACATGGGGCTTTGAAGCGCCCGATCACCCACTGTGACAGTAATGATGAGACTATTTCCTATCAGAGTGATGAGGTAGATGAGTAAGACCAGGATAAAGAGAAGGAGCTGCAGATGCTGGAGTTCTAAGAACCCCAGAAAGATAAACTCAGTCACTGACCAGAAGGACCAATGAGGAAAGAAGATACTTTCAAATCTGGGGAGTCAGGAGGAGGGGATTTGTTTTTTGTTCTGTCTGTTGTTCCATCTCTGGACAGAGGGAGAAGCCAAGCAGGTAAAATATCTCCTGCAAATATACCTGGAATAATCTATCTGAAACCACAGAAATGGTGAATAGGGCAAGGGAATGCATTAGCTTATCTTTTGTTTTGGCTTGTGAATTTTCCTATGACACAAAGGTAGTTTTATTCCTGTTTTTGTAACTGTGAAGCTGAGCCCAGAGGGGAATCCTCTGTGATTTAAATCTTTTTATTACCCCGTAAAGTTACCTTCCATTCTCATTTTGCAGAGGTGATTCTTTTATTTTTTTCTTTATAAATAAAGTTCTTATTTTAAGAACTTGATTGATTTCAGTGTCCTGAAGACAAAGGGTATGGTCTATGCTCACATTGCTAAGGCAACTGGTTGGTATATTATTCTCAAGCCTCTTCAGGAAAGGGGCTGAAGGAGCTTGGAGGATATTTTTTTGGGGGAGGGATAGGGATTCCAATTAACCCTTCCCTGCATTTTTGTGTAAATCATTTGGTGGTGGCAGCAATGCCATCCAAGGACAAGGAAAGGCATTTTTGCCTTGGGGAAGTTTTAACCTAAGTTGGTAGAATATAAGTTTAGGGGGTCTTTCATTGGGTCCCCACATCTGTACCCCAGAGTTCAGAGTTGGGGGGGGGAACCCTGACAAGGATAGAGTTCATTCACACTGGCAAGGTGTGCATGTAAGGCAAATTCACAAAGTCATTTCCAGGTTGTATTTGACCTCTCGAAAGCCAAGGAAAGCATTCTTCAGGGATGTCAGTGTGATGGGTTCGGTCACAGAGATCCCCTTGGGACTGTCATTGTGTGTAAATTTTCTCTGAGCCCATTTTCCCTGCCAGCTTGGGACTCCAGAACCCTGCCTTGTTGAGCTAGATATTCTAGCCTGCTGCAACGCAGACCCAGGGTCTGGGCCATGCCCCTAAAGCTGCAGACTTTAGCAAAAAACAGCTCAGCAGATTAGCTGTCTGCAGCACCCAGACACCCAGCTCCCAATGGGATCTAAACCCCAAATAAATCCATTTTACTCTGTTTAAAAATTATACAGGGTAAACTCATAAATTGTTCGCCCTCTATATCACTGATAGAGAGATATGCACAGCTGTTTGCTCCCTCAGGTATTAATCACTTACTTTGGGTTTATTAATAACCAAAAGTGATTTTATTAAGTATAAAACATAGGATTTAAGTGATTTCAAGTAATAACAGACAAAACAAAGTAAGTTACAAAGCAAAATAAAACAAAACACACAAGTCTAAGCCTAATACATTAAGAAACTGATTGCAGGTAACATCTCACCCTCAAAGATGTTCCAATAAACTTCTCTCACAAATTAGACTCCTTCCTACTCTGAGCCCAATCCTTTCCCCTAGTACAGTCTTTGTTAGATCCAGCAGACATCTCAGGTGGTAAGTAAGGTTTTCTCATGACTGGCAGTCTCTTTTGTCCTGCTCCTCTCCCTTTTATAGCTTTGGCACAAGGCGGGAATCTTTTGTCTGTGCTTGTCCCCACCCCTGCCTCATCAATGGAAAAGTACCAGTATTAAGATGGATTCCAGCATCATGTGACATGGTCACATGTCACTGTAAGATCCCTAGTCTCCTTTCTTCCTGGGCTGGCCCACACGTACAAAGAAAGGTTTGCAGGTAAATAAACCATTTACAACCAATTGTCTGGGTCAATGGGAGTCATCAAGATTCTAAACCACCATTAATGACCCACACTTTGCATAATTACAATAGGACCTCATAGTTATATTTCATATTTCTAGCTTCAGATACAAGAATGATACATGCATACAAATAGGAGGAATATATTCAGTAGGTTATAACCTTTGTTATGATACCTTACAAGAGACCTTTTGCATAAAGCATATTCAAGTTACATCATATTCACACTCATGAGCATATTTCCATAAAACATATGGAGTGCAACGTCACAGTCAACTCTTCCCGCCATGAGTTTCTAGGTCTCCAGTTCAGGTCTAATCCATGGCAGGAGTGACTCCAATTTGTTACACTAACTTGGCTGCTCCGAGTCTCATGTGAAATGAGTTTAGTGCGGGTGGGTTGGTGTGTACCAATGCTCAGGGGTGGAGTTCCTTTGATCTGGAGTTAACAGTTTAAGAGGACAATTGATCTTTGAGTTATGCTTATAAGACACACACGGAATCTTTTTAAAAGGGATAAGGCAATAAGCCGTGTTTATTAAGAGTTCAGTTTAAGCATTAAAATCAGCATATGATTACACACACACACACACAAGCACCAAAAGGTTCTGCAGCTGGATCTTATAGTTACCAGTCCTTAGTATTGCTTGGTCAGTTCCAGTGGCCAGCTGAAACTGCACACGAGGGAGGGGAGCTGGGCCTCTGTCGAATGCGTTCAAAGCTCCAATGCTGATGCAGAATGAACCCAAAGTCCCATGGCAATACACCCTTCTTTTATAGTGATAAGTTCCCATACAATTCTATGGCACACCGGAGCTGATAGTCAAGGTTGTTCCCTATCAGGTTGTTACTGGGAGTATGCACAGCTGTTTCTTTTCTCGTTCCTCTGGCTCCACTCTTTATCTTGTCTTTGGGGCATATGCCTTTGCTTTAGGGTCGTCAATCTGCCATCCGGGTGATTCCTCTTGATTTCTCCACTACCCTTCTGACCATCCGGCCCATCACTACTGGTCTCTATTAGCATGCCATACATTCTTCACTCACACAAAAAAACAGTAAATAATTTCAAAAGTAAGAATTGCAGCCATAACACTTCTATCCTTCTAAAAACAATCAATAACAACTAAAGCAAAAAATAAAACCAAAACAATTTCTTCTTACTAATTCAAGGCTAACAAAATAAGCAAAACGGAGTACAATTTACTCAAGACTATTTCTCCCCATTAGGCTTTTGACCTACATTGTCCCCCTTTTGACCTTTTAATATGAATATATTAAATGGGTCACATCTTGTTTAATCGTTTTAAGGCAATGTATTGCATAACAATTTGGACTTGTGGTTTTAATTTGAAGTATATTCTCTTCATCCAACAGCACATAAAACACATTATGAGAAACATTATTCCAATTAGTACAAAGAAAACAATTATGGGATGAATCATAATATTTAAAACTGATATCCATGAGGGGGACCAGCCTCTAAAAATGTCATACCAATGTTGGACCATCAGTTGTTGAGCTTTTGTGGATACTTTCCGAATTTCAGTTCCTTGACGCAGAATAGCCAGACTTTATATTAGTATTGTTGTCCAGGTCGTTGCAGTTAATTCACTAATTTGCTTATTCCCTGCTAGCCATTCACAGAATCATAGAATATCAGTGTTGGAAGGGACCTTAGGAGGTCATCTAGTCCAACCCCCTGCTCAAAGCAGGACCAATCCCCAACTAAATCATCCCAGCCAGGGTTTTGTCAAGCCTGACCTTAAATACCTCTAAGGAAGGAGATTCCACCACCTCCCTAGGTAACACACTCCAGTGCTTCACCACCCTCCTAATGAAAACGTTTTTTTCCTAATATCCAACCTAAATCTCTCCCACTGCAACTTGAGACCATTACTTCTTTTAAAAAAGTGTTGTCAGCTATGTTGCACATAGTGGCATAGTAAGCCCAAAATGTGGTCCCAAATGTGCCACTGTAGATTTAATGTATACAGCCCTGTCTGTAGCAACTCAGCTATCTGTTGTTTTTGCCCTTGTACTACTGTGTGGTGCAAAGCTTTTACTGCACTGGCCTTAGTTTTTAATGCGTCCAGGTCCACTCAATTTAATATTCCTGTTCCAGCTCCTATGCTTCCGAGTATAGAACTAGCTAGATCTCTCTTTCCACCAGGGCCGTCCCTACCCATACAGAAAGTATGCAACTGGGTAGAGCACCAGGAACTTTGGGGCAACAAATTTCCCGGTGCCTTATGCAGCTGCATGTTGCTCCAGCCCCTGCTCCACCTCTTGCCGGTTGCTCCCATCCCTGCTCCACCCCAGCCACACCTCTTCCCACCCCTACGCCGCCCCACCCCCACTTCACCATTTCCCCAAAGCCTCTGCCCCTCCTCTTCCCCCACACTGCCTCTTCCTGCCCCTGCTCTGCCCCCACTTCCCTGAGGACTGCAGCAGGGTTGGGCCTGCACTCACTGGCGGCAGGAAGTGCAGCGACCTGGCCCCAACCCACTCTATGCCACCGGTGAGTGCTGTGGGGTTGGTTCCCCCTGCTCTCGAAGCCTGGCAGCCAGGGGAACAGAGCAGAGCGGGCTGGGTCTGGGTCACTCCACTTCCCGCCACCCTGTGAGTGCGGGGTCAGGCCTGCCCTACACTCACTGGGCAGCAGGAAGTGGAGCGACCCGGTGTCACAATAAAATGCGCCCCACCATGGGGTCCCCTGGGTCAGCACCAGCATTGTATATTGCTAATGCCTTTATATGCATTGGAAAATATCTTGTGAAGGGTTGAAGGTGTGAGTGTGGAGTGGAAGATTCCTTTGCAGGTTACAAGAGGCCGAAGGGAGAGGAAGGGAGAAAGGAATGGGTTAACTCGAGGATCCAGCTAGGCTGAAGATAAGGAACGAAACTGCAGCCCAAGGTCAGTGCACACAAACAAGCTCTCTGCTGCCAAACAGCCAGAAGCCTTTATCTTAACCCTGGCCAGCCGTGAGAAAGGAGAACTGAGCCAGACAGAACTGGAGGGGTTGCAAAACTAGTAAGATTGAGAAGGTCAGTGAGTTGAAAAACAACAGTCGCATGACCCTGAAACCAGTGTGTTTTGGGGAAACTAAGGGAGCTGCGGAAGGCAGGTTTGGACTGGTATCGAGACCATGGGGGACAAGGGTCCCTGGATGAAAATGCCCCCAGAAGAACACATGGCTTAAAACCCTCCCAAGAGCTGAAGCAAGTCGGAGATTTACAGCAGACCCTAGATGACCTGGGCACAGGGCAGAACTCTTGTCTACCCTTTCCCCCCATCTTCTTCTTATGTTACACCCAGGCTTGGACAGGCTTGGGTTGTGCATGAGTAAGTATGAAAGTCGGTTAGGGCTTGGACACTAATGCTTTCTTTCTCCCTCTGAGTGATGTGGGGTGTGCCCAACACTCACAGCTGTTATTTGATTAATAAAGCTTTAAACTTAGTCACTTGGTGTGCTCCTTCATCTCCTCCCCTAAAGATCCTGCGGCCTCAGCCTGATCACCTGAAGCCCCAGGCAGATTGGTAACATAAATCTGTCACACTGGCCCCAACCCACTCCACTCTGCCAGCGGAGGCCTGGGGCTCCACACAGACCCCCCCTCACGCAGCACCAAAATGGCTAGGGATATCCCTGGTTCCCACAAAGTGGAAAATGTTTTTGTTTCAAGAAGGCATACCAAGCATTGAATAAGGGTGTGTGTCAAGGCAAGATGATAGCATGCTGGACTGCGCGGGGGAGCCAGCCAGTCAGGGGACCCTGTCTGCCGGGTTTCTGTTGAAAGTTTTTCTAAAATCAGTATTCTGGTGGAATATTTATATTCCATTGAATCAGCAATTTCTGGGGGAAAACTCTTCCATAAGAAAAAATCTTGACTAGCTCTCATTTTAACATTAGAAGAGACCTTAGATCATCTTCTTTGGCCTCCTGCATGAGACAGGCCATTAAATTTCACTCTGTGATCCCTGTATTAAGCCCAATAAGTTGTATTTGACTAAAGCATCTCCAAGAAAGTCACCCAGGCTGGACTGAAAGCCATCAAGAGATGGAGAATCCACCACTTCTCTGATGTGAAGTTGTCTGGCTTCAGCTTTGAGCCATTGGTTCTTGTTCTACCTTTCTCTGACAGATAAAAGACCCTTTACTATCTGGTATTTGCACCCCAGGTACTTATTATTACCACAGTACTTATTATTATCACTCCCAATATACACATAGGGAACTGAAACACAAAGAGAGTAAGGATGGGATTTTCAAAGGAGCCTAAGGCTGTTAGGTGCTGAAGTTAATTTGGGCATCTAACTCTCTTAAATACCTTTGAAAAAACTCAGTAAATGCAACTTGCCCATTGTCAAACAAAAAAGCTTTGGTAGAACAAGAATCCTTCCTATCTGTCTGTCTATCTTTTTTTGCGACCTGGGGCTGCTAACAGGGAGTTTCGCAAGGGAGTTCTCCAGGTGAAGGAGGAGCAATACAGCGCCCTTTTGGGGTAAGTGACTGTCTGTAGTGTGTGTTTGTTTCCGTTTGGGGGTTACTTGCTGTGTGCTGAGCTTGTGTTTGTCAGTCTGTTTGTTTGTTTGGTTGGTTGAAGGACTGTGTGCTGTGGCTCTCAGTTGGAAGCTGTGAGTTCAAAGGAAGGTTTGAGAGCTAGAAACCTCTGGTAAGTGGCTAAGCCTTAATCAGTGGGCGGGGCATTCATACAGGCCAGGGCTTTATAAAGCAGTGCACAAGCAACCAGGGAGCTTTTGCAACCAGGGGCTGCTAACAGGGAGTTTCACAAGGGAGTTTGGAAGGGGAGTTGGAAGGGGGTGAGGGTCCCTTGCCGGTTCTATCTGTTTTCCCTGTATTCCCCTTAAAACCTAAACTTCTTGCTTAAACAACCCTTTCAGTGGACAGGGGGCTACAGACGGGAGTTTGACAAAGGGAGGCTTACGATGGTTAGGAAGACCCGCAACACCTGTGCCAGCACTGCTTCTGTCTCCCCAACCTGCGCTTGTAGCCAGAGTGCCTGAGCATGGATGCTACTACCCAGATCCTGGTGTAGTTTTGCAGAGACTGTAACTTGCAATTTCCACTTACTGATATCCAGGCTGGGGGGGACCATCTCACGTGAAAGGTGCTGCTGGTGGAATCTCTCAGGCAGCAGGTGGGAGAGCTACAGGAGGAGGTGGCTAGGTTGAGGAGCATCCGAATCCACGAGCAATTCCTGGACAGTGTCCATGTGGAGACAGCTGAGGTAGCTGTCCCAGTACACAGGACTGCTGATACACCACTGGTGGAGGAGGAGATGGCTCAGTGTGGACACTGGCAGCTGGTTACTTCTGGCAGCAGGCAGTGCTCCACCCCTGCTCCGAACCCTCCCGCCGTGGTAATAGGTAACCGTTATGCTCTTCTTGATACAGGAAAGAAGGAATCACCCCCTACAGTAAAGGAGGAGAAGCCTCGTACCCCTAAGGCTGGGAGGTCTGCTGCCACCACTGAGAATAGGAAATGTAGGGTAGTGGTGGTCGGAGACTCTCTGCTGAGGGGGATGGAGGCGCCAATCTGTCACCCTGACATTTCATCTCGGGAGGTATGCTGCCTGCCGGGAGCCCGTATCCGAAATGTTACAGAGGCATTGTCGAGGATTATCCAGCCCTCTGACTACTACCCCATGCTACTCATCCATGTGGGCACAAATGATACTGCACGGTGTGACACTGAGCAGATCAAGAGTGACTACAGGGCTCTGGGAGTATGGGTGAAGGCGTTTGGAGCACAGGTGGTATTCTCTTCGATTCTTCCTGTCAAAGGTAGGGGCCTGGGCAGAGACAGATGCAACATGGAGATGAATGCCTGGCTGCGAAGATGGTGTCGCCAGGAGGGCTTTGGCTTCCTAGAACACGGGATGCTATTAGAGGAAGGACTGCTAGGCAGAGATGGCATTCACCTTTCGAGGAGGGGAAAGACCCTATTTGGACACAGACTGGCTAACCTAGTGAGGAGGGCTTAAAACTAGGTTTGACAGGGACAGGTGAGCAAAGCCCACAGGTAAGTGGGGAACATGGAGACCTGGGAGATGGGTCAGAAATGAGAGGGGGTGTGGGCTATATTGGCAGAGAGAAAGAAGGGTCAGGACAAAACTGGGAGGAAAGATCGAACCAGTATCTTAGATGCCTATATACAAATGTGAGAAGTATGGGTAATAAGCAGGAAGAACTGGAAGTGCTAATAAATAAATACAACTATGACATTGTTGGCATCACTGAAACTTGGTGGGATAATACACATGATTGGAATGTTGGTGTGGATGGGTACAGCTTGCTCAGGAAGGATAGACAGGGGAATAAGGGAGGAGGTTTTGCCTTATATATTAAAAATGTACACACTTGGACTGAGGTAGAGATGGACATAGGAGACAGAAGTGTTGAGAGTCTCTGGGTTAGGCTAAAAGGGGTAAAAAACAAGGGTGATGGCATGCTAGGAGTCTACTACAGGCCACCTAACCAGGTGGAAGAGGTGGATGAGGGTTTTTTTAAACAACTAACAAAATCATCCAAAGCCCAAGATTTGTTGGTGATGGGGGGGACTTCAACTATCTGGATATATGTTGGGAAAATAACACAGCGGGGCACAGACTATCCAACAAATTCTTGGACTGCATTGCAGACAACATTTTATTTCAGAAGGTTGAAAAAGCTACTGGGGGAAAGCTGTTCTAGACTTGATTTTAACAAATAGGGAGGAACTCGTTGAGAATTTGAAAGTAGAAGGCAGCTTGGGTGAAAGTGATCATGAAATCATAGAGTTTGCAATTCTAAGGAATGGTAGAAGGGAGAACAGCAAAAGAGAGACAATGGATTTCAGGAAGGCAGATTTTGGTAAGCTCAGAGAGCTGATAGGTAAGGTCCCATGGGAATCAAGACTGAGGGGAAAAACAACTGAGGAGAGTTGGCAGTTTTTCAAAGGGACACTATTAAGGGCCCAAAAGCAAGCTATTCTGCTGGTTAGGAAAGATAGAAAATGTGGCAAAAGACCACCTTGGCTTAACCACGAGATCTTGCATGATCTAAAAAATAAAAAGGAGTCATATAAAAAATGGAAACTAGGACAGATTACAAAGGATGAATATAGGCAAACAACACAGGAATGCAGGGGCAAGATTAGAAAGGCAAAGGCACAAAATGAGCTCAAACTAGCTACGGGAATAAAGGGAAACAAGAAGACTTTTTATCAATACATTAGAAGCAAGAGGAAGACCAAAGACAGGGTAGGCCCACTGCTTAGTGAAGAGGGAGAAACAGTAAAAGGAAACTTGGAAATGGCAGAGATGCTTAATGACTTCTTTGTTTCGGTCTTCACCGAGAAGTCTGAAGGAATGCCTAACATAGTGAATGCTAATGGGAAGGGGGTAGGTTTAGCAGATAAAATAAAAAAAAGAACAAGTTAAAAATCACTTAGAAAAATTAGATGTCTGCAAGTCACCAGGGCCTGATGAAATGCATCCTAGAATACTCAAGGAGCTAACAGAGGAGGTATCTGAGCCTCTAGCTATTATCTTTGGGAAATCATGGGAGAAGGGAGAGATTCCAGAAGACTGGAAAAGGGCAAATATAGTGTGCATCTATAAAAAGGGAAATAAAAACAACCCAGGAAACTACAGACCAGTTAGTTTAACTTCTGTGCCAGGGATGTTAATGGAGCAAGTAATTAAGGAAATCATCTGCAAACACTTGGAAGGTGATAAGGTGATAGGGAACAGCCAACATGGATTTGTAAAGAACAAATCATGTCAAACCAATCTGATAGCTTTCTTCGATAGGATAACGAGTCTTGTGGATAAGGGAGAAGCTGTGGATGTGGTATACCTAGACTTTAGTGAGGCATTTGATACGGTCTCACATGATATTCTTATTGATAAACTAGGCAAATACAATTTAGATGGTGCTACTATAAGTTGGGTGCATAACTGGCTGGATAACCGTACTCAGAGAGTTCTTATTAATGGTTCCCAATCCTGCTGGAAAGGCATAACAAGTGGGGTTCCGCAGGGGTCTGTTTTGGGACCGGCTCTGTTCAATATCTTCATTAACGACTTAGATATTGGCATAGAAAGTACGCTTATTAAGTTTGCGGATGATACCAAACTGGGAGGGATTGCAACTGCTTTGGAGGACAGGATCATAATTCAAA
This sequence comes from Chrysemys picta bellii, assembly GCF_011386835.1. Lineage (NCBI taxonomy): Eukaryota > Metazoa > Chordata > Testudines > Emydidae > Chrysemys > Chrysemys picta. The sequence continues at coordinate 15,177,153 of NC_088803.1, forward strand.
ATGATCTGGACAAATTGGAGAAATAGTCTGAGTTAAATAGGATGAAGTTTAACAAAGACAAATGCAAAGTGCTCCACTTAGGAAGAAAAAATCAGTTTCACACATACAGAATGGGAAGAGACTGTCTAGGAAGGAGTACGGCAGAAAGGGATCTAGGGGTTATAGTGGACGACAAGCTAAATATGAGTCAACAGTGTGATGCTGTTGCAAAAAAAGCAAACATGATTCTGGGATGTATTAACAGGTGTGTTGTGAGCAAGACATGAGAAGTCATTCTTCCGCTCTACTCTGCTCTGGTTAGGCCTCAGCTGGAGTATTGTGTCCAGTTCTGGGCACCTCATTTCAAGAAAGATGTGGAGAAATTGGAAAGGGTCCAGAGAAGAGCCACAAGAATGATTAAATGTCTTGAGAAATGACCTATGAAGGAAGGCTGAAAGAATTGGGTTTGTTTAGTTTGGACAGGATAGCAGTTTTCAGGTATCTAAAAGGGTGTCATAAGGAAGAGGGAGAAAACTTGTTCACCTTAGCCTCTAAGGATAGAACTAGAAGCAATGGGCTTAAACTGCAGCAAGGGAGGTCTAGGTTGGACATTAGGAAAAGGTCCCTAACTGTTAGGGTGGTTAAACACTCGAATAAATTACCTAGGGAGGTTGTGGAATCTCCATCTCTGGAGATATTTAAGAGTAGGTTAGATAAATGTCTATCAGGGATGGTCTAGACAGTATTTGGTCCTGCCATGCGGGCAGGGGACTGGACTCGATGACCTCTCGAGGTCCCTTCCAGTCCTAGAATCTATCTATCTATCTATCTATTGATCTATCTATCTATCTATCTAATCAGCTACTTATTCCATTTGTATTATTAGCATCTTATAATTCCCTCTTCTGAAAAATTTCTGTTATGTATCTGAGTGAAAAGTTTCTGGAAATTTTTCTCTTTCAAAATAAACTGAAGCAATATGTTTATTGATATGTCAGAGGAAGTAGGGTCTTTTTTGACTGAATTTTGAGCATTCTGGACCAGATTTTTAAAGGTATTTAGTCACCTAGTGAGATTTTAAAAAACACCCACTAAATCAATGATTTTAGGTGCTTTTGAAAATCAGAATAGACACCTAAATACCTTTTAAAATCTTGCCCTCTCTTTCATTCATTATCCTCTGCTGTCATCTGATGCTAATTTTATTTCATATAAAGTTAGATCAGTTTTTAAGTCTCTGCTTTCTCTTTATTGTTTTAGAACACTTCTTTTGTGAATAGAACTGGCTGAAAAAAATTGTGATGGAATGGTTTTCTACTTGAAAAGTGCTAATTCAACAAAACCAAAACATTGTGTAGGAACATATCAGTGTTGCTAAAATTTTCAACAGGAAAGTAACAAAGTGTTTAATTTAATACGATTAAAATATTTCCCTTTGACTTCATCTCTTTGACTACTCTGTTCTATTCATTGAAACAAAACAGTGTGTAATAGTTCATTGTGTGGGGAAAAAATCAAGATTTTGACTTTTTGCCCCTATTCAAAATGAAATGTCAAAATCTTGGCATTTCCTGTGGGATGGAAATTCATTTTTTTTCAGTCAGGTGAGTTTGTGATTTTTTAACAGGAACATCCTGTCCTTTGTATCCTGGTCAAGTTTCCTCTTATGACATTTGGAACCAATCCAGCAAACTAGAGAGGAATGTCACACAGTTGAAGTCTGAAGAGTTCAGGTGGTAGAAGCAAGTAGTGCTTTTCAAGAAGGTAGCACCTTAGTTAATTAATTGTAGTCAGTTGATTTCAGAAAATCTGAGGCAACTGCAAATCTGTTCAGTTGCACCAAATCTTTGTGATTCCCAAGATGAGGTGCATAGCCTGTGTCCAAACTACTTTGCCATGTGGGGAGGAAGTGGGGCATATTAGCTCAGTTCGTGTTGGAATGACCCTGAGCAGAAGAGTTTGGGAGATATAGACCTCAGGGAAAACATAGGGTCTCCTGTAACACCTCACTATTTCACCTGGTGCCTTGGTTTCCCCAGTTGGGTCCAATGTGAAGATCAAACACAAAGACTTCCGTGGATATGCTCTCTGTATTCCCAGACCTCTGAGATCAGGAAGGTTGGTTTAGTGGCTAGGCATACTGAATACTGGACTGGCATACAGAAGATCTGGCTCAACCATAGATTCATAGATTAAAAGGCCAGAAGGTTCCATTGTGATCATCCAGTCTCCTATATAACACAGGCTGTGACAGGGCTCCCTTCTCCACCACACACAGGCGGGAGGTTTTCCAGGTTTATAAGCCCCAGTGTATTATTTATTAGGTCCACTCCACCAGTACATCACTGCAGTCTGGTGCAGCAACACATAAGTGGATGTGAACTTCCCCCTTAAAGATAGCCCACTCTCTGGGGAGGAAGAAGGAAAGATTTCCTCAAACTGTGATCCTGTATTCTCTGGCCGCTGCCAGCCTCCTTCCCTGGAACTGCCTCGCTCTTCTTTAACTGATCCCAGCTGATGGGTTGATTGTTCTCATTTGCTTGTTAGCCCCCTACCTAATTAAACCATTGAGCACCATCTCCCAGTTAAGTCCACTCCAGTGGGGAATAGCTAGTGAGCAGAGATTTGGGTTAGTTTAGTCTCCTGGTACACCATCACACAGACCATAGAAAAAAAAATCCCATCTTGATTTTAAAAAACTGTCAATGATGGAGATTCCACCATGACCCTGAGTAAATTGTTCCAACCACATACTCCCTGTGTGACCTTGGTCACATCACATAATCTAACCTGTACCTCAGTTTCTCATCTGTAAACTGGGGATAATCCTTGCCTACCTCACATCTTGTTGTGAGGAATAAATTTATTACTAGGAGTGAGAGGATCAAATATGTCAGTGCGGTGGGTCAGAAAAATAGATAGGTAGACTGGACAGTGCTCTTCTTTTGGTGACCTTTATTCAGCTCCCAACATCCTTGCTAGTGGCTATGAGTTCTTGGTTTTCCTCTTCCCTTCCTTATAGAAGCAGGAGCTGTGACAAATTTTTATTACCAATCTGCCTGAGGTGTCAGGTGATCAGGCTGAAGCCACAGAATCATTTGGGGAGGAGATGATGAAACACACCAAGTGTCTAAATTTTAAAGCTTTATTAATAAAATAATAAAATTACAGTGGAGAGTGATGGGTGCTCCCGACATCACTCAGAGGAAGGAAGAAAGCATTAGTGCCCCAAGCCCTAACTCACTTTCATACTCACACACACTCTACCCGAGGCTGACCAAGCCTGGGTCTAATGTAAGAAGAACAGGGGTGAAGGGTGGATGGGAGTTCTGTCCTGGGCTCAGGTTGTCCGGGGTCCACTGTGATCTCCGAGTTGCTCCAGCTCTCAGGAAGGTTTTTAAGTCCAGGGTTCCTTTGGGGTGTTTTATTCCATGACCTCTCTTCCTGGTGTTCTTTGTGCCAGTCCAAACCGGCTTTCTGTGGTTTCCTCAACTTTCCCAAAACACACCGTCTAGACTTTGTTGTCCTCTTTGTTTTCCTCCATGCTGGCCTTCGCTTGTGTCATTCGTTAGGGGCTGCCTCTGCAGGTCTGTTCAGCTGCATCTTCCTTTCTCACGGTTGGTTGGTGTATTCCAGGCCCCTGTCTTTCTCAGCAGGCAGCCAAGCATTGGCTGTGAGCTGCAGCCTTGGGCTGGAGTCGGTGCCTTATCTTCTGACTGAGCGAGCTGGAGTGTCGAGTTAACCCATTCTCTGCTTTCTTCCTCCTTCCCCCTCTGACCTCTTGCAATCTGCAAAGGATTCTTCCATTCCACACTCACACACCTTTGACCCTTCCCAAAATGCCCTGCAATGCTTGCAACAGTGTTAGCAATATACAAGGCTGACCTGCCTCCCCAAGGGGGACCCCTTGAGGGAGGGGGTTGTTGGGGTGTGACAGTCCCCCCCTTGACCCTGAATCAACATTTTGTTGGGAGGGGTCACCACTTAGGTGTCCACCCTCTCTCTGATATTGTGGCCAAGGTTACTATTGGTCTCCTACATAAATAGCAATACAGCATGCACAAAATGGTTAGGACAGCAACAATTGCATACACCAGCCAATTATGACTTCTGGCTTCGTTAGTAACATAGCATAACACATCCCCCTGTTGACATAGATGCCCCCACTGTAATGGCGGTGGTGAAAGCAGCTTTCTCCAGATTAAATGTGTGTTGTAACATCTGTCTGGAATATGGAAAGTTGTTCTCGGGTGTGCACCAATGGAAGAAATAAATTGGGCATTATCCATGAAAAATTAAACACAACATAAAGAATAAGAGTACTTGTGGCACCTTAGAGACTAACACATTTGTTTCAAAACGACTGGTCAATGCACTGAAAAATTTTGTGTTTGTGATCTTAATAGTACATCGAGAGGCACCCTGGGGTCAGTGGCTCTCCAAACACATGCTGAGGTATTGGTGAACAGATGTGTTGCAGTGGTGGCATATCCCGATGCCTCCCCTTCCCAACAGATGTGTTGACCCACCTCATAAAAGCGACCTGGCACTGCCTTCTCTTTACACATCATTTGAGGGGGCTCCATAGGCCATAGCTGCCAGGTGTTGCCTTCTGCAATCCATATGTGCAGATAGTCTGGGGATGCAGTCAGCACATACTGCTTAGCCGTGTCATTTGGGGGAGCCACCACCTCTCACAGGACACGATGGATCACCCAGTCCCAAAGGCAGCCTTCCCAGAGGCCTGGTTGGATATTTATAGCAGCGGCCCGCACTCCTTTCATGGGGCCAAAAGCTGTGAAGGAGCAGGCTATGCCTGTGCACTTCAAATTAGTGAGCCTCCAGAATAGCAGAAAAGCCATTGCTCCCGGGGAATCCCTGAGTGGGAATGGATTTCCCCGGGCCAGACTCCATGGAGCACATTCTCCTGGATGCTCTGGACTTGTTGGAACAAATATTGTTGGAGCTGGGAGCATACAGAATCCCACACTAGTTGATCCCCAGCCTCAATTATGGTCTCAATTAGTCCCTGCAAGGTATCCCACGTGTGAAGGGCCAATTTGGGTAAGGTCCGCACTTGTAACTAGTCCTATGGCCTTTTTCAATTGTCCCAACCGTTCGTCTCTCATGGCCCCTTGCTGAATATTCCAAATACTAGCTGCCATATTGGCCCCATCCCACAAGGAGCCCACCAAGGTCCACCTTTTCCGGGGGGGACAAGGACAACATCTGCCTGAGATGGGCAAGTTGGAGGGTGCCCCCCCCCCAGTACAATTGGGAAGGAAGGTTGGGACTTAGAAGTGTTCCAGAAGCAAATAAATGTCTAAAGCCCCTAAAGTGGCATTAAGGATGATTCAGCGTTGAGTGGCTGCCTCCCATTTGGTGGGTGGTAAAATCTGCCACCCCCGCTGGGGGGGGGTGATGGGACATAACGTTGTTCCCTGTGGTGCTGTCTGGCAGGGTATGGAGCTCTTTGAGGTTAATCCCATCAGGGACCCAATTGGGGAGGGATATGCAGAGCCAGGGGACCTGGGGTTCTCGGCTGGGGGCTGACCCTGGAAAATACCCAAAAATACATTGTATTACAATGAAGGATTTTGCAGGCCTGAAGCAGCATGAGCGGTCCCACCACTCGTGTTCAGGGTGTCCCTGGGCTCTCACTATTACTGCCTTGTCCTGTTAACAAAGCAAAAGGAAAAGAAAAAGAACAACATAAATGCACCTATGGGGAAACTGAGGCTCGGATGAAAAACTCCCTAAGTCATTAGTCATCCCATTATAGCCCTTTCTAGCTCCCATTCTGGATGTTGTTTGCTTGGTTTAGGATGTTGCAACATTGCGACCAGGGATCAGGGATTGCTATCACTCGCCACAGGGCTTCCCATTCTGCTCCAGGCTACCACAGGAGGAACAAGGTTTGTCCCCATGGGATCCATGGGAGGTCCGAGGCCACCCACCAGATATTTTGCTGGGGCCCTACTGTGTTTATCTGGACTATGCATTGTTTCCAAGGCACCTCCCCTCCAGCCTTGCGCCACACTGTGGCTCAGTCCCCATCAGCGGCTCAAGCCAGGGAGAGCCTTTGGAGGTATTCTCCCTTCTCAAAATTATAATTATCCAGATAATCCCATGGATAGCTGGAAACCTGGATGGTCCAGGCAGGTGGTTGGTCCACAACTGAGGCCCACAATGCCATGACCAGAAACCTAGGGGAAAACATATGTTTTGAGCTGATTGGCATGTGCCCATTTTAGTTTATCTGGTAGCTGAAGCTGGTACCCTACCGAGGAGATGCGGTTCACAATGGAGTATGGACCCACCCACTTAATGTCCAGGATGTGGTCTCCTTTCCCCAGCTTTTGTAGCATTACCTTGTTTCCAATTTGCCATCCCCGGATGTCTTTAATGACAATCCCCTTAAACTTGGCCTTTTCCTTATTTAAAATGGCCTCTATGACTTCACGGGTTTCACATAGCTTCTTCCTCAACTGGGCAAAGCTGAGATTTTTTTTTTTGGTTGTGGCAAACAGTAAATGTGATTATTGTAAACACAGTACTTACATTACATTTACATCTGTCTACTAGCGGGTTGCTAACACTTTCATCCTCCGAAAACACTTCTTTCCAGGAATTAACACATACACTTTGCACATTATAAATTACTTTGGTCTCATTATCCAATTCACCCCACATTCCTAGTGAAATGTTTTTACTACAGGGCTTTGGAGCATCAGGCAAGGACAAGTACATCCACTTTTGAAGAGTTCACTTGTGTCACAGAGTATGGGGGACTCAGGGCCCTGCACCCCCGGCTTCCTGCGATTCACCATGACTCTCAGCCAGCCAGTAAAGCAGAAGGTTTATTTGGATGACAGGAATACAGTCCAAGACAGGTCTTGCAGGCACAGACAGCAGGACCCCCTCAGTTAAGTCCAGCTTGGGGTCCCAGGGCATCCCAGCCCACCCCCCTTTGGGGGGGGGTCAGAGCCATCTCTGCCTCCCAGCCATCTCTCCAGCTCGCTTCCAGCACTCTGCCTTCAGCGACCCCTCCCACAGCCTTTGTCCAGTTTCCCGGGCTAAGGAGTCACCTGGCCTTCAACCCCTTCCTGGGTTCTCATGTTACACACTCAGGTATGCGCCCTCGGGCAGACTCCCATCCCCCAATGCAGACTATCCCAGCCACACTCCCCTGTCAGCATTCACAGACCACAGTGAGAACAGGCCCAGTTCGTCACATCTCCTCCCTTCGAGACCGAACTGAGCAGGGTCACTTTAGCCAGTGACCCGGGGAAGTTCGAACCTACCCCCGTTCCCATGGATGCCCCCGCATCCCTCCCATTCCTTGGTGAGAATTACACCAGGCCCCTCCAGTTTCACGCCCCCCCTTTGGTCAGGGGTGCTTGATGGCACTCACAGTTCGCATGTGGGAAGGTTTATGCGGCCTGTGCCCTTTTCCCACCCCCATACCTCTGGGGCTCCAACTGGGCTGTGGTCTTCTCCCAGCGCTCCAGTCTGGAGGTCTGTGCTTTGGGCTCTCTTGGTTTAGAGCCGCCCTTTTAACCTTGGCCACCCTCCGGAAAGGCTCCTCTATGCTGGGCAAGGGTCCTAAAGCTGTTTTCCCCTTGTCCCAGGCCTTCCTCCCCCTCTGACAGGGGTCACAGGATCCGCAGTACTGTCGGACAGTAACAAAGACCCCAGGCCAGTAAAAGCTCCGTAGCAGCCTCTGCTGGGTACGCCAGGTTCCCTGGTGCCCTGAGAGGGGAATGTCATGGGCCCGGCACAGCAGCTGGCGGCGATACTTCTGGGGTACCACCAGCTGCCTCCTGATCCCCCCTGACTCCATTTTCCCTGGGGGAGCCCATTCTCGGTACAGGAACCCCTTCTCCCACAGGAACCTTTTCCGGCCACCTCGTCCCATGGTCTGTACCGCATTGAGGTCGGCCAGGTCCCTTATCTTCCGCAAGGAGGGATCTCTCTGTAACTCGGCCTGGAACTCAGCAGCTGGGACAGGGATGGCCACCTGTTCTTTCTCGCCCGCTGGGTCCGAAGCTGCAGCCTCCTTGAGCCGTGTCCCTGGGCGTTCCCTCCCCACCAGGTTAGGGTCCTGCGCCTCAGGCAAGGCACCCCCCCCAAGGCCAGGGCGCAGTGCCCCTCGCCGGCTCTGACTGCGGGTCACAACTAAGGCGGTCTGGGGGCTGCTTGGCCAGTCCTCTAGGTCCCCCCCCATCAACACCTCAGTGGGCAAATGGTGGTGCACTCCCACGTCCTTGGGGCCCTCCTTGGCCCCCCATTTCAGGTGTACCCTCGCTACGGGAACCTTGAATGGGGTCCCGCCCACCCCGGTCAGGGTCAGGAAGGTGTTGGGCACCACCCGATCTGGGGCCACCACCTCGGGCCGGGCCAGTGTCACCTCTGCGCCCGTGTCCCAGTATCCATAAACTTTCTTCCCATCCACCTCCAGGGGAACAAGGCACTCGCTCCGCAGGGACAGCCCCGCGCCAACCCTGTAAACGGCGAACTTTGAGTCCGGAGCATCTGGCCCCCCAGAGAAGCTGGCCTGGGGCCCTTCTCTCTCTTGAGCAGTTGATAAGCTGCCAGCCCCTCTTGCATGAGAAGCCTGCCCCTCGTCCGTCTGGGCCTCTACCAAGTTAACCCGGTGCGGGTTCGGTCTGCTCAGTCTGTCCTTGAGCTTGGGGCACTGGGCCCGAACGTGGCCTCTTCGGCCGCAGTAATAGCAGCTCATGTCCCGTGGGTCCCCTCGAGCCGGTCGGTTGTCCCTGACGCTGGGCATTCCCCGTGGGAGGGGATTCCCCATATTCCCCCTTTGGGAGGTCCCAGGGTGACTCTCTCTCTGCATCGCGGCGGGCCTGTTCCTTTGGGGCTCCTCCCTGCCACCCCCTGACCGGCTCTTTACAAACTCATCAGCCAGCTGCCCTGCGTGTCGCGGGTTCTCTGGCTTTCTGTCCACCAACCACAGCCTCAGGTCGGATGGGCACCGCTCATACAGTTGCTCCAGTACCAGTAGTTTAATCAGGTCCTCCTTCATCTGGGCCCCACCAGCCCACTTGCTGGCGTATCTTTCCATGAGGATGGCTAGTTGCAGATATGAGATCTCAGGGGTTTTATCTTGACTCCGGAACCTTTCCCGGTACATCTCAGGAGTCAGCGCAAACTCACGTAGCAGGGCCTTTTTGAATAGTTCGTAGTCCCCTTTCTCTGCCTCTCCCAGTTGGCGGTACAATGCCACGGCTTTGGGGTCCAGTAAGGGGGTAAGGACCCGGAGTCTGTCCGCGGGATCAACCCGGTGCAGCTCGCAGGCCGTCTCAAAGGCCTCCAGGAAGTCATCCATGTCCTCCCCGTCCTTGCGTGTGGCCAGGATGCACTTATCAAAGCTCCGTGCAGTCCCGGGTCCCCCCTCACTCACTGCAGCCGGGGGTTCGCTGCCCTTCAATCTCGCCAGTTCCAGTTCATGCTGGCGCTGTCTCTCATTCTCCTCCCGTTCATGCTGATGCTGTCTCTCTTTCTCCTCCCGTTCACGCTGATGCTGTCTCTCTTTCTCCTCCCGTTCATGCTGACGCTGTCTCTCTTCATGCTGTCTCTGTTGTTCACGATCCTCCAGCTCTCTCAGTTTTAGCTCTTTCTCCCATTCCAGCCAATTCCGCTCCACGGATGCCAAACGTCGCCGGGAGGATCCTCTGCTGGCCGGCGAGCTTCGCCGGGAGGGTCCCCTGCTGGCCAGGAGGGTCACGGCGCCTTCGGTATTTGCTGGGCTCCTCCCCACCCTTCCCCTAGGCATAGGAAGGAGGGGTCTCGGGAAGCCCTCAGCAGCCGGCTGACCACTCCCAGCTGGGACAGACACTGGTGCCTGCGCTGCATTTGCCAGGCTGCTTCCCTGAGACACAGGGATCAGTTCATTCGCGCGATCCTCCGCCTCCAGCAGGGCAATGAGCTGTGCTTTGGTGAGCCTCCCAATGCACAGCCCCCTCTGCTTGCACAGATCCACCAGGTCGCTCTTAAGCTGCTTGGCATACATCTTCGTGCTGGCCACTCACCGGCCTGTGTGCTCACAGCTCCCCACAGTTCCCAGGGGGCCCCCTAGTGTGCCAGCCCTTCTCGAGGTCACCACCTCTCTACCAGGGTCGAGCTGCAGACTCCTCCGCCCCTGGGACCACTCGCTGCGATCCCCCCGGGGGACCCTGTTACTGCAAAAGTCCTTCTCGCTGGTCACACACTCCCAGGGGTAATAACCGTCTCTCTCTCACTCTTCAGCACGCCTGGTCCCCGTCAATCCCCCTTCGTTTTACTGCTCCCCAGTCACTTACTGCAGGAAGCGCCATCCACGGGGTGCAGTAGATCCCACCGCTGCCACCAGTTGTCACGGAGTATTGGGGGACTCAGGGCCCTGCACCCCCGGCTTCCTGCGATTCACCATGACTCTCAGCCAGCCAGTAAAGCAGAAGGTTTATTTGGATGACAGGAATACAGTCCAAGACAGGTCTTGCAGGCACAGACAGCAGGACCCCCCTCAGTTAAGTCCAGCTTGGGGTCCCAGGGCATCCCAGCCCACCCCCCTTTGGGGGGGGGGTCAGAGCCATCTCTGCCTCCCAGCCATCTCTCCAGCTCGCTTCCAGCACTCTGCCTTCAGCGACCCCTCCCACAGCCTTTGTCCAGTTTCCCGGGCTAAGGAGTCACCTGGCCTTCAACCCCTTCCTGGGTTCTCATGTTACACACTCAGGTATGCGCCCTTGGGCAGACTCCCATCCCCCAATGCAGACTATCCCAGCCACACTCCCCTGTCAGCATTCACAGACCACAGTGAGAACAGGCCCAGTTCATCACAACCTCTGGTGTCCAATAGCTTCCCTCCCTCTCCAGCCCACCTGCTCGAGGTCTGGGGTAGCCAAAAGGATTCCATGTGCCATATGAGGAGTGGGCTACTTTCCATATCTTTGCTTTAAAACCAATTCCTCCTAATATGGTGTCTACTGCCTGAGGATGTTTCCCCGTAGTATTTTTTTTAATACATAACAGTGCTAGCAACAAGACAAACAACACAAGACAAAACATGAAACACAAAACACAATTTCTATTGTGACAGTAGATTCATGGTATTTTAGGTTGCTATTCAGCTGGTATCAGCTTTTCCTGATTTTCTGAAAAACAAAAAGAACATGTTTCTACCCCTTTGGGGGTGGCAGATTATTGCTTTCTTTCACAAATACCCTTGCTGATTGCAGGCAAAACAGAGGAATTACCCCCATATTTTCCTGTGTTTGTTCTATAGGCAGGCCAGGTTTTAATGGCTTCTACCTTTATCAGTTAGGTAATTTGCATTAACACAGATGCTTTCTGGCTTGCTTTTGGATCCAAAGCCATCAGCAGCTCAGAGACTCTGTCCTAAAAGGGACATAATCAAGTTTCACCAGAGTTCTGATTACTTTTAACTTTTAACTCCTGCTTCCAAACACACAGTGATTTGAAAAGGAGAACACAACCTATTGTGGCTCCCTTTGGAACCCTCAGAGGATTTTAATTAAATAGCATGGCATGTTTCCATTTCTCTTACCCCTTTCTACAATATACACTGCACATGTTCTGGGGAAAATGCATATTCCTTTCATAATTAAATTTTAAAAACACTAGCCATATCAATTTTTACATACGGTGTAACTGTTTTCTTTGTGCTCACAGAATTTTTAGGTACCCTTAGCAAAGTGACAGTTTGATTACCCAGAGCCACTTCTTAGCCACAGAGAGGATGCCACACAACACCTGCTCCTGACCCCTTCCATCTGTAGCCTGAAGAGCAAGAAGGTCTATGGAGCCTTTAGAACCATGATGAGGAAACAGTTTTTAAAAGTGATATTCCTAAACTGGTTCAACAATATGTCCCCCAAAGAGATGTTAGATTGAAACTGAAAGAATAAAGGAAAATGTGTTGTGCTCCTTTCGACTCCATTTCTCAATAAGAATAAGAACTACTTAAAATACTCACAGTAGGTCATTATACAGTAGAGTTGCCCCTTCCCCATGCCTCACCAATTGTTGCCCCAGTGTTCATGATACAATATAGCCGCCCCATCTCCACCCTCACCCTCTGGTGTCCCTAGGGCTCATTATACAGTACAGCTGCCCCTTCCCCACCCTCACCCTCTGCTGCCCCTAGTGCCCATTACACAGTATAGCTGCCCCTTCCCCACCCTCTACTGCCTCTAGTGCCTTTTATACAGTATAGCTGCCTCTTTCCCTCCCCCACCATCTGCTGTCCCTAGTGCCCATTATACAGGACAGCCGCCCCTTCCCACCCACCCTCTGCTGCTCCTAGTGCCCATTATACAGTATCTCTGCCCCTTCCCCACTATACAGTATCTCCGCCCCTTCCCCATTATACAGTATAACTGCCCCTTTTGGATCCCCACCTTCTGCTGCCCCAGTGCCCATTATACAGTTTAGCCATCCATTTCCCATCCCTCACACTCGGCTTCCCCTAGTTACCATTATTCTGTATAGGTGCCCCTTCCCCACCTCCACGTTCTGCTGCCACAGACTTGTTTCGGTGGCAAAGTGCTTAGCCAGGTTTATTGCTGATGAAGCATGGTTCTAGTGCCCCATCTCAATGTTTACATGTGTGGTAACACATGTGTGCTTGTGACAATGGTACCAACTCAAGCAGTATGCCAGGATGCTGTCTCCAAGACTAGCACAAAGGTTCCCCTCCCATGACCACCCCTTTTATACATCAATACAAACATTGCGTATTACACTCAAGATGTTGTTAGTTTCCACCCTGCTAGTGTGAACGAAACATCCTTATCCATTATCCTGTCATCCCATACTTATCTTTATGCAGTGTTGTTGTATTCCTGTACTATCTCTTAGGAATGTGTTTGCTTTTACGTCAATTCTTTTCAGACACTAATGGATTATGTAGTAGATGACTGATTGCTTTTATTAGTTAGGCTTGGCAGAATTTGATTATATACAATTTTGATAGATAATATTGATCTTAATGTTAAATATTTTTTCTATTTTTATCAGTTTACATTTTCACAGTTGCACCAAGTTATTGAAGGATCAGACAATAATTATTGAATGATAGTAGATGCTCAGTTTCAAAGGTTCAAGCTTTATAACTGTCAGTATCATTTGTCAAAATATACAAGTAAATATTTGCCACGGACAGGTCATGGGCCTCCAGACCTCGTATTCAAAGCCAGATTCTGCAGTCAGAAGACAGGAGTCAGGATACCAGGAGGTCAGAAGCAGGAGATAAACTGAAGATCAGAAATATGATTCAGGAGCCAGAGTCAGGATCCCAGCGGGTCCAAGTCAGGAGACAGAGTGGAGGTCAGAATCGCAAAACAGATGCAGGAGTCACACTGATGCAGGATGCTAGGAGTAGGCAGTGCACAATCCAGTACAGGGTGAAGTCCAATTGTTCAGAGAGCGTGCTGTTGGCTTAAGTAGGGCAAGCAGGCCAATCAGCTGTTCCAGGACTCTGCCAATAGGACTGTAGGCATGGAGCCTCAAACTGGGGCTGGCCTTCATAGGTCCCAGGAAAGCAAGCACCAGCAGGTTGCCAGGTGGACGGTTGGTGCATGGCTGCCCCTATAAATCTTGCAGACCCAGGTTTTCGACCTCTGGATCAATGCTATGTCCTTAAATTGTACTCTAAGAAGTTTTCAAGCAGCATTTTTTCTTACTTTGCCTATCTGTAAATTTCAATTATTATCACTGGAAATATATTTTTTATCAGTTTTTATGTGCATGACAAAATGGATTGTTGCCAATAAAAATCTAATTCTTACAAGGCTATTGGCTAATCTGTCCAAACCAATCCAGCAGTACCCAGAAACCCCAACGGAGCCCACGGCATAATGTGCCTAACATAGGTCCCCAGAAAGGATAAGGGACTTCCTAAGAGAAGATGGGACTGGCCTGGAATTTTGGAACTGAAGGATGAAGGCTCTATATTCATCCCTGTTCCTCCAGCTAGTATGTGGTGCTACTTATGATTAATACAGGAGGTAAATATTTCTAGCACCATTTTGTAGGGGCAAACTGAGGGACAGAGAGACAAAGGGATATAACAATGGTCAAATACACAAAGTCAGGAGTCCTCTTGGATTCCTTGCTGATGCTGGACTCTTGTGTAACAACAGCCATGAGTAAAACTTCTTGTCATCTCCAGTTGTCTAGGAGACTCTGTCACATCCTGGTGGACAAAGACCTGGCCTCAGTCATTCACAATTTTGTCACTTATTGGCTGGACTACAGTAATGCAATATACCCGGGCATGAAACATTCAGCGCTTAGGAAACTCCTGCTATTATAAAATTCAACAGTGTGTCTCCTCACCAATACAGGCCACCCTGCACACATAAGACCTATCCTCTGCTCTCTACACTGGTTTCCCATAGAATTTCAACTTGAGTTCAAGGTCTCGGTCTTTATCTTCAAAACGCTACATGGCCTGGGCCCAGGACACCTGAAAATGGTTTAACACTCTGGGGCAAAAACGGTGGCCAACAACTGTGCTCCTCTGGCACAATGGAACTCTCAACAGTAAAGCCTTGTCTACAGTAATGCTACAAGTCAGTGAAAGTTACGCTACTTAAGTTGCATAAGTTACATAACTTAAGTGGATGTAACTTACATCAACTTAACACGGTGTCTACACCACACTATGTCGATGGGAGATGCTCTCCCATTGACATAGCTTCCACCTCTAATTAAGGTGGATTAATTAAGTCAATGGGAGGGCACTCTCCCATTGACTTATCATGTCTAAACCAGACCCACTAAATTGATGCCATTGCACCGATTTAACACTTATTGTAGACAAGGCCTAAGAGTAAAACTCCGTGCGGTAGATGAAACTTTCTCCTACAAATAGGATGTGTACAATCCCCTGGGCCACTTCCCCACAGCAGCCTCCACTCAATATGTCCTTCACCGTTACCCCAGGGCCTCTTTCCTTGTGCCTGATATGGATTTGTACTGCTTAGTTCCTCCAACAGCATGGCTTCCTCCTACAGCTCCTGACACGCACACCTCACTGACTAACTGGGAGGCTTTTAACTAGCTCCAGTCAGCCCTTGATTGGCTTCAGGTGTCCCTATCAACCTAGCTATCTCCACTGATTTCTAGAAGAATCTTAATTGGCCTCAGGTGTGTTGATTAACCTGGAGCAACTGCCATTTGGTTACCATGGTACCAGGGATTTGTTTAGCCTGGGGCTAACATACCTGTTCGTCACTACTTTACTATAGCCATCTGGCCTTGCCCTGTCACAAATCATAGAAGATTAGAGTTGGAAGAGATCTCAGGAGGTCACCTAGTCCAATCCCCTTCTCAAAGCTGGACCAACCCCAACTAAATCATCCCAACTTTTATCCACCAAAACCTAGTAGACTGGAATTCACATGTCACCAACTTCTCAGCTGAGAGTTTTCAATGTGTCTCAAGGGATATTTGGGATTTTGATAGCAGCCTTAACTACCTGAAGAGGGTTTCCAAAGAGGATGAAGCTAGGCTGTTCTAAGTGGTGGCAAATGACAGAACAAGGAGAATGGTCTCAATTTGCTGTGGGGGAGGTCTAGGTTGGATAATAGGAAAAAACTATTTCACTATGAGGGTGGTGAAGCACTGGAATGGGTTACCTAGGAAGGTGGTGGAATCTCCATCCCTAGAGGTTTTTAAGGCCCGACTTGACAAAGCCCTGGTTGGGATGATTTAGTTGGGTTTGGTTCTGCTTTGAGCAGGGGGTTGGACTAGATCACCTCCTGAGGTTTCTGCCAACCCTAATCTTCTATGATTCTGTGATATAAATGCTCAATTCTCATTATCACTCTGCAGCTTTGAAAATCTCAGCTGAATTAACCTTTAAGATTCCAATTTTCCATATAATTAAAAATACAGTAATGATTCTAACTATCTGTCCCCATACACACTTTTTCTCTCTGAACTATTTTGACATCTATGGAAGAGATTGGAGGTATTATTATTAGAAAACTCTATGAGACTATCTGCTTTGGGACTTATTACCAGTAATGCTCATATAAGTTTGAGGCATTCAGTAATCATCTCCTAGTTCTACAGACACCAGTCTGATTAATCACAATGAACACTTGCAAAGAGAGTAGAGAATTTTCTGTAGAAAATTATGCTGTCTATATGTTCCATATGAACTAGCAGGTTTTCTTTTGAGATGGATGGAGTCATTTACTGATGGAAGAGAAGTTAAGCTGAATGACCTGGTAAGTCATGTGAGCGTTATAAAATATGCTAGTATTCTGCAATTCTTGGTCCATAGCAATACCTTTCAGAGCTGGTCAAATATTATACAAGGAAATCTCCTTTTTTCCCATTTTTTTTAAAAATAGCTTTTCAAGAAAATGGAAATGTTCAGAAAAAAAGTCTATTTAAAAATAGCCTTTTGGAAATTCCAGGTTTGAATTTTTAGACACCAGGCCTGCAGTGAGGATTCAACACTTCCTCTGGATGGAAAAAACTAGGTGCTAGCGCCATGTAGCCTACTTGAAGAGAAGGGACATTAGCTGCAGGACACAAACACATAGCTAATGAGTCCATGATTGCCTGGTCCTAATGCCACAAGCTTCTGTGTCCTCCTTGAATGCCTTGCAAATGCAACCTTTGCCCTGCTATTGCAATTTCCCTTGGAATATTCAGTTAGGCAACAGTTTGCGGCCTGCCTCCATTATTCCAGCACTGCTCCTCACTCGTGACAGAAGAGACATCGCAGCAACCTCTTTTTCTAGCATCTGCTTAACTTTTTTCATTTATTCATGCTGGGGTTTTCAAAGGAGTCAGAGGAGTTAAGGCCCAAAATATGTGGGATTTTGGGCAATTTGGGCTCTTTGAAAAAATCCCAGTCTCAGTTATTTCCACTTCACCCTAGTGTAGCCTTGTCCATACTGATCACTGAATAAATCACAGTGCTTAACTCAACCTATACTCAAGTATTGAGACAGATTGTTTCTAAGTGGCCCCCCTTATTTTAACCACAAGGCCATACACTTTGCTCTTAGAGTTAGTAATACACCCCAGATGTCCTGACACTGTCTTCATCCCACCAGAAACCTAAAACCACACTATTCCTGGATGCAGGAATGGAACCTAGGAGTCCCGACTATAAGTCCCTACTCTGTTATAACTTCCAAAGCCCAGGCCCCAGCCAGGCCTCAGAAGAGAATTCATAGGCTGTGACTGTCTCTTGCTCTCCATTAAGCACTAGGTCTTGTCTGGTTGCTCTGTTTGAGAGGTAGGAATAAAACCTAGGAGTCCTGACTCACATTCCACCCACCCAAGGAGTCTGTATAATGACCAGATTCCATTCACTTCCCCAAGCCTAAGATAGAACTTGAGTATCCTGAGTCCCAATCTCCTCTTGTGCTAGTTCACCAGATCCCACTACCATCCCAGAGCTGAGAATAAAACCTCAGGACCTTGACCCCCAGTTCTCGCAGGCAGTAACCAGTAGTTCGCAATCAACACCTACTCAGCCAGCTCTCACCACTAACCCACATTCACAAATTAACCCAGATGGTGCAGCTATCTTTCCCTACCATTTAATCTCACAGCCTCCTAAAGTTGGGAACAGAACCCAAGGAGCCCTGATCCTACTCCCTGCCTACCCCCTTGCTCTAACCATTTGACTCCACTGTTTCTCCAGTTGTGAAAATATAGATAGAGCTTGGTGAATAATTGACGTGTTTTGCTTCAGCAAGCAAACCAAAAAAATCAGAAAAAAGAGTTTGGTTTTGTTCTGAAAATGTTTAGAATTAGTCAGCAAATTGGAGAAGTCTGCATTGGGTCAATAAACCATGTGCATATATCTGTCTTTCTTTATAATCTCTAGTCCTGTGGTTAAGGCACTTGATGGTATGTGGGAGATCCAGGTTTGACTCTCCATACAAGAGCAGGGGGTTGAACTCAAATATCCCTCCTCCTGCTGGCATTGCCGAACTACCCAGCTATAGGGGTAAACTCTACTCAGCTTGCCTTGTTTAACCTCTTCCACTTTGTACAAATACATAACAATGCATTGGGCCAAAGAGAGCATGAGGCTGGTTCTATAGGCTGGTGATTAAGATGCTCAGTTAGGACGTAGGAGATGCTGATTCAAATCTTTTCTCCACCTGTTGCAGAGAAGGGATATGAATCCACATCTCTTTGCTCACAGATGAGTGTACTAATAACCATACTAGAGCATTGTTAGCTCGATCTCTCTATCTTTGACTCATCTTTGAATAGCTTGTAGTGGGAAGATACAAGATGAAATTCTTGCTCTGATCAATAGTTATGTAATTCATACAATTGGAAGAGCTTCAACAGGAGAAACTGGAAGCACCAGCCTTCTAGGGTACCCAATGGCCTACTGGTTAGACTGCTTATCTAATAGCAAAGAGCTCTGAGTTTAAGTCCCCGCTCCAGAGTAAGGATTCAAACCTATGTCTCCCACATCCCTAACTTCTATGGAAAGTAATGAATTGGGTGCATACAGTTATTTTTTCCCCAGCTAAAACTAATCAGGTAAAAATTGCAGCTAGTTACAGGTTGACTAAAACCACATTTTTCAGTGAAAAAGGTATCTGAAAAATTTCATCCAGCTCTACCTATAAATCACTGGTCAGCAGGTGGATTCTGAGAATGTTTGCAGTCTTGTTGTAGCTGTGTTGGCCCCAGGATAATAGAGAGACAAGGTAGGTGAGGTCATATATTTTATTGGACCAACTTCTGTTGCTGAGAGAGACAAGCTTTCGAGCTACACAGATCTCAGATGTGAAGAAGACCCACCTTGTCTCTCTTTTTCAGTTTGACAATGATTCCATTTTGTAGTAGTTTAATCCTTTTTTTTTCTAGGCTGTGTCCACATCATATTCTCCTCTCCCCTAGGGAATGAATTCACTTTGGCTATGGATGATGCCAGTGGGACCACCCCAATGGAGTTCATTCTGCTGGGACTTTCCAGCATGAGTTATCCACAGGTCCTGCTCTTTGTGGTCGTCTCTGCAATGTACCAGGTAACACTGCTTGGACATTCTTTAATAATAGTTCTCATCAAGGTAGACCCATTATCAATACCCCTATGTCAAGGCTGTATCCCCACTTTGAACTTTAGGGTACAAATGTAGGGGCCTGCATGAAAACTTCTAAGCTTACCTAGCAGCTTAGCTCTGGTCTGCTGCCACCATTTCCCAATTGGATTCCCTCCCTGGGAAGCCTTGAGAAACCTTTCACCAATTCCCTGGTGAATACAGATCCAAACCCCTTGGATCTTAAAACAAGGAGAAATTAACCATTCCCCCTCCTTCCTTTCACCAACTCCTGGTGAATACAGATCCAACCCCCTTGGATCTAAAACAAGGAGAGATTAACCATTCCCTCTCCTTCCTTTCACCAACTCCTGGTGAATACAGATCCAACCCCCTTGGATATAAAAACAAGGAAAAAATCAATCAAGTTCCTAAAAAGAAGGCTTTCAATTAAAGAAAAAGGTAAAAATCATCTCTGTAAAATCAGTATGAAAATTAACCATACAGGGTAATCAAACTTAAAGAGCTCAGAGGACTCCCCTGTAGTCTTAGGTTCAAAGTACAGCAAACAAAGATAAACACTCTAGTAAAAGGTATATTTACAAGTTGAGAAAACAAAGGAAAACTAACATGCCTTGCCTGGCTATTTACTTACAAGTTTGAAATAGTAGAGACTTGTTTAGAAAGATGTGGAGAACCTGGATTGATGTCTGGTCCCTCTCAGTCCCGAGAGCGAACCCACTCACAAACAAAGAACACAAACAAAAGCCTCCCCGCCCTCAAGATTTGAAAGTATCTTGTCCCCTTATTGGTCCTTTGGGTCAGATGCCAGCCAGGTTACCTGAGCTTCTTAACCCTTTACAGGGAAAAGGATTTTGGAGTCTCTGGCCAGGAGGGATTTTATAGTACTGTACACAGGACAGCTGTTACCCTTCCCTTTATAGTTATGACACGCCCCCCAAATCACAGATAGTGTTGGACGTTCGGTTCCACACTGGCTGTGATTTCTTCCTGGAGTTCTAGGAGAAAACAGAGTTAATAAGACACATGTACCTTTAGACATACTACTGATTATATAAAAACTAACAATATGTTTCATTCCAAGAACAATTGTTAACCAGTTAAATCTGGGAAACTTTCCCGGGAAAGTGCATCAGCCACTTTGTTAGAAGCTCCCAAAATGTGTTGTATTTCAAAATCAAAATCTTGGAGAGCCAAACTCCACCGAAGAAGTTTTTTGTTATTTCCCTTGGTGGTATGTAGCCACTGTAGCGCAGCATGGTCTGTTTGTAGTTGGAAACGCCGTCCCCAAACATATGGGCGTAGCTTTTCCAGTGCGTACATAATGGCGTAGCATTCCTTTTCGCTGATTGACCAGTGGCTTTCCCTCTCAGACAGTTTCTTGCTGAGAAACACGACAGGATGGAATTCTTGATCCGGTCCTTCCTGCATTAAAACTGCTCCCACGCCTCGCTTGGACGCATCTGTGGTTACTAGGAACGGTTTGTCAAAGTCTGGGGCCCTTAGCACAGGGTCAGACGTGAGTGTTGCCTTAAGCTGGTTAAAGGCCTTTTGACACTCATCAGTCCACTGAACTGCATTTGGCTGTTTCTTTCTGGTTAGGTCTGTCAGCGGGGCTGCGATTTGGCTGTAGTGGGGTACAAATCGCCTATAATATCCAGCCAAGCCTAAGAAGGATTGGACCTGTTTCTTAGACTTTGGAACCGGACACTTTTGGATAGCATCCACTTTGGCCTGTAGGGGATTTATAGTTCCTCGACCCACCTGGTGCCCCAGATAAGTCACTCTGTTTTGGGCCATTTGACACTTTTTAGCCTTAACAGTTAGTCCTGCCTGCCTGATGCGCTCGAAGACTTTTTCCAGGTGCTCCAGGTGCTCTGCCCATGACTCAGAAAAAATGGCCACATCATCGAGGTAGGCAACTGCAGATTCTCCCAATCCCGCTAGGAGACCATCTACAAGTCTTTGGAAGGTGGCGGGTGCATTTCGCAACCCGAAAGGGAATACATTGAATTCATACACCCCTGCCTGGGTGACGAAGGCTGACCTTTCCTTTGCGGGTTCATCTAGTGGTACTTGCCAGTACCCCTTGGTTAAGTCTAAAGTAGAGATGAATTGGGCATTTCCCAATTTCTCCAATAGCTCATGTGTGCGTGGCATTGGATAGTTGTCAGGACGAGTTACAGCATTTAGCTTACGGTAGTACACGCAAAAGCGTATTTCCCCATCTGGTTTGGGAACTAGAACCACTGGAGATGCCCATGCACTATTAGAGGGGCAGATTATACCCATCTGTAGCATGTCCTGGATCTCCCTTTGTATAGCAGTTTTGTCACGAGGTGACTCCCGGTAGGGTGGGGTTCTAATTGGGTGAGCATTACCTGTGTCAATGGAGTGGTATGCCCGTTCGGTCCGACCTGGAGTGGCTGAGAAAATTGGTGCAAATCTTGTGCACAGCTCCTTGATCTGCTGTCGCTGCAGACATCCAAGGTTCATGGAGAGGTTCACCTCTTCCACGCCACCATCCTTTTTTCCTTCGTAGTAGACACCTTCAGGCCACTCCGCGTCATCTGTTTCCTGGGCTGTAAACTGGCAAACATTTAATTCTCTGGAATAAAAGGGCTTAAGAGAATTAACATGGTATACCTTAGGCTTTATGTTGGAGGTGGGGGAGGCTATGAGATAGTTAACAGCTCCTAGGCGCTCCTGGACCGTGAATGGTCCTTCCCATGACGCTTCCATTTTATGGGCCTGGATCACCTTTAAGACCATGACTTGGTCTCCTACTTTGAAGGACCGTTCTCTGGAATGTTTATCATACCAGGCCTTTTGCTGTTCCTGAGCATTCTTTAGGTTTTCTTTAGCAAGGGCTAAAGAGTGTTGAAGGGTGCTTTGTAGGTTGCTTACAAAGTCTAGAATATTAATTCCTGGAGAAGGTGCAAACCCCTCCCATTGCTGCTTCACCAACTGTAATGGCACCTTAACCTCGCGGCCATACACAAGTTCAAATGGTGAAAACCCTAAACTGGGATGTGGTACAGCCCTGTAGGCAAAAAGCAACTGCTGCAACACTAGATCCCAATCATTGGAGTGTTCATTTATGAATTTACATATCATAGCCCCCAAAGTTCCATTAAACCTCTCCACCAGGCCACTGGTTTCATGGTGGTAAGTGGTGGCAACCAAGTGATTCACCCCATGAGCTTCCCACAGGTTTTCCATGGTCCCTGCCAGGAAATTAGTTCCCGAATCTGTAAGGATGTCGGAGGGCCAACCTACCCTGGCAAAAATGTCTGTTAATGCCTGGCACACACTTTTAGCCCTGGTGTTGCTTAAGGGTACTGCTTCCGGCCATCGGGTAGCAAAATCCATGAAAGTCAGTACGTACTGCTTTCCTCTGGGTGTCTTCTTTGGGAAAGGACCCAGAATATCCACAGCTACTCGCTGAAATGGGACCTCAATTATGGGTAGTAGCTGGAGAGGGGCTTTAACCTGGTCTTGGGGCTTTCCCACTCGTTGGCACACCTCACAAGACCGGACATAATTAGCAATGTCCTTGCCCATTCCCTCCCAGTGAAAGGACTTCCCCAACCGGTCTTTGGTTCTGTTCACCCCAGAATGGCCTATGGGATGATCATGAGGTAAGCTCAAGAGCTTTACCCGATACTTAGTGGGAACTACCAACTGTCTTTGAGGATGCCAGTCTTCCTGGTGCCCACCAGAAAGAGTCTCCTTGTATAAAAGTCCTTGTTCTACAACAAACCGGGATCGGTTAGAAGAGCTGAGAGGTGGTGGGGTGCTCCGCGCCGCCGCCCAAGCTTTCTGAAGGCTGTCATCTGCTTCCTGCTCGGCCTGGAACTGTTCCCTTGATGCTGTAGACATCAGTTCCTCCTTGGACTGTGGACTGGGGCTTGGTCCCTCGGGAAGGGATGCAGGTGCTGGGGTTGTTTCCATTAACTGTGAACCGCTGTCCGCTGGTGCACTATGTGGTATCTCAGGCTCTGGCTGAGCCTCTTGGGTAGGGTTATCTGCTGCTTCTGCCAGGTCAGGCTCGCTGGTGCCCTCTGGCATTGGAGCTGTAGACGGGTTTGCAAGCGCTGGACTCAGTGCTGGCAATGGTTCTGGTGCTGGTTGCGGTGCCAGTTCCGGTTCTGGGACTGGCTTTGGCTGGGTCTCTGGGATTGGATCCACTACGGCTGTTGCAGTCGTTGGCAGGGGATCCGGTTCCACCACCGTTGTTTGGGTCTCTGGTAACACAGACGGGGCCCTGGGGGACGGCTCACGAACAGGGATGGGCGTGAAAGCTTTCTTAGCCTGGCTGCGGGTGACTATTCCCACCCTCCTGGCTAGCTTTACATGGTTGGCCAAATCTTCCCCCAGCAGCATGGGAATGGGATAATTGTCATAGACTGCAAAAGTCCATATTCCTGACCAGCCCTTGTACTGGACATGCAACGTTGCTGTAGGCAAGGTTACAGACTGTGACACGAAGGGTTGAATTGTCACTGGAGCCTCCGGGTTGATGAGTTTGGGGTCCACTAGGGATTGGTGGATAGTTGACACTTGTGCCCCAGTGTCCCTCCAAGCAATAACCTTCTTTCCACCCACTCTCAAGGTTTCCCTTCGCTCCGAGGGTATGAGAGAGGCATCTGGGTCTGGGGATCTTTGGTGTGATTGGGGTGTAATGAACTGTAATCGGTTGGGGTTCTTGGGGCAGTGAGCCTTTATATGTCCCAGTTCATTACATTTAAAACATCGCCCTGCTAAGGTATCACCGGGCGATGTTGGTTGGTGGAGACTGGTGTGGTGGGGTGAGAAGGCGTCTGGGGTTTCCCTTGGGATGTGGGTGGGGCCTTGGGTTGTCCCTGGTGGTAAGGTTTTGTTTCGGCTTGCCCCTTCTGATATTCGCTCCAACTGCTACTAGTTTTTTTCTTTTCTGCCACCTCCACCCATTTGGCTCCAATCTCCCACGCCTCAGTAACAGTTTTGGGCTTCCTATCTAGGATGTACCTTTCTATTTCCTCAGGAACACCCTCTAAAAACTGCTCCATTTGCATTAGGAACGGCAACTCTTCCGTAGATTTAACATTTGCTCCTGATATCCAGGCATCCCAATTTTTCCCAATGTGGTAGGCATGTCAGGTAAATGACACATCAGGTTTCCACTTTTGGGCTCTGAACCGCCGACGGGCATGCTCAGGTGTTAGCCCCATTCTGATTCTGGCCTTGTTTTTAAAAAGTTCATAACTGTTCATGTGTTCCTTAGGCATTTCAGCCGCCACCTCTGCTAAGGGTCCACTGAGCTGCGACCTCAGCTCTACCATGTACTGGTCTGGAATGATGCTGTATCCAAGGCAGGCCCTTTCAAAATTTTCTAAGAAGGCCTCAGTATCATCGCCTGCCTTATAGGTGGGGAATTTTCTGGGATGGGAAGTGGTACCTGGAGAGGGGTTGTTAGGATTGGCTGGTGCATCCTGCTTAGCCTTTGCAACTTACAGTTCATGCTTCCTTTCTTTTTCTCTCTCCTCCATCTCTTTATCTTTCAGCTCCATAGTTCTCTTGTGAGCCTCCTCTTTGGCTTTTTCCAGCTCCATCTCTCTTTCATGGGCCTCCTTTTTGGCTTTCTCTTCTCTTGCTCTCTGCTCTGTCTCGAGTTTTGTTAATTGAAGCAGTCTGATGTTTTCTTTCATTTTCTTCTGCGTCTAGTTTGGCCAGTTCTGTTTTTTAGCTACTTCTTTGGTAGTCATTTCCTGTTTTCTTGTGCTGGGTCACCCCCTCTGCAGTTGACTAAAACTGGGAAGCTCTCAGCTCTGGCTGCTGCTGAATTAACAGAGACTTTCTAACTAGCTACTCCGGAGGATGTAAAAAGAATAAAAACATTTCAGCTTGTAAATTCCTTTTACCCTGTCCTTTGTTTGCTCATTTGAACACTTCTCTTAACAAAGGACCTTGTTAAAAAAACTTAACACCTCTGCCTTTAGGCAAGGAGAGATAAGATATGCATCTATCTCCAGCTCTGCTTTTCAAGCAGCTAGAAGGAAAAAAATCTTACTGGTTTTTGGGTTTAAAATGATCCCACCACTCTGCCACCATGTCAAGGCTGTATCCCCACTTTGAACTTTAGGGTACAAATGTAGGGGCATGCATGAAAACTTCTAAGCTTAACTACCAGCTTAGCTCTGGTCAGCTGCCACCATTTCCCAATTGGATTCCCTCCCTGGGAAGCCTTGAGAAACCTTTCACCAATTCCCTGGTGAATACAGATCCAAACCCCTTGGATCTTAAAACAAGGAGGAATTAACCATTCCCCCTCCTTCCTTTCACCAACTCCTGGTGAATACAGATCCAACCCCCTTGGATCTAAAAACAAGGAAAAATCAATCAGGTTCCTAAAAAGAAGGCTTTTAATTAAAGAAAAATGTAAAAATCATCTCTGTAAAATCAGTATGGAAATTAATCAAACTTAAAGAGCTCAGAGGACTCCCCTGTAGTCTTAAGTTCAAAGTACAGCAAACAAAGATAAACACTCTAGTAAAAGGTACATTTACAAGTTGAGAAAACAAAGGAAAACTAACACACCTTGCCTGGCTATTTACTTACAAGTTTGAAATAGGAGAGACTTGTTTAGAAAGATGTGGAGAACCTGGATTGATGTCTGGTCCCTCTCAGTCCCGAGAGCGAATGCACTCACAAACAAAGAACACAAACAAAAGCCTCCCCCCCCCCTCAAGATTTGAAAGTATCTTGTCCCCTTATTGGTCCTTTGGGTCAGATGCCAGCCAGGTTACCTGAGCTTCTTAACCCTTTCCAGGGAAAAGGATTTTGGAGTCTCTGGCCAGGAGGGATTTTATAGTACTGTACACAGGAAAGCTGTTACCCTTCCCTTTATAGTTATGACACCCTATGTACTTCTTCCTGAGTCACTTCTTCTTTGTGATTTGCTACACCTCAGTGCCAGTGCCTAAGATGCTGGCAGATTTGTTGGAGGAGGAGAAGACCATTTCCCACGCTGGGTGCTTCATCCAACCTGATTGGCTTAATAGAGAACTCTTTGGTGAGCTTAAACACAAAAAGGAAGCTTACAAGAAGTTGAAACTTGGACAGATGGCTAGGAAGGAGTACAAAATATTGCTCGAGCATGCAGGGGTGTAATCAGGAAGGTTAAAGAACAACTGCAGTTGCAGCTAGCAAGGGATGTGAAGGGTAACAAGAAGGATTTGTATAGGTATGTTAGCAACAAGAAGGTCAGGGATAGTGTGCGACTCTTACTGAATGGGGAAGGTAACAGAGTGACAGATGATGTGGAAAAAGCTGAAGTACTCAATGCTTTTTTTGCCTCGGTCTTCACAGACAAGGTCAGCTCTCAAAATGTTGCACTGGACAACACAGTATGGGGAGGAGGTGAGCAGCTCTCAGTGGTGAAAGAACAGGTTAAGGACTATTTAGAAAAGCTGGATGTGCACAAATCCATGTGTCCAGAGCTAATGCATCCAAGGGAGCTGAGGGAGTTGACTGATGTGATTGCAGAGCCATTGGCCATTATCTTTGAAAACTTGTGGTGATCAGGGGAGGTCCTGGACAATTGGGAAAAAGCAAATATAGTGCCCATCTTTAAAAAAGGAAAGAAGGAGAATCTGGGAAACTACGGACCAGTCAGCCTCACCTCAGTCCCAGGAAAAATCATGGACCAGGTCCTCAAGGAAACCATTTTGAAGCACTTGGAGGAGAGGAAGGTGATCAGGAACAGTCAACATGGATTCACCAAGGGCAAGTAATGCCTGACCAACCTGATTGCCTTCTATGATGAGATAACTGGTTCTGTGGATATGGGGAAAGTAGTGGACATGATAAATCTTGACTTTAGAAAGCTTTTGATACGGTCTCCCACAGTATTCTTGCCAGCAAGTTAAAAAGAAGTATGGATTGGATGAATGGACTATGAGGTGGATAGAAAGCTGGCTAGAATGTCGGCCTCAATGGGTAGTGATAAATGGGTCTATGTCTAGTTGGCAGCCAGTATCAAGCGAAGTGCCCCAGGGGTCTGTTCTGGCGCCAGTTTTGTTCAACATCTTCATTAATTATCTTGATGTTGGGATGGATTGCATAGTCAGCAAGTTTGTGGATGATACTAAGCGGGGGGAGAGGTAGATACGCTGGAGGTTAGGGATAGCATCCAGAGGGACCTATACAAATTGGAGGATTGGGCCAAAAGAAATCTGAGGAGGTTCAACAAAGACAAATGCAGAATCCTGCAGTTAGAATGGAAGAATCCCATGTACTGCTACAGGCTGAGGACCGACTGGCTAAGCAGCAGTTCTGCAGAAAAGGACCTTGGGATTACAGTGGACAAGAAGGTGTATATGAGTCAACAGTGTGCCCTTGTTGCCAAGAAGGCTAATGGCATATTGGGCTGTATTAGTAGGATAATTGCCAGCAGATCGAGAGAAGTGATTATTTTCCTCTATTCTACATTGGTTTGGCTATATCTGGAGTATTGAATCCCAGTTTTGGGCCTCTCCAGTACAGAAAGGATGTGAACAAATTGGAGAGAGTCCATCAGAGGACACTGGGAATGATTAGGGGGCTGGGGCACATGACTTATCAGGGGAAGCTGAGGGAACTGGGCTTATTTAATATGCAGAAGAGAAGAGTGAGGGGGGATTAGATGGCAGCCTTCAACTAACTGAAGGGGGTTTCCAAAGAGAATGGAGCTAGACTGTTCTCAGTGGTGGCAGATAACAGAACATGGAGCAATGGTCTCAAGTTGCAGTGCGGGAGATCTAGGTTGGATATTAGGAAACACTATTTCGCTAGGAGGGTGATGAAGCACTGGAATGGGTTACCTAGGGAGGTGGTGGAATCTCCATTCTTAGAGGTTTTTATGGTCCGGCTTGAGAAATCCCTGGCTGGGATGATTTAATTGGGGATTGGTCCTGCTTTGAGCAGGGGGTTGGGCTACATGACCTCCCGAGGTCCCTTCCAACTGTGATATTCTATGATGCAGCTCTACTGTTATGTGGCCATGGGGACCACAGAGTGATTGTTCTTGGTAGTCATGGCTTATTATCATTTCATTGCTGTGTGCCACCCCTTGCACTACCTGTTCCACATGAACAGGACATTCTGAAGACAACAATGAAGAAGCCAGACAGTGGTAATGGCTCATCGACAAAGACACTGGGCTGTGCAATAGCTTAGCCTCCCTGTGGACATTTCAGGAAGCCTGTAAGTAATGGCTGCTGTGACTCTGCAAGGGCATGTGACCAGACCACAATACTCTGGATTGCATGCTGGGTACCTGTATTTTTCCACAAACTGGGCTGGGAACTGTTTCTGGAACAAAGGGTTCCCACCAAATGCTAAAGCTATATAAGGCAGGGATTGACCTCCTCTGTTGTTCTTCCCCACAACTCAGCACCTGAGAGAAGCTCTGGAAGAAAAGGACTTGGTATGGGGGTGGGGAGCCCAAGCTGCAAAGCACGTGCAGCTTGTGCCTTGACAACCTGCAAGACTGCGTGTATCATCATTCAGGGTGAGAAATTACTAGTTCATATGCAATCTTTCTAGTATCTTAAACTTAGTTTGTGGTTTTGTTTATTTACTAGGTAATCTGCTTTGATCTGTTTGCTATCCCTTATAATCACTTAAAGTCAATCTTTTTGTAGCTAATAAACTTGTTTTATGCTTTAATCTAAGCCAGTGTGCCTTTGACTGAAGTGTTTGGGGAAAATCTCAGCTTGGTTAACACAAGTGTGCATTGTCCTCTCCACATTGAGGGAGAGGCAAACTATTTATGAGCTTACATTGTACAAATCCCTTTGCAGTGCAAGATGGCATAATTTTGGATTTATACTCCAGAGGGGGATGCGTGCCCGGGGAGCTTGGAAATTGAATCCATAGCTATTTGAGAGCTCTGGATGTTCTTTTACTATCAGGAATGTGCTCACTTGGTTAGCCAATACCTGGTATGTTACTGTTCTGCCAAGACCAGGTCTACTCTGATTCACAGTCTTTGGTTCACACTCCTAGTTGTACATGCTCCAGCAACGCCAACAGCAGCATTTCCTGGCCATGACTTTAAAACAAATGTTTTGTGCTTCACTGCTTTCAACAATAGAAAACTCTTTAAGATAGCAGTAAGAAGAATAGGAGTACTTGTGGCACCTTAGAGACTAACAAATTTATTAGAGCATAAGCTTTCGTGGACTACAGCCCACTTCTTCGGATGCATATAGAGTGGAATATATATTGAGGATATATATATACACACATACAGAGAGCATGAACAGGTGGGAGTTGTCTTACCAACTCTGAGAGGCCAATTAAGGAAGAGAAAAAAACTTTCGAAGTGATCATCAAGATAGCCCAGTACGGACAGTTTGATAAGATTTTTTTCTCTTACTTAATTGGCCTCTCAGAGTTGGTAAGAAAACTCCCACCTGTTCATGCTCTCTGTATGTGTGTATATATATGTCCTCAATATATATTCCACTCTATATGCATCTAAGGTCTGAACCAGAGGCTGGGAACCAATTCAGGCCACACATTGAAGCAGATGCTTATAATTTCACTGTCCAGCACATGAACTTGGCAAAGTTGCTTGCTCACATTGCTAAAATATAGGCATTCCTAAGAAGTATTAAGCATTAGATATTTATGTAAATACATTTCAGAAGGCTTGTACAGATATGCCCCAATCTAATATAAGATAAGATGGTTTCACAGAACAAGGAAGAGAGATGTTGTGTCCAAGATGTAAGGAACAAGGGAAGGTAACAAACAGATGTCATGAAACATGTAAAGTGGTACGTAAGATGTGCATCCCAGTTGTTTGACTCAGTCTATAAATGTTGGGGGACCTTGCCTTAACCCTTTGTGTGGCTGAGGGGACAGCAGAGATTCCCACTGATGACTGAGCCGCTCCTTGGCACAGAGCACTCATTTTTCAATGTATTTGTGCAAATTGTGCAAATCATTAGGGCTACGTCTTCTGGGCAATAAACCTGGCCAAATGCCTTTGTCACCGAACTGTACCTGTGGTCTTTCTCTATGAGAGTCTTCAAGGTCTACTGAATTAACAAGCTGCACTCTCTGCTGGTGCTAATATCACCGGAGCTCCAAGGACAGAAGTACTGAGCTGTTGAGACAGCTGAGCACCAACAACATTCCACCCTGCTGCACTCTAAGAATTAGTGGCTTCTACATGGCCTGGTTGAGACACACTGGCAAGGACTGTGTGTGAAAAGGACATATGGCCACTGTCACTGCTATATAGCAACACATGTCAATCTCTAGGAATGCCTTCTTTTACTAAAATGGAAATGTAAGTCACCTGCTCAACTCATTAGTTCAAATTAAGTCACCTGCTCAGTCCCAGGCCTGCACTAATCTTAAATTGTTGGTGTCAGGCAGAAAAACCATGCACTTCAGTGTTTAGGGTTTTAACTTAGGACTGAAGATGTCCATGTCCCATCCGTTACTCTGTCACAGACTCTTTGTGTGACCTGGCCCAGTCACTTAGAGCCTGATTTTAAAGACATTAGGTGCCTGAAGAAACAGATAGGCACCTACTGGGATTTTCAGACATGACTAGGAGATTAACTCTCATTAAAATTGATCATAGGTGCTTTTGAAAACTCCCACTAGTTGCCCGAATACTTCTACAAATCTGGTTGTAAGTGATATAGGGGCCAAACTCCAACTGATTTCAATGGGATTTAGGCACCCAACCTGTCTAGGTGCTTTTAAAAATCCCACTGTGCTCCTATCTGTTTATTTAGGTACCAAAATACTTTTAAAACTCTGGGCCCTTGTCTCTTGGTGACTCAGTTCCCCATCTATAAAATGGGGATAATATCTCTTCCCTACCAGCCTGGGGGTGGTGAGAGGATAAACACATTAATGGTAGTGAGATGCTGGGATACTATGGTGAAGTGGGCTGTACAAGCATAGGTGGATACCGGTGTCTCTTAGGTGTCTTATGTGAAGTAAATTTGGTGTATCTTGGTTCATAAGAAGTGTCCACAGGAAAAAAAAATCCATTGTGTTATTAAATTAGGCTAATTTGGTTTTAATGATAGAATTTTCCTATTTGTTTCATTTATGACAAAAAAAAGAAATTCTAATTAGAAATATTAGTGTATCTGTGTCAAGCAGTTACTCCTTGACACTTAGAATAAAATATCACAAATAAGAGAAGCAGGGTTTATTGGTGAAGCATTTCAAGGTGCTCAGACTGCATGATAACGAAATAAACCAATAAAAAGAAAAATGAGACAGCATATAAAATCAAAAATCAAGTAGGTAAATCACCACAGCAAATGTTCAGATTGTGTAATTTTGGAATGTGTGGATTTATTTGGGTAAACTTTATACAAAAAAGATTCAATTTTTCAACAATAGAGGGGTTTGTAAGAGGATAGCTAGATAATCACTGAGGCCCTTTTACAGTATTCTGGAAGTGTACAAGAAAATGAAAGTGATGTAATTGTAATTTACACTCACTTTTATACACCCAGTTTGGTATAAAGGCCCCTCAGCGTAAGCCAGAATCCGGCCTCCAACCTCTTATATTTATTTACACTCTGTGCAGACTGCACTGCCTGCTGATTACTTTCTTTAAAGCATCCCTGAAGTCCTTATTCCTCAGGCTGTAGATGATGGGGTTCAGGAGTGGGGTGATGATGGTGTAGAACACAGAGACAATCTTATTGAGCTCCGAGGGCAGGCTGGAGGTAGGGCGGACATACATGGAGATCATGGTGCCATAGTAGATGGCCACCACGGCCAGGTGTGAGCCACAGGTGGAGAAGGTCTTCCTCTTCCCAAAGGAGGAGGGGATCTTCAGGATGGTGAGAATGATGAAGAGGTAAGACACTAGGGTCAGCAGCAGACAGCTGACGAGGACCAGGAGGGAGAGAATGAATATGATGACCTCAGTAGTGGAGGTGTCTGAGCAGGAGAGCTTGAGCAATGGAGGGATATCACAGAAGAAGTGTTTAATCTGATTGGAGCCACAGAAAGGGAGCCTGGAGATTAGCAAGCAGGGTAAGAGCCCGGTGAAGATGCCAGTCACCCAGGAGACCATGGCCAGGCGGGTACAAGACGCATCACTCATAGCCACTGTGTAGTGTAATGGGTAACATATGGCGAGGTACCTGTCGTAAGCCATCACCGCCAGGAGGAAGCACTCAGTGGCCCCCAGGAAGACAAAGCAATAGAGCTGTGCCATGCATCCAGCAAATGTGATGGCCTTCCTCTCTACCAGTAGGTTGGACAGCATCTTGGGCATGATGGTGCTGGTGTAGAAGATCTCCAGAAAGGAGAGGTTCTGGAGGAAGGAGTACATGGGTGAGTGGAGCCGGGGTTCCAGCCTCACTACCAAGATGATGACAGTGTTCCCTGTGATGGTTAGGATGTAGATGACCAAGAACACAATGAAGAGTAGGGTCTGCCAGCCAGGAAGGCTATGGAACCCCAGCAGCCGGAACTCCACCACTGTGGTGCTGTTGGTCATCTCCTTGGGAGAGCTAGAATTTGCCTGCAGATGGTAGAATCATCATCATTATCAGTCTTATAACCAGCATCAACACCAACATAATAATAAATAACAATTACAGCTGGAGCCTAAGTTAAAGGAACCTAAGGGAAAACTATCAGAATCACCACAGTGCTTCTACTTTCTTTCTTTCTTTCTTTCTTTCTTTCTTTCTTTCTTTCTTTCTTTCTTTCTTTCTTTCTTTCTTTCTTTCTTAGAACTCTCCATCCATTTAACATCTAATTTTTTTTGCAGGGTAGTAATTAAATCCAATTATTTAATGTATTTCTTTTGGTACATATATATTTCAGGTATCATAGAAAAGTTCATATTTAGACAATGAAATCCAAACATACCTATACACAAACATTCACACAAATGCTCTCACACAAAGTCTCTCACATACAATCACAGTTACTCAAACGTTCACACACACAAATACTCCATGACACATGCATTAACAAACACACTTGCTCTTTCATGCACACAGGTAAATGCCTAAGAAACAACACAACACATATAAATACACCTCACACATCTCACAGTAATATATACAAAATCACAAAAAATCTCACTCATATATGCACACTCTCTCACACACACATAAAGGAAAGAAAACATCCTCACAATGACATTCACACATATAAACATGCACGCACACACATACACCCTCACAATTCCACATTGGCACAAACATACACTCACAGTCACAAATGCTCTGCAAATCTCATTCTAGCATCTGAGAGTTATGATGGAATTTCTCTGCTCAGGCAGTGTCTGAAGTAACAAAGGTTTGTAATTGTACAGCTGATGTATAAAACAATAGATTTCCTCTCCTCTCATAGTTAGTTGTTTTGGCATTGAATATCTATCTATCTAATCAGAATAATAGTAAGTATAGTCAGCATATACAATTCTGAATATGGACATATCTGTTCAATAAGGTTTTTTTTTGCATAACCTTTTCCATAACCATAACCATATTTTAAAATGCTCATGGTTGAAAACTGCTCGGACCCGAGTATAGAACAGATTGTCCTGGTAACTTACTTGATTCCCTTTGAGCAACAAATGAGGACATAATCCAAAAATCAGCAGTTCCTCCAAAATTAATCAGATTTAGAATTGTGGTTGGACTCCAAACCACCTATTCCCATGTCCTAAATCACATAGCAAAGAGAGTAGCTAGCATCCACCCACTGTTGATCAGAGTTCAGCTTTCTGGAGGCTGACACAGTGAAATAAAAGCACTTAATTAGACTGTACCTTCATTTCAACCCTCGCTTGGCATCTCTGGGACCCAGTCTCTGTAATCCCACTGGAATTCCTGAACCAGAGACACACAAAGCAAAACCCCAGCTGTTCTGTTTTAATGACTGAAGTGCAATCTAAAGCATGTAACATATCAGAAAAAGGGTGGAAATTCATATGGGGCCAGATACAAATGCCCAAATACATTCACTTCGGCTGTTTTTGGATCAGGCTCAATCCAAGAACTTTTAGGGTCAGATTTTACATTGATGAAGGCCAATTAGATCAATAGATAGATAGATGGGTGTGTATGGAGATTAGCCATTTACTCTCCTGTAGTCTGAACTATGGGGTAGTGTAGACATAGACTTAATGTTTCATTAGTGTAACCCTTCTGCCCACCTAAGTTGGCAGCAACAAGGGCCGGATTCTGTATCTATGGGTTCCATTTCAATAATGCAATGCAAAACTGGCTTGAGCCCCCACCCAGTGACCTGGGACAATTACATACCACCCCCTGGGTGCCTCTAAGAGGCAATACTTCCCCTCTCACAAGCATGGAGTCAGAGTGTAGCAGAAAATGTTTAATAACATGAGGTAAATGACATCAGCATTAAATTGGGAAAACACCACAAACAGGATTCATAACACAAACCATGAGCAAAAAAACCCCACCCCAGCAAATTGGGCTGTGTCCTTTCCATTTGGTTCTTGAATCCAGCAACCCAAAAATTACCCAGAGTCCCCAAAGTCCAACACCCCCAAAGTCTCTTGGGTCCAGCAACCACCCAAAGTCCCAAAAGTCCAACAACCCCTAAAGTCTCTGCCCCGGTCAGTGCAGCCCCAGAGTAAAAGGGGGGCACGCAGGGTGTTAAGGGGCACCTTATGTGATCCGAGGCCGGCCGTCTCTCCATGGGGTTCCGCTGCAGCCTTCACTACAAACCAGTCCACTTCCTGCCGTTCCATGAACCGCTCCACTCTGCAACCTGTGAGCCGCTCCAGCCGTCCCCGCAAACAACTCCGCTTGCCGTTCCTGGGGCCGCTCCAACCATTCCCGCAAGGCTCCGCGCCGCTTGCTGCTCTGCCAGCAGCTTAGCAATATAGCTTCAGGCTCCCCCAGTAGTTAACACATCACTTAATAACTTTAACTCTTTTGTGATTTCAGCTCAGAGTAGGGGAGCCCCAGTGCTGGTGCACCATTGGCCCAAAGTGAATTCAGCTCAGCAGCTAGTAACTAGACTCCTAATGGAATCAAAGTTATCTCTGACATTCAACAGTGGAGGGGGGGGGGAGAGAGAGAGAGAGAGAGAGAGAGAAGGAGGTGGTGGTGGTGGTGTTTCAAGCCCTCAGAGAGGGCCTATACCATCATATACAAATACCCATCCCCATCCTCTCTCAATTCACTGGGTTTTCTAACCCAGGCCCCTTGTCAAGCAAGTGGTACTTAGGTAATGGTGAAGGACTCACTCAGTCCTTCTGTCATACAACAGTTCCACTGGCCTTGATTCACAGAATCAGGGTAACAAAACTTTATTCTTCCTGTCCCAATAACAGAGAAACTGGGGATCCCACACCAGCCAAAGTAACCACTTTCAGTTGCTGTTGTTTCATGCCACACGGGTGGGTGTGCCTATGCAAACAAGATCAGCCCCTGGAGTTCTTTTCCACACTCACCATAATTCACCACCAGATGTCAGGGTAGAGCTCATCCTGACTCTGCTTACATCCTCCCCCAAGTCGAGAATTTGTCGTCCCAACAAATCACACTCCCTATTATACCAACTCACTGGTTCCCTCCAAAGGGCCTCAGATAGCCCACTTTAGCTTCCACAAGCCTGTGTGCTAAGCATATTGGTTCCTCATTAGTCACCCCAGGTGCATCATAAGTCAACCGTTTTACTGGTCTTATTACCCTTTCTCGTCTATTGAGAATCTCTGTTGCCGTGGTAGGGGGGACAACCTCTTGAACGACAGATGGAGAGGTTTTCTTTGAGGGCCCCTCGGCTACTGGCATAGGCCCCTCCATTTCTAGTTCTAACAGTGGAGGGTCCAAGGTGCCCAGGACATCCTCCACCTGTATGTCTCCACTGTTCAATAACCTGTGTGTGTCATCACATGGGGGTCCCACCAGTGGCTCAGGGGTGTCAGGAATGGGCCTAAATACTTTTG
The DNA here is from genome assembly GCF_011386835.1 of Chrysemys picta bellii. NCBI lineage: Eukaryota > Metazoa > Chordata > Testudines > Emydidae > Chrysemys > Chrysemys picta. Next base: position 15,213,168 of record NC_088803.1, read on the forward strand.
CCATGGGTTTAGTGCAGAAGAGGAGGAGCTCTCTTTTGATTCAGCTGATCGAGACTGAAATCTTGTCTCCATCCCAGGATACACCATGGTTGTGTCTTCCTCCTCAGACTCACTCTCGGATGTGCTGCATAGGGATAGGTTAGCTGCAGGGGGCTGGCTGTCCACGTTGGAAGGCAGCTTTGGTCCAGCACCTTCGTTCTGCCTGGTTGCCCTGTTGTGGCCCATCTCATAAGGGGTGCCTACCAATTCCCCCACAGGGAGCAAAAGGTTTCTATGCACTGTCTTTGTCTGCCCTGGACTATCTTCAGGTTTGATTTTGTAGACTGGCAGGTCTCCTAGCTTTTCCATCACCAAGTAAGGTATTGCCTTCCATCTGTCAGCTATCTTGTGTTTGCCAGCAATACCCAAATTTCGCAGCAGGACTCTGTCCCCCCGGCTGGAGCTCTTGCAGATGTACCCTAGCATCATATCGCTGTTTGTTGCAGTCTGCGTTCTTCCAAGCCGCAGATGTAGCTAAGTGATAAGCATCCAATATTCCTCTTGTCTACTTCTAAAGACAAGAAATCAATGCATACCAGCTCCAGAGGTTTGTTGCCGGTGATGTTCTTCAGATATGCAGCCCTCGTGGGCAGAGTTTTCCTTTGAACACATCGAGCGCAGGTCTCACATTTCCTGCGAACATCTTCAGCCATCCGAGGCCAATAGAACATACTACGAACAAGTTCTTGGGTCCTCTCCATCCCTAAATGTGCAAAGTCATCATGCAGGGCCTTCATGCCAGGCTCTGTACTCTTTTGGCAGCACTAGCTGTGCTCGTTGCTTTTGTAAAGGGTCTGTGGTCACTCGGTGTAGCACTCCCTGAATCAGTTTTAGTTTGGTCCATTCTCTCAATAGTAGTTTACCCTCCAGGTTAGGTGGGGACAACCACAGCTGGGCTTCGCCCCTCCCTTTTGGCAAGTAGTGTATCATGAATGTCAATATCTTGCAGCTGGGCTTCCTGCCAGTCAGCCGCATTGCGCATGGGCAAAGGAGATTGGTCCAATGCAATATAGTTCACTGAAGCAGAAGGCACGCATTCAGGGGGCAGGCCCAAAGCTTCTGCAGCACATCCATGAAGACTCTTATGGGGGCCTCTGGCTCTCAGCAACTCACACTGCAAATAGCCCTCACTCCATCTGTGGGAATCACAGCAACTCCTGGTGCCTGCGGACACCTGGACAATGCATCTGCCTCTACATTGCTTCTCCCTGGTCAGTATTGAATTCTGAAGTTATAGCTAGCCAAAGCGGCCATCCATCTTTGCCCTGTAGCATCCAGCTTAGCACTTGTTAACACATAGGTCAGTGGGTTGTTGTCTGTCCACACCTGGAACTGAGCACTATACAAGTAGTCTCGAAATTTCTCAGTGATGGCCCATTTCAAGGCCAAGAACTCCATCTTGTGGGTGGGATAACGCATTTCACTATCAGACAGTCCTTGGCTGGCAAAGGCTACAGGTTTACATTTTCCTTCCACTTCCTGGTACAGTACTGCTCCCAGACCCTTCAAACTGGCATCAGTATGCAGGATAAATGGCTTGCTTGGGTCAGCAAAGACTAGGACCAGAGCATGAGTTAGGCAAGTAATGATTTCTCGAAAAGCCCTTTCATCTCTCTCATCCCACTGTGGCCCAAATGGTTCGAAGGGGCCATAGTGTCTCTGCACAGGAGGCTTTGGGGACCTCCCCTTATTCTTGGTCTTAGATTTGTTCTTGCTGGACTCGTATCCCTGGTAAGATCATTCAGAGGTTTTACAATCGTAGCATAGTTTTTCACAAATCTGCGGTAGTAGCCACTAAACCCAAGAAAGGTCTTGAGTTCTCTGTAGTCTTGGACATGGCCATGTAGTGAGTGCTTCTATTTTATTGGGATCAGTACTCACACCCTCTTGGGACACGATGTGATCCACATACTTCACTGAGGTCCTGCAGAATTGGCATTTGTCAATTAAAAGCTTCAAACCATAATCCTCTAACCTATCAAGCACTTTAAGAAGACTTTCTTCATGCTCCTCCAAGGTTCTTCCAAACACAATCAGGTCATCCAAATAAACTAACACTTGCACTAAGTTCATGTCTCCCACAACTTTCTCCATAAGATGTTGAAATGTGGCAGGTGCTCCAGAAATCCCTTGGGGCATGTTTTCAAACTGATAAAACCCTAATGGGCAGATGAAGGCTGTCTTCTCCTTATCTTCTTCACCCAGAGGGATCTGGTAGTATCCACTCCAAAGATCCAACACAGAGAACCACTGGCTTCTCAGAAAACAACCTAAGGCATCTTGGACTCGGGGCATTGTGTACTGGTCAACCACAGTACGGCAGTTTAGGGTGCGGTAGTCAATACACATCCGGATTTTCCCATTCCTTTTACAGACCACCACAATGGGTGAGGCGTATGGGCTGCGGGACTCTGTAATGAGGCCATTCGCAGCAGCTCCTGAAGGTGTTGTCGCACATCTTCCATCTCGGAGAGGGCAATCCTCCTAGATCTCTCCCTGAAAGGTCAAGAGTCATGTAGTCTGATGTTGTGCTCTACTCCTTTTGCACATCCCACATCCCACTCATGCAATGAGAACACCTTGGATCTTTCACAAAGTTTCCTCCTCAGGCAATCTTTCCACTCCTCGGACAACGGTGAATCTCCAAAGTGAAACTTCGCTGGGTCTATTGTCGGAACTTGAGTCTCACACTGGGGTTTTACAATTGATTCAGGCTCAAAGAGGTCTGCTATCTTTTGTCCTTGCTTCACAACAACATCTCAACTTGTTTCATTAGCAATCAGTATAGTCACCTTTTCCTGGGCTTCAGCAGGGAGGGTTATGACTCCACTGGGGACCAGCACTCCTTCCGGGAGCTCTCCTTCAACTGGCTGCTCTGCCATTGTTAATGCCCCTTTACTGCCTTTCAGCCAGGTACTCATGACAAGCACTTCTTGCTCCGTCCTTGCAGGCACTATTAAGGGGGTTGTGCCCATGTACATCAGTGCCCCAATTGGTAGCTCAGATGTCTCCTTTTTCGCACCCTCAATCTTCCTATAGGCTTCAGCACAAAGCGTATGGATCATCAGGGTATTCAGGTACTGGTCTCCAGCCCGTCATCTGCAGTAATCCGTGAGCACCTTGAAGAGACTGGAGTTGGTCCCTATCAGCACGGACACATCAGAGGTCCCTTTAGGGTCAGGGCATATTAATGCAGCTGTATCCACCTCTTCTCTTACCCCAGCAACCTCCTCTGGGAATTCCAGGTGCACTATGACATACCCTTGGTAAGGGTATTCAACCATGCTGAGGCCACACAGACCAATGCCAGTCAGTGGCTGTATAGGCAGGTGCCTAAGCATCTGTTGGTAGAATGACTGAAATATAATAGTCACTTGAGATCCAGTGTCAAGCACGGCTTTACACTCCACCCCTTCAATCCTCACCATGACCTCTGCTCGAGGCCCTATCAGTCCTGCGGGGATCTTAGCTGGATGGTCTTTTCTGGGGGAATCTTCAAATCCTGCAGGCCTGAGTGGTCCCTGTCCCCGGACTCTCTGGCAGCTACCAGATCTCTCCCAACTGATCCTCAGCTTTCCATACACTAAGGAGGGGGTTTCTTCATTATGGCACTTGGCAGCATTGTGTCCATCCTGACCACATCGGTAGCAGAAGAATTGTCCTTTCCCCCTTTGCCCAGGTGGGACGGTGGCTCTAAATGCTGACTTCTCCATCGCCACAGTCAGAGGCTCCTTATTCCTGGAAGTCTTAGCTCGGTCAATGATGCTTCGCAGTTCAGCTATCCATTCTGTCAGGACCTGGATTTGTTGGGCAAGTTCCTCTGTGGTGCTCACCATCAGTACACTGGCCATTTGCAGTGGTGTTGTGCCGGCTGGCTCCAATGTTTGGGCTTCCCAAAACTCACTGGCATCCTGCTTTCTTCCTCTTCTCTGACCTTCTTTATCAGCTGGGAATAACTTGGGGGATGTTCCCGTCATTCTTTTAGATGGAGATGGAGTAGAATCGGGTTCTGATACTGAGCTCCTCTTACAATTTGAGCCAGTCTGGTCCAATCCATCTGTTCAGCAGGCACTGCTCCCCTCATGACAGCTCTCTGAAACAGTCTCTCCAGCCCCTGTATATAGGCTGAAATCGTCTCGCCATTTTGCTGTCGGGAATTAAGGAACTTACAGTAACTGTCTTCAGGGCCCTCTACGCTCCCAAAGGTATGATCAAGGGCCTCTAGGCAGTCCTTCACACTGACCCCAGGGTCAATGAGCTTCAGGGTGCGAATCACATCTAATGCTGGGCCACTAAGGCTCTCTATTAGACATCTCCGCTTTTCTGCATCAGGTACGGCCCACTCCTGCAGCATTTCAGTGGTATGCTCCAACCAGGGTTTGAACTCCTCTGCCCCAGCAAATAATCTTAACTCATGACAAGAGTTTGACATAGCATGGGACAGCACAACCTTTTCCAATATTTGCCCCAGTGCTTTTGCCCAATCATTGGCTGAGGCTGCGGCCCCTGAGCTAGAGGCTGCAGGGCCGGGGCCCAACAAACCTGACATATTAGCCATTATATGAACAGTAATTTCCTCAAAATATAAACACAATTGTTTCCCAATGCAGTGGAACACACAACAGGTGCTTGCGAGAGGTACTGACCCAGGGAATCCTGGATGAGCCCCCAAAAATGTAACCCTTCTGCCCATCTAAATTGGCAGCAACAAGGGTCGAGTTCTGTATCTAGGGGTTCCGTTTCAATAACGCAATGCAAAACCGGCTCGAGCCCCCACCCAGTGACCTGGGACAATTACATACCACCCCCTGTGTGCCTCTAAGAGGCAATACTTCCCCTCTCGCAAGCACGGAGTCTGAGTGTAGCAGAAAATGTTTAATAACATGAAGTAAATGACATCAGCATTAAATTGGAAATACACCACAAACAGGATTCATAACACAAACCATGAGCCAAAAAAACCCACCCCAGCAAATTGGGCTGTGTCCTTTCCCTTAGGTTCTTGAATCCAGCAACCCAAAAATCACCAGAGTCCCCAAAGTCCAACAACCCCCAAAGTCTCTGCCCCTGGTCAGTGCACCCCCAGAGTAAAAGGGGAGCACGCAGGGTGTTAAGGGGCACCTTACGTGATCCAAGGCTGGCTGTCTCTCCGTGGGGTTCCACCGCAGCATTCACCACGAGCAAGTCCACTTTCTGCCGTCCCATGAACCGCTCCGCTCTACAAGCTGCTCCGCTCAACGACCTGTGAGCCGCTCCAGCTGTCCCCGCAAACAGCTCTGCTCGCCATTCCTTGGGCTGCTCCAACTGTCCCCGCAAGGCTCCGCACCGCTCGTTGCTCCTCCAGTCATCCCCACAAATTGCTCTGCCAGCTGCTTAGCAATATAGCTTCAGGCTCCCCCACTTGTTTACACAGCACTTAATAACTTTAACTCTTTTATGATTTCAGCTCAGAGTAGGGGACCCCCAGTGCTGGTGCATCACTGGCCCAAAGTGAATTCAGCTCAGCAGCCTGTAACTAGACTCTTAATGGAATCAAAGTTAGCTCTGACATTCAACACTAGAGAGACGAGGTGGTGCAATTGGTGTTTCAAGCCCTCAGAGGGAGGGGGGGCATACCATCATATACAAATATCTGTCCCCATGCTCTCTCAAGGGAGACAGTGGGGATCAGGGAGGTTTGGGGACAGGGGAAGCAGTGGGGGGGCAGGAGCAATGGGGAGTGGTGAGAGTCCCTGGGAGGCATCAGGGGCAATGGGCGGGGGCCAGGGCACCAAAATACAAGTTTGCCTAGGACAACATTTTCCCTAAGGCAGCCCTGGCATGGCTGGGGACTCTCCATCTCTTGAAGCCTTCATATCCAGGCTGGATGTCTCTCTGTGAGATGCTTTGGCCAACAACTAATTATCGGGAGCAGCTTGACATGACTCTATGGCCTGTGGTACACAGGATGTCCGATTTCATGATGCAATGGACCTTTCTCTGGTTCCTACATCAAAGCCAATAGCTTTGTGGTGGAACACAGCACATCACTTGGAAAGGCATCCAAGTCTCACTCACTCTGGGCTTTTCAAAGAAGCTGAAGGGAGCTTGACACCCAGTCATAATGAAATGGGCTTTGGACATCCAAACTCAATTTCATAGTTTCCTTTGAAAACCTCAGCCCAAATTATTGCTAGCACTTAACAATGATGCACTGTCAAGATCTATGGAAAGCAGGGGCATGCTGATACCTGTAGTTAACTTCTGTGAATGAAGTCAGGCCTCTAATCCTGTTCGGAAACCAGTGCGAACAGTACTTCTGAAAGCCAAACCTCTTATTTAGGTACCTAAATATAGATTTAGGGTTCATCTCCACAAAGGGGTTTTGGTGTTGCAGTGCTCAGTGCTGCACTGCCTAACTTTCAGGTGTCTAGGAAATTGCTGGAACAACACTGGACTCCACAAAGCCGAGTTAGGCACCTAGGATCCTGCATAATGAATGAGAAGAGATAGGTGCCTACGAATGAGATCCTCAAAAGGCAACACACTAAATGGTTCCCCATCTCAGCTAGCCAATGGCAGATGCAGACAGCAGGGTTATGTCCTAGGCCCCAGTCTTCTCACAGAAACAGGTTCGTAAGTCCAGACACCAGGGAGGCACTTAGCTTGGCTTGCCAGGGATTCAGATGACTGATTCTTGTGAGAATGAGTTAGGTACCTGCCTCGCCCCACACAAAATGGCTGATGCTCACCTTATAGCTTTTAGCCCAACATCTAGCATACACTCACCTGATATGTTGGAGACTCAAGTTAAATGTCCCTGTGATGGGTTTCTCCCCCCACCCAGGGTGCCACCTGGAACTAGGGTACAGCTGAGCCCTCTGTCTCACCAATCTGGGTTCCCCCTTGCACTGTGACATTGTGACAAGCTGTAAATCCCTCCAAGCTTGCACTCACATCAACCTCCACAGGCAGGGGCCACACTCAGATGTGTTCATGAATGCTCTGCCAGCCACTGCATGAACTCACAATAGAAAAGCTCCATCCAAAATACCCCCAGCTCCCCAGCCTAGGACCCCAGAGCTGTACCATCCTGCCCTGGTCAAAAGCCTGATCATTATGAATGAATTACAGTTACCCACTTTGCCCCTCCCTCTATGTGGAGAGGAATATGCACAAAACCTTTGTTAACTGAGCTGAGATTTTTCCCAAACACTTCACTCAAGCCACACTGATTTAGGTTAAAAAATATAAAACAGATTTATTGACTACAGAAAGATAGATTTAAGTGATTATAAGTAATAGCAAACAGATCAAAGATGATTACCTAAGAAATAAACAGACAGTCTGTCTTATACACGACATAGGATTTGAATCAAGCCATGTCTCACCCTGTTAGATAGTACAACAGCCCATCAAGCTTCCATATACAGACTAGAAATCCCTTTAGCCTGGGACCAGCACTTCCCCCTGTTCAGTCTTCATTCCTCAGATGTTTCCAAGTGTTCTCTTGTGTGGGGAGTGGGCCACTGTGGTGATGTCACTTCCCCCCTTTATAGTTTATTCCATATGGCAGGAACCCCTTTGTTTCAAGCCAATTTCCCAGCCCAGTTTATGGAAAGATACAGGTGAGATATCCCATCCCATGTCCTAGAACTGGAAGGGACCTTTAAAGGTCATCAAGTCCAGCCCCCTACCTTCACTAGCAGGACCAAGTACTGATTTTGCCCCAGATCCCTAAGTGGCTCCCTCAAGGATTGAACTTACAACCCTGGGTTTAGCAGGCCAATGCTCAAACCACTGAGCTATCTCCCCCACCCCCTGGAGTTCAGTATCATATGATCTGGTCACAAGCCCTTGCCTGCTGCCAATAAGTCATGGCAGCCATTGTCCAAAGGCTGACTGAAGCATCCACAGGTTAGGATAAGCTCTTCCATGGTCCATTGTCTTTGTTGCTAGTCCATTAGCACGGTTGTATCTGAAAGTCTAGTGGGGGGTGTTTCCATCTTCACAACGTCTTTCAGTAACACACATATAGCAAAACTTCATAACTTCACATACAATGACAGCACATACAATCCAACAGGATATTACTGTTCAATAGATCAAGACTTTTAGAATGATACCTCACAAGGCATCTTTTGTACAAAACATGTTATAATTATATGACAATGGTGAATGTGGGGGTGCCGGGGTGTTGCTTTGGGGCACAGAGAGTCACAGTCCCCCTATGCCAAAGGGAGAAAGGATTTATACAGGGGTGTCCTAGTAGCCAAACCATTGACCTGTGTAATATTCTGATGTAGCCCTCCCTCAGTCTCTACTGTTGAAGCTGCTCCACTGTCACTGAAGCAGGAAAACTAGATTAGACTCCAGGTCTCCCACCTCAGAGATGGAGGCCCAAACCACCAAGCTATCAAATCATCCTCATTGACAGTTTCTTTCTGGCCCAATGACTCTTCAATTATTTAGTTCACAGTGGAACAACTTCAATAGGAGAGCTTTCCATTGGAATATCCTATATCTCAGTGGTTAGCACACTGTCCTGAAAGGTGTGAGAGACCCTGGCTCAGATTTTTGTTTTTCCTTTCAGGGAGAGCAGGGAGTTGAACCTTATTGTGATAACTGGGGCTAAAAATTTACCCTAACTTTGAAATCACTCTAAAAATTATGTGAAAGTTCATAAGATGTCACAATAACCTATAATAAAAAACTTTGATGGGAGAAGGTTTGAAAGGGAGACAGAAAGACTGAATTAGTCTAAACAAAAAGCTCTTGTTGATATAATTCACGGACTGCTGAAATCATGCTTGCTAAAAACAAGAGATGTGGAGCCATAAATTAGTGAACCAAAGTTGGTGTGTTGGATATTAGGCCTAATTGGTAGACAAAATAATAAGGGGATGGGCTATTCCACCCATTGCTCCCCTTTCTGAGTCCTTAAAGAAAGAAGGGGGGGGGGGGGGAAGGAAGAACGGACAGAGGCTACTGGAGCAAATTTCATCATCATAACTGCCACCCCTAACATCTTCTGGGACCTTGCGCTTCCTTTGTCCTCATCCTGAGAGATGTCTGGACCAGACCAGGCCAGAGAAAGGGACACAGATGAGTCCAACACCTCAGCCAGCTCCATCTGAATCCCACAGGTTGGCTGCAATGAAAGGATATTAACAGAGCAGCAATAACAATACCTCCAGCTCATCTCAACCAACTTCTTTTCTTTTACCGAAAAGGACAGTTATTACCATCTTTGATACCGTTTGCGAGACTGTCAAACAAGAGGTGTTTTTTTCTTCTTCTATAAACTCTCTTCAGCTAAAGGGAAAGGGAACAAGGGATGCTGTTAAAATGAAAGCTTTATTTAATACTTTATACTGAGCATGCCTATTGGATCAGGTCTAGCACCCTAAATAGGTCTTTGCCTGCCTATCTTATGACAGTTCACCTATCATACTGGAGCTTATGTGGGAGTTAGGTGTCTGGACTCCTAGAGTGAGCCAGGACTGCCCATACCCAGTGGCAGAAACAGAGGTGCCTAGAGAAATGTAACCCTGAAAACATAGGCACCAAGTTTTTGGCCAGAGTTTAGTGGGTTGCAGTGAAGCCTAAAACAGGGACTTAGGTGACTGAGTCACATTGTGAGTCACTTAGGCATGTGGATGCTTAATTGTAGATCTTCATGTTTGGAAATTTTAGCCTAAGGAAATTTCCACAGATAGCAAAAATAATCCATCTCAAGTATTCCTGGCACACTGACTTGTTATCAAAGAATGTAGCCACAGATATAGATCTGCTGACAGAGAAATAAACATCTAGTGAAAGAAACATATATTCTTTACTAAATACACTTAAAAGTCCCAAATGAGGTGAGGAGTCATTCTCTTAGTCCTTGTATATACATATTTTATATACTCCAAAAACCTTCTAATCTAAGATTTATCAAAGACGCTTAGGGCAGTTAAGTATTCTTGAAAATAAATTAGATTTTGTAGATACATAAATTTTGGGGTCAGAAGGAATCATTAAAATCATCTACTTCTGACCACCTGCATAGCACAGGCTAGAGATTTTCACCCAGAAATTCCTTCACTGAGCTTGTTACTTGTGGTTAAGATAGAGCATATAACTGTAGAAAGCTGAGTGCTTAACTCCCTTAGGGTCCTTTAAAAATACCAGTCTAAATAAATAAGAAAGAAAGATGATTGTCTACATTTTAAAGATGGGTAAACCAAGGCACAGAAAACCATATTTGTAAAGGTATTTGGGTACTTAGAGGGATTTTCAATAGCATCCAGGTGCCTAAAACTCCAATGGGTGTTTGGCACCTAGTTACTTTTGAAATTACATTAATGATCTGGAGGATGGCGTGGACTGCACTCTCAGCAAGTTTGCAGATGACACTAAACTGGGAGGAGTGATAGATACGCTAGAGGGTAGGGACAGGATACAGAGGGACCTAGACAAATTAGAGGATTGGGCCAAAAGAAACCTGATGAGGTTCAACAAGGACAAGTGCAGAGTCCTGCACTTAGGACGGAAGAATCTCATGCACTGTTACAGAATAGGGACCGAATGGCTAGGAAGAAGTTCTGCAGAAAAGGACCTAGGGATTACAGTGGATGAGAAGCTGGATATGAGTCAACAGTGTGCACTTGTTGCCAAGAAGGCTAACGGCATTCTGGGCTGTATAAGTAGGGGCATTGCCAGCAGATCGAGGGATGTGATCGTTCCGCTCTATTCGACATTGGTGAGGTCTCATCTGGAGTACTGTGTCCAGTTTTGGGCCCCACACTACAAGAAAGATGTGGAAAAATTGGAAAGAGTCTAGCGGAGGGCAACAAAAATGATTAGGGGGCTGGAGCACATGACTTATGAGGAGAGGCTGAGGGAACTGGGATTGTTTAGTCTGCAGAAGAGAAGAATGAGGGGGGATTTGATAGCTGCTTTCAACTATCTGAAAGGGGGTTCCAAAGAGGATGGATCTAGACTGTTCTCAGTGGTTCCTGATGACAGACCAAAGAGTAATGGTCTCAAGTTGCAGTTGGGGAAGTTTAGGTTGGATATTAGGAAAAACTTTTTCACTAGGAGGGTGGTGAAGCACTGGAATGCGTTACCTAGGGAGGTGGTGGAATCTCCTTCCTTAGAGGTTTTTAAGGTCAGGCTTGGCAAAGCCCTGGCTGGGATGATTTAGTTGGGAATTGGTCCTGCTTTGAGGAGGGGGTTGGACTAGATGACCTCCTGAGGTCCCTTTCAACCCTGATATTCTATGATTCTATGAAATCCTACTAGGTGCCTAAATAAATTTAAAAATCTGCCTGAGTGACTTGTTCAAAGACACAAAGGGGCTCTGCTTCAGATGGATAGAATTTGAGCTAAGGTTTTCTGAGCTCCACTCCAGTGCTTTAACCACAATCCCAGGTGTATTCCTTCTCTGGTTTGAAGCACTGGAAGATATGCTGTAGACTTCAGTGAAAGGAAAGTTGAAGGCCTTGATGGTGAAATACCACTAACTTTTTAACAATGCCCACTGGGAAACCTTAGAAAGTTACATGATCAAGGTTGTTGACATTTAAAATTAGATAGGAGAAAGCACATGAGGATTCTGTAGGAAACAATCCTTCTACTGAGTCAAGAGGATGGGCAAGACACTCAAGGTGATCTTAACCATCACTTACATCTGTGGGTCTATAATTTATAAATGCTCCTTGAAACAACTCTTCGCAGATTAAGCAGAACAATTATCCTGAAGCAATCTGTATCATCAGAACGGTGAGGAGACCACACAATTAGAACATCTCCAAGGCTTTGGAGAATGAACAACCAGCAGAAGGTTTTCAGAAACTGAATTTTTCAAGGTCTGTTTTCTTCTGGAGATCTGCTGCCTCATGGAAAGCACATTGTGACTGGAGCATGTAGGTAAGTGCATGTCAGAAAGAAACAATTTGTTTAATATCTGAATATGTGACACCCTTCATGAAAACACTTAGGTGCGGAACAATATGTATCCTTTCTCTCTCTGTGAAAAGAACAGACCCTAGTTAACATTTCATTTATAGTTTCATTGGCAAAAAAAAAAAAAATACAGTGAGGGATGAAAAATAATAGATTTGAAGGAGTAGAAGTGCAGTTCGTAATTTTGAAGAGAATATGTATTTAAGACCCCAGTCATGCAAAGACATATAAGTGCTTAGCTTTATGAACTGTGAAAAATCTGTTTGATTTTCCCATTGACTTATCTGAACATATTTAAAATATTTGATGAATTAATTAGAGCTTATCAAAAAATAGAAAACATTTTGAGGAAATGGAAAATTTGGAAGATTTTTGTTAATTAATTTCTTTGTCTTTATAGTGTGATTTTCCATTTTTTACATTTTTACATTAATTAAAAATATTCTGTGCATGTGAAAGGATTTTTAATACATTTTTAAAAGAACAAAGAAGAAAATATATCTCTCTTTCTCAAAAGTAAGATGGGAAAAAAAATCACACAGCAAGGGATTAAAATTGTTCCACTTAAAACATCCAGTGAACTTTTATAAAATAAACTTAAATAAAAATATCCATATATTTTTAAAAAAATGAATTTCAAAGATAAAACAAGTTTTGTTTTAGAATTTCAACTAATGTTTAGATTTATTTCTGTGAGGTGCGAAATGGTAAATCCCCATTGTACAGATGGCAAAGTGAGGTACCAATGCTGAGCAATATTCAAAGGGGACTAAGACATAGACATAGAAGATTAGGGTTGAAAGAGACGTCAGGAGGTCATCTAGTCCAACACCCTGCTCAAAGCACGACCAATTCCCAACTAAACCATCCCAGCCAGGGCTTTGTCAAGCTGGGCCTTAAAAACCTCTAAGGATGGAGATTCCACCACCTACCTAGGTAACCCAGGCCAGTGCTCCACCACCCTCCTAGTGAAATAGTGTTTCCTAATATGCAACCTGACCTCACCCACTGCGACTTGAGACCGTTGCTCCTTGTTCTGTCATCTGCCACCACTGAGAACAGCCTACCTCCATCCTCTTTTGAACCCCCCTTCAGGTAGTTGAAGGCTGCTATAAAATCCCACCTCACTCTTCTCTTCTGCATACTAAGTAAGCCCAGTTTCCTCATCTTCTCCTTGTAAGTTATGTGTCCCAGTGCCCTAATCATTTTTGTTGCCCTCTGCTGGACTCTCCAATTTGTCCACATCCTTTCTGTAGTGGGAGCCCCTAAACTGGATGCAATACTCCAGATGTGGCCTCACCAGTGCCGAATAGAGGGGAATAATCACTTCCCTCAATCTGCTGGCAAAGTTCCTACTAATGCAGCCCAATATGTCGTTAGCCTTCTTGGCAACAAGGGCACACTGCCTTCTCATATCCAGCTTCTTGTCCACTGTAATCCCAAGGTCCTTTTCTGCAGAACTGCAGTTTAACCAATTGGTCCCCAGCCTGTAGCAGTGCATGGGATTCTTCCATTGTAAGTGCAGGACTCTGCACTTGTCCTTGTTGAGCCTCATCAGATTTCTTTTGGCCCAATCCTCCAATTTGTCTAGGTCCCTCTGGATGCTATCCCTACCCTTCAGCATCTCTACCTCTCCCCCCAGCTTAGTGTCATCTGCGAACTTGCTGAGGCTGCAATACATCCCATCAACCACATAATTAATAAAGATGTTGAACAAAACTGGCCCCAGGACCAACCCCTGGGGCACTCCACTTAACACCGGCTGCCAACTAGATATCAAGCCATTCATCACTACCCATTGGGCCCGACAATCTAGCCAGCTTTCTATCCACCTCATTGTCCATTCATCCAATCCATACTTTTTAACTTGCTAGCAAGAATATTGTGGGAGAACGTATCAAAAGCTTTGCTAAAGTCAAGATATATCATGTCCACTGCTTTCCCCATATCCACAGAGCCAGTTATCTCATCATAGAAGGCAATCACGTTGGTTAGCCATGACTTGCTCTTGGTGAATCCATGTTGACTGTTCCTAATCACCTTCCTCTCCTCCAAGTGCTTCAAATGGCTTCCGTGAGGACCTGGTCCATGATTTTTCCTGGGACTGAGGTGAGGCTGACCGGTCTGTAGTTCCCTGGGTTCTCCTAATTCCTTTTTTTAAAGATGGGCATGATGTTTGCCTTTTTCCAATTGTCTAGGACCTCCCCCGATCGCAACAAGTTTTCAAAGATAATGGCCAATGGTTCTGCAATCACATCAGCCAATTCCCTCAGCACCCTCAGATGCAATAGATCTGGATCCCTATGCATTTGTGCATGTCCAGCTTTTCTAAATAGTCCTTATCCTGTTCTTTCACCACTGAGGGCTGCTCACCTCCTCTCCATCCTGTGTTGTCCAGGACAACATTGTGGGAGCTGACATTGTCTGTGAAGACCAAGGCAAAAAAAAGGATTGAGTACTTCAACTTTTTCCACATCATCTGTCATATGGGGAAGTTTAGGCTTGAAATTAGACGAAGGTTTCTAACCGTCAGAGGGGCGAAATATTGGAACAGCCTTCCGAGGGAAACAGTGGGGGCAAAGGACCTGTCTGGCTTTAAGATTAAGCTAGATAAGTTTATGGAGGGAATGATTTAATGAGATAACATGATTTTAGTCAAATGAACAGTGTGCCATCGCTGGTAAATAGTATCAATGGCCAATGAGGGTCTGGCTGGAGAATCTTGCCTACATGCTCGGGGTTCTACTGATCGCCATATATGGGGTTGGGAAGGAATTTTCCTTCAGGGTAGATTGGCAGAGGCTCTGGAGGTTTTTCACCTTCCTCCACAGCATGGGGCAGGGGTCGCTAGCTGGAAGATTCTCTGCTACTTGAAGTCTCTAAACCACAGGATTTGGGGACTTCAACAGCAGAGTCAGGGGAAAGGGGTTGGGATGGCTCTGTGGCCTGCATCATGCGGGAGGTCAGACTAGATGATCATAATGGTCCCTTCTGACCTTAAAGTCTATGAGTCTATATTGGGATGGTTTGTTCCTCCACCCTCAATAAGGCTTCTTTAAAATACAGCCATATTAGCCTCCCAGGGGATCCTGCCCATCAGTTCCCTAAGGGAGTCAAAGTCTGCTTTTTTGAAGTCCGGGGTCTATATTTTGCTACTCTCCTTTCTTCCTTTTGTGAGGATCCTGAAATTAACCATCTCAGGGTCACTGCTGCCCAGGTTGCCCAGGGAATCAGGAATTCATCCATCCATACTGAGGAAAATGCTTAAGCATTTGTTTAACTTTAAGCATGCACTTTCTCTCCTGAATCAAGATGGATTCCAGCATGTGCTCGTATGGTTTTTTGGGCAGAAACATTTCCACCAGCCCTGATAAGAAGTTACCATTTTAACAGGATCTTTAAACCTTTATTTAAAAAAGAATCTGTCATTAAGATGGAAAAAAATCAAAACAGAGAATATAAACTTTGAGTAGCTGCTGAATTTCCAAGGTGGATTGATGTAAATTAGGATTGTGCAGCGGGAATAAATATTGAACATCAAGTGGTATTATTTACATTGTTACATGGGAATATATCCAGAAGTAATAATAATAATAATTAATAATAAACATAAGTGCTTAAGGCTTAATTATGTTTGAAAGAGCTTGACAGAAAAAAATGCTCCCTGAACTACAGAATGTGGACCGAAAAGGAAGAGATGGTGGAACTTATGTTTAGCATACATATACCTTCTCTCCGTTCCACTGTCTTGTATTATCTGCATGTTATTTTCAACTGAGTATATACACCTTATTTGTCCCTGCATGCAGGTAAAGTGACAAACATGAACAATCAAAGCACAGTGACAGAATTCAGACTCCTGGGCCTCTCGAGCTTCCCAGAAATGCAGCCGTTACTCTTCATGAGCTTCCTGATTATCTACCTGCTGACTTTGGCTGGCAACCTCTCCATTTGCTTGGCTATCTGGGCAGATCAAACTCTCCACACTCCTATGTACTTTTTTCTGGTCAACTTGTCTCTCTTAAAAAGAAGAACAGGAGGACTTGTGGCACCTTAGAGACTAACAAATTTATTAGAGCATAAGCTTTCGTGGACTACAGCCCACTTCTTCGGATGCATATATATGCATCCGAAGAAGTGGGCTGTAGTCCACGAAAGCTTATGCTCTAATAAATTTGTTAGTCTCTAAGGTGCCACAAGTCCTCCTGTTCTTCTTTTTGCGGATACAGACTAACACGGCTGCTATTCTGAAACTTGTCTCTCTTAGACATCTCATACTCTTCCGTCACTCTCCCCAATATGCTAGTGATGTTGGTTGCCAAGATTAAATCTATTTCCTTCTCCAGTTGCATGGCCCAGCTATACTTTCTCATCTCCTTTGCTGGATCCGAATCTTTGCTTCTTGCCCTGATGGCTTATGACCGCTACATGGCAATATGCCAGCCTTTGCACTACACAACCATCATGAACCAGAGGACTTGTATGTCCTCTGCCATTGCTATATGGATAGGTGGTTTTGTCTACTCAATGTTACATACGTTCTTCATAGCCAGGCTACCTTTCTGTGGTCCCAATGAAATCAACCACTTCTTCTGTGAGATCCCTCCTTTGATCAAATTGGCCTGCATGGACACCTATTTTAATGAGGTGCTGGTTTTTCTGCTCAGTGGAGCAGTAGGTGGAAGTTGCTTGCTGCTGATTTCCACCTCATACGTTTACATACTATCCACCATCATAAAAATACACTCGGCCCAGGGCAGACGCAAAGCCTTCTCAACTTGTGCTTCCCACCTCCTCACCGTCCTGCTGTTCTATGGCCCGGGTTTATTCACCCACCTCCGCCCCTCCTCCAGCTACTCCATGGACATTGGGAAAGTGGTCTCTTTGTTTTACACTGGGGTCACACCCATGCTGAATCCAATGATCTACAGTCTTAGGAACAAGGATGTGCAAGCTGCCTTCAAGAAAGCCATGGGAAGGAGTAGGAAATAGCCATGAAGAGGGAGCCAGTTCTTTCTTTGAATGCAACAACATGTTGCTAAAAAAAGGGCTCCCTAAATTATTTGGCAGCTGATTGAGCACCAGGATTCAGAGTAGGCAAGGAGGGAACTTGACATTTTCTTCAGTTACCTCAGCCCCAACTCTGGTACATTCCCATTTAGCATAGATACCAACCAAAGACATTCCCATCCATTATGGCAGTGTACCTGGCCATTCCCACTCTCCAAAGACATTGATTTATTACAATAATCCCACTCACCCCATCTAAAGGTTTAAAATATTCCCAGCCATCACATCCACAAGGAGCCCAAGAGGTGCTATCATTGTAAGTCCACTGAGCACCTGAGGAATAAGTGTCCCTTACTGAGTGAAGCTGCGGCTTCTCAGAGCCAGGCTGTGGCCTCTTTCCACACAGGATTTGTAAAGCTTGCTTCCACACAACCAAGCAATGAGCATATGCATGCTGTTAAATTGAATGGTCAAATGCTTCTTGGATTAAGGGACACGGGTGCTGAGATTTCAGTGGTCAGGAGGGACCTGATCCAAGAAAAGGATTTGTTGCCAGGTAAAATGGCAGAATTAGAGCTGGTTGGGGGTTACAAAGTCCTTGCACCTTTAGCTAAAGTACACATGCAAACTCGGGATTTGCAGGCTGAGCTGACTGTTGCAACGGTGGCACACAATTTTGCACCGTTTCTACTGGGGAATGATTTCTTTAGTGTGGCAGAATCTGTCCCAGGGTTGGTTAGCAGTGAGAAGGAATCTTGTGCTAAAAGCCCCAGAGGGGGGGGGCGAAGTCACACAGACTGCTGGGGGAATAGGAGAGTGTCTCTTAGATTCCTCTGCAGCAGTAAAGGATGCAGCTTCAGGGGCAGGGCTGGTTGTAGCCAGTTCCTGTAGCCCCGGGGCTCAAGGGAAGCTCCAGAGGGAGGAACTGGATGAAGCCAGCTCCTGTCCCGTAATCATCTCCCCGGGGGAGGGGGATGTACCACCTTGTAGCAAGGAGGCCACCACAGCTGCTGACTGCCAGGAAGTTGCAGGTCAGCAGGGGGCCGGGCCTGCCCTGGGGTGCACAGAGGCGTGTGTCCCAAAGGTGGAAGTTGGGGTCCTGGGGACCGCTGTGGTAAAAACAGGCCCCAAGGACTCTATAGCTGAGTGCCAGCCCAACCCGAGTGGAAGGGGAGGGATTTTGCTGGCCAGTGAGAGGTCTGTCGTAGCTGGTAGCTGTGAGTCCACAGCTGGGGCAGGATCACCTTCCCTTTCAGGGGACACAAGAGTGTCGGACCCAGTGGGGAGCCCAAAGAGGGAAGCCCAAATGGAAGGTCAGTGGGGGCCAGAGAGTCCACCCACCTTTTGTGGGGAGGGGCTTTCCCAGGAGGAGGGTGAAAAGTCTGCATTCGAAATGCCATCCCCCTCTCCTGTGGATCAGGTTTTGAGGGAAACCTGGGGGTCAGGTCTCCAGGATGAGGGGGTCTATCCAGCTGACCCATTGGAAACAGAAAGTGGGGTGCCCAAAGGGGTCCAGAGCACCCCAGGGAAAGCTGCTGTTCTTGCTACACTTGCAAGAGAGAAAACTCTCTCTCCAAGACAGGGGGGGGGGAATCTCTTCATGGGAGGAACTTCACAAGGGAGGGGGGCCCAGCCCAGAGAAACTCCAAAGGGAGGGGCCGAGGACAAGTATGGTTGTAGTACACCCATTCCTGGCCAAAGACCCAAGCACATGCCCGAACTAGAAGTCTTCCCCAAAGAGGCAGAGGAATCTGCATCAGAGGGTCTACCAGAGGGCACAGAGAACTGGGAAAATGAAATAGATGCTAAACAAGTCAAATTGAGTGAACGAAGCCTGTCCACTGTAGATTTGCTGTTAACCTTGTGTCTTTTGCTAATTCACCTATGGGTTAAAACAAAAGAATTCACACTAGTGGTAAACCCTTTAAAGATGTGGAACATATCTGATTTGTGGAATAAGCTGTTATACATGCTGGGGATGGTGACAGGACAGCCCCACCAGCATGTTACTTTACAGCCCATACCTGTAAAAAGCAGCAAAAGCATAACAGGCCTATGCTGCTGTGTAGAAGGGGAAACTGAGGCACACCACCTCATGGCATTGGTGGCTAAATGCCAAGATACCTCCACGTTAACGAGTATTGCTGCCTGCATTCTGTTAGCAATACTACATCCCTACCTGTTTGCAAGCATCTGGGGACCAGGAATCCCAAAACGGGCTAGAACCCCCAGGAGTGACATCATATGGTTTCAAGGTACTGAAAGGAAGTGTGACCAGAAACAAACAGAAATTTTACAGGTACTGCCTCCGCCATGGACAGTGCCCAAGTCTCTGGCAGTAAGTTCAGGGGGAGGGTGTGACAGTGTACCCCATAAGGCTTTATGGGGAGGGGGTGCTCATAAATGTATGTATGACATAACTGGAATATGTTTTGTGCTGCCTGTGCCATATAACATATCTCCGTAAAGGTTATGATCTACTATATCTATTCATCCTATTTGTACATATATATCATTTTCTACTCGAGGTTAAGAATATGGGCTGTATGCTTGCCTGATTTCTAAGTAAGCTTTGTGAGGCATTTGGTCAGCTTCTTTAGGAAGGAATTCACCAGGTTGAGTACCTGATCAGGAGACACTTAGGGCACAATGCATCTTGGAATGCTCCAATCCACATGAGAAGTCTTCCTGGAGACATGCAAGATGCCATGTGGACAATGGCGTCAGCCTGCAAAGACTGAGTCATGCAGGGGCATGTGACTTGCCCAGGTGTCTCCAAAACTCCATTTTAGAGATGGACTTTGCAGAGGAGGGAGGAGGGGGGTCTCCACCCACAAGAGAGAGTCTATTTAAACCCAGGGGAGACCCCTCCATTTTGTCTTCAGCTGGCTAAAGAAGGAGCCTCTCCACCACCTCCAGGATACTTGAAGGAGACTGAAACAAAGGACAGTAACTGCAGGGGGTGTGAGTGATTGCTGGACCCAGGCTAAAAGGAGATTAGCCTGTAAAAGGGAGCACTCTGGAACTGGTGAGGAAATTATCTGTATTCAGTTTGATTAGGCGTAGATTCGCGCATTTTATTTTATTTTGCTTGGTGACTTACTTTGTTCTTTTGAACCACTTAAATCCTACTGTCTGTATTTAATAAAATCACTTTTTATTTAGTAATTTACTCGGAGTATGTATTAATACCTGAGGGAGCAAACAACTGTGCATATCTCTCTATCAGTGTTATAGAGGGCGAACAATTTATGAGTTTGCCCTGCATAAAGCTTTATGCAGGGTAAAACGGATTTATCTGGGTTTAGACCCCACTGGGAGTTGGGCATCTGAGTGCTAAAGACAAGCACACTACTGTGAGCTGTTTTCAGGTAAACTTGCAGCTTTGGGACAAGTGATTCAGACCCTGGATCTGTGTTTGGAGCCAGACGGGAGTGGCTGGCTCAGCAAGACAGGGTGCTGGAGTCGTGAGCTGGCAGGGAAAACAGGAGCAGGGGTAGTCTTTGCACATCTGGTGGCAGCTCCCAAGGGGATTTCTGTGATCCAACCCGTCACAGAAATAATATAAAACAAAATGAAAATCATATACAAAGATAAATGAAATTATACATATAAAATAATCTAAAATAATAAAATTAAAATATAAAATAATTAAAATAACATAAAATATTAACATAAAATATAAACATGAACCAAATAGCACAAACATATTATAACATAAAACTGTTTTTTAAATGTAACATAAATGGAATTACAAACAAAAATATTGTTTTCCAATGAAAAATTGGAACATTCCTGCCCAATAAAGGCCAGCCATGCTGAAACCCTTTGTTTCATTTTTTTTCAGTTAACACTTTTCTGTGGGGATTGTTTCAATTTTGAAGAATCCTCATTTTTTCAGCAGAAAAAGTTTTCATTGGAAAACTGTTGACCAGTTCTAGTCACCATTATTCACTTTTCTTCAAGCACCTAATGCTATTGGTTTCTTCACCCACCACGGGATGCAAATAACTCCATTGAGTTCCCATAACCTATGGGGATCTTTCTGTAAGAGATGAAGGTGGCAACCTGGGGTTCGGAAAGTGGTGATATGCCCCTGAAACTCCACCAACTGTACCCTCCCTTCAGACACACTGTTGACACCAGCATGGTGCTAGTATGCGCACTGTGCTGCCAGTAGAGGGATGATGGTGTCAAAAGAGGAGGTATCCCATCAGAGATTACCCTAAAGCTGCAAGCACTGCTATTGGGGTTCTGTATTGCAGAGAAGGGGGTGGGTAGGTCAATACCGGCTTAGTGTTGGTCCCCAGCATTCCAGTGTGATGCTGCACAGAGAAGAGTTCGGGGTCTCCATAGGCGTGCAATTCTCCCCTCTGACTGAGAACTGATTTCAGAGTTCCAGTGGTTTCTCTTTCAAGAGTGCCTAATGGGACCTAGGTACCTAACCCACTTAGGTACTTTTGAAAATCCTACTCTGCATCTTTGAGTTCCTAAATACCTTTGGAAATCTAGCCTATGGTCTGTCCATCTATGTCATGTTGGTTAACACACTCGTTTATCACATAGGTTTAAGGAATTCTTAAGGATTTAGAAACATGGGGATTGCCATAATGGATCAGACCTGTAGTCCATCTAATCTAGTGTGCTGTATCTCTGAATTTAATACTGCTTATAACATCCTTTAGGGATCCTTATCTAGTCTCTTGCTCTAGATGTCATCATAGATGGAAGGAATAGCAAGTGCTGACTGTGCTCAGAAATGTATGCAATGTCATTGCATCTCTGTTGGTCCCAGGATATTATAGAGAGACAAGGTGGATGAGGTAATATATTTTATTGGACCGACTTCCGTTAGTGGGAGAGACAAGCTTTAGAGCACCGAGCTCTTCTTCAGGTCTGGGGATTGTACTCAGAGCATCACAGCTAAATACAAAAATGAACGTTGAAATTGAAACCACAGATGTGACTTTTGCTCTCTGTCAACACTTCTGGGAATACTCTTAAGGTTAGCACAGGATATTTTGTCTAAGAATAACAAATAATTTGAATCCATGCTTTACCGGCAAAACGGATCTCAGCCTTAATGATCGATCTCAACCAGGGCCTCCATAGATCGATCGATCGATAGATAGATAGATTTGGTGGATAGGGGGAGGGAGTGTATCGGGATAGATAGATAGAAGGGCTATTGATTAATCACAGTTAACTCATATGATTAACTAAAAGAAAATTAAACACGATTAAAAAATTAATCTCGATTAATCACAGTTTTAATCACACTGTTAAACAATAGAAAACCAATTGAAATGTATTAAATATTTTGGATGTTTTTCTACATTTTCATATATATCTTGTATTCTGTGTTGTAATTGAAATAAAAGTGTATATTTTTATTACAAATATTTGTACTGTAAAAATTATAAACAAAAGAAATAGTATTTTTCAATTCACCTCATATAAGTACTGTAGTGCAATCTCTTTATCGTGAAAGTGCAACTTATAAATGTAGATTTTTTTGTTACATAACTGCAGTAAAAAACATAACAATGTAAACCTTCAGAGCCCACGAGTCCACTCAGTCCTACTTCTTGTTCAACCAGTCGCAAAGACAAAAACATTTGTTTACATTTACGGGAGATTATGCTGCCTGCTTCTTATTTACAGTGTCACTAGAAAGTGAGAACAGGCTTTTGCATGGCACTTTTGTAGCCAGCATTGCAAGGTATTTATGTGCCAGATATGCTAAACATTCATATGCCTCTTCATGCTTTGGCCACCATTCAGACATGCTTCCATGCTGATGACGCTTGTTAAAAAAATAATGTGCTAATTAAATTTGTGACTGAACCCCTTGGGGGGAGAATTGTATGTCTCTGCTTAGTTTTCCTCGCCTTCTGCCATATATTTCATGTTATAGCAGCCTCGGATGATGACCCAGCACATGTTGTTCATTTTAAGAACACTTTCACTGAAGATTTGACAAAATGCAAAGAAGGTACCAATGTGCAATTTCTAAAGATAGCTACAGCACTCGACCAAGGTTTAAGAATCTGAAGTGCCTTCCAAAATCTGAGAAGGATGAGGTGTGGAGTATGCTTTTAGAAGTCTTAAAAAAGCAACACTATGCTGTGGAAACAACAGAACCCAAACCACCAAAAAAAAAAAAAATCAACCTTCTACTGAGGGCATCTGACTCATATAATGAAAATGAAATGCATCAGTCCGTATTGCTTTGAATGGTTATCGAGCAGAACCCATCATCAGCATGGACGCATATCCCGTGGAATGGTGGTTGAAGCCTGCAGGGAAATATGAATCTTTAGCGCATCTGGCACGTAAATATCTTGCGATGCCTGCTACAACAGTGCCATGAGAAGGCCTGTTCTCACTTTCCGGTGACATTGTAAACAAGAAACAGGCTTTATCTTTATTTCCTGCAAATGGAAACAAACTTGTTTTTTTCTGTGTGATTGGCTGAACAAGAAATAGAACTGAGTTTGAGTTGCAAGCTATAATATTTTACATTGTGCAGAGGGTTTTTTGTACATAATTCTATATTTGTAAGTTCAACTTTCATGATAAAGAGATTGCACTACAGTACTTATATTAGGTGAATTGAAAAAATATGATTTCTTTTTTTAATTAAATTAAGTTAATGGAGATATCCTATCTCCTAGAACTGGAAGGGACCTTGATAAGTCATTGAGTCCAGCTCCCTGCTTTCACTAGCAGGACCAAGTACTGATTTTGCCCCAGATCCCTAAGTGGCCCCCTTAAGGATTGAACTCACAACACTGGGTTTAGCAGGCCAATGCTCAAACCACTGAGCTATCCCTCCCCTCTTTTTACTGTGGAAATACTTATAATAAAAATAAATATAAAGTGAGCACTGTACACTTTGTATTCTGTGTTGTAATTGAAATCAATACATTTGAAAATTTAGAAAACATCCAAAAATATTTATATAAATGGTATTTTATTATTGTTTAACTGTGCGATTAATCATGATTAATTTTTCTAATTGCTTGACAGCCCTGATAGATAGATAGATAGATAGTCTTTTTAAATTTTAGGGACAGATTTCCTGATAATATCTGGTTGTTTTGGGCAGAATTCCCAATTAAAGTGGGATAACATTGATTGTAAAATCCTTGGGACAGGGACCATCTCTCTGGTCTTTGTTAGTGTGATGCCTAGAACAATGGGTTCCCAGTCCATGGGGTCCCTAAGGTGCTATAATAAAAATAATAATAATAATTAATAATAAATAAAATAGAAGAAGGAGGAGGAGATTTTGCACTCCCAGAGAAGTACCTAGAGTGTACTCTTGGATCTGTTTCTTCCTTTGCAAGTGACTGACTGGTTTAGTTATCTGGATTACTGTGTATTGGAAATGTGGCTCCTTGGGATTCCACAGCAAGATCCCATGAAGACTATGAAGGGGATAAGGACAATATAACAACCAGGTCCTGTGAGTGATAACTGACAAGCCACCTGCTTGGTCTGTCTGCCCAAATGCAAGCCATGTAAGCAATCTAGCACCTTAGGATTCTGTTGCAGGTAACTCTCAAATGTGTGAGACCTGTTAGTACTTGTTAGAAAATAGTAATACTTTTAGTTGTTTCATTCTGTATATTTGATTTATATATATTAACAATTCTTTAGAATTTTTAACTTCAACAAAGAGTATGTCTGAAGTCTAAGGCCTAGAACACTGGTCTTGACCAATAAGTAACCCCATTTAGGAATGTATTCATTATGCTGTATTTAGGTACCTTCATGTCTATAAAGCTCCAGATATGCTTGGAAACAGTCTCCTTAACATATATATAAAATGCGGACATAAGCATATACAGACTTGGGAAACTAATAAGGGATTATTGTTATAGCAGATGTTTTCTGTTGGGGAAATCAACATGGAAGAATGATCATGGGATAAGAAAGATCCACTGAGAGATATTACCTTGAATTGTTAGTCCTCTCAGTTGTAAATAATCATGCCTTCTCACATGAGTCAGGTAAACTGAGACTGTATAGAAATGACATCACAACATCTGTTTCTGGGAGAATATTCTTGGCAACTACGTTTCCTTTATCTGAAATCCTATATAATGATAGTGGTATGAAAACTTAGGTTGGGGGGAATGAAAAATGCGCGTCCCTTCCAGATGCAAGAAAAACACATATCCAGCTCTTAGTCTGACAACAAAGAGCGGTAATGTATCTATTTATTTCTGCATTCTATATAGTGCTGTACTAATCTCTGATTAATAATCTTAGATTAAATAATTTCAATTGAGCCTTTTATTTCAACAATCTCAAGTTGTTAACTCAGACATGAAACAGACCTTGGTGTGATGACCTCAGCCCTGGTTTGATCTCTATCTGCTCAAAAAAAATTTGGTAAAAGCCATCCGTCTTTATAAAAGCTGTTTTTTTTTTTTTTTTTTTTTTTGGCAGGGACTGTATCTCCAGAACCCATTGGCCAAATGGCCCCAAATTAATTTGAGCAGCCCTATCCCAGTTCCCTATGAGACATCCCAAATATCAAAGCATTTTGAGCAACTGTGTGGATTTTAGAGCACTTAGAAGAGTCAAACCTTAAACAGAAAGCTGGTTTTAATCTTAACTGTACCAGATGTGGTGGTCTGCTATAAAGTTCCAGGTGAAGGTACTGCCCTCATTGGCCACTCAGTTCTTATTCAAACAAAGCTCCTACTGGGTTTCTTTCTGCAGGAGATTGTTGGACTAGGGACTGGAGTAAACACCCCAGTCTTTGGCCCAATGCTTGTAATATATTGCTATTCTTGAACCAAATTCAGCAGTCTTTATTTGTTACAATGCATCCATGTAAAGCTCAGGAGGGGCTGCTTTGGCTGTGGAGGGATTGGTCACAGGCCCCTGATTCTCAGCTGCCCAGCCCTAATAATAAATTAAAGATGCACGGGCAGGTAGACAGATTACATTTATTCCACTGATTGTCAGGTCCTATCTCACTCCATCATTCCCCTCTCTTGCTATTCCCTGTGCACTCCAGCTATGGCTCCCATGACCACAGCCTTGATACACCCCCTCCACACCCTCTGCCTCATCCCATGTAGGAAGGGGCACAGGTAGGTAGCAGAGCTTGCATAGGAGTCAATGTAGCTGCCCTGCCAGCTTTATGCCAGCAGAGCTACAATGGGGAAATTCTCTGGACGACGTCTCCAGCCCTTCCCGTTCACTTTGTGCCACACTAATGTAAGTGGGGCTAAGTGAACTTGGCTGACTGGACTTTCTAGCTCACTAGGTTAAATACTGAATATTCAATACTAAATCAGTTTATATTCAGTCTTGACTGAGTCAGAAGTGTCACTGGTTTCTAATCTTTGGCTCTGGGTTTGCAATGGCGTACACACCTGCTTGACTTTATGCACATCTTTACGCCTACTCGCATGTGTTAAGTTAAAAGCATGTGTATGTCTTTGCAAGATTGGCACATATACTAGAGTTGCAATTTTAGCTTGGAGCAAAGCCAATCCTTCCTATTTAAAAATCACGAGTGAGGCCTTGAACAAATCATGAGATTGGCTTAAAATCATGAGTTGTTATCTATTTAGATATCTAGATATCGTCAGTATCAGAAATAACATATGAAATACATGTGGCAGTTGGGCCATGTAACCACCTATGTGTGCAGTCTCCGTCGGACAGCCAATGAAATGGTTGCATGCAAATTAGCTGCAGTGTAAGGGTGGTGGTTGGTTGAGTTAGCACTGAAATCCCAGTGTTCTAGAACTCTGGGCATGGCATAGATACATGCCTTATGATAACTGTACATCAGATAGGTGTAATTTGCAAAGTCAAAATGGCTGAGAACTTAAAAAATGGATGGTAACAGACCACAAATCCACTGGTGATTGAACCTCATGGTATTCTGAACAAAAAGAGACCTGAGATATGTTTTGACAATCCTGGAATCTAATTATATACATAAATATGGAATTATTTGTAAATGCCTTCCATTTCTTTCTTTCTTTCTTATGAAAACAGAGTTTGACTTAACCCCCTGACCCCTGGAGTACATTTTACTATTTTGTTTAGTTATCCTTTTGAGTGTATTATTTTACACACTACACCTCTAATTAAGGTCACAACCAACGTCTCACTATATAGCTGATGTTGAATGTCCCCCTTGAAAATAGGTATTAATAATAACAACAATAAAACCCCAACAAGTAACATCAAACAAAAACATGAAACACACAAAAAACCTCAAGCCTTTACCTTTTTATTGTTAAATTGCACTGACAACTGGCCTTAGCACTCAACATTTCAGGTAAAATTAAGAGTAAAAGTTTCAAAAGCACTTATGACCAGATTTTGAAAGGTATTTTGGCACCCAAAGATGCAGGTAGCTGCCTAGTGAGATTTTTCAAATCACTCAAGGTCCAGGTTTTTCAAGTGAATTTGGCACCTAAATATTTTTAAAAATCTGGATCTACATACCTAACTCCTATTGGGAGCTTGGTGCCTAGGCACTTTTGAAAATCCCACTAGGTGCTTTCTGTATCTTCAGACACCTAAATACTTTAAAACAGGCACTAAATTCCAAATATATATATTTTTAAATGGGACTTGGATGCTTTTGAAAATTTACCCTGGAAGCTTTAAAAGGTCTCCTTTTTAATGTTTATTTGTCTACCCTTTCCATCTCTCCTTCTAGCAGCCCAAAGAAACTACATTTAATTCAATGTAATGCAGTTAATTAATGTAAATACAATTTTGAAATTGGCTTCTGTAATAGAGAACTTGCCACAGTGGTAACTGCTTTAGACAACTGTCTTACTACATGATTTTCTAAAGGTGATAAGTACATTGGCTCATTTACCAACAGCAGAAAGACTCAACAGCAAAAGCATCACACACATCATATTTACTGATGTACGTAATATCTATTGTGAGCATTGTTGAGGGTAAAGAAAACATCAAAAATCAATAGTCAAAACATCATAATACAAACCTTGAATTTGCGGATCACACCTACAGTTGGGAAGTTCTATTCTTGTCCATCAGTTCTGATACCTATTAGACACTCAGAGGGAAAAATGTACTCCGTGTAAGAGAATGTACTATGGAGGCAGCAGTTGGAATTAATTTGAAAACTGGACACCATTAAATTAGGCTTAAATAAAAAGTAGGAGTGGATGGGTCATTACACAAAGTAAAAACTATTTCCCCATGCTAATTTATTTTTCCCTTACTGTTACTCACACCTTCTTGTCAACTGTTGGAAATGGGCCATCCTGATTATCACTATAAAAGTTTTTTTTTTTCTCCTGCTGATAATACTGCTATATGGGGGGAGGGATAGCTCAGTGGTTTGAGCATTAGTCTACTAAACCCAGGGTTATGAGTTCAATCTTTGAGGGGTCCACTTAGGGATGTGGGGCAAAAATCTGTCTGGGGATTGGTCCTGCTTTGAGCAGTGGGTTAGACTAGATGACCTCTTGAGGCTCCTTCTAGCCATGATATTCTATGAATAGCCCACCTTAATTGATTACTCTTGTTATAGTTAATATGACAACACCCATTTTTAATGTCCTCTGTATATATATCTTCCTATTGTATTTTCCACTGCATGCATCCAATTAAGTGGGTTTTAGCCCATGAAAGCTTATGCACAAATAAATTTGTTAGTCTCTAAGGTGCCACGAGTACTCCTTGTTCTTTTTGCTGATACAGACTAACACAACTATCACTTTGAAATCTGTGATTTCAGTATGCTGTTATCTAGGGCTGATTGAAATTTTTCCATCAAAAACAGTCTTTTAGTGGAAAATTGGGTTTTCACCCTCCCACCTCATAGAAGGCTGGAGGTCAGACCCAGACATCTACACAGCAATGAAACAGCCCCATAGCCTGAGACCCATGAGCTTGTGTCAGCTGGCACAGATGTACCCTGAGAGTTCTAGCAGCATAGAGACAACAATTTCTTAACATGGATTTTTATTCCTTGCACCTAGAGCTCAAGCTGATGAGATGAGTGCTTGTGTGTGAGGGGGGGACGGGCAGGGGCAAGCAACCACAAAGTCTTTGGTCCACTCATCTTCCATAATGGCTTGTTTGGTGTCCATGGGGCTTCCTTTGTTGGAGAGGAGATGACATCTCTTGTGGTAAACTCGTATTTCACACTTGGTAATGCTCCTTTCTTGACTGGGTTCACAGTTTCAGGGCAAACACTTTTATAGTTACAGAGCAAACACTTAAATATTAAACACTGAGAACATGGATACAGATATTATAACTGAGCTTAATGCAGGCAGCAATTCACAAGCATTGCACATCTTTATAAATCTAATACCTATTTAATAATACTAATGCATGGATGAACCTGACTCGTCTCCAGCTGGACATTCATCCATGTTCAGTGAGGCCTTGGAATGAGCTGGCATCTGGTGTGCCAGTGTCACAGTTTGCATCCTGCATCATTTTTCTCTTTAGAGCTATGGGTCTGAGCTTTCACACTTAGAATCATAGAATCATAGAATATCAGAGTTGGAAGGGACCTCAAGAGGTCATCTAGTCCAACCCCCTGCTCAAAGCAGGACCAATTCCCAGCTAAATCATCCCAGCCAGGGCTTTGTCAAGCCGGGCCTTAAAAACCTCCAAGGAAGGAGACTCCACCACCTCCCTAGGTAACGCATTCCAGTGTTTCACCACCCTCCTAGTGAAATAGTTTTTCCTGATATCCAACCTGGACTTCCCCCACCGCAACTTGAGACCATTGCTCCTTGTTCTGTCATCTGCCACCACTGAGAACAGCCGAGCTCCATCCTCTTTGGAACCCCCCTTCAGGTAGTTGAAGGCTGCTATCAAATCCCCCCTCATTCTTCTCTTCTGGAGACTAAACAATCCCAGTTCTCTCAGCCTCTCCTCATAAGTCATATGCTCCAGACCCCTAATCATTTTTGTTGCCCTCCGCTGGACTCTTTCCAATTTTTCCACATCCTTCTTGTAGTGTGGGGCCCAAAACTGGACACAGTATTCCAGATGAGGCCTCACCAATGTCGAATAAAGGGGAACGATCACGTTCCTCGATCTGCTGGCAATGCCCCTACTTATACAGCCCAAAATGCCGTTAGCCTTCTTGGCAACAAGAGCACACTGTTGACTCATATCCAGCTTCTCGTCCACTGTGACCCCTAGGTCCTTTTCAGCAGAACTGCTACCTAGCCACTTCCCCTCTTCCACTTGTTACCCCAAAACCTATGGGTGTAAACCTGAGACTCGATACTCCCACAATGAACTCAGTTTTGTAATTCTAATTCAGTAAGGTTTAACTTAATTCAATATAGTTCCTTCAGGATATGTATCAGAATTACAGAAACAGAACAAAACCAGTCTACATTCTCCTAACAAATCCCAGATCCCTCTATGTGTCTGTATGATACTCAGGGCTTGTCTACATTGTAGGGACTATAGCAGCATTTACGGTGACATAGCTATGCTGGCATAACCCTATAGCGTAGACTCAGCTTACCGCAGTGGAAGAGGTTTTCCACCATTGTAGGAACAACACCTCCCTGAGTGATGGTACCTATGTTGATAGCTAGGTTCTGCCGTTGACTTAGCAACTGCCTCTCTCAAAGAGGTGAATTACCTGCATAGACAGGGAAAAAATCTCTTCCATTGATGTAGGAAGCATCTATACTACTGTGCTGCAGTACCATAACTGTGCCACTGTAGTGGTTGTAGTGTGAACATACACTAAGTCCCTTGATGGGTTTGGACCTAGGTGTCTCAACTGCCTAAATACTTTTGAAAATTTGTCCCTAAATGGTATAGAGTAAGTGTATCACAGTCTGACCCTTTATGATTATGGTTATTATTATTGCTGTTTTTCACAATACTATGCCCGTGACAAGCAGCAAACCTCTCCAGGTGCTGTGATCACTCAGCCATCAACATGTGGAAACCAACACCCAGCGAAATTACATGAATCCTCTCTAAGCCACTCATGAGCTGTATAAAGAAAGGCACCAAAAAATCACCCTAGCTCCCAGCCTTGCAACCCAGAAATATACCATCTTATACTGCTAAAATATCACTTGGACAGTGCAAGCTCATAATTAGTTCACCACTCTGACAAAGGGTAGTGGACACGTACCAGTCCATGTGAACCTGAGCTGAGATTCCCCGAGCATTTCAACAAAAAACACACTGTTTTAGATAAAATCTAAAACAGATTTATTAACTACAGAAAGATAGATTTTAAGTGATTATAAGTTGCAGGCATAGACATCAAAGTTGGTTACATAAGAAATAAAAAATAAAATTGCAGTCTAAATACTCCAGACTAAACAAGATTTTAATCAAACAGTTTTTTCACCCTAATAGATGACACAGGCAGTTTACAGTTCTTATTACACAGGCAGGATCCCCTTCCCAGCCGGGAACCAATCTTCCAAACGATCTTCCAGATGTTGAGATGGGAGTGGAGAGAGGCCAAGTGATAATGTCATTGTCCCTCTTTTATACATTCTTCCAGCTGCTATAAAGATCCTTGCTGAGATGTGGGGGTCAGGCAGCCCCCATTGGGTACATGGCCTCAATGAGGAGTCTCTTGGAGAGTTGATTCTTTGATGAGCCATCAACACATGTCTGGCTGGTCCTGATGTAAATCTGCCTTGTCAGTTACTCCTTTGTTGTCACTGAAAGGCGGGCTGTGGGTGTCTCTCAACCTCATAATGTATTTCAGTAATACACACATAACAAAACTCCATTACTTCAGGTACAACTTCAGGTAACACACATAATCCCAAAGGACATTAATGTTCAACAGATCATGACTTCTCAAAGGATACCTCACAAGGAATGCATTGTACAAAACACATCATAATCACATCACAGTGGCAAATATGGAGGTCAAGGGCACTACTCTGAAGTACAGAGTCTCACAGGGCCCAATTGGGTAGGCAAGCTCAGAGCATGCCTGTGAGACTGGGCCCTGCAGCAATAGCATAGTCAAGAGTAAACATGGATAAATGGAGTTTACCTAGTTCTCATTTGGGGAATATGGATTTTAGTTACGTTAGGTTATCCTTTCTTTATTTACCAAGTCACCACTGTGAGGTAGGTGGAGGAACACCTATTTTTCCCCATTCCTGAATCACTCTGTGTTTTAGGCATCCAGATGCCTGGCATGGAGCATCAGTGTGTGTGCAAAAATGTAGGTGCTGAACAATTTTGGTGGAAGCTAAGCAGGGGGTTTGTGAATCCCAGTGGGGCTTTATTCTGGGATTTAGGTGCCTAAAGTGGCAGTGAGGTGCCTATGTCCTTTTGTGAATCTAGCCCACAGCATCTAGTATAAGAACTCTTGTCAAGGCTGTATCCCCACTTTGAACTTTAGGGTACAAATGTAGGGGCCTGCATGAAAACTTCTAAGCTTAACTACCAGCTTAGCTCTGGTCCGCTGCCACCATTTCCCAATTGGATTCCCTCCCTGGGAAGCCTTGAGAAACCTTCACCAATTCCCTGGTGAATACAGATCCAACCCCCTTGGATCTAAAACAAGGAGAAATTAACCATTCCCCTCCTTCCTCCCACCAACTCCTGGTGAATACAGATCCAACCCCCTTGGATCTAAAACAAGGAGAAATTAACCATTCCCCTCCTTCCTCCCACCAACTCCTGGTGAATACAGATCCAACCCCCTTGGATCTAAAACAAGGAAAAATCAATCAGGTTCTTAAAAAGAAGGCTTTTAATTAAAGAAAAAGGTAAAAATCATCTCTGTAAAATCAGTATGGAAATTAACCTTACGGTGTAATCAAACTTAAAGAGCTCAGAGGACTCCCCTCTAGTCTTAGGTTCAAAGTACAGCAAACAAAGATAAACACTCTAGTAAAAGGTACATTTACAAGTTGAGAAAACAAAGGAAAACTAACACGCCTTGCCTGGCTATTTACTTACAAGTTTGAAATAGGAGAGACTTGTTTAGAGAGATGTGGAGAACCTGGATTGATGTCTGGTCCCTCTCAGTCCCGAGAGCGAACGCACTCCCAAACAAAGAACACAAACAAAAGCCTTCCCCCTCCCAAGATTTGAAAGTATCTTGTCCCCTTATTGGTCCTTTAGGTCAGATGCCAGCCAGGTTACCTGAGCTTCTTAACCCTTTACAGGGAAAAGGATTTTGGAGTCTCTGGCCAGGAGGGATTTTATAGTACTGTACACAGGACAGCTGTTACCCTTCCCTTTATAGTTATGACAACTCTACAGATGGATCTAAAAGAGAATCCATGGACCAAAGATCTTACAATTTTATTAAGAAGAAATTTAATTGCTGAGTGAAACAAATGTAGGAGAACAGGACAGCAGTACTACAAGCATGTTTAATTTTCTATAGATGAACTGTGAGAAGAATTTCTCAATAGAAAAATAGGGCTCAGATTACCAGGTGGTGTAACTTAGTATAGTTGCGTTGGACTCAACGAATCATATCTCCAGTAAGTATAAATAGATATAAAACAAATGGAGTCAAGAAGACTGATCCCTAGCTTTTCTATATCAGTGTAACTCCACTGAAGGCATGCCAGCTGGTTTTACTTGGCATGGATCTACTGAAAGCAATGTGACAGGTTGACACCTCACATAAATCCATGTGGCCCAACTTGAGTCAACGTATCTTTTGAAAGCTACACCAGCTGAGGATCTTGCCCTCACAAACAGACATATCACACATTACCAATACTTTATAGATACTTCTATTTCACTGCTAATTGTCATCATGTCTTATGACTGAGATTTTCAAAGATGGTTAAGGGATTTGATTTCAATGTGTGTTAGGCACCTAGATGCTTTTGAAAATCCCATATGCCCCACATATCTTTAAAAATCTGACCTTACGGCAGTTTTAAAAATCTCACCCTCAGACACCAAGTTCACATTAATCTCTTCCTATTTGCAATTTCTGAGCACTCTCCACACACTACTTTTCACTTCATTATTCTTCAGGCTGTAGATGATGGGGTTGAACATGGGAGTTAAGACACTGTACTGGATGGACACCACCTTTTCCAGAGTGAGAGAGTAGCTAGAGTCAGTTCGTATGTAGCTTATAAGCCCGGTCCCATAGAACAAACCAACAATGATGAGATGGGAGGTGCATGTGGAGAAAGCTTTACATCTTCCCTCCTTGGAAGGTATTCTCAGGATGGTGGAGATGATGAACATGTAAGAGATCAATGTTAACAGGAGGGAGAGCATCCCTAAAATTATAGTGAAGGCAAACAGCACCATTTCATTGATGAACGTGTCAGTGCAAGAAAGTGGTAATAGAACCGGAAGCTCACAGCAGAAATGGTTAATTTCCTTTTGCCCACAGAAGTGTAAGTCAGTTACAAGGAGTGTGTTGACAAGGGAATTTAGCAAGCCAGCTATCCACGCGCCACCTGCCATCCACATACAGACCGGTTCACTCATCATTTTCAAGTAATTCAGTGGCTCACATATGGCAGTGTATCTGTCATAAGCCATCATAGTCAGGAGGTAGCACTCCGTAGTAGCTAGAAAAAAGAAAAAGAACAGCTGGGCAATGCACCCATGGACAGAAATTGTCTTCTTCTCTGCTAGGAAGCTCTCCAGCATTTGGGGGACTGTTACTGAGGAGTAACAGATGTCGAGAAAGGATAAATTACTCAAGAAGAAGTACATGGGGGTGTGAAGGTGATGGTCAGCCCATATCACCAGCATTATCATCATGTTCCCCAAGAGAGTGATTAGATAAATAGCTAAAAACACCAGGAAGAGGAAAATCTGGAGGTGTGGCTCATTGGAAAGACCCAGGAGAGTAAATTCAGTCAGTGTGGTTTGATTCTCCATTAGCATGTTCAGAATCATGATAGCCTGCAGTGATAGGAAAACCAGAAATAAAGGTCAACAGTGTCATTAATGGATGAATAAACTGAGAAAGATGAGGGCAGATTTAATTTGGAACTTGGAAAGAACAGAGACCTTCTGCTTGTTCTTGAAAATACAACTGATGTCTGGAATGATATGAATGCTTCAAAAATAGTTCACTGGAATAATATATTGCTTCTACTTTGTCCAGACCCTTGTTGTGTTTGCTAATTTATAATGCTAGCCCTTTGCAGGGATTGAGTTTTATTTTTCATTGTTAAGGGAGTTTTAAACAGCATACAGGACTGCGCAGAGAAAAAATGCGTGTTCTGTGACTAGCCTACTGAATCATAAAAAAAATTGAGAAAAGTGCATTTTATTCATATGGGAAAGAATGTTTGGATGATACAATTTTCCAGCTCAGATTTTTTCTTTTGTTTACATTAAAATAAATAAAGAAATGAAGGATTATGCTGGTCCAATAAAGATACAGAAACAGGAACATATGACCAGTGCAAGTCCAATGAAAACTAAACAACAATTCAAATAAATACTACATCTTTGCAAATGAGAAGATGCCTGAGTACAATTCCCAATTAGAAAATGAGGAGCATTTTTTTTCAATAAATTATGCACTCATAAATATTCACTCACGTCAAATGAGTTTGTCAGATTTAGATGAGATATCTGAAGATGGGTGGATGGATGGATAGGTGAGAAACAGTTGATTAGATAAATGGGTGTATAAGGGGATAGATAGATAGATAGATGCTCATTCTACCAGTATTTAATGACTATGATATTCAAAGGAACCTAACGGGGAGTTAGAAGCCCAATTGCCGTGGACTCAATGGGACTTGGACACCTAATTCCCTTAGGAACCTTTAAGAATCTCAGCCATTTTAAACTCATCCCCTTTGCTGAATTAATTCTAGACTCCCAGTGACTTCCAATATGCCCTTCTTTTTTTCCTACCTCCTTTCTCCACAAAGCAGAGATCATTTCGTTCCACAGCTCCTCAAGTAGAAAAGGGTGAACTGCATCCATGCTGATGATAACCCATTTTCTAAGTGAGAAGTTATGTAAGTCTTTAACAGCTGGCATTTTCCCTCGTTTCCTAATGCTTTGCTTTACCTTTCTCTGCTATCAATCTATTTACCTATTTTTCTCTCTCCCTCTCTGAATATTTATTTGTCCAACTGTTCATCCATCTCTCTCTCTTTCTGGTCACCCCATACATATCTATCAATCCCTCTATCTATAAATCTGTTTGTTCATATTCTGTCCATCTGTCCCTCTTTGACACACAAACTCTTTTTTCTCTATACATTGATCCATTCCCCATCCCTCTCTCTTCCCTCATTCATTCATCTATCTAATCAACTATCTCTCATCTATCCATCTATCCATCCAACCAACCATCTATCATTTTTCTATATTGCTTACTAGTTTAATACTGGGGGTTTTTCAGGTCAACTTTTTAACTTAAACTGTATTTCTCAAATCAAGAGATTGCTTATTTTTAACCAACCAACAATTCATTAATTCACTTAGAACCACATTAATATTACCACATTATCATTCAAATGTAATCACAAGCAATTTTGTGTACTGCACACAGAGTACAGTGCTGTAAGCAACTATCACAGACTAGAGCTGAAGCTCAGAGGTTATAGCAAAGAATAATGCAAATTGCAAGATTTCTTTTGACATTTACTTATGATCAACCATTCTCAATTCTTTATTTATTACACAGTTTTAAGGGTGCACTTGTCTTTAAGACACTTTGAAGACAGTGGTTACTTCTCTTTGACTAGATTGGTCTAAAAGGGACAAGTTTAGAATATTAAAAGCAATTGTTTAAAACAATTATTTTCAATCTCTTTTAAGCCAATTTGCTTGGAATTATAAAGGAGGTAAAATCTAAAATGTGGTTACTTGAGGTCTCACTAGAGAGTGTAGATTCAGCAAGATAACCTACAGTTATTTATGTTAAAGTAGAATCGAGGAAATACAATCTTTGAGATGAAATCTTACTTCTTCTTATCCTCTGAACCTTGAGATGGGGAGCCTGGTCTGAGAATTGGGTTCACTTACAGTTCTGCTTCTTCTTGTATTGGGTTCAGTCAACTCTCTTGAGCACATGGTGACCTCAGTGTATATACCCTAGTTTCAGAGCTTGTTGAAGAGGACCGCCCTCTGATTCCTATTGGACACATGCCAGGTGGGTCCTGAGATTTCAGAACCCTTAATTTCGTTGCTGCTTCCATTAATATCCAGTAGATGGTGCTGATTAATAGCAAATTTCCATAATGCTTTTATTATTGGAGGCTTTTTATATTTGATTTATTTCAAGGATTGTATTTCATTATTTGCGCCTACTATCAATTGGGGCCTCTCCCCCTTTAAGCAATTTTTCTTACTATCCCAAAGTTATACCTCGGTTTATATCTTTCGATATTTCTCCTTCCTTGTGCCAGGCAACTCCTATTACTTCTAGAGTGTTACAATGAAAACCAGGAACGTCCTAGCATGCGTCTACATTTGGAGGACTTACTCCATACATTCTTTGATTATACTAATCCTTTGGCATTATTTAGGACTTACAATAGAACAAGGGCTCTGCTCCCCATGTAAATTATTTGTCACACCACTGGGCCTGATATACAGCAACAATTGACACCAGCAGCTCCCATTGGCATCAATGAGATCTCAGCACCTTTGCAATTCAAGCCCACACTGATCCTGTGGTGAATGGAAAATGATCAAGGACCATACCAGGTCCAGGCATATCTCCTGCCCTGGCCACACCTGTGAGTGTGGGGCCAAAAGCTCAACAAAAGCCACAGGGAGATTTTACATTGGTTGTGGCCAATCATTACTCAACTGGAGTATTGTGTCCAGTTCTGGGCACCACATTTCAGGAAAGATGTGGACAAATTGGGGACAGTCCAGAGAAGAACAACAAAAATGATTAAAGGTCTAGAAAACATGACTTATGAGGGAAAAAATTGGGTTTGTTTAGTCAAAAGAGAAGACTGAGAGGGGACATGATAATAGGGAGGTTTAGGTTGGACATTAGGAAAAACTTCCTGTCAGGGTGGTTAAGCAGGGTGGAATAAATTGACTAGGGAGGTTGTGGAATCTTCATCATTGCAGATTTTTAAGAGCACATTAGATGAACACATGTCAGGAATGGTCTAGGTTTCTCCAAGGGAACACCAGGGGGTCTGCGGGCCCCACTGATCAACTCTTTCCCCTTCCCCATCCCTCCCACAACTCCTTCCCCTCCCTCTCAGCACCTCCTGCATGCTAAAAGTCCAGTGACACAGTGGGGCTAAGGCAGGCTTATTACCTCCCCTGGCCCCGCACCGGTCCCAGAAGCATCCCTGTGGACCCTGGGGGGGGGGTCTCCACATGATGCCCCCACTCTGAGCGCTGACTCTGCAGCTCCCATTGACCAGGAACTGTGGCCAATGGGAGATGCGGTGGCAGTGCCTGCAGGCAGGGACAACACATGGAGACCCCTACCCCCTCTCCCACCTAGGAGCTACTGCCAGAGGGATGTGCACCCAAATTCCCTCCTTCCCTCCCTCCCTCCCAGAGCCTGCACCCCCATCCCCTCCTGCACCCAAACTCCTTCCCAGAGCCTGCACCCTGCACCCACTCCTGCATCCAAACTCCCTTCCCCAAGCCTGGTGAAAGTGAGTGAGGGTGAGGGAGAGCAAACGACGGAGGGAGGGGGGAATGGAGTGAGTGGGGGCGGGGCCTCAAAGAAGGGGCCGGG
The DNA here is from genome assembly GCF_011386835.1 of Chrysemys picta bellii. NCBI lineage: Eukaryota > Metazoa > Chordata > Testudines > Emydidae > Chrysemys > Chrysemys picta. The sequence continues at coordinate 15,251,815 of NC_088803.1, forward strand.
CAGGGGTGTGGCCTCAAGGAAAGGGGCAGGACAAGGACTGAGCGGGGGGGCTTAGGGGTCCCTGAAAAATTTGAAATCAAAATAGGGGTCCTTGAATTGCTAAAGTTTGAGAACTGCTGGTCTAGTACTGCCATGAGTGCAGGAGACTGGACTAGATGACCTCTCGAGGTCCCTTTCAGTCCTATGATTACTCTGTTGGAATAATTAGTTCTATTAATTTTTATTAATCTTCTTAGCTACAGTAAAGCAGGTGATTGCCACTGAAAACAGGGGAATACACTGCTCTGTGCCAACAAGAGAATCTAAAGCTGCAGGAATAATCAAAGGCCTTGCTATTATTTCTGACAACCCTGTGATGCTCTCCCCCGTTCCAAACACCCTTCCAAGGGAAAGTGAGCTGTTCAAGAGATAATTAACCTCTGTGGGTGACTAACTCATGAGAGGCTTACAAACCCAAAGCTGTATGGACATTAATTAGACTTTAATTTACCATCTAATGCCATTGTGTGTAGCCCCCCTTGAATTCAACAGAATTTGACTAGACTGCAGGGCTGACGATTTGGAGAATGAAATAAAATACAACAAAATTCTTCACCACAGTGTGACTATACAACCTCTCTCTGACCATGCTCCATCCTCTGCTGCAACCTGGTGTCCATTATGGGGCACTGCAGCACCTTGATAATCTCTTAAGTGTCTTAATGCCCATTATACAGTAAAATATTTCCCATCCCTCACCCTCTGCTGCCCCTAGTGCCCCATTATATATCAATTGACACCAGCTGGGGATTTCTCTTTAAGGATTAAAAAACCCTCTTGTCTAGTTTTTCATCTCTGTTTGCAAAGGAACCTATGGGCTGATTCTCTATGAACACCTATGGGCTGAGTGTCTGCTGCATTTTCAACTTGTGTCATCAGTAACACCTGGGTTCAGTGATTAAAGAGTGAGTGTAAACTGCTGCCAACAGCTGAGTGAATGATCAGGAAGCATGTTCTAGTGGCTTGGGTGCTATATGGGAACTTGGACCATTCTCTTCTCTATCAATGACTTACTGTGTGACCCTGAGTAAGTTAATTCATCTCAGATTTCCCTAGTAGCTTACTTATATCACCCCGTTCATTGTATAGGGATCTTAGATGATTAACTCAGGGTTTGTGGATTCCACTGGGTGACCAGCTGCCTAAAGGTTAGGTGCTGTAATGTTCACCATTGCAACACCTAAGTCCTTTTGTTAATGTGACCCAAGTTGTAGAAAGTGTTATTTATTGTGTTGGGTGCTCAACATCTCTGAAAATTGGACCAATGGTTTGCTCTATGTTAGGGCTCCTTGAAAATTTTTGGTTGAGAAGTTTTTTCTGCTGGAAAATGGGGTTTGGTCAACACTAAACCACTTAATAGGGAAATTTCATTTTTGACTAAAATTTTCAATTTTTTTGAAAAAAAAAATCTGAATGGAAAATTCTGGGAACACAACAATTAGATTTCACTGGCTTGGTGAAATCTAATTATAGAACATGCTACCAGCTTGGGGTATCTGCCCTGTTTTCTGACAGTCTGCCCTGGGATGGGCAGTCACAGTGGTGAGCCCCTCCAGACAGCGGAACTATCTACTATAACATGTGTCAGCAGGAACAGTCTTGGACTGGGGCATGAGATTGGGGTGCAGGAGGGGGTGTGGGGTTCAGGCTCCAGCCGGGTGGCTCTTACCTCGGGTGGCTCCCGAAAGCGACCAGCGCATCCCTCTGAAAGTGGCTCCTAGGTGGGGGGGGGGGCAAGGGGTCTCCACATGCTGCCCCTGCCCGAAGGCACCCACCTCCGCAGCTCCTATTGGCTACAGTTCCCAGACAATGAGAGCTGTGGAGTTGGTGCTCAGGGCAGGGGCAGCACATGGAGACCCTCTTCCCCCCACCCGCCAGGGGCCGTAGGGACATCCTGGTGTCTTTCAGGAGCGGCGTGGGGTCAGGACAGGCAGGGAGCCTGCCTTAAGTCCCGCTGTGCCGTCAGACTTTTAGCACCTAAAATCTCCCGGTTTGGCTTCAGTAGCCTCCGGGAGAGAGAGGGAAGGGGAGAACTTGAGGGCGGGAAGGAAGGGGAGGAGTTGATCAGTGGGGCCCATGGATCCCCTGGAGTACTCTCGGTGACCCCCAGGGGTCCGCGGACTCCAGTTTGAGAAACACTGGTTTAAATGAATGTTTCCCTACCTCCAAACGTGCAGTGAACGTGAACAAAATATTCAACAAGCAGAATTGTAATGTCAGGACAACCTCCTGAATTCTTTGAAGGTTTTAACCTGGCATGAGCTAAAGGTGCTTTTTCTGCAGCTTTTAGATAACGTTTGCCATACTTCGGTCCCATTGAGGTCAAAAGCGAAGAAGCTACTTAATTCAGATGGGCTGGGATTGCTTAATTTATGTCTTAATTTATGGGCCAGAAAAAGTATGCAAATGACTCTGTGGTCCAGTGGTTAGGGCACTCATGTTAGAGGGGGAGATCCCTATGCAAATCCCTTCTCTTCATCAGGCACAAAGGGGACTTGAAATAGGGTATTCCACCTCCCATCTCAGTATTCTAACCACTGGCTTAAAGGTTATAAGGGAGGTGACCATTTTGTGTGGTGCTAAACTGGCCCTAATTCATTCTTCCAAGAAATTACACTCCTAAGCTGTCTGACACCAGGAAAGGGAGGCCTTGGCTGTGCCTTGGAGTCACAGATAAGTACCTCCCTGAAGCACAGACTTCGGCACCAAACTCTGTGAGGGGGTGCGGCTTAAGACACAGGTGACCAGTGGCTAGTTTATGTGGCTCCTTGCCTAGCTTATTGGCTTATGTGGATCATGTTCCCAGGCTCCTATCTCTCTCCATGCATTGTAGAGGCAGCCTAGGTGCTTAAATCAGGTTTTCTGGATTCCATTCTTGTTCCAGTTATTTTCTAGGTGCCTAAAAGTTAGGTGCTGCAACACCTAATTCTCTCTGTGGCTCTGGGTCTATGAATCTATGAACCATTTTGAGCAGTTACTAGCAACCCCTCTCAGACACGAAACACTGAATGTTCCCAGTGGGCTGTTGGTCAAGACTTATTTTCAGAAAATATTCACAACTATTTTTCCATTGTGAAACATATTTTCTTTTAAAACTTAGTGATGATTGAAAAAATGGACATTTTAATTGAAATATGGATTACATATTAACTCAAAATTTGCTGTCCTTTCATATATCCCCTTGACGACAATCCCTTTGAGACAAGATGGATTTGGCTTGATAGTTCCAAAAGTCTATTATGACTCCAAATTGCAGTGGTTGAAGCAGAACATTATCATTTATGGACTGAATTCAATATGCCAATAAATTACACGAGCTCAGAACATTTTATCACTCAGCTCCTATGTCTTTACTTCAAAACTAAAAGTAGTAAAATTTACATTCCTTGCATTTCCTCAATATTTTCTCAACAGCTGTTTTCACCTTTTTGGTTTTCAGGCTCTAGATGATGGTGTTTAACATGGGCATTAACAACTTGTACTGGATGGAGAACATTCTATCCAAAAACCCCTTCTGAGTTGGGTCTCAGACAACTGAAGAATCTGGTAGAATAAGGAAACCAGAGTAGGGGGGGAACTGTAAGTGGAGAAGGTTTTGTGCCTACCAACTGAGGAGCGTATCTTCAGGATAGCCGAGATGATGTCCATGTAGGTGACTAGGATGAGGAAGAATGTAACTGCAAACTTGTTTGTTCATAATTGTAACTTAATGCATTGGCTGACATATAGCAGTGTATTGATCATAAGCTATCATGGAAAGAATGTGAATTTCACCACAACCAGCCAGGATCTAGACAATGCAGCCCTTCACAGAAATGGTTTTCACCTGGATTAGGCAATTTTCCAGCATTTTAGGGAGTGTGACAAAGTAATAACAGATATCGAAGAAAGATAAATGGAAGAGGAAAATGTACATAAGAGTATAAAACTGAGGATCAGCCTCTGTCACCTGGATGATATTACATTCGTCATGAGGGTTATCAGAGAAATAAATGAAATCATCATGAAGAATAAAGTTTGAATCAGTGGGTCTTTAGGAGCTCCCAAGTGGATAAAATAGGTGGCAGTGGTTTGATTTTCTTTTGACATTTATTTAGCAAATCTATGACTTATAAGGAGAGAAGAGAGAAGAAAATGAACAAATTTAATAAACATGAATGGAAATGTTATGACATTTTGATCGGAGCAGAAGGATAAATATAAACTAGTCTCTATTCCATAGCCATAAAGACAGCATTGTCTAAGGACACATCTGATTAGAAAAAGCTAGTTTGGACTGGTTGTGCAGCTAACAAAATTACAAAAAGTGGAACAACTTAGACTTCACATTTTTATATACCATAGAGTACTTCCAAAGAGAAAGACTTTGTCTATGGTGGTAGCATCTAAACACTACACAGATACTTTAGGTCTGGTGCATAGATTATTTCATTGAGGATGCTTCCCAGGCTCAGGACTTGTCTACACTACAGCTGGGATCGACGCTGCAGTGATTGATCCACCAGGGGTCGATTTAGCGGGTCTAGTGAAAACCCACTAAATCAACTGCCGATTGCTCAGACATCGACTCCGGTAATCCACCAGATCGAGAAGAGGAAGGGGATGCTCACCCGTTGACACAGTGTAGTGTGGACACTGCGGTAAGTAGATCTAAGCTATGTCGATTTGAGTTACACTATTCACTTAACTCAAACTGAGTAGCTTAGATCGACTTTCCCCTTTAGTGTAAACAAGGTCTCAGAGAAGTTCTGCCAGATGCTAGAAGACTCCTCATTCCCAAATGTCAGAACACCAGAGTGAGTCAAAGAAGAATCAGGCCCATTGACTGCAAAAGATGTACTCCTGATTTACCCATGGCTAAACAGAGAACCCAACGTGCTGGCTTTAGAAAAAAAAATATTCCTGGTTTACAACAGTGTAAGTGAGAGGCGAATCAGACCTATTGATTCCAATAGAGTTACTCCTGATTTAGCCTGGTATAAGTGAATAGAGTACCAGAACTGGGTTAAAAAAAATAACCATTTGATCCAAGTGTTTCGTATTCTTTCACTAATGCCATGGTGATGGGCAGCCCTGGATTGATGTATCCTGTAGATTGAGCTATTTTATTAACTCCATAATGCAACAATGTGATATCAATAGGAATCCCGATTCCCTCCCCCATCTTCCAGCCAAGCACCACTCCCAAAGCAGGGAATAGGACCCAGGAGTCCTGAGCCCCATCCTGCTCTGAACTAATCCACTAGACTCCCCTCCCCTCCTAGGGCTGGGAATATGGCCCAGGAGTCCTGACTTCCAGCCCCCCGGGCAACAATTTCCTTAAAAAGAGGAGAAAAGAACCACCCTTGGTGAAGATCATTTCACAGCTGGTAAGGTTCAGAGAACATTATTATACATTAGAACCACAGAGTTGCAAACACCTCAGTAATGGAGGTTGTTTGTAACTCTGAAATGTTGATAAATCTGAACAAAACACTATAGTTGTTCTTTCAAAACTTTACCACTGGACATTGGCTTAATACAGTTTTGAAACTTTACTATGCAGAAGAAGAATGCTACTTTTAACCATCTTAATTTAAATGAAACAAGCAAGGAAAAAGTTTCTTTACCTTGACGGGTCAGTTCTTAAATCTGGTTTTTGTTACTCTGAGGTTTTAAGTACCTAATGGCTCATATTTCCTCTATGTAAAAATCTAACAAAAATCTGGTTTAATTAAAATATATTAATACACTAAAGGTGAGACTTCTAAATGTTTCTAATGGGTTTAAACACCCATTTTTTTTTCTGATGGGAATTGGGCCCCAACCTCCATAAGATACTTTTGAAAAGCCTTACCCAACGGTTGTTGAAAATCAAGCAAAGGATATCAATAAAAGAGCAAACATTCCCAGGTCATTGTAAACATTGAAATTAGTTGAATGGGCAGTTGAATGAAACATTTAATTGAATGGATTTACATTACTTGAGAAATATGAATTCCCCTCCCAATATTCTCTTCAGAGCTGTTTTCACCTCCTTATTTTTCAGGCTGTAGATAATGGGGTTTAACATGGGGGTTAAGATGCCATACTGGATGGATAATACCCGGTCTAGAACAACTGAGGAGGCTGAGTTGGGTCTCAAGTATCTAAACAAAGCAGTCCCGTAGTATAAGGTCACAACAATGAGGTGGGAGCTGCAGGTGGAGAAGGCTTTACGCCTGCCCTCCACGGAGCGTATCCTCAAGATGGTGGATATGATGTGGATGTAGGAGATCACAGTAGGGGGGAATGCAATCAATCCTAAAATTGCCGCAGAAGCGATAAACACCATTTCATTGAGGAGGGTCTTCGTGCAGGACAAGTCTAACAGAGAAGGGAGCTCACAACTGAAACCACTGACTTGATTTGGCCCACAGAAGTGTAAATATGACACAGGAATGGTGTTTACCAGTGAATAGAATAAGCTAATTGACCAGGCACCACCCACCAATTGACTGCAAACTTGTATATTCATAGTTGTTGCATATTGCAGTGGGTGACATATGGCAGCATATCGGTCATAAGACATCGCTGAGAGCATGAAAATTTCAGTGCAGCCTGTCAGAAGAATGAAGCACATCTGGGCAATGCAGCCATTGAAAGAAATTGTGTTCTTATCTGTTATGAAGATCTTCAGCATGTTAGGGAGAGTGACTGAGGAATAGCAGACATCAAGGAAGGATAAATGGAATAGGAAAAAATACATGGGAAAGTGAAGGTGTGGATCAGTCTTTATCACCAGCATAATCAGCATGTTCCCCAGCAGGGTGATTAGGTAAATAACTAAAAACACCAGGAAGAAGAAAGTCTGGAGCTGTGGATCATTGGAAACACCTGAGAGAACAAAATAGTTGATAGACGTTTTGTTCTCCATTGACACTTACTCAGCAAAATTTTGACCTGTAAGAGTAAAAAAATATGTAAAAAGTAACAAACATAAATAAAATAAATAGAATTTTATTTTGCATAGATAGATAGATTAGGGTGACCAGATGTCCCGATTTTATAGGGACAGTCCCAATTTTTGGGTCTTTTTCTTATATAGGCTCCTATTACCCCCCACCCCGTCCCGATTTTTCACATTTGCCGTCTGGTCACACTAAGATAGATAGATAGATAGATAGATAGATGAGAAATGAATCAGTAGTACTACATGACGGGGTGCAAAGTTTCCTGAAAAAGCAAAAACAAATGAAAAAACAAAAAACAAACAAACAAAAACGAATCACAGACCCACTCAGTCATGAATGGAATGGAATGAACACTGGATGGAATAACATTTTTAATTATACAGGTATGGGTGAATTAAAAATAGCAGTCTTAACTGGTACACAGCAGAATGTGTTTGTGTGTGAGTAATTCTAATAATACACATGTATGAGTGTGTGTGTGTACATTGGTGAGTGAAAACAGATTCTCTCTACACAGGGATAGAGGAAATGTTGGCTAAAACTTTTTAACTTGGCTGGTTAATGTTAGGCATTGAAAACCATATGTAGGCAACTCTGTAATTGGCCTGAACTTCAGAGATGCTAAGCCCTCCCAGATGCAATATCAACGGGAGTTCAAAATGCTGATCATCTCTGATAAGCAGGCTACTCATTTAGTGTGATGGTGTAGTGATTCCATAGGGAAAATATTTTTTCATTCAAAATTTTCAATTTTTCAGTGGAAATCCAATAGATAGATAGATAGATTCTAAAACACTAACATGATATTTTTCAGCATTTAAAGTATAAAAAACATTAAAAATGTGACTTTTTTCATTAAAGTACCTAATTTTCACTTTCTAATCCCAAACGTTTTTCAGAGGTTGAGTTTGCTTTTCTTATTAAAAAAGCTAATAAAAATCAAATCTGAAGAATTGTTTGTTTTGTTTTCTTGAAACTGAAAACAAAACAAACAATTCTTCCAATTTTTTTTAAGCAAAATTTTCTGTGAAAAACTGGCATTTTTTGGCCAGCTCCAACGATTACCACTCATGTTGATGGTGGCAATTGACTGTTTTAAACACATGCTTTTGAGTTGTCCTAGAATAAAGACTTTCTAGGAGCATGGGCTATATGGTGCTATTGACACCAACAGCAGAACTCTCATTGTCTGTAACAAAATAAGGATTTGATACAGTTCAGACAAACCAGCCTCATACCAGATTATTCTCTACAAACGAATGGGTCAGATATTACACTGTCTTGCCCTTGTGTAGTGATCTACACCAATATAAAAGGTATGTAAGACACAACAAAATTGGAATGTTAACATTTTCCACACACTTTGTTTTGAGTTATGCCCAAGTATATATTCTGACACATGACACAAGATCGTAGGCAGAGCAGAACCAATTATTCAGATCCTCAGTTCATTTACCCAGTTTATTTACCAAATTATTTGGTTTTGAAAATGTCTACTCACCAGAAGAGTCGATCCTCTCTTTGTGATGTCGCTTGACTTTTGTTAGACTTGGTATCACAGTCCAGTACTGTAAAACATGGAGGGATTAGTCGTCACAAAGGCTAGAGTGTGATAAAACCAACCAGTTTTTTTGTGTTTTGACTACCTTGTCTCAGCCATGGTGAATCAGATAGACAGGCAGCCAAGCCACCTCACTTTGGATATGATCCAAAGGTTGCTGAAGTCAGTGGAAAGGCAACATAATTCGTTCTTTCTTGCCTGTCCTACCCAAATGTAATAATCTTTCCATTGCTATGAGAGTACGAAAGATACCTTGTTTATGTTTTAGGCTTTCTAGTCTTTGATCTTCAATTTTCTAAAAATTAGGGCTTGGGTTATACAAATCTATCTATCTATCTATCCCCATATATACCCATCACACACTCTCTCTCTTGCTTGTTCACTCTCTTTACCTTCTGCATTCCTTTCTTTCTCTCTCTGACTCACATAGTAAGTAAAATCATCAGGTACATCTTATCCTGAAAAGTCAGTGGGAGTGGATCAAATTTATATAGAGTCATAGTATATAGCTTATGTCACTGCCCCTCGCATGTTGGAAACAAAGATCTTTTATTTTCCTGACTATAAGACCAAGAGTTAATTGTTTCTGGGGAGTCTAAATATGTTCTGGTTACATCTGGGAAATGTACCTCCTGTTTAACAAGCTAACAGTGTGCTGAATCAGTAATGAATGAGAACTTTACAATGCATAAGATCTATATGCTTTGCCTTATTTGTTATTGATTCATCTGTAGATCCTCAGATAATATAAATCACTGCAGATCCAGTGAAGTCAATGACAACACACCGATTATACCAGCTGAATAACTGACCCGTTATTTCTACTGAAAATTATACAGTATGACAGTGAATCTGTTCTGGGGAACGGACAGTGATTGTTAGATTTGGCTTCTTTCTGTCTAGCATAGACACTATCTGCCCCCCTCCCTCTTACCATAGAATCAGAGCACTTCACTATTGTTAATATAGTTATCTGCAGCACACCCCTGTGAGGTAGGGAAGTGCTATCATCGCAATTTATAGATGGAGAACTGAGGCACACAGAGACTAAATGACTTGCCCAAGGTCACATAGGAAGTCTGCAGCAGAACAGGGATTTGAGCTCATCTCCTAAGTCATGAACAAGAACCTGAACCTGTGGATCACCCTTCTGTGGGGTCTTGCCCCTGTACATTCCAGTTGCTACTGTGAATAATGTTCTTGTTACCTTGTAAAGAAAATCAGCTAGATCCAGATTGAGATCTCTCCTTCATGTTAAGCAGTGTAATTGTAGCAGGGGCTTCATCTTAAAACCACCATGCATCAAGGCTTAAACCAACCCGCATATTTGGGGGACTGATCATTACATAATGTCCCATTGTAGGTGCTCTTTCACCTTCCTCAGCTGCTGGCCACTGCTGGAGACAGGACAGTGACTCATAGGGTGCACCCAGCATGGGGCTAACTTCCTTCCTGTCTGCTAGCCAGCCTGTGTCACTCACTCATGGGTTGGAAGTGTGGTGAGAATTTCTTCTCAGATTTGAGTCCAGGCTGCTCCTGACTGGCTGAGGCCAGAAGGAAAGCAATTGTGCGAAAGTCGGTGGAGTTTAGCTAAGGCTCTGTTAAGGGGGGATCTGGTGTTGGCCCAGAATGTGGGCCTTGGATCTCAAAGAACAACTTGCCCCACAGTAGCAAGACTCTGCAGAAGACTATTTGCACAAACTAAGCTCCAGCTAAGTTCTGTGTTAAGGGCTTAAGAAGGACAGAGCTGGTGTAGGGGGTCATGTATGGGTGAATTACACCCTTTAAGGGGGAGTCAACTTATGAGACTAAGGCCAGATTCTGCCAGACTACCTCACATGGAGTAACACCTGAGCCCACATCCACAAAGGGACTTAGGTCTCTAAAGCCCAGATTTAGGCACCACTGTGATCCACAAAACCCCGCTACGCTGCCGTGCAACCCTGTAGGCACCTAAACTGACTCAACACCTAATTGTTTGCTGTTCAGGTTACCTAGGTGCCTGTGTTTTTGCCTTCGGACATGTGCCCTGCTGCCTCAGGGAGGCACCCTTGTGCCCTTCTTATACCTAAGCTGCAGGGTGGTCCTCCAGCCAGCTGAAGATAATGATTGCCCTGCCTGTTCCATCTGTGGGGTCCAATGCAGTAGCTGTGCTCAGAGCCTACCTGACTCCACACAGAATACCCCCTAGGAGAGCAGGCAGACATCTCTCCTCTGACCTTTAGCCCAGTAGATAAAGTACTCATCCAGAATATGATGGATCCTGGTTCAAGTGCCCCCCCTCGATGGGAACAGCTCTACACAGGGGTGTCTCATAGCTCTGGTGAGGGCCCCAGTCACTGCTCTTGGGAATATCCTGTGGTGAGTTCCTTTCACTCTCCTTTTGAAGCTGTTCCACTGTGTACAAATGATTAAATTTCCATGGGCCCAGAGAGAGCCTGTGAATGACTCTCTACAGCCCAGAGGGTTGGGTATGGAGGTGGGAAACCCCTGTTCAAATACTTTGCCAGGCAGATGGGGAAATGAACTGGGGTCTCTTGCATCCCCAGTGAGTCCCCTGAGCTCTGGGCTAACGGGTAACATCAGCTTTCCCTCCCACCTATCTTCACCTTGTTTGAGAATCACACTGGGCCTGAGGGGTCCTGAGGCCTAAAACATAGGCACTGAAGGAGCTCTTACAAGGGAAACGGAGCCACCAAGCAAGTTGAGGCACCTACAGAGTTTGGCGGCAGCAGAGCATGGGGTGTGTGGGTCACTCTGGGACTTAGGTGCCAAAGTACCAGATTTATAAAGGTACTCAGGCCCCAAGTGGTGTTTCCAAAAGCATCTAGGTGCCTGACTCCCATTGATTTCACAACAGAGTCTCTGGCAAAGAACTCCCAGTATTTGTAGTGATTTGTTATATAGACATCAAAGGCTCAATGAAAGTATTCCTGGGTTCTATTCCTGGCTTTGAGAGAGAAATCTGGTTGAATGGTTAAAGTGTGTTTTGGGAGAATGGGGGTGTCAGGTGTCCAGGGTTGTGTTCCTGGCTATGGGGGAGGAGAGGGACACATTGATTAGAAAAGGAAGGGCTGGGGTTCAGGGCTCCTGGGCTGCGAGACAGAGGTTTTCTGGATGCTATTTGATGTTTATTGATACTCCAGACTTACAGTCCTCATGTGTCTGAGAGTCCCAAATCACTCTGTGAAGAGGATAGACATGGATTCACTGCTTGTGTCATTACAAGGGTTAGAAACAATGAACTTCAACACCAAATTATAGATCTGTGCCATTTGAGGAAACAGAATGCCTTCATTAGCTGGCATATCTATGGATAAGATGTTAAAAAGCCCTTTTCCTATTAATTACCCCACACTCCCTGTATGTGATTGTGCTTTCTACCACCCACTGTAGAGGCAAAGAATGTCTGCAGAGTCTGTTAGTGATGTTTCACTGCTTCTAAAACAGCTACATTACACAAAAAAGGTAAAAAAAAAAGGTCAACATTTTTGTCAGCTCTCTTTTCATCTCCTTGTTTTTCAGGCTATAAGGATGGGGTTTAACATGGGAGCTAAGATGCTGTACTGAATGGAGATCAGCCTGCCCCAAACCACTGAGGAGGCTGGTTTGAGACTTCCAGATGGAGAGCATCCTATCCCATAGAAAAAAAACAGGAGCTGCAGGTGGAGAAGGCTTTATATCTTCCTTTGCAGAGTGTATTCTCATTATGGAGATGACTGTGTTAGTGCTGATGGGTTTGTCTGCGTGATTCTCCTATGCTGTTCATGGAGATCAGGTGTCAGCTGCACCAGCACAGAGAGCGGCTTGCTGATTCAGATCTCAGTGTTTTTCATTAAATCAGACCACTGGCTCAGTTCGGTGGTGAATTTTTCTGTTGCATATTATGGTTCTCAACTGCAATACCCTGAGCCATAGTCTACAATGTCATCTGTGCTCCATTAGCTCACCCTGCCATCTATCCTCCTGACCCTGAGTCACCTGTATGCATATGTCAAGTATCAGGGGGTAGCTGTGTTAGTCTGTATTCACAAAAATAATGATGAGTCCAGTGGCACCTTAAAGACTAACAGATTTACTTGGGCATAAGCTTTCGTGGGTCAAAAACCCACTTCTTCAGATGCATGGAGTGAAAGTTACAGATGCAGGCATTATTATACTGACACATGAAGAGAAGGAAGTTACCTTACAAGTGGATAATCAGTGTTGACAGGGCCAATTCAATCAGCGTGGCTGTAGTCCACTCCCAATAATTGATGAGGAGGTGTCAATACCAAGAGAGGGAAAATTGCTTTTGTAGTGAGCCAGCCACTCCCAGTCCCTAATCAAGCCCAAATTGATGGTGTTAAGTTTGCAAATGAATTGTAGCTCTGCAGTTTCTCATTGAAGTCTATTTTTGAAGTTTTTTTGTTGAAGAATGGCTACTTTTAAATCTGTTATAGAATGTCCAGGGAGATTGAAATGTTCTCCTACTGGCTTTTGTATGTTACCATTCCTGATGTCTAATTTGTGTCCATTTATTCTTTTACGTAGAGACTGTCCGGTTTGGCCAATGTACATAGCAGAGGGGCATTGCTGGCTCCTGATGGCATATATCACATTAGTAGATGTGCAGGTGAATGAGTCCCTGATGATGTGGCTGATGTGGTTGGGTCATCTGATGGTGTCACTAGAGTAGATATGGACACAGAGTAGGCAACGAGGTTTGTTACAGGGATTGGTTCCTGTGTTAGTGTTTCTGTGGTGTGGTGTGTAGTTGCTAGTGAGTATTTGCTTCAGGTTGGGGGGCTGTGTGTAAGAGAGGACTGGCCTGCCTCCCAAGGTCTGTGAGAGTGAGGGATCATATTCCAGGATAGGTTGTAGATCATTGATGATGTGCTGGAGAGGTTTCAGCTGGAGGCTGTATGTGATGGCCAGTGGTGTTCTGTTATTTTCCTTGTTGGGTGACTTATGGGTACCCATCTTGCTCTGTCAATCTGTTTCCTCACTTCCCCAGGTGGGTATTGTAGTTTTAAGAATGCTGGCATAGTGTGTGGCCATGGGTTTAGAAGCTCTTTACACCAATATTCCACCTGAGGATGGACTACAAGCTGTCAAGAACAGTATCCCTGAGGAGGCCATGGCACACCTGATGGCTGAGCTTTTTGACTTTGTGCTCACCCACAACCATATCAGATTTGGGGACAACTTATACCTTCAAGTCAGCAGCACTGGTATGGGTACCCGCATGGGCCCACAGTATGCCAATATTTTTATGGCTGACTTAGAACAATGCTTCCTCAGCTTTCGTCCCCTAGCGCCCCTCCTCTACTTTCTCTGCATTGATGACATCTTCATCATATGGACCCACGGGAAGGAGGCCCTTGAAGAATTCTACCTGGATTTCAGCAATTTCCACCCCACCATCAACTTCAGCCTGGAACAGTCCACACAAGAGATCCACTTCCTGGACACTACAGTGAAAATAAGTGATGGTCACATAAACACCACCGTATACCGGAAACCTACTGACCGCTATACTTACCTACATGCCTCCAGCTTTCATCCAGGACACATTACACGATCGATTGTCTACAGCCAAACCCTAAGATACTACTGAATTTGCTCCAATCCCTCAGACAGAGACAAACACCTACAAGATCTCGATCAAGCATTCTTAAAACTACACTACCCACCTGGGGAAAGTGAGGAAACAGATTGACAGAATGAGATGGGTACCTAGAGGTCACCTACTACAGGACAGGTCCAACAAGGAAAATACAGAACACCACTGGGCATCATGCACAGCCCCCAGCTCAAACCTCTCCAGCGCATCATCAGCGATCTACAACCTATCCTGGAAAACAATTCATCACTCTCTCAGGCCAATCCCTGTAACAAACCCTGTTGCCTTCTCTGTCCCCATATCTACTATAATGACACCATTATAGGACCCAACCACACCATCAGGGGCTCATTCACCTGCACATCTACTAATGTGATATATGCCATCAGGTGCCAGCAATGCCCCTCTGCCATGTACATTGGCCAAACCGGAGAGTCTCTACATAAAAGGATTAATGGACACAAATCAGATATCAGGAATGGTAACATTCAAAAGCCAGTAGGAGAACACTTCAATCTCCCTGGACATTCTATAACAGATTTAAAAGTAGCCATTCTTCAACAAAAAAACTTCAAAAATAGACTTCAATGAGAAACTGCAGAGCTACAATTCATTTGCAAACTTAACACCATCAATTTGGGCTTGATTAGGGACTGGGAGTGGCTGGCTCACTACAAAAGCAATTTTCCCTCTCTTGGTATTGACACCTCCTCATCAATTATTGGGAGGGGTCCACATCCATCCTGACTGAATTAATAAATAAATGGAGATATCCCATCTCCTAGAACTGGAAGGGACCTTGAAAGGTCATCAAGTCCAGCCCCCTGCCTTCACTAGCAGGACCAAGTACTGATTTTGCCCCAGACCCCTAGAATGGCTCCCTTAGGGACTGAACTCACAACCCAGGCTTAGCAGGCCAATGCTCAAACCACTGAGCTATTCCTCCCTCAAATTGGCCTTCATCACTGGTTCTCCACTTGTAAGGTAACTCCCTTCTCTTCATGTGCCAATATATATTTATGCCTGTATCTGTTATTTTCACTCCATGCATCTGAAGAAGTGGGTTTTTACCGACGAAAGCTTATGCCCAAACAAATCTGTTAGTCTTTAAAGTGCCACCAGACTCCTCGTTGTTTTTGTGGATACAGAGTAACACAGCTACCCCTCTGATACTTGGCATTGCATGTAGCTAGCTATCTAGATAGGACAGTTAAAAAGAACAAATATATTATTATATATATACCTAGCTCATAGAACTGGAAGGGACGCTGAAAGGTCATCAAGTCCAGCCCCCTGCCTTCACTAGCAAAACCAAGTACTGATTTTGCCCCAGATCCCTAAGTAGCCCCCTCAAGGATTGAACTCACAACCCTGGGTTTAGCAGGCCATAGCTCAAATATATTATTGATTGCCATCCCTTTGGGGAAGAGCTAAAGTTGTCTTTCTTGTGCATTCATTTATAAGTATGGTAAATCAAGCATCTATGTTTAATATGTTCCCCTTTATATTCTGATTTATAAAAAAATGATGTGGATTGATTTTATGTGATAAAATAAAAGCTTTCATTTCAAATATAATGTATTTGGGCTTCAAACAACTCTTTGAAAAATTTCCTAATAAGACTTTGCTAAAGGAACTAAACTGCACTGGAGTTTGAGACAAAGAACTATCATAGCTCAAAAACTAGCTAAGAGACAGAAAACAAACAATTGGGAGACATGGTCTTTTTTTCCCTAATGATTTCAGGGGGGTGCCACAACTTTCTGTACTAGGACTAATGCTGTTTCACACTTTTGGTGGTGACATGGAGAAGGGTGTGAGCAGTGATGTGGCAAAACTTGGAGATGTCACAAAATTATTGAGGTTAGTCAAGACCGGAGATGATTAGGAGCAAAAGACAGATCTAAACTAGAATTGGTGGCATGACAGTTGATTTACAGTAGATGCTCCTTGGAAGGGATAATTTGAGTTAGTCATATGCATTTTAAATTATGTGTAAATATTCAGGAACAAATTCCATGGTAATGATTAATATTGGAGCACACCAAACCCCCAAGGTGCCAGTAGCATGCAGAATGCACCACAATACAAAGGCAAGCACTGTACATGGTTCAGCTTGTAGGCACGTGTCCTGATGGGTCAGACACATGGCTAAGGGGAAACAGCGTTTTACTAGGACTGTTAGGAAAGGGGAAAGTTGCAAATAACTGAGGTACAGAGGCTTAAACAGTTACATTTCAAAGTGAGCAATAGCAGCAGCAGCTCCCACTATTATCCATTTGAGAATCAAGTTTATTCAGGCATAGTGCCTGGAGTGCCCTCTCTAGGCCAGTCTCTATTCAAGCAGAGAGGTGCTTCCCAGTTTCCCCACCAGGAACACTTAGTGGTGTCTCTCATTGAGACCCCTCTGTACTGGCTCTCTGCCCAGCCACTGCTGCTCCCCTGTAAAT
The DNA here is from genome assembly GCF_011386835.1 of Chrysemys picta bellii. Lineage (NCBI taxonomy): Eukaryota > Metazoa > Chordata > Testudines > Emydidae > Chrysemys > Chrysemys picta. Next base: position 15,268,402 of record NC_088803.1, read on the forward strand.
TGCACACAGAACAGCACCCACGTGTAATATATCTGGTAGTCACAGCCTGTTCCACATGCGGTTCCTAGGGGTTGCTCTCTGCATCCAACTTCTCTCCAGCTCCTGGCTCAACATGCAGCCGCCATTTCCAACAAAACCCAGCCAATTCCTGGTTCAGGATTCTTTCCCCTACCTGGCCAGAGGAAGGGGATGAGCAATGGGGAAAGAGGCTGATGGGAGTGGTAGTCCATGCTTAGCAGAGCCATCACACTGTACATTCTGGTGGCCAGGTTCACAAAAACCTTTGATTCATGTTCTGAAGTGGTAAAAAAAAGCATAGACAACCTTGGGATGCATCAGAACAGGAGTAAGAAATTATAGTGACAATTTAATACTTTTACCAACTCTGAATAGGGAAGTGGCAAGAAAGAAGAATATGATGATAACAATAATACCTTTACCTGAATCAATGGCTCATTCTCACCTGCAATACTGTGTTCATCTCTGACTGTGCTGTCTCAGAGCGGAAGAAGCAGAAACTGAAGAGACTCAGAGGTGAGCAACAAAAAAGTGACTAAAAGCCTGGGAAAATGAAATTCAGATTCAAAAAGTGCAAAGCAATGGATAACATACTATTTTTTAATGATTCTGTTGTTGGTGAATTAAAAATAGCAGCCTTCACTTATAAACCACTTGATGTTTGTATATGAGGATATTATTATGATGTATTACTATTGTTGTTATTTTATTAAATATAATATAGATAATAGATCAACAATAATTACTATTTATTACTATTACTCTTTATTATTATTGCTATAGAGTTTGAAACACCTGTAATGATACAGATAATATAGATATAAATATATTTTCCAAAAGGGAATTAGGCCCATTGATTCCACAGGATTTGCTCTTCTTTAAAACACTCTTCTTTTTGTGGCTCTTCTCTGCACCCTCTTTAGTTTTTCAACATCTTTCTTTTACAACGTCATCTGGATTACTCTGTATGACTGTCTGCTTTGAAACGGGAGTAGATTAAAGCATACTGGGAAACTTGCTCCACAGGGACAATTGGTGTGTGGCCCACTTGTGCCCTATAGATTTACACCACAGTTTGCTGTGCACTAGCTGTTCATCTGGACAAGCCCTTAGAGTGAAAGCCTTAAAGAGTTCTATCTGTTTAGCCTAGCAAAGAGAAGATTGAGAGTTAACGTCTAAGCACCTTCATGGGGAGAAAATACCTGGTACTAAAGCAGCATTTAAACTAGCGGAGAAAGAGAACAAGAACTGAAGCTGAAGCCAGACAAATTCAAATTAGAAATTATACAATTTTTTAAGAGTAAGGGTGATTAGCCACTGGAACAAGGAACCAAGGGAAGTCATTGATGTCTTCAATTGAAGACTGGAAGCCTTTCTAGAAGATATGCTTTAGCCAAACAAAAGTTGTACTTTGGTGAAATACAAATTGTTGGCCTCAATCAGGGGTTCTCTGGGTGAAACGTAATGGCCTGTCACATACAGGAGATCATACTAGAAGATGTAATGCTCCTTTTATGCCTTAAAGTTAAATGGACGGCACAATGAATTGTACTAATTTCCCTCTGTACTTTCAGGTTATGGATGGAGTGCATGGAAAACCAAACCACAGTGAATGAGTTTATTCTTTTGGGACTTTCCACAGATACATTGCTTTGATGTTTATGGTGGTTTTACTTATTTACCTAATAACCTTGGTGGGGAACTTGGTGATCATGTGGGTAATTAAGGCAGATCCTCAAATTCATACTCCTATGTACTTTTTCCTCTTCCATTTATCCTTTGTTGATATCTCCTATTCCTCAACAGTTGTGAACTTCTTAGCAGCAACAAAAACCATTTCTGTCAATGTCTGCATGATGTTTTTTTATCCTTCTGGCTGGTTGTAGTGAAGTTTTCATTCTCTCCACAATGGCTTATGATCGATACATCGCCATATGTGATCCACTGCATTACATAGAGACCATGAGCAAACGAGTCTGCAGTCAGCTGGTGGGTGGTGCATGGACTGTTGGGTGTCTCTATTCATTGTTAAACATTTCTGTATTAAACTTACACTTCTGTGGACCCAGTGAAATCAACCATTTCAGCTGTGAAATTCCTCCACTACTGGTCTTGTCCTGCACTGAGACCTTCTTCAATCAAGTGGTGCTTCTTACTTCTACGATGCTATTAGGGTCAAATTCCTTCCTTTTTATTCTGGTCTCTTACATTTACATCATCTCCACCATCCTGAGGATGTGCTCCGAAGAGGGCAGGAGTAAAGCCTTCTCCACCTGCATCTCCCACCTGATTGTGTTTGGCTTATAGTACCTAGCTGCTTTTTGTCATTATGCAGAACCTATTTCAAGCACATCTTTGCTAGTTTTAGACAAACTAGTCTCCATTCAGTACAGTATCTTAACTCCCATGTTAAACCCCATCATCTACAACCTGAAAAACAAAGAAGTGAAAATGGCCCTAGGGAAAATGTTAAGAAAATCATTTTTTTCAATTGAAGCAAAAATATCTAAATTAAGGGGCTAATAATCCACTGCTTTGGCCATTTTAAAATTATTTGTTGATCACATTTTTGAAAAAAAAAAAAAAAAAAACCCTAAGGGATTTCATCATCCAAATCTCGCTGAATTCAATAAGAGGTCAAGTGATCATCAGTCCAGAAGATAAGCCATTCCCTCCCCAATTTCCTGCTTTCATTATTAGAGTACACTCTGTACCAAAACTGGGAAAATAGCCAAGTAATCATGGTTCCCAGTGCTCCAGTCTAACCACTGGACCATATTCCCACAGTAAGATTCTGTACTAGATGAAAACCACATCTGTAGTACTCAGGATGATTGCCTTTGTTGTAACCACTAAAATATGCTCTTTCTCAGAGCTGAAAATACAACCCAGAGGTCCTGATCATTACCCCTCTACTTTTCTACATAGATGACTTGTGTCCAGTTCACTCAGGCATATTTCATGAAGGAGCAATAGCAGCATCTACATTGTGAGGGACGACTCTGTGACTTATATTGCAACCATACAGTATCCTTAGGGATCATGGCAAAAAACTGATAAATAGTTTATGTTTGATTGTGCTCTACTCTATGGTTAAGGGTTACTACAGCTCCTCCAGGAAGTAAAAACAGTGAAGGGTGTGATTAAGACAAATCACTGAGACTAAACATCTCTAGAGAGAAGCAAACCCTTGGAGAAGTTTGCAACTACTGGTTTAACTGATTTTCCCAGAGACTCAGTCAAAGAAAGGGCTTTTTTTTATATAAACAGGCTCAGTTTGAATGGACACAGGGCCTTCTTTATGATTATGCAAATGGACAGAACCTTCTGTTGAATGGGGGCCCCAATCCTAGAGGAAGGGTTGGAATGACTTTGGCCTACAAGAGTCCAGTAAGACTGATGGGTGGCTCGTGGTAGGTTTAGTGTTTGTTTAAATCTGGGTATTGTTTTTTATGATGTGTTCTCTGTAATGCTTTTATCATAAGAATAAATTTGCTTGCTTTGAAGCAGCTGTGCATTAACTTTTTCACCGCCCAAAGAATCAGTCCGAACATCAGACTACATGGATACACACATTTTTCAAATGGAGGCTTGAAATGGGCTTTTATGTTTTGCTGAAAAATTCTGAACATTTTCTGAAACAAATGTTTTCCCTAATTTTTCAGTTTCCTGGATGATGCAATAAATACATAATAATAAAAAGAACAATAAAAATATGTGTCCAACTATATAACACAAATGCCTAAGTAATTCAAGTGCCCAGGTGTTTTTGATAGAGATGGTGCAGAACTCTCTATGGTTTCTTTGATAATCCCAACCTCTTAGCCTAATTATACCCATCTATAAAATGGGAATAGTTACCTATCACAAGGTGGTGATATTAGTAAAGTTTGTTTGTATAGCACCTTCATTAAATATATATAGTATATTCACATGCAGAATGTTAATACTTTTATTCTTATTCTTATTATACTTTCTATAATATATTTCCAAATATAAAATGTAATTGAATTTTCAACTTTGAAAATTCCACCTTTTTATTAAAATGATTGCATATCTGTTTCCTTTTTTGCACCCATCAGGAAAGGACATTAAAAGTCACGCAATCTGACATGCTGTCCCTTTCTTTCCCCCAACCCAGAATTCTGACCTGCTGACCTTTAACCTACCCAGCAATCTATCCTGTATTTATGGTGGGGGGCGGCAGGGGGGATGCACTCTGTGAAGGGTGTCTGACCACTGTCATATGCAGGAAGAATAGGCTATGGAGAGAGAAGATAGGACGGCCACCTCATGTATTGACAATGATCAAAACTTGGATTAACAGGAAGACTGAAATCATAATCCTGGTGGTGTATTCAGCACTGCTGGTTATTTTTCATAGTTCTGTATTTCTATAGCACTGTTTAAGAGTAAAGTGAGTGTAGTTAAGAAATCCTCTGCTAAGCCTGTGTTTCATGCTTGCCTGCCACATTTTCCATGAAGGGGTTAGTGAAGCCCACAGTATCCTCAGTGGGGTATAACATCGAGGGAGGATTCAGAAACATCTGGGGGATCAGGAGGGCTGGAGCACCTTTTCTGGGGTTTAGGCAGCTGGACTGCAGGACCCCACTGCCTAAGAAGTTCTCAGAAAGGGGATCCACAGCTGGGAATAAGTCAGAGAGATCCAGAACTAGGAAAAGTGATTAGTATTTACCCACATCTGGGAGCGGTTGAGGGAGGGCTAGGACCATATGAGATGTACTTACACACATGTGTATACCTGTTGCTTTTAAAGGGTCAAGTTCACAAAACTGAAAACAATTATGAGCCAGATCTGCTGGGGGAAAGAATTAAATCAGAAAAAAAAACTGTGACAGATAATTGCAAATTGTATAAAAACACTAGACTAGATGCCCAAAAGAACATAATCCAACAACCAATGAAGACCATATTGGTTAAAAAACTGACCTGGTTTAGTGGGGAATTGAAGGTAGCTGATAAGGAAGCAAAGGCAAACCAGAAAAAAAAATCTATGAACAGCAGAGTTAAGTGTAATGAGATGGAGTATTTTAAGTATATCAGGAATAAAAGAATCCTAACAATGGTATTTTGTCCATTACTGGATGGAAATGGTAGAATTATCAATAACAATGCAGAAACAGTACAAGTTTTCAATATATATTTCTGTTCTGTATTTGCGGGGAAAACAAATGATGCAGTCATATGATATGATGATCATACTCTTTCTATTCCACTACTATTTTGGAAGGATGTTTAATGGCAGCTGCTAAAGCCAGACACTTGAAAATCAGAAGGCCCTGATAACTTGCAAGAGTTTTAAAAGAGCTGACTGCGGAGTATGCTACGCTGTTAATGTTGTTTTTCAATAAGTCTTGGAACATTGGAGAAGTTCCAGGAGACTTGAAGAAAGCTAATGTTGTACCAATATTTTAAAAAAGTAGACAGGATGACCTAGGTAACTATGGGCCTGTTAGTTGCACTCCGAGCTCATGTTCAGCTGATTATCCACCTTGATCTTTTTCAGAGTCACTGCTTCCCAGTCACTTCAAAACTTACATTCCTAGATGTACACATTTACAGTTATCCATATAAAAACTCATATTGTCTGCTTGCATCCAGCTTACCAAGACATCTATGTTGCACTATACCAGTGACCTGTTCTCATCCTTATTTACCACTCTGCCAGTTTCTGTGATGATTTTATGTTTTCTGACAAACTGACTACATCATAAACATGTCTTGCACGATATTTATCCCTAAAGAATAACACATCAGGTATCTACAAAAGAAAAGATCATAACTTGTCAAACTCATAATCATTGCAAGATATAGGTATGGATAATATTTAAAGAACAATAGATTTATATTGAAAGTATGCCTTATAGACTTGGAGTAGAAATTAGTCACCAGGAGGTAATGTATAGAGCCCTGCACAGATACAAATTAATATTCCCGGATGCAGGTATCTGCGGATATAAATCCCGGGAACCGCAGTGGCGAAAGGAGCAGAACGTGGAGCTGTCGCTCCAAGGAGCCAGTGCCCCATGCCGGCAGCTCCTCCAGCATGGAGGTACTAACCACAGCCCTGCCCCAGTCCCTTCCACACAGCTGTCTGTGTCTCCTCTCTGGGGGCATGCGTGCCACTTGAACACAAGAGCACAACCAGGGACAGCTGCTGGTGAGCCTGATGCCAGCCCCTATGGGCGGAGCTCAGGGCAGTACAGTGGCGCCAGAGGAGCTTCTGGCATGGGGCACTGGCTCCTGGAGCAGAGGCCCCATAGAATCATAGAATCATAATTCAAGGTTGTTTTGTCTACTGTGACAAAGTTCCTCCTCTATCTTGGTGGGTCTTGCGCTTATTGGAGGATTTTCTTGCCTCAGAGATTCACCATGTGGGTTGGGGAACAGCCCAGAGACCTTCCCCTCTGGAAGAACCCACAGTTCAGGTCAATTGGGAGGTTTGGTGGGAACCCGGGCCCGGCCTCTATTCCAGGTTCCAGCCCAGGGCCCTGTGGACTGCAGCTGTCTATAGTGCTTCCTGTAACAGCTGCATGACAGCTACAACTCCCTGGGCTACTTCCCCATGGCCTCCTCCAAACACCTTCCTTATTCTCACCACAGGACCTTCCACCTGCTACCACCCCTGCTGGAACACCGGCAGCGGCGGGTAACAAGGTGACCTCCGCTGCTGCCACGTCCCTCGCCCCCTCTGACTCTGGGGGAGTCCCCCCAGCTGGCAGGAAGGGCCAGGGCACAAAGAAGGGTAAAGGCCCCGCTAAAAAAAACAGGCCCTCCATGGCAGGGGGTGCCCCCACTGCCATGGCCCCGCAACCGGCCACGGCGTCCCTCCCTGTTGTTCCCTCCACCAGCTCTGTGGGTGTCCCTCCCCCGGTCCCCAGGGCATACACCCAGGTGGCGGCGGACCCCCATCGGCCGCTACGTCATCTCCCCCATCCACTGCCTCTGCTACCATCTATAGCGGCCGGGGCCCCTTCCCCACCTTGACTAGGAAGCGTGGCGTCCGTTGCCTCCTGGTACCCGCCTCGCCCCACATGGAGACCTACGTGCGGGCTTTGGCGAGGGAGGTGGGGCCCACTGCCATTGTGGCAGCCTCCAAGATGTCGGAAAGGTTGTCTTCTTCCTAGCATCGGAGGCCGCCGCCCAGGAGGCAGTGGAGAAGGGCCTGGCAGTGGGGGGCATGTACGTCCCCTTGGAGCCGCAAGAAGACCTGGGCGCCCGACTGGTCCTGACTTCTGTCCCTCCCTTCCTTCCAAATGCCGCCCTGTTACCCGCCCTCTCTACCCTGGGAAGGCCGATCTCTGTGGTCAGCCCTCTCCCATTGGGTTTCAAAGACCCCGCCCTCCGTCATGTCCTCTCATTCCGACGGCAGGTACAGTTAGAACTGCCGCCAGCGGCACGTGATGGTGAGGCGCTCGAGGGGTCCTTCTTGGTCCCCTACCAGGGGGCCCGCTACCGGGTGCATTATTCAACGGGGGAGAACCGGTGCTACCTCTGCCGGGCGATGGGACACGTCTAGAGGGAGTGACCCTTGGCCCGGCACGGAGGGATATCCGAGACCCCCGAGCCCCGGCAGGGCGCCGGCCCCGTCATCGCCGGTGCTCCTAGCTGCCCGGCGTCCGAAGCAGCCCCTTCTCCTTTCCGGCCCACCAATGCTCCCGCTCGGGCCCAAGGGGTATCTCCCCCAGTGCGCCTAGACGAGCGGGAGGGCCCCGCCTCTGCCTTCTGCAATCTGGCGGGGCCTGTGGAGGAGGGTGAGGTAGGGATACTGCTGGGCATAGAAGAGGGCATGCCCCAGGGAGAATCCTCCCTCCTACATGCTACCCCACCATTACCTCCCCGAGTCCCTAAGCCTTCGCCCTTGCTCCCTGACCCAACACCTGTTAGCCAGCCCCCAGATGATGCCATGGAGGGCTGGTCCTTAGTACAGGGGAAGCGGGGCAAGCGGAAGGCTCGAGCTCCGCTCCTCCCATCTGATGCGGTAGCCCCCCAGAAGACCAAGAAGGGGGGCACCGATGCTGAGCCTTCCGCTTTGCCCCCAGGTGGATTTTGTCCACCATTGCCAGCTGGGGAAGACATGGTAACATCGGAGGATAGCACTGCCCCTCCTCCAGAGTCCTTTCCTATGAAAGCCCCTGATGGAGCCCCTCTCACCCCCTTACAATCTGAAGCCCCTGCAAGCACCAAGGCGAGCGTCGCTTCGGGTGCTGGCGGGGAGAGCCCTGGGGTGGTGGACGGTGATCTCCCCTCCATTTATGAGGAGATCGAGGCCCTGGGTCTGACCCAGGTTACCCAGGGGGAGGACAACCTTCTGCCAGCGGGCCTCGATCTGAGCAACCTCGCCTCGGCCCCCCTTTCCACATCTTCCATCCCCTTACCCACTGCTTCCGCTCCCGCCTCCGAGGAGCCCCTGGACTCTTCCACCAACCCGGCTGCAGATGGCACCCCGCTAGCGGCCACCTAGCCTCTTGAGGTGACGGCCAGTGCCATGCAACCGGGACCCGAGTCGCCAGGGGACTCCCTCATGGATGAGGGGCAGCCAACCTCCTTTCCGGGTGGGGGCCCCATTGTTGATTCTCCACCTACGGATGCCGTGGCCTTACCATCTACCTTGGACCACGAGTCCGGCATCGCCGAGGGCCCACCTCCCTCCCCGCAAATCCCTGAACCTATTTCCGGGGTGTTGCCTGCCCCACCAAGTGGTCTGGCTGCTGGGACCCCCGATCCCAATATCGCCCATTCCCCTGTCCCTATTCCTGATTCCAGCCCTAGCCCTGACACCGACCCCGTCCATGTCCCCTCCACTTCCCGTGATGCTTTTGCCACACCTGGGGCTGTCTCCTTCTATATCCCAGAGGATGACCCCCAAGGAGCGGCCTTTGTTTTTCCCTGTCCCGACCCACCAGGGGCTGCTATTTTCCCTCCGCCGCCCCCAATTGAGCCAGGATCTGAGGCGGGCCACGTGGCGTTGGCCCATCGGACGCCACGTCGAGGGTCTGCCCCATGCTTGCCCATCTCGGTGGGCCATGGGGCTGTGAGAGGGGCCCCACTGGGGGAAAGCCATAGATCAGTGACCCCACCCTCCCATATGCTGAGAGAGGAGCTACGAGAGTTCCTTGAGGACGTCCGTGGCTCCCGCAACAAGGTACAGCTTGCACTCCAGCGATGGGGGGATTTTCATCAGATCATACGGGCCGCGAGGGCCATCATGGGGGAGGGTAAGAGGACAGGGAGGCAGGCCGCTGCGGCCTAGCAACGGGTCAGCCTCTTCCGTGACTCCTTAATCGCTTATAGGGTAGGTCATGGATTGTTGCGTTTCCCGACGGAGGCCGTGAGCATCTCTACCGGCGAGGATCCCCCCAGCCCTCCTTATGGCACCGATCATCTTTGCAACATTAAACACCCGGGGCTGTAGGATGGGTCTCCGCAGGAGCCAGGTGCTCTCCTTCCTTCGTGGGGGGGGGTACTCTCTGATTTTCCTGCAGGAGACCCATGCGGATCCAGCCGCTGAAGCTAGCTGGAGGCTGGAGTGGGGGGACAGGGTCTATTTTAGCCACCTCACAGTTCGTACGGCTGGAGTGGCGACCCTGTTGTCCCCCGACCTACGGCCCAAGGTGCTGGAGGTGGCTGAGGCTGTGCCAGGCCGCCTGCTGCACCTCCGGGTCCTCATGGAGGGGCTTGTGGTTAATCTCGTCAACGTTTACGCCCCGACATTGGGCCCAGATAGGTTGTGTTTTTATCAGCAGGCATCCGCCTTCCTTGACACCTTGGATCCTCGCGAGTGCCTGGTCCTGGGCGGGGACTTTAACGCCACCCTTGAGGAACGGGACTGCTTGGGGACCGAGCAGAACCCGGCCGCCGCGGATGTCCTCTGGGAGATCGTCGAACATCACTCCCTGGTGGACGTCTGGCGCGACCACCACCCGGATGATGTTTCGACATTCACTTTTGTCCGGGTGGAGTCCATCGGTCGTACCACTCCCGGTTGGACCCCATCTATATGTCACGCTTCCATCTTTCCCGGGCCCACTCCTCCAGCGTCCGGCCGGCCCCTTTTTCAGATCACCATCTAGCCACCGTGACAGCCTCTCTCTGCGCGGAGAGGCTGGGGCCGGCCTATTGGCACTTTAATAATAGCTTGTTGGAGGATGTGGGCTTCGTGGCATCCTTCCGGGAGTTCTGGCTGGCATGGCGAGGGCAGCGGCGTGCCTTTCCCTCGGCGCGGCAGTGGTGGGACCTGGAGAAGGTGCGCGCCCGGCTCTTCTGCCGTGACTACACGCGGGGCGCCAGCCGACAGAGGGATGCGGCGATAGGGCAGTTGGAACGGAAGGTCTTAGATCTGGAGAGGCGTCTGGCCGCCAGTCCCGGTGATCCATCCCTCTGCGGAGCCAGGAGAGGGGGAAGAGCTCCGGACCCTCGAGGACTATCGGGCCCGAGGTGCCTTTGTTCGATCCCGCATCCGCCTCCTTCTGGAGATGGATCGCAGCTCCCGCTTCTTCTATGCCCTGGAGAAAAAGATGGGGGCCAAGAAGCACGTCACCTGCCTTCTAGCAGAGGATGGCACCCCCCTCACGGATCCGGCGGAAACTGGCTAGGTTTAGAAGGCAGGGTGTCGGAGTGGCTCCGGAAATGGACAGGACTGCTCCGGTGTCTCTCCCTTCGAGGGAGTCTCCTGTGACTGTGGGGCCTATTTCCGGTCCTCCGTTTGTTTACGTATCCGGGCAGAGTTCCTCTGGGCGGCATCCACTGACTCCCTTGATGCCTTCGAGGAGCAGTGGGCGCTGTCCGGGGTTCTCTGCTTGGTGTCCCCGTCTGGTTCCCTTCTTTTGACCCTTTGACCTCACTCCTTTCCCTGTTTTTTTATTAGTTGTCCCCCATAATTTTTTGGTCTCCAGGCCCTGTGAACCCCCCCTTAGGCTGGGGGGGATCCTTTAGCTTCGCCCGCCCACATCCTGGATCCCAATAGGACCAGACTCCTGTACCCCACTGGGCTAGGTTTGTCACTCTATCTTTGCCACAATCAATGGGAAAACACTGGAAGAGGATGATAAATAATCTACACTTCTTAAAGGTAGAAAAGAAACTCTACAACAACAAAATACTCTTTTCAGTATAACAGATGGCAGGGAAAGGCACTCTTCATCCATTCACTGAGGACAACAACTGGCAAAGGTGGGAGCATTCATGAATGATTAAATCCTGGTTATTGAGAAACCAGGCAGTTCTGCAATGGATTGAAGAATTGAATGTTGGGAGAATCCACTTTATTATATAGGAAAGATAACTAATGATAAATGTAGACTCAGGTTTGTTTTTCATTGTAACCACCTGAAGCATTTCTATGGCTCTTTTCTTCATCTTCTCCAGCTTTTCAACATCCTTTTAGACTGTGAACGCCTGAACTGGAAGCAGTATTCCAATATCAGTTTCCCCAAAGCCATACATAGCAGTACAATTACTTCTCTCTTCCGACTCGTCACTCACCTGTTCTTACATCAAAAGATGGCAATTATTTATTTATATTTATTTTTGCCACAGCATCACACTGGGAGCTATATTCGGTAGTTTGTCCACTATGACCATTCAATCCTTTTGTGAGTCATTGCTTTCCATTATATAGTGCTCAGTTCTGTAGGTCTGACCTGCATTCCTTGTTCCTAGATGTATAATGTTACATTTGGCTGTATTAAAACAAACTTTGAATTTTTTCTATTTTAATTATATTACTACCCTTTAATGCTTTATCAGTTCCATCCTATATCAACGTTTCCCTTACATTGCCCAGGATTTATGTCAGGCTAACTAGCCTATGGTTACCTGGCTCAGCATACCCTTTTATTTACAGTATTAATTTATAGTATTTGACAATTTTCATTTACCAAAGCCCCATTTTTCAATAAACAAAAATTCAGTAACAATTCTAATACTGTTTTCAATCATTATCTATAAAATATGGAAACTGAAATGTCATCTATCTATCTAGCTGTAAGGTGCCTTTAATTTATGGCTGATAGAGTATTTGAGCCACCATATCTCTAACCTCTGTGGTTCTATGCTTCTATCAAGTTTCAAGGGTAATGGAGATATGGGACAGGACAACCAAATAGTGGTGTAAGAATTCATGTTACTGGGATTCATCTGTCAATGGGAGGTGAGGCTATCCCTATTCCTGGTATTTCTAACCATCTCCTTTACTGTGAACTGCCTCATTGTTGCATTAACTCTATTTGACTCTCCTTCAAAAATGTAAAGGTTACTGCTGTTTGTGTTTCCCTCTTCACACACTGGGCACATGGAAAAAGTTCTGGTGGAATTCTTCATTCTAAGCATATAGACTATTTATGTGAAATGTCACCAGGATTCTCCTCTCACCTAAGGTAGGTTCTCACCAGAGCAGTGCAGATGTGCTCATCAGCACAAGACAGAAGCTATTGGAGAATCATAGAATCATAGAATATCAGGGTTGGAAGGGACCATCTCCCTAGGTAACCCATTCCAGTGCTTCACCACACTAAAAAGTGAAAAAGTTTTTCCTAATATCTAACCTAAACCACCCCCACTGCAACTTGAGACCATTACTCCTTCTTCTGTCATCTGGTACCACTGAGAACAGCCTAGATCCATCCTCTTTGGAACCCCCTTTCAGGTAGTTGAAAGCAGCTATCAAATCCCCCCACACTCTTCTCTTCTGAAGACTAAATAATCCCAGTTCCCTCAGCCTCTCCTCAGAAATCATGTGCTCCAGCCCCCTAATCATTTTTGTTGCATCCGCTGGACTCTTTCCAATTTTTTCACATCCTTCGTGTAGTGTGGGACCCAAAACTGGACACAGTACTCCAGATGAGGCCTCACCAATGTCGAATAGAGGGGAATGATCACGTCCCTCGATCTGCTGGCAAAGCCCCTACTTATACGGCCCAGAATGCCGTTAGCCTTCTTGGCAACAAGTGCACACTGTTGACTCATATCCAGCTTCTCATCCACCATAACCCCTAGGTCCTTTTCTGCAGAACTGCTGCCTAGCCATTCTGTCCCTAGTCGTAGCAGTGCATGGGATTTTTCCGTCCTAAGTGCAGGACTCTGCATGTGTCCTTCTTGAACCTCATCAGATTTATTTTGGCCCAATCCTCTAATTTGTCTAGGTCCCTCTGTATGCTATTCCTACCCTCCAGCATATCTACCACTCCTCCCAGTTTAGTGTCATCTGCAAACTTGCTGAGTTCCATTGCTTGCTTTGAATTTATTTCAGATTCAAACCACCGGAAGTGAGAAGTGAATCAAATCAGGAATGCAAAGTGGATGTGAAATGATACTGATGGTGTAAATGAGTGGGGAAATCTGGTTTAATGTTCTTGATGTCCATTTACACTATCGCTGTTATTACAAAGGGACCTAGGTGTTTCAAGCGTGAGGGTTGTCACCCCTAACTTTTGGGCACCTAGAAAAATTACTGGCTAAGAGGATAATCATGGTGGCTTTTCACAAAGTTTACTGGCTACACAAGTGTAAGTCAGCTGTGAATCATACTCATTGAATGATCCATTCATTAGCATATCTGGACTCTTGCTAACCCCATTAACATATGCATGAAATATTGGCCAGCCCTGAGCTACTCTAATTCAGCATAGATCCAATGAAACCAGTGGAGTTTGGGGATTTGCACCCATTGAGGATCCTGCTCATTTGGGAGTGGTGAATATGTGAAGGTCCAGTGAATTAGTGGTGGATACTCCAGGGATAAGCTTGGAGGGTTTCAGGGCTGGGGCATGCCTATCACTACCCTGAAGGGGGACAGTGGAGCCTGCATGTGCTAAGAGGGGAACGACTGTGTTGCCTGTGGCTGGTGGACACAGGGAGTTAGTGCTTGGCAAGGACAGGCAAGCCTTCCTCAGACTAAGTGTGGGTATTATTATGGTGCACATTAGGGGAGAATTGCAGCCATATATGCAAGTGAGGCAGAAAAACTTCTCCCTTGCTTCAAGAATTTCTCTAGGACTAAGGTGTCCAGATACCCACACTGCAGAGCATATGCATACCCCTAATTGCCTATGGAAATTCATCTGCAAATACCTAGCTGCTGAGTGAATTTAGGAGCCCACAGATTTTCAGCAGCAGCTGAGTTGTAGATTTTTTTTGACTACCAGTGGTGCTTTATTCCGGGATTTAGGAACCAAAAGTGTCAACAAAGATGCATACATCCTTTTGTGACTCTACTCTAAGGCAATTTTCCTCCATTCCATTAATATAAAGGAACCTCAAAGTGACTCTAAGGGTGTCTTTCATGTGCAGCTCTAAAATGGAACTAGGCCATAGTAGAGCTTCTCCCATTGGAGTAAAAAGAAGAACAGGAGTACTTGTGGCACCTTAGAGACTAACAAATTTATTAGAGCATAAGCTTTCGTGGACTACAGCCCACTTCTTCGGTCCACGAAAGCTTATTCTCTAATACATTTGTTAGTCTCTAAGGTGCCACAAGTACTCCTGTTCTTCTTTTTGCGGATACAGACTAACACGGCTGCTACTCTGAAACCTCCCATTGGAGTAGTTAGTCCACATCCCCAAGAGGCGTTAGCTATGTCAATGGGAGAAACTCTCCCATTGACATAGTGACTTAATTATACCAATATAGGTCTGTAGTGTGCAACTGGCCTAAATATAACTTACTCCCATTTTAAATCCCTTTTCCACTGCCAGAGTGATGTAAATTACTGTCAATGTAAGTGAGAATTTGGCTCAATAGATCCATATAACAGAGTTGTAGATTCATAAATTAAAACATCATAAGGCAAGAAAGGGCCATTGTGGCAATCTAATCTGACCTCCTGAATAACAAAGGCCATGAAAATTCCATGAATTAACTTTTGTTTGAATTAGAGAATATATTTTTTTTAAAAAGAACACTCATTCTGGATTTTAAAATTGACAGCAAGGGGGAATCCAGGGTAATTGACCTAAAAAACAAGGCTAGATCTATGTTGGTGTTAGGTGGCATAGCTCAATAGATATCAGTGAAGCAAGTCCTGTTGGTCAGAGGCCTATGACACTGTTAAGCCTTCTGTGTCTAGATTCTGAAATGTGTTTTGACAAAACTGGCCAGACAGACTTCAGCCACACACCCTTCACTGTTTTCGGTTAAATCCCAAATAAAACCTGGAATATGAGCTGTGGGTTCCGCTGTCACTCCCTCCCCTAAGTGTCATTTTCCTTCCCTGCTTTCTGTTGGGATTCCCTCCAAGGCCTTTTCCACTTATCTTATCCGGAACATCTTGTCAAGTTCTATGAGAACACTTCAACCAGTTCTCTTGGATCCAGGAACTCTGTTTCATTCCAGATCATCACTCAAGTTACTTTATTATGCATGTAACAGCTCTATGCCCATTCCAGCCAGGCCCAGACATAACGGTTTAGGTTCAGGGAGATATGACAATTCCAACTCATGTCCCACACTGCACAGTTTAATCCTAGGGATCATGTAAGGACCAATAACTTTTGTCTACACCTTATCTACATTTCAATGTTATCCATTCAGGGTATTCGCATTGATGTGAACTTACTTGAAAACACTGTCTCCTGCACAATGGCCATCCCCAACCACACATAAACAGAGGATTTCCATATTAAAAACTCTATATGGCTAAAAGTAAAGGGAATACTGGAAACTGTGGCCATGAAATCATTTTTTAATATTTAATTTTTTTTTTAAATACAGGGACTGTTTTTTTCTAAGTTTCTTTTTTCTGGAACTTTAATTAAAGATCAAAAATGTATTTAATTATGAAGGTTATAAGATGAGTCAGCAGCAATAATTGGACATGAAACCCCTGACCTCAGTGAACTATTTCTTGTGATAACAGTGAGCAACATTTTCATTAATATTGTCTCTATTGTTGGGATTGAAACATTGCCTTATAAACAGAACAAATCTTTTGAAAATACCCAATTTCTGATGCTGAGAAGTGTATATTTACAGTAAGATAAAAAACTTATTTTCATAAAATAGTTCTATTAAAATCTCACTAAAAAAAAGAGAACACAAAGAAAGTAAGTTTTATTTTTATCATACTTACGCATAGAGTGTAAAATATAATGTGTGATTCAATGAGGCTGCATTCACAGTAATTTGCTATACAATGGAGAAGATCTTTATAATTATATAGGCACCTAACGGAATATTCAGAACCACCTCGGCACCTAACACCAATTGAAATAATTGAATTTTATGTGCCAAGGTGCTTTTGAAAATCTCACTAGCTATCTAAACTCCTTTAAAAATCTGGCTCTATGGGCCTTACTCACATAGTGTGACTCAACATAGCTCCAATGAAGTCAATGGGGCCAGATCCCAGCTGGTGTAAATCAGCCAGCCCCCTGCAGTCAACACAATACTTCTCCTACTGGTGTTAATCACTGAAATTCCATAGAATTAAATCAACCTTAGTGCAATTTATGTTTACTGAAGTCCATAATTCTGCAATAATTTACACCACCTGTGAACTTGGCCTAGAAGGAACAAGGCAGGTGAAAATCAGGTTCATTCTTGACAAAATGATTATTTTTTACTGAATGAAAAGATTTTCCCAAAGGCCACTTTGACCTCCTTATTACGTAGAGTGTAGATCAGAGGGTTCATGGTGGGAATCACCAGGGTGTACATTATGGCTGCCATCTTGTCTTTAGCCAGAGAGTCACTGGAGGTTGGCCGGATATAGGTGTAGATGATGGAAGAGTAGAACAAGGTGACCACGAGCAGATGGGAAGAACAGGTGGAGAAGGCTCTCTGCTTCCCTTTGAAACTCTGGATTTTCAGGATGGTGATGATGATGAAGCTATATGACACAGTGGTCAGCAGGAAGTTCCCCATAGCCAGGAAGGTGTTTGCAATGAAGATCATGATTTCATTGAAGTAGATGGAACTGCAGGACAGCGCCAGCAATGGAGGGATCTCACAGAAGAAATGCTGGATGAGTTTGGGTCCACAGAAATCCAGACGCAGCATAAGCAGTGTGTGCACCAATGAATTGGTAATACTGACAGACCAGACACCAACTGATAAACTAATGCAAATTCTCTTGGTCATGAGGTTGACATAGCGCAAGGGGTGACAGATGGCTACATACCGGTCATATGACATGGCAGTGAGGAGCACAAGCTCCGTCCCCCCAGACAAAGTGAAAGCAAAGAGCTGGGCCATGCAGCCATCAAAAGAGATAGTTTTCTTCTCCTGCATCAGGTTTTTCATCATCTTGGGAAGAACTGAGGAGGTGCAGAAAATGTCGACGATGGCCAAGTTGGCGATGAAGAAGTACATGGGGGTGTGGAGAGGTGGATGGAGGACAATAGCCGCAATGATCAGGGAATTGCCCATGACAATGGCTGTGTAAAGGCACAGGAATAGCCCAAAGAACAGTCCCTGATGGTGAGGATGGTCAAAGAGCCCCTGCATGATAAACTCGGTCACCCTGGTGTGGTTACTGGGTTCCATTGCTTGAGTGTTCCCTCTGTAGGAACAAAGATTAAAGTTGCTGTCAGATACTTTTTCAGAAACTATAGGAATTTGGCAATTGAAACATCTAGACAGACCAACAGTGAAAGAGAGAGAGAGAGAGAGAGAGAGAGAGAGAGAGAGAGAGAGAACTTGTGAAATTCTACACATTTCATATAACGTATTAACAAACTGAGCTACATTAAAATATGTTAGCACAATAAGCTGTCGGAGCTACTGAATCTATAGTCTCCTGACTTTCGGGTAGAGAAGGGAAAAAATAACACTCTCGATATTCTCAGATAATGGTTCATGAAGTCAGTCGGTATGTTTACATAAACTGCATGAGATAGGAGTTCACAATATGATCTCAAAAATCAATCATACATTAGAAGTCTTATTAAAAACCAAGATTCCACTTTCTAAATTAATTTCACAAAATGGATCTGTTGCAATATAGGACACTTTCGGTATATGTAACACATACAACATATATACCACAAAACATAACATCATAACGTATACATTTAGGTAAAATCAAAATGCACAATAAAATAACCTGAATTCCGTTTAACTCATCCTAGTGTAAATCAGGCGCAACTCCACTACAGTCAGTGGGGCAGATTATCCACTCACTGGAGTTGCACGGGAGTACAGCTTGTGCAAACAAGAGGGGAATCGTGCCCTCCAAAATTTCATTTTGACGATCAAGCTACATGGCAATATATACATGTTGCTTGATTCTTAGGAATAGCATTCACATGATATGACAAGTACTCCTTACTTTATTACTATTAAAGTTTCAATTTACTGTCTTCAAACTTGTCTACTCTTGTTACTAAATTACTGCTTCTCCTGATTTTCCTCTTACTCCTGCTGCAGAAAATCAGGAGTATCTCCACTGAAGTCAATGGAGTTACTGACTTGTAAAAGTGATGAAAATGAGAAGAGTGTTAGGGCCAACAAATCTAAATAATCATGAATTTACATTAGACTGATTTTTCATATTTCATATTAGAGTGACTAAAAAATTAATACGCTTTGCATCACATTTCAAATTTCATTCCAAAATTCTGAGGGCACAGACAATAGATTGTGAATCTTCCGCTCCTTATATCTGTGTTACCATATTATATATATCTCCATTGACTTTAGACTCAACTACAATAAAATTCAGAGGAAGTCCAAAGATGTATATGAATTTTTATCAGATTCATATTGGTCAAAATGAGATCGGAGCATGGTCCAAGATACATAAACATCATTGTGGAAATGTGTATTCCTGGAAAGCACATTTAGCCAAATTACCAAAAAAAAAAAAAAAAAAAAAAAAAAAGAAGAAGAAGACAGAAATAAAATTTAGCTTAATTTTCAAAAGTGTATAAAGGAATTAATCACTCAACTCAAATTGAATTTCACTGGTTGTTGCTATTAACACACTTAGGATCTTTGAAACACCCAACACAAAAAGTCAGAAAGATTCATTTACAAGCTTGTATTGTGAGAAAGTAAGAAAGCAAGCAAGCAAGCAAGAAAGAAGTAAGCAAGCAATCTAAAGAAATATTCTCACCTCTCATTCAATCCACAAATAGAATCAACCAGAGAGTAATTTAAATACAGACTCTGAGTGAGTTATGACTTCTTGAAGATGATTGTTCTTCATGTGTAGTAACCTTATGTAGGGAGATCTTGCATCCCTTGTGAATGTGGACAAGAGTTACCTCTCAAACAAGTCCCCAAAGGAGAAGGTAAATGGGAGTCACCTAAATCAGTACAAACAGATTTTCTACATTAAGTTGAGAAAATTCCTTTTGTTGTTAGGTCAAAATGTATTTTCTGCTGAATTGTCCAGGAGAAAACACCATTTCCACCAATGTATTCCTTTCTGAACATAGTGCTACCAATAGAGAGATATTCCATATTAATTAGTGAGAGGAAAAAGTGTCAAGGTGAAATCGTAGCCCCATTGATGGGTGTCAATAGAAATTTTGACCTTGGTTTCAGTGAGGCCTGGAGTTCATCCTCAGACTTAATAAGACATAATAAGAACATAAGAACATGAGAATGGCCATACTGGGTCAGACCAAAGGTCCATCTAGCCCAGTATCCTGTCTTCTGACAGTGACCAATGCCAGGTGCCCCAGAGAGAATGAACAGAATAGGTAATCATCAAGTGATCTATCCCTGGTTGCCCATTTCCAGCTTCTGGAAAACAGAGACTAGGGACACTTCTGAACATGGTTTTGCATCCCTGCACATCCTTGTTAATAATTGATGGACCTATCCTCCAGGAACTTATCCAGTTCTTTTTTGAACCCTGTTAGTGTCTAGGCCTTCACATCCTCTGGCAAACAGTTCCACAGATTGACTGTGAGTTGTGTGAAGCAATACTTCCTTTCATTTGTTTTAAATCTGCTGTCTATTAATTTCATTTGGTGACCCTTATTTCTTTTGTTATGACTTATTTACTTTCTACACACCAGGCACGATTTTATAGACCTCTATCATTTCCGCCCATGGTCGACTCTTTTCCAAGCTGAAAAGTCTTTTCAAACTTTCCTCAGATGGAAACTTTTCCATACCCCTAATTTTTGTTGCCCTTTTCCAATTCCAATATATATATATTTGAGATGGGGCGATAACATCAGAATGCAGTGTTCAAGATGTGGGTGTACCATGGATTTATATACAGGCAATATGATATTTTCTGTCTTATTATCTATCCCTTTCCTAATGATTCCCAACATTCTGTTCACTTTTTTGACTGCTGCTGCACATGGAGTTGATGTTTTCAGAGAACTATCCACAATGACTCCAAGATCTTTTTCATGAGTGGTAACAGCTAATTTAGACCCCATCATTTTATATGTATAGTTGGGATTCTATTTTCCTGTGTGCATTACTTTGCATTTATCAACAGTGAATTTCATCTGCCTTTTTGTTGTCCAGTCACCCAGTTTTGTGAGATTCCTTTGTACCTCTTTGCAGTCTGCTTTGGACTTAACTATCTTGAGTAGTTTTGTATCATGTGCAAATGTTGCCAGTTCACTGTTTACCTCTTTTTTCCAGATCATTTATGAATATGTTGAACACTACTGGACCCAGTACAGACCATTTATCCCTACCCTTTGTTTCCTATCTTTTAACCAGTTACTGATCCAGGAGAGGACCTTCCCTCTTCTCCCGTGATGGCTTACTTTGCTTAAGGGCCTTTGGTGTGGGAACTTCTGAACATCTAAGCACACTATATCCACTAGATCACCCTTGTCCACATGCTTGTTGAACCCCTCAAATAATTCTGTCTAATTGGTGAGGCATGATTTCCCTTTACAAAAACCATGTTGACTCTTCCCCAACAAATCATGTTCATCTATGTGTCTGATAATTCTGTTCTTTACTCTAGTTTCAACCAATTTTGCCCAACACTGAAGTTCTTATGTTCTTAAATGTTCAAAGTTAGGCATGTGTTTAAATGCTTGGCTACTATGGGATCTACAGCAGGTAAAATATTTTCACCTTTTACTAGTAGAAGACTTCCACTTCCACTAGACTTCTTCTACTATCAGTGGCCCTTAGTCCACATTGAATCATCTGAACTGACTCTCCCTGGTAGAATGTCTCCATTGTTTTCTCCAATACAATTTTAATTCAGCTTCTGTTAATTTTGAGTAGTATTTTACTTCTCCATTGGTCCTGTGAAGTTAGTGAGACACATCTCCAGCCGGAATGAACCAGTATAGCTCCATCACAGTCAATGTGACATTTCCAGAGCTAGTGTAAATGAAATTAGTTCTGTCAAAATGAACGGGCCAGATTCCCAACTGGTAGGAATCAGCATAACTCTTTCAAAGGCAAGAGAGTAATCCAGCAGAGCTCCATTGATTTTGCTCTGTTTCACAGCAGTTGAGGATTCAAAGGCAGCTACACAGGTGTCATTGCATACAAATTCGGAAGGTGGTGCAGTTGTTGAGAGGTTAATGAAAGCCAAATTTGATTTACGGAATAATACTGTGTAGGAAACAAAATTTATATTGGATTTCAGATCAGAAAGAGATTTTTCAGGAGTAGGAATTACAAGGGGAAAATCTTTTAGCTTCTAAACCCATTACAGTCAAGCACTTAAGCATATGCCTGACTTTGATCATGTGAATCATCTCATTGATTTCAATGGACCTCTCCTATTCGTCAAAGAGAAGCACATAAATTCTTGGGTCAGGGCCATAAATGTGATCCAAACTTATAGTGTCATCATACTTATGGAAACCCATTGTATCAATTAAGCCTGATGGATCTTTGGGGAAAATGACATAGTCTTTCTTTCTTTCTTTCTTTCTTTCTTTCTTTCTTTCTTTCTTTCTTTCTTTCTTTCTTTCTTTCTTTCTTTCTTTCTTTCTTTCTTTCTTTCTTTCTTTCCAAGTCCCCTGACTGTCCCTGGGTCTTACTGGCTCTTTGGCTTATTGATTGCACTTGTAGTTGTTACAGTTGATCTATGGAAAAAGATAGTGTATCATCTGTAATAAGGGTTGCAATAAATTGGGGTTCCCTTCACAGTTATATTGAATAAATACAGCAACATTTTCTTTATCATTACTTTACAAAGAATCCATGCTTGTCCTATACATTGCCATGGAGTCAGGGGAACTTTGTCTAGCTTCAACTTCCAGCCGCTGGATTATGTTATACCATTCTCTGCCAGAATGAAGACCACATTATGTAATATTTCCCCCATGTAGATACTTATAGACTATAGTCATGTCACTTTTTAACCTTCTCTTTGTTAAGCTAAAGAGATTGAACTTCTTGAGTTTATCCCTACAAGGCATCATCTCAAATCCTTTCGTTATTCTTGTAGCTCTTTTCTGAACCTTCTCCAATTTATCAGACTCCTAGGGTTACCTCGGGAGCTGGTGGAATCTCCATCCTTAGAGGTTTTTAAGGGCTCAACAAAGCCCTGGCTGAGATGATTTCGTTGGGGTCCTGCTTTGAGCAGAGGTTTGGATTAGATGACCTCTTGAGGTCTCTGCCAACCCTAATCTTCTATGATTCTATCCTTCTTGAATTTTGGGCATCAGATCTGGACACAGTATTCCAGAAGCAGTTACACCAGTGCAAAATACAGATGTAAAATAAATTCTCTACACCTGCTTGAGATTCCCCTATTTATGCATCCAAGGATCACATTAGCACTTTTGATCACACCATCACACTGGGAGCTCATGTTCAGCTGATAATCCACCACCATCCCCAAATCTTTTTCAAAGTCACTGCATCCCAGGTTAGAGTCCCCCATCCTGTATGTATATGGCTGGCATTCTTTTTTTCCTAGATGTATATATTTATATTTAGCCATATTCAAATGCTTTGCTCACTCCTAGTCTACCAAGAGATCAAGATCACTCTGTATCAGTGACATGTCCTCTTCATTATTTACCACTTCCCCAAATTTTGTGGTATCTGCAAATCAGGGATGATTTCATGGTTTTTTTTAGGTCATTAATAAAAACGTTAAATAACTTAGGGCCAACAAATGATTCCCATGGGACTCTTCAAGAACCATACCCCTTGATAAATGATTCCCCATTTACAATTATATTTTGAGACTTAGCAGTGAGACAGCTTTTATTCCATTTAATGTGTGGCATATTAAATTTATATCTTTCAAATTTTTAACCAAATATCAAGTTGAATCAAATAAAATGCCTTACAGAAGTCTATTACGTCAATACTATTACCTTTATGAAACTTGTACACTCATCAGAAAAGAATATTATGTTAGTTTGAAAGGATGTGTTTCCGATGAACCCATGTTGATAGGCCTTAATTTTATTAGAATTTTTTTCTAATCGAGTCCCATATCATGTGTTACATTATCTTACTCATGATCAAAGTTGGACTGAAGCCTATAATTAAATTGGTTGTCCCATTTTCCCTTTTTAAATATTGACACAAGATTCCATTTGTTCACTTTGAGCATAGAATATGAAATGGCCAAAGACATAAGTTTTGATGACGTTATTAATGAGTTTGCCAAAATGAAAGCAAGGAAAAAAATTGCAGCTTTATAATTAATGTTCAGAACAATTTGTAAAAAGATGATTTCATAAGAAGCATTATTTAATTGCAAATGTATACATACCATTAGAGCATTTAATGTTTTTAAATAATGTATTTTGTGTATTTTCAAACTATTCAAAATTAAATTTTGAATGTATTTCACTGGGAATTTTTTACATTTCCAAATACATGTTACTATAGTATTGCAACTTTTTTTTATGGAAGGGGCCCCCAAAATTGCTTTCTCCCAAGCCCCCTGAATCCTCTGGGCGGCCCTGGTATGGTTTATGTGTAAAGAGTTCTGCATGTATGGTGGGAAAAGGTTTGTAAAATATGTTCAGACCAAGCGATCTGAGTAGAGCAGATAAATGGGTTTGTCCTAGACAATGAAATGTGAGTTTGTCTGTCTGGATCAGGCTTTTCAAGCCAGAAACAATGAAAGTACATTTGTATCTGAGGTAAACAAAGTAATCAACAGAAAGAGCTAATTAATAAGAGCATGAAAAAGGATATGGCTCACTGAGACACCAGTTCAGTAGTGCATCCCTTAGTGAAATTAGTCATCTTACACTACTGTGTGTTCTGCCTGGGATCAGGGTCCTTTAAAATTACCAGGCTGTGTATCTGCCACATGTTTAAATAGATAGATAGATAGATAGATAGATAGATAGATAGATAGATAGATATGCATGGGATTGATGGATAGATAGTTATATTCCTTCCATGGATAGGAGGAAATGCTGTGTCCCCCCCCACCCCAGTGAAGTCTGAGTAAGTTTCCCAGACATGAAGAAGAGCTCGGTGTAGCTTAAAAGAGCTCGGTGTCTTTCTCACCAATAGAAGTTGGTCTAATAAAAGATATTATCTCACCCACCTTGTCTCTCTAATATCCTGAGACTGACATGGCCACAACAATACTGCATATATTACCCTTTTATGACAGATAGGGAAACAGAGTCACTTGGAAGTGAGGTGAAGGCCACACAAGACAGTCTGTGGCAGAAGAATGAGTGGAATCCATGTCTTCAGATACCCATGTGCTTGTTCTAATCCAAATTAACATTCTTCCTCCCTGATTGTCTGTGATGAGCATCTTATGCACCATAGTTGATTCCATAGGAGGTCAAAGAAGGGTTCTTTCTACCCCCATCACAGCTGTGCAGCACAATGTTGTTCCATGTCCCACCAGTCACAGCACCCCATGCTGCACTCACAGGGGTCAACCTCCAGGAGTCCAGAAAGGAGCTCAGAGTGGAAGGAGGCATCACAGTGAGGAAGCAATAACTCACTGGCTGACAATGCATTTTGAGCAGGGCATGGTCCAGCCCAGGTGTTCAAAATGGTACACTCAGCCTTGGAGTAAATGGACATGAATCATGAAAAATGGCAAGGGCCATCTCCACTTATTCAGGATAGGATTTAACAGGGGCTGTACATGTGCCAGGGCTCATTGTCTGGAGAATGCAAATGTATAACTGCGGGAAGGCAGAGTATGTGAGTACAAAGTAGAAAACTACTGGGAATTGACAATATGCAAGACTTTTTCCATTCCTGTGAGTGAAGAAGGCCACAATATCCACTTTATTAGAATTTTTTTCTAATCGAGTCCCATATCATGTGTTACATTATCTTACTCATGATCAAAGTTGGACTGAAGCCTATAATTAAATTGGTTGTCCCATTTTCCCTTTTTAAATATTGACACAAGATTAGCTTTATTCCTGTCTTCTGGAAATTCCCCAACTTTCCAACACTCATTGACAGCCAGGGTAAACAGTCTTGCAAGCTCTTCAGCGAGACCTTTTAAAACTATTCCATGGAAGTGGGCTCGACCTACTGATTTAAAATTATTTAACTTTAGTTGCTGCTGTTTAAAATCCTCCTGAGATACTAGTGGAATGCAAAGATTGTTATCATTATTATATAATGACATTAAATCATCTTTTGTTTTCCCCCCCAAATACAGCACAGAAATATTTTTGAACTCTTCTTCCTTTCCTGTTTTATTATTAATTCTACAATCTTAATCTAATGGACCAATGCCTTTGTCAAGAATATATATATATATATATTTGCTAATATACTATAAAAACTCCTCCTTATTGTTAGAATATAGGTATTCAGGCCTGCCTGTAAAGCCTATACTTTAAGAATTTAGGTGTATTTTTATCACTTAGCAAATTACAGGGGTATAAAAACAAAGGATCAAAATCACAGTCTGCCTGTGTATGGGCCTTCTCTCACTAGGATAGTCTGAGGCCTTATTCTTAGGCTAAGGCAGTTGGCTAAGCAGCAAGGGCAGCCATAAACTGGGAAGCGTAGGGTCACATCCCAAACCAGTCACACTGAAATAAGGTAGTATTGGGCTGTTAGGAAGATGATCCTGTCCTGATAGTGTTCTTCACCATCAGATAAAGAAACAGATCTTAAGATGGTTAAAGAAAACTTAGTTTGATAGGATCCTGTCTGGCAAGAAATCACTTATCAATGGTTGTGGTTGTGAAAACCTCATTTCTGTATTGTTTTCATAAAATCAGAATATCAGGGTTGGAAGGGACCTCAGGAGGTCATTTAGTCCAACCCCCTGCTCAAAGCGGGACCAATCCCCCAAAAGATTTTTACCCCAGATCCCTAAATGGCCCCCTCAAGGATTGAACTCACAATCCTGGATTTAGCAGGCCAATGCTCAAACCACTGAGCTATCCCTCTAGGGATCAGACTCTATCAGCATATAGAGATAAGCCCAACTGGTGTGAAGGGCTTCGGCATATGCTTGCTTGGAAACTAACCCAATAAACATTGCATTGTCTGCACTTCAGACTTCTGGTCTTTTGCTGCTGCTGTCTGCATGACAAGAACCAGGGAAGTGGGAGGGTTGAGGGAAAGCCCTCTAACACTTATAATCTCTTAACTCTCCTGGGCATAGATTTCTCCTTGTGTCTCTTTGCTTCCCTTATCAATTTTCTGCAATTCCTAGCATCTATGAATTACCATCAAATTCTTCTTTCTTCCATTTGTTGTGTGTGTGAGTCTCTATGTCTCTCTTTGTAATTTTATGTAGCTGAAGATGGTATTGCATCTCAGCCACATAGGCTAGTGTGGGAGTTTTAGCTTGACTGGCCCATTACAGAGACAGGGTCTAGCTATTAATTTTCCAATCATTTTGGGATGCTGGGATGCAAGAATTATGGCTCAGGCTTCTGACATTATATGGTTAAAATATGACCATGTATATCATTTTTGCTACCACTGTTACATAAGTGCAACAAATCTTGTGCAAAGTATGTCATATAAAGTGCCAATGGAAAAGTTATGATTTGCTATGATTATGCTGTTTGTGTATATCATTTCTGTATCTGAAGTTATGAATGTTTACTATATACCTGTATTTCAAATGTGTCTGTATCTGTAAAAAGCAACAAAGAGTCCTGTGGCACCTTATAGAATGACAGATGTATTGGAGCATAAGCTTTCTTGGGTGAATACCCACTTGTCTGACAAAGTGGGTATTCACCCACAAAAGCTTATGCTCCAATACATGTTAGTCTATAAGGTGCCACTGGACTCTTTGTTGCTTACCCACAAGATAGTTAGTTTACATCCAGTCTGGCCAGCACATTGTCAATGGCCCATTGAAGGACACTTAGCTTGCACAAAAGAACATAGAAGAAGCCCATCCCCACCTGATGTGCTTCCTGAGAATGGTTTAGTCAGAATATGGATAATGGCTCCTGCTATGAGTCTTCGAAGCATGCAAGGGCATTAAATTTGCTCATATGACCCTAGACTCCATCTTGTATCTGTACTTTTCCACAAACTAAGACTGAGAGATTTCCATCAACATGGGAGAAAGAACAAAAGGCCCTGCAAGCATCTCCATTTTGACTCTTTCCTGCTCTGATCTCTGGACTATGGATTTACACTAAAAGGAGCATCTCAACTCATGGCCTGAGGACCTTCCAATCTTTTGGAAGTTACCAGACACTATTCAAGCCAGCAGTTTATTCCATCACTGCTTCAAACCTGATACAAGAATTCTGCCATGGTTGTATGTATTTGATTCCTTTGACCATTTTAACTCTCTCCTCTATCTTTTCTCTTATAAATAAGCTTTTTGATGTTAGATAATAATGGATTGGCAACAGCTTGATTATTGGGTAAGATTTGAATTGTATATTGACCTGGCTATGTACCTGATCTCTTGGGATTAGAAGAACCCTTTGAAATGGAAAGGTAGGAGAGAAAGGAGAGTGAGGAGCGCATTCTGAAGTCCCATGAGTGGATGATAAAAGTCATGAAATAGCAAACTGAAATGTTGAAGTCCCTAATCATGCTGTGGTTAGAACAGATGCATGTTTAACCCCACATCCTGTAACTGATACAGAAC
Organism: Chrysemys picta bellii; assembly: GCF_011386835.1. Classification (NCBI taxonomy): domain Eukaryota; kingdom Metazoa; phylum Chordata; order Testudines; family Emydidae; genus Chrysemys; species Chrysemys picta. The sequence continues at coordinate 15,296,364 of NC_088803.1, forward strand.
TGTTTTCCAGTCCCTCTCCAAACTCCTCCCACACATTTCTTGCAACTTCCAAGAACATCTCAGTGTCCCATTCACTCCACCCCTTTGGACAGCTTCCAAAATGAAAGCTGGACTTATGCACAGCTCTGAGATCTTACACTGCCCTTTGCTGATAGAAGGCTGGGTCCTTTATTGGCCCACAGCTGGGCAGAAATCACAGTATTAGTGCCAGTAAAAACCTGAACTCAGTTTTTCTTCAGTGCAAAGCTATTTATTTGAAAGCATCACAGACAGTCAGCAAGAAGGTTATACAATGCTACTTCCTAATAAGCCTCAATTCCCAAAGCATAAACCCTCAGTAACTATGCTGGCCCTACACAGTATCCTGATTGGCACACAAAGCAGGAAGAGCTACCCAGTCCTAGATGAAGGCTGCTGTTTCTTCTCTTCCTCTCAATATTTTGGTCTGTTAAGTGTCCCCCGGAGCATGGTGTTGCCTACTCTTAAACCCTTGGGCTCAAAGTCCCCCAAAATCCCTCAGAGCAGGGTGTTGGCTACCCTGGGTCCTTTATCTTATGGCATCACAGGCCTCTTCAGAGGTTAATTGGGGTGACAGCTGAGCATATGATACTTATGCCCCCTTTCTTGAAGGAGTCACATGTCCCCAAAATATGCCACATTGGCATTACATAACTTGTTTTTCTGATTAATATTTTTTTTGGAAGGGACAACATGGACAGACTGAAGGTCAGCTGACATTTAATCTCTCATCAATCATCCACTCATCAGTCAATCACCTTTTGGGATCAGCTTTTGTGGTTGTGTGGTTTTACAGGGTTAGTTGACCCAGGTCAGTCAGTCAAAGTTCACCATCTATGTGTTTTCTGCATGATTTGTTTGGAGAACATGACTGACCATGACCAAAATCCTTCCACATCAGCACAAATACACACAGAGCCCCTGGTTAAACATCCAAAGTGAATAGTTGTGTCAGTGTTCAAGTGCAATGGCAGCACTTTCAGTAAATTTCCATATAGCCTGTCTGATGCCCTGCTCCCAGAATCCTCCAGCAAGTCTAGAATTACCAAGCTTTACCAGACTCATGTCACCCAGAGTAATTCATAATAATTCAGCACTATCCCAACAACTGATATCTCCCTTTCCACCAAGTCTTTTGTGTGTGTTAATTGGTGTTTAATAAATAAATACTCTCTGAAAGATAACTAATCTTTATTTGTGTCCATCACATACTGATTGCTGCTGGTAGTAAAACATGCATGCAGTTTAATCATTTGCTTGCTATAAATCCTGCTTATGAATCATCACAAGTTTTAGGCAAAATAAGAAGAGAAATTAATGAAGCACGGCTGATTGCTGTATAGAAATACACATTACAGGTGCTCATTATCAAAATGTTGACTCAAAGTCTCCCTGATTCAAATTGCCCGCTGTTCTGCTCCTCTAATAACCTTGGTATCATCAGCCAGGCAATCTGCTCAGCACTCCACCCCAGGAGAAACTTTTCACACTTAACCTCACAAAGATTATGGACTGTGAAGAAGACTGCTATGACCTTGAGAATGTTTTCCGCATTTAGATCTAACCTGTCATAAAGACAGCACCAGTGCGCTTTTAATCTGCCAAATGTACATTCCACGGTCATTCTGTACCTACTCAGCCTATTGTTGAAGTGTTCCTTGCTGCTTCCAGGTTTCCGGTGTAAGGCTTCATGAACCATGGGAGTGAGGGGTATGCTGGATGTCCCAGGATCATTAAGGCATTTCAACATCTCTTACTAGACTCTTGGGGTCTGAAAAGAAAGTACCTGCTTTCAGCTTTCTGTATATGGCAGTGTTCCAGAAGATGCCTGCATCATGCACCTTCCTGGAGCACCCCACGTTGATGTCAGTGAAATGCCCACGGTGATGTACAAGTGCCTGCAATACCACAGAGAAGTACTCCATTCTATTGATTTCCTCCATTGCAAGATGGTCTGGGGCCAAAATTGGAATATTCATTCCATCTATCACCCTGCCACAGTTAGGGAATCCAATTTCTGCGAAGCCATCCACTATTTCACACACATTGCAAAAAGTCATGGTCCTCTGTAGCAGAATGTGATCAATGGCCCTGCATATTTACACAGCCCCCACAGTCGACTTCCTGACTCCAAACTGATTTGTGACCAACCAGTAGCATTCTGGAGTTGCCAGCTTCCACACTGCGATGGCCACATGCTTCTCCACTGAGAGGGCTGCTCTCATTTTCGTGTCCTTGTGCTGCAGGGCTGGGATGAGCTTTGAACACAGTTCCAGGAAGGTGGTTTTCCACATCCAAAAATTCAGCAGCCACTCCTCATAATCCCAGACTTGCATAACGATGCAATCCCACCACTCAGTGTTTGTTTCCCAAGCCCAAAAGTGATGGTCCACCATGTGCAGCTGCTCCTTGAATGCTAAAAATAATCTAGTGTTGTTTCTTTCCATGGCACACAGCAGGTCAGGCAACTCAGAGTCCTGTTCTGATTGTGAGCTTGTGATATACTGCATGACTACCCGTGATTTGTTAATAATAGTTACTACAACAGTAGAGAGCAGTGCGGGAGCCATCCTTTCACACAGAGATGCAGGCACAGAGAAAACAGGGAGCACTGAAAAATGCCACCAAAACCCGGTTGGAAGACTATGGAATGCTGGGACAGAAAATAGTGCATCATGGGATGTTGAGATCACACCCATGATGCGCTGCCATGCACTTTGCCTTTCCACAAGTCCTAGCTGTAGAAGGTTGTGAGCAGCATATGGGATAGCTACCCACAATGCACTGCTCTCAGTGTCGATGCTAGAGCAACAAGTGTGGACACACTCTGCTGACACAGGTAGCGTATTGTGAATATGCACTAATTATGGTGCTTTTTGATCATCAGAATAACTTTTGTTGACAAAACTCTATAGTGTAGACATGGCCTCAGGGCAGTGAAATTTTCCCACCTCTGAGTGTTGTCACTAGGTCAATCTAAGTTTTAGGTCTAGACCAGACCTTTGTTTCCCAAGTGCAAAGAGTTGGAAAATAGTAAGAAAGGGAGGGAAAGTGAGGGATGCCTAGGGAAGAGGGAGACTTTCATTTTTTAAAGTAACTAGAGCTGTTCAAGAATTTTCTGTAGAAAATATTTTAAAAAACTGAAAAACAAAAAATACAGTTTCTGCAAAATCAAAGTTTTCCACATAAAATTGCCAAAAAGTTATTTCTTTCTAGAAATCTGAAGCATAATATTTTTTCTGAGTTGAGATGGCCTGAATCAAAATGTTTCAATATGTTAAACTGAATAGAATCTTTTAATTTTGAGTAGAGAGAATTGAAAAACTTGCCCAAGAACACCCAGCAGGCTAGTGGCAGGGCTTGGAATAAAAGGCCAGAGGTGCTGAATCACAGTCTAGTGAAGTGTTAATTAAGGATTTCATGGCAACAATTTCACTCTTTCCCTTTACCTTTATAGATCTTTTATATGGAAAACCTTTGTTCGTAGGGCACCTGAGATGGTATTAAAGAAGATCTTGGCTGTTGTTTTTGGGAAGGAAAGAGAAAACATTAGTTTCAATGGTCTTAAGCTGTTGTTATTGTTGGAAACTCATCCTGAAACAAAACAAACACACATCAAAAGACAGATAAAAAAACAGCAAGAAAAGAAAAGTCAGCTGCCACCTTTTGGTCTGATCAGCCCCTCTGAGATTAGTCAAACTTGTGCCAGGGCCAGGCTGCTTAAGAGGTTGCTTTTGGCTGACATTCTGGTCACAGGACTACAGCGCCGTTGCAAAGATTGGGTCTGTTATGGGGGCTAAGTCAGACTCTTCCTAGACAAGTCATAAATGGAAAGAGGCAAGAAAGAGAATAAACAAAGCAGGGGAGGAAAATGAGACATGGGGGAGGGGATGACAGCAGTACTCCTAGGCTCATATTCTTGGTGTTGTTTGGGATTTAGCCAAAGCCAATGGAGTGGGGGTGATATAATTTGTTTTCTTCTGTCTGGCCAGTTTTGGGCAGGATTCCTTTCAGGATATGGGCAAAATTTTGAAAGGTGTCATGGTGGATCGAGGGACTCAGGAGTTGGTGGAGATGGCTGCCACGATGGTAACATTATCTCCTTCCAGTCCCCTCTGATCACAACGAGTGACCCCCAGATAAATAATATTACAGAAGGTGCGGCAGCCTCCTCCCATCAACATTCAGCAATAATTTTGGTGATTTCAACTGGAAACATTTCCATCCATTTTTAGACTCTTTCAAGCTCATTTCCCGGACAAGCAGTAAATTTACCAGGAGCGTTGGAGACCACTTAGTACAATTCCTTTCACATAAACAAGCCAGTTCGTTCCAGTTTGGCTGAATTTCATAAACATTTTTTTTTAAACAGGAAGAGTTTAACTTTTGTTCCTTGCAAAATGTATAGTACAGGAAATACAACAAGACCTTGGTCACTGATTTTAATGGAGTTATGGTAATTTATGCCACTGGAAATCTAGTCCTTCTAACAAAGTTTTCCCCTTATTTGGTGGATTCTCCCTCAATGGCAATTTTAAAATCCACATCGGATGTTTTTTTTTAAGATCTTCTGTAGTTTAAAGAAAAAAATAATTTGGGGGAAGCCATATAACCTATGGCAGGCATGCAGTCAGAGCAGATGACCACAATAGACCTTCTTATGTGAGTTCCCTGACCACTGGCCTATGGGATAGGCTCATGTTGGGCTCCTGTTGAAACTGTTCCACTGTGAATACATATTTTTAAGAAATTCACTACAGCAGAGAGACAGGATCCTAGTTCTGCCACATCCTAGGGGCATGTTCTAACCACTAGGCTCCAAACTCATTCTCATATTTGCTTTCTCTCTCTCTTTCTCTCCAGCCCAATGACTCTTGAAGTGTTTATCAAAAATGGAACAGATTCCACAGGAGACATTGAAGGAGACCTTTCAACAGACTATCCCTATGCTCATAACACTCACCAGAATGGTGGCAGATTCCTGGTCACATCCCCTCAGGTAGAGGAAAGACATGAATCACGATCACCCCCCTCCCAGGGGAGTGCCTTCACCACAGAGCTAAAAGTTATGAGGGAGCGCCTCTCCTCTGGCTTCTTGCAAGAAACACCTCCAAGAGAAGGCCCACAGTGGAGAATCTCAATTAGAGGTAGATGTCTCCCTCTAGTCTGGGTTCAGGTGCCAAAGACCCAAGAGGGGCGGGGCTTAGCACACCACCTTCTCTTTGTTATTTCCCATTGGTGAGCTTAGATGGGGTGCCACCTAGCTTGCTGTCTTTTGTGGATCCCATTGTTAGGCATTTATCTCCCCACTCATTGTATAGGGCACCTGAGTGCCTGACTCAGGCTTTGTGCAGCTCAGTGATTTTCTAGGTGCCCATAAGTTAGGGATGATGATGCTCAGTGTTACAACATCAAAGTCTCTTTGTGAATCTAGCCCTTAGTGTAAATGGGAATCAGGAGCGTTAATCTAGAATTCCCTACCCCTTTATACCACTAGTATCATTTCACCATCCACTTTGCTTTCCTTATTTCATTCTCTTCTCACTTCCAGTAGTTTGTATCTGAAATAACTTCAAAGCAATCAATGGAGCCAATTCTCCAACATCTTTTATCTTGTGTTGGCGACCACATCTGAGCTGCTCTGGTTTGAAGCTGCTGTAGGTGAGAGGAGAATCACGGTAACTTTGCACTAAATTAAATGGTTACACACAATGTAAGTCATCAGTGATTCATACTCATTGAACGATTAGGAAGTTAGTTTCCAAATTGTCCATCCATTATCATATCTGTGCTCATGCTAACTCTGGTAACATCTGCATGAAACATTGCCCAGCCCTTAGCTACTCTAATTCAGCATAGCTCTGTTGTGGAAAAATTCACCCACACATCCTTTTTGAATCAAAGACTCAGCCTGAGGCCTGTTTATTGAATACACACCAACGCGTTGGGGGTAGCAGTTATGGAACTGCTCCCCCGAAGCAAAGCATACAGGAGCTTTTAAAGCTTAAAACCACAAACAAATTACACATACTTGAGTAATAATTACCTTATTTGGAATACATTGCAAAATCAATACTGATCAAGAGTTAGGGTCTTTCTGGTACTTTCCAGCACCCTTTTGCAACCTTGCCTTGTATGGGTGTAGTTGAGTTAGGGTCTTCTCGGTACTTTCCAGTACTCTGTTGCAACCTTGCAACCTTGCCTGTTATGGGGTGCAATTACACAACTGTACTTTCCATGGGGTACAATTACAATGGAGTAGTTACACAAGTGGTGTAGGGGAAGACATGAGTTACATTTATTATTGGTTCACCTTATAGGTTAATTTATTGCTTCACACAACTGATTATTATATTTCAAAAGCAGTACACACATATTGCAAATTATTCTTGTTTCAGGGGCTTTCCATTGCCTCCCCTCTGCCCTCCCTTTTGTGTCTTAACCTCTTTTCTCCCTTGACCACCACTGTCAGGGAGCAAAACCTTTAGCTTAGCTCAGGCTTTGGGCCTGTTAGCTGCAAAGCAGGCCTAGATCAAGCAAGCAAAAGCCTAGACCATTAAGGCCAGCTCAGTTTTCTTCCACAGCTCCAATGAAATCAATGGAGTTATGAGATTTGCACCAGTTGAGGATCATGCTCATTTGGGAGTGGTCAATCTGGGAATGTCCAGTGAGTCAGTCGTTGGAGACTCCAGGGGGATTCTTGGAGGGCTCCAGGCCTGGGGTGTGCCTCTTGCAAACCTGCAGAGGAACAGTGGAGCCTGTATAGGCAAAGAGGGGAAGGTCTGTGTCACCTCTGGATGGTGGAGTCAGGGAGCTACACTCAGCAGGCACTGACAAGGCTTTCTCGTACTAAGGGTGATGGGGGTGGGGTAGCGAGGTGCCTGATAACCTGGAATATCCTCAGGAAGAGTCACAGCCTTATAGCAAGTGAGGCAGAAGAACTCTATCTTCTCCTGCTTCATGAATTGCTCCAGGGCTAAAGCACCCAGATGCTTTGAGTGGACAGCAGTATGTATGCCCCTAGGTGCCTATGGGACTTTTTTGGCAAAAACATAGGTGCTGAGAGAGTTTGGGGGCCCATCAATTTTCAGCAGCAGTTGAGTGGGTTTTTTTTTTTTTTTTTTTTGAATACCCGTGATGCCTTATTCTGGGATTTAGGCATTCAAAGTGTCAGTTAGGTGCCTAAATCCCTTTGTGAATACACATTAAGGTTATTTTATATTAGTCCAGTCATATAAAGGCACCTCACCATGAGTGTAAGGGCTTGCCTTCACGTGCAGTGCTACAGTGGTGCAGCTTCACCCTTCTCCTGTCAATGTAGGTAATCCATCTCCCCAAGAGGTGTTAGCTATGTTGATGAGAGAAGCTCTCCCATCCACACAGTGCTGTCTACACTGGCAGTTATCTTGGTATAACTATGTTGCTCATGGTTGTGGATTTTTATAGGTCTGTACTGTAGACATGGCCTAAATAGAACTTACTCCAATTTTAAAGCCCCTTTCCACTGCTAGAGTGATGTAAATTTCTGTCAGTGTCAATGAGAATTAGTCTCAATAGATCCATTTAGCAGAGTGGTAGATTCATAGATTCACACATTATAATGCTAGAAAGGTCCTTTGTGATAATCTAATCTCACCTTCTGAATAACAAAGGCCAGAGGCCTTCCCTGAATTAACTTTTGTTTGAATTGCAGAAGATCTTTTAGAAGAAATCATCCAATTAGGATTTAAAAATTGCCCATTAGGGAGAATCCAGGGTAAATTGACATAAAATAGAGCATTAGATCCACGTTGGTGTAAATTGGCATAGCTCCATAGACAGGTCCTGTTGGTCAGAGGCATGGATTGTCATGCAAAGAAGCCCAGAGAGTCAAGAAATGGGTGGAAATGTTCACAGCTGAAATCACCTAAATGATGGGTGAATATTGAAAGCCAAACCTTCTGGAATATCAAGTATCTGGGGGGTGACTGCATGGGATCAGAGGGTGATGGGTGGACTGGAAAGAGAGAGCTTTACCATTCTGGTTGCCCACTCCACCAAATGCTGAGATACTAGATCCACCATGACACCATTACACCTTCTGTGTCTAGATTCTGAAAGGTGTTCTGTCAAAACTGGCCAGACAGAGGGAATCAACTAACATCACCCATACACCCTCCACTGGTTCACCTACATCCCAAATAACACTGGGAATACAAGCTGTGGGTTCCTGGTGTCACTTCCTCCCACAACTCTCATTTTCCTTCCCTGCTTTGTTTTATGGTTCCCTCCAATGCCTTTTCCACTCCTTAACTCAGAACAGTTCATCCAGTTCTGGGAGAACACTTCAACCAGTTATCTGGGATCCAGAAACTCAGTTCCACTCCAGCTCGTCACTCAAGTTGCTTTATCATGCATGTAATAGCTCTATGCCCATCGTAGCCAGGACCAGATGCAGGGGTTTAGGTACAGGAAGATATCGCAAATCCTATTCATGCCACACACTACAAAGTTTATATACATCTTTGCCAGCTATTAACGTATATACTTCTTGAATCTACTTCAATGACACATCCTAGAGATCATGTAAGGACCAATAGCTTTTGTTTACACCTTATCTACAGTTCAATGTTATCTGTTCAGGGTATTCCCACTGACATCAACTTGCTCAAAAACAGTTTCCTTGACAATAACCACTCCTCCCCCATAAATGGAGGATTTCCATATAAAACACTCTATATGGCTAGAAGGAAAGGGAATCACGGTAATTGTTGACATGATATCCTTACTTAATACTTTATTTATGAAAAAATACCAGAGCTGTTTTTTTTTGTATGTTTCTTTTTCTAGCACTTTAATAAAAGTTCAAAAAGTTATTAAAGATGGAGGTTCTAAGATAAGTCAGCAGCAATAACTGGACATGAAACCCCTGACCTCAGTGAACGATTTATTGTGAACATAGTAACATAAGAACGGCCATATTGGGTCAGACCAAAGGTCCATCAAGCCCAGTATCCTGTCCTCTGACAGTGGCCAATGGCAGGTGCCCCAAAGGGAATGAACAGACAGGTTATCATCAAGTGGTCCATGCTCTGTCACCCAATCCCAGCTTTTGGCAAACAGAGGCTAGGGACAATATTCCTGCCCATCCTGGCTAATAGCCATTGATGGACCTATCTTCCATGATTCTATCTAGCTCCCTTTTGAACCCCCTTATAGCATTGGCCTTTACAACACCCTCTGGCAAGGAGTTCCAGAGATTGACAGTGTGTTGCGTGAAAAAATACTTTCTTGTGTTTCTTTTAAATCTGCTACCTATTAATTTCATTCAGTGCCCCCTTGTTCTTGTATTATGAGAAGGAGTAAATAACACTTCCTTATTTACTTTCTCTATATCAATCATAATTTTATAGACCTCTATCATATCCCCCCTTAGTTGTCTCTTTTCCAAGCTGAAAAATCCCAGTTTTATTAATCTCTCCTCATATGGAAGCTGTTCTATACCCCTAATCATTTGTGTTGCCCTTTTCTGAATCTTTTCCAATTCCAATATATCTTTTTTGAGATGGGGAGACCACATCTGCATGCAGTATTTAAGGTGTGGGCGTACAATGTATTTATATAGAGGCAATATGATATTTTCTGTCTTATTATCTGTCCCTTTCTTGATGATTCCCAACATTCTGTTCACTTTTTTGACTGCCGCTGCACATTGAGTGGATGTTTTCAGAGAACTATCCACTCAATTGTGCTAACAGAAAACAACAGTTTCATTTATATGTAGTTGGGATTGAGACATTCTCTTATCAACAAAAGAGACCTTTTGAAAAACCCAAATTTCTCCTGCTAAAAGTGTATTTTTACAGTTATATAAAAATGTACCTTAACAAAAATAGTTCTATTATAATATCTGACCCAATGCCACGACACATGACAATGACAGCTCCAGATCTTAACAGATATATTTTTGAAATGTTTGTGGGTTTAATGTCTCAAAATAAATTAGAAAACAGAGAAAATAAATGGTATTTTTTATCATAATTACTAATTTAGGATGAAATATAGTATTCTGATTCAATGAGACTGCATGCAAAATATTTTTATACACAATGGGCAGACTTTTATAGCTATTTAAGATCCTAATATGATTTTCAGAAGCATCTGGGAAACTAACACCCAATGAAACCATTGAGTTTTATGTTTTATGAAAATCACACTTGATACCTATATACCTGGAAAATTCTCATACCAATGAGCCTTGGGACAGCTAGTGTGATTCAACTTAGCTCCACTGATGTTAATGTGGCCCAAAGGCCATCTAGAGTATATCAGGCATTGCCCCACTGCAGTCAATGCAACTCCTTCCCAGCGGATGTAAATCATTCTCATTCCACTGAAGTGAATAGACCATAGTACAAATGTATGTCTGTTGAAGTTCATAGTTATGCAACAGGTTTCAGAGGGGTAGCCATGTCAGTCTGTATCAGCAAAAACAATGAGGAGTCCTTGTGGCACCTTAGAAACTAACACATTTATTTGGACATAAGCTTTCGTGGGCTAAAACCCACTTATTCAGATGCATGGAGTGAAAAATACAGTAAGCAGTATATATATACAGCACATGAATATATATATATATACTGTATATATATACTGTTAGTTATGCAACAGTTTACACTGCCTGTGGACCTGTCCTAGAAAGGACAAGACATATGAGAATCATGTTCACTCTTGTAAAAATTATGATTTTATGGCAAAAGGAGAGATTTTCCTGAAGGCCATTTTGATGTCCCTATTGCGCAGACTGTAGATCAGAGGGTTCAGGATGGGAGTCACTAGAGTGTACATTATGGCCACCAACTTGTCCTTATCCAGTGAATAACTGGAGGTTGGCCGGATGTAGGTGTAGATGATGGAGGAATAGAACAAGGTGACCACAAGCAAGTGGGAAGAACAGGTGGAGAAGGCTCTCTGCTTCCCTTTGGAGCTCCGGATTTTCAGGATAGTGATGATGATGAAGCTATAGGACACGGTGGTCAGCATGAAGTTTCCCATGGCCAGGAAGATGTCTGCCAAGATCATCATAACTTGGTTGAGGTAGATGGAGCTGCAGGACAGTGCCAGCACTGGTGGGATCTCACAGAAGAAATGCTGGATGAGGTTTGGCCCACAAAAATCCAAGCGCAGCATGATCAATGTGTTCACCACTGAATTGACAACACCAACGGCCCAGACCCCGATGGCTAAACTGATGCAAATTCTCTTGGTCATGAGGTTGACATAGCGCAAGGGGTGGCAGATGGCTACATACCTGTCATATGACATGATAGTGAGAAGCATAAGCTCTATACCCCCTGACAAAGTGAAGGCAAAGACCTGGGCCATGCAGCCATCAAAGGAGATGGTTTTCTTCTCCTGCATCAGGTTTTTCATCATCTTGGGCAGAACTGAAGAACTGCACATAATGTCGAGGGTGGCCAAATTGGCAATGAAGAAGTACATGGGGGTGTGGAGAGGTGGGTGTAGGACAATAGCCACAATGATCAGGGAATTGCCCATGACGACAGCTGTATAAAGGCAGAGGAATAGTCCAAAGAACAGCCCCTGATGGTGAGTATGGTCAAAGAGCCCCTGCATGATGAACTCGGTCACCCTGGTGTGATTACTGGGTTCCATTGTTTGAGAGTTCCTTCTGTGGGAACAAAGATTAAAGTTTCTATCTGGTATTTCTTCAGAAACTACAGCATTTTGGCAATTGAAGCATCTAGACAGACCAACAGTGAAATGGAGAGAGTGAGAGAACTTGTGATACTCTTCACAATTCATATAACATATTAATATACTGAGCTACATTAAAATATGTTAGCACAATAATCTGAGCTACTGAATCTCCATTCTCCCAGCATTTGAATAAAGAAGGAGAAAAATAACATTCTTGATGTTCTCAGGCAGAGGTGCATGAAGTCATTTGGACTGTTTAAATAAACTGCTGGAGAGGGGATTTCACAATATAATCTCAAAATTAATCAAACACCAGTAATCTTATGAATAACCAAGATTCCAGTTTTTAAACTAATTTCACAAAATAGATCTGTTGCAATATAGGAGACCTTCAGTATATATAGCATACAGATCATATATACCAGAAAAATAACATAATAATATATAGGAAGTAATATGTAGCTATATTTAGGTAGAATCAAGATGCAAAATAGAAGAACTTGCATTCCCTTTAACTGGCCCTAGATTAAATCAGCCGTAGTTGCATTGCAGTCAGCGGGGCTGAATCTTCATTCACTGGAGTTGCACTGGTATAGAACTTGTGTAAATGAGAGGGGAATCGTGCCCTCAAAAAATTCATTTTGAAGATCAGCTACATGTCAATATATACATGTTGCATCATTCCTAGGAATAGCATTCACATGATATGACAAGTACTCCTTACTGCATTACAGTTAAGTCTCCCTTTACTGTCTTCAGGCTTCTCTCGTCTTATTACTAAATTACTGCTTCTCAAGATTTTCCTCTCACTCCTGCTGCAGGAAATCAGTAGTATCTACACTGAAGTCAATGGAGTTACCAACTTGCAAAAATGATGAAAATGAGAAGAGAGTTACAGCCAACAAATTTAACTAATCATGAGTTATATTGAAAAGATTTTTCGTATTTAATAAAAGAGACATTTTTTTTAAATTGCCACTCTTTGCATCACATTTTAAATTTGATTACAAACAATAGGTTGTGAATCTTCAACCTCTCTTATCAATAAAAAGCAACAGAGGGTCCTGTGGCACCTTTAAGACTAACAGAAGTATTGGAGTATAAGCTTTCGTGGGTGAATGTCCACTTCATCAGACGCAAGATGAAGTGGGCATTCACCCACGAAAGCTTATGCTCCAATACTTCTGTTAGTCTTAAAGGTGCCACAACACCTCTGTTGCTTTTTAAAGATTCAGACTAACACAGCTACCCCTCTGATACTCTCTAATCAATGTTACCACACTAGATCTCCATTGACTTTAGACTCAACTACAATAAAATTCAAAGGCACTTCACAGATTTATGTGAATTTTCATCAGATTCACATTGGTCAAAATGAGATCAGAATACGGTCCAAGATTCATAAACATTGTTGTGGAAATGTGTATCACTGCAAAGCACATTTAGCCAAATTACAAAACTTTAAATATGCCACAGAAATTAAATTTAGCTTGATTTTCAGAAGTGTATAAAGGAATTATCACTCAACTCTCATTAAATTTCACTGGGTGTTGGTGCCACACACACTTAGGAATTTTGACATACTAGCCACAAAAAGTCAGAAAGATTCATTTAGAAGCATTCATTGTGAGAAAGCAAGCAAGCAAAATGAATATTCTCACCTCTCGTTCAATCCTCAAATACAGTCAACCATACTGTAATTTAAATGCAGACTCCAAGTGAGTTATGACTTCTTGAAGATTATTGTTCATTATATCTAGTAACCTTCTGTAGGGAGATCTTGCATCCCTTGTGTGTGTGGACAAGAGCTAACTCTCAAACAAGGCCCCATAGGAGAAGGTAAATGGGAGTCACCTAAATCAATATAAAAAAAAAATCTTACACATTCAGTTGAAAAAAATCCTCTTGAGGTCCAAATGTATATTCTTTTGAATTTTCCAGGAGAAAACATAATTTCCAGCAATGTATTCCTTTCTGAACATAGTGATACCAATAGAGATAGATTTCATATTAATCAGTGAGTGGAGAACGTCTCAGAATGAAATCCTGCCTCATTGGTGGGTGTCAATAGGAATGTTGACCTTGCCTTGAATGGGGCCTGGATTTCACCCTTAGACTTCTACTATCAGTGATCCTTAGTCCACATTGAATCATCTGAGCTGACTCTCCCTGGTAGAATGCCTCCACTGTCTTCACCAATACTATTTATCTTACTTCTCCATTCATCCTGTGAAGTCAATGAGACACATCTCAAGCTGCCATGAATCAGCATAAGCTTCATCACAGTCAATTAAACATTTCCAGAGCTAGTGTAAACCAAATTCATTCTATCAAAATCAATGGACCAGGTTCCCAACTTGTATGAATCAGCATAACTCCTTCAAAGGCAAGGGGTAAACCAGCAGAGCTCCATTGATTTTGCTCTGTTTAACTGCAGGTGACTGAATGGAGCTACATTTGTCATGGCATGCAAAATCTGAAGGTAGTGCCATTGTTGGGAAGTTGATGAAAGCCAGATTTGATTTCTAGAATAATACTATGTAGGAATGCAACAGAGGGTCCTGTGGCACCTTTGAGACTAACAGAAGTATTGGGAGCATAAGCTTTCGTGGGTAAGAACCTCACTTCTTCAGATGCAAGTAATGGAAATCTCTAGAGGCAGGTATATATCAGTGTGGAGATAACGAGGTTAGTTCAATCAGGGGGGGTGAGGTGCTCTGCTAGCAGTTGAGGTGTGAACACCAAGGGAGGAGAAACTGTTTCTGTAGTTGGATAGCCATTCACAGTCTTTGTTTAATCCTGATCTGATGGTGTCAAATTTGCAAATGAACTGGAGCTCAGCAGTTTCTCTTTGGAGTCTGGTCCTGAAGTTTTTTTGCTGTAAGATGGCAACCTTTACATCTGCTATTGTGTGGCCAGGGAGGTTGAAGTGTTCTCCTACAGGTTTTTGTATATTGCCATTCCTGATATCTGACTTGTGTCCGTTTATCCTCTTGCGTAGTGACTGTCCAGTTTGGCCAATGTACATAGCAGAGGGGCATTGCTGGCATATGATGGCATATATAACATTAGTGGACGTGCAGGTGAATGAGCCGGTGATGTTGTAGCTGATCTGGTTAGGTCCAGTGATGGTGTTGCTGGTGTAGATATGTGGGCAGAGTTGGCATCGAGGTTTGTTGCATGGGTTGGTTCCTGAGTTAGAGTTGTTATGGTGCGGTGCGTGGTTGCTGGTGAGAATATGCTTAAGGTTGGCAGGTTGTCTGTGGGCGAGGACTGGCCTGCCTCCCAAGGTCTGTGAAAGTGAGGGATCATTGTCCAGGATGGGTTGTAGATCACTGATGATGCGTTGGAGAGGTTTAAGCTGAGGACTGTAGGTGATGGCCAGTGGAGTTCTGTTGGTTTCTCTTCTGGGCCTGTCTTGTAGCAGGAGGCTTCTGGGTACACGTCTGGCTCTGTTGATTTGTTTCTTTATTTCCTTGTGTGGGTATCGTAGTTTTGAGAATGCTTGGTGAAGATCTTGTAGGTGTTGGTCTCTGTCTGAGGGGTTGGAGCAGATGCGATTGTACCTCAGTGCTTGGCTGTAGACGATGGATCGTGTGGTGTGACCGGGGTGGAAGCTGGAGGCATGGAGGTAGGCGTAGCGGTCGGTGGGTTTTCGGTATAGGGTGGTGTTAATGTGGCCATCGCGTATTTGTACGGTGGTGTCCAGGAAGTGGACCTCCCGTGTAGATTGGTCCAGGCTGAGGTTGATGGTGGGGTGGAAGCTGTTGAAAGCATGGTGGAATTCTTCCAGGGCCTCCTTCCCATGGGTCCAGATGATGAAGATGTCATCAATATAGTGTAGGTAGAGAAGGGGCATGAGTGGACGGGAGCTGAGGAAGCGTTGTTCCAGGTCAGCCATAAAAATGTTGGCATATTGTGGGGCCATGCGGGTGCCCATAGCGGTGCCACTGGTCTGGAGGTATATATTGTCACCAAATTTGAAATAATTGTGCGTGAGGATAAAGTCACAGAGCTCAGCAATAAGTTGTGCTGTGTCATCATCAGGGATACTGTTCCTGACAGCTTGTATTCCATCTGTATGTGGGATGTTAGTGTAGAGAGCCTCTACATCCATGGTGGCTAGGATGGTGTTTTCTGGGAGGTCACCAATGCATTGTAGTTTCCTCAGGAAATCTGTGGTGTCACGGAGATAGCTGGGAGTGCTGGTGGCGTAGGGTCTGAGTAGGGAGTCCACATATCCAGACAGTCCTTCAGTGAGAGTGCCAATGCCCGAGATGATGGGGCGTCCAGGATTTCCAGGTTTGTGGATCTTAGGTAGTAGATAGAATAACCCCGGTCGGGGCTCTAAGGGTATGTTGATTTGTTCCTGTGTTAGTGTAGGGAGTGTCCTGAGTAGATGGTGTAGTTTCTTAGTGTATTCCTCAGTGGGATCTGAGGAAAGCGGCCTGTAGAATTGGGTATTGGAGAGTTGTCTGGCAGCCTCCTTCTGGTAGTCAGACCTGTTCATGATGACAACAGCACCTCCTTTATCAGCCTCTTTGATGATAATGTCAGGGTGGTTTCTGAGGCTGTGGA
The DNA here is from genome assembly GCF_011386835.1 of Chrysemys picta bellii. Classification (NCBI taxonomy): domain Eukaryota; kingdom Metazoa; phylum Chordata; order Testudines; family Emydidae; genus Chrysemys; species Chrysemys picta. Next base: position 15,312,660 of record NC_088803.1, read on the forward strand.
TGGCATTGCGTTCTGCACGACTTAGGTTATGAGGCAAGCGATGTTGTTTTTCCACAATTTCTGCCTGTGCACGTCGGCGGAAGCATTCTATGTATAGGTCCAGACTGTCATTTCGACCCTCAGGAGGGGTCCATGTGGAGTTCTTCTTCCTGTGTTGTTGGTGGGAGGGTATCTGTGTATCAGTGCGCTGTTCAGTGTTATCATGAAAGTATTCTTTGAGTCGGAGGCGGCGAAAGTAGGCTTCCAGATCACCACAGAACTGTATCATGTTCGTGGGGGTGCTGGGGCAAAAGGAGAGTCCCCGAGATAGGACAGACTCTTCTGCTGGGTTGAGTGTGTAGCTGGATAAATTGATGATATTGCTGGGTGAGTTAGGGGTACCCCTGTTGTGGCCCCATGTGGCAGGTAGGATTTTAGACAGCTTACGGTCCTTTTTCCTTTGTAGAGAGGTGAAGTGTGTAATGTAGATCTCCTGTCTTATTTTAGTAAAGTCCGTTTGTGTGGAGGGTTGGTTATTTATGAGAGTCTCCAGGTTGGAGAGCTCTTTCTTGATGTTTTTCTGTTTGCTGTATAGGATGCTGATCAGGTGGTTCCTCAGTTTCTTTGATAACGTATGGCATAATCTCTCACTGTGGTCTGTGCAGTATGTAGATAGCAATGGATTTTTCACCTTCAGTCCATTTGGTATGATGTCCATCTGTTTGCATTTGGAAAGGAAGATGATATCTGTCTGTATTTGTGCAAGTTTCTTCATGAGGTTGATAGATTTCCATTCCATACGGCTAAATGCAGTGCCTTGCATGGTGTCAAGTATCAGAGGGGTAGCCGTGTTAGTCTGTGTTAGTCTGAATCTGCTTTTTACAGATTCAGACTAACACGGCTACCCCTGTGATACTTGACTATGTAGGAATGAAAACCCAGGTTGAGTTTCACATCAGAGAGAGATTTTTCAGGGGTAGGAATTACAAAGGAAAAGTCTTTTAGCTTGCATAGACCTCTTTACAGCCAAGCACTCAAGCGCATATTTGACTCTGAGCATATGAGTCATCTTGTTGATTTCACTGGACCAATTGAGCTTAGAAGAAAAGCAGAAAAACTCTGGAATCAGGACCATTGATGTGATCCAACATTAGGGTGTCATCAGACTTATGGAAACTTGTCTCAATTAAGCAAAATGAAGCTTTGGATGAAAATGACATTGCCTTTCTTCAATTTTTTTTTGAAACCCAAATCCATGACTGTCCTTGGGTCATACTGGCTGTTTGGCTTATTGATTGCACCTGGTAGTTATAGAAGAAAGAAAAAACCTGACCTTCGGGCCTTGTGGAAGATCTGAGGCCTGAACCAGAGGCTGTGAACCAAAGTTAGGCCATGTATTAAAGTAGATATTAACAAGTTCACTCTATGACTTTGGCAAAAGTATTGCTATTGTTGCTAAAACACAGACACTCCTAAGAAGCAACAGATATGGGATATGTGTCAGAACACAGTACAAAAGACAACTTGGTCTAATATCAGATAAGAGGGTTTGACAGAAGTGATGAATAGGGACATTGTGCCGGAGACACCTGGAGCATGATACAAGCGGAGGTAACGAGCCAATGTCATGAAACACATAAGATGGTATGAGAGTTGTTTGTCTCAGTCTATAAATATTGGCATGCCTCACCTTAATGCTTTGTGTGACCTTGAGGAAAGCAAAAAGTCTTGCTGCTGACTACGCCGCTTTTTGCCACTGGGCACTCATATGTTAGTGTACCTGTAGCCACAGAGCCAGGGCACTAGGACTGTGTCTTGAGTCTTTGTCACTGAACCGTGCTGGTGGTTGTTCTTTCTGGGTAGTTCTGTCGAGGTCTGCAGAACCAACTATCTGTGCAGGGCTGGGACAGCATATGGAGAGAGCACACAAGCACCTAACTGACAAAAGTAGTTGTCATAGTTCATTGATTGCAAAAGGTAGTATATCATCTCTAATGAGGGCTGCAATAATTTGGGGTTCCCTTCAGAGTTATTTTGAATAAGTAGGGATGCATTTTCTTTATCATTCCTTTACAAAGAATCCATGTTTGCTTATACATTGCTATAGAGTCAGAGGCACAGGCCTGCAATTATGGTTCTAATCATTGATTCATAAATGGATTAATACATTCCAAGTCTTGAGTGGGCCACTGTGATGTTCTGGTCTGAGTTTAAAAAAAAAATTAATCTTATTTGCAGACAGAATTTGTCCAGCTTCAACTTCCAGGCACTGGATCATGTCATACCATTCTCTGCCGACTGAAGAGCCCATTATTAAATATTTTTCCCCATGTAGGTACTTATAGATGGTGATCATGTCATCCCTTATCCCTCTTTTTGTTAAGCTACAAAGATTGAGCTCCAGTGCTTAATTTGTGCCAGGGCTGTGCCCCGGCACCTCTTGGCTTGGCCATTCATAGCCCTGGGACCTCTGCATGTGCTGCATCATTTATGAATGTAAAAAAATTGATTGAGCCCCAGCACCTAATTGCTAATTGCTTTCAAATTACAAATTAAGCACTCATCAGGGGCTAGGGGAATTGTCAGTGTTGTGTGTTTGGGGCAGGACAGCCAGGACCAAGTGGGTTGTAACTCATGATTATAGTGTATTGGTGGAGCTGGGAAGTAGTTTTCAGACAGAAATAGTAGGGGTATTATAGTGCAGGCCTGAGGTACACCCGCAGAGCTGTGAAGGGAAACCATGGCTGTGATAGCTGGGGGCTGGGGGTCAGGATTGAGGGGCAAAGTCAGAGCTGTGGGAGGTGGGGGCAGGGCTGGAACAGCAGATGCTGTGTGTCAGCATCCGAAGAAGTGAGGTTTTTACTCACGAAAGCTTATGCCCAAATAAATCTGTTAGTCTTTAAGGTGCCACCAGACTCCTTGTTGTTTTTGTAGATACAGACTAACACGGCAAGCCCCTGATACTTGTGTCAGGATAGCAGTGCATCAGCGGAGCTGTGTATGTGAGAGGCCAGAGATGAAATAACAGGTGGCTGCAGGTTAGGATTAACAGGCATTGGCAGAGGTGAGGGCTAGGAGAAGCCCAGGGCTGGGATAGGGGGATACAGCTAGGGTTAGGGATCAGGGGTCTGTGGGTTGGCTTTAAGATGAATCAGCAGAGCTGTGTGTATGAGAGAGGGAACAATGCCAGAAACAGAACAGCAGGGGGTTGTGGGCCAGGGCTAGTGAACACTGGCAGAGCTTGCAGTGTGTGGAGGTGGGTGAGTCCAGAACCGGGATAGCAGTGGTCTGTGGGTCAAGACTGAAGGATACTGACAAAGCTCTGGTTGTGGGGGGAGACACAGTGCGAGTGAGTGAGCCCAGAGATGGAATAGCATTGTGAGTAGGGGCTGTAGGTTAGGACTGAGGGGCACTGACAGAGCTGTGTGTGCGTGTGGCAGGGGTGGCTCCAGGCACCAGCGCACCAAGCACATGCCTGGGGCAGCACGCCGTGGGGGGCAGTCTGCCAGTCGCTGTGGGGGCGGCAGTCAGGGAGCCTTCGGCAGCATGCCTACGGGAGGTCCGCTGTTCCCGCGGCTTCGGCGGCAATTCGGCAGCGTGTACGCCAAAGCCACATTACCAGCAGACCTCCCGCAGGTGCGCCGTCGAAAACCGCCTGACTGCCGTGCTTGGGGCGGCAAAATACATAGAGCCACCCCTGGCATGTGGGCCCAGAGATGGAATAGCATTATGGGTAGGGGCTGTGGGTCAGAACTGAGGGGCACTGGCAGAGCTCTGTGTCTGTATGGGCCCAGAGATGGAATAGCATTTTGGGTAGGGGCTGTGGGTTAAGACTGAGGGACACTGGCAGCACTGGGTTTCATGGGCAGGACAGCAAAGCCTGTCACAATCCAGGTACTTTGGCTGATCTCTGTCATTGAGGCCTAGACACCTGGAGTTGTCTTTCACTCACTGCACCTGGGCCCTGCTGCCTCTGCTAACCCAGTGGGAATCTCTTGTTTGTTTACGTCAGTTTCACTGCAATCCACCCCCCCCCACACACACACACACTACACCCCCTAGCTAGGTGAGACTCTGGTGGAATTTATGAATGAAGAGATCACCTTTCACAGGAACTGGTCAAACTGGCTTGACCCCTTTCACTTTACACATCAGGGGGCTCCTTGCCATAGGAACAAACCCTCCCCTTCCTTTGTCTAACATTAATCAGTGGCTCTGACTTTCCTTTCTAATCAGCCCCAATGGGACTGCTGCCGCAACCTGCATTTTCCAACAGTGTTTCCATTCTAATGGCCTCCATGGGACCCATTAAGATGACGAGTAACTTTGTTTCTGCCACTGGCCCTTAATTCCTTGAGAGGTTTGTCAGATCTCCAGGCAGTGCCCAGATCTCAGCTGGGCATAACATTTCTCAGAGTGCTGATTAAGATATGAGGAGTTATAATGACCTCTGTGTCCTCCTGGAAATCCCTATAGAGCCACAGGTGCTGCATGGCTAGTTGGGGAGATTTCATTTTAGTAGCTGTGTTGCTAACGGGAATGATTTGAATGAGCACATAATGAAGCAGGGTTTTTAACTGATTATTATTTTTATCCTAAGCAAGAGTCAATGAAATTAATATGTTTCAAATGACACTGCTCAGGGTTCCTTCATGCTGAGGATCTGTCACTGTAGATCTGCAATCAGATCTATAGAAACAGCTGCATCCTTAGGGTCAAGCACTTTACACACTATGGGCAAACTATTCCTTGCCACTTCTCTGGTCAGCTACCAGAGACGCGGAGATAGCTCCAATTACAGTCTATCCCCTTGCCACTGCTGCCCTTAGCAGACAGTTACAATCACACTGCAAGCCCCTTGTCAGCTCAAATTGCCACCTGCTTTGCCTGTGGAATTAGCCACACAGAGTCGGAAGGAATATTCTTTAGCTACCAATAATCATGATGTATTTTAATTTTACTTTAGTGACCATGACTGTAAAATGCACCCACACAGCAGTCCCTGTCCACTGAAGCCCACTTCCCATAGGGATGGGCCAATTAGCAGTAGATAGATAGATAGATAGATAGATAGATAGATAGATAGATAGACAGATAGATAGAAGCAGGTGAATGTTAAAACCATTAGACAAGTGGACAGAGAGATGATTAGACAGATGAACAGATGACATGACAGATTGATAGAAGTGTAGATGGGCAATTGGAAATACAGACAGATGGATAATTAGGTGGGTAAACAGTAAAAGGAGGCAAATGGACAGACATCTTGGACAGATAGACAGCAGGATGGACAATTAGGTGGATGGACAGATGATTATACAGATGGACAACGAGGTAGGGGACAGATGGACAATTAGATGGATGGACAATTAAATAGACAAATTATTAGATAGATAGGGATGTGGGAATACAAGCTCACACAAACACACACACACACACACACACACATCCCAGAATCCTGTCAGGCAATGTGATTCAAAACTGACCAAAGGAGGCTATTTCTCTAGGTCAGAACTCAGAAGTTGGTGCCTTCACTGGGACTGTCTTCCCTTAGCCTGTCTTCTGAACCTGCCACTAAAGAGGCCAATTGGTGTTATACCCAGTGCTGTGACTTTTATATGGCTACAGATTCACGAATAACCAATGACTGACCTGGGCTGTGAAATTCAGTTCTGGATTCTGAGTTTCACAAAGGTAATTGGGTAGGGTGACCATACATCTGTTTTACCTGTGACAGTCCCTTTTTTTAAGTCCTGTCACAGCAATTGTCCCATTTGATCATCCCAAATTATCATCAGTTTTGGCAAAAAAGTGGGGTGCAATTCCTAGCAGGGCATGGAGGAACATGTGGGGGGATGGGGGCTGAGTGGTAATGCCAGCCCTGCATGGGAGGGAGGGCTCGGGAGATCAGCGGCAGGGGGGCTTTGACTGGCCCTGCATGGGCAGGAAGCAGGGGATTTGATGAATAGCATCGAGTGATTCACAGATAGGCCTGGGTCAATGTGGTAAAATAATCCCAATGTCCAGTTGCAGCCACAAATATGAATTGAGTGTTTATTACCATGCACATACCCACGAGGACGCACAGAGACCAACAGTACACATAGGCACATGCGGAGTTAAACACCTAACCTCCTTACATGCTTATGGAAACCCAACAGGCACCTATCTGCATTTTAGGTGCCTAAATACCTTTGCAAATCTGGCCCTAACTCCCTTTGTTTCCTTTGAAAATACCAGGCCATATGCTTCATCCAGTGATCACTGAAGTGAACGGGCATTTTTCCATTGATTTCAGTGGGACTAGGCCCCAATCAAGGTGTTACATAATACATATATGTTGGGTGTAGTATACACCATATCAATGGGTATTATGCACACAGTATTAATACAATGTAGATTATATCTCCGAGCCATTGACTCAGGAGAACTTTGAAATATATATATGGGAAGTTATGTTAGCTGAATGCATTATGCTCTCTCCACAATTCTGTTCACCCTTGTCGAGTATTGCACAACAATTTGCAAAGCTGAAGCCAGCTTTGGCATTAGAATATAGGAAGCCTGTCAAAGCCAAGATACATGAAGGGCGTGTCCTAGCACAAGCTGGGATGAACCTCAATGCCCAACCAGTTTGGCATGTAATATCCGAAACAGATAAGAAAAGTACAGGCCGGAAAAGCAAGTTTAGGAACTGGCATACACTGGCAGGCTGGATTTTTGGGGTGAGTAAAGGGCTTTGTAATTTGTAAAGTCATACCATAAATACTGCTGTCTGAAATACATGTCTTTGAACACCCGTTCTGTGTAACGTTAACACTCTGAGAGAATTTTCTTCGTGGAAGGAGGGTATATCTCCTTTTCCTATCGTGCTGCATTGTGTTTAGACAATACATTTGGCTAGGTTTGGTTATTTGGTCTCTCAAACATTTTGAAGACCAAACCCCAAGTGTAGTCAACTAATTGTGATGTGATTATCATGTGCATTTGAAGGCACTTATTCCAACTATATGTCAGATGAATGGCTGATGGTGTGTCAAAGTGGGGTTTATTCTCAGCTCTGTCATTGAACCATCTTATAAATCAGTAGCCATATTTTGCAGATATGGAAAATATTTGCTCTGTTCACAGGGATATTTGATACATAGATGAAATGTTCAAAAGAATTGAAGGTGTTTAGTGCCCAAATCCTATTCAAAGTCAATGGGATTTGGGTGCCTAACTCCTTCTTGCCCCTTTGCATGTCCCAGCCAAAGAGACATTTTTAAAAAGAATTTGTCTATTATTAAAAAAAAAAATCAGTGACTGTTTTATGTGTGTGCTATTTCCTAGTGAACATCTTCAGGTACATGGATGCTCAGCTCTGGAAGGTTAAAATATTATGGGCCTGATTCTTCTCTCACTTCTAGGTGTAAATCAGGATTAACTCCACATAAGTCTGTGACTTGCTCAGGCTCACCCAACAGGTCAAACCCAGGAACAAAGCCCAAGTCTCTTTAGCCCCGAGCCTATGCACTCTCCACTAGGCCACACTGCCTCAATCGAGGTTACAAGCATGTTAAACTGGTGTTAGTGACAGAACATTCAGGGCTACTCCTTAGAGGATTCACATTAATTTTACTGTTCACCAAACCTCACCCAGGAGATTTAAGTTTGGCTGAAGGAAAATACCATTCCAGGAAATTTTTGGATCCTGGGTCCATTTTATCTGAGCAATTAAAGGCCTAAGAGACTGGCACAGGATTCTGATTCTGGCCTGCAGTATGGCCGTGGGATGGCAGTTCTGAATTTATTTGTATCACCTGAACACCTGGCCATAGACCAGGACCCCAAGCACTGGACAAAAAAATGGTCTCTCCCTTAAGGGGCTTGCAATCTTGCTATACTGCTATGCTGCACCAGTCCCCTACTTGTTTGTAGGACCCTGGGTGTCCCACATGCTCTGAACAGCTCTGCACGAGCTGTGAGCACTGGGATTGTCAAGCTCTAACTGTCTCCAACCGCAGTAAACACCAGATGCTTCAAATAAGTCCAGCAGCCTCAGTATTGATTCTTGTGTATATTGGTTACACCCAAATCTGTTCTATTCCCCAGTGGGGAAATTCACCCTCTGTGTATTGTGAGTGTGGACAAGTTACTTCCCCTCTCCCTGTGGCCATGGTTCCCCTTCCCTCCCTTTGTCTGACTTGTCCATGTAAATTGCAAGGTCTGCGGGGCAGGGATGGTCAGTCATGACTGTGGGGTTATCTTCCCAGCTCTGACACTGACATGGATCAAGTCATTTCTCTTCACCATGGTTTCCACATCTGTGAAATAAAGACAATGATTCTTTCCTTCTGCAGAGGAGTGAAGTGCAGTGGTTCCAATGCTAGTAGGCATCTGTGTTTGCTACATATGCTGCACTGACTTGCAGTGCCTGTTGCCTTCCTGGGCTACAGTATCTTTTACTTCATGCAACAAAGAATGTTTTCAAAGCCAAAAAAATGCATTTATTGAAAAGAAACACAACTGCTGGGGAAACAGAAAGGGCATGACACATTTGTGCTGTGTGGAAGGAAGGAAGGGGGTGGGGTGTGGAACAGAACAATCACAGATTTGCATATGTCCTGTTATCATATTCAGCCTTCCTATCTGGAGTGCCGCGCAATGAGTGCTGCACGTCAGGCTGGCTAAAATGCATAGTGATGGGGGTTGAGTGCAGTGGGTAAGGGTCGTAGTTTGCAGGGCTGGGTGGTGAAGCTACAGGTGTTGGAGGCAGCTGGTGGCGGTAAGAAACCAGATGTTGGGGGAAGCGGGTTGGCAGTGACATAGGGGCACAAGGGAAAGAGTTTTTGGACAAGGGCTGGGGGGGGGGGGCAGGCAAGGATCTGCTCCATCTGCAGTGCTATGAGCGCCTGTATCGAGTCTGCTTGGTGCTCCCTAATGCTTATGAGCCGCTTCATGCTTTGGTGCCAGCGATCTGCATTCTGCTGGCAGAGCCTCCTTTCAGTCTCCCGCCACTCCTGTACAATTTGATTTTCATGCAGCAGGTCCTCTTTGGCTCTTCGTGTATGCTTCCTGATTCTTTGTAGTCTTTGGGCCGTTGATGATAAGGATGGCTGGGATCTCAAGGTTGCATCTGTAAAGCCAAAATGCAACACTTAACAGAGGCAGCATTGTTCACACTAGACAGAGCAATGATTCAGATGTACTTAAAGACAAGTACAGTGTACACAATAGCAGAAAGTGCCAGTCCCAAAAGGAGTACATGTAACCCACAGGAGCCCAAAAATGGTGAGTAAACACAGGGGCAAGGGGGACTGATTATTTCAGGGCCGTAGTGTCCTCTGGGGTTGGTTCTGTGCCTTGGGGAAGAGCCAACAGCTGCAGGGGGCCTCTATACTGAACACTGTCCCCACATTTTCTACAGGATGAGTTCGTCCTGGAAGATATCTCACTGCTGAGGGTAACCTGGGAAGCAAGGGAGGATCTTCTATAATAATGTGGCTTCCGCCCTGGCCCTTATGTCGCTTGCCTGTGCGCAGAAATGGTCCCCCCGCCCCTCACAGCACAGTGACGCAGACATGTTAGCCTTACTGGGACACGGAGCACAGTAGCTCTGACAAGGAACCTGTGCAAGTGCATTGCCCAGCTTCTGCATGAGATTTCTTCTGCATGAGACCTTTGAAGAAATCACTGAGGCCAATTACTGCGATGTGAGAGAGCACATCAATGCCCTATTCTGCATCTAGGCATGCACACAGCCCTAAACCCTTCTTTCTGCAACCCTCCTCACCCCAAGGGCCCACACTGAACAACTACCTCCCCAAAATAAAAGCCACTTAGAGGGCACCTCCTCTGCTGTTTGTTCTTCCCCAAGCACCATCTGCTACGACTGGCTTCCTTTCTCCTGGCTTGAAAACAGCACCCTCACTCAGCACCTTCGCTCCTGCTTTCCTCCTCCTGCCTTGTTGAACTCTGTGCTGCTACAGCCTCTGAAGTGTCCATGGTGGTCTTCGGAATGGAGGTGGGGTCACCCCCCAAGTATCACATCCAGCTCTTTGTAGAAATGGCAGGTAATGGGGGCAGCACCGGAGTGGCGGTTTGCTTCCTGCACTTTGTGGTAGGCATTCCACAGCTCCTTCACTTTAACCCTGCACTGTGTCCCAGTCATGGCTCCTTTCCATCATGGCCCTTGATATCTGCCTGTAGGTATCGTAATTCCTATGGCTGGAGCGCAGCTGGGACTAGACAGCTTCCTCCCCCCAAACACTGATGAAGTCCAGTCAGCTGTGAAAAAGGCAGTCAGCTGCGAACCAGCTGAGTGGCTAAGAGAGGGAGTTTGACTGGGATCAATCCGAGAGGAGGTACGCTAAGTGCTGCATTGTGGGGCTGTGCTGATGAATATTTGAATCAGTTTGACCGTGTGCTTGATTGTTTGAAAAGTGTGAATTGGGAGTGCTTTGTTCCAGGTGGACCTGACTGTTATAAAAAGGCAATCAGCTGTGAACCAGCGGAGAGGCTAACAGAGGAAGTTTGCCTGGGAGTTCGCCTGGGAGAGTCCACTGCTAGCAAGTTAAAGAAGTATGGGCTGGATGAATGAACTATAAGGTGGATAGAAAGCTGGTCAGATCATCAGGCTCAATTGGTAGTGATCAATGGCTTGTGATTCAGGAGGGCCGGGATCAGTGGGAGAGTGGTAGAGGGGAAGGATATAAGCCCATGGCTAATAAAGGCGTGGTTCCCTGTAGACTAGGGAGGATTGCTACAGGTTAATTGGAGCACCTGTAGTCAATTAAGGCCCTGTTAGGAACCTAATAAAGCCCCCTGCTTCAGGCAGTCAGGGGAGAAGGAGAGAGGACTGGACCTTGGAGGTGTGCTGTGAGACTTGAAAGATCAGAGAAATGAAGTAAGGGAGACTCCCTCCCCCAGCGGTTAAGGACTGAAGGTACCCCACCCAAGGGGGAAGAGGGTAAGAACCTGCAGGGGTTGAGAGGGGCTGGGGCTCAGAATAAGGAGCAAACCCAGACCCTTCCCACACTTCCCTCCTTTACCACCTTCTTGGGCCACTAGTGGGGCCCTCATGGCCCCAAGAGCAGGAGCATGGGGTGGCATCTTAGCCCCCTCCCCATCAAGAAAAGGGCAGGACCCACCATACTACTTTGGCCATCTTGTCACAGGCTCCATGTCTAGTTGACAGCCGGTATCAAGCAAAGTGCCCCAAGGGTCGGTCCTGGGGCCAGTTTTGTTCAATATGTTCATTAATGATTTGGAGGATGGCGTGGACTACACCCTCAGCAAGTTTGCAGATGACACTAAACTGGGAGGAGTGGTAGATACGCTGGAGGGACCTAAACAAATTAGAGGATTGGGCCAAAAGAAATCTGAGGTTCAACAAGGACAAGTGCAGAGTCCTGCACTTAGGACAGAAGAATCCATGCACTGCTACAGACTAGAGACCGAATGGCTAGGCAGCAGTTCTGCAGAAAAGGACCTAGGGATTACAGTGGATGAAAAGCTGGATATGAGTCAACAGTGTGCCCTTGTTGCTAAGAAGGCTAATGGGATTTTGGGCTGTATAAGGGGCATTGCCAGCATATCGAGGGATGTGATTCTGCATTGGTGAGGCCTCATCTGGAGTACTGTGTCCAGTTTTGGGCCCCACACTACAAGAAGGATGTGAAAAAATTGGAAAGATTCCAGCGGAGGGCAACAAAAATGATTATGGGGCTGGAGCACATGACTTCTGAGGAGAGGCTGAGGGAACTGGGATTGTTTAGTCTGCAGAAGAGAAGAATGAGGGGGGATTTCATAGCTGCTTTCAACTACCTGAAAGGGGGCTCTAAAGAGGATGGATTTAGACTGTTCTCAGTGGTAGCAGATGACAGAAGAAGGAGTAATGGTCTCAAGTTGCAGTGGGGGAGGTTTAGGTTGGATATTAGGAAAAACTTTTTCACTAGGAGGGTGGTGAAGCACTGGAATGGGTTACCTAGTGAGGTGGTGGAATCTCCTTCCTTAGAAGTTTTTTAAAGTCAGGCTTGACAAAGCCCTGGCTAGGATGATTTAGTTGGGGATTGGTCCTGCTTTGAGCAGGGGGTTGGACTAGATGACCTCCTGAGGTTCTTTCCAACCTTGATATTCTATGATTCTATGATGATTATGAAGTTATGGGCCAGAAACCCATTGGTTTAGGTGCTGTACAAACATAAAACAAAAAGCCATGGAAGTGGTAGCAATCTGAGGCCAGCTAATGTGAGACTTATTGCTCGTGCATCAGTGGTGTTTTGAAGGAGTGTAAATCTGTGTTGGACATATGAATAATGATCAAATGATGTATGACTGAATGTGAAGAAGATGTGTTGATTGGATTCCCTCTGGTCTTATGTTCTTAAATGTACTGAAGAGGAGTCTAGAACTCTACATGGGATATTTTTTGCTGTGGGAGATCATATAGGAATGATGATTATCAAAATCATAATATCCATGTTGTGGGAGATCCCAATATTTTGATACTGGGTTTTATGCTGAATCATAGCAAAAAGTTGAAGTACTGAAATTTTCAAAATTTTGAGAACAGAGTACAAAATGTCCATGTTCTTTTTATACTGTTTTCCCCCATCCAGCTCTATTTGTATTTCAGCATGATGATTCCCAAGTATATATTTGCAGCTTGATTTTGTATGAACTTCTTACTCTAATTCTTTAAAGGCTAGTTCAATCTCTTTTTCCTTTTTAACTCTTTTTAAATATATTGTTCCTTCAGGTAGACATTAATAACAATTTATTTTTAAACATCTGTTTTCCTCTATTTTTGAAGAACAAAGATTAAAACCACACTAGTAACTAAGAGGCATATTTTCAAAAGCAAAATGGTTCTTTAGTCTTCCATTGACTTAAACGGGAGCTAGATGCATATATGTAATTTGTAGCTTTGAAAATCTACCCTAATTTCTTTAGGCCCTTTTGAAATTTGCAGGCAGAGGCACTAACCAGTCAATTGTCAATGATTTCACTCTGATGAAGCTCCATTGTTTTCAGTTGAATTATTCCTAATTTACACCAGTGTGAGTGAGAAGGGAATCTGGCCTTGTCATTACAATGGAGTCATTCCTGATTGATATTCATGTGTATGAGAGGAGTATGAAATCCCTGGACTTCAATAGAATTACTCATGGTTTACACCAGAGAAGAAAATCAACACTATTTATATCAGTGGACTTACCCCTGATTGGTACAAGACAGTAGAGTGCCAGGTCGAAGAAGTACTTTGGAATCAACTGGGATTTATTCCTGAACAACTAATATATCTGTGTTTTTATTACTCAGCATAAGTTTTATTACACACCAATATTAAACAGAAGTAACTTCCCTGAAGTCACTGAATCATACTGATGTAAAAGTGATCTAAAGGAGAGGAGAATCAGCCCATACATATGAGGGAGAAACCATATTAAAAGAACGTTACATTTGCAAAAACCAAGTGTCAGAATTAAGGTTTCTTGTGCAACACAGGATGGTTTTTTGGCTATTGAAGTTACACATGGAGATCATTTCAACCATAAAGCATGGAGAATTTGAGTAAACAGAACCTAATTTATAATATCAATCAAAATCCTGGATATTGTTGAAGGGCAGGGTTTTAAAAATAAAACCTAAAGGAGTTAGGGTTGCAACTCCCACTGAATTTCAATGTGAATTTGGCACCTAGTTCTCTTAGACTTCTTTGAATTTTCCAACCTATATATAATTTCTTTAAATTTCATTTAATATGTCATGTATATATTCACATGGTAACAATTGTATAAATCAGTCTTGTTATAAAATAAAGTCTAGTTTGACTAATTTATAAACATCCAGTTCATAGAATCATAGAAGATTAATGTTGGAAGAGACCTCAGGAGGTCATCTAGTCCAACCCCCTGCTCAAAGCAGGACCAATTCCAACTATATTATCCCAGCCAGGACTTTGTCAATCCGGGCCTTAAAAAAATCTAAGGATAGAAATTTCACCATTCCAGTGCTTCACCAGCCTCCTAGTGAAATAGTTTTTCCTAATATCCAACCTAGACCCCCACCCCACACTGCAATTCGAGACCATTGCTCCTTGTTCTGTAATCTGCCACCACTGATAACAGCCTAGCTCCATCCTCTTTGGAACCCCTTCAGGTAGTTGAAGGCTACTATCAATTCCCCCTCACTTTTCTCTTCTGCAGAATAAATACACCCAGTTCCCTCAATCTCTCCTCATAAATCATGAGCCCCAGCCCCTTGGTAATTTTCATTGCCTCCACTGGACTCTCTTCAATTTGTCCACATCCTTTCTATAGTGGGGTGCCAAAACTGGACGCAATACTCCAGATGTGGCCTCACCAGTGCTGAATTTAGAGGTTAATAATCACTTCCCTTGATCTGCTGGCATGCTCCTACTAATCTAGCCCAATATGCCGTTAGCCTTCTTGGCAACAAGGGCATACTGCTGACTCATATCCATCTTCTCATCCACTGTAATCCCCAGGTCCTTTTCTGCAGAACTGCCTCTTAGCCAGTCGCTCCCCAGCCTGTAGCAGTGCATGGGATTCTTCCATCCTAAGTGCAGGACTGTGCACTTGTCTTTGTTCAACCTCATCAGATTTCTTTTCACTCAATCATCCAATTTGTCTAGGTCACTCTGGACCCTATCCCTACCCTCCACTGTATCTACCTCTCCCCCCAGTTTAGCGTCATCCGCAAATTTGCTAATGGTGCAATCCATTCCATCATCCAGATCATTAATGAAGATGTAAAACAAAATGCAGGACAAGATGTAGGACAGACATCTGGGGCACTCCGCTTGATACTGGCGGCCAACTAGACATCGAGACATAGATCACTACCCATTGAGCCCGACGGCCTACTTTTACCCATTGAGCCCGACGATCCAATTCCTACTGTTTGACTGCAGTGCAAGTGTATCTTTTTATTTGTTACAACCCTCTCCATGAGTTAGAGGTATTTGATAAGGCAATTTCAGATACTGTTCAAAAACATGACCTTAAATCTATTGGACCTGTGTTTGTCTGTACCCTGCATAATTCCACTGCCCACCATCAACACAAGAATTCCCCTCCATGCCTACACAGTTGTCATACTGCAACTAGCAATAGGCATACACCAACCCTCATCCCCTCAGCATGTCTCCCTGGAGTGCTCAGCCCCTGTTCCACAGCACACTTACAATATTCCAAGATTCACTGATCCTAAACACAAGACTCTAGTTACATCTCAGAACACAACTCGCATTCACACATAGCAGTTAGATATGTTTATAGTGGAAACAAGTATAAGTTTATGTAACAAAGAATAGAGATTATAGTGATATCAGGTCAAAGTATTGGCAATCAATGATTACATATAATATAAAATCATAACATACATTAAAATAACAAGGAGTCCGTTGGCACCTTAAAGACTAACAGATTTATTTGGAAATAAGCTTTCATGAGTAAAAAAGTCACTTCTTCTTTTGTGGATACAGACTAACACAGCTACCCCCTACTACTTGATAACATACATTCTATACCCTACACTTAATTTATAAGATATTCTCATGACTATGTGTCATTCACACAAAAATCCTTACCGCAATTTACGCTCAGGTTGGCTTGACCCCTTCATTCATGAGGTAAAGACACTGCTAACTTGCTTCCTAGGTGAAGGAGTCTGCATGTTACCGCTCTAATATGTCAGAAAAATCCATGGTCCTTATTCATAAACCAGGTGCCAAGCTGCTGGTTGATTTTTCCTGTATAGGCCTTTCTCATGGGTTTCATGATCTCTTGATTAACCCTTGGCTCAATATGCAAATAGGCATACATTGTCAGGAACACAATATCCAAATGACCAAACAGTCTGTTATCCACTGCCTGAAAAGAACTTGGCGGAGGTATGTCTCCTCCTGGTTACCTCCAAAGTCTTTAAGAACATAATTCTAGTATAGATACATAGCTCCTTAATGACCAGTGGGCTACTGACTCTTGGGAAACTCCTTACATGCCACCCTTTGGTGAATTATTATGAATGTATCTGACCCACAGAATTTTTGCAAAATCTCCTACATCTCCTGTGCCCTTTGCCAGTTGGCATAAAGTGGTCCTTGTGTCACATGTACCACTCCCCTAATGTGCTTAGGATAGGTGGGATTTTTAATTAGGCTTTCAAAGAAAATGTTTACAAAATGAATACTGTCTTGTATCTTTCTCCAAAGGCTTTCACATCTCAGTACAACACGCCATAAGTGACAGCTCAGAGCTTCAATATTTAAAGTGAACCCCAACTATACAACATACATAAGGGTGAAATTCAGCTGCATGGGAACAGCCAGTTCATAGCCTATGCACCATTGCTCCTTTGATGAGAAGCTCTGAGTAATAAGTACTTGTCAGTGGGAACTAACAGGCCCAGATCTACAAAGGTATTTAGCTATTTCCCACTGATTTCAATTGAAATTAGGTGCCTAAATACCTTTGAGCATCTGGGCCACTCCTAAATGCCAAACCACTCTTAAAAATGGGACTTTGTCTCTGAGGTCATCTAGGACCAGATTTTTAAAGGTATTTAGGCACCTAGTGAGATTTTCAAAAACATCTAGGTGCCTAAAACTCATACATTGCAATGGTTGTTAGGCATCTGGATATCTTTGAAAATCCCACCAAGTACCTAAATGCCTTTAAATACTTGGCCCTTAAGCATTTTTGATCACATTACTGTAATGGCCAGATTTTCAAAAATATTTAGGTGACTGCTAGGTTATGCTAGCCAATAGGAGGTGCTGTGACCTGGGGACCCCTTGGTGCCAACTGGCAGAGGGGAAAATGTGTTTACAGTGATTCCTGAGTCAGATCTCTATGGATATGTCTACACCCAGCCGCTAGTTCGGCGGCTGGCAATCGAAGTTCTGGGTTCGACTTATCGCGTCTTGTCTGGACGCGATAAGTCGAACCCGGAAGTGCTCGCCGTCGACTGCGGTACTCCAGCTAGACGAGAGGAGTACCGCGGAGTCGACGGGGGAGCCTGCCTGCCGCGTGTGGACAGAGGTAAGATCGAACTAAGGTACTTCGAACTTCAGCTACGTTATTCACGTAGCTGAAGTTGCGTACCTTAGTTCGATTTGGGGGGTGAGTGTAGACCAAGCCTATGTAACAGTTCACCAAAGGGTGGCATGTAAGGTCTCTACCAATAGCCAATAACATATTGGTCGTCATAATCATTGCTAAATGTATGCACAGATGATATTTAAGGAGTTGTGTATCTCTACTAAAAACTATGTTCTTAAAATATGTAAATTAAGACAAGTCAACAGAAGGTGATAAAACAGGTTCTGTTCAGTGGGAGTAATCACTTCTCTATCTAGTTGGTCATTTTGTATTGTGTGTCTCATATGTCTATTTGCTTTACTGAGCCTAATGATAATGAAGAAGTTGCGAATTCACATAAGAGAAGATCTGCAGGAAAAAGCAAAACTAGCAGAGGGGTTGTCCTGCTTAAAGTAAAGACAATGGATTTGGGGGGCATAACTGGGGTACTGAGGTAAACCCAGGATCTTTCACTGAGGAGACAAGCTGAGAGCATGGCTTGTTTCATGAAAAAGGGATCACAGCCTACCTGATTGAGAAACACAGGTGGGCAATACTATAAGATATGGAGACATAATCACTAACCCTGAGACACTGTATTACATTTTACCTTTTTGTTTAAAATTTGTTGTAAAAATGAATAAATTCGCATTTGTGAAACAATTCAAAATTTCAAATGATTTTTCATTCAAAAATGAATTATTTTTATTTGGTTTTTGTTTTGCTTTCTTTGTTTTTTTTTCTGCAAAACATTTATAAACAAATATGAAAATTCAAAATATTGATACTTTGGAATTTCCCCCTTTCCCCTGCTTTTTTCTTTATCCTTTTTCCCCAGCCCCATTTTTACTTCTAAATGCAATAGAATGAATGATATACAGGAATATTTATTTTTTTCATTTCTCATTATTTTAATTTTTTTTCTTGTGCCATCATTTTCAAATGCTGAAGAGTCATAAAGTGCCGAAAAAAGAAAAACGAATAAACTCAACACAAACATTCAAAATACCAACATTTCAAAACATTGTTTCAATAAAAATAAAATGGAAAGGTTTCTGGTCTTAAGAAAATATGTTTTTCCTTAAAAACAATTCAAATGAAATAATGATGTTGTGAAGGCCAAGATAAAACAGGGTTCAAAAAAGAGCTAGATAAACTCATGGAGGGTAGGTCCATCAATGGCTATTAGCCAGGATGGGCAGGGATGGGGTCCCTAGCCTCTCTTTGCCAGAAGCTGGGAATGGATGACAAGGGATGGATCAGTTGATGATTACCTGTTCTGTTCATTCCCTCTGGGGCACCTGGCATTGGCCACTGTCAGAAGACAGGATACTTTGTTCTGACCCAGTCTGGCTGTTCTTATGTTCTTAATTGTGTACAGCTCTAATGATATCTTATTTTTACTAGATCAAAGACATCTACACACTTTACATCCCAGTGAGTGCCTTTTCCAAGGCTTTCTTCACCTCTTTGTTTCGTAGAGTGTAAATAAAAGGGTTTAACAACAGAGTTACAATTGTGTTTAAGGTGTTGACTATTTTGTTTTGATCCAGGGTGTTCTGTACAGAAGGCTTGACATACAGGAAAATGGTGGAGCCGTACCAGATAATCACAACAGTGAGATGAGCAGAGCAAGTCTAAAAGGCCTTTTGCCATCCTTGTGCTGATGGTATTCTCAGTATTGTGGAGATGATATAAATGTAGATGATCAGGGTTATGATACAGGTGCTCAGGAGGACAATGAAGGAAGTGATGAAAGCCACCAGTTGAAGGAGGTGTTTGTCTGTGCAGGAGAGAACTATCCAAGAATCTAGGTCACAATAGAAATTATTGATCACACTGGGGCTGCAGAAGGACAATCTGGTTATGAGATATGCCGGCACACAAATAGCTAGGAAACCAGACACCCAACAGCAGAGGGCCATCCAAGCAGACAAGGTGCTGTTCATGATGGAGCTATAGCGCAATGGGTAGCAAATGGCCAGATAGCGGTCATAGGCCATGACCGATAAGAGGAAACATTCTGTGCAGCCAAAGGCTAGAATGAAGTACATCTGTGTGATGCAGCCAGTAAAGGAGATGCTTCTGCTTTTCCCCAGGAAGATTGCAAGTGTCTTGGGAACACAGGCTGTGGTGTACCATATCTCCAGGAAGGAGAGGTTGCAGAGGAAGAAATACATGGGAGTTTGCAGGTGGCAGCATGTTCTCACTAGGATTATGATGGCCATGTTTCCCATGACTGTCAGGAAGTACATCATGGAAAACAGCACAAAGAGGGAGGTCTGCAAGTTCTGACTACCAGGGAAGCCCAAGAGGATAAATTCATGCACTCTGGTTTGGTTTGCCATAAATGTTCCAGGCACGTAGTCCATCTGCACAAAGCAAGAGATTAGAAGAGAGGCAGTTAAACATATTAGATATTGCTGACCAATGAAGCAGTGCTTAATTTGTTCCAGAACTTGCCAAGGCTGAGCCCTGGCTTGGCATTTCATACTGTTGGCACCTCTGGGCTTGCTACATCAAAAAAATTACTTGAGCTCCGGCACCTAATTGCTTGTGCTCCAGCACTTCTTCCATTAAAAATTAAGCACTCCCTTGAAGGTTTGAGTTCACCATCTCAGTGTCTCAAGTCTGTCAGAATACCTAATACCAGTAGATCACCGCCTCTGTGTGGTGACCAGGGTAGGTTATTCTAACTGTTAGGACAGGCAAGGTTCTTCACTAGTGGTCCTTCACTTGTCCCTTAGACACCTTTGAACTCTATTCTGTCAATAGACGTTCAAACAGTCATTCTCTCTAGTCATATACTTCATGTCCTTTGTGGATGGGCTTTACTGTTTTCAGGATGTGTTTTAATCTAACACAGCTTTTTGATCAAATTCTCTTTTTCACCAATTATATTTCCTTTGTTTTTTTTCTCTTGATACTCTCTCTCCAGTGCATCTGTAGATTTTCCCTCTACTTCCCTTCTCTAATAGTGTCAGCTCACATAACCAGGTCAATTTTCTTCTCCATCTCCAGTTCTGAAACCTTTCCTATTTTCCTTCTGTCCTTCTCACTTCCCAGTCCCCTGCTTTTATTCTCCTGATGTTCTTTCATTTTATCATCTCACCTCCTGTCCCAGCTGCACTTCATTCTCTAGCTCAGCATGTAGATTCTTCTCCTTTCTCTCATAGCTTTTTTCCATCTGCCTCTTCGGGCAGATTCTGAGGCCCCTTCCTACGGCTGCCTTCTCCTTGCCTACCTTTCTCCACAAGACAGCATTCTTTGCTGCTGTATCACAGCTGCAGCAGGAGCTAGTGCCAGGGTGATGGTTACTGCACTTACCTAAGATATATCCCAAGCCTAGAAGTGTACACAGCAATGAAGCACCATGAGCCCTAGTTGGCTGGTACAGGCCAGCAGTGGGTGTCTAGTCATACCCTGAGTGACCTCATCTATTGCTTCAATGAATTACTACTGCCGTGAGTTTCACGTGTTACTGGTACAATTTAGTCTCCTCTCATTCACCTTGGTGTAAATCAAGAGTAATTCCCCTGAAGTAAATGGGGCTCATTCTTCACTCACTCGCACCAGTGCAAATCAGGAGTAAGTCTGCTGAAGAGAAGGGAGATGATTCTCTGCTTCCACACATCAGTATAAATCCAAAGTACCTCCATTGCCATCAGTGGGGCAATTTCTCCTGTCACATACCCTGATGTAAATCAAAAGTTATTTCACTGAAGTTAGTGGATTTACACCAGTGTCAGACTGGTATGGAAGGAGAATCAGGCCCAATATGTCCTTATAGTTATGCTAGAGTTTACAGTGGAAGTAAAAAACAAAAGAAAATAAACAAAACACCATAGGGAAATATACTTACTCTGTGAATATCAGTTCAATGATTCCTTGCTCTGGCAAACCTGCCTTGCTGTGCAGGATGATTAATTAGCTCACATTTCCAGCAGTGGGCAATATATTTCTTAATACAGATACTTTAAACTATCTTTAAGGGGCAATCTGACTTTGGCTAAAGGATCTACCTTTCCAGCTCTATTGCCGGAGCTGGTCAATAAAACCCACTCCCTTCGCAGTCTGCTTCTCCGGGTGTTCTTGGTTCTTAACAACTTATGTTGCCAGAAGGCTGGCTGTGAATGTGATTAATCCAGTCTTCTAAATTGAATATTTGATGATTTCATAACCAAAAGATTCTGGAAAACTGTGTCTATTTCTATATTGGTTAGACCCTCATCCACTTCAGAAGATCAGCATCTGCCAGTAGACACTGCCTTTGGCTGACAGGTGTATGACAAGTGAAAAGGTTGTATGAGGAAGCTCATTTTATATTCCTCCCCAGCCCCTCTGGAGTTGGTCTCAGCAAAATTGTACAGACTTCCTGGTAATGTGCTAAGCCAGGGCTGGATTTAGACACAGGCAATATTGTGCCTAGAGATCCTACTGGTGGGATCAGAACTGCCGGTCCTTGTGCCACAGGCCCCACAAGCTGATGGAAACCTCCTGTTAGCCCCAGTGGCTGGGTCAGGGCTGTTGGGAAGGAGGCTGTGGGCTCTCTCTCTTTGCTGGGAAGCTCTGAGGTACAGCACAGTGATATGTGGGGAGCCTGAGGTGGCCAGAGCAACGCTCCAATTTGACCTCTCTGAATAGACACAAAAGGCTCCTGTCAAAAGGAGTCAACAGGTCCTGGCTCTCCTGTGAGCATTTCCTCACTATGGGTCAGTCCCCCCTCTGAGGGCCAGAGAGCAGTGTCACTGAGGTCTCACCAGCATGTTTTCTACAGCTGAGTCGCTGTGTGCTGAGTGACACAGACCTGTGGGGAAGTGATTATCCACCCTGTAATTAGCAAATTACTATGATCGATTCCCCTCCTTGCCCAGGCCTGGTGGCGTCCAGAGACCACATGGAAAAATCAATAACACGGACACCAGAGTCTAATGCAAGAGCTGGTAATGCCTTGCACCCATCGCTCAAGACCGCTATAAATACACCCCTGGGCTATGCAGTGTTCAGGTCTGGGCTAGGGTCAGGCAGGGCTCTGTCATTGTCATAGCCTCATGTTGATGCTTTAATGTTTCCCCTTAGATTTAAAACCTAGGCTGGAATCTGTGGGCCAGCAGATTTAGCTAAGTACGGTGCTTACAACGTGTGTTTGCTTCTAACAAGGCTCATGCTGCAGCTGGCACTGTAACGGGAGGGTGCTGAGAAATCAGCTTTTAGCTTTAACTTGGCCTGATATTTTTGTAAGTGTCACAATGGTTTTTTGTCTTTTGCTGCTGCTGCTTCTGCCTAGGGCCATCTGCAAGATCCAAATGTCCATGTGCTTCATGAAGAAACCCTTCCCGACTCACCCGGACTATTATAGGCAGGGAGACCACATTATTGGTGCGATCCTCTCTCAGGTTATTTCGATGCTTGACCTGGAGTCCTTCCAGCAGCCTCCCCATCCTTGGTACATTAAGTACTTCATGTAAGTATTGCTTTATTTTTTATGAGGCAAAAGGGGTGAGGTCTCATGCATTGAGTACTAGGGAATAAGTGAGGTCATATTACAGATCTAAACTGGTGTATTTGAGAGCAGATTGTCTTTTTATAGGGCAGAAAAAAGGCAGGATTTTAAGGAGACTGCTAAATTTAAATATTCTTAACTCTGCAGAACTATGTGACTTGTACCAAATAGTTTTTAAAGAATTGGTTAAGGAATTCTTGAGGGATTGATTTTTGGTTTGATTTTTTATTGAATCTGGTTATGCTGGGGAATGCCCAGAGGAATGGGGAAAATGAGACAAAACAAAATAAACAAAAAACCCAAATGTACCAATATTTAAGTACATAAGAATGGCTATACTGGGTCAGACCAATGGTCCATCTAGCCCAGTATCCTGCCTTATGAAAGTGGCCAATGCCAGGTGCTTCAGAGGGAATGAACAGAACAGGGCAATCATTGAGTGATCCATCCTCTCTCTTCCACTCCCAGTTTCTGGCAAACAGAGGCTAGGGACACCCAGAGCAGGGCCGACGAGAGTACTTTAAGTACATTAAGTACTTCATGTAAGTATTGCTTTATTGTTCAATGAGGCAAAAGGGGTGAGATCCCATGCATTCAATGTTATGCAATAAGTGGGTTCGTATTATAAATCTAAACTGGTGTGACTGAGAGCAGGTTATCTCTTTGTGGTCTCTTTAAAGTCTATTGAATTTCAATATTCTTAAGTCTGCAGAGTTGGGTAACTTCCATCCAGTCAGTTTAAAAGAACTGGACAAGGAGTTCTTGGGCTATTGAATGTTACTAAACAAATCTTGTTATACTGGGGAGGTCCCAGAGGAACGGGGGGGGGGGGGGAACCAAAATGAATGCACCAATATTTAAAAGAGGGAAACCCAGGTTGTTAGTCTGAGACTGATGCTGGCCAAAATGATAGAAAGTCTGATATGGGATGCTACTAATAAAGGACTAAATGATGGCAGTATAAATGGTGCAAATCAGCATGTTTTTATGGAAAACAGGTTTTGTCAGACAAACTTGATATAACTTTTATGAGCTTATAGATTTAGCTGACAAAGGTATCTGTGTTGACATAAGAGAGACCAGATGGGTGAGGTATTATCTTTTATTGGACCAACTTCTGTTAATAAAAGAGGCAAGCTTTTGAGCTCCACAGAACTTCAGATCAAGGAAAGGTAATCAGTGTCACAGCTAAATACAAGGTGCAACAGACTTTCAAGCATCAGGAGTTAACACATGTTGCAAAAAAGCCTTCAAAATGCACATGGCAATTATGCCTCTGCCGTCATAGGACAAAGAAGAATTATTGGGTTACAGATTGCTGTAATAAGACAGAAAATCAATGTCTCTACTGAGTCCATGATTCTTGGTGTCTGGCAGAGTGATGAATTTAAGAATTGGCATAATATACCCAACATTCTGATTTAAGAATGCATTTTACAAAATCAATGTAGCCCGTATAAAATGGATTAAAAACTGTCTGACTGACAGATCTCACAAATTGCAAATGGAGAATCAGCATCAAATGGGGGAATTTCTAGTGGGGTACCACACTTGAATACCTTTATCAGTGAACTACAAGAAAATGTCAGATTCATTGCTGGTAAAGTTTGCAGATGGCACAACAATTGACAGATAGATAATGATAAGGACAGGCTGGATCTACTCAGAGATCTGGGTCTTGTGGTAAACTGGGCTCAGTTGAACAACAGCTACATGCAAAGTCATGGATCTAGACAAAAAATAATATAGGTCACACTTATAGGATAGAGGCTATATTTTGGAAATCAGTAACTAAGAAAGGGAAATAGGGGTCTTGGCAGATAAGTAACTGAACAGGAACTCCCACGGCAATGCAGTGGCTATGAGAGTCAATGCAATCCTTGGATGCATAAGAGTGTGCATATTAAGTAGAAGTAGGAGGGGGGGAATCTTATTATACAGCATTAGTGAGGCCATTATTTTCCAGTTCAGCTCTCCACGTTTTTGAACGGGTGTTGAAAAATTGGACAGGATTCCAAAAGTCAGATCTGCGGTCTGGAAAGCCTCCTGTAAAGCTCAATCTATTTAATTTCTGCAAGGGAAGGCTAAGAAGTGACTTAATCACCGTCTATAATTATCAGAGATTTCTGATCGCATTGAGCTCTTTAATTCAGCAGAGAAATGTGTAACAGAATCCAGTGGCTGGAAGCTGAAAATAGATGAATTCAAGCTAGAGATAAGGAGCGTATTTTTTCACAGTGAGGGTAATTAATCATTGCAGCTGATTCTCCAGCTTTAAATAAAGATTGGCTGCATCTTCCTAAAAGATAGAGCTATATCTCAACCCGAAGAAGTGGGCTTGATGCAGGAATCACTGGGCGAATTTCTGTGTTATGCAGGAGATCAGAGAGTCTGGTCATAATGGTCCCTTCTGGCCTTAGCTTGGATGAGTCTATGAAATGCCAGGCAGTTCTAGATGGGCTCTGAAAGCTAGCTCTGTGATGAAGCCTTCCTGAAAATACCTTTGCAATATGACTGGGGGGGGGGGGGGGATGGGTCTATCCGGGAGATGTTAGTGAGCCTGCTAAAGACTTTCTGGCAGCCCGCATGGAGCAAGACGACTCAGGCAGTGTAATCAGTGTCAGACCTTTAATAGTTACATTCAAAACTGGGCTGGCTGCGCCTTTAAATTTGTAAGAAAGTAATAGCTTGGAACAGTACTTTGGTTAGCCTGGAATGCTCCTCACCTATCCCAGCTCCACCCCTGCATGAAGCAGGCAAGCCTTTCTAAGCTACCTGCTGTCTCCTGATTGGTTAGTGTCCATTCCCAATCCTTCTAAGCCACTGGAGGACTAAATCTTATACATACCCAGGCCTGAGTGGGTTTTCCCTAGGCAGAGGGTGTCAGGGTGCAAATGACCCCAGCAGGGGGAAAATCCAAATAACTTGTAAGAAAAGATACTCCCTTTGTGGGAAGAATGGTCCGGCTCCTGCTCCCACCAAGGTCAGAGCAATGCTCCCAGGATATGATATGGTATCTGTGAATTGGTGGTGCCATGATTGTATTCATCAATGCAATGTTTCCCTTTAGGGAATGGGAGAATCACTGCCAATCCCACACCTTCAAATATCATGAGTCAAGCCTCACAAAATCCTGAGATTTGCTGAGAAATCATTCAATTAACTATAAGTGGGGAGTTGTTTTCTTTGTCTTCTGGTTTCTCAGACTTTCATTTACACTTGGGACATGTTCTCAAGCTTTTCTCTGTGACTATGAAGGCTACACAATTTGGGGCACAATTTAAAGGTATTTAGGTGTCTCAGGGATTTTCAAAAGCATCTAAGCTCCTATCTCCCCCAGCGGAAGCTGGGTGTTTTTGAAAATCCCACTAGGTATCTAAATACCTTTAAAATCTAACCTTTACTAAGAAAGAAAGAAAGATTATCCCTTAATCACATGATTCCAGCAGCTGGGGCTTTAAGGAAAACACCAAATATTGCAGGGCTCCCAATAACATCTCAAAGGTTGGCAACATTGTGTGCACTAGCCACAATGATGACTCAGCCTTGAGAGTGGAAATAGCTCTCATTCCTAAGTAACAGGTGGGGTGTAGAGTTCTCTGTCTTTCCTGCCACCCAACAGCCACTTTCTCCGTGGCTGGAGGGTGCACAACTGACACATCATTTAAATCTCATCGCAGGCTCCTGCCTAAGAACTACCAGCACGTCCTGGCCTTAGTGTTTGCCATTAATAAGATCAACCAGGATCCCGAGCTGTTACCCAACATCACACTGGGATTCCGCATCTATGAAAGCTTTTTCAGTGCCAGGAAGACCTATGAGAGCTCTTTTACCCTGCTCTCCACCAGAAATGGAATGATCCCAAATTACAACTGTGACACCCAGGACAAGTTGTCAGCTGTCATCGGGGGGCTTGGGTCTGAAACTTCCCTCCAGATGGCAACCATCTTAGGCATCTACAAGATCCCACAGGTAAGGGCTGTGGGGTGTGGATGGGTTTCACTGCTCAGTCAAACAGGGGCCAAATTCCCCACTGGTGTAATGTTACTAACCTCAGAGGAATGGCATCAGAGACAGAGATGGGGCATAGGAAGATATGTCTGTCAGAGAACTCCTCTCCCCCTATTATTTGACAAGCTCTAGGAGTAGCTTTGCGCAAAGACAAATCAGACAGTTCTTCAACTCCAAGACTGGACCTCGGGGTTCCAGCATATCTGTTTCTCTCCGTGGCTCTCCAGCGAATCTAAATGAGTTCAGACTCCTGTTAGAGACATCTATCCCTTCAGGAAGCAACGGAACCTGACCCAGAGCTTCCTTTTCATAAAAAAGCCAGCATGTAATATTCCACTGAACACAACCTCTGAGAGTCCCAAAGTCAGTATGGGAAAGCCAAGCTTGTCTGAATTTATGTTGGCAGATGCAAATTTCCATACTTTGTTGGAGTCCATCTTAATATGTGACTCTCTCTGATCCTGTGTCCCCTTGCCTTGGGCAGAAACAAAACTTAAAAAACGGGCTATTCACAGCCAGTTCATTTGTCTCCAGATCCAGCTGTGATGTGTCCATATATTCAGGCAGCCTTAGCGTCCAGTAATTTAAAGTTAATGTCTAGACATTCGGTCTTCTATTCTCTCTCAAGGGTACTTCATTCATCTGTGCTGATTGCAACCAGAAGGGCATATGTCACTCCCTTGCCTCACTCAGGGTAGTAATTAATCCCTGTGGGCAGCAATATAATATGGGCAGGTAAACTGAGTCATGCACATAGTTCATGAAATTATTACAAAAAATCCCGCATTCTCCATAATGTCCATAATGTCTCACTAGCAGTTTAGTGATAATGTTCTGTGAACTCCATTTTCAAGGCGGCTCCAGGTCTCATGTATTTTCATTTAAGGTCCCATTGCTACCACTTTCCTTATGTGGCTGTGTCTCTAGACAAGAGTGAAACTGGCCCTGATGTTGGAAAAAATTCCTAAGTGAATCTTGTGGGTCAGATTGCAGGTTGTTATTGGAATGTGTATAGTTACTCAGTAGTGTTGCCTGATTCGTTGAATGGTTACTGATTCTACTGACTTTTAAGAATTTCCAATTAGTCACTGATTAAATCTCTGAGGCTTGAAAGGTTCTAGTCCCAGAATCAGTCACAACAGAATTAAGTTCAGATGACCCGATATGCACAATGACAACACTTCACACTGAGGGCAAAACAAAGCTTTAAATACTTTTGTTATCATAATTAGCATAACTACAAATGTTCCACCCAAATGAGAAAGTAGATGCAGTGGAGAATTAAGATGGTGTCCCACACCATACCTTATGCATACTTACTCCCTTCTCCTGGATACCTAGTGGTGGAAGACAGGTGATATTCCACAAGGGTCCTATCCTGCCTCTGGCATGCCAAACAAGTCCATTGGTCAAGATCTCAATGTTTAAATGGTGGTCAGGCCTATTACAGTGTCTGGTGATTACCGTGCATGTTCATATAAACACCTGTCCTCCTTTGTCCAATACTGATTTCTTCACCCTATTAATGGGGGGTATCCTATCCTATAGATTAGTATATTAACTTATTATCATATACATCAATTCGTTGCCAAGGCAAGTTCGTAGTTACACAGCTGTGGATGTTCCTATCCTAAAATATTGAAAGCTGGTATCAGTTCGTATTCCTATGGTTACCTAGTATCATTGTATACAGAAAACCCTTAAATGTAATACTCCCAGTTCCCTAATAACTGAGGGTCACTGTTGGGTAATTCAAGCTTTATGCTATTTAAGCTAATGTCTTACAGGATGTAGGACTGTATGTCTTGCGGTACTGCTACATAAAAATAGTTTTAAGCTAACTCTGTAGGCTACAGTATTAGAATGCCAGATGTGTAGAAGTTCACTGATTGCCTGACTGTTACTCTTGGAAACATGTTTCTGGTGCAAGCACTTACATTTACAAGTTAAAAAGTCACCTTTTCTGAATGTGCCCAAATGTATTGTTTCTGGGAATGTTCCAGCCAGTGATCTCCTTTCCACTAATATTCATGAGAAGCCAATGAAGAATAAGCACAGGGAGACGTGAAGCAAATTCAGATTTTTTACTTTATTTGCAGGAAATTACTTGAAGATTTCAGAAGGGCTACCTAGAAATTTTCTGTTGAAACATTTGTTTATTTGTTTTCTTGTTTGGCTTGGGTTTTGAGACAGAAAATTGGGTTTGGGGTTAAATGAACACTTTAAAAGCTATTGTCTGCTTTCCTTGAAAGGTTCCAAGTTTTTATTGGGAACACAGAAACCTAGAAACTGAAAATATCTTGTTTTTTGGCTGAATTTTTTGTTGTTATCATTTTGGTTTTAGCTGAAAAATTCTGTTTTTGCCTGCTGAAAAATTTTGGGTTTGAGTTAGTCAAGAAAAAACTTTTTCGTCTATGTAGAAATTTTCCACATAAAGAAGAAAACATTATCTAATCAACTCTAGTTTTCACTGAAATCTAAAAATCAACATATTTTCTCTTTTAGATCAGCTATGGTTCATTTCATGCCATGCTGAGTGATAAATTCCAGTTCCCTTCTGTCTACCGGATGCTCCCAAATGAAGAACCTCAGTCTCTGGGACTGGTTCGGTTAATGCAGCATTTCCGATGGACCTGGGTTGGCCTAATCGCTTCAGACGATGATAGTGGAGAAAAGTTTGTGCAGACTTTGAAGCCAATGCTCATTAGGAACAGCATCTGTGTTGCCTTCACAGAACGGGCCCCTCACGTGCCTTCTCCTTCCATGGTCCATGTCTTTAGGGAGCAAACATCTAAGCTACATTCCAGTATCTCCCAGACAAAGGCTGAGGTGATTGTTGTCTATGGTGACACAGACTCCCTACTAGGTTTCAAACTGTTTTTACATACAAACTATCAAACAGCACTGACACCGATAGGGAAGGTTTGGATCACAACAGCTCAGTGGGATTTCACTTCGTATATTGCTCTGAATAGGTGGACTTTAAAACCCTTCCATGGTGCTTTGTCCTTCGCAGTACACACAAAAGAGGTGCCAGGATTCCGAGATTTCCTCCGAACCCTCAACCCTTACCAACCCCAAGGAGATATTTTTATTCAGCGGTTTTGGCACACTGTATTTAATTGTTCAATTCCCTATGCTGGCTTGACAATAAAGGGTGGGAGAAATTGCTCAGGGAAGGAGGAATTGGAAAGCCTGCCGGGTTCTGATTTTGAAATGAAAATGTCAGGCCAGAGCTACAGTATCTACAATGGTGTCTATGCTGTGGCACATGCTTTACATGCCCTGTACTCATCCAAATCCAAAAAGGAAGCCACGGGGAAGGGACATCTTCTGGAGCTTCAGAATATCCAGCCATGGGAGGTAACGGCTCTTCTAATAGAAGCACCAATATGAGTTTCAAAAGTAATGTTCCCACTACATTTTCTGTTTAGGGAGTTCCAAAATTATCAGTAGGATATTTCCCAAATATATAAAAATAATAATAATAATTAATAAATTGATCACATACACTGGTGTAATTCAGGAGGAATTCTACAGAAGCCAGTGGAGCTGGGCTGAGGAGAAACTATTGTAAGTGGGAGTTGAATGAGGCTAAATAACATATATTTTTCAGCAAATATTTATGATTATTTATTTGAAGAATTGCTCACTACGTGCTGGAGGCTTCCCAAATCCTGAGATATCATTCTGAAAGTTCTCTGTGCACCGCTTCTCAAGTAAATACTCAGGACTAAATTTTTAAAGGTATTTATGTGCATACTGGGATTTTCAAAAGCAGCTAAGTGCCTTTTACCAGCACCAATGTGCCACTGGATGTTGGGCATCTAGTTGCTTTTGAAAATCTCACTAGGTGTCTAAATACTAGGGCTGTCAAGCAATTAAAAAAAATAATCGCATTTAATTGCGCGATTAAAAAAATTAATCGCGATTAATCACAGTGTTAAACAACAATAGAATACCATTTAAAATATTTTGGATGTTTATTACCTTTTCAAATATATTAATTTCAATTACAACATAGAATACAAAGTGTACAGTGCTCACTTTATATTTATTTCTGATTACAAATATTTGCACTGTAAAAGAAAAAAAATGTATTTTTCAATGCACCTCATACAAGTACTATAGTGCAATCTCTTTATCATGAAAGTTGAAGTTACAAATGTAGAATTATGTAAAAAAAAAAAACCCTGCATTCGAAAATAAAACAATGTAAAACTTTAGAGCCTACAAGTCCACTCAGTCCTACTTCTTGGTCAGCCAATCACTCAGACAAACAAGGTTGGTTACAATTTTCAGGAGATAATGCTGCCAGCTTCTTGTGTACAATGTCACCTGAAAGTGAGAACAGGCATTCACATGGCACTGTTGTAGCTGGCGTTGCAAGATATTTATGTGCCAGATGTGCTAAAGATTCATGTCCATTCATGCTTCAACCACCATTTCAAAGGACATGCGTCCATGCCGATGATGGGTTCTGCTTGATAATGATCCAAAGCAGTGCGCACTGATGCATGTTCATTTTCACCATCTGAGTCTGATGCCACCAGCAGAAGGTTGATTTTCTTTTTTGATGGTTTGGGTTCTGTATTTTCTGCATCAGAGTGTTGCTCTTTTAAGACTTCTAAAAGCATGCTCCACACCTCGTCCCTCTCAAATTTTGGACGGCACGTCAGATTCTTAAACCTTGGGTCGAGTGCTGTAGCTATTTTTAGAAATTTCACATTGGTACCTTCTTTGCGTTTTGTCAAATCTGATGTGAAAGTGTTCTTAAAACAAACATGTGCTGGGTCATCATCCAAGACTGCTGTAACATGAAATATGTGCAGAATGTGGGTAAAACAGAGCAGGAGACATACAATTCTCCCCCCAAGGAGTACAGTCACAAATGTAATTGACACATTATTTTTTACACTGTTTTGTTTTTGAGTGCAGTTATATAACCAATCTGTATTTGTAAGTTACAATTTCACGATAAAGAGATTGCACTTCAGTACTTGTATGAGGTGAATTGAAAAATACTATTTCTTTTGTTTATCATTTTTACAGTGCATATATTTGTAATCAAAAATAACAATATGAAGTGAGCACTGTGCACTTTGTATTCTGTGTTGTAAATGAAATCAATATTGAAAATTTAGAAAAACATCCAAAAATATTTAATACATTTCAGTTGGTATTCTATTGTTATAAGTGCGATTAATCGTGATTAATTTTTTAATCGCAATTAAAAAAATTAGTTAATCGCATGAGTTAACTGTGTTTAATTGACTGCCCTACTAAACACTTTTAAAAAGCTGGCCCTTAGTACATAATAATGGAGCTGGTCAAAATTTTTCATTTGCAACTTTTTTTTTTTCAACAGAAAATTGGTTTTTTTACATTAAGTAACTTTTTTTGTGGAAAGTGTATGCTTTTGCCTAAAATTTCCTTTATTGTAGTGGAAAACTGAAAATTCCAAAACTAAAAATGTCAACCAAAAACTGGGGGAAAAAATCAGTTTTGGGAATTTTTCAACTGAAAATGTTCAGTTTTAGACAATTTCCATCCAAAAAAAATTACAACTTGGAGATCTTTAACAAAAAATCAAAATTGTCCATGGAAAAAAATCCACTTTTTTGACCAGAGCCACATAATAAACTTGAACTCTTAAAACAAGGTGTTTCTTATTTCCCTGGAGAACATAAAAGGCACAGTGATCCCTTCTGAAAAATGTGGAACCTCTCAATTTTCAGTGTGTTAGCTCAGAAAGAGCTTAATTTTCAAAGTCACCCTGTCCCAGAGAAAACAGAAAACATAAGCTCCCAAAGGCAGGAGTTTGTAAGTTTCATTTTGATGGATTCAGCTCATTGGCAGCCTTTTATCACATTTTATAACACCTGCCAATTTCTCTTTCAATCTAGCTACATCCTTTTTTGAAAAATGTCAGATTTAACAACAGTGCCGGGGACAAACTGTATTTTGATGAGAACGGTGAATCATCAGCTGGATACAACATTTTAAACTGGATTGTTTTCCCCAATGATTCCTTTGTCAGAGTGGAAGTGGGCCACATGGACCCGCGGGCTCCTGTAGGCCAAGAGTTCACCATTAATGAGAGGGCCATCGTTTGGAACAGCAGATTCAATCAGGTGGGGAATCATTTTAGGTTCCAGTAGTGTCACAGGGGAACTGGAGAGTGTTACAGTCCTGGCCCTTAGAGATCCCTCCTGCCTGGCAGGGTGAATCCCATTGAGTAGCACTGAGTTCCTGTAACATAAACGTGCCCCCGCCCCCGGGCAGGAGAAATTTAAAGAGCCAAGAATATAATGTGACACTTTCTATCTTCTTCTATATAAGGTCAGAATTCTCCGATTACACTCAGAATGAGTGGAAGTGTATTCGGAAGTAGGGGTGGTAAATATATTTCTGGAAGAACTATTCAGTTTGTTTTGTTCATTGATTTATTTATTTATTAGAAAAAATGGCTTTTTAATTGAACAAAAATGTTCATGGATAGCATCTGCTTTCAAAACCATTTCTTCTGAAATAATGTTCAGAAGAAAATTGCAAAATTTTAAGTTTTCAGTTTTCCAACATTTTTTAGTTTTCTGGTTTGGCGTTTGTCTGCAAAAAGTTGAAAATTTTCACTAAAAATTTTGACATAAATCAAAATTTCATCAAAATTTTCTGTGAAACCATCCCCTTAGGGGAAAAAATACATTTTCTAGACAGTTTTATTCAAAATATAGGCTAGTAGGCTAGGGAGTTTGGCCACTCAACACCCACTAAAATTAATGAAAATTGTGTTTCCAGATCTCTTGTATGACTTTGAAAATCTCAGCCATAGCATCAAGGTGCCTGATCCAATGGAAAGATATATTTCTTCACTTCTTTTTGAAATCATTAGGGCTTGATCATGCTCAAATACACAAGGATTTTCAGATTCTTGCAAGATTGAGTCCAAATTCACTAGCATAAAAACTAATTTGGGAACATTATAGTTGCATAAAATTATTGTTTCCAGCCTTTGGTCTCTAATTTTGGGCCTTATTTTCTTCCTCATCCAAATCAGATGCTCTTATTCATACAAGTAGCATCATGGAAGCCTGCAACCATTAGTCATTACCAAAAGCAATAGTTCCGAGAGGCCATATGTGCCAGTAGCTAGTGGTTCTGATGGGAAGTTAGAAGGGTTGGGCTATGTTCCCATCTCTGGAAGGAAGTGGATCTGATTCTGGTAGAACTGGGGAAGGTCCAGGAGTGAAAGTCAGGCCAGCAGCTGGCTTTATCCTCCTAGACCTCAGTTTCACTCTGTATAACTTAGGGATAATGATTTTTCCCATCATCTGTAAAGTGCTCTGAGATCTTTACATGAAGAGTGCTCAGTTCAATGACTATATCGTGTCACCAAACTAGTCAATTTTCAGAGCTGCTGGGCAGTGATACAACAACCCTACAATAATTGTATGTCCTACTGTTGTTAACCCACTCCTATTATTTCTGTTCAGACAGTGCCACGGTCCGTGTGCACTGAGAGCTGTCATCCTGGATACTTTAGGACAGTGCGGGAAGAGGAGCCACTTTGCTGCTATAACTGTGCTCCATGTCCAGAAGGGACCATTTCAAACCAGACAGGTAAGTGTCTCCAAAGGAATTGGTGGTGTTTTGAGGGCTGTGTTGGAATTGCAAGTTATCACTTTATGAGTGTGGGGGAGGTGGGAATCAGTTCTGGTCCTACTCTAGCAGGCTAAAGTGCTTTGTAAGGAAGTCTGTGATCTGAGTCAGTCTGCTAGGAGCTGGTCTGCAGCAAGGGGGCAGAAAGTGTTCCTCTCTGCTTTAGGGAGCAGCCTGCTTTGTGTCTACCTGGTTTTGGTGCTTGTGTGTTAAAGTTCTGGATTTTAAGAAATAAAGTCATGTGACATTGCAACCTTCTTGAAAGAGTATTTTAGCTTTTTATCTATCTTCTCTGTGTGTATGATGTCAACATATAATTATCACCCCTTAAAAGGGGAAGTCTTGGGGAATTATGTAGAGAATTAGATGTGAATAGAGCTGATTAAAATATCTGAATTTCTCTCCTGTGGAAAATACCAGTATTTAGACATTTTTTTTCATCCCAAATTGGGAAAAAGAGTTGAAATAAAAAAAAAACGAAAACAATAATTTAAAAAAGGCAAAATGACCTGAAATGAAATGTTTCATTTTGCATTGAGTCCATATTAATCTCTCCCTCCTCCTGGCGCATCATAGGTGTTATAGTTCAGATGACTCATGTCCCCATTCTATCCCAGGTTCCCTGGCTCAACTATATTTCCCATGATGCACCACACTCAGCCACCATAGAAGTCACATGTCCATGGTGCATCATGGGAGATGTAGTCCAGTCTGGGAACCAGAAAACGTCTGGTAAATTGAAAATGGAGGCAAAATTAACATTTTCCCATGGGATATTTCCATTTTGTGAAAATCAGATTTTCCATTAAAAAAGATTTTGATGGAAAATGTATGATTAGCTCTACCTGGTAAAAATGTTGCTGTGACTCTGGTCATTCCCCTTCAGTATTTGCTTTCCCAAAATATGAATTTATTGGCAGGAAGGATCATGGAAACAACAATTTTTAAATAAATATTTTAGAATCTCTGCTAAAAGGGAATTTTGAATAGACAGTCCTCAATATTCACAACAGAAATGTGATTCTAAGACTTCCACTCATCCCATCAGCAAACAGAAACAACATGGTGCAACCTGCGGTATTGATAAATTAAAACAGACTGGATTTCTGATATCAGATAATTGCAATTTGAATGTATACATGCTGCAGTTTGAATGTATAAATGTAATATCAGATGTAAATAATTTTCTTCAATGTGTTTAATCTTTGTTATAAGAGCTGACTGGATGAAATGTATCTGTAGTATAATTGCATTGATTTAAGTGGAGTTTCTATCTATCTATCTATCTATCTATCTATCTATCTATCTATCTATCTATCTATCTATCTATCTATCATCACTGGAGTATCTGAGCCCCTAAATTTCCTTTCCTGTCTCTCATGTCATTCCCTCTTGATCACCTGATATGTCGAGAATGGCTCATTTAATCTGAATGGACACTGGCTAAACTGGTTTGTGATGTGTTTGAGATAAGGAGACATCATCTTCTTTCTTTCAGATGCAGATCATTGTAATAAGTGCCCAGAAGATCGGTATCCGAACAGGGATCAAGATAAATGCATCCCCAAGATTATGGATTTCCTTTCCTATGAAGAACCTTTGGGTTTTATTTTGGCTTCTTTTGCTCTTTTATTTTCTCTTCTCACAGCGCTGGTGCTAGGAATGTTTATTAAGCACCGGGACACTCCCATAGTGAGGGCCAACAACCGGGAGCTCAGCTATGTTCTTCTCTTCTCCCTCCTGCTCTGCTTCCTCTGCAGCTTGGTATTCATTGGCCGACCTGGCCGGGTGACTTGCCTTCTCCGACAAACGGCTTTTGGTGTCATCTTCTCTGTCTCTGTTTCTTCCGTGCTGGCAAAAACCATCACTGTAGTTCTGGCCTTCAAGGCCACGAAGCCAGGAGCCAGCATGAGAAAGTGGCTGGGGAGAAGACTGGCCAGCTCCATCGTCGTTTCCTGTTCCCTTATCCAAGTTGGGATCTGCGCTGTCTGGCTGGGAACCACTCCCCCATTCCCAGACCTGGACATGAAATCAGAGGCTGGACACATCTTAGTGCAATGTAATGAGGGGTCAAACACCGCCTTCTACTGTGTCCTGGGCTACATGGGCTTCCTGGCCATTGTCAGCTTCACGGTTGCTTTCCTAGCCAGGAAGCTGCCTGATACTTTCAATGAGGCCAAGTTCATCACCTTCAGCATGTTGGTGTTTTGCAGCGTGTGGGTCTCCTTCATCCCCACTTACCTGAGCACCAAGGGGAAATACATGGTGGCTGTGGAGATCTTCTCTATCTTGGCCGCTAGCGCTGGGCTATTGGGCTGCATCTTTATCCCCAAATGCTACATCATTGTGCTGAGGCCTGAACTGAACACCAGGGAGCAGCTAGTTATGAAATCCAAATCTGGGACTCAAGAATTATGAAATTTTTGCCTTTTTGATGACATCTCTCCATTTAACTTACTGATTTTGTCCTGGGATGAATCTGGCTCTGTCTATTACAGCTTCCCCAGCCTAAATGCTAAAATGTAATTGGAATGCAAAAAATAGTCATTGATTTGTGGCTGTTTCTAAGTGACATGTTCTGCTATGGGTTTTCAATGACACAACTCATAGATTCTAAGGAGAGGGGACCATCCATTTTCATTTTGACAATCTAGTCTAATCTCCTGCAGAACACGGGCCAGGGAACCCCGCCCAAATCATTTAAACTAGAGCAGATCTTCAAAAAGAATTCCAATCTTGTGTAATTACTGGGGTGACTTCTGTTCCATAAACCCTTAAGCTTAATAGTCCAGACAGTACCTCTAATAGAGCCCTGATATCTCTCACCATGTCCCACATTTCCAGCATAATCTCCACCATGCCCCAGCTATCTGGAGGCTGGTCCTGGCAGAAACCACCAGAATCAGAGAACCTCCTGGACTACAACAGGGGAGACTGGGTGGAAACCCAAGCGCTTGGTCGGTGCATGGGGCTCTCCACCCTCCTGACCCCCCAGCGCGTGCTGCTGGAGGTTGGGGCACCCTTGTCACTCCACCTCTTGGGTTTTCCTTGAGCGGGTACTGCGAGAGGGTGCTCCCCAACCCACTCCTCTCACCCCAGGCCTCCAGACCTTTTCATCGGGCCCCTGACCCGCGAGCCCTTTCGGACCCCTCCTTTCCACAATCTGAGCCCGCTGCATGTCCTGCAGCTGGTTTGCTTCTGAACCACCCTGAGGAAACAACTACATGCTCGTGCTCCGCACATTTCACTTCCTAACCCTTGTGTCCTGCCCTGATGAGGAACCATTGTGGGCCAGCCTCTACTCCACCCTGGTCCCATGGCCCACCGGGGATATCAGTTGGTGGTTCCTCAATGGAGCTGTGAGCACGGGTGTGTGTGCATGTACCTGGCGTGCTTCACCCTCATCCCCGATGCCTGCCCCTTTTGTGGCAAGAGGGATAACCTGGTGCACACTTATCTCAAATGTGCCAGGTTGTAGTCCCTATTCTGGCTCCTCCAGAACCTCCTGCTGCAGTTTTCCCCACTCCTGTTTCTTTTTGCACACCCTGTCCATGGCCCCACAAAGTTGTGAGATCTTCCTGTCAACTGCCTCCTGGCCCTAGCCAAAGTGGCCATCTTCAAACACCAGGAGGAGAATGTTAGACGAGGGGGTGCTGTGGGATTGAGGGGCCTATTTCCACTCCTCTCTGGTCTTACGCATCTGGGCAGAGTTCCTCTGGGTGGCGTCTACTGGTTCCCTAGACAGCTTTGAGGAGCACCAGGTATTGTCTGGGGTTCTCTGCTTGGTATCCCCCTCTAGATCCCTAATTTTGAACCTGTGACCTTCACTCCTGACCCTGTTATTCATTAGTTGTCCCCCATATTCAGTTGGTTCCTGGGTCCAGTGGTCCCTCCCACAAGGCTCCACCTCCCAGTATTGTAGAGGATAAGGCCTCATTACAGTGATAGACTAGAAAAATTGTACAGCAGAATCTCAATGTTAAGAACACTAATCGTATGAGTTATATAACCCAGTTTTCCCATCAGGAAAAAAGTCGATGCAGAACACACTGACATCCCTTCCCATTCCGATGGCTTCAGTGCACTGGAACTAGCTTTTCAGAAGTTTGAAGGAAAAGATGAAAGTGATGCAGTGCACTGGACTACAAAGTATGCACTGGGTCTACTGTAATTTTGACTTGTTCCATTTTACTAACTTTTCAATTTTACGAACTCCTCAATCCCCAATTAGTTTGTGAAATAGAGATTCTGCTGTAAAATCCATGAAATAAATATATTAGCTTGTAGCCCCAACCCCCCCCCCAAAAAAAATCCAGTATGCCTCTGGTGTCCCTTGCCATGGTCTCTGGTACAGCCTAAGCATTCTTCACCATGCCCTGGCTGCAATCCA
Source organism: Chrysemys picta bellii (assembly GCF_011386835.1). Lineage (NCBI taxonomy): Eukaryota > Metazoa > Chordata > Testudines > Emydidae > Chrysemys > Chrysemys picta. The sequence continues at coordinate 15,351,292 of NC_088803.1, forward strand.
GTATGACTCCAGTGTCCCTCACCATGTTCAAGCTCTCTGGAACAGCTCTAGTGTCCTTCATCATGCCCTGGCATGGCTCCAACATCCCTCACCACACCCAGCTCTCCAGTAAGATTGCATCATCCCCCTCCATGCCATACTCCCAGGCTTGAACCCTCTTGGGACATCTGATTTCAGATACCCAGCTCCAAGAGCCTGCAGGAATCTCCCTCTGATGCTCTCAGTCCTCTCCAGCCTTCTCTGGCCATGAATTTCTATCTCAGGAAAGGCAATAGGTTATAGCCCTTCCACCAGCTCCCATAACCCTCAGCCCTTTTCTACCTCCAGCCACTGGCTCTGGCACAGGAAGATCACCAGGCCAGCCCCTCCGCTCTCTCCCCGCTCAGATTCTCCCTGAGTCTTTAACAGTCCCATGTGTTGCCTCACCCTCTTAAATGGCTGAAGTGGGAGTGGAACACCTATTATTCTGACACAGGGGCACTGGAACTACTTAATTTACAATGCACCTGTGACATACCTCCCACCTTTTCAAATAAACCCTGCCTGTCTCACAAGCAGATTTTTTCTGATCTGCAAGACCCCTCCTAGGCTCCTCTTACCCCCAGACCCAAAACACAACCCCCCCTCGACATATTCCATTGACCATTCCACATAAATTACCACACAAAACATTCCTTATAAATCCATGCACATCACAAGATTTCCCAAGTTCCCCACAGACCCTAAAACCTGTCCTGGAGGGGATTACGTCCGTAGACCCTGACACTCCAGGTCCTCTAAAGTGCAGCCAGTCTCCCCTCCCAGTTGTCTCCCCTGTGCCATGATAAAGAGTATCAGGAGCTGATTGAAATGGTGGCATTCTTCACCATAAGTCATAGGGTGGCTCTGCCTGGAGGACCCTCTTGTGGCATGAGAAGTGCACTCCTTCCGCCTTCTCGCAGGAAACAACTATAGCTTCCTTCCTTCCTGGACCTTCCACGTCCCCTTTGTCTCTGGTCTCTCTCTCACCAGGCGAGTCTCTCTTCAGACTGTCCCTGGGGCCTTGATAGCCCCAGTTGCTGCCCTGTTCTCTTAATTGGCCAAACTGGAGGAAACTCTTCTGGCACAGAAGAGCAGGAACAACTTCATTTAAAGGACCAGTCACACCCTATGGATATGTATAGTGGAGCCAGAGGCACCTAACTCCTATTGGTTCCAATAGGAGTTAGGTGCCTATGTGTTTTGTAAGTTACAAAGGGATCTCACTAAACTGTGTGACTGGGCAACAAAATGGCAGATGACATTCAGTGTTGATAAATGTAAAGTAATGCACATTAGAAAACATAATCCAAAGTATACATCTAAAATGCAAATGAGCTGTTACCACTCAAGAAAGGAAAGGGATCTTAGAGTCATTGTGGATAGTTCTTTGAAAACATCTGCTCAATATACAGCGGCATTCAAAACAGCTAAGAGAAAGGTATACTTACCCCTTGTAAGTATTCTCACACTTGTTATCTAACTGTCTGTACTGAGCTAGCTTGATTATCACTTCAAAAGTTTGTTTTCTCTTAATTAATTGGCCTCTCAGAGGTGGTAAGACAACTCCCACCTGTTTATGCTCTCTGTATTTGTGTATATATATATCTCCTCAATATATGTTCCATTCTATATGCATCCAAAGAAGTGGGCTGTAGTCCACGAAAGCTTATGCTCTAATAAATTTGTTAGTCTCTAAGGTGCCACAAGTCCTCCTGTTCTTCTTTTTGAAGAGAAAGGTAGGAACCATTAAAGAAAGGGATACCTAAAAAACAGACTGAAAATATCATAATACCACTATATAAATCTTTCCCATACCTTAAATACTGCATGCAGTTCTAGTCACCACACATCCCAAAAAAAGACACATTAGAATTCGCAAATAAACTAGAGAAGGTCAAAAAAAGTATTAAGGGTATGGGACAGCTTAAAAACGAAAGTGTCCATCTTAGAAAAAAAGAGATGACCAAGGGGGATATGATATAGATCTATAAAATCATGAATGGTGTGGAGAAAGTCAATAGGGAAAGTGTTATTTAACCTATTCACATGACACAAGAGGGCAGTTCCAGGAGGGCAGGATGATTTCCTGCAAAGTTTGGGCAGAGGCAGGTTTGCCCTTTTCTCTCATTCTGAAGGCTTGGCCCAGAAGTACTTCTTCACAAAGCACGCAGTCAACCTGTGGAAGTTATTGCCAGGGGATGTTGTGAAAGCCAAAAGTATAATTACATTCAAACAATAATTAGATAAGTTCATGAAGTATAGGTCCATCAATGGCTATTAGTCAAGATGGTCAGGGATGCAACTCTATGCTCTGGGTGTCCTTAAACATCTGACTGCCAGATGCTAGGACTGGGTGATGGGAGATGGATCACTTGATAAATTCTCCTGTTCTGTTCACCCCCTCCAAAGCATCTGGCAGCAGCCACTATCAGAAGGTAGGATACTAGTCTAGATGGACCATTTGTCTGACCCAGTATGGCCATTTGTATGGTCTTATAAAAATCCCATTAGACACCTGTCTGGGTAAATCTGTCACTAGTTGCCTATTTGCTCCTTTAGGTGCCTCAATAACTTTAAAATCTGACCTGGAGAGATGAAGATCCCAGTTCAGCAAAGCATGTATGTAACTTTAAGTGCATGAGTAGTCCCATTGAAGTTCAAAGGACCACTCAGGTGTCTAAAGTTAAGAATTTTCTTATAGGTGAGATTTTCAAAGGAACCCAACTCTCACTGGAATATAATGGGTGCCTAACTCCATTAAGACCTTCTGAAAATCCCAATCCAAGTGCCTTCTTCAGTTAGGAGCAAGGTCAAGTGGAGAGTGTGAGATTGAGCCAAGAACTGAATCTAGGCCTCTGAGTCCCAGTCCAATGATTTCATTGGGTTTGAGGTGACTAGATGGTTTTGAAAATCCCATTAGGTGCCTTAATGCTTTTAAAAATCTGGTCCTGAGTGAATACCTGTAGATATCTAACTATGGGTATGTCTACATTGCAGTAAACACTTCTAGGTGGCCTATGTCAGCTGACTTGAATCTCTGGTTCTCAGGTTTGGGGCTATATAATTGCAGGGTAGATGTACAGGCTCAGGCTCTGGGAATCCGTGGGGGTGCTGGTTTCCCAGAGCCTGGGATTCAGCTTGAGCTCCCAAGTCTACACTGCAGTTTTATAGT